>NC_083729.1:41408750-42787500 GCF_028564815.1 Eubalaena glacialis
TCTGAGTTCTGGGAAGATTACAGTCATCCCTTGGTATCTGCCAGGGATTGGTTCCAGGACCCACCATGGATACTAAAATTTGTGGATGTTCAGGTTCCATGGTGGGTTTTCCTTATCTGCGGGTTCCTCATCCACAGATTCAACCAACTGCAGATCATGTACTAGGTTTGCCATCTGTGGTTGGTTGAATTTGCTGATAGGGAACCAACGGATGTGGAACGGTGGAACGTGAGGATACAGAGGGCCGACTGTATATTTATTGGAAAAAATCCATGTAAAGTGGACCCGAACAGTTCAAACCCATGTTGTTCAAGGGTCACCTATGGTTTCCACTGAGGAACTTTGGAGTCTGTGGTTTATATTGGTATCTGGGCTACCAAATGCCCTTCTTTTCTTTCTTTCTACTCAAATCCTACACTCAGTCATTTTCTGAATTCAGGGCCAGCCTAGACACAGCAAGTATGCTCACCTCTCTAGAGCCAACTCTGCCAACCCAGGAAATGTGTCTCTTCTCCCTTTTAAGTCTATGGAATTAGGCTCTTTGAAGCTCATCTCTGATATAATCTAGATGAGGCACACAATACTGAACATACCTGATCACATTTGGCTCAGCACAGAGATGCTGGAAATTTGTGTGAAAATGATGAATATGAGAACGGCTATAAAATCTCCCTCCTCCTGCTGGCTATCAAAAATTCTAAGTGAGTTTATACAGTATCTCTCTGCTTCCTCCCTGGATTCATCCTAGGACTTAGAGGATAATGAGTTGGGGGTGGGGGTGGGGAGGACCAGAGGGAGATAACAAGGAGGTTTTGGGGGGTGGCTTTAGGTGGTTTGGAGGAGAGACCCAAGAGCAGGTGAAATTCACACAGTGAAGAAGGAAAGAGACTTTAACAAGCGTTGCTGTTCATTAAAGTCCTTTTCATGGTGTTAGGTGTTAGAGAAAAAAATAAGGTTTGGAGCTGAATTATGTTCATATTATTTCAATGGCATGGACCATGTTTTTTGACTACGATACCATTCTGGTGCCAAACCATGTGGATCACAGCATCGTAAGCATTATATTAGGTTCATCCAGTTGGCCAGTCCACATATACAGCTGGGTCTTTACTCTCTGCCTTCTATGAGATAAGCAGAAGTTGTGGTGTGAGCCCTGGAGGAATCTACTTGGGAAGACAAAAGATTGGAAACACATATAGAGATGTTGGTCGTTCACTATGGTGATGACTATGAGGAGGGAGGCTAAATCACACAAGGACTTCAGTAGCTCCTGTTTCCTGCTGGAGCTGATCTCATCTTTGTTTGGCTTTGCAGTGTATCAAATGCTGACCTTGGTCTTTTCTGCTCTTTCTTCATGTGATAGTTCAGTGCTCTTGTTTGCTTCATTCAGGTTATTCTTCTCTTTATCTTGTGTATCTCCCTCAATTCTGACTCCCTGCCTTTGTTCCAGCTGTCACCCTCACTTGGGGACATCCTTTCTTCTTTTTCTCATCTGTTCGCATCCTAACCATGCTTCAGGAGGTGATGCGAGGTTTTAATGATCTGTGAAACTTTTGGTTCCCAAGTTCACCAGAATCTTTCTGTGTTCATTGTACTCCGTTTTTAAGTATTAATTATTTTATGCAGCTTAGTCATAAGATTGAGAAAATTAGAATCAAAATATCAGAGAGTTGGAAGGACGCTTACAGACCATAGGTGACCACCTCCATTCATTTTTTCAGATGATGCAGCTGAGGTTCAGTGACATATTGTTACTGACTTTAGAACATCCACTGGGAATATCTGTTAGTGTGTACAAGCTGAAAATTGCTATAGAAATAGTTGTTATTCTTGTAGTGGCAGAGTCATGTCTAGGAGTCAAGTTCTCTGACCCCTTCCTCTATCCATTATATGAAGCTGCCTCCACCAAATTGCTATCATCCTCTATAGGCCTTGTCTGCCCGGTTTGAGGTGAGAGATCAAAGTTTGGAGGGAAGCATCATGTGGCAGCTGTCACGTACCAACTGCAATTTTACAAATACCCTGAGAGATAGTGTATCATACTTATTCTTACAAATGAGGACACTAAACCTCGGAGAGGTTAAAATATTTGCCCAAGATCACACAGAAAGCAATAAAGGCAGCATTCAAATGTAGATCTGCCTAACTCAAAAGCTTGTGTGTCTCCTTTCTCTTTCCTCTATATCATGCTCCTTGATGCAGAAATGGATTCCTTTTTCTTTTATTTCCCTCAGCGTTCATCCCATCTTTGGCCACAGTATACAGTCAGTCACAATGTTGTGCTTCATTGATGGCTAAGTCCTCCACAGGAAGTCTCTATGAACCTTGTCTTTTTCAATGAACAATTTCCAAGGATGATCCATCTCACAAACCTTATTTTCTAATGGTTCACAATCATTAAAAAAATCCTAGGTTAAAAAGAATTTCATATGCTTTGGCTCTCTAGAGAAAGATGTGAGAAATTTGGCTGGTGCTTTGAAGTCTTCAGTTAAAAGTCGCTCTTGGAGTATAAAGGACAGTTCATCTTATTTTTCAGTGGGTGAATTCTGCATGATAATTGACAAGAATGAAAATGGGGTCAGGGTCTGTCATAGCCCAAACTGATGTGGAGAGTTGCTCTCCGCTCCAACACAAGATTGTACATGCTGACAACAACTCTTCTGGACAATGCATAGATGCAATGACTTGAATACCTACAGTGGGCTCTGGTCACCTCAAGAGGTTCTCTTTTTTCCAGTGTCAGTAGTTTTCTCTTTGTCTCTCTCAGAAGTTTCTCTTACTGAGCCTGGCCATTTTTCCTTTGGGCCTGCTCAGTTGTCTTCGTTAGATGACATGCTCCACATGACACATTATGCTGAGGTAGCCCTAAAAAAGTATTAATGCCACTGTTCTAGGGTAAATTTATTCTTTAAGAGTGCTGTTAGAGGCATAATGTCTTTAATTCCAAAGAGTGAGTATAATTTAGGGTTCTTGGAGGTATGGAAGGCTGGTGAGAAGGTTGTTTTGGCTGAGTATCTATAGATATTAGGTGGGGAAAAGGAAGGAAAATATTTTTGTACCTTTCAGACTACCTGTGTATCCATTAAGTACCATGCATCAAAAATGCACCCTAATTTGTAATGAGACAGTAGTGGCTGTGAGATGAAGGGGTAAAGGCAAAAGGTCTAAATTAGGGGACGTTCACCCTGAGACCAAAGTTATTTTGAGTTATGACCTTCTCTCTTCTGTCCTAGTTGCAGACCGTAGTCTTTGTGGCTATGGCTACACATGTGACTGCCATTTGCCTCATTAGGCATCACTGCCGTTGATGTAGCAGAAGCCAAGCATCCATCTGGCCTTCACTCAGCATCCCTTTATTTGCTTTTACTCTTTTCCTGACAGCTACTGGTGAGTGATTTGATCTCAGATCGTAATCTACACACTCAAAAATGACCCTCAGGCATACGCTATACAGAACACGGTAGCCTTCATCCAATTTTGCCTGTCACTACCTATCTCTTTCATCTAATGATGTGAGAGTCTATTTGCCAAACAATTGCAGTTTGGACTGTGGTTTTGAATAATGTCACTGGCAGATGGGTTTATTCAGCCTCTGGGGATGGCATCTCCTGATGGCCCTCCTAATGCCCCAGTGTTTATTCTTTTCACTGCGAAAGTGCTCTCACATTCATCTGAATTGTCAATTTTCCCAATACCTGTCTTTTAAATAGTAACCATTGTCTCTCTGTGTCCCTTGAGGATAGAAAGGTTAAACAGCAAGTTTTCCGCTTCTATAGCATGCAGCTGCTGAGAGAGGAGTTCTCGACTAGACCACATCTCCATCTAAAGTGGTCTTATACAACCTTGGCTAATTAAAGACAAAGGGATGGTCTGATGGCCAATACATTCTCCTCCTGAAGGTTGGAAGGTGCGTCTGCTTGACATCTGTCACAAACTACTCATTCATGACTACTGTGTTCTCTGTAACGTCTTGGGTGCTGAGGGGCTCTGGAGCAGTTTACAAGATATTCTTGCCCTTAAGGAATTACAGTCTAATCCACCCATTCAAGAATCTGTGTGGATTATCTATTATGCACAACACATTGTGCCAGGGTATGAAATGAAAAATGTGGGCTGTGTCCTTGAGTGATCACAATACAGTAAGATTAGTTATATTCAAAACACAACACAATGTCTTATGCAATGAATGGCATAAGGGTATGTTATAACTGTTCAGAGGCAAGGAATATCTAGCTATTTTGCAGGCATGCCACGTTTTTAATGCACAATGCCAAACTCATTTGCTTTTCTGTTTCTTTTCCTACCCTCAATTTTGCTCCTCTTTTTGTCTTCTTCAAATAGTGTCATTCTAGCCAACAGAACTAAAATATCAATCTTTTCCTCCCCTCTCTTCTACCTCCCCTTTCTCGACCAGATGTTGTCAGTTCTATACGGTAAATGTTTCACAACACATGCCTTTTCTTCATTGTCCCTGCCCTCTTCTCCAAGTGCATTCTCTTTTCATTTGTAATTTGGGTTCTTGCAATAATTTCTAAGTGATTGATCTGTGTACAGCTGCTGCTTCATCTAATTCATCCTCTACACTGCTGTCAGAGTTACAATTCTGATCTTATTTGACTATTTTATTTAAGTGTTAATAAGAGAAATGTTCAACTATGAAAGCATGACATATGGGGACCTGCATCAGGGGTTAGCAAACATTTTTCCTGTAAAAAGTCAGTAAATATTTTAGGCTTTGTGGACAATATAGTCTATGTCACAACTATTCAACTTTGCACTGTAGTGCACAAGCAGCCTTAGATAATAAATAAACAAATGGATATTGCTGTGTACCAATAAAACCTTATTTATGGACACTGATATTTGAATTTCATATAATTTACATGTAATAGTATCCTTCATGAGAAGGATACACGAAGTAGTGTCCTTCATAAGAAGGATACATTAAGTAGTATCCTTCTTTTGATTTTTTTTCAACAAGCTAAAAATGCGAAAACCATCCTTAGTGCCTGGGCAACACACACACACACAAAATGGCAGGCCAGATTTGGTCCATTGGCAAAACCCTGGCCTACAGAGTCTGATCCTTCCTTACCTCGCTGACACCTCATTACCTCCATTCCTTCACCTTCTCTCCAATCCTTTGTTTCTGCCACAACAGACTACTCACCTATTTCTGTGCATGCCATATACTTTCATACTTCTATACCTGTGATTCTTAACCCTGACTGCCACTTGGGCAAGAAGACTCAATACTGGATCCTAGGGAATCTTCTCATATCCTTGAAACCAGCCCAAGGACTTTTGTACTTAGTCTTCCAGAAAGCCATTCTCCTGCGACTATCCAGTGTCATCTCCCAAATTATCAGAAATAGTAAAGAACTGAGCTTTTCCCTGGTTTGCGAGGTAACAAATCAGTCAGCCACAGTGTCATGGATGCCGGCTTGTTACCTCATCTTGAAGTAGAAGATGTCTTTGGATTTTTGGTTTTCTAATGATCTGTCTGGTTTTGTGGGGGAATTTGAGGAGCTTCAACAACTATGAATGACACTGTTGTAGCCGTCTTCCAGAGTCCTGCCATTTCTTTCTCTTACTGTTTTAATCTTACCTAATATGATCATCCATTATTTTTCATTGTCTGCAATTTACACTCAGCCTCAAGACCTTGTTTGGAACATATTTTTTTTTTTTTTTGTTCCCTCTTCTAGTTTCTAACCCAGATACCTTTCCCAGAATATGGACATTTTATATAGTGCTATAACATAATTGACAAGGTCTTAATTCACAAAACTCAACACCTTGTGTTAATATTCATTTTGTACTTAAACTTTCTTTTTTAAAGAACAAAATAATGCCATTTGCGGCAACATGGATGTAACTAGAGATTATCATACTAAGTGAAGTAAGTCAGAAAGAGAAAGACAAATACCATGTGATATCACTTATATGTAGAATATGTATTATATGTAGAATCTAAAATATGGCACAAATGAACATATCTACAAAACAGAAACACACTCAGAGACATAGAGAACAAGCTTGGTTGCCGAGGGGAAGGTGGGGAGAGAAAGGGCTGGACTGGGAGTTTGGGGTTGGTGGGTGCAAACTATTACATTTAGAATGGGTAAGCAGCAAGGTCCTACTGCAAGCACAGGGAACTGTATCCAATCTCCTGGGATAAACCATAATGGAAAAGAATATTTAAAAAGAATGTGTATGTGTGTAAAGCTGAGTTCCTTTGCTGCACAGCAGAGATCGCCACAACATTGTATGTCAACTATACTTCAATACAAAAACAACGTAAACTTTCTTTTTTTTTAGATATGAATTAAGTAATCTTCTATAATGTGTTTTACGGCCTTTCAATACAGGCTAAAAAATAGTCTAATAGCAATGACACACAAAAAAATGCCAAGTTATAGTTAATGGTGTATATTAGTGTCTTTAGCTCTTTGTAAAGTTAATGAATGACCAAATCACCTTTGAAAGGCAGTTGATACTGAGAAATATCATGGGTTTCTGGCTTCTTATCCAGCTATTGAAACCCATCTTATACACAGAGGCATGTAGATTCTGTCAAGCCTCATTGATGTCTTGATGAAAGTACTTAATATTTATATCATAAAGGTCCCCTTTTCAAACACAAACTGCTACAATTTACTGTTTTTATGTTGTAAAATTTCTGAAAATATGCTGGATCCAGTGGATCAGCTTACCCATTCTGAGTCAGATGAGACTTTACTAGAAGCATGACCTGTTTGAATACCACATTAGTTCTCTTTGCTGCCATAGAATTTACCACAGACTTAGTAGTTGGTAAATTACTTGGTCAGAAGTCTGGATGGGCATGACCGGGTCCTCTGCTGATCTTCAGCAAGACCAAACTCAAGGCAGGAGGCTGCCTGCATCCTTCTTCATGTTTTCCAAGTGGCCCTACACATGGCAGGTTGAGTCCCTCTCCTGATTCTAATGTCTCCGACTTCCCCTCAGACCACTTCTCTCTTGCATCCAGCCAGAGGCAGCTCTCTGCTTCTAAGGGCTCATATGATTAGACTTGGCCACCTCGATAATCCAGAAAAATCTCCCTACTTTAAGATTAGTAATCTTTTTTGGGTTTTTTTGACTTTCTTTTTTAATAAATTTATTTATTTTTTGGCTGTTTTGGGTCTTCGTTGCTGCACGCGGGCTTCCTCTAGTTGCGGCGAGCGGGAGCTTCTCTTCCTTGCAGTGCACGGGCTTCTCATCGCGGTGGCTTCTCTTGTTGCAGAGCACGGGCTCTAGGCGTGTGGGCTTCAGTAGTTGTGGCACATGAGCTCAATAGTTGTGGCTCGCGGGCTCTAGAGCGCAGGTTCAGTAGCTGTGGCGCACAGGCTTAGTTGCTCCGCGGCATGTGGGATCTTCCCGGACCAGGGCTCGAACCCGTATCCCCTGCATTGGCAGGCAGATTCATAACCACTGCTCCACCAGGGAAGTCCTAGTAATCTTTTTTTATCTTTTTATTTTATATTGGAGTATAGTTGATTAAGACTGTTGTGTTAATTTTAGGTGTACAGCAAAGTGATTCAGTTATACATAGACATGTAGCTATTCTTTTTCAAATTCTTTTCCCATTTAGGTTGTTACATAATATTGAGCAGAGTTCCCTGTGCTATACAGTAGATCCTTGTTGGTTATCCGTTTTAAATATAGCAGTGTGTACATGTCAATCCCAACCTCCCTAACTATCCCTCCTCCCTCCCCTTCCCTGCTGGTAACCATAAATTCATTCTCTAAGTCTGTGAGTCTGTTTCTTAATTACATTTGCAAAGTTTCCCTTTCCATGTAATACACATATTCACAGATTCCAGGGATTAGGACATGGACATCTTTGGAGTACCCTTCTGCTAACTACAAATATTATTATTTTTATTCCTTGGTGGCTGGAAAACATACTAGGTTAACGAGGGTAATCAAAAAATAACATGAAAATTTATTTATTTATCATGGAGCAAGGATTTCCACGTTACCTCCTTCATTATCTCTCCATTTCATACTTCTGTCCTGATATAGAAAAGATAGTTAATAGTTGTACCATTAGATACCAAGGGTAAGTTTATAGAAACCTTTAGTGGGCCAACGTTAATCTCAAAGGCCATAGACAACCCTAGAAATATAGTTTTCTTTCAAAACCTCTTCCATCTCTGTTATTATGAGGATGGTGTAAGAGAATCCTCAGGCAATTGACAAATTCACTTCTAGCTAACTTAAGGAATAATAATAATAATAGCTGACATTTATTCTGCCATTAATATTCACTAGACTATTTAATTAACTCTTCACATACCCTATCATAGTTGACATTCACAACAATTCTGTGAGGTAGAAATGATTTCTGTGGTATACAGACAAAGAGGCATTAAAGTTCAGTGATATGCCCAAGGCTTAAAAGTGGTAGAGCCAATATTTTAAAAGCCAGATGCAAAGCCTGTGCTGTTTAGAAAAAATAAGTGCTGTTTTTATTAAAGTTATACATGAGAACATTTTAAAGAGTTATTATACAAGGTTTGTTACCAAAAATAGCAGTCTTCTGCCCACATCATTCCCTTTTTCATCTCCCAAAGACAACGGCTTCCAATGGTTTTATCTGTTTGGTTACCTCCATGGCTCTATATAACATGCTTACACTAGTGTTTCTTGAGTTTTCCGTTTTAGTACTTGTCTTTTGACTCTTTCCCTTGGAAAATGAGAATTTAAGTCTCTCATTTGCCTTACCTAACTTCTTTTTTAAAAACCTCCCATTTTCCCTCTTGTCATTTTGCACACCTCCTGAATTTTTTAATGCATGCTATCATAGTTTTAATTTCCAGGAGATTTTTTTTTTATCCAAATGTTGTTTTTGCACAGCATATTGTTCTCATTTCTATGTGGTTATTAATGATCTATTTGTATTTTATTATTTTGTTCTTTTTCTCCCAAGTTTCTTTCTCTATTTGTTTTGGTTTCTGCTCTTCAAGTCGTTTTTTCTTAGTTTTCTGCTGATTCTAGGCTCCCTGCTCATGTTTAAGATAATGGAAGGTCTGTTTGCATAGACTAGTTAATTGTGGGCTTCATTACGTGGTGTTATAGTGGGGAATCATCAGTGTTGTATAGACACTTTCTCTAGGCCTGGTTAGATTTCCAAGAGTGACAGCACTCTGAGGTGTTGGTAAGGAAAGAGAGCTGCTGGTGGTAGGGGTCGGGAGTGGGTATCTCAAGATTCCATATGCAGGCTTTCACATTTTCTCCCCCTTCTTGGTATCACATTCCTATTCTTACCAGCGCTTTCTGTCCTCTAGATTGAAGACCCCCTGTTTTCCTCTCAGGAGAATACATCTCTAATCTTCTGATGGAATAGAAATGTTCAGTTAATCAGACAGATGATCTTAGGGTCCAACTGCTCTGTAAACAGACTTTGAACTGATTCTCCCATTTGGAGCCCCATTTTTACCCCCACTTCCAGAGGTGATAGGTGATACCCCTTTCTGAGCCTTTCTTGGGGTTCATGAATCAAGTTGCTTCTCAGCATTCCCTATTCCATTCAAGACGCAGCTTTCGGGGTTCGCCCTTGTGCGTCTGCTTCCCGACTCTCTCAATGTTGTCGCTGTTGCCTCCTCTCTTTTCTTTACGAGCTAAACTTCTAAAAAATTGCTTTTCTATCCTTTCAATAGGTCTTGAAAGGGAGCAGGGGTAAACACTTGTGCTCGCTCTGCCATCTGCCGTCTTTCGCTGGCACCCGATCCAACTGCATTATTGATGCAGGCGTGTTGTCCTTTCAGGCTCTACTCCATCGATATTGGCATTCACTTAGGTTGTTCATTCAGATGAACAACTAAGGTTGAAGGGTATGGGGGATACAAAAGGCCCTTTCCTACTCCAGGGCCTCATAGAGTACACTGGTGTGGAGTATGGATTTTCAGATGCAAATATCAACACCCACACTTCCTTCCCAACAACGACCTTCAGAAGCAGCTGCAATGCTACCACTTAGTTCAGCTTAGCAAAGGATCCTACAAGGAGTGTGGAAATTGTGGTTGAGTATTCTCCAGGCTCTTTCAGAAAGAGAGCCAGAGACGAATCTTATTGTGTTCCCTCCAGAAGGAAGAAATACAATTACCTATATAAATCTGAGCATTAAAGCAAGACGTCCAGGTTTTTCTCCTCAGCAGTAACCATGCTATTGACAAGTTACCAGGGATCCTGAAGGTAGATAGGAAATAACTGTTACAATAATAGGTGGCAGACTGTGGTTTAATTGGAAAACCTTGAGTTCCCTTGAATCTGTACTTTTTCTTGAGCTGCTCAGTTGTTTGATAGCTATGCACTAAGTAC
Source organism: Eubalaena glacialis (assembly GCF_028564815.1). Lineage (NCBI taxonomy): Eukaryota > Metazoa > Chordata > Mammalia > Artiodactyla > Balaenidae > Eubalaena > Eubalaena glacialis. Next base: position 41,419,098 of record NC_083729.1, read on the forward strand.
TAGCTTCAGGCCAGGCAGAGTGTGAGGCTTACGGTGTTGAAACTAAAAAGAGATGTGGGGTGACACCTGCCACAGTGCTTGGAATATCTTGGTTCTTGGTAAATAGTTGTTAAAGTGAAAATATGGACCTTGCTCTCAAATAGTATGTTCTCTAGACAGTAAGGCAAAGGCATTTTGTAAGAGTGCATAGAAGAAACAAAACTTTAGGTAGGTGTGAAAGATAGAGTAACAATCAGGTGAAAATTAATTACTAACCAGTCTCCCTTCCCCTGCATACTTGAAAAACTTGATCAAGTTAAGGCGAAAGTAAGTAATTGCTTGATAAAATGTTGTGCAAAATATTCAAGGCATTAAATATTGTCTGGTGTGACTGAAGATGTCAGGCCTGCATATTTGGAATCCCAAACAATTTTGTGAGTGAACAAGGGCAAGGAAAATATTTGGATCTTAGAGCACTTATGTCTAACTTCTACACTTTTTTCTTCTTTTCTCAATGAAATGAGGCTATACATGGGCATCATAGGCTCATAAGTATTGTATATAAGGCATTTCTGAATAAACTGTTTTGACTAGATTAACCAAGTTGTTCAGTCAAAAACCCATTCCTATTATAGGTTTGAGTGGCATTTTAAAATCGAGAATCCCTTAGTTTCGTAGATGATGAAATTCATATATTCATCCAGTTATCTTGTCATCATATGAATAGAATGGTAGTCTGGGGCTTAATTTGTAAAACTAATGGAAAACACTCAAGGAATTTTGTACCATGTATTCTTTTGTGATAGTTTTAGTCTTGAAAAATATATGCCATCACTCAAAGGGAAATATTTAAACTGTTTTAATACGTGTGGCGGATATTGTTTACTGGCATATAGCCATATACTCGCCTCTCTACTGGTGGTACATTTCCCAGACCCACTTTGGGCTCAAGGGAGGTTCTGTCAGTGGGAGACCTTCATGGAGGATTAGAGGCAGGAGGGCAGTAGAAGCCATTCTGCTTCTGCTGAAACTTAGGCAGAAGAACCAGCAGTGGTAGCAGTAGGGTCATGGTTCTTGTTCAGGATTCAGTGGTACCAGCAGCGAGTGTAGTCCCTTCAGATCTTGCAAGGGCACTGGCTGCTTCTTGATCTCTGGTCAATATCACCCTCCCTCTTTTGCTGCCCCAGAACTTTCAACACTTTTCTAATTTCTTGCATTATATCTCTCTATAGGCTATGAAGAGTGGTTTCTCTTTACCTCCCCGAGTACTGGCTGATAAAGAACAGAATTCCTTAAAACTACAATCAGGATTTTCCTGTGTCTTTTAGTAAAAAGCGTTCTGTAATTTCTAGATATTTACCTGATACTCTGGTTTCTCTATTCTTGCCCTTCTGAGGACATTAGTTTAGTCTTATTTGGAGGTCATAAATGTAACTACATAGATATTAATCCCATGTAATCAAATAGTCTTTAACCTTACCTTATTTTACATGGCATAAATGTACCACACTTTACTCTTCAATTGTATGTTATATATTTAAATGTTTTTGGAAAATGTTCTTTAATTAATTATCTATTGTAGCATAACAAATTCCCTCAAAACTTAGTGGCTTAAAACAACGCTTGTTATCCCGTGGTTTCTGTAGGTCAGGAATCTGGTGTGGCTTAGCAGAGTCATCTGTCTCAGAATCTCTCTCAAGACTACAAGGTATTGATGGGTGTTTTTGCCTCATTTGAGGGCTCAACTAGTGGACGATCTGCTTCCAGCACATGATTGTTGTTTGGATTCAGTTCCTTATGGGCTGTTGGACTGAAGGCCTAAATTCCTCATGGGTTGTCACCTGGAAGCTGCTCTCTGTTCCTTGCCACATGGGTTTCTCAACAGGGCAGCTCACAACATGGTATGATGGCCATCTTGGAGACATAGTCTTTTATAACCTAATCTGGGAAGGGACAGTCCATCACTTTCTCCATTTTCTATTTGATAGAAGCAAGGCATTTCATCCAGCCCACACACAAGGGGAGAGGGATCACACAAGCATGTGAATACTGGGAGGTGGGGGTCATTTGGAGTCATTTCAGAAGGTACCAAACACATTACTTTCCTAAACAAACAGTGCATTTCTTGATTTCTGTTTCAGTGTTTAGTAAAATATTGATGAAAGTTGGGCTTTTACGTGGTGTAGTCAGCCTAATCATGTGGTTTCAGTCACTGTATACATAAACTTATAAGCAGTAGAAACAGGCAGCCAAACAAATTAACCCACCTCCATTTCACCTTGGGTTATACACTTATTTCTTGAGATTGCAATTAATAACATTATTAGTTTTTACTTATAGATTGTGTAAAATCACCACATAAATGAATCACCTTAGCTACTACCAGTTTATGTGAGAGATTTTCTTTAGTTAAGGATAACTTTAGGATCTTCAAGTCAACCTCCACTCTGGAATCATCTTTTAATGGCCACAGAAATGAAAAACATGTCACCTGCAGACTTTCAGATAAACAGATCCCCATTTCCAGTGGAAATGGAAATGTCTACTTCCAGTGGGATCTTTCAAAATTGCATCATGCTTGCACTTCAGTCTCTTCCCTAAATCCTGATAAATAACGAAGTGCTCTCTTTGGATAGGGGCAGGTGCCTGCTATTAAAGACGCTCACAGGGCAACTCTGTGCTCTCTCTTAGGAGTCCTGCCAGTGCTTTTATCACTTCCAATCTAAAAGGGGCTTAAAGTTGCTTCGTTAAAACCCTCTCTATGAAAAGTCAAAATCCTTCCATAAGTCAGAATGAGATACATCTATATAAAGACTCAGCAGTTACGTTACTTTCCAGGTAGAAAATGTATTGGCTATGCTCCACCATATTACATTGGAAGAAGACTTTTTTTTATATAAATCTCAGATATCAGAGATATGAGCACACAAGTTTTAAACATACACACTGCAATATTTGGTACAAGGCTTTGCCTTGCATGAAGGCAGAGACAGCATTACCCAAGTGGTGAGATTTTAAGAGCAAGGTACAAACCAACACCTTAAACGAACTCTACTTCCAGTTTAACTATGATGTCAGCTATTCTCTTATTTAAGAGTTACTGCTATGGATGAATTAATTGTCCCCTTTCCAAATGCAAATGCCTGCAGAAGGAAAAAAATGTAAGTAATTTTCAGAACCCAGTACCTTTGGATAAATTAGTCATATTCTTTCCATGGGAGGGTTCTTGATAGATGGCAGAAGGTGGTGGGAAGAAAGCTGAGTACCTTCCCCAGGCAAGTGGATGGAGAGTGAGGGTCACAGGGCAGTTAGGCCATTGGAAGAACAGATGACAAACTAGATAAGGTGAGAAAATCTCATGAATAAGGCATTTATTTGTGTGTCAGATGTTGTGTATCATATATACATCCCATAATCCATCCTCACATCTCCCTTCATGGCTAGAAGTGGCAGAGCTGGGATTCAGGTTCAGCTCTGTCTGACACTAAAGACAGTGCTCTTTCATCACACTTTCTCAGAATTATTCTGGAATTTAAGGTGGGAAGCCCCAAAGATAGAATTGGCAACTTTCTTTCCTAAGTGTATTTATGGTGCAAGAGAAAATGTGAGAGCCATCCTATGCTAGAATTGAAATGTTTGTTACTGCCTTTAGAGAGATCACATTTGGATCAGTTTCTCTTTCCCATGGAAATTGTTTCTCGGTTATCTTAAAATTTCTGTCTTGAATGCTCCAGGCCACTTGGCATAGATAGTTTAAGGGAACTGTGAGGGACCACATTTGCTAATGTGCCTCCTTTCCTTCCTGCAAATGTTGGACCAAACTACATCCTCAGAGACAGAAGCAAACAATAATTGATGGTCATATTAATAACCCTGAAATATCAAGAAAATGTCAAATTGTGTTCAGTGACCTATATATAATAAGACAAAAATATACATCCTACGTTTCAGAAAGATTTTTTTTTTTTTTTTTTTTTTTGGCTGTATCGGGTCTTCGTTGCTACACACGGGCTTCCTCTAGTTGTGGCGAGCGGAGGCTACTCTTCATTGCGGTGCTCGGGCTTCTCATTGCAGTGGCTTCTCTTGTTGTGGAGCACGGGCTCTAGGAGCGTGGGCTTCAGTAGTTGCAGCACATGGGCTCAGTAGTTGTGGCTCGCAGGCTCTAGAGTGCAGGCTCAGTAGTCATGGTGCGGACTTAGTTGCTCGGCGGCATGTGGGATCTTTTCAGACCAGGGCTCGAACCCGTGTCCCCTGCATTGGCAGGTGTATTCTTAACCACTGCGCCACCAGGGAAGTCCTCAGAAAGATTTTTAATATGTTTATTTTTCTAAATATTGGTGCCTGAATCCATTGATGTCAACTCATTCATTGACCTGTTGCTTAACTTTTAAAAATGCCTAAGAGTTGTTTGGCACGGTTCTTGTCCTCAAGAATTTCTACTCTTGTTCATCCAACAAATATTCATTAAGTACCTACTGGATACTGGGCAGAGGTCTAGAGGCTAGAGATAAAGCAGTGAATGAACTCATATAGAACAAGAAGACAAAAAGACGTTAAAAAGTTGAGGGTGTGGCTACATGTAGTGTACTGACTCCTAAAATTTGACGATTCCACAGAGAAGGGAAGAGTACAGTATTTGGGGAAATTTGCACTTGGCCAAATAGAGGCTGATTTTAATTTCCTGAAGGGTCTAAACTTTAATTTTAAAAGATCTAGCTCCTCTTAAACTTGCTGTCTGGCCCACACGTCCTTCTCCACAGGGAAACTAGCCTGCTGCCGTCCACCCATCTATGCACTCGTTCATTCATTTGTTCAGCGATTACCTGAGTGCCTCCTACATGCAGGACAGTGGGTTGGGTCTCATCAATGTGTATGAACTAAAGTGCAAGCCCTGCCCCTCATGGGAAGATGCATACGTTGCAAAGTGCGAGTGAGGAAAATAGCAAAGAGTTATTTGACAGAATACATATTGAAAGGCCTCTCTTAGGAGATGACATGCATGCTTGAAATCTGATGCATGAGGAAGGGGCAGACCAGTGAAGAAGTGAAAGAAGAGAATTGCAGGCTTAGCATTCAGCTTTCACAGGGACCAATAGCGAGAGTGAGATTAGTATGTTTAAAAATGAAAACAAGACCACTTTGGCAGGTGCATTGGGAGTGAAGGTGGCAGGTTTATAGGGTTGGAGAGGTGGGCAAGAATCAGACTGTCAGTGCCTTGTAAGTCATGGTAAAGAACTTGGGTTTTATTTTAAGTGAAAAGGAAGTCACTGATTGGTTTTAAGAAGAGGGTGGTCCAAATTATGTTTATAAATATCATTTTGGCTACTTTGTGGAGAATGGACTGAAGAAGGAAGAGACTGATGGAAGACGATTAAGAGGCTTTAGTTACAGACCAGGTGAAGACATCACAAGCTTTTCACTTGGCAAAACTGGCAGGTCATAAAAATAGAGTCAGTAATTTTGCCTTCCATTTGTCTGAAGCACTTGGTCTTCTTTGAGATAGTGAATCAACTCAATAGTGACAATTGGCTTTTCTCTGGGGAATCACTGACTCAATAAATTTTCAAAGCCAGTGTCCAGTTTAACCCACAGTGGGGTCTTTTTTCCTAGATGTTCAATAGCCTCTTCTCCTATTCTCCTCCCCCTCTTCTTTCTCCCTCCCCCTCCCCCTCCCCTCCCCCTCCTCCTCCTCCTCCTCCTCCTTCTTCTTCTCCTTCTTTTTCCCCTTCCTCCTCCTCCTCCTCTTATAATTATTATTTTCCTAGCCCTCCTTGATTCTTCCAAGCAATATTTGTTATCTCATGGCACACTTATTCTCCCCCATTCCAGCTCAAACAAGAAGCTTCTCACATTCTCAGTCATCCTAGTCAAGTCAAAAGATAGATAATGACCACAGTCCATACTCTGTACAGAGCAGGAGAAGAAATGGTTCTTGTGTGATTAAGGAGATTGTATCATGTTCACGATTAACAATATGCACGTGAAAACAACTTAGTGATGAAAAGTATGATTGCCAAGGGAGGGTGGAGTCAGTGAGAGAAGGAGGCACTTGCTACAGGCTGGAGGAGAGTTGACCTTCACCCGGCTTACAATAATCAGGGTTCAATTCCAGAGCCTGTGAGGGGAGCAAATCCTGCCCTACCTCCTAAGTATCTACCCAGGCAGGGAGAGAGGAATGGATGGCAAGGATACAAACTCCCTAGACTGTTATTAGTTGGCTTGGATTGCTATAACAAAATACCATAGACTGGGTGGATTAAACAACAGACATTTATTTTTTCACAGTCTTGGATGCTGGAAGTCCAAGATCAGGGTGCCTGCATGATTGGTTTCTGGTGAGGCCTCTCTCCCTAGCTTGCAGATAGCCACACATAGTAGAGAAAGAGAGCAATCTCTCTGGTATCTTTTCTTATAAGGACACTAATCCCGTCAGTAGCGATCCCACTCATGACCTCATCTAATTACCTCCCATGGGCCTCACCTCCAAATACCATCACATTAGGGATTAGGTCTTCAACATATAAATTTTGGGGGACACAATTCAGTCCATAACAGACTGTTTCAGGCCCTGTTTCAGAATGTTTCAGCCTTTTGTACTTTCTTTTGTAACATGTATAAATATGCATATTTATTATGGTATTATATATCATATGAAATATGTACATGTATAATTATTTAATTCATCTCTATCTCTTCCATGAGACTGGACTCTTTAAACACAGTGATTGAGTCCTTTGCTCATTACTTTTTCTCTAACTCTTTAAATGATAGGTGCTTAGTACATACCTGCTTAATGAATGTTTACATTTGAAGTGTAATATAAATTCATATTTAAAAACCATTCTGTGATTTACATATTGGGATTCTACATTATTATCTCACTTTTTACAATGGAATACATTGTAATAAATGTTGAGAAAATACTTGTCATTCATGCTAAGAAACTTTGAAAGCACTAAATGCCTCTCTATAAGCTCCTCTGTAATTTGCATTATGGGCAAACTGACAGAAATTTATAGTGTTACATAGTACCCTCTGTGGCTTATGTTTGCTAGATTCTCTTATAAAAAATCACTCTCGGTCCTTTGGTCCAGGAAATCTTAGTCAGGAACGCAGGACTCCCTACAATCTGGTTTCAGTCTACCATCTGGGTTTGTCAGCTCTTCTCCTTCAGTCCACTGTCTCCACTAGAGGCTGGTAGATAAACTTTACCAGTTTATCTGTTTCAAAAACATGCCCTGCAACTTTGCCCCTGTCGTCCTCCTAACCCCACTGATGGCATTCCAAGCTGAGCTTTTCCTAAGGCTTCACATACATAATCCTATTTAATTCTTACAATGATCCTATGAGGTGGGTATTGTTGTTCAAATTTTAGCTGAAGAAGTTTGGGGTCAGAGAAGTGAAGTAACTTGCCTAAAATGGCTAATAAGTGGCAAATCCAAGTCTCTACCCCAAAGTTTGTAATCCCCAATGTGATACCTTCACTTCTGAAAAGATCTATCCATGTCTACCTACATCCTCAAAGCCCAACTTGGGTGGTACTTCCTCTATCAAGTCTTTGCTAAACACTCTAAGTTCAATGAATTGTCCCTTCTTGTAACAAACATAGCCATCATTTGTTGAGTGCCTACCATGTACCAGGACTTCTGTTAAGTTCTTTTATGTAAATTATCTTATTTAATACTCTCACTGACCTTATGAAATTAGTATAACATTATCACAGAAGAGAAGCTAGCTTCAGAGTGATACCGTACTTGTTCAAGGTCACAGGGCTATAATATTTTACAGAAGGGATTCAAACCCAGGTTGTTCTGGCCCCGGAGCCAGGGTTTTTACCTTGTCATAATCTCCCACGTTAGAAGTACCACCTACCTGACCAGGCATGGCTGTTTATGGGGTAATGTGCGACTGTGAATAGTATTAATGAAGTCATCCTAATTAGAAATAATGGCATGGAGTGACCAACACAACACAGATCCGTATACGTATAAAAGAGTATAAATTGGATGGCTATATTAGTTTCCTCTTGCTGCTGTAACTAATTACCACAAATTTAGTGGCTTAAAACAACACAAATTTAGAATCTTATCGTTCTGGACATCACAAGTCCTTAAAAGCAAGGTTTTGGCAGGGCTGTGTTTTTTTCTAGAGTCTCTAGCAAAGAATATGTTTCCTTGTCTAGTTTTTACAGGCTGCCTGCATTGCTTGGCTTCTGATTCTATCCTACAACTTCAAAGTCAGCAGTGTTGTATTTTTCAAACTTTTCCCTTCGATCCTTATACCTCTCTCTTAAAAGGACCCATTTGATTACATTGGGTCCCTCTGGATAATCCAAAGTAATCTTTTCCATTTCAAAATCTTCCACTTAATCACATCTGGAAAGCACCTTTAGACAGAAAAGGTAACATATTTGTGTTCTTGGGATTAGGGCATGAACATTTTGGGGGGGGGCATTATTCAGCCTGCCACAGTGACGGTGGTGTACAGGACATTCAGGTCTCAAGGGCTGGGGAGAGGGAGTTGAGGACTGATTGTTCTGATCCAAATTGTCGGTTTTTTTATTTTAAGGAAAAACAGAGAGAAATGGTTAATCCAAAGGAAGAAAGCTCTAATGGTGAGATTTCAGGCATTGCTACCTGCAGCATTTTTTCAAAATTCAAAAGGTAAACAGTTTCCCATTGTACCAACATAGAACACCAACCTAGGAAAAATTCCCACAGAGACTTCTCAGGAAGTCCTCACTGAGGATAAACATATGATGATCAAACATCATCTTTGTGAAACTCTTCAATCCTGTTGGAGTGCTACGAGTGGAGCATGGTCAGATAGCAGGGCAGGGTCTGCCTAGAGGCCCTGCCATGGAGCTGACCACACCTGTTTTCTAGGTGATGGAGAGATGGCATCCGAGTACCTGACCTACTTGTCTAAGTTTTCATTGCAAATGAGTTGAAGGGTTGGAACTAACTCTGTGGTTGCTTGAATCTCAGTCTGGTTCCCCTTTTCATTCTGAAATTGAGGGTTGTTTTTAAAGGCAGTGGAGAGAAAAGGGGTGTCAGGGGGAAAGGGGGAAAGAACAGAATAGACTGCTGAAGGCCAGCAGCTGAGAGCGGCATGTCAGTGGAGCGCTGGATCTCTTTCCATGCTTCACTTCTAAATAGGGCCCTACTTTCCATTTTTCTCCTCTTGGTTCCTTTGCCCTGTTTAAGACAACATCAGGGTCTATGGTGGTGGCCCACAGTGTGGGTGCTTGATACAGGAAAGGCTGGAGGTGATGGAGGAGTATAGGCAGTGCTTTTTCTTTCGCCTCCAATTCTGTTCCCGTTGCTCAAGTGACTTAGCAGTTAAATGGTTAAAGAGGGCAACAGTCGTTGCAGTCGCAGAAAATGTTTCAGGTTGTTATACTATATGTATCCTGGTATCTATATTTCCATGTGAATAATACCTTTGAAAACTGAATTCTATAAACTTGACGTTACTCTTCCCCTCCTGATTCTGCAGCAGAGGCAAAATTCTTCAGCACGGGCAAAATGCAGAATGCTGAGTTTTTTAAAAAACACTGTATTGAGGTATTATTGAGATATAAAAAGCTGCACATATTTAATGTATACAACTTGATGAATTTTGGAATAAGATACACCAATGGTCCCCAATCTTTTTGGCACCAGGGACGGGTTTCGTGGGAGACAATTTTTCCACGGGCGGGGGGGGCGGCGGGGATGGTTCAGGAGGTAATGTGAGCGATGGGGAGCGGCAGATGAAGCTTTGATTGCTCGCCGCTCACCTCCTGCTGTGCAGCCTGGTTCCTAACAGGCCGCAGACCGGTAGCAGTCCGTGGCCTGGGGGTTGGGGACCCCTGAGATACACCCATGAAACCATCACCATCACCATCATCAAGGCCATGAACATATTTATCACCTCCCCAAATTTCCTCCTATCTCTATTGTTATTATTATTATTATTATAACAGTTAACATAAGATCTACCTTCTTAGCAAATTTTAAGTATACAGTACAGTATTGTTAGCTATAGGTGTTAGGCTATATAATAGATATCCAGAACTTATTTATCTTATATAACTAAATGCTAAAATTTTTGAGGCTATTAGATCAAGCCCTCAGAACAAACATATAGATATAACTCTAGCCTTTTGCAAATAGATATACAAACAGTAAGAGAAATAGATCGCAGGCATTTGCAGAGTTACCTGAAGGAAATAAATCTCTTTATTGAGAGAATTTTAACATCGTTAATTTCAACTAAGGATGTATTCTTTGAGTTGGGTATCTGTTTATTGCATTTAAGATCTTGGTGTGCATAATTTGGTGAACTCAGTTAAGACAACATTTTTTGAGTAATGTTGGCTTCACAAGATGTATTGGAGTCTCAAGATGCTACATATTAAACTCTGGGGAAAAAAATGTGAAGCTACAGCATAAGATTTGCCTCAGCTGGTACAATTTCTTCTTTATCTATTTACCTCATCCAAGCTGACACCGGTTCTCCTGCTCATTCACATGGACGTGTTAGAGCAGACATGCTCCCCATTTTAAGGAAATTTGCTTTTAAAAGAGTCTGAAGTGAATGATACATTCTACTGTAACTAATACAGAATTGCAGGTAAAAGTAGAGAAGATATTTGGGAAAAAGGGTATTTTCTTCCTACAAATAACCACTGCATTTTATACACTGTTTGTATCGATTTTAAATCTCCTTTACCACCAAAAGGAATTTAAATGCTCATTTCTCTCTCACTGTGATATCTAAGTATTTTTTTCCCTAATGCTTCCATCTCTGGAATGCATACAAATCTGTTAATGGTTGACTTGGGAATGGACATCCAAAAGGTTGATCAGCTATCATTTCCCAGTGCCAGGGCCAGGGCCAGGGCCGAATCAGCAGCATGACAACCTACAAGCAGCTGGAACATCTGGAACAACATCAGAGGTGTAAAGGGAATGATTTCTCATGGCCAGATCTCAGACTAATTCAAACAAAACAAATTCAATCTGATGATAAATTCACTTTGGCTCTTGCTCTTGTGTTGGAAGCATCAAGTCCCTACCAGGACAACCAGTATGGCTGAAAGGAGAAAGTTAAAACAGCAATTAGATGGTACTAATGTGGCTCCAATATAATCCCTCTGCTGGTTTCAGGTCTTTGCCTGCCAGGGCTCTTGGCCACCATCCCAGGGCTTAATTGCATTTTGCAAGTAGCCATAGTACAATTGCCACTGTATCTCCCTAGCTAATTTCAGACACAGTCCTCATGGCCAATTCGCTAAAAAGGAACTGAAATACCTCTGACAGAAAAATGAAAGTATTTTCTAGTTTAAAGACTGACTCAATTAAGGGAATAGTTGGTTCTGAGAGAGAAAGAATAGGGGGCAAAATAGATGAACAAATCATACCCTTGAACTCTAGAATTCTCTTTCAGTAAAACACGATAGAGTAATGGTTAATAAGATTTGAGACATTGCTACTGTTTAAATTTTATATACATTTTCAAGTGGAGTGGATTTTAATTGGAATTTGGCCTTATGGTGATTGAGGGGCAGTGGAGCTTAGTAGAATGGGTACTGGTCTGATTCTGGAGACCACTGGCTCTAGGCCAGGTGAACTTCATTTTAGTCTCGCCTAGGCTAGTTGCTAAATATATAAACTTGGAGAAGCCACTTGGAAATTTAATATCTCCATTTTCTCATCAACATATTGAGGATAAAAAAAATGTTTCCCTTACCTAATTTTCAGGATTGATTGTTAAAATACTTGGAAATTTACAAAATGATGAGTTTAAGGTCTTATATTAAAATCTAACTAGTAAATATTTCTAGTAAAAATAAATAGATGTTTGTCAACTACAGTCATCTATAAAATTGTAAGGAAGGCTGGAGGAAAATTTTTTTTAAAGTATGAGTTTTAAGGAAGATGAACAAAAAGCAGCCACAAAATGAGCACATGGAAAATATTACCTCCTAGAGCTAATTCTAATGAGAAGAGACAAACTCCATTTTTCCATTAGGCTACAGTGCAGTGGCAATGGAGCTGCTGGACCACCAATTGACACCTATGAGCACTTACAGGTCACTTAACACTATGCTGGCCATTGTGGGAATTAGAACACTCCAGTCTCTTTTCTTAAGGGGCTCATAATCTAGCTGAAGAAACAAGACCCAGATATTATGCCACTGGACAAGAAAATATGTACTTATAAATTGTTCAGTACACATTTAAAGGTCAGTAAAAGTTGAGGTCCTAGAAAAGAAAAAAAAATAAAAGAACAGAACAGTTTAAAGAGGCTTCATGGAGGAGACAGGATTTGAGTAGAGACTGAAAGATTGTTAGGATTTGAAAATAGAAAATAGGAAAAAGTTTAGCTATTTCAGGAGAGGGGAACATACTGAATAAAAGTGTAGAGGAGGGAATAAAGTTGATGAAAAGAGAGGCGGCTTTGTTAATTAAAGTATGATTTATAAACCTTGTTTATAGCTCCTACATACGTAAGCGGGTATGGCAAAGTTTCTCACCAAAAAGGCATCATACATTTAATACCCATACCAAACAGGAAGTCATGTAATTTATAAACATCTGAATCTTCCTGAAAGATGACAGAGACCCTAGACAAACAAGGTTCACCTGAAAAAGGTGAGAATACTTCAAGTACAAAAGAACAGATGAAAATAAAAAGACCAAATTTAATAAGGGCCAGAATCAGGTGTCAAAAGTCGAGTTAGAGAATCGAGTTCAAAATCAGAGAGATGAGGTCAAACAAGAGCAGAATCTCTAGAGAGGGCTCAGAAAAGAGGGCCCTGAACCTTTGCCTCCAAGACCAGCTGGTCATCAAGGCTTCCTTTTATGAGCTAACAGAAGACATTCAAGAGTCTGATTCAGAGTCCTGGGGGTTGAGGAATGGACGGGAGGCCATTTAGATCAATGCAATGACAGCTTTCAATTATCAAATTCTACTTTGCAGTCCTGTTCCCTTAAGATCCTAGTCATAGGAAAAAAGCTGATGCTTACTAAGCCACAGAACCTGAAAGAGGCTTTAAATAGGTCTTCTTGTTTTATTTTAGTGAATTGTTAATACTAATAAGTTTGGAGGAATCTCTGGGAAGATTTGACTTTATAGGCTGGAAGAAAAAATAATTAAGGTCAATTATATTTTGAAACATCAAATTTTGATTTCCAATAATATAGGGCAATGTTCATCCTATACTACTTGAGATAACAAGAGAGACTTAGGGAGGTAAAATTGAATTTTCGAAGTACTGTGCTTTGAATATGTCTACAGGGTGGTCTCATGTAGATTTACTAATTCTCTCTGCAGCTTTCTCCAGAGAGACCAGCATTCCTACATGGAGTATCAATGCCCACTTTTGCAGAGGTAATGCTTATAGTGCCTGGGGTATTCTTATAGCAACCTCAGCCCAAAGAGCAGGCTTGGCAGAAGCAAAAAAGGGAACACAATCAGAATAGTTGTTACAAAGCCCATTCACTTTATTAAACTTTATTAATAAGTTTAGTGAAGTCAGCTCAGAGTCTATTAATTAGATTCTTGCATAATATTGATTTAATGATCTGGATTTAGTTAATCTGGCTAACCTTTTCTTCCTGGTACTTTTGGTTCTGTTTTAGCTCATCAGTAAAAAAAAAACAAAAAACAAAAAACAAAGAATAGAAGTTATGAGCCATCAACACAATCAATTGAATTAGCATGTGAAAAAATCTAGTTGCTTACTGCATAGCTTAAACCAAAATAAATGCCAGATGGACTGAAATTTTAAACATAAATAACAGAAGCCTGAGAGAACTAGAAGAAATAAGTGAATAATTATACTTGGTAAAGGAGAATTGCCTAGGCATAGTCCCCAAAACAAAGCTCATAAGGGAAAATATTGATAGATTTGATAACATAAAATTTTTAAATTTGGTAAAGCGAATAAATCAATAACCCCAAATTAAAAGGCAAATCACAGTCTGGAAAAGCATTTATAATACATTTGACAGATAAAGGATTAATTTCCTTAAGGAAATCTTATAGGTCAGTAAGAGAAGACAATCCCAATGGAAGAAAATGAAATAATAACCATAAGAATGTGCGTCATCACTAGTGATGAAATAAATCTAATGTAACTAACAATAAAAAAAACACTGAGCTCGTAAGAAAAATACCCAGTGTTGATAAGGATCTGGGGGAAAGATAATCCCATATATTGAAATAACAATGGTTAATTTTATTTAATACATGTTATATGTATCAGATCCCATTTTATATTTTTATGTAAATTTTCACATTTAATCTTCAGAACAACTGTATGAAATAGATAACATTATTTTACCTATTTTTTAGATGTGGAAATTAAGACCTAGAGGGGTTCAGTAAGTTGCCAATTACCAGAGGTTATTAAGCTAAGATTTGAACCTGGAGTCTACCTCAGAGGCCCATAGTCTTACCCATCACTGTGAGGTTATCTCTGTTTAAGAGGGATATAAATTGATAATGACTTTCTGGAAGACAATTTGGCAAAAACCAATTCAATTGCAAAAGTTGTTAAACTGTTCATATCCTTTTACCCAAGAATTCTTCGTTTAAAAATACAGTAAAAATAGAAGAATGCAAAATTATACGTGCAATGATATTTATTAGAGTATGGTCCACAATAAGAAGATAATGCAAATAGCAAAGATATAGGAAATGGCAGTGCAACTTTAAGGGACATCTATAGTGGAATGTTATGCATATATTACAAAAGATGACGTAAAAATATAATGAGGGTCAGGGAAATATGCTTCATTTGAGTTCAAAAAGCCTAGTACAACAGCTCCTGTATTCAATGTGTTGCCAAGTCCAATTACAAGCTCTTCTCTGGTAATAATATACTTTTTATTATAAACATTTAGAGAGAGCCCTCTATGTACTGAGTATTTATGACCAAATATCTTTGTTGTCATGGAGCTTACATTCTAGTGGGGGAGACAGACTATAAACAAGAATAAAAGAGGAAAATAGCATATCAGAGGGCAAAGAGAAAAAAATAAAGCATATGCAATGTTGGCAGGAGGGTGACAATTGAAATTTAGGTGGAGTGACCAGGAAAGACCTCACAGAGAATATGGCTTTTTATCAAACAACACTTATCCCATGAGGAAATTGAAATAGAGAGTAAAGAAGTCATTTCGCTGAGGTCTAGCACCTAGTTAGTACAAGAGGCAAATGCGAGCACCCTGATTCCACTCTGCTATAGATAAAAACAGAGTTGTATTTATAATTATTAATAGTAATTATTTATGCGTGGTAAGATGTGTTGATTTTTTTTTGAAAACCACCGTGTTTGCTGGTGTATAAGACACATGGTGTCTTTTTTTTTTTTAACATCTTTATTGGAGTATAATTGCTTTACAATGGTGTGTTAGTTTCTGCTTTATAACAAAGTGAATCAGCTATACATATACATATATCCCCACATCTCCTCCCTCTTGCCTCTTCCTCCCACCCTCCCTATCCCACCACTCTAGGTGGTCACAAAGCACCGAGCTGATCTTCCTGTGCTATGTGGCTGCTTCCCACTAGCTATCTATTTTACATTTGGTAGTGTATATATGTCCATGCCACTCTCTCACTTCATCCCAGCCTACCTTTCTCACTCCCTGTCTCACTCCCTGTGTCCTCAAGTCCATTCTCTATGTCTGCATCTTTATTCCTGTCGTGCCCCTAGGTTCTTCAGAACCTTTTTTTTTTTTTTTGGTTCCATATATATGTGTTAGCACATGGTATTTGTTTTTCTCTTTCTGACTTACTTCACTCTGTATGACAGACTATAGGTCCATCTACCTCACAAATAACTGAATTTCGTTTCCTTTTATGGCTGAGTAATATTCCACTGTATGTATGTGCCGCATCTTCTTTATCCATTCATCTGTCAATGGACACTTAGGTTGCGTCCATGTCCTGGCTATTGTAAACAGAGCTGCAATGAACATTGTGGTACATGACTCTTTTTGAATTATGGTTTTCTCAGGGTACATGCCCAGTAGTGGGATTGCTGGATCATACGGTAGTTCTATTTTTAGTTTTTTTAAGGAACCTCCATACTGTTCTCCATAGTGGCTGTATCAATTTACATTCCCATCAGCAGTGCAAGAGGGTTCCCTTTTCTCCACACCCTCTCCAGCATTTATTGTTTGTAGATTTTTTGATGATGGCCATTCTGACTGGTGTGAGGTGATACCTCATTGTAGTTTTGATTTGCATTTCTCTAATGATTAGTGATGTTGAGCATCCTTTCATGTGTCTGTTGGCAATCTGTATATCTTCTTTGGAGAAATGTCTATTTAGGTCTTCTGCCCATTTTTGGATTGGATTGTTTGTTTTTTTGTTATTGAGCTGCGTGAGCTGCTTATAAATTTTGGAGATTAGCCCTTTGTCAGTTGCTTCGTTTGCAAATATTTTCTCCCATTCTGAGGGTTGTCTTTTCATCTTGTTTATGGTTTCCTTTGCTGTGCATAAGCTTTTAAGTTTCATTAGGTCCCAGTTGTTTATTTTTGTTTTTATTTCCATTTCTCTAGGAGGTGAGTCAAAAAGGATCTTGCTGTGATATATGTCATAGAGTGTTCTGCCTATGTTTTCCTCTAAGAGTTGTATAGTGTCTGGCCTTACATTTAGGTCTTTAATCCATTTTGAGTTTATTTTTGTGTATGGTGTTAGGGAGTGCTCTAATTTCATTCTTTTACATGTAGCCATCCAGTTTTACCAGCACCACTTATTGAAGAGGCTGTCTTTTCTCCATTGTAGATTCTTGCCTCCTTTATCAAAAATAAGGTGACCATATGTGCATGGGTTTATCTCTGGGCTTTCTATCCTGTTCCATTGATCTGTATGTCTGTTTTTATGCCAGTACCATACTGTCTTGATTACTGTAGCTTTGTAGTATAGTATAAAGGAGGCTGATTCCTCCAGCTCCGTTTTTCTTTCTCAAGATTGCTTTGGCTATTCAGGGTCTTTTGTGTTTCCATACAAATTGTGAAATTTTTCATTCTAGTTCTGTGAAAAATGCCATTGGTATTTTGATAGGGATTGAATTGAATCTGTAGGTTGCTTTGGGTAGTATAGTCATTTTCACAATATTGATTCTTCCAATTCAAGAACATGGTATATCTCTCCATCTGTTTGTTTCATCTTTAATTTCTTTCATAACTGTCTTATAGTATTCTGCATACAGGTCTTTTGTCTCCTTAGGTAGGTTTATTCCTAGGTATTTGATTCTTTTTGTTGCAGTGGTAAATGGGAGTGTTTCCTTATTTCTCTTTCAGATTTTTCATCATTAGTGTATAGGAATGCAAGAGATTTCTGTGCATTAATTTTGTATCTTGCTACTTTACCAAATTCATTGATTAGCTCTAGTAGTTTTCTGGTAGCATCCTTAGGATTCTTTATGTTTACTATCATGTCATCTGCAAACAGTGACAGCTTTACTTCTTCTTTTCCAATTTGGATTCCTTTTATTTCTTTTTCTTCTGTGGTTGCTGTGGCTAAAACTTCCAAAACTATGTTGAAAAATAGTGGTAAGAGTGGACAACCTTGTCTTTTTCCTGATCTTAGAGGAAATGGTTTCACTTTTTCACCATTGAGAACAATGTTGGCTGTGGGTTTGTCATATATGGCTTTTATTATGTTCAGGTAAGTTCCCTCTGTGCCTACTTTCTGGATGGTTTTTATCATAAATGGGTGTTGAATTTTGTCAAATGCTTTTCCTGCATCTATTGAGATGATCATATGGTTTTTCTTCTTCAATTTGTTAATATGGTTTATCACATTGATTTGCATATATTGAAGAATCCTTGCATTCCTGGGATAAACCCCACTTGATCATGGTGTATGATCCTTTTAATGTGCTGTTGGATTCTGTTTGCTAGAATTTTGTTGAGGATTTTTGCATCTATGTTCATCAGTGATATTCTCTTTCTTTGTGACATCTTTTTCTGGTTTTGGTATCAGGGTGATGGTGGCCTCATAGAATGAGTTTGGGAGTGTTCCTCCCTCTGCTGTATTTTGGAAGAGTTTGAGAAGGATAGGTGTTACCTCTTCTCTAAATGTTTGATA
The DNA here is from genome assembly GCF_028564815.1 of Eubalaena glacialis. Classification (NCBI taxonomy): domain Eukaryota; kingdom Metazoa; phylum Chordata; class Mammalia; order Artiodactyla; family Balaenidae; genus Eubalaena; species Eubalaena glacialis. Next base: position 41,437,173 of record NC_083729.1, read on the forward strand.
GAATTTGCCTGTGAAGCCATCTGGTCCTGGACTTTTGTTTGTTGGAAGATTTTTAATCACAGTCTCAGTTTCAGTGCCTGTGATTGCTCTGTTTATATTTTCTATTTCTTCCTGGTTCAGTCTCAGAAGGTTGTGCTTTTCTAAGAATTTGTCCATTTCTTCCAGGTTGTCCATTTTATTGGCATATAGTTGCTTGTAGTAATCTCTCATGATCCTTTATGTTTCTGCAGTGTCAGTTGTTACTTTCTTTTCTCATTTCTAATTCTATTGATCTGAGTCTTCTCCCTCTTTTTCTTGATGAGTCGGGCTAATGATTTATCAATTTTGTTTATCTTCTCAAAGAACCAGGTTTTAGTTTTTTTGATCTTTGCTATCATTTCCTTCATTTCTTTTTCATTTATTTCTGATCTGATCTTTATGATTTCTTTCCTTCTGCTAACTTTGGGATTTTTTTGTTCTTGTTTCTCTAATTGCTTTAAGTGTAAGGTTGGGTTGTTTATTTGAGATGTTTCTTGTTTCTTGAGGTAGGATTATATTGCTATAAACTTCCCTCTTAGAACTGCTTTTGCTGCATGCCATAGGTTTGGGGTTGTCATGTTTTCTTTGTTGTTTGTTTCTAGGTATTTTTTGATTCCTGTTTGATTTCTTCAGTGATCTCTTGGTTATTTAGTAGTGTATTGTTTAGCCTCCATGTATTTGTATTTTTTACAGATTATTTCCTGTAATTGATATCTAGTCTCATAACACTGTGGTCGGGAAAGATACTCGATACAATTTCAATTTTCTTAAATTTACCAAGGCTTGATTTGTGACCCAAGATATGATCTATCTTGGAGAATGTTCCATGAGCACTTGAGAAGAAAGTGTTTTCTGTTGTTTTTGGATGGAATGTCCTATAAATATCAATTAAGTCCATCTTGTTAATGTATCATTTAAAGCTTGTGTTTCCTTACTTATTTTCATCTTGGATGATCTGTCCATTGGTGAAAGTGAGGTGTTAAAGTCCCCTACTATGATTTTGTTACTGTTGATTTCCCCTTTTATGGATGTTAGCATTTGCCTTTTGTATTGAAGTGCTCCTGTGTTGGGTGCATAAATACTTACAATTGTTATATCTTCTTCTTGGATTGATCCCTTGATCATTATGCATTGTTCTTCTTTTTCTCTTATAATAGTCTTTATTTTAAAGCCTATTTTGTCTCATATGAGAATTGCTACTCTAGCTTTCTTTTGATTTCCATTTTCATGGACTGTCTTTTTCCATCCCCTCACTTTCAGTCTGTATGTGTCCCTCGGTCTGAAGTGGGTCTCTTGTAGACAGCCTATATACGGATTTTGTTTTTGTATCCATTCAGCCAGTCCATGTCTTTTGGTTGGAGCATTTTATCCATTTACATCTAAGGTAGTTATCATTATGTATGTTCCTATTACCATTTTCTTAATTATTTTGGGTTTGTTATTATAGGTCTTTTCCTTCTCTTGTGTTTCCTGCCTAGAGAAGTTCCTTTAGAATTTGTTGTGAAGCTGGGTTTTGGTGCTGATTTCTCTTAACTTTTGCTTGTCTGTAAAGGTTTTAATTTCTCCATCAAATCTGAATGAGATCCTTGCTGGGTAGAGTAATCTTGGTCCTAGGTTTTTTCCTTTCATCACTTTAAGTATGTCCTGCCACTCCCTTCTGACTTGCAGAGTTTCTGCTGAAAGATCAGCTGTTAACCTTATGGGGATTCCCTTATGCGTTATTTGTTGTTTTTCCCTTGCTACTTTTAATGTTTTTTCTTTGTATTTAATTTTTGATAGTTTGATTAATATGTCTTGGCATGTTTCTCCTTGGATTTATCCTGTATGAGACTCTCTGTGCTTCCTGGGCTTGATTGACTATTTCCTTTCCCATGATAGTGGAGTTTTCAACTATAATCTCTTCAAATGTTTTCTCAGTCCCTTTCTTTTTCTCTTCTTCTTCTGGGACCCATATAATTCGAATGTTGGTGTGTTTAATGTTGTCCCAGAGGTCTCTGAGACTGTTGTCAATTCTTTGCATTCTTTTTTCTTTATTCTGCTCTGTGGTAGTTATTTCCACCATTTTATCTTCCAGGTCACTTATCCGTTCTTCTGCCTCAGTTATTCTGCTATTGATTCCTTCTAGAGGATTTTAAATTTCATTTATTATGTTGTTCATCACTGTTTGTTTGCTCTTTAGTTCTTCTAAGTCCTTGTTAAACATTTCTTGTATTTTCTCCATTCTATTTCCAAGATTTTGGATCATCTTCACTATCATTACTCTGAATTCTTTTTCAGGTAGACTGCCTATTTCCTCTTCATTTTTTTGGTCTGGTGGGTTTTTACCTTGCTCCTTCATCTGCTGTGTATTTCTCTGTCTTCTCATTTTGCTTAACTTACTGTGTTTGGGGTCTCCTTTTCACAGGCTGCAGGTTCGTAGTTCCCGTTGTTTTTGTTGTCTGCCCCCAGTGGGTAAGGTTGGTTCAGTGGGTTGTGTAGGCTTCCTGGTGGAGGGGACTGATGCCTGTGTTCTGGTGGATGAGGCTGGATCTTCTCTTTCTGGTTGGCAGGCCTGCATGTGGTGGTGTGTCTTGGGGTGTCTGTGAACTTATTATGATTTTAGGCAGCCTCTGTGCTAATGGATGGGGTTGTGTTCCTGTCTTGCTAGTTGTTTGGCATAGGGTGTCCAGCACGGTAGCTTGCTGGTCGTTGAGTGGAGCTGGGTCTTTGCGTTCAGATGGAGATCTCAGGGAGAGCTTTTGCTGTTTGATATTACATGGAGCTGGGAGGTCTCTGATGAACCAATGTCCTGAACTCGGCTCTCCCACCTCAGAGGCACAGGCCAGACACCTGGCTGGAGCACCAAGACCCTGGCAGCCACACGGCTCAGAAGAAAAGGGAGAAAAAAAGAAGGAAAGAATGAAAGAAAAATATATAAAATAAAATAAAGTTATTGAAATAAAAAATTTTTTAAATTATTAAAAATAAAAAAAGTAAAAAAAAAAAAAAGGACAGAGAACCCTAGGACAAATGATAAAAGCAAAGCTATACAGACAAAATCACACAAAGAAGCATACACATACACACTCACAAAAAGAGAAAAAGGAAAAAATATATTTGTATAAAAAAAAAAAGGAAGAGAGCAACCAAATCAATAAACAAATCTACCAATGATAATAAACTCTAATTACTAAACTAAGGTAAACATAAAATCAGAAACAAATTAGATGCAGAAAGCAAACCCCAAGTCTACAGTTGCTCCTGAAGTCCACCACCTCAATTTGGGATGATTCGTTGTCTATTCAGGTATTCCACAGATGCAGGGTACATCAAGTTGTTTGTGGAGCTTTAATCCGCTGCTTCTGAGGCTGCTGGGAGAAATTTCCCTTTGTCTTCTTTGTTCTCACAGCTCCTGGGGTTCAGCTTTGGATTTGGCCCCGCCTCCACGTGTAGGTCTCCTGAGGGCGTCTGTTCCCTGCCCAGACAGGACGGGGTTAAAGGAGCAGCTGAATCGGGGGCTCTGGCTCACTCAGGCCGGGGGGAGTGAGAGGTATAGAATGCAGGGTGAGCCTGCAGCGGCAGAGGCCGGCGTGACATTGCAACAGCCTGAGGCGCGCCGTGCGTTCTCCCGGGGAAGTTGTCCCTGGATCACGGGAGCCTGGCCGTGGCGGGCTGCACAGGCTCCCAGGAGGGGCGGTGTGGATAGTGACCTGTGCTCGCACACAGGCTTCTTGGTGGCTGCAGCAGCAGCCTTAGCGTTTTATGCCCGTCTCTGGGGTCCGCGCTGATAGCTGCAGCTCGTGCCCGTCTCTGGAACTCGTTTAGGCGGTGCTCTTAATCCCCTCTCCTCGCGCGCCCCAAAACAATGATCTCTTGCCTCTTAGGCAGTTCCAGACTTTTTCCCGGACTCCCTCCTGGCTAACTGTGGCACACCAGCCCCCTTCAGACTGGGTTCACGCAGCCAACCCCAGTCCTCTCCCTGGGATCCGACCTCCGAAGCCCGAGCCTCAACTCCCAGCCCCCGCCCGCCCCGGCGGGTGAGCAGACAAGCCTCTCGGGCTGGTGAGTGCTGGTCGGCACCGATCCTCTGTGCGGGAATCTCTCTGCTTTGCCCTCCGCACCCCTGTTGCTGAGCTCTCCTCCGTGGCTCTGAAGCTTCCCTCCTGCCACCCCTGTCTCCGCCAGTGAAGGAGCTTCCTAGTGTGTGGAAACTTTTCCTCCTTCACAGCTCCCTCCCACTGGTGCGGGTCCTGTCCCTATTCTTTTGTCTCTGTTTTTCCTTTTTTCTTTTGCCCTACCCAGGTACGTGGGGAGTTTCTTGCCTTTTGGGAAGTCTGAGGTCTTCTGCCAGCATTCAGTAGGTGTTCTGTAGGAGTTGTTCCACATGTAGATGCATTTCTGATGTATTTGTGGGGAGGAAGGTGATCTCTATGTCTTACTCCTCCGCCATCTTGAAGGTCTCTCCACATGGTGTCTTTTAGTGCTGATTTGTCTGGCTGTAATAGTGGTGAAGACGTAGAAGAGTAGCATATTAGAAATCTCAAAACAATTTTTGAATGTTTTTCAGGGCCCACTAGACCAACTCACTTCCCTGGCTTCTACCGTAGTTGCTGTGCTTCAGTTAAACACTGCGATTCTCATCAGGATAACCTTTATCCCCCCGATATGGGGTCTCCAAAATGGCTTCTCCTCTGGCCCATCTGTATGAAGGCACCACCATTATCCAAGCCACTGGCTCTCTCCTTCTTTTACTTCCTACTTCTCTGACCCCACATTCAGTTAATGGCCAAATCTAATAGATTTTTACATCATAATTTTCTTACATATGCCCTCTTCTTTCCATTGTCATGGCCATGGCACCAATTTAGGGTTTAATACTCTCCCTCTCCAGGAGACCAACTCCAGGATAATAGCTGGCTTTAACCAAACCCCATCAGGTCACTCCCCTGATCATACACTTTCAATGGTCACCGCAGTTCCTATTAACATACGTGCAAATTCCTTAACCTGCTATTCATGGCTAAAAGGGAAGGACATTTCCCATCTTATGTTTTAATCCCAACTGTACATATTTCTAGTCCGGCCATGACAGGGATAGTAATGCCCACCAAATAACCTACTTTCCCCTACATTTTTCAGCTCTTTGCAGTTAGGCAAGACATATGGCTGGTTCTGGTTAATTGGCTGTGAGCAGAAAAGACATGTGTTACTTCTGTGCCAGAATGTAGAAGAAGAGGTGGGAGTTCTACATGCGTCTTTATTCTCTGGACGCAACAGAGGAAGCTGCATATTTCAGATCATACAGCTACAAAATGGTAACATCTGAATCCCCACTGATCTCTGATGGATATACAGTGTGAGCAAGAAATAAACCTTTGATGTGTTGGTGTGTTGTTATGTTGAGCTCCTAATTTGTTGTCATAATCTAGCCCATCTCAATTAATACATCAACCATAGTGGGTGAACTCACCAATTCCTGCCCCACTTTGTGCTTTCCCATATCCTTACATTTGCCTTGGCTTGTCTCTCCATTGGGAACTTTCTTGAATCAATTCCTTCATCCCATCATCACATTACTCGTTTAAATTTTACTCATCCTTCTAGAATCATCACAAATGCCAGCCTGCCTTGGTCCTTCTCCTTATTTGCCCAATCAGATGTAATTTATCTTTCTTCTAATCATAAAGAAACTTGGTAGTTACCTTTTTGATTGCTCTTCACAAATTCTGTCTTGTATTGTAGTTATTGGTATACTTATTTTTCCTCTCAGTTAGAATAGCAGGCCCTTCTGAAGGTCTGAATCATATGTATATGTCTAACCTTCACAGCCTCTTATATCTAATAGTTTTCTGAAAAAACTATTTGTGAAACTGAGTTGAAGACTCATAAGTGTACACTATAATTTTCAAAATCTCTACCATAATGGCTAAAAGAAAATGTGATTTGGGTGTTTGGGGAACTAACTTTCATATAATGATTTTTAAAGCAAATTCTGTTAGTTTCCTGTTTCTCTTCTATTTCCATCATTAAATGGTGAACTTCTTTGCACTTTTGTCCTCTCAAGACCAATGTCTCAAGGGCATTGCTTGGTACAAAATTAAGTGCTAGATAACATGTCAGTGAAGAAGGAAAGATTCAGTACATAAAATATTACTGTATTAAAAATTGAGTTAGCTAATATTTAATTGCATACAAGACCTCTAGACCTGGAAAGAGCCATTGACATATAAGATGAGAGAGTTTTAAAGCTAATAGGGATAAGGGAAATGAAAACTAAATTTTGAAGGTGTTACATTTTGAAAAAGATTCTCATATATAGTGTATCATCACTTGATTGTTATAATCACTCTCTGAAGTAGGCAGGTATCATCCCCACTTTAGACATGAAGAAACTAAATCCCAGAAAGTTTAAGTGACTTGTGCAAGGTCAACAGTTGGTTTAAAAGTAGAGTTTTCAGACATCCTAATTCCTGGTCCACTGCTCTTTATTCTGTATATTATTGCCTTTCCTTATCTAAGTTCAGGACAAGGAACATCTTAGTATCATCTTTATGCTTGTGTAATGTGTTATTCTGGCAGCATCAAGTAGATAAGTAGCTGAAGAAGGCACATGCTCACACATGCACACACACACACATACATAATTGTACATGCCTCCTCCAGTCTAGGCTAAAATAGAATTAATCCTGTGTTCGTTGTTGGTGAATGCTGAATCCTTCCATACCGGTGTTTGTGTTTAAGAATAAGGCAGTATACACACTCTGTAATTGAATGTCAGGAAATATGAAAATATATTGTTTTATTGCTACTGTTCATTGATTTATGGAAGTGATTTATTGTCGATGGACATGCAGTACAACAAATCACTTTGCTGACACTATCAGCTGCCTTAACTAGGTTGTCAGTTCACGACATTAAAGGTAATGGATGGTGATTATTTTACAGTAATGGCTTTAATCAGTGCTTTGAATGACTTTTGCAGTCATGTCAGAGTAGAGCCAGACTCATTCATCAAGGCAGCATTTTGTTTACCAACATCATCTATAATTCATTTGATTGTTGACAATCATCAGCAAATACCTCTCAGGCACAGTTTTATCAGCGATGGAAATCTGCACAGCTGCAGCCTGCTAAGTCACTCCGTGGGGCTGTCTGAGCAGACACAGGTGGGGAGGGATGCCCTTGCCGTAGCCCCTAGAATGGAGGCTCCCGCCAACTGGGCTTCCAATCTTCTCTCCATTCCCATGGATTGGATTCTTTCGTTTCCATCTCTTCAACCCCCTGATTTCACAGGGCCTTTAGTCACCCAGAAAGATTTCAGAAAGACCTTCAGTCCAGAAGGTAGGAAGATGAGAAGCACGTGATCTTATTGCTTGAATCAGCTCAACACAGCTAAACACATGGTCTTGGCTCTGCTGCTTGTGACTAGTCACAGTGGGAGTCACAGTGGCAGTAAATCTACTACTGAGGTTCAGATGTGTCTGGGCAGGTTTGGTGACCCAATGGGGTAGATGTAGCAAGTACCTAATTTTGTAAGAGATTGTAGGGCCTCCTATAGTAAAGTTCAACATAAAGCTAGGACCTTTTTTGACCCTTTGAGAATTTCATATTTCTCGCCAGAAAAAATTACATAATGCAACATTTATACATATAATTTTAGTGAGTTTGCAAACTCTGTGAAGCCTAGCCATAAAGTAGAGTGGTTAGGATCTTGGATTCTGGAGGCAGCCACACTTGGCTAGACTATCTGCTCTGCCTGTTAGCAGTTATAAGCCTTTGCACAAGTGACTAAACATCTTTTGGTCTCATCTATAAATGGGAGTTGATAATATTACCTTTGTCATGGGGTGGTTGTGAATATGAAATGCATTCATGTGGGTAAAGTGGTTAGCACCATGCCCTACACAGAGTAAATTTTCAAAGAGTGTTGGTTCTTATTTTTGTTATTGTGTTTTACTTATGAATTCGGTTTCAGAGGCCACGTCCTAATGGATAGGAGAATCAGAAAGCCAAATTAAAGTAGAAACAAAAGTTGTCTGAATTCATTACTGTGTTTTTGCCCTGCTCCTCTACTCAATTTTAGATGCAACCCCAGCGAGAGACACAAGGGAGGAAAACAGGAGCCATAAGTAAGAAATTGAAAGAAAGAGTTGTTCTGAAATTTGGGAGCGGGATGCTATACCAGTTGCATTACCTTGGTTTTCTGTGTAACAGGATATACTACAGAACACATACATTTGGCACCTTATAGGTCCCAGGGCATCAGTGGGGGTACAGTGCCCAGGGGGAGGCAGCGGTGCTGGATGGGAGATGGCAGATCGTTAGGAGTGCCAGCAAGAATGCTCAGCGGAAGCAGCAGTGGGAACTGGAAGATGCCATCGTAGCTGGAGGCACCATGGACCCAGAAGTACTTGGAACATGACTTAGTAATTCAAAGAGTGGCCAACAGGGTGCAAAGAAGAACAGAGAAACCATGCAGTGGCTGAAAGGACAGTTTGATTTTGAGCATATGTGGGATGTTCCCTAAGGGCTGCCAGAAATTATTTGGGGAAACATACATCACAAGAAGTTAGAGACCCTAAAACTGGCAGGGTGGGGACAAGAGCCAGAGAAGCACTGGTCCACCATACTTAGCAACATGTCTTTCTTTGGCAGAGCCATTTCTCCTCTCCTGGCCTCATTTTTCTCCTCCATAAGCTGAGAGTGTTAGTCAGGATATGTAGACTCTAGTGGACAAGAAATAGGTAGAGATATATCAGATCATCTAAGAGACTGGAGCCTAACATATAGTTGGGGCTTTCAAGGAATCTTATCAGAATTTATGTTTGAGATTTGGTAGATGTTGAATAGGATGGAGGTGGGAGGTTAGGATGGATAGGGTGTGTGTGTGTGTGTGTGTGTGTGTGTGTGTGTTAGGGTTGACAGAAGGCATACTTAAACTCCACATGTTATTATGATTGATATTTTTAGGTCAGGCCATCTCTGATTTCCTTTCAGGTCCATGATACTAAAAAATTTTGTTGCATTAATTAACTTCTTATAATCATCTTTAGTTTCCTTTTATAAATCTATTCTTATTTCTTAGACTGGTCTAAGCATCCCTGGTCATGGAGGGAGTAAGGCCTTCTAAGTCAGATACTGTAGGAGAGACATTTGATAAGGATGGTACTCTCAGGTAGTCTAAGGAATGAATACAAATATAATAATAACAATAACATTCATTGAGTGCTTGCAATATGGTAAACACTGTTCAAAGTGCTTTTCATGCATTATCTCATTTAATCTCACAACAAACTTATGAGGTAGGTTTGGTCATAGATTAAAAGAAATTCGAGCACATAGAAGTAAAAGAACTTGCCCAAGATCACTCAGCTAAAAAGTGGTAGAACCAGGCTTTGAACCCAAGCATCTGATTCCAGGGCTGTTGACCCCTGTTCTACACTGTATGGGTATGATTAATACATAGAGTGAATTAATACACAGTTAGTGGGGAAAATGACTCTCAGAGTCATTTTCTCAGACTCTCAAATTAGACATTCCTCTCAGACCACAATTAGCATGTAGGTGGGTAAGAAGCTTCTCCCGTGCTTTCACTGAATGGATGACAAACTTGCTTTTCTCCTAATGTTTGAAATAACTTAAGGCATGACACAACTTCTTAGCATGTTATATTTGCACTAATAATACCCTCTTTGGTGCTGAAGGGAAGCAGAATGTGGGGCAGGCTGGCTAGGGAATCACAAAGGGACCATAGCAGACATCTGAGCCTGGAGCCCAGAAGACAACTTTGTCTGCCTCGAAACTCAATTGGGGACAGGCTACACTCTTGAAACCTGGCAAACTCCTTTTTGGCTTGGATAAGCAGTCTTCTCTCTATACACATCTCATGGAAAGAGGATCATGTCAAGGAAGGAGAGACCACTGAGTGCCACCACCAGGATGTTGAGATCCCCACCATGTTCCTGTGGCAGCATCAGGGGACAAATGTGGACAATGAACTCCAAAGGAGTGGCAGAGAAGAAGGAAGGGAGGGAGGAATAAAAGAAAAGGAAAAAGGAAAGAAAAGCTCCTAAAATCCTACTTTGGATGCCAGTGGAAGAAAGTGATGATGCACCTCTTTCCAAAACAAATTTGCTTTATTTAATAGCATGGACTTTATTAGAGAAACATTTTTTCAACCCATTTATCACTGCAGAAAGCTAGGAAATATTCAGATTTAAACAACTGGTGTAAAAAAGAGGAGACTATAAAGGAAACTTTGATTGCTTTTGAAATAACCCCATTTCCTCATATCTCCATGATGCAACAAGAGCTATCTGCCTCCACTCAGGCTCCAGGAAATATAAACATGTAAGTCTTCTCTCTGCCAAAATCATCTTCTCTCATCTCCGGATGACAGAAAAGACACTCAGGAAGTGGGTAGTGGGGAAGGCAAGAGGGTCTTCAAAATGAGTTTGTTCAATTTGTGATGAGTGAAAGCTACAGAGATATTTCTTCATTTACTAAAATGCCTTCTCTCTAAATGCCCTTCACAGATCTCCAAAACACGGGCACACCTGCTCAAACACCAGAACTTTCCACTTGTAAGGAGCTTCCCTTACCAAAAAGTAGTGTCACAGCTCAGGAGAAATGACAAGTGCTCATAAGCAGGAAATCTATACCCCTTTTTCTCCTGCTGCAAGGCGAAGGGTGGAAGGTGGAATCGCTCTTTACCTTTGAAAACCCAAAGGCTCAACTAATTGAAATTTGAAGGCACGTAAATAATCAAAGTTTCACATAGATTTCAAACATTAATTGAGGGCCTGTACAAACATAAGATAATCCATTAAATGGTAATGCAAAACAGAATATAACCAGGTGATCAAATAAACTGTGCAAGAGGAGATATCAGTGTGGGCTGAGCTACTTAGGTAAGTTAGGTGAGGCTTCAGAACACAGTGGTCCTTGAGGAAATGATAGACTACAAAGGGGTGAGGACAATCAGAAGACAGAAAGCACATTAGCAGGGCTTTAGAGATGGGAGCATTATCAAAAAGCGGGGTGACCCTCGTGAGTATAACTCGATTTGGCTACAGGTATGTGTGTATTTAAATCACTGTCTGAAAGCATGCTAATATTACCGTAATTTTTGATGAATAACACATGACTCATATGTAATTTTCAACACTTCAAAACTAAATGGATGGGTGACATCTAGCAACGTTGTGAAAAAATAGCAATGGCAGTGTGGCAGATTTCCTTCCAGAAGAATGAAGGAGAGAAGGAAGATAGTGTCTTGAAGTGGTGCTTTTGCTTTGCAATGTGTATCATTCAGCTATGTTAACGGTTCAACCAATTCTATATTGTTGAGAAATAGCCACAGATAATTTTATTTACACTAATTTTGAATCTTTAATAGAAATCATGCATCCTATATATGCTCATTGTAGGAAAATTTTTAAAATGTAGATTAAAAAATTCTTATAACCTCACTGTTGCTTATAAAGATAAATTAATATTTGGGGATGTCCCCTTCAGACTGTGTATATGAGATTTGTGTGTTAGAATGTGATTATAATGCGCATACAATTTTGGTAGGTTATATGTACTGTGACTCCCAATGAATCATTCCTCCACGTACACATATGCCTTCATATAGTCCCCTCCCGCATTGACTTTGGGATTAGCCCTGTGACTTTCACTGGGCAATGGGACATCAGAAAGCGTAATCCAAGTAGACACTAAGCCTCGTTAAGGATAAAAGACCACATTTATAGATAGGTAAGTCCAGTCATCCTAGATGTCCCAGATAAGCCAGGCCCCTGGTGAGCCTCTAGCTGCACTGCCTAGCACTCCTGCATCAGTGATCCCAGAAGAATCCAGTAGAAAGACTCCTTAGCCAACCAAAAGATTATAAGATGTGCTATAGTTATTTTAAGCCATTAAGTATTGAGGTATAACAGATGCAGTATTTTAAAACTGATTTTTCATTTAATATATTGCGAGCAATTTCTTACGTTCTTAAATAGAACTCAAGAACTCTATTTTTAAACCATTTCATCACATTCCATTACAGCGTGCACCATAACCTGTTTAGCTAATGCCTTATAGTTTGACATGCTTACATTTAGTTTTTAATGTTCAGTTGGTGACTCCATAATGCCACTTCCACTATATGTGGTTCAGGGAATGTAAACTTATTTTAAAACAAGTTTATGTATCACTACATTCTAAACTGTTTGAGAACAGTAGCCATGAATCAATCAGCCTTTTTTCCCCTAAGCCTTTGCACTGTGCATGGCAGATAGCGCTCCAAATATTTCTTGAATAAAAAAGAATAAATAAATGTTTGAAAAATAGCAGTTAATAGCCTATAAATTTCAATAGTGTGTCATATCCAGGCAAAAGGTAATGGGGAACTCTTGGTATTGGTGGTCTCTCTTCTTCTACCTTGCACTTTTATGCTGTCCAGAAGCACTGAGAAATGAATGTTCCCACTGAATTCAGTGTTGCCACATGAAAATTTATTATTCCCATGTCCTATTCTCTCATTGTCCTGCTTAGAGTGGAGGTGACAACTAGCTAAGCTGATGAACTAATTTGTATAAAACTGATAGTTTACTGTGTTTAGCAAACCCAAAGATATGTATGTTCATAAAGAAATAGTTTGTATTTCCTCAAATCATACAACATTACACGTATTCTGATCTTTATGATAAGAAAATACTTCGAGGCAATGTGCTGTTTTAGGGATTTTGTTTCTTTGGTTCCCTCTGTAAATAAGGATAATTCAGAGATGGCCATGACGTATTTTTCAAGAAATTACCACCCTTCATTCAGGCTAATCCAATATTCAATTTAAGTTTGAATTGAAATGTTTTAGAAAGGTAAAATAATCAAGATAAGTTCTTTTTCACATTAACCTCTAGGACAACTTGTGTATTTTGTTTCCTTTGGATAAAGGGAAGTACATTGTAATCTTCATTTTTAATTCGGTTTTAAAGTATATTTAATCCCCAGGTTAAAGCGTATTATTCATGTTTAACAGAGAAAATGAACAACCTTAAGAATGTCAGTTTCAGATTGAAGCTATTTGGATAACACTGTCTAGGAGACACCAAAACTTTAAAAGACATTCTTGTAGTTTCAAGCTTTGCCCCAGAAAACTCTTTTCCTTTACCGTTTTTCATGGTTAACCATTTTGAATATCCACTCATTTTACTTCACTTTCCCCGTCATAGCATTCTCTGTCTTTGGCAGGCAAGGGAAAGAGAATCAACATTCCTTGAGCACAGCCTGTGGTCCCATGAAATAGACACTATTATTCACATTTTATAGCTAACAAAATTGACACTCAGATGACTACAGAGGACACTGGTTTATAGAGCTGACACTCAGATCTCTCTAGATCCAAAGCATGCTGTTTCTGAAACTGAACGATCAGAAGGCCTAGATTCTAGTCATGGTTCTTGCAATACTTCTGAGGTCTTGAGCAAATACATGAGCCTCGACTTCCTTATTAGCAAAAAATTTCTACTTTTCTATTCAGAGGAATAACATTGCTTTTCCTACCTATCTCATAGGGTTGATGTGATAATAGTTGGGAATATGTTTTAAAAACCGAAATATCTCATAGAAATATATTGCCTTAAGCCCCACAGTATGAATGAGTTTAAATGATATCATGGGGCCCACATATGGTACATGAGCATCTTGGCCATCCCCATGAGTGAGAAAGAGTAGGGCTCTTTAAAGTGTCCCTTTGAACTGAGCCTCCCGGTCCTCCTTTTCATGATGACTCATTGATTTTCTTTTCTTCCTGCCTCAAAGCGGTCTTTGGGACTTTTTAAAAAAACTATGTAACAGGGCTGAGATCTACTCAGTAAGAACAGCTTTTGAAGGGAGAAAAAGTGACAGCCATAGAGAAGCAGTGTCTTAGGAACACATATTTTGAATCTGGTGAGAGAAGAACTGAGATGAATTGGATGCCTTCTAAAGGAAGTGAGAACTTGCTTTTAGTCAGTGATTGTCATGACTGACTTCTGCGTTCATGTTTAGTGCATCAACACCCCCTCTATTGTCCTCTAAACTCTTAGGTACCTTCCCTTTTCTTTCATAACTTTTGTTTCTCTGCAACAGTTTTCCTCCTGTTTTCTCATTCTCTAAAATATTTTTTGTGTGTGTGCCAAGAATTGGACACTAAATGATGAGGAACATGGTGGCGATCATTTTACATTATGGTTGGCCAGTTTATTTTTAGTGGACCTTTAACCTTCCCACCTGCAAAATGGGCATATGATATTTTCTCAGGTCTCTTCATTCTGAGTATTGAAAAGGTGTTTGGAAAAGTTTGGGGTTCCTCAGAATCACACTGATTGCCTGTGGTATCTTTTTGTGATGACAAATGTTAGTTCAATAATTTAGCACTTTTTTTCCCTCCAAAGGCAATATGCACTTAGTAAAATAATGTAATGTTTCTATTAGGTTGAACTGTATGAGATGGCTGTATTTGTAGGGAAAAATGGTCAATTACCAGCAATTTCATATAGTTTAGTCTAGTATCTCAAATGATTGTGTTTCTACATACATGTTTACCTTTTAATATGTGGACCAAACCATATCCATCCTGCTTCCCTAGAAAGAAATGATATCCTTATGGGTTCTTATTAATAGATATTGTGAAGTAATAACGTTTTCCTCTTCTGCAATCTAGTGTGATTATTCATCCGATGATACAGCTCAGGAGTTTGATACAGATGATACAGTCGTGAGGAAATACTGTATCGCTGTTTTGCAGGTGGACATGTTTGTGCCATTTCGGTGCTCTGGAAAACAGAAAATTGTGCAGACCATCCTTACGAATGAAGAGGAAGAGATAGGGAAAGCGAGGATTAGGTTGTGGCCTGGGCCAGGTAGCCTTGGGAGAAGGGGTACTGGGAGGATCCCAAAGCCTTTTCTCTAGGAAATCGCTTTGTTTTGGGAATGAGCTTCTGACTGTTAGAAGATATGCCCAGAGAGTAGGGAAGCCCAAAGTCTGGGAATTACAGAGTCTTTGCCTCCAAATCCTACTTTACCACTTACTCCAAGTAGTATCTTTATTCTCATGATGAAAACAGAATTTGGTAATTTCTTTAACTGTGATTTGTAATCTCCATATTTAAAGTTTATAAAGTATATGGTTTTTTCATTAATTACATTTCTTTCTATAAATCTGTTCTCAAAATTCAAGTTAGAGGACAGTATTACAATGCCTAGTGGGGTAGATATTTCTACCATTTCATGGTCAGTGAACCATGCCAAGAATAGTGGACTCCTGAAGTCGTGGGCTAGTTCCAGAGTGACAGCTATAACTTCAGTCAGGGCAGCAGCAATTGACCCCAGTCAGTCATTCCATTCCATTAATGTAGTGTAGGAATTCACTGCATTTTACAAAGCAAGGAGCTTGGGCAGCAATTAGATATGGAAGATGTGAACACTACATTTAAAATTTTTTTCTCAGTTGGTGTTGCTTTGAATACCATTGCACAGTTTTCACTCATAGACACTGCCTGCATAGCGTTAACGGTTATACAAATGATATCAAACATTGGTTGAGTACTTTTTACGTGGCAGATTCTCTACTAAAAGATTAATATGCTTATCTCACTTAATCCTTACAAAATTCTTGCATGCCAGGTACTGTTAGTACTCTCATTTGCAGATGGAGAAATCTAAAATTAAGAGGTTAATTAACAAGCCCCAGATCACACAATTAGGAAGGGCAGAAACAAGAGAAGTTACGATTTGTTCAACAGCAAAGGCAGGTTTGTTTATGACCTGTAGGTTATATCACTCTGATGAGCTTATAAAAGGACAGAAGGAAGAATCCGGCCAGCCACTTAAATGACTTCTCCTAGAGGGATGAGATCAGTGCAGATAAGGGCACTAAGAGAGTGAAGTAGCCAAGTAGTCTTAGCATCTATACACAGGAATAAAGCGCTGCATTCCCATAACCATATTATCAGGTAGTCTGCTTCATTTATTCCAAATTGACTGCCCATTAATCTCCTAGTGACCCTTTGTTCTTCCATTTAGAAACCTGAAGTATTTCTAAGTGAAATAAAACGGAGATCTGTACAAACCTTCACGCTCTTTCTCTTAAAGTTCGAAACACTGACATTAAAACTTAAATATTCCACTGGCCTTCACTGGCCTAATATTTCTTCTCTTACATTGATTTTGCTCACCTTGGAGATGAAATTTGAAAATAGATTAAATAATTTCAGAACCTATGTTACTATGGTGACCCAGGATGGACCTCGTGAGATTTCTTCCCTTTATATCTTGATACTGAGTAGTTTGCTTATTTGTCCCTGTCTTTTACAGAAGCTCACCATGTGATAAGAGTGATAACATGTGGGGAGAAGTGTTATTCCAGACACGTTGGGAGAAATGCACTTTGGAACTGGCCTCTGTCTGCTTCTGAGAGCGTCAGGTGTGAATAATTCTGTGGCTCATATTCAAAGGCTAATGAAGTCTGGGATGGTTTGAAGCGTGATAACCACACTGTGCTATTTATTTATGAATGCAGCCCCAAAGCATATTCTCAGGTCTTGTCTCTTTTCTATCCATTCCTCATCCCTAGGTGATCTCAAGCAGCTTCAGTTTTTAATGAGGATTCCTGAATATGCATCCCCATCAAGAACTCTTTCCTGAACTCCACACTTGAAACTCAAATGCCTTCTTAAACTAGCACTGCCAGATAAAATACAGGATGCTCAGTTAAATTTGCATTTCAGATACACAACGAATAATCTTTTAGCATAGGTAAATACAATATTTGGGACATGGTTATATTTAAAATTATTCATTGTGTATCTGAAATTCAAATTTAACTGGACATCTGCATTTTACTTGCTAAATTTGATAACCCTACTCCTCAACCCAACACCTCTATTTAGATAGCTAAGAAATGCTCCAAGCTTATCATTTCCCAAGAGAAACTCCCAAGTTTACTCACCTAGACTCTCTTAGTCTTTTCCAAATCAGTGAATGACCACTCCATTCTTCTGATTACTCAGGCCAAACCCTTTGACTCTTCTCTTTTTTGCATCCCTACATTGAATCCAGTTGTAAATGATGCTGATTCTACCTTTATTATCTGCCCAAAATATGACTACCATTACCTTGTTCTTTGCTACTACCTTGGACCAAGTCACAATCATCATCTCTTGGACTTTTGAAATAGCCACTTTGTTTTCGCCCCTATAGTCCCTTTTCTACACTTGCTTGGTTGATTCTTTTAAAGCATAAGTCAGAGCATGTCAGAAAACTCTAATTTTGAGTAAAAGCCAGAGTCCTTGCAATTGTCCATAAAGCCCTGTGTGCCCAGCTGCCCTCCCACTGCCATAACGTCTTCTTCCTCATCCCCAAACACTCCTCCTCTCACTTGCTTTGTGCCATGCTGGCCTCTTCACTGTTCCACAAACACACCAAGCAAACTTGACCTCAGAGCCTTTGTACTTGTAATCCCTTTTGCCTGGAAGTTTCCTTGCCCCATGTGTGCTGGTTTGCTCCCTCACTGCGTCCTTCAGGCTTTCAAATGTTGTCTTGTATAAGATGCTTTCTCCACCCCTCTTCCAGCCTCCAGCACTCAACGTTCCATTTGCATTGTTTAATTTTTCTCCATTGAATTGTTTACCACCTGACATGTGCTTATTTGCTTATTTGGTCGTTGTCTGTTGATCCACATAGAACGTAAGCTCAGTGAGAGCAGGGACCTCTAGCCCCAGGACTTAGGACAGTACCTGGCTCTGTGAAAATCTGGTGAACAAGGGAATGAAATCACCAATCATTTTGCAGTAATAAGGTGAAGAAAAAACTCACAGAAGAAAAAAGGGTCTGTGAATTGGGATATGCACGTTTGTTTATAAGGAGACACATGTGAGCACGTAGGAGTTATCATCTTTGTGTATATGTGAGACTCTCATAATCTTAGTATGCTTAAGTGACAAGGATGCCAAAAGACATACCTTTCCTTCTCTGTTCTCGTCTCTGTTGTTACCAGTAATCTATTTATGTCTTTGTCGAATGCTTTGTGTGCGTATAATCAGAGTTTATATCTTTGCTTACATTATTTAAAGAGACTAGGGACTTTATTTCCTTAATATTTGGGGTAATGCTTCCCTGCATCATATATTAGCAGTGATAACTGTTTATCCAGGCCATCCCTCTTTCTCCTGGCATCTGCATGATTTCTTTTAATCACATTCCCATTATCTTCTAATTATGTAAAATTATGTTATATTAAGTATAATTTCTGCTGGTAGCCACAGGGTGGCATTCATGTTCTTTGCTATCACTTTAATGACTGATAGATTACAAGGTCACTTTGAGGAGATAAATGGCCTATAGATCCTTTCCAGTGAGGTTCACATTCTGATTTTTCATATTAACACTTGTAAATTGCAGAACTTATTATGCTTTCCCACCTGCATCTCATTTTGCTTCCAGCACCTCTGGTCTCCTCCTGCAGGAATCCAGGATAACTCTATCAGGTGGCCTTGTTTCAATATTCAACTCAGTCAGAGTACCTAATGAAAGCCAGCCGCTGACACCGCCTTGGTATTCACTTCAACTCAGGCATCATGGGAAGATTTGCCAGCAGCATTTAGCACAGGGCTCTGACTGGATGTTGGCTGGTAAACACTCATCTGAATAACAAGTAGGATCATTCACCCCAACAGGTTTACGCTCATCTAGGTGGATTCTCCAGACTAGTCCTTGAGGCAGTAAAACCACCTCTTTAATATTTAAACATGACTTTGACTATTAAAGGAAAACACACACACAGAAATGGTTACCTGAGGAATTTCAGCTCTAATGTAACATCTGAACTGGGTTTCAAGATGCAGAGCTTAGCCCTTCTTCCCTCCTAATCTGACACTAGAGCCAGGCATTCATTCATTCATTCATTCATTCATTCTTTTATGTAACTCAATTCCATTTAACTTGTGGTGAGTTCATCTATCATTGTATATTTTATCACATTCATATCTCAGGTATTATTTTTCTCATTTTATAAGTGAGGAAAGTGAGGATCAGCAAAATTAACAGTGAGTTGAAGACAACACTGAAAATAAATCACAGAGGTGATACAGATATAGAGAATTTTGATTAATAGATTAATAGTAATAGTACTTGTGTCACCCCCACAGGTGTTCTGGGGCTGACACAAGTGCTGCTTATTACCTCCAGGTCCCTCGAGCCTGAAAGGCCTCCATTCTCTCACCATCTCACATAGGATTATCGTAACAGCGGCTTTTGTTTAGCATTTCTGACTTTGACCTCTTCTCCATATAACCTATATTACCTTTCCCTTCCGGAGTCATCTTCCTGAAACTATGATGTCATTTATTTCTTACTCAGAAAAGTGGGATCTCATCAAAAACTCGACTTATTTTTACCTCCCATCAACCCTTTAAAATTAATTCACTGAAAATTTCTTTCTCCCCCTCTGATCAAACACCTTAGAGACCTCCATGAATTTTCCAGTGACTTCTAGGTAATAGAAAGCCCTATGGTTTCCTTAAGCCACAAATATAAACTCAATACAGAAAGCAGGATGTCCAATCTGACATATTAAGCAAGACTTTAATCTTCATTTAATGGAAAGATTTCTCCCCTTCACCTGCAGCTGAGGCTTCCTGTCTTCAAGGAGCAGAATGCAATCAGATCCATTCTTTTTGCTTGCTCACCTGTTCTCCTACCTGCTAGATGCTGTTCCTTTTTGGGATTATAGTGCATGTAAAGAAGAAAAGTAGCGGAACAAACAGTTCTTATTTGACTAGTATAATTAGAGGACAGCTTTGCCTTCCTGATGCCTGTGAGATGTATAAAGTATCTTTCTTATGACATTTGTGGATTCTTTGGAGGCTCCCTGGCTAGGTCCTCAGACTGAGCTCCTTTCATTTGGGAATTCCACTTCACGTATACCCTCTGTTGGAAGTTCATGGTCCCCGGAAGCAACCCTTTGGATTCAGGATCACTTTCAAAATGATCTTAAGCTTGTATGCTTACCAGAGTGTCCATATCTAGTCCCCTGCATTCTTGCATCTTTGACCATCACTGAGAGTAGTTACTTCCCAGATAAAGCATTTACTCTGCTACTGTGTGACGCTTTAGCTGGCCTCTCATCTTTGGATTCTTTCAGATTAAGTCAGCACTGTTCTTCTGTGTTCTAGAACTGTTTCTCAAGCTCTCAAACTAGTCTTATAAATCCTTTCTCTGGGCTTGAGAAAATCCACACTTCCATTGCATTTCTCTCAGTACCTTTTTGTCTTCCTTCTAGACCAGCTGTCTCACTGGCTTTCTGAAACCTATTTTGAAAAGTCTGCATCTTCGTCACCTCACTTTTGTATTTAATATCTATTATTTGGGGCTTCAAAGTTAGGTCTCATTATATAAATTTCAAAAATATTATTTAGATTCCAGTCTTTGGAACTAGTAGACTAAGTAGTTCAGACTAATCCCACTGAGGATAAAACATAGACCAATTTTTGCTTTTTAATTTGCTGGAAGGCCTTGAGGAACTAATAAGTTTGTGAGAAATTATTATAACAGCATCTTGAAGATCCCAGTATCTGGGGTCCACTTTTGCCCAAGAGGCATTTGCTGATCAAAGACACATCTAGGAAGTGGAATAGCCCTTTTGACAGCTTAGAAGGGCCAGCAGAACAGATCTAAATTTTAGAAGTTTCCCTGAAAAACTTCTGAAGAGCTGCACCCTAGGTGAAAGGATTAACTTGTAAATCAGCTATTGCATTGACCGCAGGGTTTTGAATCCTCTCAGTAATTCAGGAATTCTCAGGCCTTATAGTTGTATTAAGGGGATTCCTGATTGTAGTTCTCACAGGTACTTGGATGAAACAAAGCAAAGTTCCCTAACAAGGAAATTAACATCATTCTAGGACCCAATGAATTCCAAAAATATTTTTTAAAAATACAATATCTGGCGCAGAATCAAAGAACCAGGTGTATGCAGATAAGAAAATGTAAATGAGAAATAGTAGAAACATCAAAGATAGAAAATAGGCCCACAAGGGCTTCAGATACTGGAATTTAAAACAATTTAACCTATCATCTTCAAAAAGACAAAAGACAAGATACAAAATATTGGCAGAAAACGTGACCCTCTAAAAAGTGACACAACAGATTTAAAAAGGAACTAATATAAATTCTGAGATTGAAAATGCAATAAACAAAATTACAAACTCAATGAAATTGTTAAACAGCATATTAGACATAGATGAAGAGAAAAGTAGTGGCCTGAAATGTAGGTTGGAAGAAAATATCTGTAACAAAGCACAGAGAGACCAAAGAATTGAAAATATAGGAAAATGGGCAAGACAAGGATGACACAGTAAAATCCAAGATATACTTATGATGGAGAGAAGAGAATGGACAATCACATATTTGAAGTGTCAATGACCAAGAATCTTCCAAAAGTGATGAAAGACTGCAATCCATAGATTGAAGAAGTCCAACAAAACCATAGCAAAGTAAATAAAAACAAATCAATACCTAGATAAATCACAGTGAAATCACAGAAAACAAAAAGAAAGATCATTTTAGAAATAAATGGAGGATGGGAAAAGAGATAATCTTTAAAGGCGCAGTATGGAGACTGAAAGCTGATTTCTCAAAAGCATTATAACTTTTGAAAAATTAGAAGAAGGCAATGAAATAATATCTTTAGTGTGCTGAGAAAAACCAATTGGCAACCTAAAATTTTAGCCCATTGGAATATCCTTTAATAATAAAAGTGACCATGACAAGTAAGTGCAACATTTGATCCTGGATTGATTCTGCATCACAAAAGATAATGCTCTGAAGGATATTATTGACACCATCAGAAATCTTCGAGTATATACATTACATAATTGCCAATCAATGTATGATCCATGGATCAGTCGCATTAATCTCACCTGGGAGCTTATTAAATGTGGATAATCATTAACATCACAAACCTACTGATTTAGATTCACATTTTAGCAAAATCCCCAGATGATTTGAATGCACACTGAATTTTGAGGAGCACTGTATTAGTTAACTGTATTTTATTCATGTTAAATTTCCTTAATTTGATAATATGTCAGATAATGTGATGTATCAGAAAGTGTCTTTGTTCTCCTGCAATGTATACTGAAGTATTTAGGGCTGAGGGGTCATGATGTTTGCAATTTAATCTGAAGATCTGAAGTGCTTCTTTAAAATGATGAATGCCAATAAGAAGTAACCATACATAGTGACAATAATAAATAAATAAATAAATAAATAAAACTACTGTGAGGGAGAGTGCAAAGTATGTGGTAAAACATTTATAATTAGTGAATCTAGGTGAAGAGACAAGTGTTTATTGTACTATGCTTGCTATTTGGAATAATCCGTTTGGAAAACTTTTCTGTTAGGGTTGAAAATACATATAATCTATATTCCAACAATTCTACTGCTAGATATGTATCCAAGAAAAATGTGTGTGCATGTCTACTAAGAGATACATAGAAGAATATTCAGAGTAGTATTGTTTGCAGTGATCCACAAGTGGAAACACTAAAATTTCTACCAAGAATAGAATGAATAAATTATGACATAAACACAGAATAGAATACTGTATAGCAATAGAAATAAATCAACTACTGCTACAGACAAAAATATTCATGATACTCACAAATACAATATTGAATGAAAAAAACAGAACTAAAAGAATGCATGCTTTATAATTCTATTTTAGTTGACAGATGGATGATTAAGTGATAAAAGTATAAATAAAAGTAACTTATTGTACAGGTCAAGATAGTGGTTATCTGTAGGAGGGAGGGAGATGGTTGGGGTTTGGAAGGAGATTGTTTAAGATTTATGTGCTGGTACGAGTCTGTCTAGACTTTGAACTTGGGGTGGTTCCATGGATATTTGATTCATTGTAATTCACTGAGCTGAATATTTATGTTTTGTGTTCTTTATGTATATGTGTTTTATTTCAGGACAA
This sequence comes from Eubalaena glacialis, assembly GCF_028564815.1. Taxonomy (NCBI): domain Eukaryota; kingdom Metazoa; phylum Chordata; class Mammalia; order Artiodactyla; family Balaenidae; genus Eubalaena; species Eubalaena glacialis. Next base: position 41,460,175 of record NC_083729.1, read on the forward strand.
AAAAAAAAAGAGGTTGGAAAAAATGATTACTCTTGTTGCTATTTGGAAAATGGATTTGAAGAGGTAAGAACGGAAACAGGGTGGTAAGGGGGACTTGCCATAATCTATGTGATAGATGGTGATGGTATAGAAATAGAGCTAAGTGGATGGATTCCAGACATGGTTAGGAGACAGACTTAATAATACTCATTAATGGAATCTATGTGTAGACTAAGTCCTATTCCCTCCAAAAAGAAGGTATGAAGAATAGCATCTCAGTTTTGGACTAACTATACAACTGATGGGGCCACTGACTGAGATGGAGAAGAACAAGGAAGAAGCAATCTAGAAGGAAGAAATCATGAGTTTATTTTTGGAGTATACAGAGAGAGGACAATGGAGACCAAAACTGAATCTCAGGGCACTCTGGAGAATGTGGTATCATGGAAGGAAAGGAAAAGTGTTTTAAGAAGGAGGGATTAGTCAAGCAAGATTAAGACAGAGAAGTGACTTTTGAATTTGACACGATGAAGATTATTAGTCATTGTTGCAAGAGCAGTTTTGGTGGAGAGGTAGATAGAGGGATGTGAGCCTGTTTGAAGTTAGTCAAAGCGACAATGGAAGTGAGGATGTCTGGAAACAAAAATTAACAACTCTTAAGATATTTTGTTGTGAAACTGAACAAGATAAATAGCGTAGTGGCTAGACAGAGACATGAGGGTCAAAAATGATTTTTTAATAAGGAAGAAAGAAGGGTCCATTTCTAGGTTGATGACAGTAAATTTGAGGAAAGGAAAATGATGAAGCAGAAGAAAGATGGAATACTTCCAGGCATGAGGTCCTTGAGTAGAAAAGAGGTTATGGGTATTATTGAGCATCCATTACGTGGCAGGCGTTGCTCAAGGAACATGTGTATTCAGCGTAAAAATTCATTTTCTGCCCTCAAGGACAGCACGGAGCAGGGGTGGGGTGGGGGGACGGGAAGAGAGCTTAATAGACTGGCAATCGCAGCATACTGTGCCATTAATAAAAAGAAATGCACGGCATTCGCCAGGAGGCGAGTGTTCCTAGGTAAGTCTTAGAAACGGTGAAGACTTTCTCAAAGAAATTACACTTAAGCTGACCCTTAAAGGATTCATTTAGATCTTACTAGATGTGGGAGGGATAACATAGTAAATGTTCTTTTATGAGTTCACCACTGCTAAACTTCCCAGCATTATCATTTGTCAAGGTATCCCTGCCTCTAAACGTGCACATCTGAAGATGCACTCACATCGGCACACTCATCATTTGCCTACCATGTGATGCTGTTTTGTGATGCACACGCTGTTGGTGTTCTGTGAAATGCTCTTTGCTTCCTAGTGAACTTCTGCGAGACTCACTTTTTTATTTATTTATTTATTTATTTATTTATTTATTTATTTATTTATTTATTTGGTTGTGCCAGGTCTTATTTATTTATTTATTTATTTATTTATTTATTTATTTATTTATTTTAAAATTTTTGGCTGTGTTGGATCTTCGCTTCTGTACGAGGGCTTTCTCTAGTTGCGGCAAGCGGGGGCCCCTCTTCATCGCGGTGCGCGGGCCTCTCACTATCGTGGCCTCTCTTGTTGCGGAGCACAGGCTCCACACGCGCAGGCTCCGCAGTTGTGGCTCACGGGCCTAGTTGCTCCGCGGTATGTGGGATCTTCCCAGACCAGGGCTCGAACCCGTGTCCCCTGAATTAGCAGGCATATTCTCAACCACTGCGCCACCAGGGAAGCCCAAGACTCACTTTAAAAGCCACTTAATCTCCAATACCCTCCAATACCCTTTCCAGAGAAGATGGAAAGAGGGGGCACCCAGGGCAAAAGGTCCAGTTCTTACTCTTGCCTCTGTGCTCCTGTGGTACTTTATAAGTTCCTCTATAAGGTGATTGTGATTTTTTTTTAAGGGAGGGAGTTACCACAGTGGTTAAAAGTATGGACTCGGTGCCAGGCTCCCTGAGTCAAATCGTAGTTCTGCCATTTACCAGCTGTGTCACCTGGAGCAAGTTCCTTAATCTCTAGGTGTCCCAGTTTCCTCCTCTCTAAAATGGGAGCAATGAAACTAACCTGCTGGACTTGGAAGTGAGAGACAGCTCAAAAAAGGGGGAAGGTGTAGAGGATGTAGAAGCAAGGGATGCCTAAGTGAAAATTCCAGACCTTGTGGGCTTGCCTGCAGGTCTGCCCTGCTTCCCCTTGACCTGCCTTGTTCACCTCCCCTGGAGAAGAGGTGAATATACATGTTAGAGGGAAAATTGCTCCTGGTTTCATGACTGTCTTGGCTATGAATTTTGTGTGATTCTAGAAAGGAACCTCGTTTTATTTTTTACAACATTTTTTTGTCCTCTGCATTCTCTCTCTTTCTTTATTTTTTTTGAGTGTACTGTCCATTTTGTCAATTTGTTCCCATAGAAACCACTGAAAATTTACAGTTTGTTTAAGTGGGTCTGAGAAGAGGCACAGGTTGTTGTGGGTATGAAATGAGTTTATACTGCAAAACACTTAGAGCAGCATCCGGCAAGTGAAAAACGCTCGATAATTTTAGCTATTATTACTATGATTGTATATGTTTTTCAACTGTGATGATAAGAATAGCTCTTATTTATGTTTATTTTTTGTATCCTGCCACTCTTCCAACGCCCACCAACTTGCCCTGCATGACATGAAGAAACTCAATAAAGGCATATTGGAAGGGATACATGAATGGATTTCCCTCCCCTCTCCCCAACTGGTTTTATAGCAGGGCTCTTTTCTTGGTGTCTACTTTGGGCTTAGCATACATTTGGACATAAGGCACTCATGGGATAGTGCTTTTGGAATGATTTTTTAAAGTCTTGGCCTCTAAAGATTTCTAAAATTGCAGGAATATCAGGAGAGATGGTGCATTAAATCCTTAACACATTAGTACACTTGCTAACAAAGTCAAAGGTTGCCAGAATGAAAATTTGAGCTCAAGAGTTGAGTTTCCTTCTTTGTTAAGGGCATCCCTTCTCACATCTTTTCACCCATGATTAGTCATTTAAGCTTTACGTAAAGGTAGGTAATCAGGAAACTTCTCTCTGGGGAGAATGTGAGCACTGGATGCCAGAGTGGGAATAAGAGAGAACCAAAAAGAGGGGGAAAGGGCAGAGAAGATGGAAAGAGGGGGCACCCAGGACAAAAGGTCCAGATCCTGTGAATTTGCCTGCAGGTCCTGCCCTACTGCCTCTTGTCCAGCCTTGCCCAGTTTCCTTGAAGAAAGAGTCATGTACATGCTGGAGGGAAAATTGGTTCTGACTTTTATCTTTTGAAATCATAAGTGTAATGAGAGTGACATGTGTGTGATTTTAAAAAGGAAATTGGTTTTATTTTTTGACAAGGTCCTTTTTGTACTTTGTGGTTCTCTCTCTCTCTCTCTTTTTTTCCAAGTGCCTTGTCCATTTTGCCAATTTGTTTCCATGGACACCATTGACAATTTACAGGTTATTTAAGTGGATTTGAGAAGAGGCAATAGTAATAATTAAAGCTCTGACATGGGCTATAAATAGCAAGAGTGCTCTGGACTGCCCATCTTCCACCTGTCTACTTACTACTTAACAAATCAAGTTTACAATAATAACTTAAAAAGCACTAGACTCTTTTTTTTTTTCTTCCTGGAAGTGAGTGGTAGGAGGGAGGAGAAGGCTTGTCAATCCCCATCTCTTTGGATATTATAATGGAAGTTGTAGCCAATCTAAGGTGAACGGGGCATTCTCAAAGGCACAGATGAATCATCAGGTGGCGTCTGGCCCACACGCAGCTCTTAGCATTTACTTTTCTCAGGGCAGCTAGGGCAAATGCGGCTCCTAAAATGATTGCAAATGGCAGGGAGGAAGGGGCTTGGCATTTTTGTCCTTTTCACTGATAACGTCCCTTTCACAAGGGGGTGGACGGAGCAGGGAAGAGGTCATTGCTGAGGGCTACAACAGACAGATGCCGACAGCAGGAGGCAATTTTTGCATTGCAGGGGACCAGCTCCACAGTATCCAAGACAAGGAGGCAAATCAGGGAGAGCAGGAGGGCTGAGCCCCAAAGGACTGGCCAGCTCAAAAAGAGGGTTTCCTCCATTCAGATAACTGCACCTCCAGATCCACTTCCAACCTCTGCCCCTCAATAACCATGATGCTTGGATACCATTCCCTGTTGCTCAGGTCTCAATTAGGAGGGAGAATGTAAAAAAGGCTGAGTCACATAAGAAATAAAAGAGGGAAAGGAATAAGGGTGAGGGAAAAGATAGGAATGGAGAGATTTAGAGATATATAGAGAGAATTCAAGACTATGCTGAAGGAGAAAAATAAATCAATAAATTGTAATGGTCTTTATGAAAAATTAGTGATTGTGCATCTGCCATTTTCCAGCATTCTGCTATGGCACAATCAATTAAAAAATGAAGGCTAAAATTTCTTCCCTAGAAAATTTATGACAGATGAAGGAAAACTTGAATGTCAAAATAAAGCTTATTTCCCCAATCCCATGGGTCTTCTCTGTGGGGGGGAAAAAATTTAAAGCTGAAACAGTGGTAGATGGAAAGTCATACTTTGGACAAGGCCAAACAGCCCTAGAGAATGCAGCCACTCTTGTTGCTGTGGATTAGTGCTGGATCAGAATCAATCTAGATGCCAAAATATCCCCTGGTCAAATGCTTTGGAAAATAAAGAAGTTGAAGAAATTAGTTTACATTTACAATATGCTAATGCGCTAACCAGGTTAGCTTTTGCAGTCACCCCTGCTCCCCAGTCCTGAGCCAAATACTTGCTCTAAGGCTTAGTTGAGATATTACTTCTCATCACCAAGAGGTGGCAAAATTGGGGAGCTAATAAGAGGCTGATTACCATGCTACATCTCTTAGAGTTCTTACCAGCTAGATGTTCTAATTGGTTCAGCGTGGAAGAGAGTGGAATCTAGGAAATTCTTGGTCTGACTCTTCTCTATATACACACAGATTAGAATCTCTAGGAAGTATGGAGATGGCACTCTTACAGTTTAGAGTGCTGAAACACATACAATTGGATGGAGTGTTTTAAATGACACTAAAATATCCATTCTACTTACTGAGTCCAGTAGCCTGAAGTTGCATTGTGATTGTATGAGGTAAGGGGCTGTAAGTGAGGTAACAGAACAATAAAAACAAGAATTTGGGACCTTGGTGTACATCAATGACCAGACTAATTAAATAGAAATAAAGGTCTAATGGGGGCCTAAACCTCACTAAGGAGCAAGAGAATCCTCTCAAGAAGGGCTAGTAAAGGTGGGCCATCCCTTCAAGAAACCCAAGGGATAAGCCAAGTGGACCAAATGGATAAAATGTCCAGTGAATGACATATTCTTGTACAAGATGCTAAGAACTTTGTAGACAGTTTCACCAGCTAGACAGAAGATACGCAAACAGATGAATAGCCAGATAAATATTGCATATAGTAATTATACACCAGCTATAAATAAGGTTAGTTGATGTTTTCTGCCCTCAGGGAAGTACAGTTAAAATTGGGACAGCAATTTTGATGAGAAGGGAAGCAGAACTCAGGGAACTTGAGTTCAGAATTTTTAACAGCCCTGGAGACTGGGTCATCATAATAAAGCATTATACACCACCAAGGAGAATTTCATTTTTCTGGGTCAATCTCATGAGGTTTGCATGCGAAGAGGTCATGGTCCTTTCCTGCCTGTTTGTTTCTAGCGGCAGGATTCCTTGGGCTATGATGTCCATTTGCGTTACAGACTTTAGCCACAGGCAATCTGACCTGGTTGCTTTTTTTCTTTGCTTGAATGCTCCACCGGAGTAATAATAAGATTAGCTCCAAAAAAACCAAACATCTTGACCCCTGTCTTTGCTGAAACTTGTTCTTGAACATTAGAGAAGTGTAAATTCCAAAGCTAAATCCTGTAGTATAGGAAGAAAAAAACCCTAAGTGCACCTCAGAAAGCTATATCTCTGCTAGTGATTTATGTTTTCTGCTTTGTAAGCTGTGATAGAAATATGGTCTTAGATATAAGGATAAAGCTCAATTTCCTAGTGTTGGATATATATATCCCCGGTGCAAACTTTCCCCATGCTGAGTTGCTGTAATTTTGGTTAACTGTTTTTCTTTCTTTTAGTCTTGAAAAATCTTTGTTTCCTTTTATTATATGACACTCATAGGGCAACAGTGATTCTAGGAAATGGCCGCCCTCCCTCCATTTTAGTAAAAGAAACAAGTAGAGGAAGTGATACCCATTGGTGTGTGCTTTTATCTATTGTGGGTTAGTCCAGACCTTGTGGGTAAGGGCAACTGGGACCCGGGGGCTCATGCTTACATTGTACATTCTTGTGAATTCCTCTGCTGGAGTTCTTTAACATGAAAGTGCTCAGGACACATCTCTACTCAAAGATATTTCCTTGGTTCCTTATCACTCGCTGGTTTGAGTATTTTTAAGTGGGGCATCCAAAGTCCTTCATAATATGGCCCCAACCATGCTCAGCCTTACCGTTCCTTTCTGTTCACGGATCACTCATTCCTAGAACCACATCCAACCTAGCACACTTTCATTTTTTTTCTTGCCTTTGAGTATTCTGCCTTCTCTGCTTGGAATGCCATTGTTTTGATCTCTCTATCATATCCCCTCTCCAAGTCTACTCATTCTCAAAGATCCAGCTTAAAAGTTACCTCTGTGAAGTCCTCCTGAATAACTCTCCTGATACTGATATAGTAAAATGATCCCTTTACTTGTCTTTTTTCTAACAAACTGGCTCTCTCAAGGTCAGGGATGTTTTCTCATTAACCCCTGTATTCCCCTGTGCCCAGTAACACATACTAAAAGCCTCTCAGGGGATAAAAATGAGGAAATAATGAATAGATATTAGTGAAATATTGGTAAAAAGGAACAACTACATTAAAAAAAAATCACATACTATCTTTCTGAATGTGTGATTCGTATTTTAATTTACACAATTATACTATGCATATTGATTTTGTTACTGCAAAATCAACAAAAATGTAAATTCAAAAGAAAATCACAAAGTCCAATCTTTTTTGTTAGTCCATGGAAGAACTTCAGATTTACATGATATGGATAATTATTTTGATTACCTATTTTGGTGTCATAAGCTACCTTAAAACCTAGAGGCTTTAAACAATTATTTTTAAAATTCTGTGGGTCAGGAATTCAAGAAAGATTTGACTGGTTGGTTGGTCCCTACAGTTGGAGGAGCTCCTCCATGGTAGTTGCTGTATACATTAGCACTTCTGTGCTTCTTGGTTTCTCTCTCTGTCTCTCCACGTGACATCTTATCCTCCAGGGCCTCTTACTTGGCCTGGACTTCTCACATGATGGTCTCTGGGTAGTTACACTTCTTACCTGGTGGCTGCCCTCAGAGGCAGGAAGGGGATGCTTCCAGGCCAGTTAAGAACTATCCCTGGATCTGGCATGAGTCACTTTCTGCATACTCTGTTGATCAAAGCAGAGTCCAACCAGATTCAATGGGGTGAAAAAACGGACACCACCTCTTAATGGGATGTGACAAGATTACATTGCAGAAAAGCATGTGAGATGGAGCATGATTTTGCCGCCATCTTTGGGAAATATAATCTGTGATGTAATTAATACACTTTTGACAAATCAGTGCCCACGGGACCTTGTCATAAAAATCAATTAACTAACTCTCTAGAAATGTTCAATGCCCCACACTGTGATAAGGTTTAATCCAGTGTAAGCTGCTTTTATCATCTCTCTGTCATAGAGATGAAATCTCTTGAGGAAGAGAAGGGAAATCAAGCCTACTGTTCTTCATTTAGATCTTTTGATCCCATTGATTTTATCTAACATACTACAGAATTACAAGCGAGAGAAAGTTCTTATATTGTGAGTACTTATACTTATAGAACTCATTTCCCCAAAAGGTGGCTTTAGGTAAATTTATGGGTAATAGATCCTCCCTGGGTATAAGAAATAGAAGTGTTAGAGCTATATCCCTACCCTTTGAGGCTGACAGCATAAAGAGCAAGGTTTTTCAAGCTGTAAGTTGTGATCCTATTAGTGGATCATGCAATCAGTTTAGTAGGTCAGGGCCAGTGGTTAAAAATAAAAAAGGAATTGAATGGAATACAAAGTATCAGTTGCACATCACATAAAGTATATATAATATACATAAGTATGTATAGGTGAGGGTTTTTTGCATGTGTGTGAGTGTGAATACTGGATTACAATGTAAACTCTATTTCTAACCGGGATCCACAGTCAAAAATGTTTTTGAAGCCATTAAAATAGAGTATCTGTGCCCTCTCTTGGTGCCACTTTCAAAGGCAAAACACGGGACTAGACAGACCATCAACCGATGGTTGCCATGATTCAGCATGGCATTTCTGATGTTCTTATGAAAAATATTTTGTTTGGGGCCCAGAATGACAAATAGCTCAGAGTCCAATTGAAACATCATTTTCTAAGAGAAGAAATCGCTTTACAGCCAGTGTACAGCAAAATAAAATATCTCACCTCCACAGCTTATGCCCTCTGTCACCTATAAAGAGTTTTTACAGAAGACTTTTTTTTCTTTCTTTTCAAACTTACGTTTGGTTGAATAGATTTCCCAAGAGCTCAATTCTTCACCTACGCAATGTTTCTGACCCTTGACAGGCTACAAGATATGGTCCAGGTTAGATCCTGAAGTGCTGAGAAATGCCTAGTTGTACAGTGAGGGCTGCATCTGATTGGACTGGGAAACTTTGGGAAACAGCACAGGTGTGACACAGAGATGTTTTTCAGACTCTGATCTTTCACATGCCACTCAGTCTCCTTTCCCTCTGACAGAATCTTTCCCCACTCCTGTCTCATCCACACCTGTAAAATCACAATGGTATATTCTAGTGTCAATTTTTGACTTTCCAAATCAAGCACATTTAAAATTATAATTAATTATGAGCAGTAAATATAGTTTACAAAAATACTTTTCAAATATACTCTTTCATTTAATATTCAGAACACACTTATGTGCTGGTTATCATAAATATTTTCATTTTAAAGTTGGAGAAGTCACGGCTCAGAGAGGTTGAATTGCTTGTTCAAGGTCATACACGTATGTGAAGCAGCAGGCCCAAGACTTGACTTTGACTCCAAATCCTACATTATGCTGCCCTTAGCCAGAGAAAACTGGGTCTGAGCTAGGTCTCTGGACTTGTGCAATGTTCTTGATTTTATTCATTTTTATTTTTTTTTCTGCTATGATTTATTAATGAGCTATTTATTAGAAGATTCAATCTTGGAAAGATCTTGATTTTATTTTAAGTTTCTTTCCTAAAGATGCCTTCAGGGCATTTATTCATTTACTGGTTCAGCTCTCAGAATCAGGGGATAGTACAGGTTTTGCCCCACTTCTAAAAGTCCATGTCACTGTAAAAAAATAAAAGTGATATAAGGGAAAATAGCCAGTCATGGCCAAGGAGAAGTGTTTAATGGAGGCACCTTGTCTGTCTTGGGCTTGTCAGATTTCTTTACCTGTGTTTGGCTCTTGATTTGGGCATGTGGCTATTGAGCCCCCTGAGTATTGGTATATGATTTAAAAAAGGAAACATCATATGACACCTCTGTGTTGTTCTTGAAGATGTACATTCTTTAAGGATATATAATATGTGTAGAACAGGTAGAGACGTTGGTTAGACATTTTTTGTATCGATTTTCTAGGCACCTTGGGAACTTGTCAGTTTAGTATAACCATTGTAAGCTAACAAACAAGGGTTCTTGTACTGATTCTGTTCTATGAATTATAGAATATAATTATAATGATATCACATTAGGTAAATAACTTAAGCATAATTATAATGTAACAAGCTACACTATTATACATTGCGTTTCAGCACTAACTTCCCTTTCTTAATGGAACATTGGTGAAACTTTCATTCCTATGTGACCCAGGGAAATGTCTCTGTTTTCACCTTTTATATACTTCTCGCATGCTTTTTTTTTTTTTTTTTTTTTTGTATCTTATATCAATGCATACCACATTCTTATCTGGGTAAATATGAAAATATCATTATATTAGGGCTGATAGCTTAATTATAGATATAATTTATGTGTCACAAGCCCGAATGGTGCGGATCTATAAAATAATGACACAATTACATTGATATCCAAATGATTGTAGCGAGTTCTCATCCTTTTTAAGTTCAGGAAATCTAGTCTTTTTGCCACATTGTTCCTCCTCAGAGCCTGTTCATACTTCCTCCACGAATCTGCCTGATGTCCTCTTCTTATCTCAGCCAGCCTCTGGCTCCTGACTGCCACTCTGACCTTCTGCCTGTCACTGATTGCCTTCTTGAGCCTGACTTCCATTAGGTTTCCCTGCTCCTTCTGTACCCCAATCTCCAAGCTAGTGGGCATTGCCAATACCTCTGTCCTGGCCTCCAGAAGGGACATGACTTTTTCCTGAGTTACTTCTTCTGAAGTGTGGCCAGATACCCCAACTATTGCACAAAGAGACAATTCCTAAAGAGACTGTATACCTGAATCAGATTTCAGAGTTCCTTGGTGGATACGTTCCCTGCTTAGGTCCCTGACATTCACCACATGACAGGAACAAGCTTACAGAGCCTCCATTTTCCACCAATTACTAAAAATCTCCAGGGTTCTCTACACTTTAGAGTCTAGATCCAGCAGAAATTTCCTTACCCTGCTGCCCTTAAGAAAAATGGTTAGTGCTTGCTTTACATCTGTGTGACCAAATGGACTTTGCAAAACATTGGCCCCAAGGACAAAGAGCCTCCTCGCCTTAAAGGCAAGCCCAAGAAGCACAAATGACTTATCTTTTAAAATAGAGGTTTTCCTTGCTCTGAAAAAAAAAATAGTTAAGGCTTGGTCTTTGCTGGATACCCCATTATGCAGAGAATTCTACATCTTGCCATTTGCAATTGCCCGGAAGTTCAAAATCTTCACAACTTTTTAGGCTGTTTTTTATGTTTTTGACTCATAAGTTGAGTGTTAAGACAAATACTAATTTGTCTAAAATTGGGGAAGTGGAGAAAGAGTATATGTGTCTATAAACCTATTAGTGTTGATCTTCAGCTATTTACATTTTTGAAACCTTCTCATCAGTCTCCATTTGACTTTATTTTTTATTCACCTCCTACCCCATGCACACAGCCTCCCCATCCTACACCCTTGATTAACTTGTAGAAAATGTTGGCCTCCTATAGCCAAAGGTACATCATTCCTATTCTATTGTCTCATCCCGCAAAATTCTGGAGCCTGAAGATGAACTGGGGAAATGGTTTTCCAGGACCCCTGCCTGTCCCAAGTTCTTCTCTAAGCCTGGGAGTCCATCAGCAAGCCAGTGATCTTGTTCCGCTCTGTATATTGATCAGGTTACCCAAATGACAAAGGAATTGCCAATTCATTTCTGTCAACCTTATTCCTTGCTCAGGGCAAACCAATTGGAAGGGGTTCAAATTGTCTTCTCCAACATTTATGGGGAAGAACAGCTGTCTGTGTAACTTCCAAGCTCCTCTCTCACCAGCTGAGTTGGAATCTTGGGACAAATTCCCATATGCACTTATACTAGCTAGTGTCAATTTGCTGACAGTTGACATTTCCCACTGCCAATCATTCACAGAAGCATTGCCTATTCGGTTAAAAGATAGTAGGTCTTGGGAGCGGAGGATGAATAGAAATGGATGAGTGAGGAAAAAAATTTGGTTCTAAAACTGTAACTAAAAACACTAATTAGAAATGACCGAACCCCTGAGGCAGAGCCAGGATTGGGGGATGGTATTTTCAATATATCTGCTTTCTTCATGTGCATCTCTCTCTCTCTCTCTCTCTCTCTCTCTCTCTCTCTCTCTCTCTCTCTCTCTCTCTCTCTCTCTCTCTCTCTCTCTCACACACACACACACACACACACACAGCCCTAACCATAAATCATAAAAAGTTGTGTCATCACATAAGACCACTAAACCCTCATTTCTACTTTACAAAACAGATTCAATATGGTCATAACCTTCTTCCTTACTGACCTTTAATCCATCATGATTTGCATTAGATGTGTAGCCTTTTTGTGAGAGTTACTAATATGAATGAGGATTTGATTGGGTAGATGAGAATTTGCAAGTGTTTTGTCAGTTCTACCCTCCCTCCTTCTCTCTGTCCTTCCTTTCGTCTTTTTTAAAAAAAAAATCATTGAATGCCTACTACACATACAGAACTATCTAAGTTTTGTGAAGGAATCCAAAAAGTGTAGATGAAGATGTCTTTGCCCTCAAAGATGTTGTAGCCTGGGAAAATAAAACAAATGCATAGAATGTCCAACTGTCATATAATCATCACCACCACCACCACCAACATCATCATCATCATCATCATCATCATCATCCTACAATTTATGTCACAAGTTAGAGTAGGAACCATTAAATACCAAGGGGGCAAAACAGACTAGATGTGTTCAGAGGAGAGAAAGAGTGTGAGCTCAGGGAATGTTTCCCAGAAGTGGTGGAATTGTAATAGAGCTTTTATGAAAATGTAGGTTTGGAATAAATAGAAATAAGGTAAAGGAATAGATTGCAGGTGGAAAACAGAGTATCTGCAAAGCTTCTTCCCATTCAGGGAGATCTGCTTGTGAGCTCCTCGGAGCAGAGATTATGCCTTTTATACTGAAGGTCCAGCAGCGGGCCTGGAACCTAGGAGCACATGGGACAGGCTGAATGAATGCTGAGGACAAGGGTGAGATTCCAAACAAAGCCACAAGGGCATCCACACTTAGCCTCTATACCTAAGGTTGTGTATTTTGATATGGAAGGTTTAGGGGACAAAGTGTTTTATTTGTTTGGCTTCTCTTTGCTTTTGAAGTCTATGACAGCCACTGTAGTCAGAGGTTATGTGCCACTGTCTGGGAAGAGAGTTATTTTAGGGAAGATGGGTGATGATGACAGGGAAGTAGATTATTCATAACTTATGTGATTCCAGCTCCCATACAAGAAGCCACCCATGGCCCCCTGTTCTCTAGCTCTCCTTTCAAATAAAGTAGTTCTTGGCAGTCTGGATACTCATAAGCTTTTCAATGGATAACATCCTTACTTTCCCTTTATAAGTGCTTCTCATGAATTTGGAATTAATATTTCTTTTATTACAATCAAGGGACTGTAAATCAAGACAAGGTGATTTCTTCAATTCTAGCCCAGTACCACAGCCAATGAGTCTAGGAGGTGAAATGGCCCAAAACCCACATCTGTCCAAGTTTCCAACTTCTGAGTGAAAATTAAGAAGCGACCTTTTAAAATGCTCTCCTAAGATTATGGCTGCTGCATAGGAAATAAAACAACGATATTCTCCACCCCTGAGACTTTTTTGTTCCTTGTGGTGAACTTGCTTCAATTTAGATGGAGGAATCGTCTTTCATCCTTCCTGCTTATAAATAGGAATGTGTAATCTGATTGGGTCAGCTGTCAATAGTTTGACATTTCTTCCCCAGCAGCAGAGTTGCACATATGCCCCAAAGTTTGAGTTTTATTGCTAATTTACCAGATTTATTGGGTTATTTTTTATTACACTCTTCAGGGACAAAAGTAGAAAAAAAAGAATCTAATTTCTGATGCATCTTTAATCTAGTGAACACTGTTGGGAACTAATAGAAATGCAGCCTTAAACAAAAGTGTTAGTTGGGGGCCAGGGGTGGGAGGGAAATGTGTTTGTGTTGCTTCGACTTAGAAAGTGACATCCGTTATCTCAATGATAAGGGATACAACGTAACAGGCAGCTACAGAGATGCACAAATGTCAGGGAATATAAGGACTAATTCTATTCATTTTCTTGGGTCTAAACAGTTATTAGGTGAGCTTGATCTTACGTTCTTTAATGATGAAGCTTCAGGGCCCAGAGTGGCCAGGGAGTGTAGCTACCTCTAATGAGACTTGGGGACTCTGGGAGGGCTCATGCCAAGGAGTACTTCCCAGAACTTCTGCTGTCAGTGTCCTTGTCCCCTCAGTGAGCCACAGCCACCCCCCACCTCTGCAGGAGACCCTCCAACACTAGCAGCTGTGTGGCTGACAGGGTCTTGGTGCTCCGGCCAAGTGTCAGGCCTGAGCCTCTGAGGTGGGAGAGCCGAGTTCAGGACATTGGTCCACCAGAGACCTCCCGGCCCCTCATGATATCAATCAGCGAGAGGTCTCCCAGAGGTCTCCATCTCAACGCTAAGAGCCAGCTCCACTCAACGACCAGCAAGCTCCAGTGCTGGACACCCTATGCCAAACAACTAGCAAGACAGGAACACAACCCCACCCATTAGCAGAGAGGCTGCCTAAAATCATAATAAGGTCACAGACACCCCCAAAACACACCACTGGACGTGGTCCTGCCCACCAGAAAGACAAGATCCAGCCTCATCACCCAGAACCCAGGCACCAGTCCCCTCCACCAGGAAGCCTACACAAGCCACTGAACCAACCTTACCCACTGGGGGCAGACACCAAAAACAACAGGAACTACGAACCTGCAGCCTATGAAAAGGAGACCCCAAACACAGCAAGTTAAGCAAAATGAGAAGAGAGAGAAATACATAGCAGATAAAGGAGCAAGGTAAAAACCCACCAGGCCAAACAAAAAAGATGTTAAAAAAAAAAAAAAAAGACTTGGATCAAGTGGCTATTAATGTCTTCCCAGCCTACAGTCCTGGGCAGCTCTCCCCGGTGATGGTGACGGTGATGGTGACTGCGATGGTGCATGTGAATTGAAAAGATGAGTCATCTGCTCAGAGGGCTTACGATATGTCTTACTTGTGTCTGTATCTAGTGTCTAGAACTGTGCCTGGGACAAAGGAGTTTGTCAAACACAGCATGTGTTTGTTGAACTATGTCTTTTATTGCCTCGTATGGGCTGCCACTGTGATTTTACCTCCAGGAATTTATCAAATATTCATAGACCAAATCACCAGAGAAAATAAAAGTACCATTTCACTTTCCTTTTTCTCTAACGTGGCTGTAAGATATAGAAAGAAGAGAGGAGTCTTTGTTTTCTGTGTCACACTCTATGTGGGTCCTATTGAATTGCAGAACCCTCAAAAACTCCACTGACTTTTTCCCCCAGTTTTATTGAGAAATAATTGACGTACATCACTGTATAAGTTTAAGGCAAACAGCATGGTGGTTTGATATATATATGATTACCACAATATGTTCAGCTAACATCCATCTTCTCATATAAATACAATAAAAGGAAAAGAGAGAAAAAGAATAAAGTAAAAGAATTTTTTTTTTCTCTTTGTGATGAGAACTCTTAGGATCTACTGTCTTTATAACTTTCCTATGTATCATACAGCAGTGTTAGCTATAGTCATCATGCTGTACATTACATCCCTAGTGCTTATTTATCTTATAACTGGAAGTTTGTACCTTTTGACCACCTTCCTCCAATTTCCCCTCCCATCACTCCCTGCCGTTGGTAACCACAAGTCTGATCTCTTTTTCTACAAGTTTTGTTCTGTTTTGTTTTAGGTTCCACGTATAAGTGAGATTATACAGTATTTGTCTTTCTCTGACTTATTTCACTTAGCATAATGCCTTCAGGGTCCATCCATATTGTCACAAATGGTAGAATTTCCTCATTTTGTATGGCTGAATTATATTCCATTGTGCATATATATATACCACAACTTCTTTATCCATTTATCCATTGATGGACACATGGGTTGTTTCTCTGTCTTGGCTGTTGTAAATAATGCTACTATGAACATGGGGATGCAGATATCTTTTTGAGTTATTGTTTTTGTTATCTTTGACTATATTCCCAGAAGTGGAATTGCTTCCATTGCCTTTCTAAAGTGTTTTCTCAGTGGCCTTTTGTAGCCCTGATCCTTAATTTCACTCACTGAAATTACGCCTCTGGCCATCTTTAAAAATTCTAAATTGATACCGGTGACATTGGGTTTACAATGTTTATGTCCAGAATACCCAGATGTAAGTGGGAGTGGGAAAATATGCCCTATTGAGGCAGTTCTCACAATGCTCCATGCTCTCTCACTCCTGTGCCTTAGTACAGGCTATTCTTGGAAACCCAGAGTCTGCTGGTTACTGCCTACTAGCTTCACAACACTCAGCACAGGGCTCATGTCATGTGGGAAGCTTTTACTGAATCCCGTGCTGGGATAGGGTTCTTCCCTTGCATGCCCATAAATCCCTATGTGTACTTCACCAACTGTAGTACTTGCTTCTCTATCTTAGGCTGCTGACTTCAGAACCCCAGCCCCCCAACACACTAAATTATGAACTTTTTAAAGACAGGGAATTCATAAGTTTGATTCATCTCTGCTGTCTTTTTGCCTAGCACAATGACTGGCAGATATTAGGGATGCAATGCATGTTTTTGAATAAGTGAGTGAGGTTGTTCCCAAGAAATTATCTAGTACAATTTGGCAAATGAAAACATGGTGGAAGAAGATGAAGGGTGGAGAGGCTGTTTCAGGTACTTCTTGGATTGATCTAGTTTGTAAAAATCAACTAAAGTTCTGGGTCAAGGATGGTAGGCCTGGGTTCTCCAGTCACTGGGGTCATGAGTGTGATGCCTTCCGCCCTTTACACAGACTGTTCCCCTGAGCATAGAGACAAACATCTGAGCATCCTCACTCTATCACAGACTATTCTGTGCACAAGATACTCAAAAACCAGGTACTCAAGACCAGACTCACAGTAAAGGGGAAAAACGCAGCATTCTTGAGCCCTCAGTCCCTCTCCAAGAGCTTGAGTCTATGGCTGCACTAGGTCTGCCTAGATGGGGTGATTGTCACTTGTGGGAGAAGAAGGTACAGTGAACTTTATAGGCCCCAAATCTTTTACAACACTACGGGGAAAGTGCTTCCACAAGCCGTATTAACACTTACTGAGACCTTCTTATCCAAACCTGTATCAGATGCTAGTCTAGTGTTTGTGTGAAGTTGTGTGAATGAGCAACACTAAAAGGATATGTGACCCAGTTCACTCCCTCCTGGGGCCCAGAGCTTTCAATATATCCGAAGACAGAGGATACCACAAGGCCATATCTATTGACATATTTATTGAAAAGTAAACAAAATTGAAGTCATAAACATATATTCAGCAACTTACTGCAAGTGGTCCAGAGGAGAAAGGTCAGTAGTGAGTAAAGTTTTTCAAATTGAAAGGTGAGATTGTTTCAGTCTTCAGGTCCCAAGGACACTCTTCAGATCCAAGGCCCCTTTTGGTTCCTACTATCAGGCTGTCTCATCCATCCTCCAGTGTTATCGTCAAATTCATCAAATGGCCTGGAACCTGGGTCACAGCTGCCCTCTTACCCCCTTGTCTGCCATGTTTTTGAGTGGTTTCAAGGTCCATGTGGGCAACTGTCCCCAAACCTTGGATTCTTGGTTTCTTAATCTACTTAATCTTAGTAACATCTACTCCGATCTATCTGGAACCTGACATCGCTAGAACTGTTCCTACTCTAAAATCCTAAATCCAAGCTCTGACACCCAGGGAGAGAGAGGAGGACAGATGGAGAAGAGGGGAGAGTTAGAGCTCTGGAATGCCCTAGCATCCAGACATCAGGTAGAAGAGAAAAAGTTAGCAAAGGGCAGTGAGATTGGAAGAAAACCAGAAGGGCACGGTGTCACAGGAAAACAGAACACATTTTTTGGAGGTGAAGGGGGTCAACTGTGTCAAATGCTCTTGAGAGGTTAAGATAATGAGAGAAAAATGGCTGCTGAAGTTAGCAATATTAATATTATTGGTACCGTTGATAGGTGTATGTTAGAGCCTGGTCATGGTATCCTAAACAATGCCAGGCTCTGAGTAAATACTTCCAGGAAGGTGAAGGTGACAGAGGCAGAGGGGACCCAGAAAATGAATTGGCTTGTGCACCATTGAGAGTGTGATTTATGACAAATGGGAATGATTAATCAACTAGGAGTAGATTCTGGAGATTATAGAAGTCTTTAGCTAATACTCTAAAAATATTGGGAGGAAATAAGTAACCTAGAGAGAGCCAGAAAACGAACACAATGGTTCGTTGGGTAGAGACATCCAGAGAGAACCAAATAGGAGTTCAAGCAGGGACTAGATAGAATTGGCACTAAATATTTCCTGAACATATGCTGGGCATTGCCTATTAAATACAGAGGAGGTAAAAGCTGGATCAGAAAAGGAATTTCAGGGAGAGAAAGGAATGTCATACTGAAGAAAAATCTGGGGCTTCTGAGGAACCCATTGGGTCAAAACTAGACCCTGAACCTAAATGGGTTTTGTCACAAGGCAGAACAAATAGATGGAATGCAGATAATCTCTTTAGCTGATCACAGCTCTACCTGTGTTCAGACTTTTGCAACATAATGTAGAGAGATAAGAGGGATTAGTTAAAGCATTCTGACTAAGTAGAGCAGGACAGTCACACTCTTTGCTGAATTACAGTGTACCCTCAAGTACAAAGTTGTTCTGGACCAACTAATGAGTTCTCTGAGTCTCAATGTACTCAACTGTAAAGTGAGGGGTAATTTACCCAGTGAGTCATAGGAAACCATTTACTTTCCCATCTTTCCAATGACCTGCCTAAAGGATGATGATTATCAAACTGACCCAACTGAGAACAAAGTTTGTTTCCAATGAGGCATACATACATTGCAATGGAGCTGTGCACCCAGCAGAAGGAGGCTTGAAATAGCAATATCCAGAAAAGATGTGCTGCTGAGACTCCATCTTTAGCCTCATGCATTATGCCTTTGTTTTAAAAGATGCAGAAATCTAAGCAAGGAGCTGGAACAATTTGCTCTGGGCTGGTGACAAATCCTGTGGGCTGGTACGTGGCAAAAGGAGTTATCTCATTGTCAGCTCTCTCCTCTCTCTTTTCTGATGTGTCAAGACAATTCAGAGACTGTCTTTTAACCCATGTGATCCTTTTTTCAAACATGAATTGAGGACCACCGATGTGCTCGGTGTAGAAAAATAAATTTGGATGATATGGTCTCTGCCCTTAAGAAACTTATGGTCTGATGAAGGGGACAGATACATATCAGAGAGTTAAAATAGTTTTAGGTGCCATAACACAAGAATAATGTGTATGGTGGGTGTCTCTCCAACCTCCATTCCACCTGCCCTGTATTGGGCAGTGCAGAGGATTGACCTGGCCTTGGGAATGGGTTTCATCAACGCTGACCCACATTTGTGTCTTCATTGGACTCCTTTTATTTTAATATTTTGAGTGCGCCATCTGTAACTCTGAAACGACCGATAGACTGATATAGGTAGCAAACATTTTAACGTACCTGCCTTAAGCCATGGGTAATCCGTAAGCCAGGTTATTGTCATCGTTTCTTAAATGGGTAAACTGAGGCTCTGATAGGTCAAATAAAGTGTCTGATTCAGTGTGTTTCAGAATCACCTAGCAACTTGTTAAGCACAGACTGCTTAACTGCTGTTCTCTATCCCCAGAGTTTCTGATTCAGCAGGTGTGGGGCAAGACCATAGAATTCACATTTCTAACAAGTTTCCAGATGATAGCAACTCTGCTAGTCTGAGGGCTACACTTTGAGAACCACTGCTCTAGTATTTGTTAGTATCTGATAGAGCTGAGTTATGAGCCCAAGTGTGTCTGCCTGTAATAACTGTGCCCTTTCCCTTACACCACCCTTTCTCCTGTTACACAAGTATTTTTCTTAACAGCTCCTTTACGGAAGCTTAGCTTAACTGCAGCAATAAAAAGTTACATGGAATGAGTTTGGCAAACACAGACATTGTATTGCCTTTGCAAGCAGGGTGACCATACATCCCAGAATGCCTGAGGTAATTCTGTTTCGTGTCTATTAATCTGACATATGGTTACTAGTTCTCCTCTCTTCCTCTAACAAGGGTCCAAGGTTGGCTAATACATTATATGGCCATCCTACTTTTAGGGATTCACAACAACTTACGTTCACATTTTAAAGACTCCATGAAGAACTTGAAAAGGTTATTGATCTTTATTTACCCCAGTGTTCTTAAACTTACTTAAGCATGGGCACTTTTTATTCTACTCAGGTAATTCCTTTTAACATTTTGGTGAATGCTGACCTGTGTGCATTTTCTCGTGTGGTTATGTTTTGATGCATGTGTCCAACTAGGAAATGGACTCCTAATATCTTTATGTCTTATACTCTATAACCCTCCAAAGCACCTTGCTGGGCACCTGCCACTCTGTCAGCCAATTATTGTTCTTTAAGCAAAGAAAACATATTCTCCGAGTAGAGACTTTATAGGGCAGGGCAAAATTTTAATGTTCACACACATGCTATTGAGACATGAACCATGAGTAGAGCATTTTGTTGGGGGGAAAAGCAGACCTAAGGGGCCATGTAATCTTTCAGCTTAGCCCTGACTGTCTGTGGTGAGACAGACGAATAAGAGCTTCCTCACACCACTGAACTTGTAATTGTGAAACTCATCGCCCTGGGAGCTCTCTCTCTTTGCATACCAATGAAAGAGGAAGCCATGGCTTATCCAGGGTGTGTTGCTTCCTGAGTGGCCTTGCTACTGATAGATGGAGACAAAGGGTAAGGAGTGCTGCGGACTTAACACACTTGGGATTGGGGTGGGGTCTATTCACGATGTTGTTCCTAAAAATAAACTAATAAATATAAGATCTCATACTAATGTGTTACTTGCTAGGCATCTAGTGCTGTGAAGAACTGGTATAACACACACACACACACACAGACACAAACACAAACACAGACACACACACACACCTGAACCTCATTCTCCCACTTATAAAAGTGGATTTTTATAAGATTTTTATTGTACACTCACTGTACACATAAGTCAATTTATATTTGGGGAAAAAAAACCTCTCCTTGTTCCAAGTCTATCTCCTAATGCCCAACAGAGAAATCTCAAATATCTGTCCAAATCCCAGGCATAATTCTAGAACCAGTCCAAAAGCCACGTTGTCCTTGAAGATTAGTTTAACTACCCACTTTTCTTTGGTTAACTTATCTCAACTTCATGCACCAGCTCACATGTCTTCTCTAGGATGTCTTCCTTCAACTTCCACCTGGACTGGCCACCCTCCGCTATGGAGCCAGGGCATCCTTTGCTTGACTCTATTCTGTAGCTTCCCGTGTTATGCTGGAATGATCTCTTGACTACTTCTGTCTCCCAGTGAGTGCTGGAAAGGGACAATGTATTACTGATTTATGTACCTAGTGCCACCAGGATCTAGCACAGTGCCTGACACATAATTTGTGCTCAGTGATTATTTGTTGAACCCAACTGAGTTATCTACGGGGGTCTTAACTGTCACTGAACCCCTAGAACACGGGTGATACCTTAATAGGGGCAAGATGGTCCCCCCAAGGGGGAGAATATTAGTTCTTGGAAGGTGAAAACAATTATACATTAAAGTAGTTCATGGCCCTCTAAAGGGCCATGGTACATAAACAGTTATAAAATATATCTGTGGCATTCAATTTTCATGAGAGTATGGTTAGGAAAAAATGTCTAGAAAGGCTCCTCAGTGAGTAATAATTGAAAAAAGGGTTGAGAAATGCTGCCCTTGAATTGTGTCTGGAAAAATGGTCGGAAGATCATGGCCCCAGAATCAGCTTGAATGTTTGCTAAGATACAGATTACCTGGCACCACCCCACGTTTCCTGCTTCACTCACTTGGAAGAGGGCAGAGGTTGGCACATAGCAAAGTGCTCAATGTCTGCTGAGCAAATGTTTGCTCTCCCAATTTCTCATTGTCAGTACCGTCACAGGATGTCTTTTCTGGATAGATTCCCTCTTGTAAGTGAGGTTTGCATTCCCACCGACTCTTATAGCCACTGTATTTGTTACTCGAGGAAAACTTTCACTGACCATTGGAAAACAAAGTAGCCCAGATGGGACAACATCCACAGCATAGAATGAATCCTGCTTCCTCAATTCTGGCTGGGTTAAAATGTTTAGCTGGGATAGGCCTCACTGTTAACTTCAGAATATGTGGCGTCTCAATTCTAGAATGAAGTTAAAATGCCTTTCTTTCTTTCTTTTTTTTTTTTAACATCCTTATTGGAGTATAATTGCTTTAAAATGTTGTGTTAGTTTCTGCTGTATAACAAAGTGAATCAGCTCTATGTATACATATATCCCCATAAAATGCCTTTCTTTCCATCCTCAGCCATAATCCTTGGGCCACTACTTTCAGAAGTCCCTGTCTGCCCCACACTTCCAAAAAGCCTCTAACTGGGCCAGGGAAATAGGCTTTCTGAAAGCATTGCAAACCTGTATGAATCAGAAGAAGCCACTGCCAAGGGCCTCTTCAGAGGGTGTCAAGAGATTATGAGCTATTTTTTTTTCTATTCTTTATCCAGTTGTCAATATTCCTGCCGGGTCTCAGCAATGCCGTCTTGCTTTTCTCCCTTGGGTGAGCTCTTTCATCTCCTTCTTTCCACTCTGTTGTTTTTTTTTTTCCTCTGTTGTATACCTTAATCTATTTATTTCCTCCATTACCATTCAGTGTCTGTTTTCCTTTGGGCAATTGTCCTGAATTATTTAATAGTTGTTCAGTTTTTTTTCCTGTTCACTCTTTCCCCTTTCTTCTCTTTGATGGTTTGTCTAGGTTCCCTTTTGCTCTTGTATACACCTCATCCAGTAATCCTCTTCTTTCTAAACCATAAATCACGGTGGGGCAGATTGTGTGTGTGGACACTAGGCAGGAGAGATGGGGCCTGAAGTGGGTGGGCAGGGGAGGAGCATGCATCAGTGACTTGCTTTTAGGAGGTAACAGATTTGATCATTTTTCAGGGAACACAGCAGGCAGCCTATAGTTGGTAATGAAGGTACATCGTTCCATCATTTTTGCTAAACTGCACAGAACTTGGGTACACTATATCTGCAGTTTTCAGACTTTTCCACTGAGATTTTCTCCTGGCAGCTCTGGGTCAAGGTAAATGGAAAATAATTTTGTTATTAATTTTTATTCTAATTTTTCAATGTGTTCATGGTTACCTGTGGCTGGAAAAATAGCTTTCAAGAGGAGAAAACACTTTTACACGTAGGTCCACACAAATCTACATAACCCACATATCACATACACATTTGGGAAACTTGTGACATTAAAAAAGGTAGTCCTTTGGTGACCTTTTTCTGAATGCTTTTTTTTTTTGTTTTTCTGGGGAACCTTTCCATGGAAGGCACTTATTTTCTCCTAAGGTCCTCTCTTTCCAACCTGTAAAAAGAGGACCATAGGATAAAATTGTTAGGTATACATGAGAGACTCCTACCAGGGAGATTTCAATTAAGAGGCACAGGGAGAGGCCTAAACCTAAACAAAGAACTTCTATAAACATTTCAGTCTTCTGGCAAGCCAGTGCAGGGGATACTTCTGGGTAATGGCAGGCCATATTGATATTTCCTAAATCTTCGCTGTTATTTTCCCCTACTTGTGCAGCAAACTGAGGAGGACTCAGCCACAAGCCTTGATATGTCCTCTGTCAACTGCTGCTTAGACTGTTCTTCAGCCTAACTTTGTCGTAGGGATGCTACCCAGTTGGATACTTGCAAGTGAGTGCTTCCAAAAAAGCAAGCTTTGTGGAAGGTCATCCAGAGTTTGTACTCTGTCTGTGGCCACTGAGGTCCTCTTTACTCAAGTACAAAAATAGTTATTCATGTTCATTTACTCATTGAACCAATATTTTCTCAATTCCTATTCACAAAGCAATGGGTAAATTGCATTGAGTGATTCAAAGATAAAATCTGGTCTTGTGTCCCTGCATCCATGGTCAAGGAGGGATAATACCTTCCAGTATTCCCTAAATTGTGGTCCCTTGGAACACTGGAGCCATGTGATGTTAATGGGTATTTGGGGAAAATAAGTTTCAGGGTAAAACGAATGGAGGTAACGTTGGGAAAAATAAAGAATGTTTGATGCTAATAGGTATTGTCATGGTAGGACCAAATGAGTACAGTAGAGTTCTCCCAGATTCTATCTTGGGAAAGGCTGCCTAATTCAATGTGGAAAGTGGTTAAGTGCTATAAGAGAGTTACAGAGAGAGTGGGTTGAATGAGTAGAGGATTTTTTTTTTTTTCAAGCCGGGAAAATCAAGGAATCCACAGAGCAGACTGCATTTAAGTTGAACCCTAAAGGATGAGTAGAATTTAGAATTGAGATTTGTGAAGACAAGTTATTTAGAAGAAGGGTACTGGAAAAAAGGCAAACAGATAGAAAACAAAACGTATATGTGAAAGTTTAGGTGAAATGGACAGAAAAATAGCCTGTTGAAGAGTTAATTGTGGTGGAAAGGGGCTGGAAAGGTAGATTAAAATTCTGGACAGTTTGACTCAAACGAAGGAGATTTTTTTTTCCAGTGGAAGTGATCAGCACTTCTTTCCTGGGACAACTACCAACACAGAGTTTGAGAGATTGGGTAGTGGAGAGACATGTAGTATCTTGTGTCCTTGAACAAGTTGCCTCATGTCATACTGATGCTCTATTTTCCATCTGAAAAAGTGGGGAAGAATATATTAACTTCTTGGGTTATTTTGGTCACAATGAATGCCCCGTGAAATGTGTTTAGGATAGCATCTGACATATAGTGATTACCTAATAAATATTAGTTATTTAGTTACTACTTTCCATGAAGAGGGAAAAGTATAAGCAAAAATTACAGGTGTTCTCAAAAATACAGACCACTGGTCAATTCGACCTACTTTGACCGGCCTCTGTTAATTCTTTCATTTTTAGATTTTCTGTGACCCAGATCTCTATCTGCTCTTCTACATTTTCAATATGGAAATTTGGTCATTTCAGGCTTCGTTTTATTTATTTTGGGGGATTTACCTTTAGTCCTATCGGCCCTATCCTCAGTCCTCAGCCGGTTTGTGTTAAGTGTCTAACAACTGGCTCTGCACACACACACACACACACACACACACACACATGCACACATGCTTACTGTGAATTTATTGATATAGGGGATATGTAGCACACAATTTACAAGTAATAGTAACATAAATAATACTCTTTACTGTAAATTCCATAAAGCCAATTGATTCTCATAGAATATTTTTGTTGATTTTTTTAAAAAATATTTTATCTGTGGACAATTTATGGTTACCATTGATGAACAGAGGCAATTCCAACATGAATATTGGTTGAAATTTTCTTTGCATTAAAGAGAAGATCAAAGTAAAACAATGGAGATGTATGTCAGGAATTTATTCTTTCATCAAGGATACGAGAAACTTCATTGTTGAATCAGATAAAAATTTTTAATAGTTTTAAAAAGATATTTTCTCATTTTTTGCATTATTAGCAATGTGACATCTACAGAATGACACACATAAATTTAATGTGCATTATTACTATTTTCTCTATTATTTTAAAAAGTCTAGACAATTAACAAGACAAACCCTATCTCTAGTACAGAGTGGTGGTAGTGTATGTATATGAGGTAAAGTATCTGCCTTCTCAAACTTGAGATCATAATTTTTGGATCGATCACCCAGCATGGAGGGCTAGTTATGTACCATGTATTCATGTGCTGGATCTTCTGGAGGATTGAGGAAAAAATTACATAATGGTCAGTGCTTTGAAATTTGCTCTTGCCATATTCTATTCTTTGGGCAAATGGATTTACTAAGCTGTAACCCAAAAATGCCAGACTTGAATAAAGGGACTAGAGTCCTGTTCTCAGGGCTCTTTCTTATTCACAGCCTGATCTAGCAACTTGACGATGTCAAGGTAGGTTGGCAATGAATTAGCTGAAGGTGGCATTTATGTTTTCTGAAGATCTCGGTACTAAAAAATCATTCTCGTTGGCAAGATGCTGGCACACCCCTTTCTCCTACTTTCTGCCTGCAGATTCTTGCATTGAAAAGGAAGAACGTTCTGCTTTAATTTTTCCAGCACACTAGTGCCTCCACTGGTGCCATTTTAATTTGGTTCCAGAATACCCCTCAGTCCAGCCTGCTTTAATCGTATCACAGCACGTTCCAATAACTTCTTGGCTCATGTTTTTCTATTTGGCATCAGCAACTCTAAAATGAATGCTGTACTTTGTAGGGAGTCATGTGATTAAGCACTAGGTAAAACATCACAACTCTGGTCACCGTTTCAGGGGGGTACTCTGACAGGCATTAAGTTTCTGAAACAAATTTCATGCATAGAGATTAATTAATTTACCGGGATTACAATTTTGCTTAATGATTAACTTGTAGTCCTAATTTATGTCATCAAATATACCCTCTCTAGAAAGTGTCAATGATAACCTGCCATGATCCAGTCTTAGGAACTTCTCTAAAATCCTATATGTAAATGAGAAACATCTGAGTCTGAGGGCATTTTCCCTCCAATTTAATATTTTTTGTAAAGGTGTGATTATCACTCTTTCTGTAACTTCTGAGTAACTGAAGCTGAAGTGCAGGAATTTTTCAAAGCCATGCTACAGGCATGGAAAATAAAATTGCTATATACCAACCACATCTTGCTGAGGTTAGAGTTAATTCTAATTACTAAAAATGGAGCTGTGAACAGCAGTTTCCAATTGCACAGGTGTGGCTGTCCGCAGCACATTTAAATTATGTAAAGATTAGTCCCCAGGTTCAAATATCTCTATATTTCCTCCCAGACTGCTCTTTGAAATGATGCAGCTGGATATTGGGACCCATGTTCCTAAGTTGGCTGTCCTGCTGGGACATGTTTAAAGCCATATTCGCCAACCCACACTATTGCCATTACTTCCACTGAAATCTACTGAGCTGATCTGTGTCTTTATTCCTTAGAACATACTTGTGGTTTTCAATTTGAGCTGTTTTTTTTGTTTGTTTGTTTGTTTTCCTAGTTCACTACTACAAAGGCTTTACTACAGTGTCATTCTAGACCAAGACACCGTCACTATTTATGTCATTGACAGCTTGCTGGGGTCCCTCATGTCTTTGGGGTCTTTTCTTTCTCCTCCCCCCACTTTAGGCAAAGGCAAATGTCATCCTTCATCTTAAAGGTTAATGTGGATGGAAAAATCCCATGATCTCAAAGGCAGTGCAGTGATTTTCATGAGCATTAACACCTGCATCGTTTACAGAAGACAGACGGGACAGGTTTGCTTAACACCACATGCAGGCGGAGAAAATTAGGACAAGTGCTTGCTTAATCATTTCCCAGAGAAATATTGATAGAAATGCTAACTTTTTCAAATATGCCTTTGAGAAGGACATGCTGACTGTTAAAAACACAGGTCTCCAATTACCAAATGAAAACTGAGCTACACACTGTATTCACTGTATCCTTTCCCCTAGAAACTTCCATCCATGGGGACCTTGCCGTCTTTTCAATGTCCTTTCCTTCCTTCTTTTCTTGACTCTTTTCTCTTCCTTCCCTCCCTCCCTTCCTTCCTTCCTTCCTTCCTTCCTTCCTTCCTTCCTTCCTTCCTTCCTTCCTTCCTTCCTTCCTTCCTTCCTTCCTTCTTTCCTTCCACACAAGTAAGTAAATTCCCTATTGACAATTCAAGTAAGCTTTTGGTAGAATAGAACCATTTGTTAATAAATGAATATGCCCAAGGTTGCCTTCACGGTCCATAGCTACAGGGGGTGAATATAATGAGACAGTATTCAAATGTTGGAGTCAAGTATTCACTCATCTCCCTGAATGATTTTTCTCTGACCTATCATATTTGATCCTCTTAGGGATTAAAGCATCGGCCACTATAAAAGTGCAAGATATTGAATGCTTATTTTAAATCTGTCGGTTTCTCTCACTCTCAATAACCAGATGATTACATGATTACATGATTACATGATATTTCACCTGTATTACTGCAGTAGCCTCCCGACTGGCCTCTGTGATTCCATTGTTACTGGTTTTATACAGATGGTCCCTGACTTACTGTAGTTCGACTTTGCTGCAAAAGTAGTACATATTCAGTAGAAACCATAGTTCAGATTTTGAAATTTGATCTTTTCCCAGGCTAGTGATACGTGGTAGGATACTCTTTCCTGATACTGAGCAGTGACAGCAAACCACAGCTCCCAGTCAGCCATGGGATGGCGGGTGAACAGCTAATATGCTTACAACCATTCTGTACCAGACAACCATTCTGTTTTTCACTTTCAATGAAAGTTGAAAATGAAAGTATTCAATGAGCTGCTCAACTTTATTATAAAATAGGCTTTGTGTTAGATGATTTTGCCCAACCATAGGCTACTGTCAGTGTTCTGATCACATTTAAGGTAGGCTAGGCTAAGCTATGACGTTCAGTAGGTTAAATGTATTAAATATATTTCCTACTTATAATATTTTCAAATTACGATGGGTTTATAGAGACATAAACCCATCAAGGAAGAGCCATAATTCATTCTACAGCTTACAGATTGAGCATTTATGAATATAAACCAGATCATAACATGACGTGCATACTTAGAATTAAAATCCAAATGCTTATCCTGGTTTACAAAGCTCTACATGGTCTGGCTCCCATTTACCTCTCCCATCTCATCTCCTCATTTTAAACTTCAGCTACCATGCTCCAGCTACTCTGGCCTCCTTTCCATATTTATCACAAATTAAGTGAGCTCCCATATTAGGACCTTTGCACATGGCCTTCCCCATGCCCAATTCACTTTATTCTCCCTGAAATTTACAGGACTGGGTCATTCATGCCATTCAGATTTCACCTTAAATATCACCTCATCACTGAAGCTTTTCTTCACTACCCTAAATGTATTAGTTGTCCAATTAATTACATCACCCAATTTTAATTCTCTGCATAGCTGTGAGCATTATTTGGTTTGTTCTTGTTTTTTAAATTTGTTTTTATTTCTTTGTTGTCTATGATCTGTTTTTCCCTTAGCAGAATGTAACTTAACGACATGAGGAAACTTTTCTATCTTGTTCGATATCATATCCTCAGTGCTTAAAATGGTGCATGGCACATACAGAGGCACTCAATAAATGTTTGGAAAATGAATAAATAAGTACATGCAAGAAATGTAAATATGCCACATGCCAAGAGAAATCTGTCACAGTCCCATGCCCTCACTTCCCTCCTTACCCAGCTTAGATTCCCTCACCATGAAAATCTCTGCCTGCATATTCTGCAGATCCCTTGCCCCCTTTCCTTTCAGCCATTTTCCCCTGGTAAAACTCCAGTGCTGGGTAAATCCAATTATCCACCTCCTCTTAGCCAGCTAAATGTGGGTGGAGAGAAACACAAAATCATGCTGGCCAGTTCCACTTTGAATCCATGATCATAAACTTTAGATGGGATCTTAGTGCAGCCTGGAAATTATGCTACCATATTTAACCTATTCTAAGGTTCATAGTTTTTCACATTTTAACATTTCTGAAATCAGGATGTAATTTACAGTCAGTGTCAGTCCCTGTCATCAAGATGTCAGTTGTGATGTCAGAACTTGGTTCCATTCCTGGGAGTATGGCCAACTGAATGGCAACCCCTCTACTTTTTAGTTAGGAAGCTCTTTAGGGATCACTTGAAGAAAAATCATGAATCCTGCTTCTGGTTTGAAAACCTTCCATTAACATTTTCTGGTAGCAGAAAATGCATGAGCATCAAACTTGCAGAAAAGTTATCCGTGTTCATATACCCAGTCCTCTCCTCTCGTTCTCTAGTTGTCTTCATGGAAGTCTTAACGACATATTTTGAACACGTCGTATATTTAAATGGTTTAAAAATCAAAACAATTTATAAGTTTGCAGTGAGATGTCTTGTTTCCACCTCTGTCCATCCTCCTCGTTCCTGCTACCCCTCCAACAGTTAACCTGTTTTATTAAATTTCTTACGTATCTTTCCAATGACACTTTATGCAAATATGAGCCAAAGTAAACATATATTCTATTTTATTCCTTTATTACCCAAAAGGTGTCATACAATGCAAACTGTTTTCACCTTTCTTTTTTCCACCTAACAGTGGATACCACAGGTCAGTACATGTTATTGCATAGAGTTTCCTCAATCATGTCTTCAGTTACACATATTCCATCGTGCAGATATATCATGGTTTGTTGAACTGACCCTTATTGGTAGTCACCTGGGTTATTTTCAATCATTTGTTGTTACAAACAGTGGTGCAATGAATAACTTTATACACACGTAATTTTATAGCGATATATATGTATAAGATAAATGACCCCCTATAGGTTGCTAGGTCAAAGGGAAAATGTATGTTTTGGATCAAATTGTGTCACCTAGAAAGATATGTTCAAGTCCTAACTTTTGAAACCTGTGACTATGACCTTGTCTGGAAGTACAGTCTCTGCAAATGTAACCAAGTTAAAATGAGGTCATTTCAAGTTAAATTGAGGTTAAGTTAAAATGAGGGCCCAAACTAATCCAACGACTGTTGTCCTTATAAGAAGAGGGAGTTTAGACAGAGACATACAGGGAAGAAAGCCATGTAAAGATGGAAGTAGAGATTGAAGTGTTGCATCTGTAAACCAAGGAATGCCAATGATTGCCAGCAGCTACTAGAAGTTAAAGAGGCAAGGAAGGATTCTTCCCCAGAGCCTTCCCCGTGGCCCTGTCAACACCTTGATTTCAGACTTCTAGTCTCCAGAACTATGAAAAAAAAAAGTCTGTTTTAAGCTACTCTGTGTGCGTCTCTTTGTTACTGAAGTCCTAGGAAACTAATACAATGCATCTGTAATTTTGATAAATATTCCTGGGTTACCCTCCCTGGATATTTACCATGTGCCCTGTCACCAGCTAAGCATGGCCATGATTGTTATCCTTTAGCCTCAGCAACAGAGAATATTGTTAAATTTCTCAGTTGCTGCCCTGCTGATCGGTGATAAATGATACTTCAGTGTAGTTTTAATTTATATTTTCCTTTTCATGAGAGGGAATCTTGTCATATGTTGAAAGGCTATTAATATCTCTTTTTCTGTGAATTCTGTTTATATCTTTTGCTGTTTTTTGTTTGCTATTGTCATTTTTCTTCCAATTCATAATTATATTAAGGGATTAGTACTTTGTGATATGTACTGCAAATCTTTTCTGGTTTATTATTTGTCCTGTGAAACAGTGATTTGCTAAATTTTTGTTTAGAGTAATTTGTTAATCTTTTGTATGGCTTCTGGAATTTGAGTCATAGTTAGGAAAGTTTTTTCCACTCCCAGTTTGTAAAGGATTTCACTTACAATTTCTTTCAGAACTTTTTTTTCCTTCATAAGCAGTTCATTGGAAATCTTGAAAGGATGAAGTTGGATCTAACTTAATCTTTTTCCAGATGGTATATAGTTTATTTCAACACCATTTATTCTTGAAATGTTACCTTTATCATATACTGAACTCTCATATATATTTGGATCTATTTCTGGAAATTCTGTTCTGTTACATTGGCCAGTCTTTCTATTCATGTGCCAATAAAACCTGTCTTAATTTTTGAAGTTTTGTAATATATTTTAATATGTAGGCAAGCTAGTCAATTTTCCACCCACTTTCTCTAATGAACCCACTCCGGTTAAGCCTCCGTCCCCACTAACTTACCCAAATTGCTCTTATCAAGATTTCCAATGAACTCCGTGTTGCTAAGACAAATGGCTGGTTGTCAATCCTCATCTAAGTAGATCAGTCAGTAACATTTGACATAGTTGAATAGTCCTTCCTTCTTAAAATACGTTCTTTGGGGAGAGCCTTCTCTTCCTACTTCACTGCTTGCTCCTTCTTACTCTCCCTTGTACACTCTTTCTCATTTCTCTGACCTGCACATGCCCCACATGTCCCATGGCTTAGTTTTCTGACATCGTTTCCACCCTCCCCATACTCATTTTCTGGATGATTTCATCTGGGGACAAGGTTTTAAATACTATCTGTATCCTAATGACGGCCACATTTTATAACTCCGACCAGCTCCTCTCTCATGAACTCCAAACTCATATACCCAGCTGTTCATTCCACATTTCTACTTGTACTCAAAATTTGCTCTCCCCAAAACTGAATTAATGCTTTTCCTCTACCAAATTTGTTCTTCTTTCAGTGGAACAAATCAACAATTTTGGAGTAATCCTTAACTCTTCTTCTTTTGTCTCTCATACCTCACATCCATTTCATCAGCTTCATCTGAGCTCTAACTTCAAAATATTTCTGGAATCCAAACACTTCTCAGCATCTCCACTACTGTGCTCTGGTCCCAGATACAGTCATCTCTTGCCAGAATTATTGTAATGTCCTTCTACCTGTTCTCTGCCTCTTCTATAGTCTATTCTTTCCATAGTGGTCAGAAGGATACTCTCCACGGAAGTATCCCATCTTACTCAGAGCAAAGGTCAAAGCCTTTATCAGGACTCAAAGGCCCTAAATACTGTCATCAGCATGATGACCTCATCTCCTGCCACCCTTGCCCACCCTCTTCCAGCTGCACCACCCTGTTCTGTTCCTCAGACCTGCCAGCACATTCCCATTGCGAAGCCTTGCCACTTGATATTCTCTAATATTTCATTTCATTAAATCCTCACAACCATGCGCTGTGATGATTATTATCCTCATTTGGCAGATGAGAAAGCAAAGAGTGGAGAATATATAAAGTTCTTCACAAGTCTGTACAGTTACTACTTGGCAAAATAGCACTCAAATCCAGATCTCTTTGGTGGCTAACTCTGTACTCTTTATCATAGGAACTTTCTGGTTTCTCATCCCACCTCTGTTGCTGTGTCGTTTGGACCACCAATCTGGGTAACATATCTTGGCCTTAGTCTATTTACCTGAGAAATGGGACTTCAGTGTAGATATTCTCAAAGTTTTGACCGATTCAGTTGCTCTGTGACTCCATGACTCTGAAAGGGCCCCC
The DNA here is from genome assembly GCF_028564815.1 of Eubalaena glacialis. Lineage (NCBI taxonomy): Eukaryota > Metazoa > Chordata > Mammalia > Artiodactyla > Balaenidae > Eubalaena > Eubalaena glacialis. Next base: position 41,492,909 of record NC_083729.1, read on the forward strand.
AGCAGTGCTCAAGGTGAGAATAGCAGTGATTTTGGTGAAGAGAGGAGTGTGCAGAAAAACATGGGCAGGTGTCGTTAGAGAGGGAACCTTACCATTGCAGACGTAGGGTGGCACTAAAGACTTACTTAGTACTACTTAGGGATATTCTTCTAGGTCTGTCCCTCTTGACTGTATATTATTTCAATTCAGTGCCTACGTGTAAATAAACCACCTTGTCTTTACAGGGTACTCTTTTCACCACCTCCATTGTCAAATCAGATAGTCATGGAGACAGATAAAAACTTGCTCTTCCCTAGACTTGTGAGCTCTAAGGACTTTCTGTTTCCATTCTTTAAACTTAGGAGGCTGGTCTAGCCACTCATCTCCCTAATTCCACTTACAGTCAGGACAAAAGTTGTCACCCCAAAAGATATAAACCCACTGTGCCCCAATCAAACCTATCAGAGGGCCAGAGAGATGATACATTTGTTCCTGACTCTAAAAGCATTAGTGTCATCATAGCAACATGGCTGCCTCCTACTCACCTGGGGCAGATCTTCCTCGCTTCTCCAGAGTTTATCAAGTGGCCGTGCTATCACTCCACCTGGGTTTAGTGGAGTGGTCCTGCCATTTTCTTGTGATGTCATCTGCTTTGCATGTAGCCAGTCCTCCTCTCTCCTCAGGCATGACCCTCAGGGGCTTGGAGCCAGGCCTTCCCCAGCTTCCTCCATTCTTCCACCTGGAGTCTCCTACAGTGCCGTTAACGCTCCCACTCTTCACTTAATCATTATAGATTCTTTTTTCCCTCTGGGAACTTGGTAAGTTCACCAGGGACTGGGAGAGAAGACAGTTTGATAGTGGATAACATCACTGCTCCATGCTTCTGTGGTAGAAATGAAACCACTTAACTTCGGGGGAAACAAGAACTCCTTCATTTCTTCATTGCCTTGTAATCAGATTGCCTTAAATCCCCTGCAGAGCCTCATCCCACCTAGATGGCAAGATATTAAAGCTCAGTTTTCATTTGGGGTACCTGCTCACCCTGAAATAAACAAAGTTCCATGCTCAGAGATGTTCCATGATCAAACAAGTACCTAGGCCCAGCCTTCTAAGATTCGCGTGGCTGCCACATACAACTAATCTGCGAGTGGCATTCCCGTAGACTATGATGTGAATGGAAACTCTGGAAATGAGCAATTATTTAATATAACTATACTTACAATAATAAATAAACCATAGATAAAGCAGGAAAGAAAGAAAGAAATCCAGATGGTCTTTCCTAGACCACCGTGATTTGTGATGCCCACTCTCCTCTGAACCCAGTCCAAATGCCCCATATCTCTGTTTTCTGCCGAATGCTAAGTGACACTGTAACCTAGGACCAGAGAGCTCTCTGTGCTTCACCTGTCATAACCCAGTTAGTCCTCACACTACGTGGTCGATAGGGGCTACCGTTCCTCTCACTTCACAGAGATACAGAGATGAGTAACTGGTGAAAGGTTACATGGAAAGTAAGTGGCAAAGCCAGAATTTGAGCCCGGCTGCTATGGTTCCAGAGTCCATGCTCTGAACAAATGATGCTCTTTGTCAATCTCATGTAAGCCCAAGAAGTCGGTGAGCTGTGGCTCCTACTTCACAATAATGGAACGAAGGCAGGAGTGGGTTCTGTCCCTTGCTCATGATTACTCAGCTATGAGAGTGAGAATGGAACCCAGGCCTCAGCCCAGACCTTGCCAGTCCCATTGCCCTCATTCTTTGTTTCTCTTTCATCCCTGCCTTCTTCTTGGTTCCTCTTTTTTAAAAAAGCAGATTCCGCCGAGAGGGTAATGGAACGCCCTGACTGTGTGTTTCTCAGCTTGCTCTTGTGTGCGTGGTATGTGCAGAAATGTGGGCAGTGGAGAGGCCCAAAGGGATGCAGTGACTAAGGTCGCCTATGCCCATGTAACTATGACATGGCCCTCTTTCTTAACATTCATAGTCAGATATGGACCAACGTGATGTAGACAAATACCTGAAGAGATGGAAAGCCATCCATTGTTGAGCACACTGAGAGAGAATATTCTGTCTCAAGCCCAGGCTAAAAATAAACTGTTGACAGTACGCACATCCTCCCTCACCCTGCAGTATCTCAGGAACAGAGGCAGAATTTAATCATTTCATCCTCTGAAGTGAAGGCCTCTATGGCTTAATATGCACACATCACAGGTTTCAAATTTTGCTGCTGAAATTCAGTCTTCAACAAAAGCCTAGCTGTCTCTTTGACTTGAAATGTGTTCTAAAATGTATAATAAAGGTCTATTGAAACCAATAATGCATCTCCAGAAAATGCTGGTTTATCCCACACAGCCAATTCTCTTTTTCATAAATTCAATTTGTACTATTTGGTTGAAGAGACTGTTCGCTGAGCCCTGACATAAGTGGGTGCCGAGGTTGACACTCATGCATGGAAAAATCTTTGGGAAAAATCATGTAATTGATCTCACTTGTCAGGTTTGTCAGGCCCCGCCTGGCTCCAAGTCTCTGCACGTCTTTTTTGCCCACAGTTAAAATTGCTGGACCAACAGGGTTGGCTCTTCCCTAATCACTGGACGTAAGTAACTCCAACCTAACTCTGATGGATGGACTCGGTGTGGCAGGGGCTTGGGCCTCTGGGCCTTAGTTCTCCTGAATAGATTCATGCTATTTTTTTCTGAGACCTAATCCTTTTTTTAAATTTTTATTGGAATATAGTTGCTTTACAATGTTATGTTAGTTTCTACTGTACAGCAAAGTGAATCAGCTATACGTATACATATATCCCCTCTTTTTTGGATTTCCTTCCCATTTAGGTCACCACAGAGCATTGAGTAGAGTTCCCTGTGCTATACAGTAGGTTCTCATTAGTTATCTATTCTATACATAGTATCAACAGTGTATATGTGTCAATCCCAATCTCCCAATTCATCCCACCCATCCCCCTTTCCTCCTTGGCATCCATACGTTTGTTCTCTATTTCTGTGTCTCTATTTCTGCTTTGTAAATAAGATCGTCTATACCAATTTTTTGATTCCACATATATGCGTTAATATACGATATTTGTTTTTCTCTTTCTGACTTACTTCACTCTGTATGACAGTCTCTAGGTCCATCCACGTCTCTACATATGACCCAATTTCATTCATTTTTAAGGCTGAGAAATATTCCATTGTATATATGTACCACATCTCTTTATCTGTCCCTCTGTTGATGGACATTTAGTTTGTTTCCATGTCCTGGCTATTGTAAATAGTGCTGCAGTGAACACTGGGGTGCATGTGTCTGTTTGAATTATGGTTTTCTCTGGGTATATGCCCAGTAGTGAGACTGCTGGGTCACAACCCAATCAAAAAATGGGCGGAAGACCTAAATAGATATTTCTCCAGAGAAGACACACGCATGGCCAACAAACACATGAAAAAATGCTCAACATCACTAATCATTAGAGAAATGCAAATCAAAACTACAATGAGGTATCACCTCACATGGGTCAGAATGGCCATCATCACAAAATCTACAAACAACAAATGCTGGAGAGGGTGTGGAGAAAAGGGAACCCTCTTGCACTGTTGGTGGGAATGTAAATTGATGCAGCCACTGTGGAGAACAGTATGGAGGTTCCTTAAGAAACTAAAAATAGAACTACCGAGACCTAATCCTTGTACCTTGCTTCTAGTGCTGAATTTCCAGCTCCTATGTTAACATCCCTGTTCACCTCTCTGCTAAGTGCCCCGATTCTTCAGAGAATGGAGAACCTCACTTGCTTATGCTAACCCTCCTTGTCCTCAAATCTAGGGTTTCTCAGCCTTGATTTGAGGCTCTTAATGTTTTGGCTCTAAATCTCTTTGCTTTGGGAAGCCATTCTGTGCCTTGCAGGATGTTTAGCAGTAGCCCTGGGTTCTTCCCACTAAATGCCAGCAGCACCCCGAACCCAGTCACGGCAATAAAAATGTCTCCAGACGTTCAAATGTTCCTTGGAGGAGGTGGAGCAAACTGCCACTGGTTGAGAACTAGTGTTTTATTTCCATCCTGTGGAAATAAAAGGACTGATGCTCTGTCCTTGCACCCCAGTAGGGTTGCTGCCCCACAGAAATATAATGTGAGCCTCCAGTGTGAGTCACATGTGTAATGTTCAATTCTCTAGTAGACTGGCAAATTAACAAGAAACAGGTGAAATTAATTTGGATAATATATGCTACTTTATGCAAGATATCCAAATTATTATTTTTATGCTAAATATTCGACATCTGATGTGTATTTTACATTTATAGCACATATCAATTTGGACTAGCCACATTTCAAGTGCTCAAAAGCTATATGTAGCCAGTGGCTTTTGTTTTTGTTTTTGTTTTTAACGTCTTTATTGGAGTATAATTGCTTTAAAATGGTGTGTTAGTTTCTGCTTTATAACAAAGTGAATCAGCTATACATATATCACCACCTCTCCTCCCTCTTGCGTCTCCCTCCCACCCTCCCTATCCCACCCCTCTAGGTGGTCACAAAGCACCGAGCTGATCTTCCTGTGCTATGTGGCTGCTTCCCACTAGCTATCTATTTTACATTTGGTAGTGTATATATGTCCATGCCACTCTCTCACTTCATCCCAGCTTACGCTTCCCCCTCCCTGTGTCCTCAAGTGCATTCTCTACATCTGTGTCATTATTCCTGTCCTGCCCCTAGGTTCTTCAGATCCTTTTTTTTAGATTCCATATATATGTGTTAGCATACGGTATTTGTTTTTCTCTTTCTGACTTACTTCACTCTGTATGACAGTCTCTATGTCCATCCACCTCACTACAAATGACTCAATTTCATTTCTTTTTATGGCTGAGTAATATTCCATTGTATAGATGTACCACATCTTCTTTATCCATTCATCTGTCAATGGACACTTAGGTTGCCTCCATGTCCTGGCTATTGTAAATAGAGCTGCAATGAACATTGTGGTACATGACTCTTTTTGAATTATGGTTTTCTCAGGGTATATGCCCAGTAGTGGATTGCTGGGTCATATGGTAGTTCTATTTTTAGTTTTTTAAGGAACCTCCATACCGTTCTCCATAGTGGCTGTATCAATTTACATTCCCACCAACAGTGCAAGAGGGTTCCCTTTTCTCCACCCCCTCTCCAGCATTTATTGTTTCTAGATTTTTTGATGATGGCCATTCTGACTGGTGTGAGGGGATACCTCATTGTAGTTTTGATTTGCATTTCTCTAATGATTAGTGATGTTGAGCATTCTTTCATGTGTTTGTTGGCTGTCTGTATATCTTCTTTGGAGAAATGTCTATTTAGGTCTTCTGCCCATTTTTGGATTGGGTTGTTTGTTTTTTTTGATATTGAGCTGCATCAGCTGCTTCAATATTTTGGAGATTAATCCTTTGTCAGTGGCTTCATTTGCAAATATTTTCTCCCATTCTGAGGGTTGTCTTTTCGTCTTGTTTATGGTTTCCTTTGCTGTGCAAAAGTTTTGAAGTTTCATTAAGTCCCATTTGTATATTTTTGTCTTTATTTCCATTTCTCTAGGAGGTGGGTCAAAAAGGATCTTGCTGTGATTTATGTCATAGAGTGTTCTGCCTATGTTTTCCTCTAAGAGTTTGATAGTGGCTGGCCTTACATTTAGGTCTTTAATCCATTCTGAGTTTATTTTTCTGTATGGTGTTAGGGTGTGTTCTAACTTCATTCTTTTACATGTAGCTATCCAGTTTTCCCAGCACCACTTATTGAAGAGGCTGTCTTTCTCCATTGTATACTCTTGCCTCCTTTATCAAAGATAAGGTGACCATATGTGCGTGGGTTTATCTCTGGGCTTTCTATCCTGTACCATTGATCTATATTTCTGTTTTTGTGCCAGTACCATATGGTCTTGATTACTGTAGCTTTGTAGTATAGTCTGAAGTCAGGGAGCCTGATTCCTCCAGCTCCGTTTTTCTTTCTCAAGATTGCTTTGGCTATTCGGGGTCTTTTGTGTTTCCATACAAATTGTGAAATTTTTTGTTCTAGTTCTGTGAAAAATGCCAGTGGTAGTTTCACAGGGATTGCATTGAATCTGTAGATTGCTTTGGGTAGTAGAGTCATTTTCACAATGTTGATTCTTCCAATCCAAGAACATGGTATATGTCTCTATCTGTTGGTATCATCTTTAATTTCTTTCATCAGTGTCTTATAGTTTTCTGCATACAGGTTTTTGTCTTCATAGGTAAGTTTATTCCTAGGTATTTTATTCCTTTTGTTACAGTGGTAAATGGGAGTGTTTTCTTAATTTCTCTTTCAGATTTTTCATCATTGGTGTATAGGAATGCAAGAGATTTCTGTGCATTAATTTTGTATCCTGCTACTTTACCAAATTCATTGATTAGCTCTAGTAGTTTTCTGGTAGCATCTTTAGGATTCTCTATGTATAGTATCATGTCATCTGCAAACACTGACAGTTTTACTTCTTCTTCTCTGGTTGGGATACCTTTTATTTCTTTTTCTTCTCTGATTGCTGTGGCTAAAACTTCCAAAACTATGTTGAATAATAGTGGTGAGAGTGGGCAACCTTGTCTTGTTCCTGATCTTAGTGGAAATGGTTTTAGTTTTTCACCATTGAGAACGATGTTAGCTGTGGGTTTGTCATATATGGCCTTTATTATGTTGAGGTAAGTTCCCTCTATGCCTACTTTCTGGAGAGGTTTTATCATAAATGGCTGTAGAATTTTGTTGAAAGTTTTTTCTGCATCTATTGAGATGATCATATGGTTTTTATCCTTCAGTTTGTTAATATGGCATATCACATTGATTGATTTGCATATATTGAAGAATCCTTGCATTCCTGGGATAAACCCCACTTGATCACAGTGTATGATCCTTTTAATGTGCTGTTGGATTCTGTTGGCTAGTATTTTGCTGAGGATTTTTGCGTCTATGTTTATCAGTGATATTGGCCTATAGTTTTCTTTCTTTGTGACATCTTTGTCTGGTTTTGGTATCAGGGTGATGGTGGCCTCATAGAATGAGTCTGGAAGTGTTCCTCCCTCTGCTATATTTTGGAAGAGTTTGAGAAGGATAGGTGTTAGCTCTTCGCTAGATGTTTGATAGAATTCACCTGTGAAGCCACCTGGTCCTGGGCTTTTGTTTGTTGGAAGATTTTTCACCACAGTCTCAATATCAGTGCTTGTGATTGGTCTGTTTATATTTTCTATTTCTTCCTGGTTCAGTCTCGGAAGGTTGTGCTTTTCTAAGAATTTGTCCATTTCTTCCAGGTTGTCCATTTTATTGGCATATAGTTGCTTGTAGTAATCTCTCATGATCCTTTGTATTTCTGTAGTGTCATTTGTTACTTCTCCTTTTTCATTTCTAATTCCATTGATTGAGTCTTCACCCTTTTTTTCTTGGTGAGTCTGGCTAATGGTTTATCAATTTTGTTTATCTTCTCAAAGAAGCAGCTTTTAGTTTTATTGATCTTTGTTATCATTTCCTTCATTTGTTTTTCATTTATTTCTGATCTGATTTTTATGGTTTCTTTCCTTCTGCTAACTTTGGGGGTTTTTTGTTCTTCTTTCTCTAATTGCTTTAGGTGCAAGAGTAGGTTGTTTGTTTGAGATGTTTCTTGTTTCTTGAGGTAAGATTTGATATAAACTTACCTCTTAGAACTGCTTTTGCTGCATCCCATAGGTTTTGGGCCGTCGTGTTTTCATTGTCATTAGTTTCTAGGTTTTTTTTGATTTCCTCTTTGATTTCTTGAGTGATCTCTTGGTTATTAAGTAGTGTATTGTTTAGCCTCCATGTATTTGTATTTTTTACAGATTTTTTTCCTGTAATTGATATCTAGTCTCATAGTGTTGTGGTCAGAAAAGATACTTGATATGATTTCAATTTTCTTAAATTTACCAAGGCTTGATTTGTGACCCAAGATATGATCTATCCTGGAGAATGTTCCATGAGCACTTGAGAAGAAAATGTATTCTGTTGTTTTTGTGTGGAATGTCCTATAAATATCAATTAAGTCCATCTTGTTTAATGTGTCATTTAAAGCTTGTGTTTCCTTATTTACTTTCATTTTGGATGATCTGTCCATTGGTGAACGTGGGGTGTTAAAGTCCCCTACTATGATTGTGTTACTGTCGATTTCCCCTTTTGTGGCTGTTAGCATCTGCCTTATATATTGAGGTGCTCCTATGTTGGGTGCATAAATATTTACAATTGTTATATCTTCTTCTTGGATAGATCCTGTGATCATTATGTAGTGTCCTTCTTTGTCTCTTGTAATAGTCTTTGTTTTAAACTCTATTTTGTCTGATATGAAAATTGCTACTCCAGCTTTCTTTTGATTTCTATTTGCGTGGACTATCTTTTTCCATCCCTCACTTTCAGTCTGTATGTGTCCCTAGGTCTGAAGTGGGTCTCTTGTAGACAGCATATATACGGGTCTTGTTATTGTATCCATTCAGCCAGTCTATGTCTTTTGGTTGGAGCATTAAATCCATTTATATTTAAGGTAGTTATCCTTAAGTATGTTCCTATTACAATTTTCTTAATTGTTTTGGGTTTGTTATTGTAGGTGTTTTTCCTTCTCTTGTGTTTCCTGCCTAGAGAAGTTCCTTTAGCATTTGTTGTAAAGCTGGTTTGGTGGTGCTGAATTTTCTTAGCTTTTGCTTGTTTGTAAAGGTTTTAATTTCTCCATCAAATCTGAATGAGATCCTTGCTGGCTAGAGTAATCTTGGTTGTAGGTTCTTCCCTTTCATGACTCTAAATATGTCCTGCCACTCCCTTCTGGGTTGCAGAGTTTCTGCTCATAGATCAGCTGTTAACCTTATGGGGATTCCCTTGTATGTTATTTGTTGTTTTTCCCTCGCTGCTTTTAATATTTTTTCTTTATGTTTAATTTTTGATAGTTTGAGTAATATGTGTCTTGGTGTGTTTCTCTTTGGATTTTTCCTGTATGAGACTCTCTGCACTTCCTGGACTTGATTAACTATTTCCTTTCGCATATTATGGAATATGTCAACTATAATCTCTTCAAATATTTTCTCAGTCCCTTTCTTTTTCTCTTCTTCTTCTGGGACCCCTATAATTCAACTGTTGGTGTGTTTAACGTTGTTCCAGAGGTCTCTGAGACTGTCCTCAATTCTTTTCATTCTTTTTTCTTTTTTCTGCTGTGCAGTAGTTATTTCCACTATTTTATCTTCCAGGTCACTTATCTGGTCTTCTGCCTCAGTTATTCTGCTATGGATTCCTTCTAGAGAATTTTTAATTTCATTTATTGTGTTGTTCGTCATTGTTTGTTTGTTCTTTAATTCTTCTAGGTCCTTGTTAAACATTTCTTGTATTTTCTCCATTCTGTTTCCAAGACTTTAGATCATCTCTACTATCATTACTCTGAGTTATTTTTCATGTAGACTTCCTATTTCCTCTTCATTTGTTTGGTCTGGTGAGTTTTTGCCTTGCTCCTTCATATGCTGTGTGTTTCTCTGCCTTCTCATATTGCTTATCTTACTGTGTTTGGGGTCTCCTTTTCACAGGCTGCAGGTTCGTAGTTCCCGTTGTTTTTGGTGTCTGCCCCCAGTGGCTGAGGTTGGTTCAGTGGGTTGTGTAGGCTTCCTGGTAGAGGGGACTGGTGCCTGTGTTCTGATGGATGAGGCTGGATCTTGTCTTTCTCGTGGGCAGGACCACGTCCAGTGGTTTGTTTTGGGGTGTCTGTGACCTTATTATGATTTTAGTCAGCCTCTCTGCTAATGGTGGGGTTGTGTTCCTGTCTTGCTAGTTTTTTGGCATAGGGTGTCTAGCACTGGAGCTTGCTGGTTGTTGAGGGGAGCTGGGTCTTGCCATCATGATGGAGGTCTATGGGAGAGCTTTCGCCACTTAATATTACGTGGAGCTGGGAGGTCTCTGGTGGACTAATGTCCTAAAGTTGGCTCTCCCACCTCAGAGGGACAGGTCTGACACCTGGCCGGAGAACCAAGCCCCTGTCAGCCAAACGGCTCAGAATAAAAGGGAGAAAGGAAGAAAGAAAGAAAGAGAGAGAGAAAGAAAGAAAGAAAGGAAGGAAGGAAAGAAGGAAGGAAGGAAGAAGGGAAGGAGGGAAGGAGGGAAGGAAGGAAGGGAGGAAGGGAGGAAGGAAGGATGGAGAGAAAAGAAAAGTTATTAAAATAAAAAATAATTATTAAAAATAAAAAAAAGAGAGCAACCAAACCAAAAAACAAATCCACCAATGATAACAAGCACTAAAAACTACACTTAAAAAAAAAAAAAAAAAAAGGACAGACAGAACCCTAGGACAAATGGTAAAAGCCAAGCTATACAGACAAAATCACATACACATACACATACACATACACACTCACAAAGAGAGAAAAAAATAAATATATCGTTGCTCCCAAAGTCCACCGCCTCAATTTTGGGAGGATTCGTTGTCTTTTCCACAGATTCAGGGTACATCAAGTTGATTGTGGAGATTTAATCCGCTGCTCCTGAGGCTGCTGGGAGAGATTTCCCTTTCTTTTATTTGTTCGCACAGATCCTCGGGTTCAGCTTTGGATTTGGACCCTCCTCTGCGTGTAGGTCGCCTGAGGGCATCTGTTCTTTGCCCAGACGTGATGGGGTTAAAGGAGCAGCTGATCTGGGGGCTCGGGCTCACTCAGGCCAGGGGGGAGGGATGCGGGGCAAGCCTGCGGCAGCAGAGGCAGGCGTGACGTTGCACCAGCCTGAGGCGCGCCGTGTGTTCTCCCGGGGAAGTTGTCCCTGGATCACGGGACCCTGGCGGTGGTGGGCTGCACAGGCTCCCGGGAGGGGAGGTGTGGATAGTGACCTATGCTTGCACACGGGCTTCTTGGTGGCGGCAGCAGCAGCAGCCTTAGCGTCCCATGCCCGTCTCTGGGGTCCGCGCTGATAGCCGCGCCTCGCGCCCGTCTCTGGAGCCCATTTAGGCGGTGCTCTGAATCCCGTCTCCTCGGGCATCACGAAACAGTGGTCTCTTGCGTCTTAGGCAGGTCCAGACATTTTCCCGGACTCCATCCCGGCTAGCCGTGGCGCACTAGCCCCTTCAGGCTGTGTTCACGCCGCCAACCCCAGTCCTCTCCCTGGGATCTGACCTCTGAAGCCCGAGCCTCAGCTCCCAGCCCCCGCCCGCCCCGGCAGGGGAGCAGACAAGCCTCTCAGGCTGGCGAGTGCTGCTCGGCACCAATCCTCTGTGCGGGAATCTCTCCGCTTTGCCCTCCGCACCCCTGTGGCTGCGCTCTCCTCCGTGGCTCCGAAGCTTCCCCCTTACCCACCCCCCGTCTCCTTCAGTGAAGGGGCTTCCTACTGTGTGGAAAGTTTTCCTTCTTCACAGCTCCCTCCCAGAGGTGCAGGTCCCGTCCCTATTGTTTTGTCTCTGTTTTTCCTTTTTTCCTTTGCCCTGCCCAGGTACCTGGGGAGTTTCTTGCCTTTTGGGAAGTCTGAGGTCTTCTGCCAGCGTTCAGTAGGTGTTCTGTAGGAGTTGTTCCACATGTAGATGTATTTCTGATGTATTTGTGGGGAGGAAGGCGATTTCCACGTCTCACTCCTCTGCCATCTTGAAGGCCTCCCTCTAAAAAAACAGTGGCTTTTGTATGGGCAGCACTGATCTAAATTTCTAAAATGCCCCTTTATTTTTCAATTCACTCCAAGCCTCAGAAGAGTACAGTGATGTAAGCGAGGGCCTGGGGTGTCAGATGTACCTGGTTAAATATTTCTGAATCTCTTTCCAACAGTATGGCCTTGAAATAATTATTTAATCTCTCTGAACCTCAGTTTTAATATTTGCATTGGAGAAATAATAATATTGCTCTTCAAAAAGTTTTTGTGAGCGTTACCTTAAATAATGTATATAGTGCCTAGAGCAGGTGCTTAATAAGTGGGACAGGTCCATTTTCTGTACTTCTGCTATCATCAGCTAACATTCGTATTAAGTTCCTCTAGTGCTAGACTCTTGCTTGAAACAACACCAGTGTTCCATCCTTTGGACACCGTGCTCTGGGCCTAATTGGACACTCAGTGGGCATGTAAAACACTGACTCATCCTAGGGAATCCAAGTTCATCACACTTGGTCCTGCCCAGCTGCTGTTAATTAAGCCATGTTTAGTTTTGTCTACAGATAATGACAATTTTAAAAAATGACCCAGCCCTCTCAGTTTCTTTTGATTTCAGCTGGCATTGTTCCACCTTCACTGCACGTCAATAACATAGGGTAGAAAAGAAAGCATTCTGGGCTGCATCTTTCCCATCAAGAGGGTCAGCTTTATAGCATAGTCCTTTAAGCCACAGTCCCATAATGCTGGCAGGTTTCATCTGCAGAGACACTACATCAACATTTTGGCCAACGTTAAAAAGAGAGCAAATGCCTAGACCAGTTTGGCTAGACAAGTGGCCAGTTAATCCATCCTAATGGATGGGATGCATAAAAGATAGAAATTCATTATCATGGCAGAGACAGCCCATATTATTTGTTGCATGGCCATGAATATTCATTTAGTTCAGAACTCATATCCAGAGGTATTGGGGTCAGTTGTTTATGATGGGAAGCTGACAGTCTTTCTGTATAGAACTGATTTCTTCATAGTTTTCCTACCTTTGTGGGGGAATTCCTCCTCCTGTCAATCCCCTTTCACCTGTGTGCAAACACGCATTGGCCAACACAATATGCTAATTAATGCTTTCCCATTTGGCCCTAGATTGTCTTTGTCAAAGCCTTAAAGGAGGTCATGTTTTCCCCTAATCACCAGGAAGTTATTGTGAGAAGTCTATCAGCATTAGCTGAGAGATGTATTCGAAGTATCTAAGTATGTGTCAGGCACTGGGGACTCCAGATGATTAAAGGAGCTTTCACTCTTCTGGACTTCACAGCCCAGGAGGGAACAGCATGTAAATAAATGATCACAATAAGATACATAACTCATACTGTATAGAACTTTGGGAGCACAGAGAAAGGAGAAATTTTTCATTTATTGAGCACTGTATCTCTGTGTTATATCATGTAAGTATTTTTTAGATTGTACCTTTTCTAACCACCATGATTCTGAATTTATGTGCATACTCAATTAAATCAGACAAGTCCACAGAAAGACTCAACAACTTCAGCATTTGTGACTACTACACACACTCATTTCTCTGGCCAAATTAATGATGGGAGGGCTCTGGTTAATAGAGAGTTGCTGTATATATGCATAATATAATTTTAAGATTAGTTTTCACTTAAAGACTATAACACAATGAACTCTAAATTTGTTTTAAAATTAGTTTATTCTCCTGTTGCTAATTTAACTGTTCTTTAGTATCTTTCAGGGTCTTAGAATCTTTACCATATATATCAATAATAATTTCACAAAGAAATGTGAACTTATGGTGAGTTGTGTATATATACATATATACACACACACACATATGTACATATATATTTAAATAACATCTTAGCTAAAATCTTAGCTTTGCACATCAAGTTTTTCTTCTTCAAGTTTGTTTTGAATTCAGTGTCACAGTAGTACTATAAGGTGGAAGTATTATTACAGTATTATTTTTCTCTTCTTACCAATGAGGTCAACTGAACACAAAAGATTAAGCGACTTGCCTGACCTTATGTAGAATAACTTTAACTGTAATGCCAGGACTATATTCCAAGTTTCCTGAGTCTCAGTCTTTGAGCCTAATCAGAGAATTGTTGTTTGGTTTACTTAAAATATGTCTAAGTTTTGAAGGGTGTTTCTCAACAAGTTTCCAGCCTTTTAAATATTCTAACAACATCATTCTTTATCTATTAGTTGAGAAACTTCAAGTTTGATATAATCAATCATTATTGACTGTCTACTAGGTATAAAATGGACAATTACAAAACAGCCAGCAAAACTGCTTTCCTCAAGTAACTTACAATGTAAATATTGATGCATAAGATCTCCTTAGCATAGGGTAGAATAATTATAATAGTTATCATAAAAATGTGTTGGTCTAACCAATGTAAGTACTATTGGTCAGGGTTCACTACTTGGCATTCTTGGTCCTAATGTCCCTGTGATGTGTTGGCAAGAGGATAGACATATAGACCGATGGAACAGAATAGAGAGTCCAAAAATATACCCACATATCTATAATCATCTGATTTAAAGCAAAATTGTCACTAAATTCAAGGGAGAAAAGGATGGTATTTTCAATAAATGGTGCTGAGTTACACGGATATTCATATTAGAAATAAATGTAATGTGATGCCTACCTCACACCATACAAAAAAGTAATTTGAGGTGAACCACAGACCTAAGTGTGAAAGGCAAAGAAATAAAGCATCTAGAAGATGACATAGGAGAATATCTTCATGTCCTTGGAGTAGGCAACTATTTTTAAAATATAACTCAAAAACATTAACCATAAAAAAATTGCTAAAATGGTCTGTATCATTACGTAGTTATAAAAAGCAGCGCATAAACATACCCTAGTGTAAACCACAGAGAAAAGATGTGTTAAAATGGATAATTCATTTAATTGAATACAGGAAATAGTAACTTGGCATTCAACTTATGTATTCCAAATATTCACTCACACCCACTCACAAAAATGTCAAGCCTAATAAAATACAGATTACAAAAATAAAAACAATCAATCAGTCAATCAATAAAATGGTCTCTATTAAAATTAAGAACTTTTATTCACCAAAAGTTATCATTAAGAGTGAAACAGTAGTCACAGTTGACAAATATATTGCAATACATATATCTGACAAAGACCTCTTTTCACAATATATAAAGGACATCTACAAGTTATTTTTTTTAGAAAAGGCAAATGACTGAACTAAAAGTAAAATGGGAAAAAGACTTGAAGACAATATACAAATAGTCAATTAGTATGAGAAAAGGTGCTCAACAGCATTAGTCCTCAAGCAAATGCAAATATAAAACTGCAGTGAGACACCACTATAACCCTACCTGAAGCCCCCAAATCAAGAGGTCCGATAATATGACTTGTCAGTGAGGGTACAGAGCAACTGAAACTTTTACTGCTGGTAGGAGTATAAATTGTTACAACTGCTTTGAAAATTCTTCAATGGTATCTGCTGAAACTGAACGTATGTATACATAAGAATCAACAGACATGCAAAAGAAAGTTCATCATATCTTTATTCACAATAGCCCCAAACTGTAAACAAATTAAATGCCTAACAGTGGGAGAGTGGGTAAATATGGTATATGCACACAGTGGAATAATACACAGAAATACAAAAGATAAATTATTGTTATAGTTGTATGAACACAAATTAATCTCACAAAGTATTGAGAAAAAGAAACCCAACACAAAAGTAGTACATATTGCTTGATTCCATTTATATGAAGTTTAAAAACAGGCAAAACTAATCAATGGTGATATAGGTCAAAGAGTGATTGTTTCTGGATGAGCTTATGGACAAGAAGGGGTCACCAAGAAGTTCCAGAAAACAAGAGAGTTGAAAGTGTGCTATATCTTTTCCTAGTTGTGGTTATAAGGGTGTAGATACATCAAAATTCATCAAATTGTATACTTAAGATTTGTTCAATTTACTGTATGTTTTGTATTATGTAGTAAAGAGAATAATAGCCCCCTGAAGATGTCCACAACTTAATCCCTGGGATTTGTGAATATATTCCTTATTTGACAAAAGAGAGTTTTGCAGAAGTAATTAAAGACACTGAGGTGGGGAGATTATCCAGGACTATTTGAGTGGACCCGATCTATACACATCAGCTCTTAAAAGTTGAAGAGGATAAGAAGAATGGGTTAGAACTCTGAAGCATAAGAAGGACTTAGTCCACCACTGCTAGATTTGAAAATGGAGGAAAGGGTCCATGAGCCAAAGAATGTGGGCAGCTTAGAATCTGGAGAAGGCAAGGAAAAAGATTCTCCCCTAGAACTTCCAGAAAGGAACATAGCCCTGATAATGGCTTTATTTTAGCCTAGTGAGGCCCATGTCAGCTTCCTGACTTACAGAGCTATACCATGATACATTAGTGTTGTTTGAAGCCACTAAGTTTGTGGTAGTGAGTTATGGCAGCCATGGAAAACTAATATACCTCAACAAAAAAAGTAAAAGGATATTACAAACAAAGCATTCCTATATCTCTTTTTTGAAGGGTCTTAAAAGTGACACTGTATCCACTTGCTAAACCTGGTTACTCTATCCCTGGAGTGCTCACAGAATTCCATTTTACTGCTATTCACCTGTCTTATCTTTCATCCCCACTGGATTGTGAGTTCTCTGAGAGCATCTTCATATCGTCCACAATGCCAGGCACTGTACATATGTACATTCTATAGAGTAGATGCTCCATACGTGCTTGGTAAATTAAATTACATTACACCACTTATCTGTATGAGAGGCAGAGACCAAGACAGACAGGATCGTGCTAATGTGTTCTTTGAGTCAACTTAGCAAGCTCTCCACTGCAAAGACACATTAATGTTAGTGGTTCTAAATAATGAGGCTGAAGTTGTTTAAAACAGCAGGCTGGCATCAGATGAAACATTTCCATATCATTCTAGATTAAACAAAACATTTACCATTTCATGCTTTCTTTCCTGGTAATTTTTGCCTCGTCCTTCACGTTAGTGATTTGTTCCACATGGCCACTCATTTAGGATAACAGCAAGCCAATAGGCGTGACAAAAAGAGACGGGTCCATACCTGATCACTAATATTCCATTACGCTTCCTTGAGCTGCGGGCCTGGTAAAACTGTCAGTGTCTTTAAACAAAGGAACTGTGCTCGAGTCTACGTATTAGGAATTCAATGACTGCAGTAGCAGTAATCAAATTATACAGTAAGTGGAGCGACATGGCTATAAAGGGAGGCCACCATCACAAGCAACTGTTTTCCCTGTGTCCAGTCAAACAACAAATATTTTTTAGCCCGTATTATATGTACAGCCCTGTGATAAGTACTGTGGGGGGATATGAAAGACAGATTCCTTGTACTTCAAAAATGTATAATACAATTGGGGAAATAAAACATTTAAGAAAAGTAACACAGGAAAGGGACCAATACATAGTATAAAATTTCAGAAGAGGGAGGGAGCATTTGGAAAGGATTCGGGGAGTTGGTAGGAGTCAAGGCAGGAGTTATACTTTGGAATTAAAGGTGGAAAACTGAGGTGGTATGGTAGGGAGTTGTGCACAGAATATTCCAGGAACAATTTGCAGCCCCATTTATCTAGAGCAGGGTTTCCCAATCTCAGCACTATTGATGTTTGAGACCGTAATTTTTTATGGGGGGTTGTCTTGGGTATTATAGGACATTTAGCAGCATCCCTAATCTCTACCAACTAAATGCCAATAACTTCCCTCCCCGCAAAGCTATGACAACCAAATGTGCCCCCTGGGGGTAAAATTGCCCCTCGCTGAGAACCAATGTTCTGGAGTAAACATTTCCAGGGGGAACTCATGGGAGTTACATGGCATGGCAAGGAATTTGGATTTTACTCTACGTATATAATAGGGAACCACTGAAAACATTTGTGCTGAAGACTGGCAGGCTGAAGACTGTAGTTTGAAGGGAATTTATCTGATTGAGATCCCCTCCCAAAATTGGAGCAAGGCATTGTGGGAAAAAGGAAGAACAACCCAAATCCTATCACAATAGTCCAAGCACGAAATGATGAAGATTGGTAGCCACAAGATTAAAGAGCACTCAGTGCCTGCAGGTGTTCTTAATGCCCTACAACTTTAAAGTACTTTTAGATTTAGATCAGCATTTCAGCATCGCCTGGCATGTTTCATCTGAATACCAAGTTCTCAGAGATACTTCTCCTTTTAGGATAATAAAGCAGCAGGACTCCCTGCACCCACTCATGGGCCTCCCTGGAGAGAGGAACAGCCACCAGCAGTGTCTAAAGCAATCTGTAGCTTGGGAAGCTTGGCTGGGAACGCTCCACCGCCTGATGGCTAGGAAAAGCAGTATCGGCAGCACGGGACCCAACATGTGGGGCAAATCCTCTGGGATCATCCTCGAGGCCCCTGGAGAGAAGACAGCAACAACTTAGAAGCCTCTAGAAGCCGCCAAGGCAATAACTTTCTTGTACTCCACTCTCTCTATACATTTCAAGTTTATATCTAATTATGGTAAAAAATATTTTTTTAACAAGTATTTTTTTTTTTTAACTTCTTTTTTCTTCTTTGTGAAATAGCAGTGAGAGGAAAAGGGGAAATAAGTATATCTTGGGCTCTGCATTCTGGTGGGAGTTTCCTAAGCTCACTGAACTAGGCTGAAATATTGGGAAACCTATAAGCATGGCTGAGCTGCATAGAGGGCCACTTTCTTCATGATCTAAAAATAACACTGATGCATTTAGAGGAGTGTTTAAAAACATATGTAATGAAGATGTTTATAAGAAAAAAAAACAAAGCCTTAAACGGAAAGATTACTAAAAATTGAGAAAATGTGAAATATAGCATAATAATATAAAATGAGTAATTTCAAAAACATAGTAAATACTTTAATTAATAAATATTTCAGTCCTCAAACTTGAAAAAATTTAATTTATCTCAGTAATATTTTAATGAGAAATTTAATGAAAGAAAACTTCAAGTGTTATTGATAGGTTTAAAAATAAACTCAAATGGGACTTCCCTGGTGGTGCAGTGGTTAAGAATCTACCTGCCAATGCAGGGGACATGGGTTCAATCTCTGGTCCGGGAAGATCCCAAATGCTGCAGAGCAACTAAGCCCGTGAACCACAACTACTGAGCCTGTGCTCTAGGGCCCACGTGCTGCGACTACTGAAGCCTGTGCGCCTAGAGCCAGTGCTCTGCAACAAGAGAAGCCACCACAATGAGAAGCCCGTGCACCGCAATGAAGACCCAATGCAGCTAAAAAAACACCAAAAAACCTCGAATGAATGGACACAAGAGCATATACCTTAGTGGAATGGTTAAATGAATATAAAAGGTATGATTTCTGCCCCATTCAACTCACTGAATTCTGAATATTTGGGGGAATACAGCAACATGATTTTCAAGTTAATGGAGAATTCTTGTACAATTGAGATTACCTTCCCTCCAAAGCTCTAAAAAGGTGTGAAATAGAACAGGCATATCATAGACGTCCCAAATGTTAAAACTTGAAAGAAAAAAACAAAAAAGCTAAGCTAGTTAAAATAGAAGTTATGACTGCAAAAACAGATTTCTGGCATAGGATAGCTTAAAAAATATATAAACCATTGCAAAGTGGTATTTCAAATAAAACATTTTCTGAATAGTGAGAAAAAGCAACACTGAAATTCAATAGATAGGTGTTCATGTTTAGGATACACTGATAGAATTCAAGAAATCTCTTCAAATAGGTTAAAATTTCCACAAGGGCAGTAACTACATATATTCTGTTATTCTACACATCCTTACCCAGTAAAGTGATGGGCAAATGACAACTCTCAATCAACAACTGTCTGAAATTAAATTCACCATGACCCATCATTAAATGAATTGTCAAAGGAATGAAGTTCATGGTATCATATCACAGGTTGAGGATATGTTCTCCCCAACAGAGAAATAGTGTATTGCCTTGGAGCATGAGCTCAGGACTCAGACAACTGGGGTTCAAATCCTGCCTTCACATCTTCTAGGTATATGACCTTAGGAGATTCATTTATTTTCCGTGCTCCAGTTCCCTCGATTATAAAACGGGGCTAAAATAGAACCCATCTTACAGGGGAATTGTGCAGAATTAATGCATCATATATAAATATATATATAAATACTTCATATACATATACTTGATAAATAAATATTATTGGAATGGTGAATGCAAATTAAATCACTTAATATTTTTAGTACTAATTTTTTAAATATTAGAATTTTCTATGTGCTGACTATTTAAAGGGACCTCCTAGGAAATCCTTTGGCACTATGAAGGCACCTTCTAATTTGTTTAGTGGCCAGGGATTTTAATATATTGATTTACTGAAAGCAGGAACTTTCCCTGAATCATGGGTCACTTAGGAATCAGCAATGGGAAGGAAAAGCACAGTCTTGGATCAGATCTCACCTGTGACACTGATTCTGTCTATGATCTTGCTTCCCTGAACCTCATGCCCTTGCCTATAACAAAGAGATGACGTCCACCTCCCTTGTTAAGAAAATTAACATGTTTGTCCTCTACTGCAGGGTCTGGGCCACAAAGAAGTTTAATGTCCCATTTACCTGTCTCAAGAAAAGAGACTTTGGTCTGTGTTACCATGTGGGGTCCTCCCTCATCCTAGAAAATATCAAAAATCTGCGAACTTCTGATAGAAAAGTTTTCATTCTCCATATAAATGCAAAAATATTTCCATATCAATGACAGTCAGTCTCAAATTCATGTCTCTCAGTCACCTTTACTTTTCCCATCATGTACATCAAGTAAATGGGCTGGATTAAAGTGGGCTGCCAAGCTAGCTGGGAAAGGAGCAGCCAAAACATTACAGAACAAGGTCCTGCATGATGATTTTCAAGGATGAGGCACAAGTGCTTTGTAGCAATCATTTCCTTGGCCCATAAAACACTTTTTTTTATTGACTACAGAATATAGACATACTGTCAAAGGATTTAAATCAATTTTATACAATATCTTTCTTGAACTACCATTACTCCAACAAGATTCATATCTGCAGCTGATTTGGAGAGAATTGTGACTAAAATATCAGAGCTGCAACTCTTATTGAAAAATTCCTCTCTGTAGATTGTTATTTTTTTGGCACTTAAAAGCCTAATACCACAGAGAAATGAAATCCCATTTTGCATCTGGCTTTTTAAGTGTAGGCTTTTAACTATCATAATTCCTAAGCCAAGGTTCACACATATCACCTTATTCCAAACAGAACTTTGGGATTAACGGTCTGGTATTAAAAGCAGAAACAAAAATGCAATTGCTTTGGGAAGTGCTTAAGTACAGTGATACCTGGCTGAAGAAAAGGACTTGTACACAGCTGAAAAGCTAGCTTTGCATTAGTTATCAGTGCAATAATGTTGGAAAGTAATAGATCATTCTTCCATTTACTGGCATTATGAAACTATGGATGTAATTCATGTGTTTAACCCTTGATAAATTGGATTCATTTACTGCACCATTGAGAACGAATAAAAAAGACCAATCTAGGTGTCTCCCCTTCTTCACCTCTGCTGAACACTAAGCTTCCTGATGGCTGGGATTCCAGGTTATTAGCCTTCATAAAAGCCATAATATTCAACCCATATCAGGTCATCAGTAGGTCTGTCCAATACTGTCCAGGCAGGGGACACAAAAAAGAAGAAATGACTCTTGCCCTCAAATTCTAGAAGGAAAGGGAGATGTAATCAATTAATTGCAAATAAAGATGTCTTATAGTACAAGTAATAGAAAGTTGACATCTAGTTTTAGACCAGTTGGAGAACAAGTAGAGACTTCCTTCCTTCCCTAGAATCTTAGAATTTCCTTAAAAGGTAAACAAAGGTTAATGTGCTTCAAAACAAGTTTACCAAATAAGATAAAAACATTGTGAAACACTTTCAGAATAAGATGATCTGGCCTCTGGACATGTGTTTGTGGAAGGAGGGCTGCTGAAGACCAAGAGAAGGATTAGGGAATAAAAAGTAGACTACAATACAAGAGGACTAAGGGGATATTGGGGGGTTGCTAGAAATAGTTTTCTAGTCATTCCCTTTTCTCTCTAATAGATCATCTGCACAATAGCTATCATGGGAGAGAGAAGTAGCAAATCCAGTCCAATACCAGCCATAGGCAATAAGCTCATATCAGCATGGAAATTGAATGGGGATGGATAGATGCTCCCATCAATAACCGCAGACACGCTGATCTGTCCCAGAGCATTATTCTCCCTGCTTCCTAGTCCTTCCGTCTACTATCAGGAGACCAATTTAATATAAAAGAGAGTGGAACACCCCAGAAAAGAGTACTACCTGAGACTGAGGTATTAGGAGACTCCTGGAGTCAAGAGATACAAGGTGAGGGAGATGTAAAAAGGAAAAGCTAAGCTATAATCTGAGCTAATGTACTGGAAGATTTGATTGAGAAACTATTTCAGAAGACATCAAGATGAGATAGATCAGGAATTCCACTACTAGAATGGGGGCTCTAGGATCTCTGAGAACATGTTCCCCAGAGAAATAGGCATAACTGGCGAATATTTCATATATATCTGAAAGATATATGTGAAGTATATATAAGAAATATAATATATGTGAGAAGCCACTTAAGATCTCTAGAAATTGTTCTAACTGCATACAGCAAATGAGGAAGCATTCATTCAAGAAAATCTACTAAATCTCAGTAAGAACAGCCAGAGTGTGGCACTTGAGTCACAACCCATTCCTTTTCTAACTGCACCCCAGCCTCCTCAGCTCAGTATGATGGAACCTCTATTCTGGCCAGATGTGGCCAGGAAGACAGGGTTCCTTATCCTCTCAGCTCATAGTCAAGGTATCTCACTGAGAGGGGAAGGCCCTGAGTATGTCTCATCACCCCTCCCTCCAAGTTGCAGAAGCTAAATTCCTGGCAAGTGTTGCTTTCCCCATCCAGCTTCTACTTGTAAGGTGGAGGCTATGTGCCTGGGGTGGCAGGCCAAGAATACCAGGCCCCACTTGCCCTTACCCCCACTTGCTTGTAGGGCAGAGGTTCCCACATTGGGAGAGGGAAGCTGAAGAGATCAGAGGCTAGTACCCACACCCAGATCCCTGCTAGCAAAGCAGGGTGCCACTCAAGAGAAGCAAGCCACCGTCCCCCCACTCAGCTGCAGAGCTGTAGCTCAGAGATTTTTTCCCAAGCAAGATGACATAAAATGAACTCCATGTAAGAAAAAAAACAAAGAGATCCATACCTAGACATAGGATAGTAAAAATGCTAAAAGTCAAAGACAAAAAGAAAAATTTGAAAGCAGTGAGAGGAAAAGGGCTCCTTACAAACAAGGAAACCCCAATAAGTTTAACAACTGACTTCTCATCAGAAATAATAGAGGCCAGAATGCAATGGGTGACATATTCAAGTATTTAAAGAAAAGAACTATCAATCAAGGATCTTATATCCAGCAAAAAAAATCTTTTAAAAGTGAAAGGGAGGGCTTTCCTGGTGGCACGGTGGTTAAGAATCTGCCTGCCAATGCAGGGGACAGGGGTTCAAGCCCTGGTCCGGGAAGATCCCACATGCCATGGAGCAACTAAGCCCGTGTGCTGCAACTACTGAGCCCGCGCTCTAGAGCCCATGAGCCGCAACTACCGAAGCCCACGCGCCTAGGGCCTGTGCTCCACAACAAGAGAAACCACAGCAATGAGAAGCCCGTGCACCACAACAAAGAGTAGCCCCCGCTCACCGCAACTAGAGAAAGCCCGTGCGCAGCAACGAAGACCCAATGCAGCCGAAAATAAATAAATAAAAGTAAATAAATTTATTTTAAAAAAAAGTGAAAAGGAATAAAGATATTCTCAGATGCACAACTAAAATAATTTATTACTAGCAGAGCCATTTAGAAGCAATACTAAAAGGAAGTGATTCAGGCTGAAAACAAATCCAGGTGGAAATTCAAATCCAGAGGAAAACAAGGAGCACCAGTAAAGGTAGTTACATAATTATTTTTAAAAAAACCAAACAGTATATATACATATTTATTTTTTGTTCTCTTAAATGATTTAAAAAGAATCTTTGTAAAGCTATATATATATATATATATATATATATATATATATATATATATATGGCTAGCTTCTCTGGTCTATAACATGTAATATGTCTGGTCTGTAACATGTAACATGTAATACAGTTGGCAAGAGTAGCACAAAGAGGGTGGTGGAAGTTCTACTGGAGGAAGGAAATGACACAGGGACAAACGAGGAGAGCCAGACATGGTGCATAAGGTTAATGTAACAAACTCCATAAATATATCCTTGCTCTCCTTTCTTTTCTCAGGCTCTACAATAGACATGAAAATCTATAAAGTAATTATGACAATGTATTTTTAGGTTTCTTATCTCTATAGATGCATTGCATTTAACAATAATAGCACAAAGAGAAGGAGAAAGGGGAAGCAGAACAGAGGTGTATGGAGCAATGTTTCTGTATCTTACTGGAAATAAAGATCCTCTTGTCAGTTGAAGTCTAGTTTTGCCATCATGCAGAGGTAGGGTCATTCAGTGCTGCCGCTGAAAGCTCTCAGTTTTCAGAGGTTTTTGAATTTTTGAATTGTGAATAAGGAACTACAGACTGTATGATTTTAATAAATGTAGAAGATACTGCAACATGCTGAACATAAGAGATATACTTAGAAAGTGGGAAAGTATAAGAATGGAAAAGATATACCAGGCATATCAGAAATGAAATAATTCTGACAAAATTAGATGAAGGGAGATTATCTGTTATATAGATAGAGAAAGGCATATATCTACTGTTATATACTCAGAAATGGAAAACTGGAATAATAAATCAAAATAAAACATGTGTAAGCTCCCCCACAGACTCAAATATAAAGTGATAATTGACAAAATTATGGGGAGATAGATAAACTAGTAATTACAATTACAGATTTTAATATGGCCTTCTTGGTAACTGTTAGATCAAGCAAAAAAAATAATAAGGTAGGATAAATAACACTGGAATAACACAATTAATAAATTCAATTTAAAAGCTAAATATAAAATTTTAAATCAGTAAACACAGAAACTTCATCCTTTGAAATTATAATAGTCACAGTAATTGATGACATATTAGACCACATAGTAAGGAGTAGAAAAAGAAAATATCAGGAGATGCAAGTTATTGATAATTTTCTAGTTCTTGCACTGGATGGAAGGCTCCAAAGTGTCCACTGTATCGTATATAAGTAAGAGAATATATAGATAGATCAAAAAAGGTAAACCAGCAAATAAAAGAGTGTCCTGAATAGAAAAAGTTATAATGTGTTATGAACCAAGAATTGTAATTAATCAAAATCTTTGCACCTGAGGTACAAAAAAAGTAGAAAAATTAATTGTATTTTTTAACTAAGTCTTACACATCAGGGAAGATGGTGGAATAAGAAGTGGCGGGAATCTGTCTCCCCTTCCTAATCATACTCCCCTACCTAACCATACTGGCAGAGTGTGTCTGATGTAATTATTTTGAAACGCTGACTGAAGTGGCTTCCAGAGAATTTAAAGGGCCAGCACTGTGTTTTTCCCCGCCTTCATTTCCCCCTTTTCCTTCTTTTGGGAGCCAGACATATAAAGATCAGGACATTCAAAACCAACTGCATGCGTAGGGGAAGTTAGGACGCCACTTATCCCAGGGAAAGGCAGAGGCTCAGAAAAGACCTGAAAAGCCTGTGAGTTTACACCTCAGTCTGACTCTTGGCACAGATCCATCCCACAACAACTTAACAAACAGAACAAACAAAAAGCAAACCCTTTAAGATAAGAACAATTCAAGGATGCCCTCTTTTACCACTTCTACTCAACATAGTATTAAAAGTTCTTACCAGAGCAATTATGCAAGAAAAAGAAATAAAAGGCATCCAAATTGGAACAGAAAAAGTAAAATTCTCTCTGTTCACTGATCACATCATCTTATATACAGAAAACCCTAATATTCCCCCCACAATTGTTATAATTAACAAACAAATTTGGTAAAGTAGTAGGACACAAAATCAGTGTGCAAAAATCAGTTATATTTTTATACTCTAACAATGAATAATCTGAAAAGGAATTTAAGAAGAACAATTCCATTTACAATAGCACTGAAATGAATAAAATGCTTCGGAATGAACTTAAACAAGAAGGTGAAAGACTTGTACACTGCAAACTACAAAACATTGCTGAAAGAAATTAAAGAAGATGTAAATAAAGACATCTCTGTTCACAGATTGAAAGACTTAACATTGTTAAGATGTTGATAATACCCAGAGCAATCTACAGATTTAGTGGAATCTTTATCAAAATCCCAACATTATTTTTTTTGCAGAAATAGAAAAATCCATTCCAAAATTCTTATTCCAAGGGACCCTGAATAGCCAAAATAATCTTGAAAAAGAACAAAGAGTTGAATTCCACTTCTAGATTTAAATTTTTACTGCAAAACTAGAGTAATCAAAACAGAGTAGTACTGGCATAAAGACAAACATACAGACCAATGGAATAGAATAGAGAACCCAGAAATTAACTCTTGCATATACGGTCAAATGATTTCTGAGAAGGAAGCTAAGACTACTCAATGAGAAAGGAGGGAAGATGTGAAGAACATGTTCCCCAACCAGAGGCTATAAAATTTAAAATTGATAGCAAAAGCATAGCTGACAAAAAGTCCCATTTTTCTTTAATTCAAATACCCTCTTTTACTAAGGAAAGTTCAGTTTAAAAAAGAAACAAAAATAAAATTTTAAACCCTATAGCCTAATGATAACTATAGTACGACAAGTCAACTTTTTAAAACGCAGCTAAAGCTGCTATCAGTTATTAGCTTGAATTCATACATTAGAAAACTAGCAAACAACAATAACAATAAAGCAGTGAAAGCAAATGATCTAAGCTCGCTAAACCAAAAACTAGAAAAAGCAAAAGGTAAGAAGGAAATATTAAAGTTAAGCATATAAACCAAGATATAAAACAAAAGGAACTACTAAAGATGATGTACAAATTAAGCTGATTCTTTAGAAAGAATATAAGATAGAAAAACCTTGGCAAGCCAGAGAAAAAAGCTGATACAGATATTTAGTGTATTAAAAGGGAGAAGTATCTACATATATAAAGCAAGAAAAACAATATAACAATTCATTTGCAAACCTAATTAATATAGATAAACTTTTGGAAGAAATATAAAAATAATACTTATAATATTTAGTAGAAAATCTGCATAGCCTAATAAACATTTGTGGAATTTAAATGGAAATCAAAACATAGGTTTTCAAAAAGACTAAACCCAGATAACTTTATAGTTGAGTTCTATAAAATTTTCAAGGAACAGATCATCTTTTTTTAAATGAAGGTTTTATCAGAGTAAACAAAGAGAGGGCAATCTGACCAAGTGAACAAAGTCCAGAAAAGAAAGGTAAAGCCAATTTTATATATGGATATAAATGAAAAAAATCCTTAATGAAATAGTAAGTACCTGAGGATAAATGTTCACATATATATCATGATCAGGAAGGATTTATCCCAAGAATGCAATAACAGTTCAAGTCAGAAAATGTATTGATACTATTTTCCTTGTTACAAGATAAAAGAGAAAAACACATGATTCTATTAATAGGTGCAAATAAAGCAGCTGAAAGTTCAACACCTATTATTATTAAAAAATAAAAGAGAAAACCTTAGAAAACTAGAAATAAAAGGTAAAATTTTTTAAATCTTGATAAAGTTTATCCAACAAAGGCCTACAGCAAATATCATACTTAATGAAGAAACTTTGGACATACTCCCTTTAAGGTCAGGAATATGACAAGGATGCGTGCTACCATTTTTACTGATAAACAGAGCACTGCAGTGTTGGTTAATAAGCTCCTTTTCTCTCTCACAATCTCTCTATATGTATATATGATATATGTATATGACTTAAAAGGTGTGGTAAACATAGAGATGGGCTAGTCAGATTCCCTTTTATAAAAGGACTTGCACCCAGCTGCATGGAATGCAGTTGGCTGATGGCCCTCAGCACTCTACTCCTTCAGTGTGCGACTCGTTGGCAGAGAACTTTCTCCCCTGAGGTCATATCCTTCCAAGAGCACCTGTTATCTGGTGATTGAACAAAGCAGTGTATAAAGGCCTGTTTTGACCCAACATGACCCAACATGGGGACAAGTCTGATTGATACTCATTCCAGAACTCCTGCTGAGATGGCTAAGGCTCTATCTAGTCTGCATAGCAGTTCAACGTCTCCCTCTACCCTCTGCTGATTCCTCTCCTTTCCTTTCATAGGTATTGATTCCCCACTAAACATCTTGAACACTTACCCCTTTCTCCTGCAAGAGAACCCAATCAGGGACAGAAGGGAACAAATATGACCATTGATGCAAAAACATAATGGAATGAATAAGAGAGTTCAGAAAAGTTGCTGATTAAAGGATCTGTATTTTTTTTAAGTCAATTTTTCGGGTAAGCTGGGCTAGCAAACTACAGGTCAAATTTCTCACCAATAACAACTAAGAAGTCTAGTTCTTCTAGACTAGCTCTTCTTCTAGTTCTTCAAACAATGGGAAACATTGCTTGAAAGAATTAGAGAGCTAAAAAGACAGTCAGGACTTGAGGGACCAGAAAAGCCAACTTTCCCTTTGATATGTTTGCTAATTTTTATTAGCACAGCAATGAGGCTAAGAAGCAAAGCATAAGTTAGCCATTAAGAGTTAGAAAATCTCAACAGAAATGTTAGCTTTCCCACTGTTTGGAAGGAAAAAAAGAGCAGCTTTAAAGAAAGCAGATATAAAAATCTGTTACAAAGTCATAGTTAAAGAAACTGTGTGTTGCTAACCCTAGAATCAATCAATAGGCAATGGAATAAAATAGAAAACCTAGGATCAGACCCATATATGAATAGGAGGCATCACACATTAGTGGGCAAAGAATGGATTTTTGAAGAAATGGTATTGGAAAAACAGGTTCACTGTATTGAAAACCATAAAAACAAAATTTTACCTCCATCTCACTCCTAAACTCCAAATGAATTAGAGGCCCAAATGATTAATTATAAAGCCAATAAGAAAAACATAGAAAATATTTGTCATCTTGGGATGATGAAGGAATTCCTAAGCAATACAAAATGAAAAATACTTGCAAGGAGAAAAATTAATGAATTTACCTGCATTCAAATTACACAATTTTTGTCACTGAGCTACTCCATAGACAAAGTTACCAGCTTTGTGACAAGATTTGAAGGTGATATTTGCACCATTTAAACAAAGGATTGATATCTATAATATAAAAGAACACTTGGAATAAGTAAACAACAGGAAACGTAATGAAATTTTTGGGAAAATGTACAAACAGTTCACAGAAAGAGATTAAATGGCTAATATGTAATAATGATGAAAATATTTATTATATTAGTAATAGCTGATACTATATTCCCAAGATTTATGTTTTATATATATTACTTTTTAAAGCATTAATGACAATTCCCTGAAGTAGATATTATTTTAAACACGTAAACAAGTATTCACCTTCATTAATGTCCCCAGAAATACAAATTAAACCAATTAGATACCATGTTACGAGTATCATGTTAGAAAAAAATAAGAAAGGTATAAAACAGCAAGTGTTATTGAGGATATAAGTAAATAGAAATGCTTATGAACTGCTGTGGAAGTTTTGATGGAGGGATCTAATCTGGAGAAAAAAAATGGGTCAGTACTCAGTAAAGGTAAGGATGTGAATACTCTATGAGCTAGTGTCACAACCCTTCTATTTATATCACAGGTCCACGGTAAGACATAAAAAATAATGCCCATTTCAGAGTTAAGGTAAAAATTAGGGTAAGGAGAAAGTAGGTGGTCTTCACTATAAAATGGGATAAGAAAATATAATATGCTCATGTGGTAGAATATAATATATACATACACATACATATATACATACACATACATGCATGTATACACACACATACATACATGCATACATATGTATATATACAGGTATACACATACATACTTATATACATACATGCATGCATATGTGTATATATACATACATACATATACCATTATGGAAGAATGTTGAAACGGAATAAAATCAGCACACACAACACACCAATTTTAAGTTCACATGTATATCTAAGTAAATCTGTAAAGATGAATTTTGTGATTATATATTCAAAACACTGGAGTGAGTGCCTAAGTAGGAGGAGAATGAGAAAAGTGATAGGAAATGAAGGGGTGCTCCATTTAAAGGAGAGATTGAGAGAGAGAATATTGCCATTATTTTGAGAGTGTAATCAGTTCAGTTTTATAGACTTAAGGTCCTAAGTGGAAGGAGAGAGAGAGGGAGGAAAAAAGGAAGGAATGGAGGGAGGAAAGGAAGGGGAGAAATCCCATCATGAACTAACTTAAGCAGTTAGGAAATTTATTCTCTCACATACCGTGAAGACTTAATCTAGTGACTGTCTGCTTTTCTCCAGGCGTCTCTTGGGAAACTCTGCTGTTCTACCCTACCTATTATCTTATTTTATTTAATTGGGTTATAGTTGATTTACAATGTTGTGTTAGTTTCAGGTGTACAGCAAAGTGATTCAGTTATACGTATATATAAATTCATTCTTTTTCAGATTCTTTTCTCATATAGGTTATCACAGAATATTGAGTAGAGTTCCCTATGCTATACAGTAGGTCCTTATTGGTTATCTATCTTATATATAGTAGTGTGTGTATGTTAATCCCAAGCTCCTGATTTATCCCTCCCCCCATGTTTCCCCTTTGGTAACCATAAGTTTATTTTCGATATCTGTAAGTCTGTTTCTGTTTTGTAAATAAGTTCACTTGTATCATTTTTAAAATTAGATTCCACATATGAGTGATATCATATGATATTTGTCTTTCTCTATCTGATTCACTTCACTTAGTATGATAATCTCTAGGTCCATCCATGTTGCTGCAAATGGCATTATTTCGTTCTTCTATATGGCTGAGTAATATTCCATTGTATATATGTACCACATCTTCTTCATTCATTCCTCTGTTGATAGACGTTTAGGTTGCTTCCATGTCTTGGCTATTGTAAATAGTGCTACAATGAACATTGGAGTGCATGTATTTTTTCAGATTGTGGTTTTCTCCAGATATATGCCAAGGACTGGGATTGCTAGATCACATGGTAGTTCTATTTTTATTTATTTATTTATTTATTTATTTATTCTTACATAACATTTTTTTTTTAATTCAAACAGAAAGTCACAAAAATTATAATCATCCTCATCAGTTCACTCAGTCCCAGGTAATTAATTTTTTTTTCACCTTGATCTTTTGTTAGCATTTTTATGAATTCATCAGTTTTCCATTAGAGTTCTGAAAATGCTTATTCATTCAGTTCAGCAGTATAGTCAGTTACCAGAAACCTGTACTTGTCAGAGTCTTTTCCATGAATTCCTTGAACATGAAACCCTTTTATAGGAACATTTTTGCGAAAGCATCAGAGTACACCCAGAACTGTCTGTAAATGACAAAAGACTTAAAAACGACCACGGTTAAAGATTTGATGAAAGTTCATAATAATGCAATTGACAAGGAAATTTAGTTATTTCTGAGATATACATTTTAAAGTAATAATTAGAATTATGACTTATAACATTATACCAGAACATATAAGATTTTTAGGAATTTCATGTAATGTCTGAAACATTTATATTAACATATTTCCATACAAATAACCCAAAGAAAGTTTAGTATTAGTTTTGTTTTTTCTTTTAATTTTTGAATTTTATTTTATTTTATTTTTTATACTGCAGGTTCTTATTAGGCATCAATTTTATACACATCGGTGTATACATGTCAATCCCAATCGCCCAATTCAGCACACCACCAACCCCACTCCCCCGTGGCTTTCCCCCCTTGGTGTCCATACATTTGTTCTCTACATCTGTATCTCAACTTCTGCCCTGCAAACCAGTTCATCTGTACCATTTTTCCAGGTTCCATATACGTCCGTTAATATACGATATTTGTTTTTCTCTTTCTGACTTACTTCACTCTGTATGACAGTCTCTAGATCCATCCACGTCTCAACAAGTGACTCAATTTCGTTCCTTTTTATGGCTGAGTAATATTCCATTGTATATATGTACCACTTCTTCTTTATCCATTCATCTGTCGATGGGCATTTAGGTTGCTTCCATGACCTGGCTATTGTAAATAGTGCTGCAATGAACATTGAGGTGCATGTGTCTTTTTGAATTATGGTGTTCTCTGGGTATATGCCCAGTAGTGGGATTGCTGGATCATATGGTAATTCTATTTTTAGCTTTTTAAGGAACCTCCATACTGTTCTCCATAGTGGCTGTATCAATTTACATTCCCACCAACAGTGCAAGAGGGTTCCCTTTTCTCCACACCCTCTCCAGCATTTGTTGTTTGTAGATTTTCTGATGATGCCTATTCTAACTGCTGTGAGGTGATACCTCATTGTTGTTTTGATTTGCATTTCTGTAATAATTAGTGATGTTGAGCAGCTTTTCATGTGCTTCTTTGCCATCTGTACGTCTTCTTTGGAGAAATGTTTATTTAGGTCTTCTGCCCATTTTTGGATTAGGTTGTTGGTTTCTTGAGTATTGAGCTGCATGAGCTGTTTATATATTTGGAGATTAATCCTTTATCCATTGATTCGTTTGCAAATATTTTCTCCCATTCTGAGGGTTGTCTTTTCGTCTTGTTTATGGTTTCCTTTGCTGTGCAAAAGCTTTGACGTTTCATTAGGTCCCATTTGTTTATTTTTGTTTTTATTTCCATTACTCTAGGAGGTGGATCAAAAAAGATATTGCTGTGTTTTATGTCAAAGAGTGTTCTTCCTATGTTTTCCTCTAAGAGTTTTATAGTGTCCGGTCTTACATTTAGGTCTCTAATCCATTTTGAGTTTATTTTTGTGTATGGTGTTAAGGAGGGTTCTAATTTCATTCTTTTACATGTAGCTGTCCAGTTTTCCCAGCACCACTTATTGAAGAGACTGTCTTTTCTCCATTGTATATCCTTGCCTCCTTTGTCATAGATTAGTTGACCATAGGTGCATGGGTTTATCTCTTGGCTTTCTATCTTGTTCCATTGATCTATACTTCTGTTGCTGTGCCAGTACCATATTGTCTTGATTACTGTAGCTTTGTAGTACAGTCTGAAGTCAGGGAGTCTGATTCCTCCAGCTCAGTTCTTTTCCCTCAAGACTGCTTTGGCTATTCGGGGTCTTTTGTGTCTCCATACAAATTTTAAGATTTTTTGTTCTAGTTCTGTAAAAAATGCCATTGGTAATTTGATAGGGATTGCATTGAATCTGTAGCTTGCTTTGGGTAGTATAGTCATTTTCACAATATTGATTCTTCCAATCCAGGAACATGGTATATCTCACCATCTGTTGGTATCATCTTTAATTTCTTTCATCAGTGTCTTATAATTTTCTGCATACAGGTCTTTTGTCTCCCTAGGTAGGTTTATTCCTAGGTATTTTATTCTTCTTGTTGCAGTGGTAAATGGGAGTGTTTCCTTAATTTCTCTTTCAGATTTTTCATCATTAGTATATAGGAATGCAAGAGGTTTCTGTGCATTAATTTTGTATCCTGCAACTTGACCAAATTCATTGATTAGCTCTAGGAGATTTCTGGTGGCATCTTTAGGATTCTCTATGTATAGTATCATGTCATCTGCAAACAGTCACAGTTTTACTTCTTCTTTTCCAATTTGTATTCCTTTTATTTCTTTTTCTTCTCTGATTGCCGTGGCTAGGACTTCCAAAACTATGTTGAATAATAGTGGTGAGAGTGGACATCCTTGTCTCGTTCCTGATCTTAGACAAAATGCTTTCAGGTTTTCACCATTGAGAATGATGTTTGCTGTGGGTTTGTCATATATGGCCTTTATTATGTTGAGGTAGGTTCCCTGTGTGCCCGCTTTCTGGAGAGTTTTTATCATAAATGGGTGTTGAATTTTGTCAAAAGCTTTTTCTGCATCTATTGAGATGATCATATGGTTTTTCTTCTTCAATTTGTTAATATGGTGTATCACATTGATTGATTTGCATATATTGAAGAATCCTTGCATTCCTGGGATAAATCCCACTTGATCATGGTGTGTGATCCTTTTAATGTGCTGTTGGATTCTGTTCGCTAGTATTTTGTTGAGGATTTTTGCATCTATGTTCATCAGTGATATTGGCCTGTAGTTTTCTTTTTTTGTAGTATCTTTGTCTGGTTTTGGTATCAGAGTGATGGTGGCCTCATAGAATGAGTTTGCAAGTGTTCCTTCCTCTGCAATTTTTTGGAAGAGTTTGAGGAGGATAGGTGTTAGCTCTTATCTAGATGTTTGATAGAATTCACCTGTGAAGCCATCTGGTCCTGGACTTTTGTTTGTTGGAAGATTTTTAATCACATTTTCATTTTCATTACTTGCGATTGGTCTGTTTATATTTTCTATTGCTTCTTGGTTCAGTCTTGGAAGGTTATACCTTTCTAAGAATTTGTCCATTTCTTCCAGGTTGTCCATTTTATTTGCATGGAGTTGATTGCTCTTAGTATGCTTTGTATTTCTGCGGTGTCTGTTGTAACTTCTCCTTTTTCATTTCTAATTTTATTGATTTGAGTCCTCTCCCTCTTTTTCTTGATGAGTCTGGCTAATGGTTTATCAATTTTGTTTATCTTCTCAAAGAACCAGCTTTTACTTTTATTGATCTTTGCTACTGTTTTCTTTGTTTCTATTTCATTTATTTCTGCTCTGATCTTTATGATTTCTTTCCTTCTGCTAACTGTGGGTTTTGTTTGTTCTTCTTTCTCTAGTTCCTTTAGGTGTAAGGTTAGATTGTTTATTTGAGATTTTTCTTGTTTCTTAAGGTAGGCTTGTATAGCTATAAACTTCCCTCTTAGAACTGCTTTTGCTGCATCCCATAGGTTTTGGATCATCGTGTTTTCATTGTCATTTGTCTCTAGGTGTTTTTTGATTTCCTCTTTGATTTCTTCAGTGATCTCTTGCTTATTTAGTAACGTATTGTTTAGCCTCCATGTGTTTGTGTTTTTTACGGTTTTTTCCCTGTAATTCATTTCTAATCTCATAGCGTTGTGGTCAGAAAAGATGCTTGATATGATTTCAACTTTCTTAAATTTACTGAGGCTTGATTTGTGACCCAAGATGTGATCTATCCTGGAGAATGTTCCATGCGCACTTGAGAAGAAAGTGTAATCTGCTGTTTTTGGATGGAATGTCCTATAAATGTCAATTAAATCTATCTGGTCTATTGTGTCCTTTAAAGCTTCTGTTTCCTTATTTATTTTCATTTTGGATGATCTGTCCACTGGTTAAAGTGACGTTTAAGGTAATTATCGACATGTATGTTCCTATGACCATTTTCTTAATTGCTCTGGGTTTGTTTTTGTAGGTCCTTTTCTTCTCTTGTGTTTCCCACTTAGAGAAGTTCCCTTAGCATTTGTTGTGGAGCTGGTTTGGTGGTGCTGAATTCTCTTAGCTTTTGCTTGTCCGTAAAGCTTTTGATTTCTCCATCGAATCTGAATGAGATCCTTGCCGGGTAGAGTAATCTTGGTTGTAGGTTCTTCCCTTTCATCACTTTAATTATATCATGCCACTCCCTTCTGGCTTGTAGAGTTTCTGCTGAGAAATCAGCTGTTAACCTTGTGGGAGTTCCCTTGTATGTTATTTGTCGTTCTTCCCTTGCTGCTTTCAATAATTGTCCTTGGTCTTTAATTTTTGCCAATTTGATTACTATGTGTCTCGTCGTGTTTCTTCTTGGGTTTATCCTGTATGGGACTCTCTGCGCTTCCTGGACTTGGGTGGCTATTTCCTTTCCCATGTTAGGGAAGTTTTCAACTATAATCTCTTCAAATATTTTCTTGGGTCTTTTCTCTCT
Organism: Eubalaena glacialis; assembly: GCF_028564815.1. Lineage (NCBI taxonomy): Eukaryota > Metazoa > Chordata > Mammalia > Artiodactyla > Balaenidae > Eubalaena > Eubalaena glacialis. The sequence goes on from NC_083729.1 coordinate 41,528,376, forward strand.
CTCTTCTCCTTCTGGGACTCATATAATGCGAATGTTGTTGCATTTAATGTTGTCCCAGAGGTCTCTTAGGCTGTCTTCATTTCTTTTTATTCTTTTTTCTTTATTCTGTTCAGCAGCAGTGAATTCCACCACTCTGTCTTCCAGGTCACTTATCCGTTCTTCTGCCTCAGTTATTCTGCTATTGATTCCTTCTAGTGTAGTTTTCATTTCAGTTATTGTATTGTTCATCTCTGTTTGTTTGTCTTTAATTCTTCTAGGTCTTTGTTAAACATTTCTTGCATCTTCTCGATCTTTGCCTCCTTTCTTTTTCTGAGGTCCTGGATCATCTTCACTATCATTTTTCTGAATTCTTTTTCTGGGAGGTTGCCTATCTCCGGTTCATTTAGTTGTTTTTCTGGGGTTTTATCTTGTTCCTTCATCTGGTACATAGCCCTCTGCCTTTTCATCTTGTCTATCTTTCTGTGAATGTGGTTTTTGTTCCACAGGCTGCAGGATTGTAGTTCTTCTTGCTTCTGCTCTCTGCCTTGTGGTGGATGAGGCTATCTAAGAGGCTTGTGCAAGTTTCCTGATAGGAGGGACTGGTGGTGGGTAGAGCTGACTGTTGCTCTGGTGGGCAGAGCTCAGTAAAACTTTAATCCCCTTGACTGTTGATGAGTGGGGCGGGATTCCCTCCCTGTTGCTTGTTTGGCCTGAGGCAACCCAACACTGGAGCCTACCTGGGCTCTTTAGTGGGGCTAATGTCAGACTCTGGGAGGGCTCACGCCAAAGAATACTTCCCAGAACTTCTGCTGCCAGTGTCCTTGTCCCCGTGGTGAGCCACAGCCACCCCCCGCCTCTGCACGAGACCCTCCAACACTAGCACGTAGGTCTGGTTCCGTCTCCCCTGCGGTCACTGCTCCTTTCCATGGGTCCCGATGCACACACTACTTTGTGTGTGCCCTCTGAGAGTGGAGTCTCTGTTTCCCCCAGCCCTGTCAAAGTCCTGCCATCAAATCCCACTAGGCTTCAAAGTCTGATTGTCTAGGAATTCCTCCTCCCATTTCCAGACCCCCAGGTTGGGAAGCCTGATGTGGGGCTCAGAACCTTCACTCCAGTGGGTGGACTTCTGTGGTATAAGTGTTCTCCAGTCTATGAGTCACCTACCCAGCAGTTATGGGATTTGATTTTACTGTGATTGCGCCCCTCCTGCTGTCTCATTGTGGCTTCTCCTTTGTCTTTGGATGTGGGGTATCTTTTTTGGTGAGTTCCAGTGTCTTCCTTTCGATGGCTGTCTGGCAGCTAGTTGTGATTCTGGTGTTCTCACAAGAGGGAGTGAGAGCACGTGCTTCTACTCCGCCATCTTGGTTCCTCCCCTCCACTCTATTTTTAGTTTTTTAAGGAACCTCCGTACTGTTCTCCATAGTGGTTGTACCAATTTACATTCCCACCAACAGTGTAGGAGGGTTCCCTTTTCTCCACACCCTTTCCAGCATTTATTGTTTGTAGACTAACTGATGATGGCCATTCTTGACTGGTGTGACGTGATACCTCATTGTAGTTTTGATTTGCATTTCTCTGATAATTAGTGATGTTGAACATCTTTTCATGTCCCTCTTGCCCATCTGTATGTCTTCTTTGGAGAAATGTCTATTTAGATGTTCTGCCCATTTTTTTGATTGGGTTGTTTTTTTGACATAGAGCTGCATGAGTTGTTTGTATATTTTGGAGATTAATCCTTTGTTAGCTGCTTCATTTGCAAATATTTTCACCCATTCTGTGGGTTGTCTTTTTGTTTTGTTTATGGTTTCCTTTGCTATGCGGAAGCTTCTAAGTTTAATTAGGTCCCATTTGTTTATTTTTGTTTTTATTTTCATTACTCTAGGAGGTGGATCAAAAAAGATATTGCTGCGATTTATGTCAAAGAGTGTCCTGCCTATGTTTTCTTCTAAGGGTTTTATAGTTTCCAGCCTTACATTTAGGTCTTTGATCCATTTTGAGTTAATTTTTTGTACGGTATTAGAGAATGTTCTAATTTCATTCTTTTACATGTGGCTGTCCAGTTTTCCCAGCACCACTTATTGAAGAGACTGTCTTTTCTCCATTGTATATTCTTGACTCCTTTGTCATAGATTAATTGACCATAGGTGCATGGTTTACTTCTGGGCTTTCTATCTTGTTCCATTGATCTATTTCTGTGTTTGTGCTAGTACCATACTGTCTTGATTACTGTAGCTATGTAGTATAGTCTGAAGTCAGGGAGTCTGATTCCTCCAGCTCCATTTTTCTTTCTCAGGATTGCTTTGGCTATTTGGGGTCTTTTGTGTTTCCGTACAAATTTAAAATTTTTTTTGTTCTAGTTCTGTGAAAACTGCCATTGGTAATTTGATAGGGATTGCATTAAATCTGTAGGTTGCCTTGGGTATTACAGTCATTTTGACAATATTGATTCTTCCAATCCAAGAATATAGTATATCTCTCCATCTGTTTGTGTCATCTTTTGTTTCTTTCATCAGCATCTTATAGTTTTCAGAGTACAGGTCTTTTGTCTCCTTAGGTAGGCTTATTCTTAAGTATTTTATCCTTTTTGATGTGATAGCAAGCAACACTCCCAAGTTCATTCTATGAGACCACCATCACCCTGATACCAAAGCCAGACAAAGATACCACAATAAAGAAAATTACAGGCCAGTATCACTGATGAACATAGATGCAAAAATACTCAACAGAATACTGGCAAACCAAATCCAATACGTTAAAAGGATCATACACCATGATCAAGTGGGATTTATCCCATGGATGCAAGGATTCTTCAATATATGCAAATCAATAAACGTGATACACCATATTAACAAACTGAAGAATAGAAACCATATGATCATCTCAATAGATGCAGAAAAAAGCTTTTGACAAAATTCAATACGCTTTTATGATAAAAACTCTCCATAAACTGGGAATAGAGGGAACTTACCTCAACATAATAAAGACCATATATGACAAACCCACAGCTAACATTATTCTCAATGGTGAGAAGCTGAAAACATTCCTTCTAAGATCAGGAACAAGACAAGGATGTCCATTGTTGCCACTTTTATTCAACACAGTTTGGAAGTCCTAGCCATGGCAATCAGAGAAGAAAAAGAAGTAAAAGGAGTTCAGATTAGAAAAGAAGAAATAAAACTGTCACTGTTTGCAGATGACATGATACTATACCTAGAAAATTCTAAAGATGCTACCAGAAAACTACTAGAGTGCATCAGTGAATTCAGTAAAGTTTCAGGATACAAAATTAATACACAGAAATCTCTTGCATTCCTATACACTAACAATGAAAGAGAAATTAAGGAAACAATCCCCTTTACCGTCGCATCAAAAAGAATAAAATACCCTATGTATTATGTTCATCCTCAGGCTGGTGGCAAGATGGCTGCAGCAGCTCCAGAACCACCTGTACCTAATAAGCTCAGAAGGAGAGAGTTACGATAGTCTTCAAAGCCTTTTTTTTTTTAAACAAAAACTTTCTCAGAAAAACCAGAGTAGACCCCAACTCCAGTTTCATTGGCCCAAATTTGGTCATATGTTCCTTCCTGAAAAAAATTACTGGCAAGGTAATGGGATTATTCTTAGAAAATTATGGAGCTAGAAGGAGGATTGCTTCCCCTAAGGCAGTGGTTCTCAACCGGGGCAGTTTTGTCCCCTGGGGAAACATTGCCAAGTTCTGGAGACTTTTTTTTTTTTTAATTCTCACAACAAGAGGTCAGTTGCTACATCTATTGAGTAGAGACCAGAGATGCTGTAACACATGTTACAGTGCTCAGGACAGGCCCCCACAATAAGTTTCCCAGTTCAAAATGTCAATACTCCTGCTCTATGGCATATGGGTTCTCTGTGGAAGGGATGAATTGCTGAAGAATATAGATAGGACCTCTAGATAGTAAGAAGAAAGAGGAAAACACATCAATAATTGTTTCCAGATAGAATGTTATGGAATGCCAAATAGAAAGGGAAAGAATTTGTGGGACAATAAGGTATTACTCTATCTGGTGGCAGATTTGAATAGATGAATATTTTCAAGAATATCTTGGGAAGGCTATTTGGGGGAATAGACATGGGTTTGTATCCTAACCTTGCAATTTACTACCTATGTAAACTTGGTGAATTATTTAATCCGTCTGTAAATTTGCTAAATACAGTGTCAATGTATAGAAATTAATTGCATTTCTCTCTATAACAACAAATATCTCAAGTATTAAATTTAATAAAAATATAATTTATAATAGCATCCATAAAATACATGTAATCAAAACTAGAGAAGTATTTTAAGATTTCTATCTAGAAAGGAAATAAAAATATTGAGAGTAAATTTAGAAAACGTACATAGTGGAAGAATATACTAATTTCATGGTTTGGAAGACTCAATAGTGAACAGACCAAATGCAATACCAATCAAAATACCACCCCATCCCCTCTTAGGTCTACCGTTTTAATTCTTGATTTCCTTTGGGATCTGTCATCTGAAAGTGGGAATAACAATATCTATCTCATGGTGGTGATGTTAAGTTTAAATGAGATAATCATGTAAATAGATTAATATTCAACACATGCTAGACATTATCATTACCAGCTCCATGAGACACGGGTGCTTAAAATGATTCTTGAAGGCGGGAGAAATTTTCCAAGAATAAAATGCAGAGTTAGGCAGCATAAGAGCATTCCAGATTGTAGGCAATCCTGGGCAAAAGCTTAAGCCATGAAGCAGTACTCATTAAGGGAACTCTTAGTATTTTGTTGGGTTGGGACCAAGGTTACACACAGGGTAAAGGTGTCAGAAGGGACTGAAGGGGTTGTCAGAAGCCAGATCGGCCGTCTTTTCACACTCTTACCATAGATTCCTATTTGCTTTATTCTAGTTGTAAATCAATGGCCTTCTTTTCCTTTCAAAACTTAATTCTAAGTCATCACCAGTATCCTTGGATTTTTAAAACTGAGAGAAGTTACATCTGGTTTAACTTGAGGCTGACATAGTGGTTGTAAGGAAAACCACAGATTTCCTTAAAAAATCATGCCTCATCCTGCAAATTCAGTGATGGAAAAAGATGTTCCTTGTTGTATCAGAAGTCCTTATCAAGAGACCCCACAGGGAAGTCAGATCTTGGGATGATCTATGGCTTCCAAACCCACTGCCTCTTTCCCACATGGAGATTCTCCAAGGCATGCAGAGGTGCTGTCTGGAGCACAGCTGGAAAGAAGGATGAGAAATAATCCTATGAGACTGAATTAAGCTCAGTGACCTGTTCAGCTTTAAAAGGCCTGAGAAGGATGCAGATTTTTGAAAGAAATACAAGGTCACTTATAATAATATGCCTTTTAAAGGATTTAAAGAGGGGAGAAACAAATGACTAGATAAAGATTAATGCGTTTCATTTTTCTTCAGAATTCTACCTTGCAAGGATAAACAAAATGAAGAAAAAGACAGCAGAATGGACATTAGCCTGTATTTTCTTCTCAGATGGTAGAGAATACAAATTTCAGAGCTTAAGGTGAAGACATTCACCCCACCAGCTCTGTGGGGAAGGACAAAGAAAAAAGCAATATGCTCTATACTTCATTTCTATTCTAACCATCAGATCTCCAACAATTTCCCCTTAAAATATAAAAATGAAAATAAATTGCATTCAAATGCACAAGGAGAGATAAGAAGGATGTGATTTGTTTTTGTTGTTATTTCTTTATAGTTCAAATACGTCTGTGGCTTTTTTTTTTTTCAGAATGACAAGTGCTCCTGTTCTAAGATGCAGTCAGTCTGTGTTCCCTGGGGCGGGGGGTGCTCAGCAATCAGCAAGTTGCTATGCTGTATTCTGAGGGCAAGATGAGATCAGGCAGGGGGCCAGGGGCCTGTCAGTGTTCTTGTACAAACTATGGAAGGTATGAAACACACAAGTTGATTGGCATTACACTCTACACTGTCACTCACTGACATGGTGAAATGAAATGTCATCCTCTGGGGCTCTCCTAGAAGTAGCCCCCAGGATTTGCATGGTTCTGCTCTATTCTCACCATTTTCTAAAAACATACATTGCCACCTAACAGAGGAGACTGAGAAGAGTTGAAAATTTTGTCTCCTTTTAATAATTTCTTCTCTTTCCATGTAACCTTCCCAGCACCCAGCTGGCACTCAGGGGCTATCCCAGAGCTTCCATTTGGAGGAAGTGCAAACACATTGTGTATTCACCCGGGATCCTGGGCTGCTACTGCTAGCAGAGATTAGTACCCAAAGGACATGCCTCCTGTGTTCTCCCAGGGATAGAATGTGTGTATTCACAAGGAAACGTGCCTCCAAAGTGCTAAGAATGGCTATACCATCTTTATCATTATTTTGCAAAATCTATGCGCCACCCAAACTGTTTCCGTAAATCAATCTTTCTCTTTCCTTCTTTCTTTTTCTTTTATTCTCTTTCTCTCCCTCTCCCCCTCCCCCTCCTTCTTTCTTTCTCCTTTGGAATAAATAAGAATTTATTCCATAAATTCTTATTGAGCGTGTGCTCTGTGCTGAGCACTGTTCTAGCTGTTGGTGAAAAAGCGGTAAACAAAACAGACAAAACCCCTCCCAACATTCTATGAGTTAAGATTGAAAATACACAAGTAAGCTATAAGTAAAATACCTAGTAAGTTAGAGGGAGATCCCTGTCATAGAAAATACTAAAGCAAGGCTGTAGGATAGGTAGTGCCGAGGTAAGATCTGGTTGCAATTGGCAAAGAGAGCCTCAGGCGGCAGGAACAGTGCAGACAAAGCGCGTGTCCGCTGCGCTGGAGGACTGAGGAGTGGACGCTGGCAGGAGCAGAGCGGGTGAGAAGGAGCGTAGGACAGATGGGGACGGAGACATAACTGCAGGGGTGGGCGGCTCCCATTTGGCCTCGCGGGCCACTTTGGCTTTTACTCGGCTGAGTGTAATAACAAGCGGGTTAAGTTTGCCTCGATTGCACACTACCTCCTTGTAGCAATCTTCTCCCCTCATCGGTGGCATTCCTACTCCCGTTCCCTCTCAGATGGCCTGCAGTTTTTACTCTTGATTTCCTATGGGGTCCTGTTCTTAGGAATAGATCTGAAAAACATGCTCACAATGGGTTAGGGGACCGCTATCTCTGGAAAGTTGGTGGGGGACATTCCTCTAATAAAATTTCTCTCCCAATCGGGTTTATGTCAGAATTCATTAGGTCAGTGCCCTGCTTTTGTATCCTGTTGCAGAGTCAGGGAGAACCAAACCCTTTTGCAATTTCTATTTTCCATATTCACACTTGGGTGCATGGATTAGTTATCTAACCAGAAGGACAAGGGAAAAACTGTACGGAAAAACTGCAGAAAGGGCACATTAAAGTAGGTCAAAATTTATGCAGAAATATAAACTAGGTGAAACTATGTATGATGAGTCAGAATACAGCCATCAACTTTGTGGTTTCTGGGTTGGGAGGAATAAGATTCTTGCAGATACTAATTTCCATGGATTTGTGGAATGAAGGAGCTGCCTGCATGTCATGGTGGCTTGAGGAGAGCTGAAAGTCTCCCAGGTGCCAAATGCTTCCCATATTTTATCATAGTGCAAGGAATGCAGATAAAAGGAATTGATTATTGAATGTAGGTTATCTGGGAGTAGTGACTTAATACTTCATAATCAGTAATTGATGCCATAGCTGGGATTAATCCATTTGATTGGCTTATTTTCCAGCGGGAGATAAGAGCCACCATGTATTAGTTCAGATATAGAAGAAAGGGGAGAATTCAGGAAAGATCCAGAAAATGGAACTCTATCTATATGGGACTTCTTACTGAGAAACCATGGCTGAAGCTTGTGTGTGTGTGTCTGTCTCTCTGTGTGTGTGTGTGTGTGTGTGTGTGTGTGTGTGTAACTACCATAACACTGTAGGGTGTGGTTTATCTCCCCAACTCCTAAAATAGTACCTGGAACATAATAGGTACTCAAAATATATTTTTTTATTTACTGAGTAAATGGATGGTGAAAAGATGAGAGTAAGGAAAAGCTATGTTATAAATACCTCTCAGGGAGGGAATATTTTTGACTAAGGAGAAAAATGGCAGCTTGAAGTGACTTTCCTGAGGGCAGGGCTGACATATTGAAAGGAAAAAAGCATGGTGGGTGGTAGGGAAGAGACAGTGTAAGGAGTGGGGTAAAGAGGTCACTACCAAGCAAGCCTTGTCACCTTTATAATCTGTCTCAGATTTAAAATAAAACAAAACAAAAGCAAACAAACAAACAAAAAACAGTTGGTCTACAAGTACCCTACAGACATGGCACTGATACCAAAAGCCTGAGGGCCAGGCCATCCTCTGCATCTCCATTGCCTCAGAGCAAGTAAGGGGCCCGGATCTCATTTGAAGAGAGAGTGTTCTTGTCACCCAAGGTACAGATGTGTTTTGGAAGTTGTTCATGTTTGGAGGGAGAGAGAGAGAGAGAGAGAGAGAGTGAGAGTGAGAGTGAGAGAGAGAGAGAGAGAGAGAGAGAGAGAGAGAGAGAGAGAGAGATTTCCAGTATTTTATTTCATTTTATTTTATTTTTGGCCACACAATGCTGCTTGTGGGATCTTAGTTCCCCAAAAAGGGATCGAACCCTGGCCCCAGCAATGAAAGCGCCAATTCCTAACCACTGGACCGCTGGGGAATTCCCTCCAGTATTTTGAAATAGGCTAGTAAGTTGAGGAAATAACACTGGCCTGGAATTGTACCATTATAGATGAGGCTGACTTCTCTATCAGGCAAATCTGAATTTGTCTGATGTTTGTATACTTGCGAATATATCAGATTCACATGGGGAACCTTTTAAAAATGTAGGTCTCTAGGCCCACAGTGATTCAGGTCTACTGAATTACAACTTGTTCTTTTTGTTTTTTTGTTTCAAATAAATTTTTCCAAGTTGGAATCTTGGGAATAGGAAGCTACCTGGGTAGGGGTCAGAGCTGCCTTTGACAAATCTCTTAGACTTATCAATTTCATCTTCCTCCTTTGAAAAATGGAAGTACTAATAGTAACTTCCCTTATTGCGTGTAACATTACAATATCCAATACACATTGTACAGTTAATGTACAGTTTTGCCTTATCATACACCAGCTATGTAACCTTGGTTCCATGCTCTTCTTAGTTATTAACACTTTTTATGTAAATCATCCCCTTATCTCAAGGGACAAGATTTAGAAGTCAAAAACTCAGGTTTTAGAGTCAGTTATTCAGAATTCTGCACTGCCATCTACTTGCTGGGCAATTTGCAAAAGGTCTCTGAAGCTAGTTTGCACATGCGTGTATGTGTGTTTGTGGTTTCTTTTCATCTGAAAAAGGAAGATAATATCCATAATATATCACAGGGATGGTAGAAGGACAAAGATAGTATGATGCCTTTAAAGCACTCAGCATCATGCCTGGCAGAGTGTGAGCTCAAACATTGCTTTCAGGTTAATTGCACTGCATTCCAAACCAGAGTTCACTGTGTGAAATGAAATTCTGTTTTAATTGTGAAAGGAACATGCAACGAGAGGCATCAGTAGGGAAGGCATGATTTAAGACCATTTTAAGGGTAGGGATAGCGAACTAAGTTTCTGCAAATAATTTAGGGGTGGAAGCAGGAAAGAGGGACTTTGGCTATGCATTTGGAAATAAGTAGCACACAGTCAAGTCCATCTAGAGAAGACATTCTGAAAGGCTTCTCAGAACATCGGAATTTTAAACCTTAAGGGAACCCAGAAACCAAGGCCAAGCATGGTTAAGTAACTTGCCTGAGATCACAGAATGGCAGACTTAAGATGAGCTGAATTCTAGTATGTTGTACAGATGTTTAATATAGTCCAAGTGAGTGAAAAATAGCTATAGCAAAAGTAGTTACTGAAAATATCCACATTTATGTTCCATAGTCCCAATTTTTAAGCCTGCTGACCTTACCACCATGTAGCAATCTAGCATCTGTTTGGTTTATAGTATTAGTGCAGTGATTGAAATATGGGTGAGTTTCTTCATTTGTGAATGAGGGTTAAAAATGGTATCTTCCAAGGAAGATCACGGTGAGGCTTACATTCAAAGGACTCAGCATGGTTCCCAAAGCACAGCAATTGTTAAAATTTGGTAACTGGTAATATTATTGCTGTTAGTTGCTTCCTTAGGAAATGTATCAATGTTTTCCTCTTCCAAATGTGTGCATTTAGGCCGAAATCATCAACATTAATACAAAGCTCAGACACTCTAGAAGGAATTTCAGGGATCAGCTGGACACGGAAGTAATTTGGGTGATCAGGTACTTCTTGGAACCCCTGATATGGACTTTGATGAAATCCCCAAGAATGGAAAGGAACTGATGTTGAGAATATGCTTACTATGTTCCTGATGTTCTTCCAGGCAATTTATGCACATTTTCTCATATTTCCCTTACAACACTCCCTTTAGGTAATCAATAATGATACAGATGAACAAACTGAGTTTCTGAGACATTAAATAACTTAGCACAAATCATAATTAGTGGTACAGCATGAATTCAAACTCTGCTTTGTCTTCTTCTTCTCCTCTTCTCCCTCTCCCTCTGCTCCTCCTCCCGCTTCTTCTTCCGCTTTTTCTTTTTTTTTTTAAACATCTTTATTAGAGTAAAATTGCTTTACAATGGTGTGTTAGTTTCTGCTTTATAACAAAGTGAGTCAGTTATACATATACATATATCCCCATATCTCTTCCCTCTTGCATCTCCCTCCCTCCCACCCTCCCAATCCCACCCCTCTAGATGGTCACAAAGCACCGACCTGATCTCCCTGTGCTATGTGGCTGCTTCCCACTAGCTATCTATTTTACGTTTGGTAAATAGTGTATATATGTCCATGCCACTCTCTCACTTTGTCCCAGCTTACCCTTCCCCTCCCCGTATCCTCAAGTCTATTCTCTAGTAGGTCTGCATCTTTATTCCCATCTTCCACTAGGTTCTTCTGACCATTTTTTTTTCTTTTTTTTAGATTCCATATATATTTGTTAGCATACGGTATTTGTTTTCTCTTTCTGACTTACTTCACTCTGTATGACAGTCTCTAGGTCCATCCACCTCACTACAAATAACTCAGTTTCGTTTCTCTTTATGGCTGAGTAATATTCCATTGTATATATGTGCCACATCTTCTTTATCCATTCATCTGTTGATGGACACTTAGGTTGCTTCCATGTCCTGGCTATTGTAAATAGAGCTGCAGTGAACATTGTGGTACATGACTCTTTTTGAATTATGGTTTTCTCAGGGTATATGCCCAGTAGTGGGATTGCTGGGTCGTATGGTAGTTCTATTTTTAGTTTTTTAAGGAACCTCCATACTGTTCTCCATAGTGGCTGTATCCATTTACATTCCCACCAACAGTGCAAGAGGGTTCCCTTTTCTCCACACCCTCTCCAGCATTTACTGTTTGTAGATTTTTTGATGATGGCCATTCTGACCGGTGTGAGATGATACCTCATTGTAGTTTTGATTTGCATTTCTCTAATGATTAGTGATGTTGAGCATTCTTTCATATGTTTGTTGGCTGTCTGTATATCTTCTTTGGAGAAATGTCTATTTAGGTCTTCTGCCCATTTTTGGATTGGGTTGTTTGTTTTTTTTGATATTGAGCTGCATCAGCTGCTTCAATATTTTGGAGATTAATCCTTTGTCAGTGGCTTCATTTGCAAATATTTTCTTCCATTCTGAGGGTTGTCTTTTCGTCTTGTTTATGGTTTCCTTTGCTGTGCAAAAGTTTTGAAGTTTCATTAAGTCCCATTTGTATATTTTTGTCTTTATTTCCATTTCTCTAGGAGGTGGGTCAAAAAGGATCTTGCTGTGATTTATGTCATAGAGTGTTCTGCCTATGTTTTCCTCTAAGAGTTTGATAGTGGCTGGCCTTACATTTAGGTCTTTAATCCATTCTGAGTTTATTTTTCTGTATGGTGTTAGGGTGTGTTCTAACTTCATTCTTTTACATGTAGCTGTCCAGTTTTCCCAGCACCACTTATTGAAGAGGCTGTCTTTCTCCATTGTATACTCTTGCCTCCTTTATCAAAGATAAGGTGACCATATGTGCATGGGTTTATCTCTGGGCTTTCTATCCTGTACCATTGATCTATATTTCTGTTTTTGTGCCAGTACCATACTGTCTTGATTACTGTAGCTTTGTAGTATAGTCTGAAGTCAGGGAGCCTGATTCCTCCAGCTCCGTTTTTCTTTCTCAAGATTGCTTTGGCTATTCGGGGTCTTTTGTGTTCCCATACAAATTGTGAAATTTTTTGTTCTAGTTCTGTGAAAAATGCCAGTGGTAGTTTCACAGGGATTGCATTGAATCTGTAGATTGCTTTGGGTAGTATAGTCATTTTCACAATGTTGATTCTTCCAATCCAAGAACATGGTATATCTCTCCATCTATTTGTATCATCTTTAATTTCTTTCATCAAAGTCTTATAATTTTCTGCATACAGGTCTTTTGTCTCCTTAGGTAGGAGAAATATTCCAGAGATTTTATTCCTAGATATTTTATTCTTTTTGTTGCAATGGTAAATGGGAGTGTTTTCTTAACTTCTCTTTCAGATTTTTCATCATTAGTGTATAGGAATGCAAGTGATTTCTGTGCATTAATTTTGTATCCTGCTACTTTACCAAATTCACTGATTAGCTGTAGTAGTTTTCTGGTATCATCTTTAGGATTCTCTATGTATAGTATCATGTCATCTGGAAACAGTGACAGCTTTACTTCTTCTTTTCCAATTTGGAATCCTTTTATTTCTTTTTCTTCTTTGATTACTGTGGCTAAAACTTCCAAAACTATGTTGAATAATAGTGGTGAGAGTGGGCAACCTTGTCTTGTTCCTGACCTTAGTGGAAATGGTTTCAGTTTTTCACCATTGAGGACGATGTTGGCTGTGGGTTTGTCATGTATGGCCTTTATTATGCTGAGGAAAGTTCCCTCTATGCCTGCTTTCTGGAGGGTTTTTATCATAAATGGGTGTTGAATTTTGTCGAAAGCTTTCTCTGCATCTATTGAGATGATCATATGGTTTTTCTCCTTCAATTTGTTAATATGCTGTATCACGTTGATTGATTTGCATATACAGAAGAATCCTTGCATTCCTGGGATAAACCCCACTTGATCATAGTGTATGATCCTTTTAATGTGCTGTTGGATTCTGTTTGCTAGTATTTTGTTGAGGATTTTTGCATCTATACTCATTAGTGATATTGGCCTGTAGTTTTCTTTCTTTCTGACATCTTTGTCTGGTTTTGGTATCAGAGTGATGGTGGCCTCATAGAATGAGTTTGGGAGTGTTCCTCCCTCTGCAATGTTTTGGAAGAGTTTGAGAAGGATATGTGTTAGCTCTTCTCTCAATGTTTGATAGAATTCACCTGTGAAACCATCTGGTCCTGGGCTTTTGTTTGTTGCAAGATTTTTAATCACAGTTTCAATTTCATTACTTGTGATTGGTCTGTTCATATTTTCTATGTCTTCCTGGTTCAGTCTCGGAAGGTTGTGCATTTCTAAGAATTTGTCCGTTTCTTCCAGGTTGTCCTTATTGGCACAGAGTTGCTTGTAGTAATTTCTCATGATCCTTTGTATTTCTGCAGTGTCAGTGGTTACTTCTCCTTTTTCATTTCTAATTCTATTGATTTGAGTCTTCTCCCTTTTTTTCTTGATAAGTCTGGCTAATGGTTTATCAATTTTGTTTATCTTCTCAAAGAACCAGCTTTTAGTTTTATTGATCTTTGCTATCGTTTCCTTCACTTCCTTTTCATTTATTTCTGATCTGATCTTTATGATTTCTTTCCTTCTGCTAACTTTGGGTTTTGTTTGTTCTTCTTTCTCTAATTGCTTTAGGTGTAAGGTTAGGTTGTTTATTTGAGATGTTTCTTATTTCTTAAGGTAGGCTTGTATAGCTATAAACTTCCCTCTTAGAACTGCTTTTGCTGCATCCCATAGGTTTTGGGTTGTTGTGTTTTCATTGTCATTTGTTTCTAGGTATTTTTTGATTTCCTCTTTTATTTCTTCAGTGATCTCTTGGTTATTAAGTAGTGTGTTGTTTAGCCTTGATGTGTTTGTATTTCTTACAGATTTTTTCCTATAATTGATATCTAGTCTCATAGTGTTGTGGTCGGAAAAGATATTTGATATGATTTCAATTTTCTTAAATTTACCAAGGCTTGATTTGTGATCCAAGATATGATCTATCCTGGTGAATGTTCCATGAGCACTTGAGAAGAAAGTGTATTCTGTTGTTTTTGGATGGAATGTCCTATAAATATCAATTAAGTCCATCTTGTTTAATGTGTCATTTAAGGCTTGTGTTTCCTTATTTATTTTCATTTAGGATGATCTGTCCATTGGTGAAAATGGGGTGTTAAAGTCCCCTACTATGATTCTGTTACTGTTGATTTCCCCTTTTATGGCTGTTAGTATTTGCCTTATGTATTGAGGTGCTCCTATGTTTTGTGCATAAATATTTACAATTGTTATACCTTCTTCTTGGATTGATCCCTTGATCATTATGTAGTGTCCTTCTTTATCTCTTGTGATAGTCTTTGTTTTAAAGTCTATTTTGTCTGATATGAGAATTGCTACTCCAGCTTTCTTTTGATTTCCATTTGCATGGACTATCTTTTTCCATCCCCTCACTTTCAGTCTGTATGTGTCCCTAGTTCTGAAGTGGGTCTCTTGTAGACAGCATATATATGGGTCTTGTTTTTGTATCCATTCAGCCAGTCTATGTCTTTTTGTTGGAGCATTGAATCCATTTACATTTAAGGTAATTATCAATATGTATGTTCCTATTACCATTTTCTTAATTGTTTTGTGTTTATTATTGTAGGTCTTTTCCTTCTCTTGTGTTTCCTGCCTAGAGAAGTTCCTTTAGCATTTGTTGTAAAGCTGGTTTGGTGGTGCTGAATTCTCTTAGCTTTGGTTGTCTGTAAAGCTTTTAATTTCTCTGTCAAATCTGAATGAGATCCTTGCTGTGTAGAGTAATCTTGGTTCTAGGTTTTTCTCCTTCATCACTTTAAATATGTCCTGCCACTCCCTTCTGGCTTGCAGAGTTTCTGCTGAAAGATCAGCTGTTAACCTTATGGGGATTCCTTTATGTGTTATTTGTTGTTTTTCCCTTGCTGCTTTTAATATTTTTTCTTTGTATTTAATTTTTGATAGTTTGATTAATATGTGTCTTGGCATGTTTCTCCTTGGATTTATCCTGTATGGGACTCTCTGTGCTTCCTGGACTTGATTAACTATTTCCTTTCCCATATTAGGGAAGTTTTCAACTATAATCTCTTCAAATATTTTCTCAGTCCCTTTCTTTTTCTCTTCTTCTTCTGGGACCCCTATAATTCGAATGTTGGTGTGTTTAATGTTGTCCCAGAGGTCTCTGAGATTGTCCTCAATTCTTTTCATTCTTTTTTCTTTATTCTGCTCTGCAGTAGTTATTTCCACTCTTTTATCTTCCAGGTCACTTATCTGTTCTTCTGCCTCAGTTACTCTGCTATTGATCCCTTCTAGAGAATTTTTAATTTCATTTATTGTGTTGTTCATCACTGTTTGTTTGCTCTTTAGTTCTTCTAGGTCTTTGTTAAACATTTCTTGTATTTTCTCCATTCCATTTCCAAGATTTTGGATCATCTTCACTATCATTATTCTGAATTCTTTTTCAGGTAGACTGCCTATTTCCTCTGCATTTGTTAGGTCTGGTGGGTTTTTGCCTTGCTCCTTCATCTGCTGCGTGTTTCTCTGTCTTCTCATTTTGCTTAACTTTCTGTGTTTGGGGTCTCCTTTTTGCAGGCTGCAGGTTCGTATTTTCCATTGTTTTTGGTGTCTGTCCCCAGTGACTAAGGTTGTTTCAGTGGGTTGTGTAGGCTTCTGGTGGAGGGGACTAGTGCCTGTGTTCTGGTGGATGAGGCTGGATCTTGTCTTTCTGGTGGGCAGGTCCACATCTGGTGGTGTGTTTTGGGGTGTCTTTGGCCTTATTATGATTTTAGGCAGGCTCTGTGCTAGTGGATGGGGTTGTGTTCCTGTCTTGCTAGTTTTTTGGCCTAGGGTGTCCATCACTGTAGCTTGCTGGTCATTGAGTGAAGCTGGATCTTGGTGTTGAGATGGAGATCTCTGAGAGATTTTTGCCATTTGATATTACGTGGAGCTGGGAGGTCTCTTGTGGACCAGTGTGCTGAACTTGGCTCTCCCACCTCAGTGGCACAGCTGTGATGCCTGGTTGGAGCACCAAGAGCCTGTCCTCCACATGGCTCAGAATAAAAGGGAGAAAAGAAAGAAAGAACATAAAATAAAATAAAAGTAAAATAAAATGAAGTTATTAAAATAAAAAATAATTATTATGAAAAAAAATTTTTAAGGAAAAAAAAAAAACGGACAGACAGAACCCTAGGACAAATGGTAAAAGCAAAGCTATACAGAGAAAATCATACACAGAAACATACACATACACGCTCACAAAAAGAGAAAAAGGGGAAAATATATATATATATCTCTTTGCTCCCAAAGTCCACCTCCTCAATTTGGGATGATTCGTTGTCTACTCAGGTATTCCACAGATGCAGGTACATCAAGTTGATTGTGGAGCTTTAATCCGCTGCTTCTGAGGCTGCTGGGAGAGATTTCCCTTTCTCTTCTTTCTTCGCACAGCTCCCGGGTTCAGCTTTGGATTTGGACCCGCCTCTGCGTGTAGGTCGCCTGAGGGCGTCTCTTCTTCGCTCAGACAGGACGGGGTTAAAGGAGCAGCTGATTCGGGGGCTCTGGCTCACTCAGGCCAGGGGGATGGAAGGGTACGGATGCGGGGCGAGCCTGCGGCGGCAGAGGCCAGCGTGACGTTGTAACAGCCTGAGGCGCGCCGTGCGTTCTCCCGGGGAAGTTGTCCCTGGATCATGGGACCCTGGCAGTGGCGGGCTGCACAGGCTCCCGGGAGGGGAGGTGTGGATAGCGACCTGTGCTTGCACACAGGCTTCTTTGTGGCGGCAGCAGAAACCTTAGCGTCTCATGCCCGTCTCTGGGGTCCGCGCTGATAGCCGCGGCTCGCGCCCGTCTCTGGAGCTCGTTTAGGCGGCGCTCTGAATCCTCTCTCCTCGCGCACCAGGAAACAAAGAGGCAAGAAAAAGTCTCTTGCCTCTTCGGCAGCTGCAGACTTTTTCCCGGACTCCCTCCCGGCTAGCTGTGGTGCGCTAGCCCCTTCAGGCTGTGTTCACGCCGCCAACCTCAGTCCTCTTCCTGGGATCTGACCGAAGCCCGAGCCCCAGCTCCCAGCCCCCGCCCGCCCCGGCGGGTGAGCAGACAAGCCTCTCGGGCTGGTGAGTGCTGGTCGGCACCGATCCTCTGTGCGGGAATCTCTCCGCTTTGCCCTCCGCACCCCTGTGGCTGCGGTCTCCTCCGTGGCTCCGAAGCTTCCCCCCTCTGCCACCCACAGTCTCCGCCCGCGAAGGGGCTTCCTAGTGTGTGGACACCTTTCCTCCTTCACAGCTCCCTCCCACTGGTGCAGGTCCCGTCCCTATTCTTTTGTTTCTGTTTTTTCTTTTTTCTTTTGCCCTACCCAGGTACGTGGGGAGTTTCTTGCCTTTTGGGAGGTCTGAGGTCTTCTGCCAGCGTTCCGTAGGTGTTCTGTAGGGGTTGTTCCACATGTAGATGTATTTCTGATGTATTTGTGGGGAGGAAGGTGATCTCGCGTCTTACTCTTCCACCATCTTGAAGCTCCTTCTTCCTCTTTTTCTTCTTCTTTCTTAAGCAGTTGAAAGTTTTCAAATTAAATTCTTTCATTCTTTCAACCAGGCAACAATTACTTGTTAGTCACTTACTCTGTGGTAGGATGGTGTTAATCTATAGTGAGAATGATGATAAAAGTTTAATCATGAAGAGTGAGAGATAAAGGTACTGACCTAAGTAACTTGGGAAATAAATGGAGTCTGTAAAACTAAAGGCAAAAGGAAGTGTACATAAGCACTGTACTCCAGTATGGGTTAAAAAGTCTGATAATTCTATACGTGTATACTGGAATTGAACAATTGAGTACTAAATGGATGATAGCTAGTGGGAGCCAGGGTTTTTACTGTTGCAGTGAGATTTTACAGATAAGCATGAGGGGAATACCATAATGATCCATGTGATCATGGATGAGAGTTGGAGACATCCGTATGAACTCATGTTTATAACTTACTATCGAGATAGATGGTTACATACATAAACGTTTACAGATATGTGCATATGCACTAGTTAGGATACACACATACATGCCCTTGCTCTGTCAGAGGAAAAGATCCACAATTAACGACAATTCAGTCACAATGAGCACATCTAGCTCTCAGATCTTTGTTTCTGTTTTTTTTTTATAAATTTATTTATTTATTTTTATTTATTTTTGGCTGTGTTGGGTCTTCATTGCTGCACGCGGGTTTTCTCTAGTTGTGGCACGCAGGGGCTACTCTTTGTTGAGGTGCACGAGCTTCTCATTGCAGTGGCTTCTCTTGTTGCGGAGCACAGGCTCTAGGCATGTGGGCTCCAGTAGTTGTGGCACACAGGCTCAGCAGTTGTGGCTCACGGGCTTAGTTGCTCCACAGCATGTGGGATCTTCCCAGACCAGGGCTCGAACCCATGTTCCCTGCATTGGCAGACAGATTCTTAACCACTGCGCCACCAGGGAAGCCCCATCAGATCTTTGTTTCTAATACCATTCTACGATTCAAGAAATCAGGGCTTCTTGGAAAAACAGCTGATTCTAGGACTGTGGCAGAAAATATGCAAGATAAGCTAGGTCTTAGAGTGTCAAGAAGTAGAAAAGTGCTTAAAGATAGAAGAAACAAAATATAGTGGTAGGAATATATCAAAGGGACACAGAAGCCAACTTGAAAGAGCTCCCAATGGCCAAAGATGGAAACACTGAACAACAATAAGGTAGTATTGGATTAAAGCCTAAAGTGTAAAATAAGTGTCCATGAGTCTGTACTAATAAAATAAATGAATAAATAAATAAATTGAGAAGAGAGACATCTCCTGAACAGAATTCCAAATAGTTTATGTAGCTACCCCACCCTCAGAGATAGAACATAACTCTCCACTCCTTAGGTGTGGACTATACATTGTGACTTCCTTCCAAAGAGTACAGCATGGAAAAGGGTAAAAAAGAATCACTGTACATTTCAGAAAAGTGATACAAATGCCTCAGTCAAGGTGATCAAGGTCAACATCAACTGTAGTAAATCATACGGATAGTATATACCCTTGATTTGATGGGATGCAAATGACTCTATCATTGTGGTTTTCCTTCCCACCTCCCCAAAAACCTATAACTCCAGTGTAATCATGTTAGAAACATCAAACAAATCTCAGTAGAAGGATATTTTACAAAATACCTGAGGAGTAATCCTCAAAACTGTTAAAGTCACTAAAATAAGGGAAGTCTGAAAAATAGTCACTGCCAAAAAAAAAAGTTATCACAGTTTAAGGGGACATGATGACTAAATGTAATGTGATATCCTGGAAGGCATACTGGAATGGGAAAACGATGTTAGTAAAAACAAGAACTATGAACAAACTATGGGCTTTAGTTAATGATAATGTATCAATATTGGTTCATTAGTTGTAACAGATATACCATTCTAATATAAGTTGTTAATGATAGTGGAAATTGGGTGAGAGTTTATGGGAAATCTCTCTGTCTTATCTTTGCAACTTTTTCTGTCAATTTCAACTGTTTTAAAATATAAAGTTTATCTAATGAAACAGTGTAAGCATGGGTGCCTGGCCTCACAGTGATTGCAGTCTACTGGGGAAGGTATACTGGATTGGTTAGAGGGAGTAGGAGTGGTTGAACCAGTTAATAGGCTATTAAATAATACTACAGGAGATTACGAAGTTTAGATTATGGTGGCAGTATTATAGATGTTGAAGAGGACAGGTTTTAGATTTCTTTAGGAGGTAAGTGAGCAGAATAGGAGAATGTTTAGACATAGCATTGGTTCAGACTTGCACAGACTGATGAATGGTGGTGGCACTGAGAAGATAGGAAAGATATATGATTGTCAAGGGATGACCATGGTTTGGGGGCATATTTGGTTTGTGGTATCAGAATAAAAGAAGACCATTTTATTCACTGCATATCTCAAAATCATGGTGAAGATCTAGTTTGGAGATATCATCATTTAACACATCTGCCTATGAGGGAGAATTAAATCCACAGGATGAGATCAAAGAGAGAACAAGTGTAGAGAAGGAAGAGAGCCTAGAACAAAGCCTTGAGGAACTCTAAAATGAATTGTCAGAGTACAGTTAGGTGAGCTTGCAAAACAGATGCGCAAGAGCAGTAAAAAGATCAAGAGACAACAATGTCACAGAAGCCAAAGGAAAAGACTGTTTCAAGAAGGGAGTTGTCAGTGGGAACATCTCTGAGAAAAAAGTGAAATGAAGACTGGACATATCTGGGGATTTAGCAGGAGGAAGCTGTGATGGATCCACTGCTGCTGTGCCTAGACCCTTTGGGTCCCTTTTGTCATCCGTGCACTCTTCCTTGCTAGAGGGCTCTTATGCTAACAACTCACACCTATGGCTGTCTTTGAAGCACTTGTATCAGGCTGGAGCCACTTTGCCTGCACTTGCAGACCACTTTATAAACATTTTCTTGCTGTATTGTTGATTTAACAATGTTAAAATGTGAAACTGGGCTTCCCTGGTGGCGCAGTGGTTGAGAATCTGCCTGCCAATGCAGGAGACACGGGTTCGAGCCCTGGTCTGGGAAGATCCCACATGCCGCGGAGCAACTAGGCCCGTGAGCCACAATTACTGAGCCTGCACATCTGGAGCCTGTGCTCCGCAACAAGAGAGGCCACGATAGTGAGAGGCCCGCGCACCGCGATGAAGAGTGGCCCCCACTTGCCGCAACTAGAGAAAGCCCTCGCACAGAAACGAAGACCCAACATAGCCATAAATAAATAAACAAATAAATAAAAAATTTTTTTAAAAATGTGAAACTAACAAATGTTAGTTTCAGATGTACAGCAAAGTGAATCAGTCATATAAGAAAAAAAAAATATATGTATATATATATTCTTTTTCAGATTTTTTTCCCATATAGGTTATTACAGAACATTGAGTAGAGTTCCCTGTGCTACACAGTAGGTCCTTGTTAGTTATCTATTTTAGGTATAGTAGTATGTATATGTTAATTGCAAACGTCTAATTTATCACTTCCCTGAACGTTTCCCCTTTGGTAACCATAAGTTTGATTTTGAGATCTGTGAGTTTCTTTCTGTTTTGTAAATAAGTTCATTTGTATCATTTTTTCATTAGATTCCACATATAAGTGATATCATATGATATTTGTCTTTCTCTGTCTGACTTACTTCTAATCTCTAGGTCCATCCATGTTGCTGCAAATGGCATTATTTCATTCTTTTTTATGGCTGAGTAATATTCCATTGTATATATGTACCACATTGTCTTTACCCATGCCTCTGTCAATGGGCATTTAGGTTGCCACTTACTTACTTTATATGAAATCACCATTTCAGAGTCTGGTTCTGGGAAACCATCCAAAGACAAATGCCTATTTTTAAAAGTTTTTTTTAAAAACTCTCATTTGAAATGGGGGTAATTGAGAAAGTGAGTCCTTTCTGCTAGAGATTCCCCCCTTTTAAGGAGTAGTGCTATAGAATGAAAGGTCTAAGATCACAATTTGCTAACCACTACACCACAATAAGCCACCGCTCCAGGAGGCCACTGAGACCTCCTGAGTCCTCATTATCAAGGACAGCCATGGTAGTATTCAGTGCCTTCTCTTTAGGGGAGAGGTTGGGGGGGGGGCAAGTGTGGTACAGAGTACACTTTTGTGTTTTTATGAGGGGCCGAAATATGGAGGGAATCATGGCAGATACCAAATTCAAGGGCTACCAAAGAGAGAAAGAAGAAGAAAAAAAGAAACAGGGAGAACTGTGTAGAAGCAAATGCAACTCCAACTACTTCTGGTACATGGTAGGGAGAAAGCTATGGAGATTTACAGTGGCCATGTGGCACTTATATAAGCACACATACTTGCCCACACACCACATGATATGTTGGAATACCTCACACATGTTGTATATGGAATGCCACTTTTAAAGGGGGAGATTTTAAAGAGTCAGAATAATATAATTTCAGAGAGAAATGAGTCAGTTGTGAGCATTTGAAAAGATAAACTGTCCATTTATCAATCTAGCAGAATCAGACATTTTGATCTAATTTCTCAAAATATTATCATTTATCAAGATAAAGATCCAATCATTAGCATTTTAGATTTGTGGTATTCATTAGATTATAAGAGAGGGTTTACTTCTCAGAGCAACATGAATCAAAGACAGCTTTCAGGCAAAGACTATAAAAGTATACTGGTTTAAAACAACAATGGCACCCTATGGCAACAGAGAAATCAATAAAAGGTTTTTTTAGGATCAATTCTTATATATTATGTTTAATTAGCTCATACATTAAAGGTGTCTTTGTGTTATGGATATGGCAAATGTGCTTTAAGTGCATAGATGATTTAAGGGGCTCCAGGGTGAGGAAGAAGCAGAATACAGCAAAGGCAAAGGGTGTGAGGTCATCCATTAACCTACTTACATAAACAGGCTGCCTGGAAGCACTCATAGAGATGGTTAGCTTTGTACATGTGTGATGTCAGGGGACACAGGGGGATCAGATGCCCTGTCTTCCTCTAGCTATTTATCATGTCTCTAACAAAGCTTTAGTGAACACAGGTATGGCAGTCATTGCTCTCTGTGTCCAGTATGTGTTTTTGTCTGAAACAATTCCACCCACACCCCCTGCTCAAGGAAAGACATTTTGCTCAGGAGCTGCCACTGATTGGACCAAGAGTGGTTACTTCCCCAAAGGTGGCCCCCCCATAGGCTAATCAGTAAGTCAATAGGTGTCCTGGTGCAAAAGTCATTATAAGAATGAGAGTTTGGGTTATTAGCTGGCTAATTAGGTCAGGGGTCTATACACTTTTGATGGGAACATTGTAGAAGATTTTCTAGTTTGGAGGAGACACACATGAAGAAGACATTCTATGAGGGAAATCATGGGTTCTGTGAGGGATGCAGAGAGAATAAGTACCCAAAACTATTTTCTATCCTAGTATTCTAATTCCTTAATTAAAGCCCCATCTTTTAAAGATTTCTTGAGTCTCTACTCTTTGCAAATGAAAGCCCCAATAGTATAGGGAGACATTTGGATCCAGAAGGAAGAAGTATGTACTTGCAGTTAGAATATATGAATTTGCACCTTAGTTCTTTTATTTAATAAGTAAGAGAATTTGGACAAGTAATTTAGTCTCACTGGGACGTAGTTTCCTATATGATATTATTTTTTAGAGATGCTGTGAAGATTAAATGAGGTAATGTGTATGGCAGTGCTTGGTAAATAGTAGATGAATGGTAACACTTTTTCCCCATATTCTGGTTTTAAAAGATGGATTTATGCAAGTAAGCATACCCTTGGAGAAGGTAACACTGGGTATTTAGTAATGATATGAAGAGAGGCCGGTCCCAGTTACCATGTCCCAGAGGGGCTGGGCAAGGTTAAAGATCAGAATGGATCATGAGTCTGGGTACCTGGTAGACAAATTTAATGATATACTTATTTTCCATGGACTTGAAACCTGTTTATTTTAAATTTTCTGAAATACCGAGTTCACTAAAGTTCCAAGGCTAATATATGAGGGAAGAGAGGGTCTGAGTTTCTCAGAAGACAAAGCAATGTCAATCTAAGCCTAAGTTATTGTTTATAGCAGTGAGGTCTGTACACACCCACAGCTGGATAGAATTTCAAGTCAACTATGTGAGTACATTCTTCTTGTTAACCCTGGTATCATCTTTTGGAGAAGCCAAGAAATGTGAATAAGTTTGCCTGATTCTTTACACAGTTATGGAAAATTTCAAAACTATTTTTTTTGGTTTGTTTTGCCAGAGGAACTGTTATAAAGTTTTCTTTCTGATTGGCAGATACCTACCTAACAGTTTTCTTTTAATTGCACCTCTGAAACATAGAACTTTTGATTTGGAGGTTGAGGCTGGAGCTGAAGACTAGAAGACAGAGAATCAGATCTAGTTCTAAATCTGGAAATTCAAATCAAAGAGCCAAGTTAGAAAAGCACAAATTAGTGGTCATCCTTCTGCACTCTGCACTTCAAACAAACTGCTTTGACTCATCTAGGCTGGCCAGTGTGTTGGCTATGGACTTAATATAGGCTTCTTAAACTGGGAAGTTTATATTGCTTTTTTCCTTCTCAGTCTCATCCAAGGCAGTTTGAATTCTAGATGTACCGTATAAGGTTTCTACTGTTTGTTTGTATTTTCCTAAATTGAGATTATAATGATTGCTGGAAGAGATAGAAGTGATGTTCTTCTAGGGGAAAAAAAAGGAAAAATAATATGAAGACTCATTATAACCCAGTAACACAGTGATGCTGAATATGAAATTTAGCCCTCAGGCAAACTTTTGCAAAGGTTCATCTTCTTGGCATAAAATTTTTCTCCATTATGTGTGTCTTTCCTGTACTCTTTACATATCTTGTACCTCCAAATAATAGAATTTTAGAGTCAAAAGAATTTCTAAATCCTTGGATAATTTCCATCCTTGTTCAGATGAGACAACTAAGGCACAAAAAAAATACTATGACATCACCCAGATATTTGGAGGCGTAAGCAGAATTACGTTCCAGGGTTCTTAACTCTCTCCCAGGTGGCTAGTCTTTCACAGATCACCCTATCTATAAGGCTGGCTCACCCAGTTCTATAGGAGACCATGCTTCTTGTCCATTCCACCCATCTCTTTTGTGCACGCAGAAATCACTCCTGCCTTAGCTCAAACTCCTCACCCAAACAAGGGACACTGATGTAGAAATCACCCCAGGTTCTCCCAACTTAACCAAATATGAGGTTCTTAATCTGGGTCACCTGTTTAGCTTTGGGGGTTATGAACTTTCTTAAATTTAATGTAAAAGTTTGGGCCCAAATACCTTCTGATAAGGGCCCATGGATTTCATCAAAGAGATTAAGAACCATGGCTTTCAAATATGAATTGTAAGCCAAATTCTTGGCTTTCTTGTATTTGGTGAATGGCATTCCTCCTACTACATTCTATTAGGATTTCTGTGCATCAATTAGGTATGACACAACCTTAACAGGGAAATACAGATATTATTACATGGTTCATCAGTTGCCATTGAAATGTCTAGCCCTAAATATTTTTTGCAAACATGTCCTGCTTCTTGAATCTCGTGGTAGTTAGCACCTTGTTTCCTGATGATGATAGATGGCTGGCATAGAAGGTAACAGAGAGTGAGACACCAGATACTCAGGCACCCACAAACTTTGAGTCAGACATGTCAAATGAGCCCCGCTTCCATAAAGTCTTTCCTGATGACACTAAGAAACCAGCAAATCTAATCCATTTCCTCTAATCAAAAAAAACTCTGATGTTATTTACTTCTTCATGGCACAGAGCACAGCTAAGTTTTATTCTTGAGCAAGAATTCTTCTGCACAATCAATTGGTTAGCCATGTAAAATAGTAGAATTTAAGAGATACAAGGAAAATCTCCAGTTTTTTCACTTGGCAAGTGAGATGAGTGGGGCCCAGGTCACTTTCCACCTTGTACCTGCATACCTCATCCTCCTCTGGAAAAACCAGAGGGTCAAATAAGACTACTTTTCAGTTCAGATTTGAGTTCAGTACAAATCCTCATATTGTTTTCTTTCGTCACATCATAAGGCTAGATTCAGGAAATGGGCAGCTTGCTTGGAAATACTCAGAATGGATTTGTGCAGGTTGAGGTCTGTCTGCCAAATCCCTGGGCTCCAACACCCCTTGCGGCTTTGCTTTCAATGTAGAAACAGTGTCTATATTAAGTTTAGGAGGACAAGCATTACAATCATTTATTTGTTCATCATTAATTTATTCAATAAATATTGGACACATATGAAGAGCTAAGCATCCTGCAAAGTGTTAAGGAGCATACGTATAAAAGGAAACCAAAACCAAACAAAAACCAAGGTCCCTGCGTTAAGCAGCTCATAATCTATCAATGGTATTTACTCCTGATATATTTATTGAACACTTACTGTATGCTGGAGACTTCCCTAAGCATTTCAGTTTTTTTATTTCATTTAATTTTCTTAATTTTATGAAATATTTTTAAAGTAAAACTTTTTTGGCAAATTGACCTCGGGCGCATGTTAAAGTTTTATTAAGTGTGATAACGGAACTACAAAGAAATATATTAAGATAGCTGAAATTGAGTTAAGGGTGGCGGGGAGAACTTACATACTCTACAGCAATGCTGCTCAATGTGTCCTAGAAATCAGGGTCAGTCTGCAAACCGTTTGCTACCTGAGACCGCGTATGTACAAAAATTGAGAGAAAGCATTTAGACACTTCTATAGAAATTTGGTATTGCTGCAACAGTCAATGATTCATTGTTGCTTTCATCCCACTGAACAGGGTATGGATCATTTTATGGGTTTTTAGACTTACATGGTGAATTGTTTGTAGTGGTGTAAGGTGGACAGGTTCTCTAGAAAAAACAAGCTAACAACAACAACAAAAAACCTCACTTTGATTTGTAGTGTTTTCTGATTTCTGGTGTAAATACTCCCATCATGGCTGATTTCAAGCCACCAATGTACTGTCAAATACTGAAAATTTAACAATCAGCTCTCCTGGGCTAGCACAAGCCAGCTCCAGCACATCAGTGGGTGATGTGATCTGCATACTAGTCATGTAAGGTAGGACCACATGTTAATCCACGACAGATTAGGGGAAAAAACTAGTCCTTCTGAAATTACAAGGTATAGATTACTGGCTAGTTGCACATTATTGTAAATTGTTCCTGTTTTTATTAGTTGATCTAAGTTAACCCTAAGACATGGTGGTCCAGAGCCATCTTCCCCAAGATGCAGTTGTGAAGAGGAGAACTTGACACGCTTACCAAGACCAATACTTCCACCTTCACCCTCTCCATTTTCCCAGTAGTTAATTCTGTTTAAGTTAACTTTCATTGTTTACCTTATTGTCGCTCAGCAGGTAGTTTTCACTGCTGAACCAAGAAATAGACTAATTGGCATTCAGTGGCTTTTTTTCAATCGGGAAGACTTGACCTTCAATTTTGCTAATTTTTCTTTTCTTATTTACTCGGTGATTTTCTCTCCTCCATTTTCTCTATACAGGTCTTCTGGAACACCTTAGATTTCTTGTCATTTTTTTCTTCTACTTTTCTTTAAACCATTTTAATGAGGTATAATTGATGTACAGAAGCTGTAGGTATTTGATGTATATAATCTCATGTGTTCGGAGAGAAGTATACATGTGTGAAATTATCACCACAATCAAAGCTATAAACTTATCCATCACCTCCAAAAGTTTCCTCCCACCCACTTTTTAAAATTTTTATTTTCCTTTTGCGGTAAGAGTATTTAACAGAAGATCTGCCCTCGTAACAAAATTCAAAATATACAATATACAGTATTTTAGATTTTGCTAAATATTATTGATATTATTAGTATTATTAGTCATAAGCCCTGTTTTGTAGAGTAGATCTCCAGAACTTCTTTATCTTAAATAACAGAAACTTGGTATTCTTTGATCACCACCTCCCTCCTCCCTCCCACCTCCCAGCCCATAGCAACCACAATTCTAATCTCTGTTTCTAATGAGTTTGACTATTTTAGATTCCAAATATGTGAGATCATGTAGTATTTGTCTTTCTGTAACTGGCTTATTTCATTTAGCATAATGTCTTCTAGATTCATCCATGTTGTCACAAATGGCAGGATTTTCTTCTTTTATAAGGCTGAATAATATTCCATTGTATGTATATACCATATTTTCTTTAAACATTCATCCGTTGATGGGCATTTAGGTTGTTTCCATATCTTGGCTAATGTGAATAATGCTGCAGTGAGCATGGGAGTGCAGATATCTCTTCAAGATCCAGGTGACTTCAGGGAGTTTGTGTTTCCCAAGGTTAAGCTGCTACGACCTACTTAATACTCTGTGCAGAATACCAGTTATGTAGTCCATATTGTGGTTGGCCAGGCCCAGCTGAACCTCTCTGAATTTTTACTCTAGAGAGGCAAAGAAAGGATCAGCCTTTGACTCTCCTCTTTCTGTAGTTTCGTCTTCGCCTCTGATCAAGACAAATAATCAAATAAAAAATGGGCAAAAGCACACTTTACCAAAGAAGAGATAGGATGGCAAACAAATACAAAAACTTTGGTCATTAAAGAAGTGCAAATAATAACCACAATGAGTACCACTGCATACTGGACAGAAATGGCTGAGATGAAAACAACAGCTGTAACTCCAACTGATAATACCAAGTGCTGGCCAGGCTGTGGGACACTGGATCCCTAATATGTTACTAGTAGGAATGCAAAATGGTACAGCTACTTTGGAAAATGATTTAACTTATAAGGTTAAATCTATACCTACCATATAACACAACAGCAATCCTATTCCTAGGTATTTACCTGAGAGAATTGAAACGATCCATACAAAGATCTGAACATGGATGTCTAAGCAGCTTTAGTCATAATTGCCCAAAACATCCCAAGTGTCCATCAACTTGTGAATGAATAAAATTCCCTACAATGGGATACTACTCAGTAATAAAAAAAATGAAAGAAGCCCAAGGCAAAGATTGTGTAATACTGTATGATTTCATTTATATTTACATATAAATATTTATATGTAGTTTAAGGCAAAACTATAGAGATAGGACAAAGAACGTGTCAGTGGTTGTCAGTGTCTGGGAGTGAGAGAAGGAATTGACTTTAAAAAGGCATGAGACAATTTGGTGGCAGTGATGGAAATATACTGTATTTTGATTGCGGTGGTGGTTACATGATTTTTTTATATATATATATACAGACACACACATATATATATATGAGAGTGGCTACTTCAGCCCCAATCAAATAGCCTTGAGATGACTGTAACCCTAGCCATCCCTTGACTGTAACCTCGTGAGAGACCTTGAGCTAGAACCCCCAGCTAAGCTGCCCCCAGATTTTTGACCAACAGAAACTGTAAGATAATAAGTGTTTGTTGTTTTAAGCTGATGTTTTGGGGTAATTTATCATGCAACCAT
The DNA here is from genome assembly GCF_028564815.1 of Eubalaena glacialis. NCBI lineage: Eukaryota > Metazoa > Chordata > Mammalia > Artiodactyla > Balaenidae > Eubalaena > Eubalaena glacialis. The sequence goes on from NC_083729.1 coordinate 41,557,498, forward strand.
ATATATATATATATATATATATATATATATATCCATATATCCTATTATGTGTTCTATCTATCATCTATCTGTCTTTATTCCGACATAATCTGCATAGGTTTAGATCCACTGAAAGATATACTCACTTTATACAGAATACTTACAATGTAAATCTGAAACATTATCATTTGTATTATTTGCTTACTTCTTCCTCATGGTTGCCTTTTATCTGCCTCACCTAAAGGGCTTGTCAAAATGATTCCCTATATAATTAAGAGAAGGACTTTCTTCAAAATCACGTATAACATTTATCATAAAAAGCCGTAATTTTAAACCGTTTATAATTTTTTAAATGGCAGTGCATTCATTCAATACAGTAATCACTTTTTGAGTCCCACCTCTGTACAAGACACCACGCCAGGCGCAGATGTCATATTGGTGTAAGAGATCCATGTAGTCTCCACTTTCATGGGTCCTACTGTCTAGAAGGGAAGGGAGACACTAAGCGAATAATCCAGCAACTGAATACAATTGTGATAAAATAACATGAAGGAGACAGGTAGGATTCAAATTTTTCAGTTTGGAAGGTACCTTATAGTATCCATCAGCACCTTTGTATGTAGGAAAATATTAATTACCTCCGGACTATAAAACATATTCATGTTTATAATTGTAGACATTTAGAAAAACAAAGCGCTCATTGTAGAAAAACAAATGAAAGACTCAAAAATACTTAGGAAAAAAAGTAAAAACTATGTGACATTGTCTTGTGCCCTTTAGAATGCCTTTGTCCATGGAGGTGGTCCTCCCTTTTCTATTGTGAGAGGAACTCGAACTGTGGCTGATCATGCATATGAGATTCCTCCTAAACACCAGCTGCTGCATTGCTACCTACATCCTGCCCACACCTTGGGTCGGCTGAATTAGATATGTTTGATCCTTCTGTTTGCAGCCACAAGGGTCTACTAACAGCAGCCAGCAGCCATTCCAAGGGGCCCTGAATGGCCTTGAAGTTGTTTATGGGGTTGGTGTGAGCTGGTGCTGGACGGTGAGAAATCATAGGGGCGGTTGCCCTGAGACTGAGCTGCTGTTGTCTAGGCAACTTTATTAAGAACCATCTGTTCCTCAGAAAATGAAACCTAAATTAACTCTTGAGTTCTTAGAATTATGGCTTTTCATTCTTAACTGGTCCTTGGCATTTGGAAACTTCCAGGTCTCTTCAGTTGAGTCATTTTCACCTTGTTTAGGGTCCTAAAATCCTCATCAAATGGAATTGCTCATAAAGGTCTCTTCTTTCTTAAATTACAATTAAAACAAATTCTTTCACCGTCCAGATGGCAGTCAATATATTTCTAGAATGAGATCCCCAGATTCAATGCTGAAATTCTGATTTGGCCGCCAATTCTAAGACCCTCTGAAGACAAACAAAAACCCAGAGGGTGGCATTTTTTAAAAGCATGTTTCTTCACCTAAGTGTAATGTGAAAAAAAATCACATGCATTTCCTGAGTTTTAGCTGTGGCGGCCTCACACCCATAATACACAGCATAAAATGAATTATGTGCTGCATTGGGGATCAGTGTAGCTTCTTTCAGTATTTCCAACATGAAGAGCTTCTTCTTCGGTGTTAGAACAGACAGTTATTTGTTCAGCTGAGCAGGAGACAATAATAGTTGATCCTTTCATAAATACTTACAGTGTACCAGACTATTTTAGGCACCATTTTGAAGATACTGACTCATGTAATCCTCACAACAATCTTATGGGACAAATGCGCTAGTATGCTTATTTTATAGATACAGAAATTGAGGCACAGAGAGGTTAAATAACTTGCCCAAGGTCACAAATCAGTAAAATTCAGAGCCAGGATTTGAACTTGGGTAATCAGGCTACAGAGTCTATGCTCATAATTACTGTTAGAGCACTTTTGAAAGAAATCAGCTTGTGCTCTGGAGTTACGGTACAGGAAATATTACCATTTTAAACACTGGAATTATGCTTAGCACAACCAAACACTCACACTAAGAGAGGTATGCAGGAACTAAGACTACACTACAAAATTGCAGGTTACAGATTCACACATCCCAGACAGTTAATTTAGGCTCATATTATTAAATTTCATTCTATCTCTCTCTTATTCTTTCCATCTCGAACTTTCTCTCTCTCTCCTTGAAAAAGTATAGGCTTTCAATTCCAGTTTGAATTTTGGCTTCCTTGTGCCTATAGTCTGTCCTTTCATGCTATTGTCCTTTGATGCTATTCCCTAAGTCCTTTGTTTTCCTCATTGTATGGTCAGGCCACCCAAGATGGCTATTCTTTTGCTCTCTGTCCATCCCCTGCTGGACCAGTGCCTTCTTCACCTACACCCTACTCACCCGACTGACCTTCCTACACACTTGCTCCTAGCCCCAGCTGGTGATTGTTCTAACCTTTAGATCAGAACACCTTGAGAACTTATCAAAGGGGCAGTGAGGGCCATGCCCCTCTGCTAGTTTCCCTGATAATCGGTGAGCCAATCTGATGTTGGTAACCTCCCCCTCCCCCCAGGAGCCAGGAGAGGAGACTGCCGCCATGTCCTGACCACCTTCTGCCACGTGGTGAGGTGTCACTCCAGGACCTTGTTTCAGACAGGTAAGATCCCCCATCCATTAAACCATCGATGTCTCTGTTGCTGACTCTGGGCTCTTTCTTCAGTCTCGAGGATGGGCAAGTACAGGGCTCGCCCTGTGCGGTGCGGCCCAATACTCATCTATAAAATTGGTCCATGATTTACATTACAAAGTTCAAAGGAGGTAGAGTATATGAATACTGTGTAAAATATAATGCAGACAGAATTTCAGGGATTGATTTTTATTATCTGTATGTGGAATAGGTGACCACTTACCTGGTGTAATTTGAAATCTTCCAAGGAGTTCTTGCTTTCTCCAAATATCTCTCATTGTGTTTTTTATCAGTGCTTGAAATCCCACCATTAAAAAGCAAATCCTTTAAGTTTTGAAGATTTTTATCTTAAAGAAAAGAAATGACTGTTTAGATGTAGATACTAGTGGGAGGCAGAACTCTTAAACCTTTCCTGCTAATGCATTGGGGATGATCTAACAGATATTTGACTGTCTGTGCCTGTGGGAATGAGACAGTCAGCACTAGACTGGGAAAAGGGTGATAGGAAATAAACACTTTGCAGATGGTATATTGTTGCTAAATCTCAGCCTTGAGCTATTTGAAAGCCAGATATCTGTGCCTTTCTATTAATGATGATGTTACCAACTCTGATAATCTTTATAATTTTCTTATAGCAAGTTTGAGTGTAATACTTTCCTTATTAGAACTGTATTTTTGTACATTTATTTATGCTATGTATACTGAGTACCCACTCTATGCTATACATTGTTTCAGGTGGATTCCATACAATTATGAGGAAGACAGTGTCTAGTGAGGAATAGGGGATTCAGACAACAAGCAGGTGATTATTGCACAATGTGATGAGGGCTGAGAGAGATGGCTAGTGCGGTGTGCCCTTGACATTCTGTTGGAGGAAATCCTACCAATGCTTTTGGAGGGCAGGGAGGGTTTCCCCAGAGAAATCTAAGAACACAGGTGAAAGAAAGAAGGAGCCAGGCAAAGCTGTGATGGGGAGGGGGTGGGGGATTTGTGTTTCAGATTAAGGGAGAGGTACATTCAGAGATCCTGAGTTGAGATAAAGCAATGTAGCTTCAGAGAACTGAAGGGTGTTCCAAATGGCTTGATCATAGAATGTAAAATATGAATTGGAATTTAAAAGGTAAATGAAGATAAAGTCAAGGAAGGCCTTGGAACTCACATTAAGGAGTTTGAATTCCATTAGTGTTTATGTACTGCTGAGCTGGGGAGCGGAATCAGAGTTTGCATTTTTGTGGTTCCAGACCCTCTCTGACTTCTGCAGCCTTCCCCCTCACCCACTGTGTGCCACCCAGACACACTCCCACCTTGTCTCCATGCACATTCTATTTAAACCAGTCTTGCCCCCAAATGCCATTCCCCTCACTTCTTATAAGCCTTTATGGAAAGGCCAGTTTCTCAGTCAGACCTTTGTTCACCCTATATTTATAAGATCAGTCCTCCTTCCTAACATTCTCTACCCCCTGCCCCCAGCTCCCCAGCTCCCTCCCTCTCTCACAGTATCTGCCAGTATCTGATATACTATGTAATCTATCTATCTATCTATCTATCTACCTATCTATCTATCTATCTATCTATCTATCTATCTATCTATCTATCTATCATCTATCTACGTCATTGGTCATCCATTTACCTGTTCCCCACCCTACTGTCACTAAAATGTAACTTCCCTGAGGGCTTGGATTTAAGTTGAGAGTAGTTCCTGGCACATAGTAGGAGGTAAAACGTATGTACTTACTAAGTGAAAAAATAAAAGATTTTGAGTGGTCACTCTAGCTTCACTGTGGAAATAGGATTGGTGGCAGGCCTGGAGCCAGGAAGGCCAACTGGAAGCTTTGGTGGAAATTCAGACTAGGGCAGGATAGTGTCCTGCACCACTGATTCTAGAAATTTTTAGAGAATGAATGAATAGGGCTTAGTAATTGATTGGGAATGACAGTGGTAGAGGTGGCGGTAGGGTATCAATAAGGGGAAGGAATAATGTAAAATGATGCCTGGGTCTGATAGATTGAATTATTTGGAGAGAAAATATTACTTCCATCCTCGCTGATGTTGGATTTGGTCATGAACTCGCTTTGGCTGATGGATTATTAGCAGAGCAATGTGAGCAAGAACTTCAAATGTCCTTGTGTGGTTGGCTGGCTCTTTCCCTCTAATAATGCAGCATCTGAAGAACATGTTCAGGGTAGCCATTTGCCTTTTTAGCCTGGGCCCCAGAGTCTACACATGCGGACCAGACCTGGGCCCACATCCTATTAACTTGAGCTAAGCTACTTGATCTGCAGAGGAAGCAGAGTTGCCCAGCCAAGCTCACACAATCAAATAAAATGATAGTTAGCTTTTAGACCTACATGCAGGAGAATGAATGTATTAACTGAGTTTTGAGGTAGTTTGTTACACAGTGTTATTATAGAAATAGCTGACTTAGACACCAAGGTTCTGGCTTGGACTACTTGGAAGACAGTTGGTACCTTCTATAAACACAGGGAATCTAGAAAAAGAGCATATTTGAAGAGAGCAAGATATTGAGTTCAGATTTGGACAGGTCAGGTTTGAGGTGCCTATGTGACATCCAAGCACTTTGGTCCAGTTGGTAGAGAGATACTTGTGTCTGTAGCCCACGAGGGACAGCCGATCAAGAACTATGATTTGGGAACCACTACCACATACAAAATGACAGAAGCGATGAAGGAGTGAATAGAATGAGAAAAGACCCTAGAACAGAGACCTGAGAGGCGTTTCATTTTAAAGGACAGCGACTGAAGAACCCTCAAAGAAGCTGGACTTCATAAGCAAGTTGAAGGCAGCACGGCATAGGTGAGAGCAACGTGCATTCCTTGTTTGGAGACTGGTTCATATGTGTCTCCCAGACCAAGAGAGTGTAGCTCTGACTAACAACTTCTCTGAGTTTGCTTCCATTCTCTTGTCCACATCCTCCACAGCTCTCAACAGAAACAATAATAGCTCCAGAGGACACAGAAGACCATTTTCTATTGCCCCTTCCCAGGCTATGTGCAACGGCCATTTCTGAACCTCTCATTATGGAAACACGTAACAAGTCATAAGTTCCCTCTGATTATCAGGAAGGGCAAGGAAGGGCAGAAGTGTTCTCCTCTGCTCAATGATCCATGCAGCTCGAGCAATATCCATCACAGGCAAATTCAAAGCAGAAATAAGTTGAGATGTACAGCCCAGCAGTTCTCATAAATGAATTTAGTTCAAGTTGAATTAAGGTGATCTGTGAAAATGTGTTCCAAAATGATTTTCTTCAATATTGAGGACACCAAATCATTCTGAAAAATGGTCTAGCACTTTTGGTAAATGTTTCTATTATAACCTTATAATTCTATAGAAGTTAGACTAGGGACCTCTAATGAGCTTATTGAAATGGTGAACACTACATGCTATTTAATATTTGCTGTCACTTTTTTGAAGGCAAAAAGACCTCTTCATTCTGTTTTTGCTGACTGCTCTCAGCTGATTTGTGAATGGGTAAAAAGACCATGTTTGCCAGGAGTGGAAAAAACAATCTGTTGAAGCTGGAAATTACACATTATTGTTCTTGGTGAAGAAGGGTGATGGCATTTGAAAGAGACAGGACTCTTTCTGCTGGAGAATTCTTCCAGCAGCATTTTCAGATTTTAGGGGACGAGTCAGCTTTCTGACTTCTCTCATTGCTTCCCGATCAATCGCGCCCAGACTTGACTTAGAACTTTCTGAATCCCACTTCATAAAGTGCTGCAGGGGTGGGAAAGGTCAGAGGAGCCAGGAAAGTTTTCCCAGAGGAGCCACATCTGGAGGAGACCCAAAGGAGTATAATTTAACTGGCTACTGGAGGAGGGATTAGGTCTCTATATGCAGTACAATGGGGAGCCATTAAGTATTTCAAGCATTAGGGGAGCATGATAAGATTTATTTTGAGAAAAGATCACTTGGGTAGCTGATTGAAAAGAAGCAAGAGTTGGTAAAGGTGAATCAGTTAGGAAGCTACTGCAATGGAGTTGTCCAGGTAAGAGATACTGCTAGGTTGGATTAGGGTGAAGGTGGTGAGAAGATGTATTTGAGAAATAATTAGAAGGTAGCCTAGGCAGAACTTGGAAATGGATACAAAATGACGAAGATGAACAGTATAAGAATCAACTTATAAGACTGACCAAGTTTTGGAAGAGAACCAGTTTCTACTCTTGATTTAGTTACTTGGAGTGCAAAGTGAGGGGAGTTGGTGCAAGAAGGTAATTAATTTGGTTTAGGACATTTTAAGAATGAAGTTTTTTTTTTTAATTTAATTTAATTTTTTTTTTTGAATTTTTGAATTTTATTTTATTTTTTTATACAGCAGGTTCTTATTAGTCATCAATTTTATACACATCAGTGTATACATGTCAATCCCAATCTCCCAATTCATCCCACCACCACCCCCACACCCCCTGCCGCTTTCCCCCCTTGGTGTCCATACGTTTGTTCTCTACATCTGTGTCTCAGTTTCTGCCCTGCAAACCGGTTCATCTGTACCATTTTTCTAGGTTCCACATATATGCGTTAATATACGATATTTGTTTTTCTCTTTCTGACTTACTTCACTCTGTATGGCAGTCTCTAGATCCATCCACGTCTCAGCAAATGACCCAATTTCGTTCCTTTTTTATGGCTGAGTAATATTCCATTGTATATATGTACCACTTCTTCTTTATCCATTCGTCTGTCGATGGGCATTTAGGTTGCTTCCATGACCTGGTTATTGTAAATAGTGCTGCAATGAACATTGGGGTGCATGTGTCTTTTTGAATTATGGTTTTCTCTGGGTATATGCCCAGTAGTGGGATTGCTGGATCATATGGTAATTCTAGTTTTAGTTTTTTAAGGAACCTCCATACTGTTCTCCATAGTGGCTGTATCAATTTACATTCCCACCAACACTGCAAGAGGGTTCCCTTTTCTCCACACCCTCTCCAGCATTTGTTGTTTGCAGATTTTCTGATGATGCCCATTCTAACTGGTGTGAGGTGATACCTCATTGTAGTTTTCATTTGCATTTCTCTAATAATTAGTGATGTTGAGCATCTTTTCATGTGCTTCTTGGCCATCTGTAAGTCTTCTTTGGAGAAATGTGTATTTAGGTCTTCTGCCCATTTTTGGATTGGGGTGTTTGTTTCTTTAATATTGAGCTGCACGAGCTGTTTATATATTTTGGAGATTAATCCTTTGTCTGTTGATTCGTTTGCAAATATTTTCTCCCATTCTGAGGGTTGTCTTTTTGTCTTGTTTATGGTTTCCTTTGATGTGCAAAAGTTTTGAAGTTTCATTAGGTCCCATTTCTTTATTTTTGTTTTTATTTCCATTACTCTAAGAGGTGGATCAAAAAGTATCTTGCTGTGATTTATGTCATAGAGTGTTCTGCCTATGTTTTCCTCTAAGAGTTTTATAGTGTCCAGTCTTACATTTAGGTCTCTAATCCATTTTGAGTTTATTTTTGTGTATGGTGTTAGGGAGTGTTCTAATTTCATTCTTTTACATGTAGCTGTCCAGTTTTCCCAGCACCACTTATTGAAGAGACTGTCTTTTCTCCATTGTATATCCTTGCCTCCTTTGTCATAGATTAGTTGATAGGTGTGTGGGTTTATCTCTGGGCTTTCTATCTTGTTCCATTGATCTATATTTCTGTTTTTGTGCCAGTACCACATTGTCTTGATTACTGTAGCTTTGTAGTAGAGTCTGAAGTCAGGGAGTCTGATTCCTCCAGCTCCGTTTTTTTCCCTCTTGACTGCTTTGGCTATTCAGGGTCTTTTGTGTCTCCATACAAATTTTAAGATTTTTTGTTCTAGTTCTGTAAAAAATGCCATTGGTAATTTGATAGGGATTGCATTGAATCTGTAGATTGCTTTGGGTAGTATAGTCATTTTCACAATATTGATTCTTCCAATCCAAGAACATGGTACATCTCTCCATCTGTTGGTATCATCTTTAATTTCTTTCATCAGTGTCTTATAGTTTTCTGCATACAGGTCTTTTGTCTCCCTAGGTAGGTTTATTCCTAGGTATTTTATTCTTTTTGTTGCAATGGTAAATGGGAGTGTTTCCTAAATTTCTCTTTCAGATTTTTCATCATTAGTATATAGGAATGCAAAAGATTTCTATGCATTAATTTTGTATCCTGCAATTTGACCAAATTCATTGATTAGCTCTAGTAGTTTTCTGGTGGCATCTTTAGGATTCTCTATGTATACTAACATGTCATCTGCAAACAGTGACAGTTTTACTTCTTCTTTTCCAATTTGTATTCCTTTTATTTCTTTTTCTTCTCTGATTGCCGTGGCTAGGACTTCCAAAACTATGTTGAATAATAGTGGTGAGAGTGGACATCCTTGTCCTGTTCCTGATCTTAGAGGAAATGCTTTCACTTTTTCACCATTGAGAATGATGTTTCCTGTGGGTTTGTCATATATGGCCTTTATTATGTTGAGGTAGGTTCCCTCTATGCCCACCTTCTGGAGAGTTTTTATCATAAATGGGTGTTGAATTTTGTCAAAAGCTTTTTCTGCATCTATTGAGATGATCATATGGTTTTTCTCCTTCAATTTGTTAATATGCTGTATCACATTGATTGATTTGCGTATATTGAAGAATCCTTGCATCCCTGGGATAAATCCCACTTGATTGTGGTGTATGATCCTTTTAATGTGTTGTTGGATTCTGTTTGCTAGTATTTTGTTGAGGATTTTTGTATCTATATTCATCAGTGATATTGGTCTGTAATTTTCTTTTCTTGTAGTATCTTTGTCTGGTTTTGGTATCAGGGTGATGGTGGCCTTATAGAATGAGCTTGGGAGTGTTCCTTCCTCTGCAATTTTTTGGAAGAGTTTGAGAAGGATAGGTGTTAGCTCTTCTCTAAATGTTTGATAGAATTCACCTGTGAAGCCATCTGGTGGTGGACTTTTGTTTGTTGGAAGATTTTTAACCACAGTTTCAATTTCATTAATTGTGCTTGGTCTGTTTATATTTTCTATTTCTTCCTGGTTCAGTCTTGGGAGGTTATACCTTTCTAAGAATTTGTCCATTTCTTCCAGGTTGTCCATTTTATTGGCATGGAGTTGATTGTAGTAGTCTCTTAGGATGCTTTGTATTTCTGCAGTGTCTGTTGTAACTTCTCCTTTTTCATTTCTAATTTTATTGATTTGAGTCCTCTCCCTCTTTTTCTTGATGAATCTGGCTAATGGTTTATCAATTTTGTTTATCTTCTCAAAGAACAAGCTTTTAGTTTTATTGATCTTTGCTATTGTTTTCTTTGTTTCTATTTCATTTATTTCTGCTCTGATCTTTAGGATTTCTTTCCTTCTACTAACTTTAGGTTTTGTTTATTCTTCTTTCTCTAGTTCCTTTAGGTGTAAGGTTAGATTGTTTATTTGAGATTTTTCTTGTTTCTTGAGGTAGGCTTGTATAGCTATAAACTTCCCTCTTAGAACTGCTTTTGCTGCATCCCATAGGTTTTGGATCATCGTGTTTTCATTGTTATTTGTCTCTAGGTATTTTTTGATTTCCTCTTTGATTTCTTCAGTGATCTCTTGGTTGTTTAGTAACGTATTGTTTAGCCTCCATTTGTTTGTGTTTTTTACATTTTTTTTTCCTGTAATTCATTTCTAATCTCATAACGTTGTGGTCAGAAACGATGCTTGATATGATTTCAGTTTTCTTAAATTTACTGAGGCTGATTTGTGACCCAAGATGTGATCTATCCTGGAGAATGTTCCATGCGCACTTGAGAAGACAGTGTAATCTGCTGTTTTTGGATGGAATGTCCTATAAATATCAATTAAATCTATCTGGTCTATTGTGTCATTTAAAGCTTGTGTTTCCTTATTTATTTTCATTTTGGATGATCTGTCCATTGGTGTAAGTGAGGTGTTAAAGTCCCCCACTATTATTGTGTCTTTGTCTTTGATTTTTGCCAATTTGATTACTGTGTGTCTCGGCGTATTTCTCCTTGGGTTTATCCTGCCTGGGACTCTCTGTACTTCCTGGACTTGGGTGGCTATTTCCTTTCCCATGTTAGGGAAGTTTTCAACTATAATCTCTTCAAATATTTTCTCTGGTCCTTTCTCTCTCTCTTCTCCTTCTGGGACCCTTATAATGCGAATGTTGTTGCGTTTAATGTTGTCCCAGAGGTCTCTTAGGCTGTCTTCATTTCTTTTCATTCATTTTTCTTTATTCTGTTCAGCAGCAGTGAATTCCACCATTCTATCTTCCAGGTCACTTATCCATTCTTCTGCCTCAGTTATTCTGCTATTGATTCCTTCTAGTGTAGTTGTCATTTCAGTTATTTTATTTTTCATCTCTGTTTGTTTGTTCTTTACTTCTTCTAGGTGTTTGTTAAACATTTCTTGCATCTTCTCAATCTTTGCCTCCATTCTTTTTCCGAGGTCCTGGATCATCTTCACTATCATTATTCTGAATTCTTTTTCTGGAAGGTTGCCTATCTCCACTTCATTTAGTTGTTTTTCTGGGGTTTTATCTTGTTCCTTCATCTGGTACATAGCCCTCTGCCTTTTCATCTTATCTATCTTTCTGTGAATGTGGGTTTTGTTCCACAGGCTGCAGGATTGTAGTTCTTCTTGCTTCTGCTGTCTGCCCTCTGGTGGATGAGACTATCTCAAGAATTAAATATTATTGAGACATCAAAGTGGAGGTTTCAAGCGAGCAGGTGGATATATTGATCTAGATTGCAGAGGGAAGCCTGGAGATAAAGATTGATTTGTAAATTACATTGGTGGTAATTAGAGCTGAAGGCATGGATAACTTCTTGTAGGGAGAGGATACCGAGTGAGTAGAGAGTCTTGAACAGCACTGGGTAAGTACAGAATTTAATGCCGGCAGGGCAAAAGGAGATAAGATGTCAGAGAAGACAAGGCAGGGAGCAGTGAGGAGGAGGAGAAACAGAACAATGAGATGGAGCAGAGGAACAGAATGTCTTAAGAACAGGGAAGTGGTCAGCAGCATCAGGTAGGATGCGATTGACAAACATCCACTGAATTCAGTGGCAGGGAGGCATTTGGTAAGTAATGTGGAGAAGAAGCCACATTACAGTGGAGTGTGGCTATTGAGTGTATGTAACTCCATGTAAAGTTTGACTTTGAAAGGGAATAGAGAGACAGGGTGTTCGATGAATCAGGATGGAAATGGCAGGTCAAAAAAGGTTTTTGCGCAGTTGTTCTTTTTATGGAAGACAGTTGATCATGTTGAAAAGTAAATAGGATGATAAAGATCAAAGTAGTGTGTTGGGAGAGAGAAATTTTTTTGAAAGTAATGTCATTAAAGGGTACAACAAGGACTAAGTTATATCAGGGAATGTGCCTGGAAGATGGAGAAGCAGTGTAGGTCACTGGAGGAGGTGGGGGGCAAGGAAATGAACAGCCTGGGTGTTGGAAAGGGAATCCATGTGGAAGAATAAGTGCCCGGATTTATAGCGGGGCTTGGAATGGAGAAAATGTTATAGGCTAAGTGCCAAAACCTGTAGTTAATAAGAGGACCTAATCAAGGGTGTGACAGATGACAGCAACAAGGGAGGGGATGGTGGGATTGCTGTAAAGCCTAGACATCAAAGCAGCAGAAATTTTGTCAGAGGCTGGGAAGTAGTGGTAGAGAGTTAGGAGGACATCAACTCCACCTGTGGTCCCTAAGGTCACAATCTGAGAGGACTGGAAGTAGGTCCTGAAGGGTAGAGCATGCTCAGTTAAAATCAGGCATTCTGGGGAGTGCTTGGGGTGAAGTTGGGGTTTGAGAGGATTTTTACTGGATATGGAGTAGCAGATTCAATGTCGACAGTGGAAGGTTAAGCATCACCAAAAATAATAATTGATTTTTAAAAAAAATTTCATCACTAAATCTTTAAAATTTAAATACTAAAAAAAGACAAAGTAAATTTAAAAACATGAAATATCTCAAAGCTTGTCTAAATCTACTTTTGGTCGGGACTTTCCTGGAGGTCCAGTGCTTAAGACTCCGAGCTTCCACTGCAGGGGGTGCGGGTTTTTTTTTTTTTAGTTATCCATTTTATACATATTAGTGTATATATGTCAATCCCGATCTCCCAATTCATCACACCACCACCACCCCCCCCCGCCCCCCGCCAGGGGGCGAGGGTTTGATCCCTAGTCGGGAACTAAGATGCTACATGCTGCCCGGAGTGGCCAAAAAAGTAAAAATAAATAAATAAATCTATTTCTTGGTGAATTCAAATTGAGGCTTTTAAATAATAAATTTTATTTCTTTTTAGACTATAATTAGGAAGCAAACAGTTTCCAGCTGGGATATTAGTGATTTCACTATTTTTTTTTAAATATCAAAAATAACCATAATTACATTTCCCCTGAACATATATGTTGACTATTCCATTGGATAGTCAGGGAACTTCATCAAAGAGCCACTCTAGCAAAGAAAACAAACCTTTTATTTGAATGGGGCTTTTCAGTGCACACAACTGCAATGGGCACATAGGCTATGCTATAAAAATGTATTGCTTGCAAGGTTGTGCTTCACGCTGAGTGCAGTGGGACTTCTACATGGATAAAATTAAGTAAGTGGCCAACAGCTCCCAACAGCCACATATAATAACCAGAGCCTCAAGAGCTCTTACCAGCTCAACTAGGCAGGAAGATTTAAGGTTAAGTGTTGTGAAAGGAAAATCAAAATGGATACGGTATTGCTAAGAGAGCCCTCTAAAATGGAGCTGGGAGGCCATCAGGAAAGTGTGACTCATGCACGTCTCAGCCTGGATGGAATCTAATCTTTTGGCCACTTATTGTCAATGCAGGCATCCAGCACAGTGTTCCAGAAAGTCAAGATACTTATCAGACCCTTACCCTAAGATAACTTATGACAACCTATCTACTTATTGGACCCTTACCCTAAATAATTTGTGACAGTCTATTCCTTAAGGACAAATATTTCCTTTCCTGCATCAGAGTCAATCATAATTCCTGCCAAAAGAGCCTTGTGGCATTTGCCTTTTTAAGCTCCTGACTCTTTCTATTCCCCAGAACACTCTTTCAGTTTTACCAGAATCTGTCTCCAAAACTGCAATTCTGAAGACCCCAAATAAACTCTTTGCAGCTTTCTGCATTTCATGGTCAATGGTGTTAGCACCCAGACAGGTAGACTTTTTGTTACTATTACTTATCTATCTGTGTTCATTTCTGTTCCTTGGCATGTACTCAGCTCTATTTTGGGTAGTTTAGAGAATCTTATTCTCTGTTCAGAAAGTTGAGGAAGGAATAAGAGATACTGAGTAGTGAGCAATTTTAGTTAGAGACATTTTAATAACATGGAAACAGCAAACAGAGTTTATAAAATGAGTTATTAGTTGAACGAGGAGTGGAACCCGGAATTTCTGATCCTTAGTTTGCCATTTAGCTTTGGGCCTTAGCATATCATGTAGTGTCATTTTAATTCCATTTTAAATGCCCAGAAGAGTTTTATTCATAGACACCTCTGTTGCCAACTATCTTTTTAGAACCTGGCTCCAAATTTTTTCCCCTTTCTCCAATACATAACAAGCATGAATGCTATAAATTGCCAATAAAGAAATGGGCACCCATCCTTACAAGATTAGCTCTAAAAAGACACAATCATCACAGCCAGTGATAAAAACCTCTATTCCTAATTGTCTATGGTAGGGAGTAGGGATACGGTTCTTGAGACCTGAAAGTCACACAGACATTGAAAAATTACCATTCTCTTCACTTTTCCAATGTCCCTGATTAAAGCCATCTGTGCTTCCCTAGTGCTGTTCCTCTAATGCATTCTAATGCAAAATAGCCTCTTCTCTTGTTTATTTTGGAACACAGCTGTTGTCTTAATTGAGCCTAACAGATAATGGAAGTGTTGTTGCCCCCCCCACCCCCCTTCTCCAAACAAGCAGTTTGTGGGATTTGAGGAAGATGGGAGGGGATCATCTTTGCTACTGGGAATCTGTATGTCTGTTCTAGTTCTCCAAGTGTACTTATTTATTTATGTTGTTACAACTGGGAAGTAGAAAATATGTGTGTGTATATGTGTGTGCACACGGGTGTGTGTCCTATTTCTCTTTTGAACTTGAATTTGTTTTTCCTTGTGTCTTTTGATAGATTTCCCCCCCCCACATTGTTATCACATGATACATCCAGTGATTCAAGTTGAGCTTTCAAAGAAAATTTTTTTCTTGCCCTTACCTTCTCCAAACTGAAGGAGTACAAATAATAGAAGTAAAATATATGCAATAATAGCAAAAAAGGCTGGGAGTGAGTGCTAATGGAATTATAGTATCATAAGGTTCTTACATTTGTCAAATGTGAAGATGAATTGAAAACAGTGAAATATGAACTGACTCAATATTGATTCTATATAGACTGTGATACAGCTACTAAAAAATAATAAAAATGTTATACAGTAGATAAAAAGACAATACAGGGAATACAATGGAATGCAAAAGATATTTAATTAACCTAAAGATAACAGGATAAGAGGCGGAAAATCATAAAAATCTTAAAACATATGGGATGAATAAAAAACAATAGCAAATTGGTACACAAATATAATAAACTAAACACTCCAATTAAAGTTAGATATTGTCAGACTAGATAAAATAGCAAGGACCAAACATAAAAGAGAAACTTTAAATGCTAAGACACAGATGGTTTGAAAGAGAAAGTTTAGCAAATGATATACCATGTTAACAGCCTAAGAAAGAAAAAGTATGTTTCACATAAATTTAGTCATTTCATAATAATAAAGGAATTACTTCAGTGGAATGACATCATAATTCTAAACTTGTATATAACTAAAAACAGAGCTTCAAAATTTATAAAGCAAAAATTGACAGAACTAAAGAAAGAAATAGGTAAATCTATAATCATAGTTGGAGATTTTAATATTTTATTCTCAGTAATTGTCAGACAAAGTTGATAAAAGAATACACAGGGATATAGAGGTTCTGAATAACACAATCAACCCAGTAGGCCTAATTAACATTTACAGAATACTAAACCCAACAATTAAAGAGCACATTTTTTTTTAATATTTCAATATATTTGAAGATACTTAAGTCTTATAGACTAATATGTCATGATCTATTAAGCAGTACAAGAATTTCAACCTTTGTAAATCATTCAAAGTAATGAACTACACTAAAAGAATAAAGGAGAAAAAAATCCGATAACTGTCTAATAGAAACAGAAAAACATTTGAGTAAATTCACTCATGATAAAAATTCCCAGCAAATTAAGAATAAAAAATAACTTTGACCATTTAATAAAGGGCATCTATGAATATATTGAATGCTTTCTCCTAAGAATGGGAAAAAGGCAATGATGGCCACTCTTGTCATTTTATTCAGTATTATATTCAAGGTTCTCACCAGTGTAATAGGCAAGAAAAGTTGTAAAGACTGGAGAGAAAAAGCGTGATTTTTTTCATGTAGAAAATATTAAAGAATCTGCAAAATTACTAAAATTAATAAGTGAATTTGATAATGTTGCAGGATAAATGGGTCAATGTACATAAATGATAAAACAATTAGAAAATAAAGTTAAAAATCAAATCCTACTTATGATAGCATCAAAAAATCAAATATCTAACAAATACTTAACAAAATATGTGTAAAACCTTTACACTGAAAACTATAAAATATTGCTGAGAGAATTTAAAGATAACCTAAAAAGTAGCAAGATAGGCCATAATCGTGGATTAGAAACATAAGACATCAATTATTCTCAAATTTATCTATTCAGTACAATTGCAGTCAATACCCAAGGAAGCTTTTTTAAAAATGGGAGCTGATTAAAAAATGAGTTAATTTGCATAAATAAGGTAATATAATAGAATTTTTCTGTTCTTTAAGAAAAAAAAGCCATAAAAGTTCAGTAAAAAAAACCGACAATTGACAATGGGTCTTGTTCTCTGGGAGACTTTAGAGAGTGATGGAGTCTGTGTCACACTGGAGAGCGTTCTTATCTCAGGAGGGCAGCACCTACTGAGCTAGAGGGAACTGTTACTTTGTGGAAAAGGTGATGGCCAGTACCGCCAGGGCTTCTGAATTTTCAAAAGAAGCTAGCTATCAGGATATTTATGTGAAAGCTTCTAACTGTTAATTTTTGAAATAATTCAATCCATTTTTTCTAGCTGCGAGAATGGGAAAAATAAAATATCTGAGGATCTGAGGGTCTTATTCCATCCCTACGTGCTCTGGTAAAGACTCTAACACATGGCAATTCGATAAAGAAAATACTCAATGGGGGATAAGATTGAGTTTGCCTTTGACGTCTTAGACTATAATTTTTAATATTTGTTGAATACTCTGTAATGTGTCAGGCAGTAACTTCAGGAACTACTTACATCCTACATAAGGAAATTCTGAGCCTTTGAAAACGTAAGTAGCATATACATGGAGGAGCTGGCATTCAAGCTCAGGTTTGTATGATTCCAGAACTCAGCCACAAAACTGTATTTCTCCCCAGTATGGAGCAGATGAGGAATAAGGGAATGAGAGAAGTCCATGCTGAGGAAGCAGCACAAGTAAGAGGTGAAAGTCACAACCCCGCACAAAGTTTGCCTCTTCTAATTCATGTCGTCTCCTCTCACTTTCCTCCCAGAGGAACAGAAAATGCTTGTTTGTTTTTGTTATTTTATTTTACTTTTTTAAACCATGTCTGGACCAGACAATCAGTACATTTACTCTTTACATAAAGAACACCTCTTGGAATGTCATTGTTTAGGACTTACCTCTTTCTCTGCAAGCAAAGACTATATTCTTGGCTGACCTCAGTGAGCATAGTAATTTCAAGACATGGAACTAATAATCTACTTGAGCATCAGTGAGTCCAGCAAATGAGCTGCATTATCCCTTCTCTTGTGTGATTAAAATCAGAATGAGAAGGCAGGCTCAGGAAGGATGGTTAAGCACAGAGATACATGGAAAAGAAACAAAAAAACAAAGGGACACACAGAGGAATAGTGGGTAATCTTCCCAGCCTGCCTGCACAATAGGGCCGCTGAAGCACACTCTCCCCTGAGCTACCAGCGAGAGCGGCTTCCCCTTCCATTACTTCCTGTGAAGCCTGGCCACTTCAGCACAGACCTTCTGTGGCTCAGGGGGTGAAGACCCTTGGTCAAGGACACAAGGTTGTTCCAAATAAGGACGAGTCTTTTCCCCCAGAGAACCAAAGGGGCAGTCATGCTTCCAGAGGGCTCTAAGCAGGTAAACTGAGTTGAGTTGGTTCTTTTTAGCACAACATTTAGGGAGGCAATCCATACACATGTAGGTGCTAAGCCACCTCCAACTGGTGTAGGCTCTTGGGCTCCCAAGCTACAATATTTGTACCTTTCCTTCTCTCCCATCACTTGCCCTGCTCACCTACTCATTCATTTCCCTCAATAAGTCTCACATGGGAAATACCAGGAACAAAGGCAAAACACAAGTAGCCACGAAGGGTTTGAAAAATGTCACTAAGGGGAAGACCATTGAGTGTGTTTGTTAAAGGCAGAGTTACTAGGTTTTTAAAAATAATTTTAATTCAATGGATGTGCCCTCAGAACACTCACAGCTAGTGGATAAGATCCACCCTTACTGTAACATAATCAGTACCACACAGAGATATATGCCCAGTGCTTTGAGATCTCAGAGGAGGGTGTGAAGGATTTTGCCTGAAGCCAGTTGGGAGTGGAAGTAAGGAAAGGCTCAGGCATTTCAGTGGGTGGTTAGAGCCACACAGCTTGAGCCCTGCACAAGAGTGTCCAGCCCCTCCACCCCACGAAGTCATGCAGGGCAACCCTCTCTATAATTTCCCGCCCAAGTTGGAACCTTTTCAGTGGCAGGCCTTCTCTATTTCCTGCAGTTTTTAGCACTCTGACCTCCATTCCTGTGAGATGCTTTCACTTGGTCCACCTCACCCTTGATAACTGGCATGAGCCTTCACAGGAGAGCTGCCAAACATCCTGGATTCAGCAAAGGACTGATGCATGACTTGCACGGGTCCCACCCTGATGAAGGGTCTGACCCTTTGTTGCTCCATGGCTCTCCTGAATCCTAGCCCCTGTTTTTGCCCTGTCTCTTTGCCTCATCCCTGCTTCCCTTATGGTCTTTCCTGCACATTCTTGCTCTACTTTCCCCTACAGACCTCCTGGCCCCCCAATTAGTTTCTTTACTTTCAACCCAGATACTGGACTCACCTCTTTTTAGTATTTTCCCCCTGGATTTGCCTTAGGGCTTGACCTGACTTTTCTGATAATGATTGACATTATGCTAATCTACATAATAGGTGTTTACATGTGTTTATTCCTCAGGCCTATGCTCTGGCGCTTCTCATGTTTTATAGAATAGGAGCTAGGCTTCAGAGTCAGACAGGACTGGGTTTGAATCACATTTAATCACTGTTTGTCTTTGGGCAAATTACATAAACTCTGAGTCTTAGTTCCCTCACTTATGAACTTGGTATGATAATCATACCTTCCTTGCTTAAGTCATAGAGCAGTTGCAAGTAGTTAATGAAACAATGCCCATAAGCTATTTAGGACAGTGACTAAAACATAGTAAATTTTCAATAAATGTTACTTATGGTGCCAATTGGTACCCAGTCACATCTAAATAGATGTTCAGTAAACAGTGTGCAAAATCAATAGGGAAAACAGCCAAAAGATCCAAAATAAGAACACACGCAAAAATATCCTTCAGAGCTGAAGTAATATTTATAAATCAGACTCATGACATATTTTATGTTCAAAGCCACATCTTCTGGGTTAGGGAGGCTGTACAGTGTACCAAGCAGGGGACTAAGGAACCAACTCGCGTGGCTCTGATTCCTGCTCCGTTAAACGATGGAAACCTCAGCCTTAGTCATGCTGTCTGGCTGTGCAGGAATGAGATCCTGAATTTGTGAGCTCTGCCACCTTTGGAGCACAAATCCCAAACACAACTCCATAATGCAGTGTGGAAATTAAGTATGACACGCTATATCAGTTCTAGGCACATTAGCAGAGATTGAAAATGGTTTCCCACTTAGACATTTTCAATGGATGATAAATAGGGTTAATGGATTGTGACTGACGTACTCCTGCCCTCTTAAATCTTCCAGGAAGCTTTTAAAACTGGTAAATACATATTCTTCATGATGGTTTGCAAAAATCTGCTCTAATTCAATTTTGAGCTGCTTAGGACTGCAAAAATGCAAAAACCTGCCTGAGGAAACATCCAAGCCCTGGCCCTTAAAAAAAAAAAAAAAAGACATTGAAAATGACACTTTAAATCATCAGCTTCCCAGAGTCTTTTGAAGTCCTGCACATTTGAGTTGGCCTGGTGTTAATCTTCTTTTAAGAATAAAATCCAAGGTCAGTATTTTATTTTGCATGTTTTCTCAGGAAGCTTTGGAACGCTCAGGGTGGTTCTTTGAATCAATTTGTGTATGTGTTCACATATATGAAAAGCAGAAGAGGGAATGGGGGCCATGGATCTTGTCATCTAGTTGGATGCAGTGTCCTCTACTTTGCCTTGCATAGCCTTGAGGGAACTAAGCTCACTTGAGCCAAAGGAAGAACATGACAAAACAGCTAGGCTTGTGATGCTGGGTGGAGTTAGCAGCCTTGCTTCCCTAATAACTCCAAAGGCTTGACAGATGCATTCCATAAAGAGCCTTGGCACCCAATGATCTTCACTTAAATGCTCAGTGGGACTCTGCTATGCTGCCCTCTAGTGTTAATGGTACAGTAGAGGTGGCAGGAGCCCCCTGGCTGTGCCATCTCCGGGGGCAGGTCAGACACCAGGAACAAGGAAGAAATCTGAGGCAGCAGCAGTTTTCTGTAGGAAAACTGGGAGAACCCAGGGCACAGAGGCTGTTAGGAAAGGACAGGGAAACACGGGCAAACATGAAGGACAATTCAAGCTGGGACTAGATAAGTGGGTCTTACATTCTAGTTTCTCAAGTGTATCACCTCTGAGGGGAAAAGGGAAATGAATCATCCTCTTTTAACCCACATCCGGGGCATAGGAGAAATTTTCCACTGGTCGATCGACATAGCTGTGCTATAGAGAAGAGTACTTGAAGTTGGGTAGAAAATCTAGGTTTAAGCCACTTACTAGCTAGATGGTTTCAGGTTTTTAAATTTTTTTTCTGTTTTGAGATTTTAATTACGTCCTTTGAACGGTGGGGTAGTCAAATCCACCTCAAAAGATTATTTTCTATATTAAATGAGATAGCAATATTTTATAAACTTTAGAGTCCCACATAAATGTTAATTATCTTCATTAGCACTACCATTAATTTCTCAGGAAGTAATCTGGCAAGATGGAGTTTCTTTCTCCTTATGAGGATCTCAAGTCCAGAGACCTTAAAATAACATGACTACTGATTCCCAGTGAATGGACTGGGGAAGCAAGTTCACCTAGTTCACATTTATATCTTACTTAGATATAGCTTCCATAGCACCTACATAGTAAGTTAAATAAAATGTTTCTTAAATGATATAGTAACAGTGATGGTGAATCAAATGTTGGTTTGTCTTAGATTTTACTCCGAAGGGATTTAGAAGAATGAACTCCTGGGGGAAGGAAGGAACCAGAGCCAGGACCAAGTGTTATATAGTTCTGTAGATCAGTAGTTCTCACTTTATTTATTTATTTATTTTTTGAGAACTTTAACACCTCCATCAACCTGGGTAACTGATAAAGAGTTGTCACGTGCTTTGCTTGACCAAGGAAGAACACTAATACAAAATAAAACAGGAAACCACAACCTATTCTCATTCTCGTTTCATAAAGGAAAGACCATTTTAACCTCCTTCCTTCCAAAGTCAGAAAGACAAAATCACAGTTTTTTTTTAATAGCGTTAAGAAAAACATACTTAAAAATTCTTCTCATGTTGTAATAAAGCCAAAACATTGTCAAGACCAGTGAGATCTGCACGCTTACATTGGAAATCATTTATATGGATGTCTCTGGATACATCAATCTTCTGAGACCTCTCCTAAACCCAATTTCTCCCTGCCTTCTTCTCTCCTATGTCTGAGTAGCTATCCCATGTTCAGAAGAAACAGGGACAGATGAGACTATAAAATTCATAGTCTCAGAAGCTAGTAACCCTTGTTATAGCATTTCCTGGAATAATTGCTTTCTCATTGCAATGGGCATTTGACAGACACACATTTTCCCTTGTATGTCTTTCATCACAGACATAGAAGGCAAACCACTCAGGATAATGGAATAAAGTAACCACATTAGGATCTGTAAGCATATGTGCATTTATTCATAACAATGCTGAAAGGGATCTAAGACATTTAAATCAATTGCACATGTATTCACCATATAATTTAATTAGCACTGGTGGAAGGCACCATAAGAGCTCCTATTACACTGTTTCCATTACAAATAATTTTTTAAAAAAATACTTGCAGTATTAGGGACGGTGTTCTCTTTGTAATTACGAAAGGGCAATTTGTTTAAGAGCTTCACTGACGTCATGTATGCAAGAGCTATTTGTCATTTCAGCAAAATGCAACAGATAGATCTTTGCCAAAGGAAATAGTGTTTGTCATTGTAGCACTTTACGTTATTTAAATATACATAATGAAGCCAGTAGACTTAGGTAGTCACTATCTACTTAATTGGCTGATTTTAAAATCAAATAGAAATTTCAGGAAAAAGGAAGGGGAATAGTAACCTCAATGTTTATATTGACAGCAATAATAACTACCACCATGCACTGAATCATACTGGTTTCTGGGTTGGAAACTAGATTTAATACATACAATGTCTCCAATTCTCACAAATAACTAATTCTTACAAATAATCTCCATTTTACTCATGAGGAAATTGAAGCTCAGAGAGTTCCTTATGTAAATTGTACAGGATCAAATCAGAGGCATCAGGAAGTAAAGTTGTATCAATGCCCATCTTATTCCCAGTACAGAACACTATTTTTTCTAAGGTATAATGCTTTAGTGTAAACAATAGGTAAAAATCCACTGTGAACTGTCTTAGCATTTCCGTTTAAGAAGAACCAAAGGAGGTTAAACTATATGCTGCTATGTGCAGATGATTCTATAAACAGTGACATGAATTCACACCCACTCAATTATTTCCAACTTCCATTGTAAATATTTTTGACTACTTTAGTGAAAGAAAACACAAATGGATTTTTTGTTGTTTTTTGTCCTAAATATTCTTCATAAGAAGAGCAAAAGACTTTTTTCTTCTTCCACAATCAGAGACAAAGGCATAACCGAAAGATCTTCTGAGCACTTAAAATATAACATCACAGAGAACCTCATTTGTGCAGAGAAATGCTGAACTTGCGATAGTCAGGATAGGACATTGGTTACATCCTCTTTCCCCTTTCAAATAATTTTGATGACTTCCCCAAAACATAGCAGGACGCATCTCTCAAGCCATTTCTTCAGAGACAGTACCAATCCATTGGGTAAACGTGTCTGGTGAGCCCTTTAGAAGTAGACAACTTTAAAAGACTCAGCTGAAATTGCTAATTAGTAGAAAATCACACCTTGAAAGCCATCATAAGAGTGATAGCTACATCAAGAGCTTTCTTTTCTCTATAACTCTGAAACCATTCTTTGTGTTGTTGGAAAGCAGTGCATTCCTGATATATTTAATTGTGACTATGTTTTCCCAGGAATAGGAGTTCACTTGGGACTCTATCATTGTAAAAAAAAAAAACCACTATCACAATAGATCACTGTTTTTTCCAACTAGTATAAACTGAATAAAAGCATCTTGGAAATCTTTTTTGTTTCTGTCTAGGGAATCACATTGCATATTAGCCTTATAAAGGCTCTGAGAAGTTCTGCAATAAAGGAATCTGTTTAAATTTCTTTAGTGAGCAATTACGATTTGAGAGTGCAGCACTGTTTTCCATCAGTCCTGTAACATCCTGCAGAACAATTGTAGTGGACTCTGGGATGTGCTGTCCAGATACCTCTTTAAGGAATGACTTCTTGCCCCAGCTGTCAGCTCCTTTAAGGTTTGCCTAAGTCACAGAGAGCCTTACCCAGTGGTTTTCCCTTCCCAGTGGTCAGGAGGGAGGTTGGCCCACATTCAATTGCATATTGATGTGGGAGTGTAAAGACCTAGCCATTTTGCCCAAATGTGAGATAGCTTTGAGTAACTATACGTACTCCAGAGCTCCCCATGGGGTTGAATGAGGCGTTGTTTGGCCTACATAGCAGTTTCACTTTTCTGCTTAATCCTGCTTCTAGTCTTTTCTTTCTCACAGGGTTAATCCCAATAAATAGCTTAAACACCAAGCTCCATCTCAGAACTATTTCTAGAGAACCCCATTTGTGAATTTGTTACCAGGGGTGGTCTGAGAAACCAGGCAATAAGATGGGATTTGGGAGCTAGATAACTTACTGCCCAGCAGGCAACAGAGACCCCATTACAGGTAGTAAAGAAATCACAGAGGGCGCCTGGCACCAGGTGGCAGTAGAATTGTTCAAATTCTCACCGGCGGTGAATTGGGATGTTGTACAGAGAGAAAGGAATGCAATGGCTGGTGTGATGCATCAGATGTTTGAGAATTCCAGAGGAAATAGTATCTATGTGGATGATGGGAAGGGGTAAATATTGCTAAGCACCACTGGTACTGCAAAAATGAAAACAAAAAGCTGTGATTTGTCACCAGGAAATTGAAAGCCAGTTTTGAAAGTCAGAGGGACTCCTTGGTAGCTTATGAAGATGCTCTCATCTTCTGAAGTGGGAGAGAAGGGAAAGTTGAGGAGCAGTTCTAGGATTTAATAGTCACAGCGGCTGAGTCCCAGAGGAGGTAAAATGTTCAACCAACGCAAGTCTGTTACTCCATGGTCAGAACGTAGGTTGGGAAATGTATGAGTGGTGGATATCGCTCGACTGTAGTAATTGAGCCAGATGACCAAGAAGTAGCTAACACACTAGAGGCTTTGGTAAGACACATGAGCTCCGGAAGATAGGAGATAAACCCTATGAAAATTCAGAGGCCTGCTACATCAGTAACATGTTTAGTTGTCTCGTGTTAAGGTGTGTTTGGAACATCTGATATGAGTAAAAGACAAGTTATGAGACACTAAACAACCATGCCTCTGGGGCTTCCCACCATGAGCTGGGTTCTGCCAGATCCATCAAGTCTCATGGTGCAGCAGGCCCAGATTTCCATTATGAGATGGAGTGGTATTTGGTAAATCTGGGATGATGCACTTTTGTCATTTTGCTTTGTGGGGCACAAGCAAACTGGTAATCCAGTCTCCCGTGTCACTCCCAATGGTGCTCCAAAACTCCTTCCTCAGCTCACACCTGTGGTCATAGGAGAGCTTCCTTAAGATCAGGAACAAAAAACCTAAGTTTGGTTTTTAGATGTGAAAGCTTGGTATATGACTGCAAGCCAAAAAGGAATGGCAGCTGCACAGCGGCCTCATTTAGGATTGGCCTTAAAAAAGGGGAAATAATCTCAAAGGGTAGAGTGGGACACCAGGGTCTCAAACTATATAGAAAGAAAAGTGGCTTAAGGTTAGAATATATAAGAACTCATGGGCAGTCATAAAAAGTCTGGCCAGGAGCTTGAAAGAAGACAGATTGGAATTTGGGAATGAGGCCTGAGCTTAGAGGTATGTGGAAGAACATATGGCACAGAACACAAAGTGGGATCTTTGTGTGATGTGTTAACACTAACAAGAGACTGTCCTACAGGGAAGAAGCATTAAACAACCAAGTAGACAGAATGACTTGATCACTGTTATCAGTCCGCCTCGGCCACTGGCCACCCCAAGTTTGGCACAATAAGTATATGAATGGAGTGGTCATTGTTGGAGAGATGGAGGTTAACCATGGGCCTAACAGTATGGTCTTCTATTAACAAAGCCTGATTTGACCACAACTGCTTTTGATTGTCTACCTGCCAGAAACTGAGGTAAACGCTGGGCCCCTGATGTGGCAAATTCCTCAAGAAGACCAACCAGCCACTCAATGGCAAGTAGGCTATATTAAAACACTTTCCTCTTATAAGGTCCAGATGTTTGTTCCAACAGTAATAGACACATATTCCAGATACAGTTTCACTTTTCTGACTGTAGCATAAGTCAGCACCACTTTGCCCGTGGCTTATGGGGTGTTTGATCGACCCACATGGAATCCCACATAACATTGTGTCAGATCACAGGACTCCTTACAACAAAGTAAATGTGGGAATGGACCTATGAACATGAGATTCACTGGTAGAACCACATGGTATACAATCCAGAAGCTGCTTTCCTGGTAGAGAATTGGAATGATCTCTGAAGCTTAGCAGACATGGTGGCTGAAGGTGAGGAGGTTTACAATGGATAGTAGAAGAGGGAAAACTGAGCATCCCTTGTAGTCTTGAGAATGTATACGTTCTCCCAGGAGAACGTATACAGTGGTATACGTATACACTCTCAAGGGAGCATATACAGCTCCCTTGAGAGCGTATACAGTGGTGGGGGCTGCAGTATGCCCCACGAACTTTCCTCTTCAAAGTTTCACCCAGAATGAGTACTTCCCACTCGAGTACCAGAGGAGCTTCTTCCTGAACAAATGTGGAGTAGATCTGAGCCGCATCAAGGGGTAGATGGTGAGAGACACGGGGATGTGCTGCCCAGATGTCCTTTCAAGAAAGAACTTCTTGCCCCAGCTATCAACTCCTTCAGGGTTTGCCTCAGCCGCAAAATGCTACTTATTCCAAAGATTTATCCTTAAAGTGCAGTCCCTATGCAGTGAGGGAAAGAAGCAGATATATGAAGGCCTGGCTGATTCAGGCAAATGCAGGACAGCTCTGATGGGCTGTGTTAACTGCAGACCTTCTCCAGCGTAAATTGAGGCTTTGTTGGATGTGAATCGCAATACACCTTCTTCCTCTGCCCGTTCTGATGCTTCCACTTCTATTCACAGATATTGGTTCTTAATAAATACCCTGAATGCTAAACTCCATTCTAAGCACTTGCTTCAGGAAACCCTGCCCATGAAGTGTTCCACAAAATACCGATTTGCAAAACGTTGTACTAGGAGATTATAAGAATGAATTATATTTTTCTTCTCACTTATTAGTCCTTTAAAGATAACAAGTATCTTAAAAATTATTACCACCTCTATTTTCTCTTAAATCTTTTCACTTAATTTTCTTTTAATTGGGTATATGAGCATTAATTAGGTGCATGTGGATTAAAGCAAGCAAAAAGAAAGAAAAGGAAGAAAGAAAACACCTTCATGCCAGGCATTACTATATCTGGAAAATATATAAGGGAATTATGTGGCAGTATCGGATGCCATGTTGTCTATAAGTGGCTTAGAACCCTATTGAAAAGTAAGAAACGTATGAAAAAAATAAAAAGAATAAGAGACTAAAAAGCAGTTCACGTCACAGTACAACAGTCATAAGACAGGACATGATTAACTTCTCAATAAGAGAGTACAGGATAAAATGTGCTCGAGGAACTAGAGTCACAAAAGGGCAGATATAGTCAAAATACTAACAAAATAATTAGAATAAGGAAAGAAAATAATCTCAGACAGGAGTTTTGGGAATCTTCATAGAAAAAAATGGGGATTTGAATTGAATTGGCCTCTTCCTTCCAGATATATCTGATTCTGTATAAAATCAAAATGTTCAAAACTTACTTGAAAAATCCCCATATTTGTGAGGCACAGCACTTTGTTCCATAGAAAGAAATTGCCATGGACTGAATTGTTTTCCCCCCAAATTCATATATTCAAGCCCTAATCTTCAATGTGAGTGTATTTGGAGACAGGGCTTTTAGAAGGTAATTAAGGTTAAATGAGGTCCTAAGGGTGGGGTCCTAATCCCATAGGATTGCTGGACTAAGAAGAGGCCAGCATGCACGTGCATGCAACAAGAAAGTCCATGTTAATACACAGAAAGAAAGCAGCCGTCTACAAGCCAAGAAGAGAACTTTCACCAGAAACCTTATCTGCCCTCACCTTGATCTTGGACTTCCTAGCCTCCAGAACTGGGAGAAAACAAATTTCTGTTGTTAAAGCCACCCAGTCTATGGTACTTTGATATGGCAGCCCATACTGATTCAGACAGAAATTATCCTAAAAGGAAAGGTGGCCTGTTCCCTGTCAGATTTTTATATTCTGGCAGAAGCAGAAAACACTGGCAAGACCCATGTCAAGAAGGGAAATGTTCCAAGTGCATGTGTTGTGTATGAGTAGGAGAGGAGAAAGATAAAATACATACATATATCTCACTTTATTTTAGTTTGATATACCACGTTTATTTAATTATAAGATATTTATAATTTTATAATCCAGTAAGTACAAAATAAGCACATTGGGTGAGAGACATAAGGGAAGGAAAACATTCTTTGAGCAGGAGCGAAGACCCTAAAGAGAATGTATGGCAGTTTGGAGGGTGAGGGTGGTATAGGGTGAAAATTGAGGATATAATCCTTTGATTTAAATAAGACAGAGCAAGCAAAATGAACAGAAGCCACTGCACCTAAATGCAGAGCTTCATTTACATAGAAACAGGAACAATTTCATGTTCAAGAAATGTCAGTTTTCTATAAATACGGAGGTTCAGTCATTACCACCAGAATTATTCATTATACTATGATTCAAAACAAGATGAACATACTGGGCCAACATTAGAACTCCATTCCCCAAAGTGGCCTTTCATGTATTTTTCAAAACTGGCTTTGTCCATCCAAAAATAAAAGTTTGCTGAGTATGTGATAAGGTCAGAATATAAAAAAGATATGAACTCATTTCTTTCCCAATTCAAGTGAGCAAGGACTAGTCATTAGGAACACTTGAGATATTTAACTGACTTGCATAGATTACCATTTCCTTAAATATTTTAAATTTAAAGTTCGGTAATGGAAGAATATCAGCATCTGAGTTCTCATTCTAATTGTCTCTGCCCCTCTTCACCCCTGTCTTCAGCCACTTCTCTCTTCTTTCTATTCTTTACCTACCTACATCACATCCATTCTTTAAGCCCTGAGTAAGACTTTTGTCTTTTCTGACGACTTCCTTTTAGGATTTTCTTGGGGACTCTGTGTGTGTCTGTGTGTGTGTGTATTAAAATATACATGTACACTCTTGTTTATCTTGCTCAAGGTCTAGTGGACCTTTTAAAATTGAAATCTCATCCCTAACTTCAATTTCAGGATATTTTGGTCTATTGTTCCTTTCATAATTTCTTTATCATCATTGCCTCTGTTCTCTCAATCTGGAACTTCTATAAGAAACATTACTTACATCTTGAATACGCACTCCTAGTTTCTGCATTTTTCTCTCATATGTTCTGTCTCTTCTCTGTTCGACTCATGTTTGCTTCTGGATCACACATTTTGTCTTCAACAGTGATCATTCTAATGAGTTAGTTCAGCTATAAATACATGTTTATATTTAATTGCTAAACACTTTTTCTTGTTTTCTGTTATTTTGTCATAGCATGCTGAATTTATATTATTTATATATTACCTTCTCTAATTTCACTGAGGCTCCATAGAATTGTTTCTGAAGTCTTCCATTGACATCTCAATTATGTCTGTTTCTTCCAGGATCAGTCTTTCTATGTGTTCACTTTGTTCTTATTATTTCATGGTGTTGGTTTTCCTCAAATGAGTGGTGGTCCTTGTTGGTTTGTTCATGTTAATGCATGAACTGGATTAACGGAGTCAGGTTTCCCTGAAGTTCTTCCATTCTTTTCTTCCACTGACTCCTACCTGAATGAAAGGGCTCAATTAGGTTCTGGGTGTGTAGACATTCTGTTTCAACTAACAGGCTACTTTTTAGCTGCACAGTCATGGAGGTTCTTCAGTTTTAGATCTCCCCATTGCCAAATAAGAAGAGATTTATACTAGTAGCAAAGAAATTTAGTATGTTTTTCTCCTCAGTAGAGCTGCCTTTCGCTACCTCTTTTTTCTTCTCTCTTCTCAGTCTTTTCTCACTGTCATAGGAATTTTAATAAGCCCTCAGGTTAAGACTGAGCCCTCCCGAGGCAGCATAGTTCCTTCACTTTTCGGATTTTAGCCTGGGATAAGATTCTTCTGCAGGCCATAGTGTGTGTGTGTGTGTGTGTGTGTAGAGAGAGACCAACTAGCACAGATACTTTAATATAGTTCTTTAATAAATAGCTCTGACGCATTGCTCCAGGAATCCATTTTGTTTTGTTTTGTTCTGTTTTGTTTTATTTCATGTGTTCACTTTGTATTTGATATTCCCCTGTGTCTGTGATTATCTTCATGATGATTTTCATCTGCTCATGCTTTATGCTATGGTTTACCCAGCTTCATCAGGCCCAGTCCATCTGCTTTTTATGTCTCAGGACTCTTTTACAATAGCTTAGATTTTCTTATTTTCCATCTGTTGTGAAGCAAGCTTTTTTTTTGTTCTTTAAGTTGAACTGAATTTGCTGAATATAATTCTAATTGTTCAGCATATTTATAAATTCAACTTCAGATTTGAAAAATGTTCTTCAACCACATAAAATGAGATATTTTTAAAAACAAATGGTTGTTTTGAACATTAGCCTTTCATAATGAACTATTATTAAATTGAACAAATATACCAGTAACTTTCTTTTTTATGTATATATAACTTATTTTTTTGGTCAGTAAAATCTCAAGAACGGCATAAAGATTCCATATCAAAGGATAACTCAAATTCATACTTTTAAAATCAGATTTGACAATGTAGAGAACTTTTTTTAACCCAGGCTTCATCTTGATCTAATCTTTTTTTCTAACATCTTTATTGGAGTATAATTGCTTCAGAATGTTGTGTTAGTTTCTACTGTATAACAAAGTGAATCAGCTACATGCATACATATATCCCCATATCCCCTTCCTCTTGCGTCTCCCTCCCACACTCCCTATCCCACCCCTCTAGGTGGTCACAAAGCACCTAGCTGATTTCCCTATGCTATGCAGCTGCTTCCCACTAGCTATCTATTTTACATTTGGTACTGTATATATGTCAGTGCTACTCTCTCACTTCATCCCAGCTTACCCTTCCCGCTCCCTGTGTCCTCAAGTCCATTCTCTACATCTGCGTCTTTATTCCTGTCTTGCCCCTAGGTTCATCAGAACCTTTTTTTTTTTTTTAGATTCCATATATACGTGTTAGCATACTGTATTTGTTTTTCTCTTTCTGACTTACTTCACTCTGTATGACAGACTCTAGGTCCATCCACCTCACTACAAATAACTCAGTTTCGTTTCTTTTTATGGCTGAGTAATATTCCATTGTATATATGTACCACATCTTCTTTATCCATTCATCTGTTGATGGAAACTTAGGTTACTTCCATGTCCTGGCTATTGTAAATAGTGCTGAAATGAACATTGTGGTACATGTCTCCTTTTGAATTATGGTTTACTCAGGGTATATGCCCAGTAGTGGATTGCTGGGTTATATGGTAGTTCTATTTTTTAGCTTTTTAAGGAACCTCCACACTGTTCTCCATAGTGGCTGTATCAATTTACATTCCCACCAACAGTGCAAGAGGGTTCCCGTTTCTCCACACCCTCTCCACCATTTATTGTTTGTGGATTTTTGATGATGGCCATTCTTGACTGGTGTGAGGAGATACCTCACTGTAGTTTTGATTTGCATTTCTCTAATGATTAGTGATGTTGAGCATCCTTTCATCTACCTCTTGGCCATCAGTAGGTCTTCTTTGGAGAAATGTCTATTTAGGTCTTCTGCCTATTTTTGGATTGGGTTGTTTGTTTCTTTGATATTTAGCTGCATGAACTGCTTGTATATTTTGGAGATTAATCCTTTGTCAGTGGCTTCATTTGCAAATATTTTCTCCCATTCTGAGGGTTGTCTTTTCATCTTGTTTACAGTTTCCTTTGCTGTGCAAAAGCTTTTAAGTTTCATTGAGTCCCATTTGTTTATTTTTGCCTTTATTTCCATTTCTCTAGGACGTGGGTCAAAAAGGATCTTGCTGTGATTTATGTCATAGATTGTTCTGACTCTGTTTTCCTCTAAGGGTTTGATAGTGGCTGGCCTTACATTTAGGTCTTTAATCCATTTTGAGTTTATTTTTGTGTATGGTGTTAGGATGTGTACTAATTTCATTCTTTTATATGTAGCTGTCCAGTTTTCCCAGCACTACTTATTGAAGAGGCTGTCTTTCTCCATTGTACACTCGTGCCTCCTTTATCAAAGATAAGGTGAACATATGTACATGGGTTTATCTCTGGGTTGTCTATCCTGTTCCATTGATCTATATTTCTGTTTTTGTGCCAGTACCATACTGTCTTGATGACTGTAGCTTTGTAGTATAGTCTCAAGACAGGGAGCCTGATTCCTGCAGCTCAGTTTTTCTGTTTTTTTTTTTAACACCTTTATTGGAGTATAATTACTTTACAATGGTGTGTTAGTTTCTGCTTTATAACAAAGTGAATCAGTTATACATATACATATGTCCCCATATCTCTTCCCTCTTGTGTCTCCCTCCCTCCCCGCTCCTTATCCCACCCCTCTAGGTGGTCACAAAGCACCGAGCTGATCTCCCTGTGCTATGTGGCTGCTTCCCACTAGCTATCTATTTTACATTTGGTAGTGTGTATACGTCCATGCCACTCTCTCACTTTGTCCCAGCTTACCCTTCCTCCTCCCCGTATCTCAAGTCCATTCTCTAGAACGTCTGCATCTTTATTCCTGTCTTGCCCCTAGGTTCTTCATGACCTTTTTTTTTTTTTTTTTTTTTAGATTTCATATATATGTGTTAGCATACAGTATTTGTTTTTCTCTTTCTGACTTACTTCACTCTGTATGACAGTCTCTAGGTCCATCCACCTCACTATGAATAACTCAGTTTCGTTCCTTTTTATGGCTGAGTAATATTCCATTGTATATATGTGCCATATCTTCTTTATCCATTCATCTGTTGATGGAAACTTAGGTTGCTTCCATGTCCTGGCTATTGTAAATAGAGCTGCAATGAACATTGTGGTACATGACTCTTTTTGAATTATGGTTTTCTCAGGGTATATGCCCAGTAGTGGGATTGCTGGGTCATATGGTAATTCTAGTTTTAGTTTTTTAAGGAACCTCCATACTGTTCTCCATAGTGGCTGTATCAATTTACATTCCCACCAACAGAGCAAGAGGGTTCCCTTTTCTCTACACCCTCTCCAGCATTTATTGTTTGTAGATTTTTTGATGATGGCCATTCTGACAGGTGTGAGATGATATCTCATTGTAGTTTTGATTTGTATTTCTCTAATGATTAATGATGTTGAGCATTCTTTCATGTGTCTGTGGGCAATCTGTATATCTTCTTTGGAGAAAAGTCTATTTAGGTCTTCTGCCCATTTTTGGATTGGGCATTTTTTGATTGTTTGTTTTTTTGATATTGAGCTGCATGAGCTGCTTGTAAATTTTGGAGATTAATCCTTTGTCAGTTGCCTCATTTGCAAATATTTTCTCCCATTCTGAGGGGTGTCTTTTCGTCCTGTTTATGGTTTCCTTTGCTGTGCAAAAGCTTTTAAGTTTCATTAAGGTCCCATTTGTTTATTTTTGTTTTTATTTCCATTTCTCTAGGAGGTGAGTCAAAAAGGATCTTGCTGTGATTTATGTCATAGAGTGTTCTGCCTGTGTTTTCCTCTAAGAGTTTGATGGTGTCTGACCTTACATTTAGGTCTTTATAATCCATTTTGAGTTTATTTTTGTGTATGGTGTTAGGGAGTGTTCTAATTTCATTCTTATACATGTAGCTGTCCAGTTTTCCTAGCACCACTTATTGAAGAGGCTGTCTTTTTTCCACTATATATTCTTGCCTCCTTTATCAAAGATAAGGTGACCATATGTGCATGGGTTTATCTCTGGGCTTTCTATCCTGTTCCATTGACCTATATTTCTGTTTCTGTGCCAGTACCGTACTGTCTTGATTACTGTAGCTTTGTAGTATAGTCTGAAGTCAGGGAGCCTGATTTCTCCAGCTCCGTTTTTCTTTCTCAAGATTGCTTTGGCTATTCGGGGTCTTTTGTGTTTCCATACAAATTGTGAAATTTTTTGTCCTAGTTCTGTAAAAATGCCAGTGGTAGTTTGATAGGGATTGCAATGAATCTGTATATTGCTTTCGGTAGTAGAGTCATTTTCACAATGTTGATTCTTCCAATCCAAGAACATGGTATACCTTTCCATCTATTCATATCATCTTTAATTTCTTTCATCAGTATCTTATAATTTTCTGCATACAGGTCTTTTGTCTCCTTAGGTAGGTTTATTCCTAGATATTTTATTCTTTTTGTTGCAATGGTAAATGGGAGTGTTTTCTTAATTTCTCTTTCAGATTTTTCATCATTAGTGTATAGGAATGCAAGTGATTTCTGTGCATTAATTTTGTATCCTGCTACTTTAACAAATTCATTGATTAGCTCTAGTAGTTTTCTGGTAGCATCTTTAGGATTCTCCATGTATAGTATCATGTCATCTGCAAACAGAGACAGCTTTACTTCCTCTTTTCCAATTTGGATTCCTTTTACTTCTTTTTCTGCTCTGATTGCTGTGCTTAAAACTTCCAAAACTATGTTGAATAATAGTGGTGAGAGTGGGCAACCTTGTCTTCTTCCTGACCTTAGTGGAAATGGTTTCAGGTTTTCACCTTGAGGATGATGTTGGCTGTGGGTTTGTCATGTATGGCCTTTATTATTTTGAGGAAAGTTCCCTCTATGCCTACTTTCTGGAGCATTTTTATCATAAATGGGTGTTGAATTTTGTCGAAAGCTTTCTCTGCATCTATTGAGATGATCATATGGTTTTTCTCCTTCAGTTTGTTAATATGATGTATCATGTTGATTGATTTGCATATATTGAAGAATCCTTGCATTCCTGGGATAAACCCCACTTGATCATAGTGTATGATCCTTTTAATGTGCTGTTGGATTCTGTTTGCTAGTATTTTGTTGAGGATTTTTGCATCTATGTTCATCAGTGATATTGGCCTGTAGTTTTCTTTCTTTGTGACATCTTTGTCTGGTTTTGGTATCAGAGTGATGGTGGCCTCGTAGAATGAGTTTGGGAGTGTTCCTCCCTCTGCTATATTTTGGAACAGTTTGAGAAGGATAGGTGTTAGCTCTTCTCTAAATGTTTGATAGAATTCACCTGTGAAGCCACCTGGTCCTAGGCTTTTGTTTGTTGGAAGATTTTTAATCACAGTTTCAATTTCAGTGCTTGTGATTGGTCTGTTCATATATTCTATTTCTTCAGTCTTGGAAGGTTGTGCATTTCTAAGAATTTGTCCATTTCTTCCAGGTTGTCTATTTTATTGGCATAGAGTTGCTTGTAGTAGTCTCTCATGATCCTTTTTATTTCTGCAGTGTCAGTTGTTACTTTTGCCTTTTCATTTCTAATTCTATTGATTTGAGTCTTCTCCCTTTTTTCTTGATGAGTCTGGCTAATGGTTTATCAATTTTGTTTATCTTCTCAAAGAACCAGGTTTTAGTTTCATTGATCTTTGCTATCATTTCCTTCATTTCTTTTTCATTTATTTCTGATCTGATCTTTATGATTTCTTTCCTTCTGCTAACTTTGGGGGGTTTTTTGGTTTTCTTTCTCTAATTGCTTTAGGTGTAAGGTTAGGTTGTTTATTTGACATTTCTCTTGTTTCTTGAGGTAGGATTGTATTGCTATAAAATTCCCTCTTAGGACTGCTTTTGCTGCATCCCATAGGCTTTGGGTCATTGTGTTTTCATTGTCATTTGTTTCTAGGCATTTTTTTATTTCCTCTTTGATTTCTTTGGTGATCTCTTGGTTATTAAGTAGTGTATTGTTTACCCTCCATGTATTTGTATTTTTTCAGATTTGTTCCTGTAATTGATACCTAGTCTCATAGCATTGTGGTCAAAAAGGTACTTGATACGATTTCAATTTTCTTAAATTTACCGAGGCTTGATTTGTGACCCAAGATATGGTCTATCCTGGAGAATGTTGCATGAGCACTTGAGAAGAAAGTGTATTCTGTTGTTTTTGGTTGGAATATCCTATAAATATCAATTAAGTCCATCCTGTTTAATGTATCATTAAAAGCTTGTGTTTCCTTATTTATTTTCATCTTGGATGATCTGTCCATTGGTGAAAGTGAGGTGTTAAAGTCCCCTTCTATGATTGTGTTACTGTCGACTTCCCCTTTTATGGCTGTTAGCATTTGCCTTTTGTATTGAGGTGCTCCAATGTTGGGTGCATAAATATTTACAATTGTTATGTCTTCTTCTTGGATCAATCCCTTGATCGTTATGTAGTGTCCTTCTTTGTCTCTTGTAATAGTCTTTGTTTTAAAGTCTATTTTGTCTGATATGAGAATTGCTACTCCAGTTTTCTTTGGATTTCCTTTTGCATGGACTATCTTTTTCCATCCCCTCACCTTCAGTCTGTATGTGTCCCTAGTTCTGAAGTGGGTCTCTTGTAGACAGCATATATACAGGTCTTGTTTTTGTATCCATTCAGCCAATCTATGTCTTTTGGTTGGAGCATTTAATCCATTTACATATAAGGTAATTATCATTATGTATGTTCCTATGACCATTTTCTTAATTGTTTTGTGTTTATTTTTGTAGGTCTTTTCCTTCTCTTGTGTTTCCTGCCTAGAGAAGTTCCTTTAGCATTTGTTGTAAAGCTGGTTTGGTGGTGCTGAATTCTCTTAACTTTTGCTTGTCTGTAAAGGTTTTAATTTCTCCATCAAATCTAAATGAGATCCTTGCTGGGTATAGTAATCTTGGTTGTAGGTTTTTCCCTTTCATCACTTTAAATATGTCCTGCCACTCCCTTCTGGCTTGCAGAGTTTCCGCTCAAAGTTCATCTATTAACCTTATAGGGATTCCCTTGTATGTTATTTGTTGCTTTTCCCTTGCTGCTTTTAATATTTTTTCTTTGTATTTAATTTTTGATAGTTTGATTAATATGTGTCTCGGCATGTTTCTCTTTGGGTTTATCCTGTATGGGACTCTGCGCTTCCTGGCCTTGATTGACTATTTCCTTTCCCATGTTAGGGACGTTTTTGACTATAATCTCTTCAAATATTTTCTCAGACCCTTTCTTTTTCTCTACTTCTTCTGGGACCCCTGTAATTTGAATGTTGGTGTGTTTAATATTGTCCCAGAAGTCTCTGAGACTGTCCAGAATTCTTTTCATTCTTTATTCTACTCCCTGGCAGTTATTTCCACTATTTTATCTTCCTGGTCACTTATCCGTTCTTCTGCCTCAGTTATTCTGCTATTGATTCCCTCTAGAGTATTTTTAATTTCAGTTATTGTGTTGTTCATCCCTGTTTGTTTGCTTTTTAGTTCTTCTAGATCCTTGTGAAATGTTTCTTGTATTTTCTCCATTCTGTTTCTGAGATTTTGGATCATCTTCACTATCATCACTCTGAATTCTTTTTCAGGTAGGTTGCCTATTTTGTGTTCATTTTTCTGGTTTTGTAGGTTTTTACCTTGCCCCTTCATCTGTAACATTTTTTTTGTTTGTTTTTTTGTTGTTGTTGTTTTTTGATGTGTGGGGCTGTATTCCTGTCTTACTGGTGGTTTAGCCTGAGGCATCCAGCACTGGAGTTTGCAGGCAGTTGGATAGATCCAGGTCTTGGTGCTGAGATGAGGACCTCCAGGAGACCTCACTCCAATTAATACTCCCTGGAGTCTGAGGTTCTCTGTTAGTCCAGTGGTTTGGACTCGGAGCTCCCACCGCAGGAGCTCAGGCCTGACCTCCAGCCTGGGAACCAAGATCCCACAAGCTTGTTCACATGAGGCAGCAGCTGGGCCTGCAACTTGCTCTACTTTCCCCTGGATCTTCCCTCAGCTTCTCCAACTCCTTGGACAGGTGTGTATGTTTAGCTCTTAACTTTTTGAGGTGTGATAATGGCTGGGTGATTAGTTGTGTGTTCTTTTTTTCCCAAGTGCTCATCAAAGGAAGATTAAGTGGGAAATGACATGCTCTGAAGTGTGGCACCACCTGGGTGGCTTGGTCCGCACCACAGCCGCCTCACACACCATGAGGGTCCCACTCGCTCTCCGGGTTCTCAAGGGCGCCACGTGCAGGGCCGTTTGCCACGCTTGCCGCTCCCTGCATGCTCTTTGATCTAATCTTAAAATGTGTATCCTGACAATTTATTTTACTTACTTTATTGACTAGAAAAAGATGTAAATGGGAAAATTATACTTCTTTCTATCCACTAGAATGTTAATATCTGAGTATATTTGAAAAACAGTAACAGGGAGGCAACTTTTAAATCTTTTCTATGCAGAATTAGATCTTGGCAATAGCTTAAAGCTACATGAAGCCTCAGGTTGTTCATTACTGGTTAAGATGTTTCCTCTCCCAGGGGCACTTGCATTTTAATAGAGAACTCTTGTAGCACAAATGCCTTCCAGACTAAAAGAAATTAATCTCTAAAAGTGAAATTTGAGATGTTATGGGAACTCTTGGGGCAAAGAGGGGGGAATTTTTAAATGGCAGTCCTTCCTACAACCTTCAAATTATATCATACCTACCATAAAACAAGCTTTAGTAGGGAAAAGCAGGAAATCATATAACCCTATTTTTCTCATAGGAAGTAAAATTTATTTTAAATGGTCAAAAGCACTAAAGGACTATCAGAATGCGCCAAATCATTTACATATTTTGAAAAACATACACCATGGCTCTTTTGATATACTAAATCATTGTATAAAATGTTACTGTGAATTAATTACCTAGTCCAAATAATCTCCTTCTTCCTAATCCCTACCAAACAAAGAGTTGAATCAGAGGATTTGTGTGAAGTATAAAACATTGAATGATATCCATGCATGGATATATTGATACAGTGCCTGGTGCAGCATCAGATATTTTTGGAGTAAATAATATTGATAATCCCTGAGTTGAGTGAACTGCCAAAATTCTAGATGCCCATAAAAGAGACTGAGGCCATAATATACATCCAAAATGTATATTATAATTGACCTCTCTAACTGAAACACTGGCTCAGATAAATGACATAGTTAGGTAATTATAGACCCTAGGTTATCCAGTAATTTTCCTT
Source organism: Eubalaena glacialis (assembly GCF_028564815.1). NCBI lineage: Eukaryota > Metazoa > Chordata > Mammalia > Artiodactyla > Balaenidae > Eubalaena > Eubalaena glacialis. The sequence goes on from NC_083729.1 coordinate 41,596,146, forward strand.
TTCTCTTTTACCCCACCATGTATAAAAGTAATGAATCTTGGTTTTCTTTTCCTCTTTATTTTCTTGTACAAGCTACTTCTGAACCTACAGTTATGTGTAGAAGTTAGCAAGTAAATAGAAAAGGTGGATAGCACCCTCAAATCCTAGAACTGATGGAGACTATAGAAAATGAGCTCCTCCCCTCCCCCACATTTTGTTTAAAGAAATAAAAGAAAAAGTGGATCAAGGAAAAGAAATAAATAAGATTCCTATTTCCAGCCAGAAGAAACCAAAATGAACTTTGATCCCCACACAACTGGAACAATTACTTAGTGACAACGTGGAGATGCTGTTTTGCAAGCCAGGTTATGTTTTCCTTTTATTTAAACAATATAGTTGTCTTTAAAATGAAGCTAAAAACTGGAGAAAGAGGTTTTTAGTTCTCAACATATAGCAAATATCAACTGGAGTATTTTAATATTCTATCCATTAAATAGGAAAAAACAACATATGAAAAGTCATGTACCTTCAACTATTTATATAGACAAAAATTCTGGTCATCTTAAGCAATCTCCTCTCTGAACTCTCTGAGTCCTGATCATACCACTTTTATATTTACATTGGTGGAAACAATAACTGATTTCATTTGACCTAGTAACCATTTTCTTAGAAAACTATCCCCTCCATGAATGAATGAAATATCTTTGAACAAAGCAACTAAATAAAGATTTTAGGATTATCTTATTTTTTTTTTCTTAGCTTAGAAAAATTATTGTCTCTCTGACTTTTTTTTTTTAATCTGTAAGAAACATCCCAGACTCCTCTGGAAATAATAGATGTCACACACAAAAAGACACTCTTTAAGTCGTGTCACAGGAAGAGCAGGTGTGCCCTCAAGGAAAAAAAAATCTTGTTTTCATGCAATTATCATTTTTAATGAAAATAACTGAAGGAGAAAAACTCACAAGACCGTATCGACATCAGTGTCTTCTCTCTTTCCCCCTCCCAAACAGTTTCCCCTGAAACGAAAGTAGCTCTTTAATCTCCTCAATTCTTGAATCATCTACTAAGTAAGCACTCATCAAGATAAGTATGAAATCTGAAAAGAATCTTACTGATTGGTTTCAAAAGCAGCCATTCAACCTCACAAGAGTAACTTTTTTAAATTAAGAACTGAACAGTAGGTAGATTGCAAGAAGATGGTAAAACAGATAAAGGAAGCTTTAGAAATGCAAAGAGAATCTTAGATAATAAATGTGAGAAGGTATTCTGAATATGATGGCCCCAAATGTATTTTATGCTATAATTCAAGAGATCAGATGAGGAGAAAATTAGAACATTATAGTCCAGAATAAGAAATTAAGATACTTGTATCAGAGAAGGGACTGACGTATTTCATAATTGCACTCTTGTTCCATTTATAAAAGGAAGAACAATGGGAAAATTGCAGGGGTTTGTCCAGAAGTGTAAAAACAGCAGAAGCCTTGGATACCAGGTGGCTGACATTATGAGAAATTCAAGTGTCAAAACCCCAGTGCACCTAACCTGTCCAGGAATGGGGTGAATGGTGAAGTGCTGGGGATTATACTCTTCATTTTTTTCTGTACACTTTAAATAATCTCAACTTGGCTCATTTATTCTCCCATTAGGAACGTTTTCCCCCTCTCTACAATGCTTATTTATATTCCACCATTCTTTATTTCCTATCTGTTCTCGGAATACTCCTCCTGGTTTTCCCTGCTTGGGAAATACCTTTTCTACACTCCAATAATCAGAGGCAGTGAAGAATTACAGAAAGTAAAATCTAAAGTTTAAGATTCCAATGTCATTAAAATACAATTGTTACAATAACTTACATGTATGGAGTGCTTCCTATGTATCAGACATTGTGGCACACTTACTATGTCAATTAATTCTCTCAACAATCCTTTGGGTAGATATTGCTGTTTCATTTTAACAGAGGCTTAAAGAGGTAGCAAGTGGCAAAATCAACATTTTTAAACACAAGAAATCTTACATGAGAGCCGATGCTCTCAATATCCTTGCATGTGGCCTTCCTCATATAAGAAGCTCTACTGCAAAGATTCACAAAAAGAAAAGCTAGAAAAGGGATCTGGAAAAATTCTAAATATCCAGATATCATTGGTCAAGTCATGGATGAGGCATGATATTAAATACACTGTTATAAATGCTATAAAATGATTACTTATCACAAGACTCTACAATTAGGGTTTCCTACAAGATGGTTACAATTAGGGATTCCTTTGCTTGGAGCTTGACAAATTTTTGGATTACCAAGTTCTCATAATAAGAAAGGAGGGATAAAACTTCCCACAGTTGAATCTTACTGAATCAGAATCTCTGAGGTTGGAAATCTGCATTTTTTTAAAAGCTCTCCAGGTGATTCCACTGAACAGACAAGTTTGGAAACCATTGCCTCAAACTAAACCCTTGTTAAAAAGTAGTTGGAAGCCTGTTCAATGCCAGACTGATACTTGGTATTAGGACAGTGGGGGGAAAAAATAAGGGAAAATGAAAGTATTAAGTAGAAACAACACTTTCTACAATTTTTCCCAGGTGCAGCCCTGTGGAGAATTGTTTTTAACACTGCCTTACCTTGTTTAGGGCTCTGAGGGACTTTGCAGCAAATTGACCCGTTGTAGTAAGTAGAAGCATGAGAGCACATTCTGCAGATCTGACTTGGTCACTTGGAGGAATGAGTGTCCTGGGGATAAACAACCTGAATGAATACAATATCATCCTTTGGACAGACAGCTAGAAGCCAACTTGAAGCATCATCACATGTAGAACAGCACAAACAATGTCACATTAAAGTGAATAGACATGACTTCACGAGCAAGTTCTTCATATCAAAATCACAAGTATTAGTGATATTTTTTCCTAATGATGAATCGATATTCTGCCTGACGTTTTGGCGTGTCACTGTGACTATTGCACTTATAAAGCAGAGAAATGGAACTGCATAGCAGGAATCCTTAGAATATGAACTGATACTGGGAAAATCTCAGAAAGCAAGGAGTTCTCAAGTCAAGGATCAGCTTCATGTTCTTCTATAAGCCCATTTGTGGCTTTGTGCACAGCTTGATTTCATATCATCCTGTGGTCATTGGTCATATATATCTATTGAACTATACTGATGCTATGAGGATCATAATACCTTATGTTGTCAATATCCATTTTCTTCAAGTATTTGTTTCAAGTTAATTTAATCTAAAAGAGTTTAGGAGGAGCTGCAAGACTATTTTAAGAGAGTCAGCATAATAATTATTACATGATTTATTTCTTTATCTTTAGATCTGGATGCAATGCAAGACATCTTGAGTCATTTATACCATTAGATAATGGTGATGCTGATAATAACATTTCACATTTGATGAAAGTAAATCTTAAATGGAAGTATGAGAGGAACAGTCCAGAATATCTATGGTTTCCACTGAGTTTGAGTATTTACACAAAAATTCCTCTGTTACCTAACTCATAATTATAAAAATAGAAATGAGAGGAGGCTGATGCCAGCTGTTTGTTTAGGTTGGCATATATTCATTGGAGGATTGTGAGGGTTGTTTATTGAGAACAAGTCTATCTAGTATCTGTTTAATTTTTTTTTAATGGTAAGACTCAAAAAATTCTACTTGTCTTAGAAGATTTCAAAATCTTATTATTTGCAATGTACAGGCAAAGGAGCAAAAAGAAGATTTAACTATCAACAGTTACTAAGATAACATTAGTATTTACACATATGGGGGAAGTGAATGAGGATGGTTCTATTCAATAAATGTGTGCACTGTCATGTTACATGGTACTGAATGTACAAAACATGAGATTCATTACAATTAGTGTGGGTTAAATTCAGATGTTGCTACTTGGTTCCAATAAAAGTTTGGATGCCTATCTGAAATTCATGGGCAGTCTGTGCTTCCTAATCAGCAAAATGATGAGGGGGGGAAAAACTCTAATCAATTTCTCTTTTTTTAAAAAAAAAAATTTATTTATTTATTTATTTATTTTTGGCTGTGTTGGGTCTTCGTTTCTGTGCGAAGGCTTTCTCTAGTTGCGGCAAGCGGGGGCCACTCTTCATCGCGGTGCGCGGGCCTCTCACTATCGTGGCCTCTTTTCTTGCGGAGCACAGGCTCCAGACGCGCAGGCTCAGTAGTTGTGGCTCATGGGCTTAGTTGCTCCGTGGCATGTGGGATCTTCCCAGACCAGGGCTCGAACCCATGTCCCTTGCATTAGCAGGCAGATTCTCAACCACTGCGCCACCAGGGAAGCCCCAATTTCTCTTAAAGTTGCTGAATTATTTGCTTCGTCACCAATGAGAAGGTAGAGGTGGGTATACCCACCAAGTGAGGAGAAAGAAGGAGGAAAATAATGGATAAACATTTGTAAACTTGGCAACTTTGTTTGGGGTTTGATGCAAGTGAAAGACAGAGTTTAAGGTCATTTCTCATTTCATCCAAATGAATCTCTTTAGTCTGGGTTATACATTTAGGGGGATATCATCTACAAAATCCTCCAAATCACTTAAGTTTCCTTCACCCAGATGAATTTAGTATGGCTGGAAGGCTCTGCCCAGGAAATGAAGGTTTCTAAATTGTGGCTGGTTTTATCAGAGGGTGAATCTTCCCTCAAAGAGAGGATTGGAGATGTGAGGCAAGGTCCTAGCCAGCAGCAATGGCAGACTCTGTGTCACAACACTGGCGATGGAAGAAGAATTGAATTCTAAAAATGAAATGTGCTTTTTGAAGGATGCATCTCCTTTGTCTTTTCCCCCAGATGTGATCTCTTCTCATTGGTTTAACATACTCCCTTGGCTTGGGTGTCCATAGTGAGGACAAGAGCTAGAAAGGAAAACTAAGACTTTGAGCCAGTTCATTAAATGTTTAATTATTAGTGATAGATAACTCTTTGGTTCTTATGGCTTTACTTAGGATCAAGGAAGATTTTGGAGATGATGGGTCTCTATTCCTTGCATCTGACCTCTGCCTAAGCAAGCATTCCTCCCAGAACCAATTTGGTAGAGAAATGGAGTCAAGGGTGAATACTAGCATGAAGGTGATTTATTCTAGTAAAACTTGGGCCATGCATCCCTGTCACACTGTCACCTGTCAAAATGCCACTGGCCCTTTTATTTACTTTTTTCAGTGCCTATTCCTGGAAATCATTAATCTTTGGAACTGGCACTTTAATTAAAACCTAAAGGGAAGTGGTTGGCATGAATTTGTGCACGTGTGTAAGCGTACATGTGTGAATGTGTACACTTATATGTTGCTTGGAGTTTGTGTATGTTAACATACTTAAAATATATACATACTTCCAAGTGGCATTATATATTATGCACTTAGGGTTTGTTTAAGTCACATTTGTGGTTTTGGAAAATCTTGTAATCACATGGAGATGCATCTGAAATTGTAATAGATGAGTGTATATTTTAGAGGAGACCTGTTGTAAATCTTGCAAAGACAAATACTTATTTCACAAAGTGAATAATATACCTTTTTGTAACTTTTATGCAAGCTCAGATGTTTATAGATTACATTTATTTTAAACAAGAAAACTGTAAATAATAGAACTGATTCTGGTCAGGCGGCAGAACAATTAGATCTGAGGATGTTCTTAAATAGACAAAACCCTAGAAAACCAATGTCTGTCTCTACCCACGTGAGACCCCCAGTTAGATTTTTCCATACAGAGCCCTCCTTCAGCAGGATGATAATATTGCTGATTTCCTTCCCATCTTCCTTATTAGTGGCATTTTCCAACTTGGGCCTGATTTCCTCCCTTCTGCTGTCCCCTGGATAACCAGTCGGACCTCTCCCATCTGCCACCCCATTGGGTATGCCTTCTTCTAAAAGAAACTTCTCTGTGTAAACTCCAAACCCCATCAGAAGTCTTGTCTTTAGTTAACTGTCATGTTGGATAATGTTAATTAATATAAAAGGTTAGATAAGGTATTCCAAGGGGAACTGCCTTTTAACCAGGGCAAAACCATCAACAATACTAATGAACGTCTAATAGAATGTCAAGTTCCAGTAACACAGTCAATGAGACATATAAAGGAAAAAAATTAATCTCTGTCTCCAAGAAGCTTGTTCTCTTTTGGGATTATCACCCAACCGTGCAAAGAAGCATGTGATGTTCTTGCAACAGTGCAAAAACATATGTGGTTGGGAAGCTTGTGTTCTGATTTCTATAAGCTGAAAGGCCAAGTTGACTATTTGTTTCCACTGTGCAGACTACATACCATGAACATTTATCCAGCAACCTCCCTTGTGCCTGCTTTCAGAGGCCCTTGTTGAACAAGCCATAGTCACCTTCACATGTTAGCAGAAGAATGAGTGAATCTGGAGAGGAAAGTCCAGGTCAGTTTTCCTGAGTCAGGAATAAGTTAAAAGGTATAGGAGTCAAGATGGCAGTGTGGGAAGACATGGAGTTCGCATCTCCCCACAACTAGGGTGCCTGCACGATGCTGATGGGGGACCTCGATGCCCAAGGTGACAGGAGAAACCACCAGGCAAACTGGTAGGACAGGGGGTGACTGAGGGAGGAGGAGAAGTGGAGGCCAGACAGGACCAGCGCCCCTGAGGGGTGGCTGGCAGGGAGGGGTTCCCACGCTTAGAGGGACCCTTGGGAGCTCGGATCAGGGGGAGCACACCTAGCGTATCCCCGGCCCACTTGAGCCCGGGAAGCCTGCTGAGCTCCCAGGTTGGGTCTCCCACCCTCCAAAGCCCCCTCCAGGCCACGTGGGTCCTGGGGGCATAAGAGGGAGGCTGGGAGTGAGCAGGAGAGGCAGGCAGGAGGGGCCCTCCAGGACCAGAGGAGTGGGAGAGGAGCAGGGGGCATTTGCCCCACACACTTGAGCTCAGGAAGTGTGCTGGGCTCCCAGGTGGGGTCCCCCGCCCTCTGAGACCAGAGGCAGGAGGCACGCCTGGGCCCCTTCTGTTCCATTGAGCCTAAGCCCCACCTTCACACCCCCCAGGCCTTTTCCAGCCCTGTGGGTCCTAAGCATAGGCCTCACCCACTGCCCAAACCCCACCCTTGCTTACGCCCTGCCCTCCACAGCCAAGGTCTTTTCCACATTTTTTTCCCCCTCTTTTTTACTATTGTGGTTCTGTTTTACCTTCTGGTTGTTGTTTCATCTATATTTTTATATTCTTTCTAACATATCTATTAGTTTCCTAGTCTAGTTTTATTTTTTGCTTTGTTATTGTTCTTCCCTTTTTCCTTTTTTTTTTTTTTTTGCCACCCCACGTGGCTTGCAGGATCTTGGTTCATGAGCCGGGGCTCGGGGCAAAGCTCCTGCGGTGGGAGCTCTGAGTCCAAACCACTGAACTAAAAGAGAACCTCAGACCCCAGGGAATATTCCGCAGAGTGAGGTCTCCCAGAGGTCCTCATCGCAGCACCAACACCCAGCTCTACCCAACAGCCTAAAAACTTCAGTGTTGGAAGCCTCAGGCCAAACAACCAGTAAGACAGGAACACAATCCCACTCATGAAAATATATATATATATATGAGATGGCAAAAAAATATGTCACAGGTGAAAGAGCAAGGTAAAAACCTACAAGACCAAATAAATGAAGAGCAAATAAGCAATCTATCTGAAAAAGAATTCAAAGTAATGATAGTAAAGATGATCCAGAATCTCGGAAATAGAATGGAAGCATAGATTGAGAAAATACAAGAAATGTTTAACAAAGATCTAGAAGAACTAAAGAACCAACAAACAAAGATGAACAACACAATAACTGAATGAAAAAATACACTAGAAGGAATCAATAACAGAATAACTGAGGCAGAAGAACGGATAAGTGACCTGGAAGATAAAATAGTGGAAATAACCGTCAAGGAGCTGAATAAAGAAAAAAGAATGAAAAGAAGTGAAGACAATCTCAGAGACCTCTGGGACAACACTAAATGCACCAACATTCGAATTATAGGGGTCCCAGAAGAAGAAGAGAAAAAGAAAGGGTCTGAGAAAATATTTGAAGAGATTATAATTGAAAACTTCCCTAACATGGGAAAGGAAACAGTCAGTGAAGTCCAAGAAGTGCAAAGAGTCCCATACAGGATAAACCCAAAGAGAAACATGCCGAGACACATATTAATCAAACTATCAAAAATTAAGTACAAACAAAAAATATTAAAAGCAGTAAGGGAAAAACAAAAAATAACATACAAAGGAAACCCCATAAGGTTATCAGCTGAGTTTTCAGCAGAAACTCTGCAGTCCAGAAGGGAGTGGCAGGATATACTTAAAGTGATGAAAGGGAAAAACCTACAACCAAGATTACTCTACCCAGCAAGGATCTCATTCAGATTCAATGGGGAAATAAACAGCTTTTCAAACAAGCCAAAGGTAAGAGAATTCAGCACCACTAAACCAGCTTTACAACAAATGCTAAAGAAACTTCTCTAGGCGAGAAACACAGAGAAGGAAAAGACCTACAAAAGCAAACCCAGAACAATTAAGAAAATGGTAATAGGAGCAAACATATTGGTAATAACCTTAAACATAAATGGATTAAATGCCCCAACCAAAAGACACAGACTGGTTGAATGGATACAAAAACAAGACCCATATATATGCTGTCTACTTCAGACCTAGGTATACATATAGATTGAAAGTGAAGGCATGGAAAAAGATATTCCATGCAAATGGAAATCAAAAGAAAGCTGGAATAGCAATGCTTGTATCAGAGAAAATAGACTTTAAGATAAAGACTGTTACAAGAGATAAGGAAGGACACTACATAATGATCAACGGATCAATCCAAGAAGATGATATAACAATTATAAATGTTTATACACCCAACATAGGAGCACCTCAGTACATAAGGCAGATGCTAACAATCATGAAAGGGGAAATCGACAGTAACACAATAATAGTAGGGGACTTCCCCACTTACACCAATGGACAGATCATCCAAACAGAAAACAAATAAGGAAACACAAGCTTTAAATGACACAATAGACCAGATATATTTAATCGATATTTAGAGAACATTCCACCTGAAAGTGGCAGAATACACTTTCTTCTCAAGTGCACATGGAACATTCTCCAGGATAGATCACATCTTGGGTCACAAATCAAGCCTTGGTAAATTTAAGAAAATTGAAATCGTATCAAGTATCTTTTCTGACCACAACGCTGTGAGATTGGAAATCAATTACAGGAAAAAAAACTGTAAAAAACACAAATATATGGAGACTAAACAGTGCACTACTAAATAACCAAGAGATCACTGAAAAAATCAAAGAAGAAATTAAAAAACTACATAGAAACAAATGACAATGAAAACACGATGACCCAAAACCTATGGGAAGCAGCAAAAGGAGTTCTAAGAGGGAAGTTTATAGCAATTCATCTCACCTCAAGAAACGAGAAAAATCTCAAACAATCTAACCCTACACCTAAAGCAACTAGAAAAAGAAGAACAAAGAAAACCCAAAGGCAGTAGAAGGAAAGAAATCATAAAGATCAGAGCAGAAATAAATGAAATAGAAATGAAGAAAACGGTAGCAAAGATCAATAAAACTAAAAGCTGGTTCTTTGAGAAGATAAACAAAATTGATAAACCTTTAGCCAGACTCATCAAGAAAAAAAGGGAGAGGATGCAAATCAATAAAATTAGAAATGAAAAATGAGAAATCACAACTGACCCCGCAGAAATACAAAGGATTATAAGAGACTACAACAAACAACCCTAAGCCAATAAAATGGACAACCATGAAGAAATGGACAAATTCTTGGAAAGGTACATTTTCCAAGACTGAACCAGGAGGAATTAGAAAATATAAACAGACCTATCACAAGTAATGAAATAGAAACTGTAATTAAAAATCTTCCAGGCGGGTCGCAGCAGCTCGGGCGGCGGGAGGAGCGGCAGTGGCCAGGCAGCCCAGATTCGCGAAGGCTCTCGGCGCGCCGCGGCCCGCAGGCACCCGGCACGCGCCCGCCCCGCCGCCACGATGCCCAAGAGGAAGGTCAGCTCCGGCGAGGGGGCGGCGAAGGAGGAGCCCAAGAGGAGATCGGCGAGGTTGTCAGCTAAACCAGCTCCTGCAAAAGTGGAAACGAAGCCAAAAAAGGCGGCAGGAAAGGATAAATCTTCCGACAAAAAAGTGCAAACAAAAGGGAAAAGGGGAGCAAAGGGAAAACAGGCTGAAGTGGCTAACCAAGAGACTAAAGAAGACTTACCTGCAGAAAATGGAGAAACTAAAAATGAGGAGAGCCCAGCTTCTGATGAAGCAGGAGAGAAAGAAGCCAAGTCTGATTAATATCACACACCTGGTCCTATCAGTGGTCCCTGTTTCCCTTCTTGTACAATCCAGAGGAATATTTTTATCAACTATTTTGTAAATGCAAGTTTTTTAGTAGCTCTAGAAACATTTTTAAAAAGGAAGGAATCCCACTTCATCCCATTTTTTAAGTGTAAATGCTTTTTTTTAAGAGGTGAAATCATTTGCTGGTTGTTTATTTTTTGGTACAACCAGAAAATAGTGGGATATTGAATATGGGAGGCTTTGATTGTCTTGAGTGTCAGCTGAACATTCCACAGATGGGGGGTAGCTTTTCTATCCTATAATACAAAGCATACTAAACGGCAGTTTGGAGTCAGTTGTGCATTTAATGTCTTAAACACTTTAAATTACTTCTCTTCCCACGTTGTTTTTGGTAGAATTGTTTCCTAAAGCAAACCACTCACCCCTTGATCTTGGCTCTCCTGGGCAGAATTTTGTGCACTCTGTATGTAACAACTTTGGTCGTGGTAGTCCAGTTCTTCTAGTAACTGTTAATGTGCTGTGAACGATTGACAATTTGAGTATGTAGTGTACATGATATTAAATTGTGAATTAGTGGGACTTACGATGTAACAGCATATCAATATTTGAAGATATTGGTACTTGATATCCTGCGAAGGAAAATTTGCCCCCAAATTTTAAGCTGGAAAGTCACTGGAATAACTGTTCAGAAAAGAATCACAACTACATGATTTTTTTAGGTTTTTGGTACGTATGTTGAGAATTGTGTACAAATTGAAATGTCTGTGTACTGATCCTCAAAACAACCAATAAAATCTCAATTATGAAAGAAAAAAAAAAAAAATCTTCCAACAAGCAAAAGTCCAGGATCAGATGGCTTCACAGGTGAATTCTATCAAACATTTGGAGAAGAGCTAACACTGATCCTTCTCAAAACCTTCCAAAAAATTGCAGAGGGAAGAACACTCCCAAATTCATTCTATGAATTCACCATCACCCTGATACCAAAACCAGAAAAAGATATCACAAAAAAGAAAATTATAGAACAATATCACTGATGAACATATATGCAAAAATCCTCAACAAAATACTAGCAAACAGAATCCGACAACATATTAAAAGGATCATACACCATGATCAAGTGGCATTTATCCCAGGGATGCAAGGATTCTTCAATATATGGAAATCAATCAATGTGATACACCACATTAACAAATTAAGGAATAAAAACCATATGATCATCTCAGTATATGCAGAAAAAGGTTTCAACAAAATTCAACAGCCATTTATGTTAAAAACTCTCCAGAAAGTAGGCATAGAGAACTTACCTTAACATAATAAAGGCCATATATGACAAACCCACAGCCAACATCGTTCTCAATGGTGAAAAAATGAAACCATTTCCACTAAGATCAGGAACAAGACAAGGATGTCCACTCTCGCCACTCTTATTCAACATAGTTTTGGAAATTCTAGCCATGGCAATCAGAGAAGAAAAAGAAATAAAAGGAATACAAATTGGAAAAGAAGTAAAACTGTCACTGTTTGCATATGACGTGATACTATACATAGAAAATCCTAAAGATGCCACCAGAAAACTACTAGAACTAATCAGTGAATTTGGTAAGGTTGCAGGATACAAAATTAATGCACAGATATCTCTGGCATTCCTATATACTAACAACGAAAAATCAGAAAGAGAAATTAAGGAAACAATCCCATTTAACATTGCAACAAAAAGAATAAAATACCTAGGAATAAACCTACCTAAGGAGGTGAAAGACTTGTACTCAGAAAACTAGAAAACACTGATGAAAGAAATCAAAGATCACATAAACAGATGGAGAAATATACCATGTTCTTTGATTGGAAGAATCAATATTGTGAAAATGACTATATTACCCAAAGCAATCTACAGATTCATTGCAATCCCTGTCAAATTACCAATGGTATTCTTCACAGAATCAGAACAAAAAATTTTACAATTCGTATGGAAACACAAAAGACCCCAAATAGCCAAAGCAATCTTGAGAAAGAAAAACTGAGTTGGAGGAATCAGGCTTCCTGACTTCAAACTATACTACAAAGATACAGGAATCAAAACAGTATGGTACTGGCACAAAAAACAAATATAGATCAATGGTACAGAATAGAAAGCCCAGAGATAAACCCAAGCACATACGGCCACCTAATTTACGACAAAGGAGGCAAGAATATACAATGGAGAAAAGACAGCCTCTTCAATAAGCAGTGCTGGGAAAATTGGACAGCTTCATGCCAAAGAATGAAATTAGAACACTACCTAACACCATACACAAAAATAAATCCAAATGATTAAAGACCTAAATGTAAGACCAGATACTATAAAACTCTTAGAGGAAAACATAGGAAAAACACTCCTTGAACTAAACCACAGCAAGATCTTTTTGACCCACCTCCTAGAGTAATGAAAATAAAAAGAAAAATGAACAAATGGGACCTAATTAAACTTAAAGCTTTTGCACAGCAAAGGAAGCCATAAACAAGACAAAAAGACAACCCTCAGGATGGGAGAAAATATTTGCAAATGAAACAACGGACAAAGGATTAATCTCCAAAATATACAAACAACTTATAGAGCTCAATATCAAAAAAAACAAACAATCCAATTAAAAAATGGGTGGCATCATCAAAAAATCTACAAACAATAAATGCTGGAGAGGGTGTAGAGAAAAGGGAACCCTCTTGCACTGTTGATGGGAATGTAAATTGATACAGCCACTATGGAGAACAGTATGGAGGTTCCTTAAAAAACTAAAAATAGAACTACCATACGACCCAGCAATCCCACTACTGGGCATATACCCTGAGAAAACCATAATTCAAAAAGAGTCATGTACCACAATGTTCACTGCAGCTCTATTTACAATAGCCAGGACATGGAAGCAACCTAAGTGTCCATCAACAGATGAATGGATAAAGAAGATGTGGCACATATATACAATGGAATATTACTCAGCCATAAAAAGAAACGAAATTGAGTTATCTGTAGTGAGGTAGATGGACCTAGAGTCTGTCATACAGAGTGAAGTAAGTCAGAAAGAGAAAAACAAATACCGTATGCTAACGCATATATATGGAATCTAAAAAAAAAAAAAAAAAGTACTGATGAACCCAGTGGCAGGGCAGGAATAAAGACGTAGACATATAGAATGGACTTGAGGACACGGAAGGGAGGGGGAAGCTGGGGCGAAGTGAGAGTAGCATTGACATATATACACTACCAAATGTAAAATAGCTAGTGGGAAGGAGCAGCAGAGCACAGGGTGATCAGCTCGGTGCTTTGTGACCACCTAGAGGGGTGGGATAGGGAGGGTGGGAGGGAGGCTCAAGAGGGAGGGGATATGGGGATGTATGTATGCATATGGATGATTCACTTTGTTGTGGGACAGAGGCTAGCGCCGTATTGTGAAGCAGTTGTACGCCAATAAAAATATATTTTAAAACAATTTAGAAAGGACTGGGAAATATAGTCTTTTAGCTAAGTGGCAATATGTACGGCTAAAAACTGGAATTCTGTTACTAAGGCAGAAAGGTAGAATGGATATTGGAGGCCCCCAACAGAATCAGCCATAGTAAGTTTTTCTGGAACAAGACGCAGAAGCACAAGTGTTAAAGGAAAATATTGGCAACTGTGACTAAATTAAAATGTGAAACTTCTAATAAATAAAATATTTAATTTATGTTAATCAATAAATATTGACAAAAACTAATTAAATAAAAGGTAGAGTTATGATTGCTAAGAAAGGGGTCATCCACAATTGGGTCTTCTGGACAAGAAAGTATTACAAAGTTAAAGATATGTGATATTTTAGGAGCATCAACAGAAAAAGTAACTCAGAAGTAGCAATGAAATAATTGATGGATCTTGTTTTGCTGTGTATTTCTGGGTTAAACGTGCAAGAATCAGTAGCTGCTTGTTACGTTCCCTCAGTCTCCATTCTCTGTCTCCCAGAGATAAATCATATTGGGTAACTGGCATCTTGACAATCATGACCTTGCAAAAATGTGCGGGTAAGCCTGCTTTGGTGAACAGTGTGGAGAGGGGAGTGTATCATAGGCTGTGAGAATGTCTTCCATGAGTGTGAGAGAAGACAAGTGACCCTGGGACTTTTCAGTTATAGGAGAGTGAGAGAAAAACATTGTATAAGGCAAAGGAGGAGACTATTGTGGGCGCCCCGCTGTATTTATTTGCTAGGGCTGCCGTAACAAAATACAACAGATCAGATGGCATAAACAACAGAAATGTATTTTCTCGCAGTTCTGGATCAAGATGTTGGCATGTTTGGTTTCTTTTGAGGTTTCTCTCCTTGGTTTGCAGACAGTCACCCTCTTGCTGCCTCTTCGTGTGATAGTCCCCCAGTGTACACATGCCCCTGGTGTCCTTTTGTGTGTCCAGATTTTCTTCTCTTACAAGTCACCAGTCAGATTGGATTAGGGCCCATTCTAACAGCCTCATTTAACTTAATCACCTCTTTAAAGGCCCTGTCTCCAAACACAGTCACATTCTGAGATACTGGGGCATAGGGTTTCAGCACATGAATTTTGAGGGAAAACAATTCAAGCCATAACACCCACTTCACTATGTACTTACCTGATCTAGGGCTTAGCTTGGTCTTGGTTACCCACAGACTATCAAAGCTCCAAGGTTAGTTTGTTTTTTTTTTTTTCTTTGTTAGTATTTTAGCAATGCAGGCTGTAAAATGATATATCTGGAATATAATTCCATGCATTTGCCATTTCCTCCATTATATTACCTCCATTTCCAGTTATATTAAGCTATTACTGTTAACCACCTGTAGAGTGTAGCTCTTCAGTCAAATGTTCATGTCCCTTGGATATTTGGTTTAGATCAGGAATCACAAATTAAATGCCTATGGGGAATGAGTAGGCAACACAATGATGAAGCTGGCCCAGCACAGGCTAAGAGGAGTGTGAGAACTATAGAGAACTGGAGATCAGAAAGCACATGACTCTTCAAAGGGCGCAGGGCTGTGGAGCTCCAGCTGGTCGAAGTGACATGGAAATTTTGGTGGTGCTAGATTTTCTGATTTTTCAAGAGAAACTGGGAATACAGATTTTAATCAAATGCTTACAATTTTTAAATTTTGTAAACGATTTCAAGTAAACAAAATACTATGTAGTTCGCCAGTCTATATTGTCTCTTCATTTTCATCTATTGGAGATGCTATTTCAGAACCAATGGGCAATATAGAAATCTCAGGGATACTAGGAAAGACTAGAATAGGATATTCATTCATGGAAGGAGATGGAGACATTTTTATTTTCCAGAATCCATCTTAGGTGAAGCACTATGTGTGTTTCATTGGAAAATGCACTTAGAGTGAAAAGAAACCTACAAAGTCATTCTCAAGCAATAAAAAACTATATTGCTAAACCATAAATCACAAGAGGCAGGAAGGCTAACGGATGAGGCAGTCAGGAGAAGGGAAGCTGGTGAGCTGGTGCGATGCGGAAGGCTGTTTCTTAAAAGGGGGGAAATGTTCTAAACAATCAGAAGCAATCAGAAAGTCCTCATGGAAATGGGGGCACTTGAGCTTGGTTTAGTAAATGAACAGAAAAGCAACTTTTAATTTTAGGATATGGTAAAGGCAGAAAAAATGTATTGTTACATTTGGGAGATAGTAGGGACTTTAATTCTCTGAGAATGGAGACCATCCTTCTGTAAAGTTAAATGAAACCAACTGGCATCTTTAGTTTGGTATTATTTCTGGCTGAGTTTCCTAACCTTGTGATCTTTGCCTAACTAAGAAGAGCAGGCAAATGCAGAAAGGAATGGAACTTCTAAAAAGACTTTGTCTAGAGCAGAGGTCCACAAACTTTTTCTGAGGGCCCTATGATCCCTGATATAAGCATGCAACTCGGTCATAGCACGGAAGCAGCCGTAGACAAAGCATAAGCAAATGGGCATGGCTGTGTGCCAGTAACACTTCATTTATAACAAGGGGTGGTGGTGGGCCAGATTTGGTCCACAGGGCATAGTTTGTCAACTCCTCGTCTGGAGAGAGAAGACCCACTAATATAGGCTAGGGGTAAGGGAGGAAGGAAGAAGCTTCCAGAGAGTGACTCTAAATACTGCCAAGCACAATACTAGACACCCTCACTAATATGTCTTGTTGAAACTCTATGGAAGTAAAAGGAAGAAAGGAAACAGTGTGGTAGGCAGTAGATGGATAAGTGATTTTTAAAAATTCAGAAAGAAATGTGTATAAATATATGGGGAAAAATAAGATCCAAATGAAATGAGAGACCAAGCCTATTTAAAAAGGCTAAATGGAAGAAGAAAAGCCAGAGCATGGAAGTCAACTCATTCAGAGAAATATCAAATATCAGAGCAGAAAGGGTACAGTAGTATAGAAACAATAGATAATGTTAAGGACTCATTGCAATAAAAGGACTAGTAAAAAAGACTTGAGTTATTAATTCTACTGGGGCTACTTCTTTGAACCAGGAGCCCATCAGCCTCATTAAGCAAGGCCTGATTTTTCTTTCAGCAGCTGCCCCAAATTTCTTCTATCTCTAATCAATTATTTCAATGTTGAGAGGCAGATGGGAAAATGAGAAATGATGATGGGAGATGGGCCTCTGTTGGTGTTTCTGTGCCCCTCCTCAGCACCAGGCCCAGTTGACATCTCTCCTGATTTCTGAAAGCTCTGTCTATTCTGGCGAGGTGTAGACGATCCCATAGGTACAGCGTGGTTTCTAATCTACAGAGTATTAAGCCTTGCAGGTGTCATTAAAGCAATGTCCCCAGCTGATATAACGAATGCAGCCAGCAGGAGACTCAGAGAATTGAGTTTATCAAGGGGACTGTAGTAGTCTTATTATCTAGTTTAACAATTTGGGGATCACCAAGTCACACATCATCATCACTCCCTTTCTGCCAATGTCTTCCCCTTCTCTTTCAAGACCTGCCACTAAATCATTTCACAGTACGCTTTAATGACAGTGTATATGGGATTCACTGTGGTTTCATAATAAAGCTGCAGCTGACAGGCTTGTCTAAAGAATTACAAGGTCTTCTTTCCAAGCACAGTGAAATGAATATCACATCAAAAATAACACCTAGGATTTAAAAATAAAGGGTGCTTGGATACAACTTGCAAGAACCATATTCTCTTTTAGTTTTTCTTCCAGAGTGATTCCTGAGTCCTGAGAAGATGCCCTTTGAGTGAAGTGAATGTGAGGTGAGCATTTGCTTAGGGTAGAAATAATTGTACCTGTGGCCTCTACCTTCAACCAGCCCAGGTGACATCTTACTCACAACCATGTACAGCCAGTACCTGGCTCAGTGCCTCAAATTAAGAGATGCTCAGTAAATGGGAGGTAGGTTGGATGGATGAATGATTACAAATTCTTTGTGCTTCTCAGGTCTTGGGAGGAAGCTGGTTAATGTCCTCTTCTCTTGCTATTTCGTCTGCACTTTGCAAATCACCCGTAGGATTGGGATGCATTCCAAAGAGGGATTTTTATTTAGCAATCTGAAAACTAGGCAACCTACTTTCTTATTTTCAGTCAAATTTGAACCATTGCTAAGGAAATCTTTTCAACTGGTACACAACTGGATCCTATTTCAGTACAACAGCCTACAACCTATGGCCCTGAAACTTGAGTTATTTTTTAGAGAGACTTGTTAATG
This sequence comes from Eubalaena glacialis, assembly GCF_028564815.1. NCBI lineage: Eukaryota > Metazoa > Chordata > Mammalia > Artiodactyla > Balaenidae > Eubalaena > Eubalaena glacialis. The sequence continues at coordinate 41,614,104 of NC_083729.1, forward strand.
TCCATGCTGTGGTCAGTCCTAATCACAACTTTAATTACTTTATAATTACACAAGTACCATCGTGTGATTAGATGTTTTTCTCTCACTGAAGAGAAGGACAGACATAGCCTCCTCTTGATCATACTTTCCTCAGGCTCCTCCTTTGTCATCTCTCTGCTTCCTCTCCAGGTAATTAAAATCTATGAAATTCAGGACCAGATCCAATAGTTAAATAATTTATTGTATAGTTAACAGACAAGCTGTACTCTTCACTTATTGAAGGGACAATTTAAAACACATAAAACTTTAATTCATATGATGTTTAATTGGTAGGTTTGAAGCCAATTATGGTACAAATGTACTCTTCTCCCAATTTTAACTCCTACATTATTTTTCATTAAAAATGTTAAATGAAAAGAAATTGTCATTAAGTGTCAGGAAAAGCTGTCACTGAACCTAGCAGGTAGTATCTTTTAGCACAGCTAAATTCACTGAGGGAAATGGAATCATTTCTTGATAACCACTGTCAGGCAGCACAGACACAGACACAGACACAGACACACACACACACACACACAGCAATATCCTATACTAATAGCTTAAGCGTGTATCCAAGCCAGAACATTGGAAAGTATCAAAATATTTTTTTAAATCCATAATGAAATAAACATGAGTTAACACTTATTAAGACCATAAAATTGGCACTCTTAAAAAAGATAAATATGCCCCAATACCCCTAAGACACAGGATTACTCAGCTTAAAATCTTAAATGCTACCGGTTAATATCTGCTCCCCATTTTTGGTCTTGCTCCCTTCCCAAGAGATCTTTCACATCTAAGAAAAAACTAAAAAAAACATCAAAGCTGCTGGTAAGATTGAACCCCTGATCTGAACCATGAAAGTTATCTTTGCCCCTTTCTGTTTCAATATTTCCCAGGAGAGGGCTGTAGTCACCATTTACAGTGTTAATCAAAGGAACTTTAAAAAAATGATATTCCCCTCTCCTTTTTGTTTTATTCCTTTTTTCCAATTTCTATACTTTCTAAACTTATTTAATTAAAGACCCTGAGTGAAAAAATTATTTTGTACTGGAGTGAGGACTGTGCACAGTTGATAGAAGATGGGGGTGGGAATCATGCTGTCCCAAGGGAAAATGAAAACAATCTCACAATTCTATGGACATCTATGTTTTTACCTGGGGACAGTGTTTTCTAGTATTTATGTGCTAGTGGATCTGTGAGTTCTATCAGAACTTTATTGCATGTTACTTGATTCACCTTTCAGGGCTTCCCATCTTGTCTGTCTTTCCTAAGGGTTCTGTGTTGGAAGGAACCCTAAGTATTTTACTTTAAACGCTTCCAAGGTGGAGATGGGCTCCAAAGAGCCCAGCAGTGTCATCATTCAGCTTCTGTTTGGAAATTTCCAGGGGAAGAAAGCTTGCTGTTATCAGCCATCACAACCCACTTGTGAAAGACTTCAATTTTAAGGAAGAGCTTCCCTGTGATTTCTAGCCCTTCTCCTGGATCTGAGGTCTGGTTATGGAAATAAGGACAGCGTTTTATTATCCTGGCACAGAGGTTTTCAACTTCTGCAGTCCTGATACTTTGCAGGGGGTTGGGGGGATGATTCTTTGTTGGGAGGGGCTGTCCCTTGTACTGTGGGATCCCTGCCATTTTCCCACTAAGTAGCAGTAGTACCCCTCCATCTCCCACTACCCACTTCCTCCCTCCCCACCAGCTGTAACCATAAAAAATCCCCTAGGTGTGTTGGGGGGTGGGAATTACCCCTGGTTGAGGAACACTGTCTAGAGAATGAGAACATAGCTAGTTTGTGGCAAAGCTTGGGCTCAAACCCAGGCTTCTATCCTCTTACTATTTCTGTATTCACTTAACATAGACTCTCATTTAAAAGAAATGGTTTTAGACGTATAAAGAAGACATGGATTAGGATCCCCTGTTCTAAATGAGTGTGTGTGATGTCACCTGGTGTCACTCAGTAGACCTGCTTCTACACTTTTACGACACCAAGTGCTCGCCAGACTGGGGCATTGGACTAAAATCTATGAGAGTCTTTTTTTCACCAAAATTCTGTGACCTTATGTATTACATAATAAAAAGATTTAAAGATACGTCATCACGTCATCTCTGCCATGGCTTGGCCTGGCCTACTACTTTTTGAATAGACACTCTGGATATAGCTTTTAGTTGGACATTTTGCTAATTTCACACCCTACTGTCCTATTTCCCCACACTAACTTTTAAAATATGTGTGGGTGTTATTAGAATTTTACTGAGGGTTTTTATTGGTGCTTCGATTAACAAATCTGCCTAATTTTTGAGCTGTCTTCCCCAACCATATTTTTCTTCATGAGCCCTATTATTTTTAGTGATCAACTTTGTGGAATGTAAGGTCTCTCAGGAACCTGTATATTGTGTTATTACTGTTGTGACTTGTAGTTTAAAAAAGTAAAATAGTGTCAAAAGGCTTATAAAAATAGCCCTAGATTTCTGTCCCAAAACTTTAGAACCTTTTCTTTATCCCCAGTATTCTAAGATTTCATGATGTGCCTTTGTGTGGGTTGTTTTTCATTCATTTCACTGGACACTCAGTGGGTATTTTTAATCTGGAGTTATATGCCTTTCACTGTGGAAATTTTTCTCATATCATTTCTTTGATAATTCTCCTTTCACCATTTTTTCTAGAACTTCTATTAATACAATGAAAGTGGAAGAAGATTTAAGTGAAACTTCCTCAGTTATATAATCCAAACTATAAAAATAGAAGTGAAAGGAGGCTGATGCCAGGTGTTAGCCTAAGAGTTGGCATATATTTGTTGGAGGTTTATTGCAAGCCAGTCTTGCTGTTATTTGTTTAAATTTTTCAAAAGCTAAAGTCAAAATTGCCTAAATAACTTAGATCATTTCAAAAAGCTCATTATTTGCATAGTGTGTTTGAAGGAAGTTAGACTATTAAGAGTTACTAGGAAAGGATAAAATTAGACAATCTATATGGGGAAAATGAATGAGAAAGTTGCATTCGGGTAGTATGCTCTTTAACAGCCCACGCTGCCATCCCCTAGTTGCTGGGGGTGTGGACTGATAACTCATAGCATCCCCTTCTCTAGAGAATTGTCCTGGCTAACCAGGATCTGCCTCTTCTGAGTGGCTATGCAGGGCTCAGAACTCAGACAGTAACTGACAGTCATGAGAGTAAACAGGCTCGATGCTTGTTCAAATGGGATTGATTGGGTAGGGTAGTGTGTAGTCTACATTTTTCACTGTCAACTAGACTGAAGGAAGTTTCCAATTGAGACCAGATTCTTTTGTAGGTTTCTTGCCCTGACCTATCCTGGTTCTCTCCTCTCTCCCAAAAACTCTCCCTCAGTCTATCACTGGAACAAGAATCCCCATCTCCGGCTCTACTTCTGTTACCAAACCAAACTTAGGTCCGATTGCCTGCCCGCAGTAAAGCCAATCTACTGACACTGGGTTGTGGTGAAGGAAAGCTCAGCGTTTATTGCAGGGCACCAAGCAAGGAGTCCAGGGCAGCTAGTGCTCAAAAGGCCCAATCTCCCGATGGCTTTCAGGGAAAGGTTCCTAAAGATAGGGTGATGGATGTGTGTTGTGAGGTACGTGATCATCTCGTGGACGTTCTTTTGATTGGTTGGTGGTGAAGTAATCAGGTAATCGGGAGTCAAAATCATCAACCTTCTGATCCCAACTGATCTGAGGTCTACGTGCTTGTGGGCAGCATACAGTTAACTTCTTCCATCTGGTGGGGGTTCAGTATCTGCAAAACAACTAAAAGGACATGGCTCAGAATATTATCTATAGCCCTTGAGGAGGAACTAAACGTCCTTGACTTTATTTGATGGCTAAACTATTATTATTTTGTCTTGCTTGACTGTTTTCCTTCCTTTTTGCATTTTCTCACCTCTCTGATTAAATTTATTCTTTGGAATGCGGGGAAGGCCTGGAAGGCTAAAGTTTTCTACAGACAAGAGGCAGGCGGAGGACATGGTGGGGATCTGACCCAGGAAAGCCCTATAAGGTCCCACTCGGTTACACTTCCAGGATAGCTGACCTAAGACAAAAATAAAGCTTTTAAATTCAAAGAGCTCTGCCCCCCCCCACCGCCCCAATTATTCCTGTTTATAGTATCCTGTTCTTGTTATGTGAATGTGATATTTTTAAAGGTTTGTTCTGTTTCCTGAATCATCTCTATTTTCTTTTTATCTGTTTGTTTTGGTCTCTCCTTCACAGTGAAGGCTTTGCTCAAATGCCTGGTGATTTTTGTCTATCCATTCCTATTTAAGGTAGGAACACCAAAACATGGTTTGGAAGCTCTGTGTGGATGGTGGACTTGTTCTTGGTGGGCATCACTTGTAAGAAAGTTTTATGGTCACTGGTTTATCACTAGATGTGCCCAAATATTTTATCCTTTGTGTGGTTCAATTTCTCTGGGGAAGGATTCTCTTCTCTCTTACCTACATTGTGTAAGCTTGGTTTCCTGGCAGCTTTTTTGGAGCAGTGGGGGAAGGGTCTACACAGTCATTATACAGTGAGCTTTCACTTCATCCTCTTGTTTCAATCCAACTGATCATCCTTGCCCATTTTAAGCCTAACATATTTGCCTCCAGAGCCCTTCTGGTTCCATTTTTCTAGAAAATAAACCCAGCCATCTCCTGGCAAGGGTCAGGGAGGAGAAAAGATAACCAAATATCTGATTCTTATCATAGGCACTTTCAAATAAGTCTCCCGCTTTTTTCAGTCTTATCACCTTAGTCATTCTCCCTGGATAGCCTTGCTTTTTATCAGCCCCATCACCACACATTTTAGCTGGAATAGATTTTTCTACAGTATTTTATTTACTTAACAAAAACTTATATAGTGTTTACTATATGCTAGTGCAGGTCTAAGTACTCTGCAAATACAACTTATTTCAATAACACAATGATCCTATGCGGTAATATTATTACCCCATTTTACAAATGAGGAAACTGAGCACAGTGTAACTTTCCCAAGTCACATAGCTACACAATGGCAGTGCCACACTTTGTTTGTTTGTTTTTTAATTAATTAATTAATTCTTTTATTTATTTTTGGCTGCATTGGGTTTTCGTTGCTGCACGCGGGCTTTCTCTAGTTGTGGTGAGCATGGGCTACTCTTTGTTGTGGTGCGAGGGCTTCTCATTGCGGTGACTTCTCTTGTTGCCGAGCATGGGCTCTAGGGCACGCGGGTTTCAGTAGTTGTGGCGCACAGGCTTCGGTAGTTGTGGCACATGGGCTTAGTTGCTCTGCGGCATGTGGGATCTTCCCAGACCAGGGATCGAACCCATGTCCCCTGCATTGGGCAGGAAGATTTTTAACCACTGCACCACTAGGGAAGCCCCTGAAGTCAAATTTAAAAGCTTATTTTATTGCTTATACTTTGGTATTATGTGTAAGAATTTTTGTCTAACCCAAGTTCATGAGAATCTCTCATATATTTTTTTCTAGAAGCTTTAGGTTGTACATCAAGGACTATGATACACTTTTAAGTTTTTTATATGATAAGTATGGATCAAAGTTGATTATTTTGCATATGAATATCATATTGTTTCAACTGTCATTTTTTGTAAAGGCTCTACTGAATTCAATTGTCAAAAATCAATTGAACATATATTTATGAGTGTATTTGTCCATTATATTCTGTTTTCTTAATCTATTTGTCTATGTTGCTACCAATACCTCGTTCTTTTGATTTATTATAGCCCTATAATAAGTCTTGAATTCAGGATGTGTAAGACTTCTAACTTCATTCTTTTTCAAAGGCATTTTGATTGTAATAGATTCTTTGCATTTTCATATAAATTTTAGAATCAGTTTGTCAATTTCTGCTAAAAAAATTCTTCTGGAATTTCGACTGAGATCGTGTTGAATCTATAGATCAATTGGGGAGAACTGACCTAGTAACAACAGTGAGTCTTTTAATCCATGGTCTTTCCATTTATTTAAGTCTTCTTTAATTTTTCTCAGCAATATTTTGTAGTTTTCAGTGTAAAGATTTGATAGATCTTTGGTCAGAATTATTCTAAGTATTTCATATTTTCAGTGTCATTGTAAATCATGTTTTTCATTTTTAACTTCCAATTATTTATTGCTAACATACAGTGAATAAAATTGATTTTTGTACATTGATCTTATATTTTGCAACGTTGCTAAATTTGCTTATATTCTAGTAGCTTTTGAAATATATATTCCGTAGGATTTCAACATAGACAATCAAGTAGTTTGTGAATAAAGATAGTTCTGCTTCTTCTGCTACTGTCACTTAACCTTAACTGTTGTTCAGTCCTAGTCCATGAATTAATATATGTGGAAACTGAGGTCCAAAGAGAATGAATTCACCAAATTAATGTTACCTGTGAAAGATAGATTCAGAATTGAATCGAAGTCTCCTGACACCAAATCTGGCGTATTCCCACAAATTATTACTGCCTTGCAGGAATAAGATTCTCACTCAAGCTGTCCTAAATGAAAAGGTACTTACTTTCCTCTCATATCAAGAGATATCAGAAAGGATAGCCCCTAACTCTCATCTTCAAGTATATTTCTGATAGTCAATTGCTCACCTTAAGGTAAATTTCTGAAACAAATTTTGGGGAAACCTCATAAAGGACATTTTTCTATCTAGTCTCAAGCCCCATCTTAGGCCCAAATTGATTCCACTTCACCCCCCCCCCCCTTTTTTTTTTTCCTTAAATTAATTAATTAATTTATTTATTTTTGGCTGTGTTGGGTCTTCGTTTCCGTGCGAGGGCTTTCTCTAGTTGCGGCAAGCGGGGGCCACTCTTCATCGCGGTGCGCGGGCCTTTCAGTATCGCGGCCTCTCTTGTTGCGGAGCACGGGCTCCAGACGGGCAGGCTCAGTAGTTGTGGCTCACGGGCCTAGTTGCTCCGCAGCATGTGGGATCTTCCCAGACCAGGGCTCGAACCCATATCCCCTGCATTGGCAGGCAGATTCTCAACCACTGCGCCACCAGAGAAGCCCCCCCCCCCCCCCTCACTTTTATAGGTTTCAAGGAAGTGGGTTTCATCCCACCTTCATCTCCTTTAAGAATAGCTTACGCCCCTCTACCTTTCTGGACCTTTCTCTTGCAAGCCTGCCTGCAGAATATGAAGCTATATTTCTGCTTTCTTCTTTCTTAATGTCCTGAAGATAAGCACACAGACCCTTTTTATTTTAAGGAGTTTAGTGCTAATCATTATGGGGAAACAGATGGTAATAGCAAAAATAGCATTACCAGGAAAGTTACAAAGGTTCTAGAAATTTTACAAAATTCTTACAGTTGTATTCTCTGGTCCATGGTTCTTGGACCCCCCTAAAGGGATAATGATCAGTCTTTTGTTTACTGTTTTCATTGTTTGTATGTAGGGCTCCTCACCCACTTCTAGCAAAGGAATTTTCTTTTACACGTGCCACTCTTTCTAATTAGAGGATGCAATAAATCTAAAGATTTAATAAAGGGAAGAACTATTTTCCCTCAGGTGGGAAGTTTGTATCTCTGTAGCTTTTCAAAATTGGTGATAGCCATAGTCCTGTCCAAGAAGTGATTGCCTAGGATATTTCTACACTAAGACTCTGGGTTTACACAGTTGAATTCACACCAGGAAGTCCTGATAAATAAAATTCAGATTCAAAGTCCCATTAGGTGAGTTTCCAGATGCTAGGAAAACAGAGAGGCCAACTCTTATAGTTCTCAGAAATTAGCGAATAGGTTTTAGGGTTTTCCTGTTTCCTGGAGTTCAGAGGGCAGGTAAGGATAGGGAGCCAGTCCAGAGTTATAACAACCAGAAACAAAATATCCTACAGAGTAGACAGTGGGGAGTTAAACACAGATGGCTGGAATTGGAAATGCAGTGTTGACTTGGGTCAGATAAGAGAAGGTAGTTATGTGGCTGCAATACTGAAAGCTGAGTCAGAGTGGTGACTCTGAGCTGAACAGGAGCGAAGGCAGAATAGGTGTCACTGATTATAAAGGGTAGGGTGAGAGAGTCAGGCCAGCAGCATGGCAAAGTGTCCTTGAAGGCTTTTGACATTTAGCTACATCTGGTCCTGACTTTTGTTTCATCTGGCTTCACAATGACATCCTTTGCCAATTGTCCACATGTTCTCTGCTCACTTGTGTGAGCTCATAGATGGTGAGAAGTGGCATAAACACTGAGTGATCCTCTAGTGCAGCCCCCTCACTCAACACATAATGAAAAAGATATAAGTTTATGAAAAACATATGAGACAACTGTGATATTGTCATGGTCTGTGAGGTATGGGGGAGAGCGCTCAAACAGATGTCAACAGGCCTTGAGGAGACTCCTGCTCAAGTCCTCTCTACATTGTGGTTTCATCTTCTACAATACCTGCCTTCCTTGTGGAATGGCATAGGTCGAAGATCAAATGAGATGATGCTTGTGGATGCTCTCTGCAAATTGTGAAGACAGCGGAAAAATAAAGCCCAAGGCTCAGACAACAATGCGTACACAGTTGATATCACAGACTGGGTAGTCCCAGGAACCAGCATTTGGAGAATTTGTGGAAGATTATATGTAGGCACGTATAAGGGGGAAAGAAATGACCAGCAAACATCTGTAAGGTAGAGAAAAAGGACACGATTAAATAACAATAATGATAATGATTACCATTTGCTAAATGAATACCATTTTCTCATCTCATTTCATTCTCACAATGACATTTATGTGATTACCTCCATTTCATGAATGAGGTGACTGAGACTCCAAGATGCTAGGAAAACTCTCCAAGGCCAAGCAGGCAGCTGAGCCAGGGTTAGAACCCATCAGTTTGATTATCAACCCATGTGCTTAACTAACCACGCTGCCCTGCCACTCTAATAAAATAAAAGCACTTGGAAAATGTTTAGGCACAGCGTATTGTACAGTGATGGTCTCTTGTTCAGCCTGCTGCTTCTGAACGGGCAGTAGGCCTGACTTCATAACTTACCAAGAGATTTCTGAGAGGTGAGTAGGTACTTACCAAGGCGATGCCCTGGGAGAAAGTGAGTGTTTCGAAGAACAAAGTAGGCTCTCCAGGGGAGATCTCAAGGGATGAGCGAACTATGCAATTACGGGCCAGCCACAAATTTAAGGAGAAAAAGAGATTTCCTCTGACCTACTGTTTAGAAAATAGGGTATGAAGTTGCCTCATTAAAAGGGGACAGTAGTGCCTTCCATTTTACTGATAATACTTTAATGAGGGCTGCAGAGGCGCTGGCCCTATGTCAGCGAATAAAGCTAATTGAGCTTGGAAATGGCCTTACTGGTTGGAGAAATAGAGTAAACCACTTCTCTGTCCCAAGCTACTGACACTCATGCAGGAATATCTCATTAACATCAGGGTTCTGATTATGTAAGAGCCAGGGATTTGCTGTCCAAGAGAATGCAGCAACTGTTTTGATATTCCAGTGAGAACAGAATTAAGAGGAGTGAGAAATTCCACCAGGTGGGTTTACGTTAGCCAACAACAGAAACCAGGACTAACAGATTTGGACAAAAACTGATTTAGACCCCACCACTAGATTTATTAAAAGAAGATCGAATTGAATCTTCTGGAGGTCTGGAGAACCTAGCTTGGTGCTCACATCTTGGGGTGGTTGTGAATATTGAATGATTTAATGTGGTGATTCTAAATGGAAGGCTATTTCACCCTCCAGCCGGTGTTTGTCAATGTCTAGAAAGACATTTTTTATTGTCTACCTTTTATTGCCAGGAGGGTACTACTGGCATCTAGTGGGTAGAGACCAGGGATGCTGCTGAATGTCCTACAATACACGGGACAAACTCCCTCCCTCTCCAACCCACAAACACAAAGCAAAGAATTATCCATCCCAAAATGCGTACAGTGCTGAGATCGAGAATGACTAGTTCTGCGCCCTAGTCAAAGAAAACTCTTAAGACAGTACCTGGCACATGGTTAGCTCTCAGTAAGTGTCAGTTATGGCTTTTATTACTACAGAGCCAGCACAACACACACACACACAAAATAGGTGGAGGAGAAAGATAAAGAACGGTGTCCGTTCTAGACAGGTTGATGTTGAAATGCCTTGGGATAATCAAGTAGAGATGATAAGTAGGTAGTTGGTTATATGGGTCAGTGTTTGGGGGAGAGACCTAAGGCAAGACATTAAATGCAAATATCATTCAGCTTTAGCCGGTGTAGAACCCATGAACACAGACATGATTAATTACAGAATGTGAAGATTAAGAAGAAAAACAAGGATTAAATCCTAAATAACTTCAAGATTTAAGAGACAAGCAGAAGGAAATTTAGCCAGAGAGATCAACAAGGGTAACTCAGAAATGGCAAGGAAACCACTCCAGCTACTGCTGCGGCCACGAAGCAGTCAGCTTTTCAATGGTCCCAGCTGTTTCGCCAGGAACTCGATCTGGCTGTAAGTACTCCTGCTTCCAGAGACTGACTCCTACAAGGTTCCTGATTCTTGGCATCATTAGCTCCTGGGTCAGAGTCTGGTGTTGGTGTATCTGATTGATGAAATGTAGATCACTGATCATGTCTGAGCTGCAAGGGAAGATGGAAGAGAGAATATCTGACATTTTCCTCTTCTATAATGGGAGGTGAGACCTGCTTCTCACCACGTTCGTAAGACAGAGATTCCCCAAACATAGGAAGGAATTCAGTTAGACGAAAAGAATAACAAATGCCCATTACACTGAGATACTGCAGTTGGTGACTCTGAGAGGGGATAGAGATGCATTACCATGGAAATTACTGAGAGAAAGGAAAACAGTTTTCTTTGTATATTGTTCTAAAACAGTAGAGAGTTTATACTGAGGAGTTCAACTAGAAAAGTGAGATAGAGAAACCTGTATTTTAGGCTTGTGTTCTTTTCACTCCACTGAAATTATTAGTACACAAGTTATTCTTAACACTTCATTTATCAAGTAGTTACTTCTAGCCTATGTCTTAGCAACTACTCTGCAGTATTTGATACTTTTGACGCTTCCTATTGTTTAAAATTCTTTATTCTTTTGATTTCTGAGCTATCCTTGTTAATCTCTTTGGCTAGATTTTCTTCTTCTGCTTGTCTCTTAAATCCTGAAATTATCTAGGGTTTAATCCTTGTTCTTCATTCTACTATGCACATTCCATAGTTGATCTTATCTATGTCCATCGGTTCTACTACCACCGCGGATGATATTTGCATTTAATGCCATGCTGCAGGTCTCTTCCCCAAACACTGACCCATATAGCCAACTACTTACTTATCATCTATACTTGACTATCCGAAGGCATCTCAATGTCAACCTGTCTGGAAAGGATATTGTTCTTTATCTTTCTCCTCTACCTATTTTTACCCATATTTTCTATCCTTTTTAGTGTTGCCAATATTTGCCAAAACACCCAAGTAAGAAGTGAAACAGTCTAGATTTCCCCTTCCTCACTGCCCATATCAATGAACAACTATGTCCTTTTAATATGTCTCTGTCATATGTTATATCTGCTCCTTCCTCTCCAACCAAAATTATTTACTTACATGTCTCGTCACCCACGATAGACAGTAAGTTCCTTGAGATCAGGAATATGTCTTATTCAACTTTATGACCACAAAACTAAGAAGTGAGACCACCTGTGTCAATAAGACTTAATTGTAAAGATAAGACTGTAAACAAATACAAAGTTTGCTGTTTGTTTCAGGCAATTCTGGCAAACTAATTTATTCAGGCAACCAGTTTGTTCATCTGGGCAAACAGTTCTCTTATTGGCCAACATTCTTCTCACTGGGGCAAATAACTCACCTATCAGACAATTGTTTTCTCATCAAGAAACTTAAATTTATCTGTTCACCAATTTTAAACTATTGTTATGCATTTTGCCCAATTCTAACAGTCTTCCCACCTTAAATCATTGGAATCCAATCTCCAAAACCCTATAAACATCTTTCCCTAACTTCTCCTTTGAGACACTAAAAGAGTATCAATGTGGTTTTCTCCCTTGCTGCGGGAACATCCAATAAATTTAGCTTTGCCTGATCAACAGGTTTCTCTGGTGGATTCTGTGAAGGAGTCAACAGTAAACAAACATAGTTCCTGACACATAGTAGGTTTTTTTCATTAAGTAACTAGGCAGAAATTTGGGTAGGGTGTTGTATGAGAGAAATGCAGAAGAGAAAGGTATATGCTTCCACTCATTTATACTGAAGGGATCCTACATGACCTGGCAGAAGTATTTCATAGTTCTCATGTAATAAGAAAATGTTGATCTCATTTTAGCAACAATAAACCCAGGTGCTAAAGGTATATGGAATTTCCCGTTGCTCAATCTGAAATAATTATAGACATGAATACTCAGTATTCCTTATTTTCACTTTACCCTGGGCCAGACTGTGACAAGTAAAATGAATCCTGTTCTCCTAATCCAGTTGCTACTTTATCCATCTGTCTCCTCCTCACCTCTGCTTCTAAGAATCTAACCTCTTAACTGGCAGTCAGGATTAGAAATTTTTATGATGCGTTAATTTTCATTATTTAACAGGAGATGTTTGATCATGAAAATACCTTAATGTTTGGAATAAATAAATGAATCAATACGCTTTATTGAATGAGCCAAAAAGGAGCTTTAACAGAGGGTAGGGGAAGGGAGGCAGATAAATTATACATAGTTGATCCTTGATATTCTGAAACGAATTGTCATGAGACCCTAAATCTCTGAATTCAGAGATACTAACATGCCTTGCTATTTCCCTTATGAGTTGTTTACCAGGTAAGAAATAGTGGACAAAGCAAATCCCCACTGAATTGCAGATGCTGACTTGATGAGCAGTCTGCTTGGCTAACTTCCTAGCTAAAATAGTCTCCTTCCAACCCTACTCTCCACAGAGATCCCAGAATCTTGTGCATCATAATTCAAACCCATGCCTCTGCAAAATTACAAATTACTCTATGTTATAAACTTTGAACACATAGTAACTGTTGAAACCTGAATATTAAATCTAGGAATGACAAGGTTCTACTGTGCTCTTATTTACTCAATTAGTTGATGGAAATCTTTCTGAAATTAAAATCCTGAACTTAAAATGTTTTTATTTTCATCTTGACAGCACGCATGATGCTGAACAGAGTAGGCATTCAATTCAAGTGTTACTGAAGACATAAATTAATTTCCCTTGGTGAAGTGAAATATACAGATGACAATAACTTTCCTCAGGTCACACAAGGAGCCAATAGTGGTGTCTGATGTGGTGACCACACATGGGTTCTCCCAGGAAAGTCCCTACCTATCCCTGTTTTCCCATTCAGTCCTACTTAGAATTTTTTAGAACAAAAGTATCCAAATTTGGATGGTAAATTGTAAGATCACCCTCTGTCTAACCCTGATCTTCTCTCTCTCTAAATCTGAAACTTATTAATTGGTTGTTTTCATTTTTTGTTTGGAAAATATTTTTCCTGGAATTGAAAAAGCAGTCTTTCTCTGGGAATGACAAAGTACAGTAAGCGAAATCATATTGTGAGAAGTTCCCTCAACTTAATCCAGTGGGCACTATGCCACACAATTTAGAGACTCTATTTCATACCCGTGAACTGCTAGAGTATTTAAACGAAATAATTTTAATTAAGAGACTTTTTCTACACTTGCCAATCTTCCCTGCAGATACTTCAGTGAATATCTTTCCTCGTTCTCAATCAGGTTAAGGGAACAGAACTGGTCCTCAGTTGTTGGATTTTTTTTAATTAATTTATTTTTATTTATTTTATTTTGGACCGTGTTGGGTCTTTGTTGCTGCGTGCGAGCTTTCTCTAGTTGCGGCGAGTAGGGGCTACTCTTAGTTGCTGTGCGTGGATTTCTCATTGCGGTGGCTTCTCTTGTTGCAGAGCACGGGCTCTAGGCACACGGGCTTCAGTAGTTGCGGTGTGCGGGCTCAGTAGTTGTGGCTCACGGGCTCTAGAGCACAGGCTCAGCAGTTGTGGTGCACAGGCTTAGTTGTTCCGCAGCATGTGGGATCTTCCCAGACCAGGGCTTTAACCTGTGTCCCCTGCATTGGCAGGCGATTTCTTAACCACTGCGCCACCAGGGAAGATTTGGTCCTCAGTTTTAAGAATCTTAGAGCTCAATGAGACTGACAGTTCATGAAATCGACCAATCAGTATGCGGACATATATGTTAGTTTCTGCAGGTCCTCACAGAGAAGGAACAATGAAGTTACCTGATAGATCTTGCAAGAAACCGTGTGAATCTGCCAACACTTTCTGTTCCTAGAAGAAAAGCTTCTACACTTCCAGTTTATGCCGAGGCTCAAGATTTGCCTGCATGGGCCAATAGAAGATAAACATTTATTCATTCATATATTCAGTGATATTTATTTAGTATTTGCTATGTTAACAAGCACCATTCCAATTTCTAGCCAGATACTGAGATAGATAAAACAGAGTATCCGTTTTCAAGCATCTTTTGATATATGGATGGGGCTGAAAAGCTAAGATTCTATTTTCTCAAAGAGAAGCAAATGAAAGGAAATAACATTTTAGAGCTACACAATTTTAAAAGGTCTCATGTTCATAAGTTTTCAGATAATCTCCTGTTGATCCTCAAAGGTACCTACAAAAAGCAAAATCATCTCTCCTGGGAGGGTTCTCTTTATACAGTCCTATATTAATTTAGGAAAATATTGTGGCTTAGAAATTATTGTCAATTGCATTTTTGTTGCAGAAGGTGAAAAACCAAACCTTTCTGTTTGTTTAAAGGAATGGAATATCAAATAATTCTTGAAATGGAAAATGACTCTTTAGATACCAATTTAGTGTCATTATGGCCTTCACCAAAGACAATGTCCATCAAACCAAATTATTATTAACACTCTCCAGTGTGGTTGGTCTAAAATGCCACCTGGTCACTTACTCCAGCATGTAACAGCTTTTAATGGTAGTAAATATTTCTTAAATCTCCTCCTCATGTGAGTGCTAGGCCTAATTCTCTTATTTTTGCCTCAGTCGAGATGGAGACAACCTGATTGCCCTCCTAGGAAGAAGAGTGTTAAGACTTTCATTAATTAAACCATTGGCACATTTGTCGAGGTTCATAAGACACTGAATTATACCTTAGGAAATAAGACATGCTTGCGATAAACAGAAGAGTAACAATTCCAGGCTCTAGAAAGGCCACAAGTATGGTCCAGGCAAAAAAGTACAGTGGGAAGAGGGAGCCAGGAAAAGGATCTTGGAGAGAATGAGACTCGTGGTAGACATTGAGGCAGAGTAGCTGAACAGAAGCTGGACAAACAGGAGAGGTCATGGAGGGGAGGAAAACAGCACGGACAAAGTTCCATAAGAGAATTATTTTTAGGGCAAAATGCAATTTTATTTATTCCTAACATCAGAGATCATATGCTACTTAAGAATATTTATTAAATAATTATGATAAGAACAATACATTCTTATTAAATAAAATATCAATTTATTTAAGATAGAAAGAACAACAAAAATTACCTCTAATCCTGCCATCCCTCCCTAGCCATTATTGATGTTCTAGTGTAATTGATTCCAGACTTACCTGAGCATTTTTAAAACATGGTTTCAATATCTGTATCATGTGGGTTTTTTAATTTAATGCAGTAATAAGCATTTTCCACATTACTTATGCATTTATTTTATTCCATGCACATCTACCATAGTTTTATTTTATAATTCATATATACTTATACCTTTGCATAATATCACATTCATTATTATTGTAAATCATTTACTGTTAACATCTTTGTACATAACAGTATTTTTCCATCATGCAGTCACTTAGGCAGGGAGTACAGGGGAGTGGACAAAACACAGACTTTGAATTTAGATCTGATTTTGATTTTGATTTCTGCCATTTATAGCTTATGATCTTAGGCAATGCATCGAACTTCTCTTGAGCCTTGGTTTCCAAAAATATAAATTGAGCATCACTATGGTTACTTTGTAGTACTATTTTGAGAATGAGAATTAATAATTGCAAAGTGTGAAGTGCTTAGAACAGTCGCTGGCACATAGTGGATGCTCAATAAATAATGGTTATTATTTTTAACATTGTTATTAGTATTAATTTTGATATTATATGGCTCCCCTTGAGGGTAATGGGGATTATTGAATAAAACCATCTCTTGGAAGATTGGTGGGGGTCCTGTAAGGAAAACATGAGAAATAAATTCAGAGAAGTTCATAGCCTGATTTAGTAGGATTTGAGTGTCTGCTTAAATCCTGCTTCTTAACCTCCGGGAGCTCCTCTTAGGTCCTCTCCTAGGAGCTGTTTATGATTCTAAATAAGAGAGTGTTTTAATGAAAGCAATATTTTGAAGAAATCAATAATTAGTCTTGTTTTTTCTCCAGGCTAAACAACCCCAATATTATTAACATTTCCCTATTAGACTTTATGCTTTCCAGACTAATCCCTTTGAATTCTCCCCGTAGCTTTCCACTTACGTAGATGTGACTTATATTTAAGTCTGTGATGTGACTCCTCCCCGACCCAGTCCCTACCCTAATACAAATAACTCCTAGTTTGGGACAGAAAATAAAAAACTTGAAATTGCCTAACATCAGAAAAGCAAAAACAAGAACAAGAATAAAAACAAAAACTCTATAATTGAATCCCGATTCCATATCTTGGTCTAGCAAAATTAATTAAATGCCCAAGACTTAAAAGGAGACTGCATAAAATACTTTGGTAGGTATTTTATTACTGAACTCTTAATATATATATTTTTGCATTCATGTAAGTCCTTCAAAGATTTATTCTCTCAATTACCGATCAAAAGAACTCATAAAGCTAGAGTCAGTGGACCAGGCAGGATTAGAGATGCCTGGGAAGACGGATGCACTCTCCACAGCGTCTGAGCTTTAAAGAACCTCACCTGCTGCTTATTCCTGGACCAAGTGACAGCTGACAGAGTGGCTCGTGATGACTCATTTGGACTTATAAAAAGCCACCTTTTTAAAAAGAAGAACTAAAGAAGTTCCCCCTTCTTAGGATTAATTAAGATAGAGACTAAATGGGTTGATTCTTAAGTCTTATTTGTAAGAAGTCAGAAACGAATTCTTTTATGGGGGGAAAAAAAAACTAGTAAAAAACCTAAGCAAATGCTATGTTTAAAAAGTCATCAAAGCCATTCTTTGTTTTTTTCAGGAAAAAAGAAACAGTTAAATAAAGGACATGACCTTACTCGAATTTGGGCACTTTTATTGAAATCTATAAACATTGATACTGTCTGCTTGGAAGTGGATTTATTTCACTTCCTTCTTAGGCATGAGTGGTAGTTATGAAGGGTGTTTGTTTGTGGGGTTTTGTAATACTTTTAATGAAGGCTTTCAGTGCCCTTGCCCTATCTGTATGGATTGGCTTTTCCACAGATATATCAAAACTTTCACTGAAGTAATTCAAATAATATTTACAATATTGTTTTACTATGTACAATAAAACACTATGAGCTCAGGAAATTAACTTATAGAAATCATATAAAATACCTTCTCATAAAAATACAATCTTTCTTCATTTTCCTAATACTGTATTGAAATAGAACTACATCATTTTCTTCTTAAACTCATCTTCATTGAAGGTGTGTCCTAAAACTTCAGATATGTTTTCCTGTCCTCCAGTTTATCCTACCATCTATTATCAATTATTAATAAACAAACATTTAAATACACTAAGGGAACTTCTATTTAAAGTCATCCAATGTTGAATTACTTTATAATGTTCATCTTTAATAAAGTAAAACAAGTGCGGAAGAAGGGACCAGAACAGGGCACAGGCTATGTAAGGGGGTAAAAGGGAGGGGGCAGGTGTTTGGGGGTTGGAATGTGATGTTTGATGTTTAAAAAGAGCCATGGCTAGGGGATATGTCAATTCTATATGTCAATGTTTATTAACCCTTTTTTTTTATTATCACCTCCTGAAGATTTTTTTTTTCCTTTTTAGGCATTTTTTCCCTATCACTGCCACCTCCCTATAAAATTTTAGTGCCATAGATATACTGTGTATCTATCTGTTTTTGTATGATATGTACTTCTGTGTTTTATACATAAAAAGAGTAAGTTTCTTTTTCTTTTTTTTTTTTTTTTACCTCCCACTCAGGTTTACTCCCTTGGGATGATATTGAGAATCCATGTTCTATGTGAGCTTGCTGTGAGAACCCATGTTCTATGTGCTTAAGAGATAATTTGTGCACTTAATGTGGCTCAAGAGAAATTGTGTATATCATAAAGAATTGGCAAAAGTCAGGATTGATGCACTATTTGAATGGAAAAGATGAGAGTCACATTCCTTTGTTTTGGGGTTAAATGGAGGAGAAAACTCCAAGGTTCTTCCAGCAGAAACTACCAGGTGCTACACTGGCAGCGTGAGGTCAGGTTTGAGTTCATCTCCTGTCCATGGAGATGGACCTTCCCATTACCCATGAGATTCACTCATTCATTCCACTAATACTTATTCATCAGCTTCTATGTTGGAGGTTAAGGTGGTATTTATCACCCGACTGTGGAAATGTTGACATTTTCCATAAAGTCAGAAGAAGTGTGTCATGTACTAGTATCACTAATACAATTTTACAAATAATTCTACTCATTAGGCTTTGCTGGTGTCTTTTCATACAATTAAGGTCAATTACTGTGAGTATATTTTTAGTAGTCTTACATAGCAATTTAAAAAGTTAGACTTTCCAATTTGAAGGTTCCTTAATGAGCAAGAGGTATGCTTCAGACTTGGTGTCTATTATGGGTTGAATTGTAGCCCCCCCCCCCAAAAAAAAAGATATGTTAGAAGCCTAACCCTCATTACCTGAGAAAGTGACATTATTTGGTGACAGGATTTTTACAGTTCAAATGAGGTCATTAAAGTGAACCCTAATTAATCCAATATAACCAGTTTCCTTATAAAAATTTGGACACTCTACTTGTCTGCTTGGACTGCTGAAATAAAATACCAGAGACTGAGTGGCTTAAACAACAGAAATTTATTTCCTCACAATTCTGTAGTCTAGAAGTTCAAGACCAAGGTGCCATCAGGGTAGGTGTCTGGTGAGACCTCTCTTGCTGGCTTGTAGACGGCCATCTTCTCACTGTGTTCTCACGTGGCTTTTCTTCTGTGTTCGTGCAGAGAAAAACAGATATTTCTCTCTTCCTCTTCTTCTAAGTCCTATCAGATTAAGATCTCACCCTTATGACCTCATTTAACCTTCATTACCTTCTTATAGGGCCTTTCTCCAAATACAGTCACACTGAAGACACACACAGAAAGAAAATGTTGTGAACTGACACAAGGAGAAGACGGGCATCTACAAGCCAAGGAGAAAGGCCTGGAATATGGCACATAAGCTTTAGATTTCTGTCCTCCAGAACTGTGAGGGAATAAATTTCTGTTGTTTAAACTATCTAGCTTGTGGCATTTTTGTTATGGCAGCCCTAACAGACTAATACAGCATGGTCTCATGAAGTAGAAGTGGTCCAAGTTAGCCTCATGGTCATTATACTGAGGCATTTGAGGCCAAGCTCAAAGGAGCAAAAAAAAAAAGTAAATTAAGCCCAAGTCTTATGAAACAAATTGTGAAAGCTTTTACCAAACTGATATCTGGTCCATCATTCTGTTTTAGGCAAATATCAATATATTCAGATTTTGCTGTTCCCTTGAGTCCACCCTTCTGGCATTTTGGAGCAATTGTTATGAGGACAAAGGAAACTGTGGAAGCTTAAAAGGAAAAGTCAGATGACGGTCAACAAAGTCAGGGTGGCGAAGAAAGGGTGGCCCAAAGGATGAGGCTGTGTGAACAGAGTGGGAATTGGAGATGAGGTTGATTTAAGGATGCTAGTGAAGATAAAGAACCTTTGGAATGGAGAAATGAATAAGGGTCTTGAAAAGTAATGAATTACCTAAAAGAGTGGTAGTGAGAGGAAAATATATTTGTAGATAGTTTCCAGAGAGCGTAGGGATCTGATGGTGAAGACTGATCGAGAATGGGAAAATGAGAGATTAGCATATTGCTAATTGCATATGCATATTGCAATTACATATTGCATATTCCCAGTAAAGATTATTTACTATATCTTTCAAGAGCAAATGTTCCTAGCTGCCCATGAGGCCAAATTACTGAGATTCTTGGTCTCCCTTTAGTCAAGTGTGTTCTTTTCTGCTTTAGCACACTGTTTGGTTAAGAGACAACCTCTTTTTTTATTTTTTAGGTTAATTTTTATTTTATTTTTATTTTATTTTATTTTATTTTTTTTTAAACATCTTGATTGAAGTATAATTGCTTTACAATGGTGTGTTAGTTCCTGCTTTATAACAAAGTGAATCAGTTATACATATACATATATCCCCATATCTCTTCCCTCTTGCATCTCCCTCCCTCCCACCCTCCCTATCCCACCCCTCTAGGTGGTCACAAAGCACCGAGCTGATCTCCCTGTGCTATGCGGCTGCTTCCCACTAGCTATCTATTGTACATTTGGTAGTGTATATATGTCCATGCCACTCTCTCACCCCGTCACATCTCACCCCTCCCCCTCCCCATATCCTCAAGTCCATTCTCTAGTAGGTCTGTGTCTTTATTCCCATCTTGCCACTAGGTTCTTCATGACCTTTTTTTTTTTTTTTTTTCCTTAGATTCCATATATATGTGTTAGCATACTGTATTTCTTTTTCTCTTTCTGACTTACTTCACTCTGTATGACAGACTCTAACTCCATCCACCTCATTACAAATACCTCCATTTCATTTCTTTTTATGGCTGAGTAATATTCCATTGTATATATGTGCCACATCTTCTTTATCCATTCATCCGATGATGGACACCTAGGTTGCTTCCATGTCCTAGCTATTGTAAACAGAGCTGCAATGAATATTTTGGTACATGACTCTTTCTGAATTATGGTTTTCTCAGGGTATATGCCCAGTAGTGGGATTGCTGGGTCGTATGGTAGTTCTATTTGTAGTTTTTTAAGGACCCTCCATACTGTTCTCCATAGTGGCTGTATCAATTTACATTCCCACCAAAAAAATATGGAACGCTTCACGAATTTGCGTGTCATCCTTGCGCAGGGGCCATGCTAATCTTCTCTGTATCGTTCCAATTTTAGTATATGTGCTGCCGAAGCGAGCACGACAACCTCTTTTACACTAAAACATGGAGCCAGAATTGACTGATGTGATAGTGTAGGATTTGAAGAGGAAACAAAATGACTTTTAGCCATCTTAATACAACTCATTCTTTTTGTGGTAATCTTTAGAAGTCTTTTAGAGGACTCCTAATTCCACTTTTCTTGCGCTTTTCTATGTCTGGTAGAAAATATTTTTCCCATATTATTGCCGCTTAAAAAAAAAACATTTTGCCGAAGATCCAGATCTCTCCATATGATTGTGCTGTGGGACAGCAGGTTTTTGGCCCTCTATTTCAACATGTATGTTCACCACTCGAAGTAGCTTTTTGTTGTTGTTATGGTTGTTGCATTAGGATATATTGGAAGTTGTTTGCTTTTGCTAAAGTAAGAGAAAAAAAGTGGAGTGAAATCAACTGTGATTTTTTTTTAATGCTAGTTTTTTCCTGCAGAGGTTGTTACTGATGATATGGCAGAAAACATATTGCTGTATTAACAAGGTCACTCAGTCACAAAATCCTATTAATGTGGAAAATGACAGAACCAAGCTGTGTGGTGACAAATAAGGCAAATTTTCACCTTGTATCCTTAAGATTCCTTGTTCAAATTCATATGGATGGCAGGGAAGCTGTGAATAAATTCAGGAGATGTGCATGACTCTGTAAGAAATATAATTTATATATCATCAGTATTGACTGTTTTCTAATTTTGTTTTTTACTTTTTGCAAAAATAATTGTAGCAAGCTAAATCAAGAAATATATTTTCTAATTTATGTTCATATTAAAGACATCTACAGAAGTATAAAGGAACCTGCTGAGTAGAAAATTTCAAACTAAACATATACATTCAAAATATCCCTGACATGTTTACTTATTTTAGAAGTAAAAGCACCAAATAGTCATTTGCATTTTGAACAATAGCAAATGCATTTCAGACTTAGTTTTCAATTTGATGAAGCCTCAAATATTGATTTTAGCAAAACAGTAAAGTAGGATATAAAATGAAAAGGATCATTATAATGGTACCCCAGAGAGAATAACTATGGTCACTTCAGTCAATGATAAACTCATTTTAGTGGTGTGAACTAGACAAATAAAAATAAAGATTATCTTGATTTAGCTTAAGCTGGAAAAGAAATCTTGCAGGTTTATGGCTTCATAAATTTTTCTGAATGTTTAACATCCCATGGAGAAGAAGCAAACAATGAAGATACTTCATTCAAGAATACAAAATCTGTATACTCAGGCAAAAGCCTTGTAATTCAGATTTGGCATCTTGTTTTCCATGTTTGCATTGCTGAAGGGCCTTCTTTGATTATTCTCAAAGCATTTCCATGCAGACATTACCTACCAGGTAACTTTGTGTTTCAAACACCTACAAGTCTGTCTGACTTAATGGCCTTGTAGTTAAATGACACCTTTGTATATTAGGTTATTTTCTTTAATGCTTATGAGTTTTTGTTGATTACAGATAAATTACACACATTTTGAAAATAAACTATTCTTACATAGAGTGGTAACAACTAATTGCATCCACCAAATGCTTTCATTTCTCATTGGAAAACATTAGGAAAATTAAAATTAGATGTTTTAGAAAAAAGAAAGAAATAGATGTTTTATTAACTGTAAGGTTGACATAAAGCAGAATCACAAAAAAATTAAGAGTTTTACAATTATTTCCCCTTCAGTAATAAGGATGCCGTGGCAAGTTTCTCTTGAAGTCCAGGAATGCATCAATCCTGTCTTTCAGTTGAGGTGGGAATTTCTCAATGAATGCAGCATCACGACAGGCCCCAACAAAGGTTAAACCTATATCAACCCTCTATTGTATTCAAGTAGAATTCCTGGAATAGATAGATAAAGTAGAAGATTAATATATGCTTGTCAATGGTTCATTTTAAAAATTCTTTGTTGACTACTGTGCTAAATTGTTTTGGAAGTTGGTTCCTACTTCCAGTAAATTCAGTTTACCGGGAGAGAAGAAGCTAGATACATACAAAAGAGTCCAGATTAAGAAATAATATTATATGATTAAGGGCAAATGATTGTCCTAAATGGATTCAGCCTAAGAAGGGAAGGATGGCTTCCCTGTGACATGTAAAATGGGCCATGAAGGACTGTGGAATTGGACGAGTTGAATTTTGGGGAAGACAATTTATGAGATGGAATTAGCATAAAACAAAGAAAAGAGTCAGAAAATAACATATTGGAGGTTCAACAAATTAGAACCATCCCCAAAGAGCTGAGAGTAAATAGAATTGGTTGAAATAGATATTAGTTTTTAAAATAAAAATATATTCAAATAAACCATGAATTAGTATATAGAAAAGCTGTAAAACTGATGAATAAATTTAAGAACTGGTTCTTTAGGTAGAACAATATTGTAGATAAACCTCTTACAAAGATAATTGAAAAAAAAGAGATGAATTTAAAAAAACACTAGAATGAGGAAATGGATACAAATCGCAGATACAAAGGGGCTTATTTCAATGAAAATAAGATACCATCTGCTCAACCTGAAATAAATCAGATTATAAAGTTGCAATAATTAAACGGAGAAAAATTAGCACAAGAATAAACTTATAGACTAATAAAATTAAGGAAAATATCCATAAAGAAGTCTAGATACCCATATAAACTTAATACTTCATAAAGATGGCAATTCAAATCAATTAGAAATAGAAAAATTATTCAATAACTAGTGTCAAGCAACTGGCTGATCAGTTAGGAAAAAACTAGTTATTTTTTCTCACACCATACACCATGTAGGGAAATGAGTAAAATCTTAAAAAATAAAAATTTTAAATTGTTAAAAAAATTATAGGAACGTATTTATACATTCTTGGTACGGCAAAAAGTCTTTCTGAAAATGACTCAATTTCTACAAGGAACTACTAACAACTTTATTAAAACATGTAAGCAAACAAAAAGCAATGAAGTCTGTTTAGAAAAGAGCAGAACAAGAACTGCTTTGTATAAATGGTTAAAGAAGTAAAATCATTTATAGCCTCCACTTTTTAGTAGATAAAAATCTAAACTGTGTGGCATTGACACAGTATATTCACACACATACACACACGTTTGTTTTTGGATGTGTGGGTATATATGTGAGTGTACGGATACAAGTGTGCACTCATAATACATACATACAAATATATCCCTAAGAGTTTTTATTTACAGCCAAAAAAAAAAAAAAAAAAAAAGATTTGAGAAACGGTTGAAAGGATACTGGCTGGGTCACAGATTCCCTAGGAAGCTTGATCAATAAAAGGTCTGGATTCAAGCACTAAGTGGTACAAATCATAGCCAAAATCATGCGCAGGAGCCTTCTTCACTGCCATGGTTACCGACCCTCTCGGATCACAGGGACCCCAATTGGGTCCTTTTCTTGCCAGGTGCCGCTCGAGACAATTAAATGGAGACCAGGTTCGGCAAAGCAGAGCAGAAACTTTATTGTTGATCAAGGAATAGGGAATGAAGGGCTCATGCTCTAAAGACTCCTTCTCCCTAAGGGGAGGGAAGCCAGAAACTTTGAAGAGGTAAGAGGTGGGCGCGCCATCAGAGCTCGGGGAACGGGGCAGTAATAGCTAGGAAGAGCTGGAGCATGCGCAGTGCTTTGGGCCCCCTCTGCCACGGAACTAATTGGGTGGAGTTCTTAGCGTGGTAATGAGGCAAAGGCAACTTTCAGACGCTTTGGGCCTCATCTGCGCAGGCGCTAGCCTCGCGGTCAGGCTGGAACCGGTTCAGGGCGGTTGACTGTTGCTACCTTAGCCTGTCTGGCTCGGGCTAGTTCTGCAGTTCTGCTTGTGTGGCGTCTGCCTTAGTTTCTGTCAAGCAAGCACAGCAGCGGGCATAGACTGATGGACTGTGGTGCAGAAAATGAAAGTAGGTTAGTCTTTGCACAAGTGTGGGTCTCTTCCCGGTGACCCCACCACTACCGCTGGAAACATTCTCACGGCCACTGATGGAAAGGATTCTCCTCTGTCCTTGCTTCTTTGCATCACTTCTGATTAGGCAGGCCTGCGTTTTAGATCCTTGCCCTGGCTACCCGGTAAGTGAAAGAGCTACTTGATTGTGACTTGTATAGTGAGAGGCAACCAGGACTCACAGGGACTCCTCCCTCAAAAACAGGGAGGACCATGGATTTGCAGATTTGCATGTGAGAGTCCTGTGAGTGTGTTTGTTTCTGTGTGCTTAGATAGCATTTGATATAATTTTGTTAAGTGTAAATCGTGCTGTCAATGACATTGCGTCTAAAATATCTTACACTATGATTTGCTAAGTATTTTAGTGTATACACCAAATACATAATTGCGATGTGTGCGAAGGATTTTCCCCCCGCTCAGGAAGGTGTAGTCTGGGAGATAAAACTAGCCTATATGAATATATCTAAGGAATACGGTGAGACAGCCTATATTAAGCTTTGCAATTATTGATACAATTGATAAATGCTGGGGGTACTTAGAAAGGAGAGTGATTTAAGTGATTGGAAGAGCTGAGAAGCATTCATAGAAAATGTACTAATTGAAATGGACTTTAAAAGATGGATAATATTTATTACATATTGTCTACAAGCCAGTATATGGACAAGTATGCTTACATTAGTAATTATGAATATATCATCATCCAACATAAGAAGCATTTGGTTAGTGAGTGAGTTGGTTAGTAAACTGTATATAGCTCATTTCATGGGTGGATTCAATTTTTCTCAAATAATCTATTGATTTTTATGATACGATTCTGAGCTAAAATAACTCCAATTATTTTATAAATAAACTTTTTAAGGAAGTAGCTATACATAAGAAATAGTGTACAAGTTATGTGTATACATCTTGATAAAAATTCACAAAGTGAACAGACCAGCACACAGATTAGGAAACATAATATTTTCAGTATCCTAAAAGCCCCAGTTGTGCCCCTTCTAATCAACCACTGCCTTCACAGAGGTAACTGATATCTTGACATCTCTTGCCATAGAGTCTATATAAATAGAATCATGCAGAATGCGTTCTTTTGTTCTAGCTTCTTCCACTCAGAATTATATTCATGAGATTTATCCATGCTCCATGAAAGTGTTTATTTTCCCTCATTACTATGTAGTACTCTGTTGTCACAATTTATTTATCCATTCTATTCAGTTCATTTTCATTGTTTCCAAATTTTGGCTTTAACAGTATTCCTCAGTATCCTTTTTGTGAACATATGCGTGCTTATTTTTTACGTAAACATTTAGGAGTGAAATTCCTAGGTCATAGGGTGTGAATGCTTTAAGTTTTAGTGGATATTAACAAATGGTTTTCAAAAATGGTTGCTCGAATTTACGCGTCCTCCAGCTGTGTGTGAGGATTCTGTCCTCTGAATCCTTACCAATGCTTGATGTTAGCAGCTTATTTGTTTTTGTGTCTGTTTGTTTTAATATTTATCATTCTAGTGCTTGTGTAGTGGTTTCTTACTATAGCATTAACCTGGATTTACTAAGATGATTAATGTGTTAAAATGTTAACGAATCACACTTGGGTCCGCTTGCCTGTGCATAGTGAAGCCCATCTACTGACACCTGGTTGTGGTGAGGAAAATGCGGTGTTTATTGCAGGGAGCCAAGCAGGGAGTTCAGGGCAGCTGGTGCTCAAAACACCTGAACTCCCCCATGGCTTTCAGCCAAGCAATTTTAAAAGCAAGGTGACGGAGGGGAGTTGTAGGGTGTGATCGCTTGGTGGCACAGTTCTCTGATTGGTTGATGGTAAAGTAACAGGGCAGCGACACAGGGGTTAACGTCAATCCTCAGGCTCCAGTAGGTTGTGCTCATGGTCATCAAGTAGTTACCTTCTTCCCTTTGGTGGGGTTTTAGCATCTGTAAAACAACTCAGGAAATGTGCTTCAGATACTGTTATCCAGGTACTTCAGAAAGGAGCCAAAGCAGAGGACATGGGGCGAAGGGGTCTGTCCCAGGAAGGCCCCATAGGCTCCTGCTCATTTACAAAAACACCTTTCCATGTGCTTTTTGAACACTTGTATATCCTTCACTTTTCGGATGAAATTGGCTGTCCATACCTTTTGTACATTTTTTTATATGGTTGTCTGTTGTCATTGCTTTATTGTTCTTTCTGTATTCTGAATGAGTTCACCTTCTATTATTTGTGTTGGAAATATTTTCTACCTTTTTACTTACCTTTTCACTCTCTTATGTTCTTGATTAACAGTGGTTTCAGTTTTAATGAGGTCCAGTTTATCAATTTGTCCTTTATGTATGGTTGGTGCTTTTGTGTGTGTGTTGGTTTGTGTGTGTGTGTATGTGTGTCCTGCTTGAAACATATGGATATCCAATTGACCAAGCATCAATTTTTGATAAAAACATAATCTCACCAATGTACTGTAGTGGAATTTTTTCACAAAACAAGTGACTGAATTTTTGTGGGTCTCATTTTAGTCTTTTCTGTTCCATGGTCAGTTTTATGGACGAAAAATTAATCCGTTGGTCTAAGAAAGAAATGGAAATTTTTATTTGAGTCAAATTTGAGGATTATAACCCAGGAAGAGCATCTCAGAAAGCTCCGAGAACTGTTCCACCTGTTAGAAGTCAAGGCACAGTTATATAAGTTTTTTTGAGGCAGAGAGCTGTACATTAAATGATGTACTATTGACAGTTTACACAATCCAGATCTGTGTCATCGTAGCCCCTTACAAGATCAAGAAGGAATGTTTTAAGGATTTGTCTTGTTGATGCTAGGAGAATGTTGCTGGTCATGGTTGAGCAGGTATTTTTGCTCACGTGGCAGGTTTGGTCGATGCATAACGCAGATACACAAAGCACAGTCCGGGGGAGAGAGGAGGCCAAACGGCAGAGAAAACTTTTTTTATGTTTAAATTTTTCTTGTCTTGCCATAAAATATAAATTTCATTTCACAGTTTTTATATGCTTGCTGGTATAGAAAACTACTGGTCTCTTTAGATGGCAAATGATGATAAAGAATCCACTTCCATGCAAAAATCAAGTCTAGGGTATTCCCAGGGAACGTGATCTAAAGATAACTCCAAAAGTGTGGTTGTAAAATCATTCTCTCACATTTCTCCTCTAATCAGTTGTTAAATACCTGTTAAGTCCATTCCATTTTTTTTTTTTTTTTAATTTATTTATTTTTGGCTGCACTGGGTCTTTGTTGCTGCATGCAGTCTTTCTCTAGCTGCGGTGAGAGGGGGCTACTCTTCGTTGTGGTGTGCAGGCTTCTCACTGTGGTGGCCTCCCTCCCGTTTTGGAGAACGGGCTCTAGGTGCACAGGCTTCAGTAGTTGGGGCGCACGGACCCAGTTGCCCCATGGCATGCGGGATCTTCCCGGATCAGGGCTCGAACCCGTGTCCGCTGCATTAGCAGGCAGATTCTCAGCCACTGCACCACCAGGGAAGCCCCATTCTATTTTCTTCATTCGTATTACCATCACTGATTTGCCCAGGTTAGTTCCTGCCTAGGTTATTTCAGTCGCCTAGCACTGTTTTCCCTGCTTCCCCCCACTGTTAAAGAATAATCATTCCCCTCTTTTAGTCCTTCCAATTACTTCCTTTCTTACAAAGTGTGGCCCAGCTTCTGAATGTGAGAAGCAGGGCCATTGCCTACACCACTATTTTATTTTATCTCTTTCGTTTCTTGCATTTGTCTTACAGCAGAGTCGATAGTAGTTGCCCAAACCTTAAGGTTTAGTTCCACAAATCTGTGTCTTTACCCTTGTGTTGCCTCTATGAGAAATCTTCCACTCACCTCCTGACAAGCTCTTACTCATTCTTAAAGCCCCAGCTCAAATTATAAATTCTGTATGAAGCTATTTCTCATTCCTTCCTGACAGAAGTTAATCATTCACTTCTATTTACTGGGTGCAAACTGATATCATTTCTACTGTATCATATCCATCTTCATATCCCAAATACCTGGCAAAGATTAGATGCTTAATAAGTATTGGTTGAATTGAATCAAACTGATGAATTTTGATTTTCATCTAACATTACTCATGTCCTTTCACACACACAAACACACAAAACCCAAATGGATTTGGAGTTAAATGTTAAATATTAAAGCTTAGACATGGTACAGGATAAAATTGAATATTAAACTTCAATATTTAGAAAGCACAGAAAAAAAATCACAAAAAAGAACGTCTATTTTTAAAATATTTATTATAAAAAAATTTAGTAAACCTTTTTAAAGGGAGCACACTGAAACTTTACACACCTATTAAGATCTTGTAATATTTGCTTCATCTATCTCTTTTTTACATTTATTTCCTCTGCTGAGCAGTATTAAAGTAAATCAGTGATAGCAGGTCATTTCACTTTTACCTCTATCAGTACATATTGTTTTAAATATAAACATTTTGTTACAAAACCAAACTGTCATTATCACACCTGACAAAATAAATAATTCTTTTTAAGTGTCACTTAATATTCATTGTATAATCAAATTTTCCTGATTATCTCCATGATTATTATACTTGGTCCACCCATTGCATCTATTCTTTATATCTCTTGAGTCTTTTTTTAAAAATAAATTTATTTATTTTATTTATTTATTTTTGGCTGCACTGGGGCTTCGTTGCTGCGCGTGGGCTTTCTCTAGTTGCGGTGAGCAAGGGCTACTCTTCGTTGCAGTGCGCGGGCTTCTCATTGTGGTGGCTTCTCGTTGCGGAGCATGGGCTGTAGGTGCGTGGGCTTCAGTAGTTGTGGCATGCAGGCTCAGTAGTTGTGGCTCACGGGCTTAGTTGCTTCATGGCATGTGGGATCTTCCCAGACCAGGGCTCAACCCGTGTCCCCTGCATTGGCAGGTGGATTCTTAACCACTGCGCCACTAGGGAAGCCCTCTCTTGAGTCTTTTTTATTTCTCTGCAGCCCACCTACTTCTCCCTTTCCTCCCCTCATGTTATTGAAGTTTTGCAAAAGCAGGTTAGTGGTCCTAAAGAATATTCCACATTCTGAATTTGTTTATTCACTTTTTCTTTTCAATGTCATTTAACTAACTTCTAATTTATCTCCTGTAAATGAAGTTAGCTGTGACTCTTGATTAGATTTAGGTTCCGCGTTTTTATTTTGTTTCTTGGTTTTGCAAAAGCACTTTATAGGTAATGCTGTGTGTCATGTTGCATCACATTTCAGGATCACAGTGATTGCTTGTTCCATCTTTAGTGATGCTAAGACTAATCAGTGGTTACAAGTCCTGGCAATCCAACCCTATCATTATGAAACATCTCATAACTTTTAATCTACTGTTTTCATTACTTTATGATCATTGCCTGAATCCATTATTTATTTCATTAGGAGTTGCAAAACAAGATTTCCTATTTTGTCAGTCCTTCTACATTTCTAGCTGGGATTTTTCAGCAAAGAAGAACTTTTTTTCATCAACTAGAGATATTTGATTATCTTGAAATATATTGAACACAGGAAAGGCAGAATAATGTCCTTCATCTTAAGTGGCCGGTTTTCAGAGTTATTGCCTTAGTTACTTCCAATGATGCCCAATGAGGCATTTTTTTGAACTCATAGAATTTTATGTATTCAGTATGTTTTAATCAGTTGTATTCATCAGATTGTTGGTGTTCAAATTGCTTTTCCTTTGAGCAAAGGGGGCTTCTGAGTTTGTCTCTTTCTTTTTTTTTATCTTTTTCTTTTTTTTTTGCATTAACCTATTATTCTTGGAAACTTCCCTGCTTTCTGGTACGAGATATCTCAGCCTAATCCTATATATTTACAGCTCTAGACCTGGAATCAGCTAGTCTTCCAAGGAGCCCTGGGTGCCAAGTTACTCATTGCTAATGGGTTGTCATTGATTCCAGGCTTTTTCAGTGGACAGAGCTAGAAAATAAAAGACAAAATAATCAAGAGTCCGTACTGATAGTTCCAATTCATATGTAACATTACAGTATTTTTATTTAAGTTCTTTGATTTTATCCTTATATCTGTTTTCTTTTACACTAAATTTTTGGGTGCTAAAAGCAGTACTGTGATTTCTAACTTGGATTTTTCTATACATAAAATAGATTTAAAAATTCACTATAGTGAATAGTAGTTCACTATATAGTATAGTAGTATATAGTATAGAATATAGTGGTTATAGTGATTCACAATATCACTATAACTACTAATAATTGGACTGCATAATAAAATATAGTATATAAGTATTACTAATAATGTAAACATAGAAATTATCCCACAAGAATAGTACAGATTCTGTGTTGTAAAGTCACTTGAAATAATTCTTATCTGTGTATTTATATTGCAGCTTGATATATAGTCAAACTCTCAATGAAGTAGGAAGGAAGAATAAAGGCATTTTTGACATAAAATGACTCAGGAAATTTACTTTCCATATACTCTGTATTAAGAAATTTCTTGACGATTTCCCTCAGTAAAAAAATAAAATAAGAAAGATTTAGGAACCATGAAATAGTGCATTAACTTTAAGAGCACAGAGTGGAGACTTCCCAAAGTGGCAGACAGCTGCGATCCTAGAGAGCAACCAGTACAGACTGGAAAAGAATCCTCAAAGTTTTAGACAGGGAGATAGCTGTAACAACAATATATATTCCATGCCCAGTTCAATAGAATGCTTGAGATATTGGAATAATTTAAAGATGTAATACAGGTACTAGGTAGAAGAAATTGAGAGGGCACTTAAAAAAACTAAAAGCCTGTGAGAAGGGAAATGTGATTACAGTAGTTTCATTGGTTCTGCAGTGAACCTCCCAAACTGATACTAATTTGATGTTGCTTAGTGATTTTTAACTTTTAGCATCAGTGTATGGAAAAAGCACAGAAAATTTAATTATGGCTATGGAGAAGAATATATATATTAATATCATTGACTATGTAATAATACAGATAGCAGAATTTAGAAGGTAAAGTGGTGGGGCAGATGGGCAAAGAAAGAGCAAGTGCTTTAATAGCTTCCTCTTACAAAGAATGAAATCAAGAGATTCTAACTATGAAGCAGAGATTTTAGTATATTATTTGAATACACAGAGGAAACATAATCATAAAAAGAACTGAAGCAGAAACTATTAAAATATGTGCTCTGTGGGAGCAGCATTAAGACTGAGGAGTGTAGGGCTGGGATAGGTAACTGTTACCTTTTTTGTAAACCACTGTGTAGTAATGGATTTATTTTATTTTATTATTATTTTTTAATAAATTTATTTATTTATTTATTTTTGTCTGCGTTGGGTCTTCCTTGCTGCGCGCGGGCTTTCTTTAGTTGCGGTGAGCAGGGGCTACTCTTCGTTGCTGTGCCTGGGCTTCTCATTGCGGTGGCTTCTCTTGTTGCAGAGCATGGGCTCTGGGCACGCGGGCTTCAGTAGTTGTGGCTCGTGGGCTCTAGAGTGCAGGCTCAGTAGTTGTGGCGCATGGGCTTAGTTGTTCCGCGGCATGTGGGATCTTCCCGGGCCAGGGATCAAACCCGTGTCTCCTGCATTGGCAGGCGGATTCTTAACCACTGCGCCACCAGGGAAGCCCAGTAATTGATTTATTTTAAAATGTAATGGAATGCTTTGATTCAAGTGTATAATATTAATATTTACAATAGTAGTGTTAGATGGCAGAATTACCACTTCAGGAAGTGTATTTCACAGTATGAAGCTGGGGATAGTCTCCCAGGATGCCAGTTAAAGTTTGAATTATTGAAAGTAGTGAAAGAATGATGGTCAATATGGAGGCCAGAAAATAGAAATGCCACCAGTGAGTAATTAGTGTGCCTAGATAAATAGAGATAAAATGATATAAATGAAATAAGAGCTATATTCAAAGAATGAAGAAAAATGTCTGTACCTGGTAGAACTCTGAATCAAAGGAAAGAAATGACTTGCTCTTTATGAGAAACAAATTTTATAAAAAGCAATACTCAGACATATCTATGGATTGGAAAAAAGTTATGAAGTTAAAAAAAAGAGAGAGAGATTACCACAAACATCCAGTCAGGCTTCCTTTTTAAGTTGACTTAGAGAGACAGAGACATTGTGCTGTCCTAGGACTTCCGTTTCCTAACGTTTCATTAATATATGATCACCTATATAAGGTTGGATAAACAAAAGTAGTGACCCAAGAATTTGATATAGAAACAAGTTATTGTTTCATATGAAAAGAACAAAAGAAATTCTCAGATACTTAAGGATTCAGAGAGTCCCCCACCAATGAAAACCACATTCTGAAACAAACCCTTAAAGGGAAGGCAGTGTGGTGCTGACATTTAAAGCAAGGGTTTGAAACCATATCTCCTAGTTCAAATGTTAATTCATTTCAGTTCTTGGTTGCATGAGGCTGATCTTGCATTTCTAGAACTTCTAGATGTCATCCAGAGGCAAATAGCATTCCTCTCTGCAAAACAGTAACATCATACTAAGCCACAGCATACCTCTGAAACTTTCATATGAAATATTAAACACATGATTAGAAATAGCCAGAATAAAGTGTGAAAACACATACATACACACATTAAAAATACAGAGAAAAACATGAGACGTGTAGGTCGTGGTGAAAAGGTCTAACACACATGTAAGTAGAATCCCCAGAAAGAGGACAGAAAGAATGGGAAAACCAATATTTGAATAAATAACAGCTGTTTATTTTCTTGTAAAAGACATCAAGTCATGGAGTCAAGAAGCATTACAAACCCCAAACAAGATAAATGTAAAGAAAAGAATACTTAAGCAGAGCATAGTAAAACTGCCAAAAGCCAAAGTAGAAGGAAAAATCGTAAGGAGGCCAGAAAAAAAGGACATAATATGTAGAAAGAAAGAAAAAAAAAAGCCTATCAGCTGATATCTCTAAAGAAACATTGGAAGGCAGTTGATAAGATTGTATTGCAAAGTAGCTGATAGAAAATAGTTGCTAGGCTAGAGGTCTATGCCCAGCAAATGTACCCTATAAAAATGATGGTAAAAAAAGACATATTTTCAGACACTTTAAAATTTTGAGAATTAACCACCAGCAAATTTGTAACACAGAAACTTTACTCCAGGCAGAAGAAAAATTATCCCGGTGGAAACTTGGAGGTGCAAAAATGAATGCAAAGCAATAAGGGTAAATTTGGATAATTCTAAAAGAACATTAAATATATAAAATCATCATCATCTTTTGTGGAATTTAAAATGTAGTGAGAATTAAAATTCCACAAGCCATTACTATTATTGAAATAAAGCTGGTCCCCGGTTCCCAAAAGAGCCAGCCTATTTCTTTATATTTATGCCTGATGTATAGCCTGTCAGCACCTTCCCTTCTTGGTGACAACTGCACTTTAATTTTTGTCCCCCTAGAGCCTCACATCTGTTGAAACAATCTTCTTCTCAGCATCTCAGCCGCATCTTCTAGGATCAGTAGGTGCTCCAGGGGGATAAGAGGTCTCAAATACTGCATATCTTCACTGCCTTGCTAGTGATCCCAATTCTTCATTTTATTTTTTAAAATTTGGTCCAGCTTTTCTAGGTGTTTTCTATAGACAGTTTGGGCTAAATTACATGGTCTGCCATTACCAGAAATGGTATGTACATTTTAAAACTTAATAATTACCCTCTTCATTATTAGAATTTATCTTTCCAAATCACTAGAGTATGAAATAGATAGATATAGAATACAAACTCCTAGAGATCTAAAACTACTGAAACAGCAAGGCCAACATAAGAATAAAAAACATAAAGCAAAATAATTGAGGTAGTAAAAAAAAAAAAAAGGCATATTTGATAGAATAATCAGTATGAGTTGAAAAACTCACCTATACGAAGAGAAAAAATGAGCAAATAGGATTAAAAAAATAAATCCATCTAAATATTATTTACAGGAAGTACACATAAAGAAGCATAATTCAGGAAGTTTAAAAAATGAAGAAATATAAAGTATACACATGCAATTGAAAGAACGGAGGCTTTGATTTTTCTTTCTCAAAGTTAAATGGATGATTAAACATAAAGTGTTAAATCAGTTAAAAGTCTACACAGGGACTTCCCTGGCGGTCCAGTGGTTAAGACCCTTTCAATGCAGGGGGTGCGGGTTTGATCCGTGGTTGGGGAGCTAAGATCCCACATGCCTTGGGGCCAAAAAACCAAAACATGAAACAGAAGCAATATTGCAACAAATTCAATAAAGACTTTAAAATTGGTCCACATCAAAAAAAAAAAAAAGTCTACATGAATGATTTCTCTGCAATAAACATATAACTATTAAATTATATAACTGTAAAATATTGAAGGAAAAATACATGACAGACAAGAAAAAAATGTAACAAAATTAGTGGGAGATTTTAACATACTTTC
This sequence comes from Eubalaena glacialis, assembly GCF_028564815.1. Classification (NCBI taxonomy): domain Eukaryota; kingdom Metazoa; phylum Chordata; class Mammalia; order Artiodactyla; family Balaenidae; genus Eubalaena; species Eubalaena glacialis. The sequence goes on from NC_083729.1 coordinate 41,649,490, forward strand.
CTCTGTTTTTAGAAAAAAATAAAAGATAACCTAACACAAAAAAGGATGTGGAGCAGTGATTGTACCTCACTATACCAGCATCATTCAGGGAGCTCTAAATGTGCAGCTACCTGGCGCCACCTACACAGATTTGGTTCCAGTTGGTTTAAGGTGTGATCCAGGCATTGTTGGTTTATAAAAGCGTCCCAGGAGATTCCAATGTGTAGCCCGAGTTGAAAACTGATAACATAGAGGTAGAGAATCTGAATCTTAATTCTAATAGTTAATATCATGTATATATTAAATTCTGTATCTTACAGAGAATACCTTGTTAAAAGAACACCCACAAATTACTTATAAAACTTGCTCACGTACAAATTTACAAAGAATCCTCAGTAAAATCTGTAATGTAAAAATGTATAGTCTATATTCTCTAATAACAATATGATAAAGTTACATTGGAAATAAAATTAAAAGTACATTTTAACAACTCTTGACTCAAAGGAAAAATCCAAACTATTATTTAACACAATATTTAGAAACTAGAATAGTGATAAATTGTAATTATTAATTATATTAATATAATTTTAATTATTAAATATTATAATATAAGCATATATAGTATTTATGGCTAATGTATTCCTTAGAGAAAAAGTAATACTGCTGAATTATTTCATTGCTAAATGAGATAGAACATGGAGAGGAAAGAACTAAAGCATCTGGCTTGTGATTCATTCACTCCTAGTGCAGGGACATTCCCAGAGGGAGGAAAAAAGCAGATGATCTGGTTAATCTCTTGTCACCTAGACTTCTGGGTAAATGGACTAATAATATTCGCCAAGAGGAAAAACCTTATCTACAGAATTCCCTTAGAAGAGTATCACTAGCTAAAGGGTTAGAGTAAACAAAGTCAAAATCTATAGAAATGTGAGGCATGGCTCACTGGAAAATGGCATATAAGCTACACAACTCTTTGGGTATAAAACAGAGATTTTACCTAACTTAAATGGTCCTCCTGCTATGTGACAAAACTTGTGAAGTCTATTTAGGAACCTCATCTATTATTCTGGACCAGAAAGTACATGTTTGACATGGGAAGAAAGTGTCTGAGAAAACACCCTTAATGTCCCAGACTCTATCTACTTTGAACCCTTTGGAGTCTTTGCGTTACCAAACTCAGATTCGGCTGCTCGCAGCTCGCAAGCCAGTACTTGAGGGACAAGTGTTGGTTGGAAAAGGAAAGGTTGCAACCTTGGGAGAAGATAGATTCGTGCCCCAGGACCAACTCCCAAGATTCTGCTTGGCCACAAAATTTTTTAAAGGGCAAAAGGGGAAATAATCTCAGTCATTAAGGTAGGGGGTCAGATGCTTCATCGTTTTCCATTGAATACAACGTTTGTGACTCTTTGTGATCTTTCTCTAGATGCTATCTTGTTCACATAGTTTACTTGCAGGATTACTGAAGGAAAGGCTGGGGAGAAGATCTAGTCTTCTGTTAACTACTTAGTCTTCATTCCTACTTCTTTAATTTAAGACAAGAATCAACAGGTTAGACAAGGCATTGTGTGATCAAAATATTTGAGAGGTGTGCTTGGGCTGAAATTTAGTGAATCTTGGGGGCACCTGGTGTAAAGGTTAAATTAAAATATAGATTGGTGAAGTCTATTTTTCTGCTAGCTTTCAGGGGCTGCTTACAAATCCCCACTGTCAGACATCATTCCATTCCTGTGGGATTAGGGGCCAAGGTATATCTTCTGCAGCCGCTTTAGGCTGAAAAAGGGCGTCGAGGTCTTTGAGTGGAAGATGCCATCATGGGTCTGTAGCATCTCTTTGCTGAGAACTTCAGTGGCCCGCTTTCATATACAGGGAGAACAAGGCACAATTATTTTGATGTCCACAAAGATACAGATTATTATGAGCAATAGTGTTAATCCCATTCTCTTGAGGCCAGTTCTTAGAATTGTGCGTGCCATAGATTCAGTACTGCTCAATATGGAGCAGCTTATGTCATGACTGCAGGCTGGTCATCACACAGTTAGCTTTTCTCCTCTTGTGGCAATTGTAGTATCTATAAAACAACTCAGTACTGTGCAGCAGATACTGTTATGTCCTTTAGGGAGGAACTAAAAATTCTGTGACTGTGTTGTCCCAATCATGAACTGCTTGAATCTGCTCTTTTGTGACTCAGGGGAGGCCTGGGAGACTTCAGCTTTTCTCAAAACAGGCAGGGGACTTGGAGGAGGGGCTTTTGTACCTGGGAGGGCCTTGCAGGGTCCTGCTCAGTTTCACTTGTAGCATTGAAATTATTAGTAAAGTTTGATCCTGAGCAAGAACTTGATCTGTGGACATCAGATCTGACAATCCAAATTATTTGTATTATCTCTGAAAATAAATGAAGTAATATTGTCTCCTAGATATTGAAAATAGAATAATATAATAAATTTAAGGAAGGTAGAGAAAGTAATTGATAAAGACAAAATAAAAAGATTAATAAGAAAATAGAAATTGGTTGTACTGATAAATCCAAGAGCTATTCATTGAGGAAGATAATCAAATTAATGAATGACCAACTGGTCTATTTATTTACTCTAGAGGATTGCCGTGGAGCTCCTTTTTTGTATAGCTCCTTTATCTCTGCCCCTCAGATTTTGGCTACCGCAGCTTGCCCAAGCTTTGACCTCTCTCTCCTGAACTCAGCTAGTCTCTCATACTCTGCTCGGGCTCTCCATCTCTGGTGTGATCCAGAAAGTCTCTCCAGTACAGTAAACTGGGGCTGTCATAGGGCTCACCTCACTTGCTTCCTTTTCCTCCCAGCACTTAGTCCTGCTGTCCAGTGTCTGAAAACAGATGTTTGATTTGCTTTGTCCAGTTTATGATGGGAGGACAGGTCTGGTACCATCTGCTTATTCATTACGTGGAAAAGTATATAAAAGCAAGAAAAACATAAAAAGAAAGGAAGGGAGCATGAGAAAAAGTTAGTTTGCAAAAGGGAAAAAGCAGAAGAAAAAACCCTCAAATCCAAATTTATGAGTAAAATGATAAATTCTCATATTCCAGTGCAAGTAGAGGAGTAATAAATGTCATCAAAAACAAAAAAGAATAAGGTTGTTTTAAAAATTCAACTCAAAACACATTGAGAAAACTAATAAAAATAGATAATCCACTACCTAGTTCCAGACACACACACACACACACACACACACACACACACACACACAAAAGAAAAAAATTTAATTTAGAAAGAGAGGGGGCATATTACAACTTATCTTTTAAATATATGAGAAATATTTTTACAATTCTATAATTTTACACTTAAAATGTGAATAAAATAAGTTAATTTCTATAAAAATACAAATTGCCAAAATTAACTCAAGAAGGGGTAGAAAAACAAAAATAATCATAACCTTGGAAGATATTGCAAATATTCTAAGAATAAAAAAACAGAAAAGCCTATGTTCTTGTCTTTTTCATTTCCTCAACATGATGGTCCCAGATAATTTTGCAGACTAGTTCATTAAACCTACCAAAGAACTCCAAATCTTAATCACCTTAATAGTTAAAATGAATAGGAAAAGAATGAAAACTCCAGAACTTATTTTTGCAAAGCTAGTATTTATCTGATGCCAAATATATAATAATGGTTGATCAGTAAAGGAAAATGGCTATCTAAAATTCATGTAACAGAATAAATGTAAAAGTTACTTGGGAAATCTTACCCAAAACAAAACAAAAAACAGGGTACAGACAAAAACTCTTAAAAGTATAATTCTGTGATCATAAATACTGCATATAATGTCAGAATACACAAATGCATTAATGTATCAACATTGTCGATCTTGAAAGAGATCTAAAAATACTTGTAGGAAATAAATGATAAAAATGACATTATTTAACAGAAAAGAATGAATTATTCAGAAATGGTTTAAGAATAACTAGGTAACCACAAAAAACATGTAAAAATCTCATTCTACCTCATACTTTACAACAAAATTTTTAGTGGTTTAAAAGCTATATTTTAAAATGGACTTATGGAAGCCTAGCAAAAATGGTGGAGAATATTTATGTAATTTTACAGAAAGGGGTGATTTCTATCTATGACATCAAAGGAGAAACCATAATATTTATTTTGATTGATAAATTTGACTAGGGAAATATTTGTAGCTATGATACAACATTAACAGGAAACTGGCAACTTTTGCTGCTGGCCATAATGGAGTAACAGGGATTACCCTACCATCTTAAACAAATTTGAAAAAAAATAGATAACATTTATGAAACCGTGCTTTTCAGACATTGCATATAGGCTGCACAGGAGAGTGATCTTTGAAAGAAGGGAAAAAATTGAGATGAGCCCTACAATCGCCCAGTTTTTATTGCCTGCAGAGAGTTGCCAGGTTGCAAAGCAGGAAGGGGGAATCCAAACAGCGCCTGGTGGTCTCCCTGGGTTAAGAAAATGGTTGAGTATTCAGGGAGGACAAAGAGCTAGAATTCACAGGGCGGAGAACTGGAGAAGAGAAAGCAGCACAGTGAAGGGCTCTGGAGGTAGGCAGAGATCCCCTTGTGTGCGCCCCGGCATCCTGACAGAACACGTCTGTGAGGAATTACCCAAAGCTGGGGAAAGAACTCCTACAGAGGAGTGATGAAACAATTCCTAGTTTTCACAGGGCTGGGAATAGTTCATATTCACAACCACAGTGGAGAAACCTGCTAATATTCAGGGTATCAGGTTGAGTCCTCGGCAGTGGGGACAAATTAGCTCTAGACTCAAGGCTCCTCTGTTCTGCTGATCAGTGGTTAGAAGCAAACCTAAAAAGGGTTAAACTTTTCCAAGTAACTTCACTGTGTACCAGAATAAAGCTCAATATTTAGAAGGTTTTTTTTTTCGGTTAAATAATAAAAAATACTTCTTTGCATATTAACTAACTTTTATATACTGCTTTCCAGTTCGCGAGATGATTCTCATAAACATTCTCTCACCTTAGACGTGGGTTCCTTGTATTACAAATGCAAATATATGAGTGAAATAGGATCAAGGTGATCTAAACATTTGACAGTCCTCACACATATGAGACATATCTTGGTACTTTTGTTTGTAAAACTCAGTTTAGAGATGGCTTTCTTGGAGGTGGACTGACAAATATTTACAGAAACTGTGTTGCAAAAGGACTTCCTTTGTGACTGAATAAAGCGCAGGATGCATTTATGACTTAGACTTGTCTCAAATCTCATCCCAAAGATCAAGTTTTCTTCAGTCAGGGTACTAATTATTCAAGGAAGTAGTGAAAACTGTTAGGTAGTTTAATTTGGTGACAGGTCTCTTTCTGTTGCAAGATGCTTTAAACTAACACACTAACAGCTGATTGTTTTCTTATTTGCCAACTGTGCTAGTGCCAAGGTCAACTGACTGATATAATTGGAAGTGGGGGAAGAGGGGAACATCCAAAGCCTTAGGAAGTTGCTTTTGGGGAAGATAGATTTGATATGTGTGCAATTGTTCACTGATCAGAAAGAAAAATGGCAGATGTTGCATAACTGCTTAAGGCTTTTAGTGTTTATTTAAGGCGCATTTAATGGTCTCATCAATTTAAGCAGTGAAATAAAATACATTCATTATTAATAAAAAATTTACAAAAGCATTAATGTGTGCAAGGAACACCTAAACAGATTCTACATGCAAGGTGTAAAATAGCCAAGCTGGAATAAAAAAGGGCACACTCCTATAAATTACTAATGAATCTTTTCAAAAGTTAACTTCTTCCTAGTATTTAAGTAGTTTTCATGTTATCAGATTGCCTTTTCATACATAATATTGTGTGTTGTTAAATGTTCTGTTTGATATTAATCATTGGCGGTTAGTTTTTTTCCTTGATAGATAGTCAATATTATTACTTCATTTAATGAAACATAAACACTGCCCTGTTGCTTAACAGAGGCTTACATCAGTGAGTCTTTCAGCCACTCTTCAAAAGGGCACATGATCAATTTTTTAAAAAGAAATATTATATAAAACACAACTACAAGTGGATAAGAAATAAATGTGCTCTAGTCTTCTTGAATACCATGTTTATTTAATTAGTGAAGAAAGATATACATTATTATTCTTCATGCCTTAATTATCAGTTTCTTCTTTCTAGGACTAATCCTTAATATCAAACTTATGACAAAGATAATTTTGAAAGACATGGTAAACTTATTGAATTTTGTCTTTGAATAGAGATGGAGTCAAAACTCATCCTGTATTCCTGGCAGTTTTGCTTATCACCATCTTCCTGTGTATTCCTCTCTGTTCAGGTTTACTGCCTGTCACGAATGAAGTTGTGAGCATAAAAAGGACTTAAGGCTTTTGTCTTATTATCTGAAAATAAACGGTGATTTTCGTCTTTCTCCTCAAGAAACATGCTTGCCACAAGATAAGGGTTTTATATAGAGAGAAGGACAATCGTTAATTGCTTCCCATTTCTCCTTCTTTGTAACGGGTACAACAGAAAGAGATATTAGAAAACAAAGTAAAAATAAAGCCTTCTGATGCAGAATGAGATCAGGTTTAATTGACTAGGGTGTCTTCCTCTTGGTTTCTGTAAAAGTATTTTCCCTTCCAAAGCTTCTCAAGAAATGCATCCCCAAAATGATCTATCTCTGCTTCTAATATGTCAGACTCAGAATATGTTTTTTTGCAGTGAGAGATACTGGGGACATTGAAAGTTAGAATTAAAAGGAAGCTAGGAGGGAAATTAATATTTTTGCTTAGAGTCATTCATAAAATCTTTGCTTCTTGGCAGAATGATGAAAAACTAAACAGTTTTATTTCAGGGAATAGGAATTCAGTATCAACCTTTGTTTAATGCCTTAGAAACAATAGAGAGGGCAAAACGATCCATCACATACGATCCACAATAAAACCTTTGGAAGTAATAGGAAGAGCTTTTGCTTGCCAGTCATCTGAATGGAAGCTGGAAAATAGAGACTTGAATTGACCACTAAATAAATAAGACTAATTGCTGGACATCAACTTTTTAAACAACCAAATGCCGTTCAAACGAAGTCTCTGGAAAATTACTTCAGAATTAAAATCTGTCTATTGGACCAAACAGGAAACCAGTTAGCAGAAACCCCAGACCATATGAAAATGGCACAATTTTAATACTACTACAACAAAAGTAACAAAAAGTTCCACAGAAGGAAGCTTGATTAAGTCCCTACATGTCATTCAGTTCACTGCTTATCTGCATTACACTGCAGTGTGCATTACACTGTCAAAACATTGTTCTTTGAATATAAAACCTCATCTTCTATTGAGGGGAGTTTGGCAATATTTATAATTTATGCCTTTACTTTTTGACATAGCAATCCCATGTCTAAGTATCTATACCAGTTTACAATGGGAAACGTATGAAAAGACTTGTGTTCAAGTGTTTTATTCTGGCACTATACATAATAGTGGAAGATTGGAAATGACTCAAATATGCAAGAAATAGACAATGACTGAACAAATTATTGCACCTCAGCACATTGAAATACTATGCAACATCATATAAGAATGAAGATTTCTATGTATAGATATGGAATGGTCTCCATTAAATATTGTTAATTAAGAAAAGCAAGGCATAGAATAGTATATGAAATATACTCCCTTTGGTAAAAGAAGGAAGTTATATACAGATATATATATAAGCATAGTTTTGTAAAAAGAAACACTAAAAGCATAAACCAAAAATTAATAAAAATGGTTACTTATAGAGAGTAGGAAGAAATAGGGTAGAGGGACATATAAAGAAGCAAGGTTTTTTTAAAAAAAAAACTTGTTATATGGTTTTGCATTCCTAAGTGTTTTAAACACCTAAAATAAAAAACAGGAAACAATATCTAAAAATTAAAAACAAACCAAAAGAAAAAAGAACTTAACTGTAGTAAAGCACACAGAGATACGACTTTTTAAAAGCAAATTATAGAATACATTATTTTCTCTATATGGAGTTGGTGGAAAATCCTCTTAAGGACAAATAGAACTACAAAGAAATCTTGGATTTTAACAGTAGTCTAATTGAGAGTGATCACATTAATATTATTATTTTGAAACTACTTTATGTTACAGATTAATGAAAATAAGTAATTTTGCTGTTAAGTAACAAATTCAGCTTGAGAAAAAAGACACAGTTGTAAAATCAAAATGTTGAATGAAAGTACTACAATATTACATTTGAATTGGAAATGTAAGTATGAACTCTTGAGTTTTTTTCTCATCAAAAAAGTAATGACTGCTCAACAGCAGTGAGCACATCCACTGCCCAGATTGTGGTCTTTAAATACTATAAGAAATCAGAGCTCTTTGGGGTAATGAATGATTCCATATCTGGGGTGAAAAATATACGAGATGACCTTGGAATATCTAGTTGTAACAGAAAGCAAGAAAACTATCAAAGATAAGTGGATTATGTCAAAGGGATAGAGGAATGAACCTAGAGGAAATCTCTTGGCCAAATTTCAGACAATTTGCACATGAAAAAGAATAATGAATGCAATTGATTGTAAAAGATTGAGTATATAAAAATCCATGCATTCATAATGTTACAAAAGGGGATGGAGAAGACAAAATAGAAAACACAACGACCAAGGATACAATTGGAAGCAACTAGAAGATCAACCCCTTAATCAGAAAATTGACAAGGAAAGGTTTAAATATTTTAAATATTCATTTATGCTGTCTTTCCTTTATAAATTATATTTCTCAGTAACCAAATAGCCTTAGCTAAAGAGGGACTTCATATATATGCGTATACAAAGAATAATAAGGCTTTGTGTGGAAAGAATAATAGAACTAGAAAATACCATTCTTCGACCTCTCATGAAATAATTAGATTCAGGCAGTCACTATCAGTGGATAAAAAGATATGATGAAAAATTGATAGTGAACTTCATAATGGTGGGCTCAGTCTAGTACCATCTAAATCTTCTAATCGATCTTAACATTACTGAAAGTGGGACAAACAGATACTGCTTTTCTCTTTATATGAGACAATGTGAAGTACATAGCACCATTTTTGAAGATTTCTTGGATCCCCCCCCAAAAAGTAAACTTGAACCTAATCAAGACTATCATTTATTTCTATTTGTAGGAAATAATGAAGAATAGGGAAACAAACCACACCAAAAGGAAGTTAACGGACAAATCTAAATCACAGACATTCAGTAGGAGAACTGATTCCACTTCTGTGAAAAGTTAATAACATGAAGGGGAAAAAAAGGAGGAAGGCATCAACTTTTGATTAAAAGGTCTTGAGAGACATGACCCTCAAAAGTAAATTGTGAACATTGTTTTCATCCCAATTGGAACAAACCAATTATAAAAGATACTGCTTTTTAAAAAAAAAATATTGTAGAAGTATGGGCATGAATTGCATATTGATATCATGAAATTACTTTTTTTATGTTTGACAACAGCATTGTGGTTATGTAAGAAAATAGCCTCATAGATGCCTATTGAAGAACGTGTGGGTAAAATGTATGAAGTCTGAAATGTACTTTAAAATAATTTAGCAAAGAACAAAAAAAGAAAAAGACAAAGCACGTATGGAAAAATCTTGATAACTGTTGAAGCTGAGTTACAGTGTATATAGGGGTTAGTTGTGCTATTCTATTATTGTGTATGTTTAAAAACTTTCATAGTAATTTTTTTAAGTTGCATAAATTTAGTACTTCCAGACCACCCATATAATTAGTAATTAAGCTCCCTTACTTGAAAAGCAAGCATGTGTTTATAGATATATTTGTAAGTGAATGGGTAGATATTATACTTCATTTTTTGTCATTAGTTTTGAAATTTTTGCATGTCGAGTCATCCTTTACACACATGTAAGAAACCATCATATTTTAATGAAAATCCATCACACTATAAATACCTAACCTTTTTCACACATTTTACATAAGTTTATCTTTGCTTAAAATAGGTTTTCTTAAGTTTGTTCCACCTCCACTAATAATTAATAGGATATTTGCTCAATTGTGTAACTGTGAGCAACTCGAGACAAGAACTGTACATTTCTATACTCACATTAAAAGGTTTAGGACATAAAAGAAGAGTTGTAATAGCACTGAAAATAATTGTTAAATATCAGAAGGCTATGTTCCAGAAGTTAGTTTTCTAACCAATTAAAACCGATATCCAAAAATACTAATTGATGTGGTTAACACTATCAGTTTCTTTAAGATATCAGTGTGAGATTTTAACAAGGAGACATTTAGTAAAGAGGTAGAAAGTCATGAAGCAAGAGATTAAGTGTTCTTTACATTATGGAGAAACATTTTTAAGCAAGGATCTCATAAGATGTTTATTTTTTTTTTCATTTCATTTCTAATTCTGTGTCCATTTCTTATTGTTGATTGTAACATTTGAAACACTGAGCATATATTTCTTAAATTCTAGGCCAATTCAAAGAAGGCATTCAAGCAATGGATTTCCTGGACTATGTCTCAAACTAACTATAAAATCAGAGTGATGACTAATGTTTTCTACTTAAGTCAGATATTCTCAGCGTTCAATCCATGAAGGCAGTGTAGTACTTGAATATGCATTCCTTTGAATTAAAGAATTTAGCAGGTCCATTTAGCAGCATTGCTATAGAGAAAAGCATAACTATAAATGGTAAAAAACTCATCGGGTTGACATCAACTACTGAAAACATCAACAAAAAGTATAAGCTAAAGTTGATGGCTTACAGGAATTCAGTTGGGGAAGAGGATGGAGAAGCAAACATAATAAAGTTAAGACATTGAGGATCAAATAACTTTTGTGGTTTTTTATTTTATCTTTGGTTTGGTGTATAGGTGTGCTTTTAAAGTTTTATACAGTGTTTTCAGGAATGGTTTTAGTGCTTTAATATGGAAAGCCTGTGGCCTAAGATGAGACATATATTAATGATAAAATAGTGGGTTAATTTCAAATGAACCTTATCTTGAGTGTGAGATAATATGTTTTGCTGCATGCAGAGGCAATCACAGTTTTAATAGATTTGGTGTTGGACATCAGTCTTGCTAAATCAATCATTGTAAATTATCTCACAAACATACCTGCAATTCAATGGCACAGCCTCAAGTGAAAAACTATCAAAGTTCATCCAACAAAAGTGACACACAGATTTATTGTTGCCCACGAAGGATTCTCAAAGAATATTCAAAGTTCAGATACGATGATCAATACTCATTACGCTAAGCCTCCTGCACCTCACATAGCACATAATGGAATCAATAAAGACTTGCTAGTGTACAGTTTTTTAAAAAACCTGTTGGTCTTGGTCCCACTTATTGTATAATGGTGTCTTCATTTTAACATTCATAGTTCTCTTCAATTTAAGTTTTTGCAATATTGCATCCTCATAGGCAGAGTAATTTTTATACCCATATGAAAATGACAAAGTGTGTTATATTTCTGTTAGATTTCCATTCTAATGGATCTTTTATCTTTTAAATTTTTTATTTTTATACAGCTTTTAAAGGTTACTTTCCATTTACAGTTATTACAAAATATTGACTCTATTCTCCTTGTTGTGCAATACATCCTTGAGCCTATCTTACACCCAATATTTTGTACCTCCCCCTCCCCCAAGCTTCTATTGCCCCTCCGCACCCTCACAACTGGTAACCACTAGTTTGTTCTCTATATCTGTGAGTCTGATTCTTCTATGTTATATTCACTAGTTTGTTGAATTTTTAGATTCCACGTATAAGTGATATCATACAGTACTTATCTTTTTCTGACTTATTTCACTTAGCATAATGCCAAGTCCATCCATATTGCTGCAAATGGCAAAAGGTCATTCCTTTTTGTGGCTGAGTAGTATTCCATTGTATATATATACCACAGCTTCTTCATCCATTCACGTGTTGATGGACACTTAGGTTGTTTCCATGTCTTGGCAATTGTAAACAATGCTGCAGTCAACATTGGGGTGCATGTATCTTTTCAAATTAGTGTTTTTGTTTTTTGGATATATACCCAGGAGTGGAGTTGCTGGGTCATATGGTAGTTCTATTTTTAGTTTTTTGAGGAACCTCCATACTGTTTTCCATAGTGGCTGCACCAACTTACATTCTCACCAACAGTGTACAGGGTTCACTTTTCTCCCCATTGTTGCTGACATTTGTTACTTGTAGACTTTTTGATGATAGCCATTCTGACTGATGTGAGTTGATATCTCATTGTGGTTTTGATTTGAATTTCCCTGATAATTAGAGATGTTGAGCATCTTTTCATGTGCCCGTTGGCCATCTGCGTTTCCTCCTTGGAAAAATGTCTGTTCAGGTCTTTTGCCCCTTTTTAATTGGGTTGTTTGTTTTTTTTGATGTTGAGTTGTATGAGCTGTTTGTATATGTTGGATATTAATCCTTTATCAGTCATATCATTTGCAAATATTTTCTCCCATTCAGTAGGTTGTCTTTTTGTTTTGTCAGTAGTTTCCTTTGCTGTGCAAAAACTTTTACGTTTGATTAGGTTCCGTTTGTTTATTTTTGCTTTTATTTCCTTCAGGAGATGGATCCAAAAAAATATTCCTTTGATTTATGTCAAAGAGTGTTCTGCCTGTGTTTTCCTTAAGGAGTTTTATAGTATCCAGTCATACATTTAGGTCTTTAATCCATTTTGAGTATATTTATGTATATGGTATTAGAGAATGTTCTAATTTCATTCTTTTACATGTAGCTGTCCAGTTTTTCCAGCACCACTTACTGAATAGACTGTCTTTTCTCCATTGTATATCCTTGCCTCCTTTATCATAGATTAATTGAGTATAAGTGCATGGGTTTATTTCTGGCATTTCTAGACTGTTCCATTGATTTATGTGTCTGTTTTTGTGCCAGTACATACTGTTTTGATGACTGTAACTTTGTAGAATAGTCTCAAGTCAGGAAGCGAGATTCCTTCAGCTCTGTTATTCTTTCTCAAGATTTTCTTTTTTGGCTATTCGGGGTCTTTTGTGTTTTCATACAAATTATGAAATTATTTGTTCTAGTTCTGTGAAAAATGCCATTGGTCTTTTGATAGGGATTTCATTGAATCTTTAGATTGCCTTGGGTAGTATGGTCATTTTAACAATATTGATTCTTCCAATCCAAGTACATGGTATATCTTTCCATCTGTTTGTGTTGTCTTCAATTTTTTTTAATCAGTGTCTTATATTTTTCCAGTAAGGAATATTTTAATGGTGGATAAAGAGTTCAAGGATATCCATGGTACCCTGAAATGATATATGTACAGCTCTTTGATTTCTTGAGAATTCAACCTATAAGCTTACTCAAAAGGAGGAAAGCAGCTTCTTCTGAAAATGGAAAGATCCCCTTTCTGTCTCTCCACTCCTGGATTCTTTTTGCTAAATTCTGAAGAATCTCAATGGCATCATTGTTATTTGGCAACAAGATTCCTAAAATAAGTCATTTCTATTGTACATAATCTTGTTACATAAATAGAAATTTCTAATTAAAGTTTTCCAATTAACAAGATGGGAGGAATCCTTTCACAATTTATACATATATCAAATCATCACAATGTACACTTTAAATATCTTACAATTTTACTCATAAATTATACCTCAATAAAGCTGAAGGAAAAATGATACTTGATTTTCAAAAATACATAAAAATAAAGTTTTCTATCTTCTTCCTATATATAGGTAAATACATAACAAATATACATATTTCTCTTGATAGATAGATAGATAGTGATCCTATTAGTCTAGCGAATGTTGGCTTTCAATTCCTCATCTTTAGTACTTGTAATTAAACAAAATTGGGCTGATTTCAACAGAAGATATCTTTCAGATATTGGAATGAGTAAGATTTGAATCCTACTACTACTACTACTGGGAGGTGTTTCACTTACTTTTGGCTTGAAAGAGAAGACCTGGTAAAAGAATGTACATTCACAGAGAGTGAGTCTAGATAAGTACATATATTGTTAGACTTGAAATTTCTATTTTCCTAATGTGTAAATCTCATAAAGGAAATAGTAAATATGACCCTCCCTTGATATGCTTAATAATATAAATGCTGAAAAATAATTATAATAATACTGTAATGAAAGACACCTTCATTGATCAACATGCTGACATACTCTGGCTAAATATTAGGCACCGTTGATGTGGTTTCCATTTGGAGCTGGTGCCTCTATAAGTCATTAACCATGTTCTCTGGCTGAGAGCACGCTCCTCTGACATTTCAAATGGTCATCTAAAATGGCTACGTGATGGGATGGCCCGATGGCTTGAAGTATGAAAACCTCTTTCAGCCTGTTACAAGCTAATCTTAGCTAATGGGCTTTCATGTCACTCTGCTCCTCTGAGCTACACCCTCCCCCCACCTCCCCACCCACCTCCAGCCCTGAATCCAAGTCACCAAACGCAAATATTTAAAAGCATATGAGCTGACTTGAAACTACCTGCATTTTAATTTTGTATAAAACTCATCTGGACAACCTAACCACCCAACTTGGCTCCAGACAGTATCGTAATAATGCACAACATAGCTAAAAAGGAATTCCATTTTTTTCTAACTGACCTTCATAGGAAAATGAAGTAAGGCTTTCAGCCTACTAAATTATTCAGTGGTAGTATGCATTCTCTAAATTTATTACTCTTGGCTGATTATAGTTTTAAACATAAAATAAATGTTAGAATCTGAACTAAAAATGCAATTAATAGAACTGTCTTTATCAACTGTGGCTATAAAGAAAATTCCATTTTCATAATTCACTGATAGTGACTATATATCATCAAATTTATTTTGATAAAAAGTTTAACAAATAAAGTACGAGAAACAGATCTAACTAAAATAGCATTCAGTACTCTAACTTCAGGACCATGTGAGGGCAAGTAATCACATATTTTTGGTTAATTGCTTCACACATATTCCTGTTCTTAACACTTCTGAAGTAAATTAGACAAGACTACTAAATGTGTTACGTAACTTGTGTCAAAGATCACATATTACTCCACTTGGTTTTTGCACTATTATAGCTTATAGAAAAAAGATAAGCAAAAGTAATACATGTAAAATCAGATACAAAAAAAAACAATCATTTAATTTGGCCATTGCTCTCACCCATTTTTGAAATTATTATTTCAACAATGAAATTATTTTCTATCATATAATTCATCAGTTTCTTAGTCTTCGCCATACTTTCTATCACTGCATACTCAGACACAGTTGTCTTCTTCCCTCGTGAGGCTTTTAGTAGACTTACTTAATAGGGGTGATGATTATGCAACTTTAAAGACTATTTATTGAGCATTTAGTATGTATGAGGTATCGTGCTAATAGCTTTACCTGAATCACCTTTTGTAAAATCTTCACAACATTCCTATATAATTATGATAATTAACCTGTTTCTGCACGTGGAGAAACAGACCCAGAGCAATTAAGTAACTTGACCAATGTCCTAGGGCTAGGAATTCATACATAGGCACCTGGCTCCAGTACCACACATCTAGCATTTTAAAACATAAGTCAGGTGTTATTCCCCTGCTCAGAACCATTTATCAGTTTCCCATCACACTTAGAAGAAAATCCAGGCCCTTGCCACATCTTACAAGTTGTTTCATGATCTCAGCCACTGTTTCTCTCTGTTTGCACCTCCTCCAGTCACACACTCATTTACTCTTCTTAAGCTACAATGGCTTCCTTGATTCCTTCACTATGTGAAGCACACTCTGACCTCAGTGCCTTTGCACCGCTGTTACTTCTGCTTGAGCCAGTTTGCCCTCATGTATTTGCTTGACTTATTTCCTTACCTCATTCAAGTCTCTGCTCAAATGACATACAAAGAGAAATTCCCTCAATATCCCTTCTAAAATGGTACTTCACTCCTACTTTTTAGCTTCATTTTTCTTTTTTGGACTAACTATCTGCCATTATGTTACATATTTGTGTGTGTATTTTTTTCTTCCTCACAATAGTGGAAGCTGCAAGAGGGCAGATACTCTGTTCTGTTCTGTTCACTGCTGTATCCCTAATGCCTGTGTTGTATATGGCACATGGTGGGTTGTCAGCTAACAGTTGTGGAAGGAAGGAAGAAAAAGAGGAAGGGAGGGAGGAAGAGGAGGAGGGAGGGAGGGAAGGAAAGAAATTAGAAATCACAAGCAGGATACAAGTTCTAAAGCCTGACCCTCTGTTCCCAACGCAAAGCATTGAATCAAATTTCTAACAAAAGAAAACACAGACACACACACATCAAAAAAAACAAAAAAGCATGACTTGTTTAAGTTAAGGGAAAAAAAAAATTATTCAGGGAAAAAAATTTCTCAAAGCACATGATGATTAGATATCATTATGGATACATATATAATACCACATCTGGGTTAAAGTGAAAAATGTGAGATTTATAGTTATTTAATTTCATAACCCTAAGCATTCCTGGGAATTGTTCATTTTATTCTATTTTGATTGAAATTCTACTCCAAGGTTGTGTATACTTGGAAGCCATGATATTTAATCACTGTCCAGATGTTTTCAAAGAAACACCCCAGATGGTAGACATTGTGTCTGAAATATCCAGTTTGGGAAATTTTCAGAATTTTTGTTAAGCTTAAACTTCTATCCAATGCATAAAGCCAAATGAGAATGAATAATACTCTGTTTTTGTTTTTCTACCTGCTCTTGCTGCTTTTCTTCTTTCTGTTGCTACCATCCTAAATCAGCTTTCTCAAGTTTCATTGGTAAGATTGTAATAAGTATTCTCTCACAGCTGCTTACACTATCACTCCTAATCAACTCTGGCTCCAAATGGAAGATACACTGTCTTTGTTTATAAAACCTCAGGCTCTCCATTGCTTACAAGATGCATTCAAAATTATTTAAACTAGCTTTAAGGGCTCTCAATAATCTAGTAATACCATACTATTGAATGTTATCTTTCAGAATTTCCTCCATAAAAGAAGCAACTATATTCATTGTTCCATATAATCTGAATGGGAAATAAACCCTTAGCTTAAATCAAAGTATGTTGTTGTAACAAATCCCCCCACCCCTCCAAATCCCAAAAAGGTTTATTTTTCATTCAGGTCATATGTCCATCGTGGGTCAGCATGGCTGTACTCTGCCATACTGTCACCTTGGAACCCAGGCTTCTAGAACTGTCTTAAACATTTCAGAGTGGGAATGTGCAGGTCACGGGGTCAAGCCTGCCATCAATGGGAAGGATCCACCGCCCCAGAGAGAGGCAGGGAATTTGAACAGTGATACAGTCTAGCACAAGAAAAATTCATTCTTTTTTAAAGGAATATATCAAATTACTAAAACAGTTACTCAAGAAAATAACAAATTCTCAGGCGTCTTGTTCCTGATGTCCAGCCCTTTTAAGGCAAGGAACAAATTCTCACCTTTCTTGCTGAGTTCCTTAGTTCTCTGACTTATCTTCCTACCCCTGCCCTGTAGCACCTAGCACCGTGTTTCCACATAACACACAATCCAAACACATTTCCAAACTGGAATGATTTTACATACCAGCTCATGGTAAGATACTGTGTTTGAAAAGTGCGTTCTTGGTATTTTTTTCCTTTCTCTTTTCCTTCCTTATTAATTTTCTCCCAAAGGAAAATAACTTCTAGAAATCAATAAGAAAAAGATACACTTTATAAATGAAAACAAATATGACCAATGAGTTCACTTAAAATAAATTTTAAACGGCCAGTAAACTTATAAAAATATGCTCAACTGTGATTGTTATTAAACACATTCACAACAAGTTGGGATAGTTTTCTACCTTTAAAATCATCAAAAATTAAAAAAATTTATAAACCCAGTGTTGGTGTTAGGCAGAATATTGGTAAGTGTGACTAATCCTTATTCCATTTTCTTTTATCATTTTCTCAATTTCATTAATGTCCCTTTGTTCCTGAAGTAAGTCAAAGAGTAATTATTTAGAACAGTGCAGATTTTATGTTAAGCCCTACAGTATGCTGACAGTGAATACACAGAGCTTATTGCTTTGCCAAATAAAAACAGTGGTTAAAAGAAACATACTGCATTACGATTGGTGGGAGTACAGCCAAGCCCACCCCCTGGGTAAATGTGACCACCACCTGAAATCCAGAGATTTCTGATGAATAAAGATAATTATGAATAATACTGCACACCTTGCCTGGTTTGGAGCATATGGCAGTGGTTCTGCATTGCCAGGAAAATAATGTTTCTGTCTGCAATGTTTCACTCAGAAGCTTCACCTGCATGCAACTCACAAAAACATAAGAGCTTTGCTGCATCATGCTGACTGAATTCACTGCAAAGGCTGATATTCTAAACAAAATCATCAGGAGTTGCATAGAATTAAATTTTAACCTGTTGCTGGAACTGCAAAAGCAGTTCAGATATTGTACATACAGTATTTCTAAAGACCATGCCTTTGTGCACTCATAAATATGAAATGCTCACAGCCAGCATGATTCAATTGGTTGAGTTTCCATGAAATTATTTGAGATTTTTTTCAAAAGTGTATTTTTTCTGACTGATTATTATTAGTCATAAATTTTATTTCTAAGTATAGGTTTCTCCCTGCCATTAGGAAGTATTCACCTTGGGGAGGCAAATTAACTCTTTCATTTATCCTATTCAAAACAATAAAGTAAAATCATTCACTCCGTCCCCTTGTCTGCTTCCACTCAATTTCGCTCTCAATATAAGTCTTCCCTCTAAGAATCTAGTATCTTCAAATGTCTCAATACTCTACTATCCCCAGTTAGCAAAATTTCACTCTGGCAATGCTCCCCTAACTTTCCAAATCACTTCTGCCTTATCAAAACATTATTATTCTCTCTCTCAGCTTCTCCAGGTTCCCCTCATTAAAGAGATGAACAGCTCATTTTATCCAGTAATGACAAAATTGTGAGTGAAAGATTTAACCTATTATTCTTCTCCACTAGCCTGTTACTGTTGTGATAATGCTGTGTAACAAACTACACTCTGAAACCCATTGTCTTATAACAATAAGCATTTATTTTTCTGACTAACAGATTTGATGAACAGCTAAGGTGCTCTGCTTCAGGGTAGGCTGGGCTTGGCTCTAGGCTCTGATCGGGTTTAGATCTGCTTCATTGAACTCTTTCTGGGGCTCAAGGGACAGTGGGTTTATGGAACATGCATTTCTCATGACAGTCAGAGGAACACTTGAGATCAAGCCAAATTGTGCAAATACATTTAAGGCTTCTGCTCACATAGTGTCCACAAGTATTTCTTTAGCAAAAGCAAGTTGCATGACCAAGTTTACTATGGATGAGGTAGTGAAATATACTCCCCCCACTGAAGGGCACTGCAAAATCACATGGCAAAAAATAGTGAAGAATTGAGAATCAGCATAGCTTCCAAGGAAAGATATTTGCTCTTTAGTGGGAATTTCCTAGAGATAATACAGTAGCTGAGGTAAAAGTGGAATTTGTATTGGTACAAAATGTTGGAATTATTTTAATTTAAAAGGCAGTTGAAGGAATGTAATATCCTATGAATCACATCCAATAGATATTCTTCTATTCTATTGAACATATAATAAGGAAAAATTCTAATACTTATTACGTGCTGGGCACTGTTTTAAGTGCTTTATCTATGTTAACTCATTTAATTATCACAATCATCCTATAAATTAATGACTATTCTACTTCCATCTGATAAGTTGGGAGACTGAGGCATACAGAGATTTACCAACTTGCCCAAGGCCACACATTTAGTAAGGTGTGTACTCCAGCTCCAGTCCCTATGCTTCTAACTGAAAGACTGAATATGCGAATGGACAAAGACCAGACTGTATGTAAAAGCAGAACTCTGACCCACAACTTGCAGCAACCTGTACGGTAAACCAACCTATTATCTACAATAACCAGTCTAGGAAGACGGCTTGCTATAAATCACATTGGTAGGAAGTCAGATTACTATCTCTAGCAGCAATCCAGGAAGCCAAACTATAGCCCCTGTAACAATCAGCCCCAAGTGGCTATGACTTGACAACTTCCCAAACATTTGTCCCCACTTTAGACTTAGGACCAACCAGAGAAAGCCAGATGATGCACCCTAACCAATCATGTGGGATGCCCTACTTCACGTTAGTGCACCTACAGCTTCCCCATTCCAGCAACCTCCAATCAGGGCACACCTGAAGCCTTCCCATTTTATCATTATAAAGCTTTCCCATTCCTCTGCCTGCCTTTGAGTCTCTGCCAAAACACAAGTGATGGTGGCTGACTTCTTCTCTATAGCAAACTCTGAATAAATAGCTTTTGCTTTTCTCATTTGGTTAATCTTCATTTATCTCCACATAATCAGAACAATATCTGTCATAACTAGTGCAGTTAAATTTGTTCATATCTGACAAATAACTAAGACTGTAGTTGAAACTGCTTAAAGGCCGATAATCAGCTCTTTTCAGTACTTAATTTTGATACTATGGCCCCACCAATACTTGGTATTTAGAGAAGTTTATAGATATATATACAGAAAGTCCAAGTTACTGATACTCGTAATAATAGTAATAACAGACAGTACAAGTCAGTGATAAGAACAACAGCAATAATAATAATAAAAACAATAGCTATTTTATTAAGTACTTATAACCACCACACACATTACTAAAAACATTACTTTAGATTTGTTTGTTGCATACTAAAATTAACCACATGAGCTGATTACTGGGATCACTCCATTTTACAGATTGGCTTATAGAAATTAAGCAACTTGCTGATACATGGTTTGGATGTGTGTATATGTGTGTGTGTGTATATATATACACACACACTGGATTTTCTATTTAGATAAAAACAAGAGCGTATATTCATTTTTGCTTTTTCCTCAAGGGTTTAATTTACCTGTGTGCATGATGTAAACAGTCAATGCTGGGGAGAGGCAGACCCAGGATTCTGTGCTACGCACTTGCCTCTGTGCCTGGTCAATCTACCAGAGACTGTTGGTAGCAATGGCTCTGACCTCTCACTTCACCAAATCCGAAGGTCCACAATCTCTCTCTTAAGCAACCATCAATCTTGGCCGACTACTATGTATGCAAAAAGTTACGGCTAGGAGGTGACTTCCTGAAAATCAAGTCTCATAAGTATACTCTTAGCAGTGAAATGTTAGAAATAACCTGTTTTTCAGTTCTTCATCAGGACAGTTAAGGAAATTGTAATCCCCATGTGCACATGAGTTAGAAGGCACAGCCCATTTACCTTAAAGAGCTTGAGATCCATTGTAAGGAGACAATGAAATAATAACTTAAACTTCACTGATGAACAGCAGTGATATGAGGAATGAATTCAAGCAAAATTTATTTAAAGATAAAAAGATTGCAAGGAGAAGGTATGATTTGCAATTATGAAAAATTAAAGGCAAGAGAGAAGGGAACATTCCAGTTGCGGGGAATACTATGGCCAAAGGCACAGCAGTAGGAAAAAGAGGTGTAGAGGTACACGATCTACTGTCAGTCCAGTGGGAAAAAGCAGGTTTATGCAAGGAAATAGTGTCCCTCTTTTCTATTATGCCTTCAATGTACATGAAGAATGTCTGACCTTTAGTAGAAGATCAAAGTGTAATGGGAAGTAACACAAGTGCATATTTTGGAACCAGAACTTCCAAATGGCAGTTCTACAATTTACATTTTTAGGGAATGAGTTATCATGACTAAATGCCGTTTTTCTTCGTATGTGGTGATGCTTGTTCGTGTGAGAACACAACATTTTATAAATAACACTTTGTACCATCCTTCACTGTTTCAAAGGAAATATGCCTGCTGTCCACCCCATTTCTTTCTTGATATCTCACTGCTTTACCTCTTAATAAGTTATGTTCTATTCCAAGGAATTATACTGACAGCTTTTTTTCTTTTCCCCTAAAATATCTTGTAAACCATTGAACTCCAGTCCTCTTTTCTGAAGATTCAAGGGTAAGCTCACAGCCCTTATTATCATAACACTGGGAGGATTTTTTCACCTCTCTGCCATTTACTAACACACTAAGCTTATCCCTTTATTAGTCTTTTTTTCCTACTTGAGCTATGACATTTCTCACATCAAGCATCTCCCTATCATTATCTCCAACTTTGTTACCTGGATTTATTTTCAGTCCGTGGCACTTGTGCATCTCAGATATGTGAAAATCTTTGAGATATTTCCACAGACCTGGCAGTTGACTGTGAAAGGGCTTCTCTCAGGGAACGGACACAGTGCAGACCCTGGAGGACTAAAGCTTGATGTGGTCTCCTCCATTCATACAGCCTGTGTGGCAGAATGGAGTCTGAGAGAGAATTTGGGGTCAGTTTATCACGTTCTATAAAGAGTTTCACTCGACAGTTGTTACTAACTGCCTTTTTTCACAAGGCCCTGTTCTAGGTACTGTGAGGGTACCAGGATGGCAAAGATTCTGTTCTTGCCATCAAAAACTTCTAGTCTAACATATAAGATCAGATCCCAGTTATATCGGAGAGTAATGGGCATTGTAAGAAAAGTAAGAGATAAAGGGCATTGTAAGAAAAGTAAGAGATAAAGAGATAAAGAGTTGAAAGAAGAGGAA
The DNA here is from genome assembly GCF_028564815.1 of Eubalaena glacialis. Taxonomy (NCBI): domain Eukaryota; kingdom Metazoa; phylum Chordata; class Mammalia; order Artiodactyla; family Balaenidae; genus Eubalaena; species Eubalaena glacialis. The sequence goes on from NC_083729.1 coordinate 41,671,993, forward strand.
GATCCTTTCTTACTGGCCAAGGGCCAGTCATGCTTCCTGAAAAAAAAAGATGCAATATTTTACCTTTGTCCTAATGGTAAGGCAGAAAGCACATTACAATAAAACTATAGAGCTATGCACTTTGAGCTGTAGAGAATTGGTCAGTATCTGTCACAATCAAACCCTCTTTTCTCCTTCCTAGAAATGGTTCTATTTAAGTCTTTTGTGCCTGATCCCAAGGAGCTCAAGCAAATACACATCAACAGTATAAAATGGCCTGCTTGATTAAGTTAATTTCAAGGTTTTACTTTTGCTCTCATTGCCTGTAACTGTTCCATTCATTTGGATAATGGTAGAAAAATAACCTAAAAAATAATTAAGTAATGGTGCCAAAGGTTCCTTTCCATCATGGCATTGTAGTCTTCTCATTTCATCATAGATCTTAAATTTGCCTTAAGACTCTAACCGCACTTTAGTGAGCATGAAATGTGATTATAATTATGAAAGTGACTGAAAAAGAAAACATTACCTTACTAGGTATGTTATTCTAAAATATAAATACTTAGGGATGGGGGAATCTCTCACTTGGAAATGCAAAGATTCTTTGAGGATGTAAAATTCATCATCGAGCAGCTGACTCTTCTTTCTTCTTTCGTTACTTCTCTTTTGTATTATGTTATAGGTCTATATTATGAAGTAGCCTGCGTTTTTCCAATTCAAATTTTCTAATACATGAGAAGTAATTAACTTTATAATAGACCCAATTCTAGATGCCCAAATGGTCCTTTTTCTTATTGTTAGTTATTTTAATTTGTCTAACATGTATTGCGATCCTGACAATAAGCAGTCCAGATTTTAATTTTAATTTTTTTTTTTTTTTAATTTTTATTCTTGGCTGTGTTGGGTCTTCGTTTCTGTGCAAGGGCCTTCTCCAGTTGCGGCAAGCGGGGGCCACTCTTCATTGCGGTACACGGGCCTCTTCACTATCGCGGCCTCTCTTGTTGCGGAGCACAGGCTCCAGACGCGCAGGCTCAGTAATTGTGGCTCACGGGCCTAGTTGCTCCGCGGCATGTGGTATCTTCCCAGACCAGGGCCCGAACCCGTGTCCCCTGCATTAGCAGGCAGATTCTCAACCACTGCGCCACCAGGGAAGCCCCAGATTTTAATTTTAATAGACTATAATCTGTTTGGAAGAGAGAACTGTCTCAATCTGTAATAAAATACTGTAATTTTTTAATGTATGTGTATTGCTGAGTGATATATTACTGTGGTTCACCCATCCATGATCATTTTAAATAAAAAGTTACTGCTTTTTAAAAATTTTCTGTTAAAAAATTTTAAAAAGTTACTATCATTATTCTCTACATTATAAAAATATCACCCAATGCACAAAATTTATTTTTTCTTTTTTCCAGCTTTATTGAGATATAATTGACATGTAATATTGTGTAAGTTTAAGGTTTACAACACACTTATATATTATAAAATGATTACCGCCATAGCATTAACTATCACCTGTGTCACTTTGCATAATTACCATTTCTTTTTTGTGATGAGAACATTTAAGACCTACTCTTTTAGCAGCTTTCAAGTATATAATACCGTATTGATAACTAGTCACCATGCTGAATATTAGATCCCCAGAACTTACTCATTTTATAGCTGGAAGTTTGAACTCTTTAGCTAATATCTCCCCTTTTCCCTTAGTCCCCAGCCCCTTGTAACTACCATTCTAATCCCTGTTCCTCTCAGTTGGGCCTTTTAGGATTCTACATATAAGTGATATCACGCAGTATTTGTCTTTCTCTATCTGACTTATTTCACTTAGCATAATGCCCTTAAGGTCCATTCATGTTGTCACAAACAGCAGGAAGAAATTTTTTCTCATGGCTGAGTACTATTCCATTTTATATATATATATATATATATATATATATATATATATATATATATATAAAACATATTCTTTATCCATTCTTGCATTGATAGACACCTATGCTGTTTCCGTATCTTGACTATTATGAAAAATGCTGCAATAAACATGGGAGCGCAGATATCTCTTTGGGATCTTGTTTGTATTTTCTTTGGACATGTACCTAAAAGTGGGATTGCTGAATCATATGGTAGTTCTTTTTTTTTCATTTTTGAGGAGACTCCATACTGTTTCCATACTGTGTAATGGCTATACCAACGTACCTTCTTACCAACAGCACACAGTAGTTCCCTTTCCTCTTCATCCTCACCAACACTCGTTATCCCTTATCCCTTTGTTATAGGCATTCTAGAAAGTGTGCGATGATATTTCATTGTAGTTTTGATTTGCATTTCCTGATGATTAGTAATGTTGAGCACCTTTTCATGTACCTGTTGGACATTTGTATGTCTTTGGAAAAATGCCTGTCCAGATCCTCTACCCATTTTTAATTAGATTGTTTGGTTTTATTGTTGTTATTGAGTTGTATGAGTTCTCTCTATATTTTGGACGTTAACCCCTTATCAGATATGTAATGGGAAATATTTTCTCCCAGTCCATAGGTTGCATTTTCATTTTGTCGATGGTTTTATTTGCTGTGCAGAAGCTTTGTAGTTTGATGTAGTTCAACTTGTTTATTTTTGCTTTTATTACCTTTGCTTTTGGTGTCAAATCAAAAAAATTATTGCCAAGACTGAGGTTGAGGAGCTTACCCTCCGTGTTTTCTTCTAGAAGTTTTATATTTTCAGGGTGTACATTCAAGTCTTGAATTCATTTTGAGCCGGTTTTTGTGTATGTCCTAGGATAGGAATCCAGTTCCATTCTTTTGCTTATGGCTATCTAGTCTTCACAACACCACTTATTGAAGAGATTATTCTTTCCCCATTTTATATTCTTGGCTCCTTTGTCATAAATTAATTGACCATATATGCGTGAGTTTATTTCTGGGTTCTAAATTTAACTTTGATTGATTATTAATTGAGTACAATGTGCTGTACCAAAGAGTTTTGTTCATACATCAGTGCCTGTAATTCATTCAGCATTTGCTGTGAAGGTGGGAGTAACATTTGGGATTTTTTTTTATTCACATGAAATGACTATACTAGTGAGATAGAAACATGGAAATCAATTTATTTCAACAGGGACAGATTAATCTATTTCTTGGTATTCATTGCATAAAAAACCTGTTTCCTATGAAAAAATGACCCACAGGGAGCTGAAAGGTATATTGAAAGTTAATTTTTCAAGTGCTAACATAAAATACTCTCACATATAAAAAAAAATCTCTATGATTACAAGGAGAAAAAATGTTTCTGATACTTTGAATAAAATTGAGAAGTAACAAAGATCTTAAGCTATGTGTGCTGTTTGATTAAGAGCTACTACATGGGCTTCAACATTACGGTAGCTTTCAATTCTGAGGTTTTGTTTCTTAAATGTATATTTTAAACAACAGCTAGGCACATTTTATAAACTGCATCACTAAGAAAGCATCTGTACGTTTTTATATAAGCCCCTTAGATTTTGTTGAATTTGTCAGCTTCTGAGCTATGGTTTCTCAAATCATTGCAAGGTAGCTCTCGAGACCTAAAGCTACTGTGGTTGTAGGTGAGAATATACCCACTGCCTGTTGTGCTTTAATATGCATTGAGCGCAGATAAAAGTGTAGTGCACTTCAGAGGCTGTGTCTACGTATAGCTGAAATATCCCACAAATGTGGAGGATTTAGGTAGTCAATTAGCCAAATACTAGAAACCACCAGATTCTGGAGGGTTAACATTACTCTTCACATTGATTTACAAATGGTGTTTGGTAAAGGTCATGCTCCCCCAACCTCACCATATGCTTGAGTGTTCTTGGCTGGTTTATTACCAGGAGCACCTGATAGGGGTAACCATGCTGTATAAAATTAGCCCAGGACACAAGGATTATCCTTACTTTGGCTTGTACTTACGTGTAGCTGAACAAAGCAGCTGCAATCAGCTGTTCTGGCCTCAGCTTGCCTTTGAAGTGCTTCTCTTCTGTCAGGGATACAGGCCAACAAAGTGTTTCTTTAAGCCTAAACTTTCCGTGCCGGGTTTCTGACCCGGGACTCAGCCCCACGTGAATTTCTGTTTTCTTCTGCGTGTGGCAAGGAAGCTCAGTCCTGCCCAGGATGTCTAGCAAATCATTTCTAAACTTTTAGTTTAGCCAATGTACCCAGAGTAGTCCTTAGTGAAAATTCACTCTGAATTTTTTTTTGAAGCTACTACTTTATCTTTTCCCTCTTTATTATATGTCGTTATTTCTTATCATTAATATTGTCCTTTGGGACTGAATTGTTTCATCTAATTATGGCCGGTAAACAGCAACAACAACACTGATAAGAAGTAACCTATATTGAACTTATGTAATATATATATTACTTTTTGTCTGAATTATTTGAGATTATGGTGCAGCTCCTAAACACTCCAGTGTGTGATTATTAAGAACAAGGACAGGTTCTGGTATAACTACAGAAAAATCAAAATCAGGGAATGAACATGAACACAGTACTGTTCTCTAATTTGCAAGCCTTAAATTTCACCACCTTTTCCCACAATGGCTTCTGTAGTCAGTGCTCTCCCAGGGCTCCTTCTGATGACTGTCTGAGTATGGCACAGGTACTATAGTTGGGCCATTTATGCCCAATACTGGATTCCTGTAAATAGGCAGTCCTTTCTAGGGCTCTCATCAGCCTGGACAAGACTTCCTCAGATCCGCACGCTGTGGACATTTTTCCATTTTGCATACCGTGCCTCATTCCTATGAGTAACGACTGTCCTTGATTGTCTTTCACGTGCTTTTGTTTATATATTTTTGGATATAACTATGTAGTCCCTAAATATATTTTATATGCTTTGAGCTCTTTTTTCTCCAAAAGCACCATGTGGTATTTAATTTTCTTCTTTTCATGAAGAAATGTTTGTGAGATATGATTCATTATTTTTACTATTGTATAGTATTCCAAACATACAAAATTTACCCACAGCTTCTGCTAGTGGATATTTATTTAGGTTGTTTCAAATTTTTTTGCAGTTACAAACAGTGCTGCGATAAAAATTCTTGTGCTTTCTTCTTGTGCTCATGTGCAACAGATTCCTAGGGTCTTCAGGGAAGATGTGCTGGGTTGTAAAGTTACATACATCTTTAACTTCATGCAGATTTGTGGAGCTTTTCAAAATGGGTCTACCAGTTTACACTCTTATCAGAACTGTGTGAGAGTTCCTGTGGCTCCACATTGTCACTGATAATTGCTATTGTGAGACATTAAAACTTTTTCCACCAAAATTTGTAAAATAATATCTCATTTTGGTTTTAATTTCCATGAATATGAGTTAAATTGTCATCTTTTTGTATAATTACTGACCACAAGTGTTTCCTCCTCTGTTAGTTGCTAGTACTCATCTTTTTTTTTCCTATCTTTAGATTGTTTTTTTAATCTTTTTCTCATTGATTTGGGGGAGCACTTTATGTATTCTGAATTCTAGTCATTTGATAATTAAGTTTTGCAAATATCTCCCTCTAATTGCTGATCTTTTTTTCAGTCGCTAAATGGTTTGTTTTGGTGGACAGAATAATGAACATAATCATACTTACCACTTTTATTTATGTTTTGTGTTTTATGTGTCTTGGTTAAGAAATTCTTCCCAATCCTCAAATCACAAAGATATTCCCTTACATTGTATTCTAAGATTCACATTTAAGTTATGCAGTCACTTTAAACTGATTCTGGGTATTATGTGAAATAAGGATCATATTTTATTTTACCTCTATATATTGTTCTAGAACAATTTCCAGAATCCTTTCCCCATTGCTGTGTAATACCACTTATTTCATATATCCAGTTTCCACATATGTGTGAGTATGGTTTTGGGCTTTCTACTTGTTTATTAATCTACTTTTTTACCAGTATTCCCAATCTTCATTAAAATAGGTTTAAAATAAGATTTATTATAAAATGAATCCTCTTATTCTGTTCTTCAGGAATATCTTATTATCCTTGACTTTTTGTTTTTCCATATTAATTTTATAATCAGCTTGTCCAATTTCATTAAAATCCCTGTCAGGATTTCTTTGGGATTTTATTGAACATATAGATTATTTTAATGAGAATTGCTATGTCTGTGATATTGAAGCTATTAATGAACCTGATGTATGTAGGTCATTTTTAATGTGTTTCAATAAAGCCTTACAATTTTCTCCATAAAAATCATGAGCATCTTTATTTATACTTACTCTTATAATTTTTTTATATTTGATATCAGCTACCAATGATAGATATATATATTTTTTAAATTACACTTACTGTTGTTGCTGGTATATAGAAATGCAGTTTATTTTTTTATATAGACCTTATATACCTGGTTGACTTCTCATTAATTCTAATCATTTGCCTGTAGATTCTCTTGGGATTATCTATGTAGACAATCATAACATCATCTGCAAATAATGGAATCTTTGTTTCTACTTTTTTTAGACCACATAACTCTTAATTGTATCATTCTGTTCTGTGCTTTTTTTTTTTTTTTTTTTTTTTTTTTTTACTGTGATAGTAAGAACACCTAGTACATTAAATAGAAGCAGTAACTGCAAGTGTCTTTGTCTTATGCTTGCTAATAAGAGGAATGCTGATGCTTCCAATGTTTAGATTATTGTTTGGATTTTGCTATAGGATTTGTAAATACCCTTTATTATGAAAAGAAAAGTTTTCTCAGTAGTTTTCTAACTTCAGTTTTTCTTTTTGTTTGTGAATTGGTGTTGAATTCCACTAAATGCCTTTGTTGGCAACTGTTGAGTAATCATGTGTATCTTCTCCTTTAATCTGTTTATATAGCAAATTACATTAATAGATATTTAAATCTAAATTCAACTCTTCATTCCCAGGATAAAACCAACATAGTTTAAAATGTATTCCTAGATACAGTAGCTACTATTTTGTTTAGGAGTTTTGCATCAATATTCATGAGTGATATTGGCCTGTAATTTTCCTTTTTAGTTAGTACTGCTCTTCTCTGTTTTAGTTTCAAAGTCATATTGGCCTCAGAAGTAATTAAGGAAGTCTCCCTCTTTCTATTTGCAGCGACCAAGGCAGCCTTAGTTTGACTATAGTTTAGAAAGATTTATTATTGATTATTGGCCCCTGACCTCCCTTTTCTTAGAGCAGTTATTTAGAAAGTTGCAACTATAAATTCTTTGCCCCTTTGAGATCCCCTACAACCTAGGGATGTCTTTTTTAAGAACCTGAGAACCATCTCTGAAATAAATAATAAGCTTACATTGATACTTATTCAGTTATCAATTTTTAACTTTTATAGTTAATCTATACAAACTTCCCAGTGCCATTTACTCATATCACCTCTCCCATCCTCTCAAAAAAGTTATGTCAATTTCGGGGAGGTAAAATTTATTTATTTAAAATTTATTTAAATGTTATTTATTTATTTAAAATTTATTTAATTAATTTTTTTTTCTTTTGAATCATGTCTTCTAGAGTCTTCCATCCTCCTGTTCCTCTCTTGTTTGATTGCTTTCTTGGTCAAGTGCACAACTGGCAACCTGGGTCGTCTTCCTTTCCCCATTGTTCTGCAATAGGGATCCTGGTTCCTGGGTCCTGTATTTTTCTCTTCTTGTTTTATTCTTTTTATTTTTTCACTTTAATTTCTTGAACATCACTTCTAGGATGCGAGGGAGATAAAATATTAATACCTCACAAGTGAGAAAATATCTTTATTGTACCTTATACTTGGTTGATAGATTAAGTAAGCATAGAATTCTGAGTTGGAAATAACTTTCAGTCAAATTTTTGAAGGCTTTATTACTTCTGGTTTCACATGTGACCACTGAGAATTCTGAAGCCACAGTAAATCTTAATTCTTTTCTTATATAACGTGTTCCCCACCCCCTAGAATATTTTAGAGTCTTTTCTTTATTAGAATTCTGAAATAGCAAGATGTTTCTCAGTGGGGATTATATTTGTGTTATTTATTTATTTATGTTCATGACATTACCCAGCAAAGGGCTTGCTGCTGGAAGCACGTAGAAACCAATACCATGGCTTTTGAGAAAAGAAAAGGCTTTATTGCAAGGTTGACCAGCAAGGAGACAGGGGAAATGAAATGGCTCAAATCTGTCTCCCTGATCAGGGGTTGGATCAAACTTTTATGAGTTAGGGGAGGAGGGTTGGTGTTGGAAGCACTGGCGGACAGGTTTCAATTGGACCTTGGCCATTTATGATAAGGTATGGTAAAGAGGGCTTCAGCAACAGATCTTCCTCGGCAATGGACTCTTCACTTCTGAAAGGGTTCTGGCATTCAGGTTCAGGTCCTTTGGTTCTGTAGGGGAGAGAAACTTTGGTTTTAGGTGTTGTTTTAGGTCAGAATTTTCTCCTCTGCACTTGCTTTGGCTGCATGACTTGTGGTTTTCTGTTGTGTCTGAAGGACAACTCAATATCTTGTTAGAAAGAGGATAAGGCCAGTTTCGAGCTGGTTCTGTGGTTACAGTGATGCTAGACCCTTGGAGAACCCTTTCAATCTAGAAACTCAAACTCCTCAATTCTAAGAAATATTTTGATTTATTAATTTTATAATTTTCTCCACTTCTTCTCTTTCAGAAAATATTATTTTTCAGTTAGATATTGAATCTCCAGGAATAATCCTCTAATTTTGATACTTCTCTCCCTCTCTCTCTCTTTTTGCTATTGTTCATCTCCTCATATATTTGTTCTAATTTCTTGAAAATGTGCTCAACCTTATCATTTAAGCAATCTATTAAATTGTTTCCATCACGTATTTTAATTCCCACAAGCTATTTCTTTTTCTCTAATTGTCCATCGTCCTGCTTTTGTTTCACGTATAAAATATCTTCTCTTATCTCTGGTGATATAAATTGTACTTCTTTTTAAAATTTTTCTATACCATTGCTTGCATTTTTTTCACTTTGCTTGTTTTTCCTCTGTCTTTTACTTTGCTAATGATCCCCTTATATGTCCTATGATTCCTGCCTGTCCTTCGTATCTAAGAATGAAACCAAAGCACTGAAACTTTGATTGAAAACTGTGGGCATAACGAGGATTTTGACCAGAGAAATTTAGTGGAAAGTGATCCTACAGGGATTCTGGGATTTCACTGAGGGATCAAAAATGTCTGAATCTATAAGCAATATCCCTGAAGTAATTATATTTTTTAGGATAATAATCCTCCAGTCTTTTGCCTGGATAGGGGACTGATTATAGGCCTACTTGTAGATGAAAGCTGGAGGTTATCTCACCACTCGTTATAAACGGTACAATTATTTTGAAAGAGCAGACATCAATAGGGTATAGTCATAAAGCAATTACATGGGGCACGTTTTGGGTTTCTCAGTTAGTCCCCTCACGTGGAACCCGCCCTTTCATATACTGTAATGCTGCAGTGCATCTTCTTCTAGCAGTTACTTTTACTTCCTCTAACAAACCCTGCATTTCTGGCAATCCAAAACCTCCTTGTGGGTCTCATCATCAAGCAGGTCTGGAGTAGGATTTTAAAAGGACCCCAGGCCTGTTCCCACTGTGGGGTCCTCATCTGGTCCTGATAACATGCCCCTTGGACTCATCATCTAAGGACATGCATCTATTTACTTTCCAATGCAATTCTCTATTTTGCTATTTGGAAACATACATGGTTCTGGCACCAGTGTCTACTTCCTGAAAAGTCCAGCAAAGATAGTCTAGATTCTCTAGGGAGTTTTCCTGGAGCTCCTTTCACTAATCTTAAGGTGATTATTAAGCAGGCCCCTTCCTTTTCCCACAGGAGAAATACTATGAAGAAATTTTCTCTGAAAATACAACTCCTTCTTGGCATTTCATATCTCTTACATATCCTCAGGGTGAGAGTTGAGCTAAGGAGGACAAACTAGTTTTCTATCCACTTCCTTTCCGAGTCTTGCTTAGATGATCCAGCACCTGGCTGTTAGATGTAGGACTTGCTCTAAGCATCCAAAGTCTCAGACAAAACTGAGCTAGGATCTTACTTTAGGATCACATTACCTTCTCCTTTACCTCTTAGGTAAATTATTCATAAAGGAAATAAAGGAATGAAGGAAGAAAACATTGCCTATAGCTTAGATTCTGACCAGAGTCCTGTGTGTTTTCACATCATCCAGAGGTTTATTATTTTGTTTCTGTTTTTGTTGTGTTTTAACTTGATTTGACTCTTGGTACTTGTGGATCTCACCCATGGTGCTTCTTTTCTGTCAAGTTGAGGGTAGAAAGAATCCCACTTTAATATTGTGTCATATGGAGACTTTCACATCATCCCCATGAATTCAACATGACAGCTTTGTTTGGCTCATTTTTCTCTGATGCTCCATGATCTGAGCCTCTCCAAATTAGGGTCTGCAGAGAGCAAACACTTTTTCTGATACAGTAGAAGGATTTCCATCTTGCTGTGATGGTTAGGGAAGAAGTGCAAAACATTAATTTCTCCTTAAGCTGACCCTTAACCAATTTTTTACCCCTCACTCTTCCTTCAGATGCATCTGGTGCTATCAAACTGGTGTCTCCACACAAGACATGGCCAATGAGCTACCACCTTACAATCTCTGCCCTAAACTAACCATCCCAGACACTAAGTTAACTCATTTACAAGCAAACTGGTTATGTAATATCATGTTAGACATTTTTATTCCTTTTTAAAATTCATCAAAATAATGTTGTCCAAGGTGGAGTTGAGTAGCCATCCACACTTTTCAAATAAAATTAATATACACTAGCTTTTCTAGTTTTGAGAAAAATGTATTCCTTCTGATCATGATGTCATTTCCTCAAGGGACTGATCAGTCAGGCCTTCATGCACAGGTCATGCTGCTGACGTATTCTCAGTTGTCTAGAATTGTTTGACTGCATTTTGAACCTAATGTGTTTTAAGTATCTACAGGCACAATAGTTTTTTGTGAACCAAATAGCAGGACTTGCGATGGCTCTGCCAAAGCTTTATCCACAGCAACTTCAACTAGGAAATTTTTTTTAATCTTCCATAATTTCTTTAGGAAAGGTTTCCTGAAACCAAGAAGAAACTAATTTTTATATTCACTACTGACCTATGAAATAAGCTTAGGGGGAATTTCATTTGCACATCTCAGGGGCTGCCATCCTGTATTAGCTCATTGGTCCTCCATTGTTTCCCTCTACCCTGGAGATACGTATTCCAGACTGGGTTTAAATTGATCATTTCCTCATTTAAGTCACCTCAGTTCTAACACTAATTATAGCTAGAATCAAGGGATTGTAGAATTAGAAAGATAAAAGTGAAGGAAGTCAATACTTACTGAATATTGTGCTAGGCACTCTCCTAGGTACTTATATCCATTGTAAATGAAGTAATTTTCAAACAATCCTAAGAAGTAGGTATTATTCTTCTAATTTTTGTAATGAGAAACTGTAGGCTGAAAGAGCAGGGTCTTATAGCTAGTAAGTTGTGGTTCAAATATTAAAATATGTTTCTCTTACTTTAAAGCTCATGCTTTGTCCTCTTGATCGCCCTGCATCAAGGGCAACATGGAGTGAAACACTCTTTAATTTCACTGGTAACCTCTTGAGGTCTGACTAATTTTTACGGTCTGCTCATGACTTCTTTTGGGAGAGCTCTGTCCTCTATGAATAAGATGAACCTTAATTTCTTTGCCTGAACAGATAAAGAAGTTATAATAAAATTTGTAAAGATTGTCAGAGAACTAAAGAAAAATCTGACATACACACACACACACACACACACACACACACACACACACAATATCACATTATTCCACAAAACAATTCCATTATAATGGATTTGAATGGGGTCTGCTCTCAGTTGTAAGGGCCAAAAATAAAGGCACATGGTAGATTTTGGCAGTGACTGGTGGAATAGATCTTGTGTCATTATTTTCTGTTTAAGAATAAGTGTGTAATTTAGTCTTGTCTCTCTGCTTGGGTTTAAATCATGACAAATCTTGATAAAGTAACCAACCTTCATGTTGTTACATTAATTTCAGTAAGCTGGAGGTGACAAAAAAAATCTTAAAAGGAGTGAGTGCTATTTATAAATATTATCAAATTATTATTACATACTAAAGCTGATTTTTTTCAAGGCCTTGATTGGATATTGTGAAAATCAGTTCTTTGGTAGATGAACACATGAAAATGTATATATACATATTATTTATTAATAAATGATTATTTTAATAGTCTAAATGCTTTTATTATTAAACTTACTCCTCAGTCCCTGGAAATGCCAAGGAACACATTATTATTAAATAAGCATTCTCTTTTTGTTCAGATCTCTGCCTTAATGCCCTGTATTTCGTTGGCCTTCAAAACTGGTATTTTTTGAAGCCTGGACAGGGTCCAATAAAAGACAATTTACTAGGCCCACTTCTCCTACTAAATAATAATTCTGCAAAGATGAGTAAATCAAGAATGAGAAACTAAGTTTATTATCCACATTTTGTTTTATTTTTTTGGTGGAGGAAGAAGAAACACCTAAATGGCTTTTTGTTCTGCTCCGCTTTAATTCGGTGACAGATTCAAACCATCTACGTGATAACAGTGTGTCATCTAAAAAATGCACAGTGAGTTCACCTTGTTTAACTATGAAGGAAAGGCAAACATACAGACACCCACACACACAAACACACAGATTCACAGACACAAACATGCTCAACACTTAAGTCAAAACTTCTAATTGTAAAGTCAGAAAGGAAGGAGGATAAATTTTAACAGAATTTCCCATCGGAGACGGGTTATAGCTACAAGAACTACAGATGTTTAATTGGTCAGTTTTATAAGAACAGTTATTCTATAGCAGTCTTCCTTTTACTACTCTTAAATTTTTATAATTTTTTTTAACATTCTACTATTAATGTCCCTGCATTTAATAATCTGATCTCAATTTTTCAAAGAATAGAATATCATTTCGGTCAAGAGTGAAATTAACTTTGGAAATAAATAGCAATATATATACTTCACATTCAATTTAATCTTTATAAAAAGATATAAATTTGTAAGATATCACTATGACTTTGGCCACTAAGATGTGTTACATTTATGTCCTGCTTTAAATCTTCAATCAGTCTCTCCCATCTGTCAAAATTTTATAGCTACTGAAAGATAAAGGCTCTGTTGCTATGGTAATTATTCCATTACCTAGGTGACAGTGTTAGAATGATGTCATTGTTAAAGTGATCTAACTCATGAAACATTTTTAATTTTAGTATGGTTAGACAGAGAGAAAAACTTACTGGTGTTACAAAATCAAGAGGGCTAGAAGAATGCTGCTTTTCTTAATAAATAGGGCGCCCACAAATGAACATTAGAAGGTGAATGTTCAAATGAATTCCTCCAATTATCTCTGCTTTTAGTTGGGTCAGTACTCTCATCAGTATTTTACAAAGCTGAATGAAGAAGCTGTATGTGTGGAGAAACATAAAAAGAAAGCAAGGTGTTCTAGCGGGAGAATGGTGGAAACGGCATCCCATTTAAAAAATAATTTTCCTTAATTATCTTTTCAGTTGAACTTTATGCTTAATAGTTACCAAGAAAAAAAATGCTGTGCCCTTTCACTTTGGTACCATATTATACTTCTTAACCAGAGAGCTGTATACAAAGAGATATGGAAAAGAACATAGAGGAAAGAAAAACAGAAATTAGGTGAAGAAAACAGCGGAAAAGGTCAGAAGCTTGGTTGTAGTTCACTATTCAAATTATGATGAAAGAGGGATTAGAGAGAAAAAAAGAGGTAGCAAGAAGCGTGGATAAGAGTTTCAAAAGTTTATCAGACTTCAGTAGGACTTGTCAGGAGGTGACTGCCTTGTGCCTATGCTGTTTCTGTCTCATCTAAAGGACTTTTAGATGTTGGCAGAGACAATTGGCACACCATCCCCCAGACTTATCATACAAGTGACAGGGAAAATGTCTTTTGAACTCAGGATTCTACAGCCAACCATGTTCTAATGACCCCAGGTGAATTAATACTCAGCAAATAAAAATCATGTGAGCATCTCCTTTATGACAGTGATGAAGCATTTCTTCAGAGATCTCTTTCTCTTTTCTCCTCTCCTGGTGTCCTCTCCCACATATTAGCCTACTCTATCCTCTTATGCAATAAGGGTTGAATTATGAAACTTGAGGAAAAGGAAGAAATCCTGGTAGTCTATTTTGTAGGGAAGGCAGAAGGTCCAGAGAGATTCCCTGCCTTGTGCAACAATGAAAACTCAGAGCTGGAAGAAAAATGTACACATTTAATGGTCTAATACCAATCCAAGTCCTGAATGCATGCCTGTTAACACCCTCTAGCCCCTCGCTCTGACATGTCACTGTAGAAGAGCTCACCACAGCTTGGAGGCAGCCCATTTCACTTTGGCCAAGTTGACATAATTCATTCAGGGCCAAAGAATTACATAAACCGGTGACAACTTAGTGTATTAATCTCCCATAATATTTGAACTTTCCAACAAGTGCATGGAGAGAGCAGAATTATTTCCAAAGCTCACAGGGCAGACTTCCAGACACCATGGTACTTGGGCTGATGTTTGGAGGACGGGCTGGGGGAAGAGGAAACTTTCCTGGAGACCCCACAGATCACACTACCGTGGACCACTGCTTTCTTTATTTATATGTAAAGCTAGATTGGGTTTTTTTTTTCCTTGTGATGTGCTTACACGCTGTGCACGTATGCATTTTCTGGCAACAGTATGGATCAGGAAGAATAGGAACTGATGATGAGCCACAAGCTAAACCAAGTAAGCAGCAGATGTTGGGGCATCACCTCACTTTGTGAAAACAGGTAATAGATCCATTAATTGTGGAGTTTTAGGCAACTCCCAGAGCTAACATGGAAAGCATTTCTTGATTAATAATTAGTCGTTATTATTCAGTTAACAGCTTCATGAACCTTGTTCTTGATAGGGATTACACGACTTGACATTGCACCCAGGAGGTAGTTTTTATAAGAAAATGTGGTCTGTGAACAGTATGACTTTACAATGCCTGTTGCTTTCAAATTCTAGCAGGTTTCTTTCTTTTCCCAAGGGATGAGGGAGGACATACCAAAGGCTGGAATGTGAATGTCTAAAACCCAAAATAACTTGTCATACTGAACCACCAACATCGTAAATCAAGCTCATTAACAGCATCTGATAAAGGTTATCTGCCTCATATCACCAGGGAGGCACTTGCCAGCAGGGCCTTTGCATATAGAATTTTCAGCAGATTCCATCTTTGGGACTCAGTGAAATAGCCATCCGCAGGAACAGCTTGCAGCAGTAGGTTCTGTATCATAATTACAAAAATGATTACAGTAGCAAATATTAAAAAGAGTGCAGTTATGCATAATTCCTACAACATGCAATCTAATTTACCAGCAGTAAAAACAGTAATAAAAGCATTGCCCAGTGATGGTACAAAGCAATTTTCAGTCTAGATGCCTAAAAATAACATAAGTTTTCTTACAGCTGGATTCATTGTTAACATGGTTTGCTTAGCATCCTGCTTGAGGGAGCTTAATCAAGACCTCGGCGATAACCATCTTAGCAAAAGCATGATACTAATGGATTTTCCACACAAAATAATGACTTCTGGCTTCCTTGAAAAGCTGTAGCTTTGGCAAGGGCCATCCATGGAGGATAATAAAGTCTCAGAAGGAAGGCACCATGTCCTTATTCCTTTGAACCCCCATTTTCCTTCCTGGCACTTTGTGCTCCTCTTGGAACTCACCTACTTGTTATTCTACTTATTTGTATCCATACTAATGCCCCCCCCCCCACTATCATAGTTTAAGCTCTTGGAGGCAAGAGACTATAATTGATTCATGTTCTTAATCTCTCCCTCCACGGAGAGTCTGTCACTGCGCCAAACACAAAGTAAATGCTAGACACGTTTGTCAAATTGATGAACCTGGGATGTTATTCAGTACAAATAAAATATTACTCAGAAATGTCACAATAAAGAAAAACATACTCTGTAGTACCTGGGCCCTAACAGAATTGAGTTTTTTCATTTAAAGTAGTAATTCTCAACACTGGCTGGTCATTATATCATCTGTAAGACTTTAAGAAAAACCTAGTTGCTAAGTATCACTCGGGACCATTTAAATCAGAATTTCTAAGACTGGGTTCTGGGCATAGGGATTTTTAAAGCTCCCTCAGCAAAAACCAGGGTTAAGACTCACTGATTTAAAAGGTATGAGTAAAGACACACTGAGGATGTAAGCATGGAAAGGATCTGATGTACTGGGGTGAAGACATAACTTCCTTTGCTGTGCTTCTTTGGGCATGTACTTCATTCTCTAGGCCTCATTTGGTTCCACTATAAAATGAAGGGAGTTAATTACATATACAGTAGTCCCTAAACTATTTTTCATAACAAAATTATCAATACATGAATACACAGCAACACCAGCACAACCAGGCCAGTACCCACACCACAGGCTTACTGAGTCACTGTTCCCAACATTGAGACCAGGAGTTTGTATTTTTAAAAAACTCTCCAAGTCACAACTGCTCTTTGGACAAGAATGACAGGACAGAATGACCTTTGTGGTTTGCTCTTAGAATACAAGATAAGCAATGGAAAGACAAAGTGTTCTCAAAAAGCATTGTAGTTCAGATCTTGATTGCTTAATATCATTCTCTAACACAAGGACCCAGGACTCCTTGGAGAAACGGCTAATTCTAAGGCAGGGGAAGATACCATACAAGATGAGCTTGGAGCATCTTGTAGGGCCGGAAAGTAATGAAGCGTTCAAAAAGCAAAATGATGTGGGCACGCCAAAGGGAACAGGGGACAGTCTGAAAGAGTCCCCAGTGGACAAAGGTGAAACAATTTGAGCAAAAAACTAACATAGTTTATAACGTAACGTATAAAATAAATATCCATGAGTGCACACTGATATAAATGTATAAATAAATAAATAAGTGGGGGAGAAGGGACACCCCTCCCTTTAAGAAGAATTCCAAATAATTTATGTAGCTGTTTCCTCCTCCAGGACGTGAAGCATAACTTCCCATATCTTGGGTATGGGCTGCACTTGGTGACTCTTCCAAACAAAGAGTATAGGAAGGAAAAATAGTTACTTGACAATGGAGAATCATGGCAGACTCCACCTTAAGCCATCGTGGTTAACATTCTCAGTGATGAGTCATGTGGTTGTCACATATCCCCTGAGAGGATGACAGAGAAGGGCACTTCATCCCTACGCTCTTCCTTCCCACACCCACAACCCCAGTCTGATCCTGAGAGAAACATCAGAGAGTACTCTCAAAACAGTCAAGGTCATGAAAAATGAAAGACTGAGAAACTAACTGCCATAGAGTAACGGAGACATAATGATTAAATCCAGTGCGGTATCTTGAATTGTATCCAGGAACAGAAAAAGGACATTTGTGGAGAAACTGGTGAAATCCGCATAAATCTGTAGTTTAGTTAGGAGTAATGCACCAATGTTAATTTCTTAATTTTCACAAATATATCATGGTTAGTATAAGATATTAACATCAGGGAAATTGGATTATGGATACATGGGAACTCTCTGTACTATGTATATATGTATCTTTATGTAAATCCTAAAAATTCTAAAGTAAATGTTTATTAAAAATTATATACAAAGAAATCAAATGTAGGTATGGAAAGAAAATATATTTATAAAAATTTCTAATTTTGTGATTAAAGATACTTGAAATGTCATGAGACATAAAAACTTTGCTACTATTTCCCTGTTAGCTTGGTCAATAATTAAATATATATTCAACAAGCATATATTAATATATTCATATTTAATATAGTATATATTCAACTTTTAAAAATAATTTGCACTTCTCATTAAGTCAGTGTGGACGTAAATTGCCAGATTGAATTAGCAGAGTGTACATTGTACTTGATGTGGCACCAGAGTGCCTTCCTGTACTACTTCCTGGGAGCCACTTAGTGGGAGGCACCTTTCCTCATTTAAAAAAATAAAAGCCATGTCAGGTGCATCTGATTAAGGGCCCAGAGGAGCGTCAATTCTGCATGAACTCACCATATGGCTGCAGTGTGCTGTGAGCACTGCATGATGATCTACATGGTGCATTTTTCTTGAGGCCTAAGTCCTATCCCAGAGCAGAATGATCCCCATGCTTACTAATGAAGGTTTAGTATCCTTTTATTTTATTTTACGAAGTTAAAATTTCTCCAAACACAACAGAAATCTCTTAGCTAAAGATGTGATGTTGAAATAAATTCAAATGAGAAATTCTAGTGGCTGATTTTTTGCTGGTTTACTTCCTAAATGTTTTTGGAAAGCAGCCTTTCCACTCTTTTTATTTGTATCCAGCCTCAAGCCTTTTAGGAGGTCTCTCTTCCCCTGTTTTGTTCTGCTTCTTCCTCCTAGTTTTAGCACATCCATCTCATTCTACCCAGAGTGGTTCATTCTGAGTTGCATATACGACTTTGCCATTTCCCCTGGTACAATTCTCTCAAAGCCACCTGATAATTATATGTTAAGTTCAAATTTGTCAGCATGGCACACCAATTTTCCATGGTATAACCCCTCCTAAGCCTCTAGAGACTCTGAAAAGGAAACAGCAGCCATATCCATCATAATAAGTTATACTCTAATTTTACTAAAGAATTTATTTCCTGTATACATCGTACAGCTATGTGCTCTAGTGTCTTTCCTCTTGCTGTTCCTTTTGCTTTTTCCCTTCCTTAACTGGTAAATCCCTAATTATATTTTAATAGTCGTTGGAGGTGTCCTCTCTTCTAGGAGGTTTTCTTAACAATACTTTTCCAACTATTCTCTTTCCCATCTAAACAAACATTGCCTTATTTTTCTTCTCTATGTCATGCTTGGATATACCATTCTGCTGGTACCCGTCATACCACCTTTTCCTGTGCAGTGTACAAGTGTCTTTCTTTCCACTAGACAGTAAGCATCTTTTTTAAAAAAACTAATTATACTTGATTTACAGTATTGTGTTAGCTTCAGGTGTACAGCTTCAGATTCTGTCCCATTATAGGTTATTACAAGATATTGAATATAGTACCATGTGCCATACAGTAAATACTTGCTTATTTTATATACAGTGATGTATATCTGTTAAACCCATATTTCTAATTTATCCCTCCCTCTCCCCTTTCCCCCTTGGTAACAATACATTTGTTTTCTATGTCTGTGAGTCTGTTTTGTAAATAAGTTCATTTGTATCTTTTTTTTTAAGATTCCACATGTAAGTGATATCATGTAATATTTGTCTTTCTCTGCCTGATTTACTTCACTTAGTAGGTCGATCTATGTTGCTGCAAGTGGCAATATTTCATTCTTTTTAATGGCTGAGTAGTATTCCATTGTGTATATATACCACATCTTCTTTATCCATTCATCTGTCGATGGACATTTAGGTTGTTTCCATGTCTTGGCTATTGTAAATAATGCTGCTATGAACATTGGGGTGCGTGTATCTTTTCAAATTAGAGATTTCATCTTTTCTGAATATATGCCCAGGAATGGGATGGCTGGATCATATGGTAATTCTCTTTTTAGTTTTTTAAGGAACCTCTAGACTGTTTTTCACAGTGGCTGCACCAATTTACATTCCCACCGACAGTGTAGGAGATTTCCCTTTTCTTCACACCCTCTCTAGCATTAATTATTTGTAGACTTTTGATGATGGTCATTCCGACCAATGTGAGTTGATACCTCATTGTAGTTTTGATTTGCATTTCTCTAATAATTAATGATGTTGAGCATCTTTTCATGTGCCTCTTGGCCATCTGTATGTCTTTTTTGGAGAAATGACTTTTTAAGCATTCTGCCCATTTTTTGATTGGATTGTTTGTTTTTTTGATATTGAGTTGTATAAGCTGTTTGTATATTTTGGAAATTAAGCCCTTTTCAGTCTCATCACTTGCAAATATTTTCTCCCAGTCAATAGGTTGTCTTTTCATCTTGATTATGGTTTCCTTTGCTATGCAAAAGCTTACAAGTTTGATTGGGTCCCATTTGTTTATTTTTGTTTTTATTTCTTTTGCCTTGGGAGACTGATCTAAGAAGATATTACTATGGTTTATGTCCAAGAATGTTTTGCCTATGTTCTCTTCTAGGAGTTTTATGGTGTCCTGCCTTATATTTATGTCTTTAAGCCATTTTGAGTTTATTTTTGTGTACGGGGTGAGGGAGTGTTCTAAATTTATTGATTTACATGAGGCTGCCCAGCTTTTCCAACACCACTTGCTGAGGAGATTGTCTTTTCTCCATTGTATATTCTTGCCCCATTTGTCGAAGATTAATTGTCCATAGATGTGTGTATGGGTTTATTTCTGGGTTCTCTATTCTGTTCCATATTGATCTATTGGTCTGTTTTTGTGCCAATACTATGCTATTTTGATTACTGTGGCCTTGTGGTATTGTCTGAAGTCTGGGAGGGTTATTCCTCCTGCTTTGTTCCTTTTCTTCAGAAGTGCTTTGGCAAGCCTGAGTCTTTCATGGTTCTATATAAATTTTATGGTTATTGGTTCTAATTTTGTGAAAAATGTCATGAGTAATTCAATAGAGATCTCATTAAATCTGTAGATTGCTTTTGGTAGTATGGCCGTTTTAACTATATTAATTCTTCTAATCCATGAGTATGGGCTATTTTTCCATTTCTTTGTATCATCTTCAATTTTCTTTATCAGTGTTTTATATTTCTCAGTGTATAAGTCTTTCACGTTCTTGGTCAGGTATATTCCTAGGTAATTTTTTTTTTTGACGCAATTAAAATTTTTTTTGTTTTGTTTTACTTTCTTTTTCTGACATTTCATTGTTGGTATAAAGATGTGCAACCAATTTCTGTATGTTAGTCTTGTATCCTGCTACCTTGGTGAATTCACTTTTTAGTTCTGATAGTTTTTGTGTGGAGCCTTTAGGGTTTTCTGTATAGAGTATCATGTCTGCATACAAAGACAATTTTACCTCTTCCCTTCTGATTTGGATACCTTTTTTTTTTTCCCTTGTCTGACTGCTGTGACTAGGACTTCCAGTACTATTTTGAATAGAAGTAGTGAGAGTGGGCATCCTTGTCTTGTTCGAGAATTTATCAGGAAGGCTTTCAGCTTTTCACCGATTAATAATATGTTGGCTGCGGCTTTGCCATAAATAGCTTTTATTATGCTGAGATATGCTCCCTTTATACCCATTTTGGTGAGAGGTTTTTTTTTCTTTTTCTATCATGAATGGATGTTGAATTTTATCAAATGCTTTTTCTGCATCCATTGGGATGATCATGTGGTTTTTGTCTTTTTGTTGTTGTTGATGTGTTATCACATTGATTAATTTGGGTACGTTGAACCAACCTTGAGACCCTAGGAAGAATCCAACTTGATCACGGTGTACGATTGTTTTTATGTGTTGTTGGATTCTGTTTGATAATATTTTATTAAGGATTTTTACATTTATATTCATCAAAGATATCGGCCTGTAATTTTTTTTTTTTTGGTTGTGTGTTTGTCTGGTTTTGGTATCAGAGTGATGGTGGCTTCATAGAATGACTTTAGGACTCCTCTTCAGTCTTTTGGAAGAATCTGAGAAGGATAGGTATGAGTTTTTCTTTGTATGTTTGATAGAACTCCCCAGCGAAGTCATCTGGTCCTGGGCTTTTGTTTGCAGGGAGGTTTTTTTTTTGTTTTTTGTTTTTTTTTTAAATTTCAAATTCTATTGCACTTCTAGTGGTTGGTCTGTTCAAATTATCTGTTTCTTCTTGATTCAGTTTTGGTGGGCCATACGTTTATAGAAACTTGTCCATTTCTTCTAGGTTGTCTATTTTGTCAGCATCTAACCGTTCATATCAATTTCTTATGATTTTTTAAAAATTTCTGCAGTATCGGTTGTTATTTCTCCTCTTTCATTTATTATTTTGTTACTTGGGTCCTCTCCCTTTTCTTCTTGATGAGGCTGGCCAGAGGTTTATCAATTTTGTTTATCCTTTCAAAAAACCAGCTCTTGGTTTTATTGATTTTTTTCTATTTTTTAATCTCTCTTTTATTTATTTCCTCTCTGATGTTCATTATTTCCTTCCTTCTACTGCCTTTAGGTTTTGTTGTTTCTTCTCTTTCTAATTTTTTAGGTGGTAGGTTAGGTTGTTTATTTGAAATTTTTCTTGTTTTTTGAGGAAGACCTGTATAGCTGTGAATTTCCCTCTTAGGACTGCTTTTGCTTCATCCCATAGATTTTGTATGGTTGTGTTTTCATTGTCATTTATCTTGAGGTATTTTAAAATTTCCTCATAGATTTCATCATTGACCCATTGTTTTTTGTTTTGTTTTGTTTTTGGTGTTTTTTTGTTTGTTTGTTTTTAGTAGCATGTTGTTTAGTCTCCATGTAATCATTTTTTTCTCATTTTTTTTCGTGTGACTAATTTCTAGTTTCATGCTGTTGTGGTCAAAGAAGATGCTTGAAATAATTTTTAATGATTATAATTAAAATTATTATAATTTTTGAGGCTTATTTTGTACCCTAGTATGTTGTCTATCCTAGAGAATGTTCCACGCAAGCTTGAAAATAATGTGTATTCTCGTTTTTTGGATGTAGTGTCCTGTAGATATCAGTTAAGTCTAACTGTTCTATTGTGTCATTTAGAGTCTGTTGCCTTATTGATTTTTGGTCTGAAAGATCTATTGATGTCAGTGGGGTGTTAAATTCTCCTACTATTATTGTCTTCCTGTCAATTTCTCCCTTTATGTCTATTAGTATTTGTTTTATGTATTTAGTTCCTTCTATATTGGGTGTATATATGTTGACAAGTGTAATATCCTCTTCTTGTATTGATCCTTTTATCATGATATAGTGTCCTTCTTAGTCTTTCTTTATGGCCTTTGTTTTAAAGTCTATTTTGTCTGATATAAGTATTCCTACCCCTGCTCTCTTGTCATTTCCTTTTGCATGAAATATCTTTTTCCATCCTCTCACTTTCAATCTATGCATGTCTTTCACCCTAAAGTTCGTCTCTTGTAGGCAGCATATTGTAGGTTCTTGTTTTATTTTCCAGTCTGTCACTCTGTGTCTTTCGATTGGAGCATTTAGTCCATTGACATTTACGGTAATTATTGACAAGTATGTGTTTATTGCCATTTTAAACCTTGTATTTCAGTTGATTTTGTATTTGTTCTTTGTTCCTTTCTTCTTCTTTTTGTTTTTCCTTTTATGGTTTGATGGTTTACTTTTGTATTATGCTTGAGTTCTTTTCTTATTGGTTTTTTTGTGAGTCTGTTGTATGTTTTTAATTTGTGGTTATCCTTGTTTTCAAGTATGTTAACCCATAACTACATCTCCTTGTTTTAGACTGATAGTCATGTAAGCTCAAACATATTCTAAAAGATCTACATTTTCTACTCCCCTCCCCCACATTTGTGATTTTGATGTCCTATTTTACATCTTTATTTCTATCCTTTTGCTGTTCATTGTAGTTATAATCACTTTCACAGAATTTTTTGATTGTATTTTAATCTAGATACTGGCTTATTCCAGTGATAGTCAATCCTTATATATATTTGCCTTTCCTATTGTTATATTCCTTTACCTATACATTCTTGCTTCTTTTCTATTTAGAGAAGACATTTCAATATTTCTTTTGGGATAGGTTTAGTATTGCTGTATTCTTTTAGTTTTTGCTGTTCTGAGAAATTCTTTATCTCTCCTTCTATTCTAAATGATAATCTTGCCAGGTAGAATATCCTCGATTGAGGTTTTTCCCTTTCAGGACTTTGAATATATTTTGCCACTCCATTCTGGCCTGCAGTATTTCTGTAGAGGAATCAGTTGATAGCCTTATGGGGTTCCCTTGTAACTGACTCTTTGTTTTTCTCTTGCTGCCTTTTCTATCAATAGTCTTTGTTAATTCCTTCATCATTTTTATTACCACCTTTTTGAACTCAGGGTCTGGTAGACTGGCAAGGTCTGTTTCATTGCTTGTTCTCTCATGGGATATCTCTTGTTCTTTTAATTGGGAGTAGTTCCTCTGCTTTTTAATTTTACTTGTATTTCTCTGACTATGAATTTAGGAGAAACAGTTATCTACTGTGGTCTTGAAAGGCTGTTTTTATGTGGGAGCATCCCTGTGTAGACTGAGTCCAATATTTTTGGTGCAAAGGGCTGTATTTGGTGTGGACACCTGCCACGTTTTTCCTCAGAGTGTGCCGGGCAATGTCCCCTTGATAGGAGGTGTGTTTGGTAGTGTGGTGACCAGAGCCTGCACTCGATGTTGGGCAGGGCTTTCTCTTTGCTCTGTGGCTGTCATAGCCCTGTTGGGGGCAGTGTCTTCTCCCCACTCGTTGGAGTAGAAGCCCCCAGATCTGGTTCTAAGCTGTAATGTGGGGCACGCAGGACTGAAGTGCTCCCTCTGGGAGAGGAGTTGCTGCGTGTTCCTCCCCAGGAGCTCTCCACCAGGAAGTGCAGCTCTGTGATGCCGCCTGCCACCCAGTGTGCACACCCACAAGATCAGATTCATCTCTGCTGCAAGAGTGCTGATAATCAGATCATGTGTCAGCCCCACCACATGAGCCCCCAAAGCCCACAGAAGCTGCGCCATGCTGTGAGCACACTGACAATGAGGCTTCTGTGGAGGACCCACCCACACTCCACCCTTGACTTTGATAATAGTGCTCCGGTGGTGGATCCATGCTCTGTCCCATGCATACCCCAGTTGCGGCCTGGACTATACACCAGGCCCTTCAGGCTGTCTCTGAGCAGCCACATCAAGTCCTCTCACTGTGTCTATTTGCTGAAGCCCAAGTTTCAGCACCCAACCCCTGTGCACACCAGCAAGTGCCCATCTAGGGCTGGGAAGGGGATGACAAGAACCCCTCAGCACCAGTCCCTCTCTGTCCTGCTTTGCAGCAAGCCAGCCTGTGCAAACTCCTCGCCAGCAGATTCCAGGCCCCTGCACCTCCCTTTCTGTCCCGGCAGACCTCCCAGCCAGTGAAGGAGGTTCCAAGGTGAAGGAACCTTTCCTCTTTCACTTTTCCCTCCTAGGGGAACAGGTCATGTCCCAATTTCCTTTTTTTTTTTCCTTTTCTTTAGTCCTACCCAGTTACGTGGGAATCATCCTTGGAGCTTTAGTTGTATGAGATTTTTCTGCCCGCTTTCAGTTGGTATTCTGAGAACTGTTCCAGGTGTACATGTATTTTTAATGTATTTGTTGGAGGAAGTGAACTCCATGTCCTTCTACTCCACCATCTTGATCTCCCTAGACAGTAAGCACCTCATTCATCTTTGTATCTCCAGGGAAGAGCACAGGGTCTGATATACAGGAGAGACTAAACATCTTACTGAGATGCTCTAAACAGAAATTTCTGCTCATTTAAATTAAAATAAATATTTTATTCCTCAAAGGATTCTCTAATTATCTAGAGTCACAATGTATCTGCAGGGCTAGGTATAAGCATTTGCCCTTTTCGTACACATTGTCTCCGCAATCAACAGTGGTTCAAATCTATCACTTGCCAACTTTTTCCACTTTAGTGGAATCTCACATTTTATTTCTGCTTGAACGTCCGAGAGGGATCTAAAATAAATCCATTTTTAGAATTCTTTTTCGGCTTCTTCTGTCATGCTTGCTTAGATATCTTCAGTCGTCTATATTCTAGGCTCTGTACTATGAGCTGAGCGTACACAACTAAGTAAGACCAATTCCTGACCTCAGGGAGTTTATAGTCTGATAACGGACAATAGGGAAGAAACCATACATGCTGTGGTGGAGATAAGCACCAGATGCTGCTGGGGAGCAGGAGCAGAGCTCCAAAATCATGGAATGTTTCCCAGAGAAGATGGCACTTGAGCCAGGATTTGAAGGATCAATGGAAGTTACGTGACTGAGGAAGGAAGTGAAGGGCATCACAGGTGGAGAGAGAAACATGAGAAGGGACAGCAAATGCAAAGTGGTGGTGGCAGGAGGTAGCTTGATATGTTTAGAGATCTTAAAGCAGGTGATGCGTATGGGATTAGGGATGCACATGACGTTGTGCAAGGAAGGTAGGTCAGAGATAAACGTTGAAGGCCCATGCAACTAAGTTCACGTATTTGAATTTTAGATTGACAGCATCCAGGGGGTATTGAAGAATTTTAATCACATTCATGTGTTAGAAAGGTTTCTGCAGATACTTAGAGGGGTATGGAGTGGAGAGGAATAAGGCAGAGAGAAGAAAGACAAGTTATGTGGCAGCAACAATTATCCAGACAAGAAGAGATTAGGGCATAAGTAAAAAAAGTGGCAGTAGGTGTAGAAAGTAAGGAAAAGGTAGAATTTAGAGCACTTGGTGACTAGGGGTCAGTAGATGGGAGGTGTCTAGGATGACTCCCAGGTTTCTGACTTGGACAGTGGGGCCAGTGGTGATGCTATTTCAAAAGACAGGGGATACAGGAGAAGGAGCAGGTTTGAGGAAGAAAATAATGTTGGGTTTTAAACATCTTTGATTTAAGGACCCTCTGGGCATTCAAGTAGAAATGGCAGTTGGATACTTTCTAGCGTTGGCAAAGTGGTCCAGTGAAAAATAACTCTTGGAGAAGCTATTCATTTAGGTAAAATCCCTCCAGAATAAAAACACAAAATGGGGGGAAGCTAAGGATGGAGACCAGATGAACACCAAGATTTAAGGAAAGAAAAGAGAAAAGAGAACCCTAAATGATTAGTGAGAAGGCACAAAGAGAAGGTAAGAAAAAACCAGGAGAGAGTAGTAGAATGGAATCTAAAATATCAACATAAATAACAATTTTGAAAATGGAAGACGTGTAATGAACAGTGTCAGAGACCACAGAGAAGTTAAAATAAGTTAAGGTTAAAACTATCCCCCACTGATATGATATTTTAAACTATTTGCTTAGTTTATATAAAAAACTTAATAGGTATTATTCGAATTTTGAGATGGACTTTAATTTGGTATGTGTAATGGTCTTTATGACTAAAGAAGGAATTAATGTTATTACTTTTCTCAACTCACTATAATTGGAAGACTTAGTCATCACAAATGCTTGGTATTCCCAGTGTTGGTATGTGAGAAATCACGTAATTCTAAATCCTGACTTTTACGTGTTATGTATTAAAAAGATCTCCACAGAGGCTGAGAGGGGAACATATACATTTCAAAACACTCTAACACTAGGATGTGCCCCCTTCTTTTTTGTAACCCCATTTCAGTCAGGAAATCTGTGTTCTAGACCTAAAGGTGTTACTAACTAGTTGTATACACTAGGGAAATCAGTTACTCTCTTTGGACATTTACATTAATGGGTAAATTTACAGGATTAGGCTCTTCTGCTACAGATAAATTGAGATAAATCATGGTCTGGAAGATCTAAACCATGCTTCTTTATTGATCATCTCTGCTGAATTTTTACCAGGTACACATATCCTTTCTTAGCGTTTACTTCCCAGTCTTGGTGGGACTGGGCCATTTTGTCAATACTTTTTACGCTGTCTACCTCCTAAATGCCTGTTTCATCTTTGCTTTACTTTTCTTCCTATTCTATCTGTTAGGCAGAGATCCGTCCTCTGTACTTTCAAAATGTATTTTACAAATATTTAGTATAGCATTTATTATATTTTACCCTAATTACAAGAAGATGTGGTCCGTGAGGCACAGACTTTAATTATGTTTGTGTGAGTACTGCAAACATAGCACATGTCTGACACAAACTGATGTTCAGTAAACATATAGGAATTGTTCAGGCAAAGGAGTCAGGTTTATCATGGTGTCTTCTTATCAGCAGGGAGAGAGATGTCTAGCTCACTGCCCAAAACTCTGAATGAAACTGAAAGTCTATGGATCTGCAGCTGTGTACAGAGTGGCAAGAGCTCATGTGGCTTGGGACTCTATAAATGGTTTCCAGAGAAGCTCTTTTGGGAAGTTCTATTTAATTAAATGGTGAGGCGGGATCACTGACAGTGAGATCCTGGAGGGAAGCCAGTCTATCCACTTTGAAGCAAAGCATATTGAAGCATAACTCTTCTGGGTGGGATATATGGGGAGATGGATGATAGCAGAATACCTAAACAACTGCTGGCTGATAGGCTCAAAGGCAGCAGGAGGGATGCTTTATTAAGTGCCTGCCACAGCACAGTTACAAACAGGGCAGAGCCACACTGCATACAGAGAGCAATGGTAGCAAGCTGGCTTACCTAGGGAAGGTCTGAAAGGCACCATAGAAAAGCGCAAATCTCAAAATGAGATCTGCCACCCTAAGCAAAGACAGACTTAGCAGGCACATGGTATTTTGAGATCATTCATCTCCTGGTCAAATCTATGGGACCTTAGCTGGTGCATGGACACGTTTTTGTATATAGTATTGTACATCACTGTGCCAGCATCAAGCTGTTAATAAGTGTTTATGGAAGACGATATATTGATCTGTTTTATAACCCAGCATATAACTGGATAGTAAACTTAAAGTGTTATTTTCAGATAAACAATAGATACTGACTAGATATGCCATGTAAGATGTAAACTGTAAAATGGATTTTTTAAAAAAGGTATTACTCACTTCTAATTCTTGATCCTTTCATCAATTAGAATTTAATTTACCAATAAACTAAAATAATCTGACCTCATTTCCTCTCATAAATATTCTCATGTATCTCAGGTATACTTTGGTTTTAATTGGAAATCTAGCTACAAGTATTATCTAGTTCTTTAAATATTTGTAGCTAGCTATGATAGGCTTAGCTCCCACTTATAAGAGGAATTATGGTTAATCAAAATACCGTTAATCTTCCTTTAAGAGAAAATTTATAATGATGATAATGGAGTTTTTATAAAAATCTTTAAAATGTGAATCATCATTATAAAAATAAGGTCAATACAGAAATAAACAGTCAAATCATTTAATATATCTTGAGCATTTACCATATGCAAAAGACTGTGTAAGTGCAGGAAAAATATAAGAATATTGAGAGAATACATGACCTCAGTATTTAGTAGGGAAGAAAAACCTGGGGACATAGATAACCTGTGGTAAAAGATAGAATGGGATCTATGTGATAAAAGCTATAACATTTTTCTAAATGAATAAAGTGTAGTCAAGTTACAGTGATTATTTGAAGTAGTGTAATTAGGACTTAGGTAACCATTATAGTTGAGCAAACTTTTCCAAAGCAGTGCACAAGATTCTATGGTGAAATACAGACAAAATATATGAGACTTATCCTTCAGAGATGAGTTTATCTTAAAAGGCCCATTTTAATTGAGTAGAATCCCCGGAGAGTAGTCTTGATGCTCTAGAATTCCAGAAAATTGTGAACAGATGCTCTGGTGGAATCTAAACAAAATTTATTGAATGTTACTTAAGCCAGAAATTATACTAATTTCTTGAATATTAGCTCTGAAACTTGTTTCATATATAAGTAGTTTAAGGCAAAAAATTAAAGAAAATATCATCTAACATAGGAAGTAACAAATATGTGAAACTTGGTACTCTGACTGGGTACGAATTGAAAATATTAATAAATACAAAAAGGGACTTAATTTTCTAGAGCAGCATACTTTACAGGCATATGGCAGTAGAATGAGATTTCATTCAGGGATCACTGCTTATCATTATCTCCCATTTTTCTGTTTCTCAAACCACACTTTGTGAAGGAAAGTACCACCCAGCACTAGTACACTTGCCCTTTGGTTCTAAGGATCCATGAAAAGTTCAGCACTAAAAATCAAACAGGGAACATTTTCCTTTTGTTATTTTCAAAAAATGGTGACAATTCTACCTCTTCCTAAGAGCTACTCAGTAGCAGGTAAAGACTATTTCAGACGGAGGATATAATAATTACCACTTCTAATCTTTTGACAGCCCTGCCTACAGCTAAAATGCCTGGCATAACTCACTTTCTGGCTGCAAGGTAGGAGGTTCTCATACCTGTCTATACTCAAGCTGTGCTACCTGACAACCCAAGATCTTGAAGCAACCTGGAAAATATATTCAATAAAGCAGATGTTTCTCTATGTGATAGGAAACACCCAGAAGCGTCAAAATACCATCAAATTAATATAGTTTTTCCAAGTGTAGACCTCTGCCCTCCTATCTCAAACATTTTGGGGACTTGCTAAAAATACTGGTTTCTAGGTTCCATCTCATTTTTACTAAATACCAAGGTATTCCCAAGGCAGAGATCAGGAAACAAATTAATCCGCTCTAAATGTTTAAGTTTGCGAATCCCTTATCAAAGTTGGGGGATGTTCCCATGAAAAGATCAAACACACACAGAAAATAATTGGGAAATCCAAATAGTGTTGACAACAAAGGATATCATATATAAATGATATGCCAATAGGAAGCAGTTAACATTTCTTGAGTATAGTTCATTTAGAGCAATGCTACATTGTTCATTGTTCATATAGAAACATCTCCCTAGTTACATTGCAGACAAACCAAATTGAGAAAGGCTTCCCAGGAGACTCCTGCTTATGAAATAGAAGTACTCTCAGACTGAAGGAATGTATTAGATGGTTTCCTCATATAAACATGGTTAATTACTACAGCAGAGCCCTGGGTCCTTTGCAGATGAAAAGAAAGTCTAGCAATAATCCAGTACTTTACAGAAGCTGCCTTTTGCGACAGCTGGAGCTCACCTACCAGACCCCACCTCTGTCTTCTCGGTATCCTACTTTTTATATCCATTCTGGAGCCATTAGCTTCTAGAGGTCACATATGACTGTTGCCTGCTGTGACTTTGTGATTGATTCACAAAAAGTATATGGAGCATTGAATTGTGAAACTTACAGTGTTTATGAATTACTTTTGAAAAATAAGAATTTCAAACTATTTCCAACTAACCAGGAATAAATTTCCCTCACGACACTCTGAGAAACAGGAAATGGGAACAGGTGAACATCTTATCATATTCCAGCAAAGCCACACTAGGTAAAGGCCGTCTGGACAATGCTGACTTGACAAAAGCCTGTGCACACCAACTTGTCCTTGAATTTAGGATCTAAAACTGTGGTTACTGATGCACTCAGGTGACTGGTTATAAGAACCAGAGAAAATACATTCACCCTGAAGTTTCAACTAGTACCTGCATACATATAGATATTTTTATTCTATAAGGAGTAAAGAGAAAATAAAAACAGCAACAACATGGAGCATGTGGAAGATTTTATAATAAAAAAATAAGAGAAGTTGTAAAGGATAAGCATGCTGGAGAAAAGGATCTACTACAAGAAACAAAAGACAATTTTAGACTGCATATGCTGTGTGTCCTCAATGAAATCAGTCTAATAAATAAGACACAAAAAGTTAGATTAAGATGGAGTTGTCATAGATAAGAAAATAAGGTAGGGAAAACCAAAAGCACAAAAGGAGAATGATCAGTATTGACTATGTTAAGAGGAGATTTCTGTATTAGAGAAAATAAATCAATAAAGAAAAATTCAGTTAATCTTTCAAAAAATAGGAAAAAAAAATACTTTAGAAATGCATTTGTTGTGGAATATAAGCACTCCTCTAAGTCTTTGAGAGGTCAATTATACCAAACATAAATAAGGAAAAGGATGGGTGCAATTTATAGTGAGAGGTCCTCTGCTCTGCAGTGTTTTCTTGACATGCCATAGACTAGGGGTCAGCAAACTGAGACACAATCCAGATTGCCACCTGTTTTTGTAAATAAAGATTTATTAGAACACAGTCTCATTCATTTATTTACCTATTGTCTATGGTTGACTGTATATTACAGCAGCAAAGTTGAGTAGTTGTGACACAGCCCGTATGAACCAGGAAGCCTAAAATATTTACTATCTGGTTCTCTATAGAATATGTTTGCTGAGCTCTACCCTAGACCACTGGATACATAGAAATGTTACTAACGCATCAGATCCCTGAGTTTTTACGGCCTTTATGTGTCATTCGGTTATACACTTCTTACAAAGGCATCTAAGGTGTTTGTTACCTCTTTCTCACCAGATTCAATCAGCATTTCACCAATGTAGTAGATAAGCATAATGTCCTTTTGAATCATAACAAGGATTCTTTTGTCCAGCCATTGTTTTCTGTGCTGGACAAATGGATATATTTGATGAAGATGTTTGAGGAACCATCACTATCTGCAAAGTTCTTGATGAAAATATTTCCAGGGATGTAAATAGTTTGGGCTAAATTATTGTGATGGGTTACTTCCAGGGGATGTCTTCAGCAAAATGGTGGAATAGGAAGCCCCATACCCTCCTGCTTCCTACAGAAACTCTGACTCAACAATTCATAAACCAGTTCCCTTGTGAGAAATCAGAAAACATGTCAAGAGGCTCTTCCACCCCAGGTGAGCATGAAACCAGCCACATCAAAGCATGGTGATCTGAAGGAAAATTCCAGCTCCTGGCTTCTTCCTTGGGAGGGAAAAAGAAAACTGAAACATACATGCAACATTTTGACCTGTGGGGTGGCAGAAAGGCTGCCCAAGGGATTGGCTTCTGTTTTGCCTGAATCTAAGCACTGACAGGAGAGGGTGCCAGGTTGGGGGCTACTAAGAATAAAGGTGATGGTTTGGACTAGCATTCACTCAGTAGCCATAGTTCCCCCTTTCCCCCCTACTACTCAGCATAGAATAAGAAAACCTTTGTTTCTCCCTGGAGAGGGAAAGAGTTGGCACGTTAAGTCCAACATTCCATCTTTTCAGGGGGCTTCCAAGGGACTAGTTTCTGTCATCCCTCTCTCAGAGCACTAATGGGACCCTGCATACTCGAGGTGCCTGGGGGCCACTGAGAACAACAGAGTGGGGTGGTTTGGTGCCATTCCAGGTTTGCTCATTCAGAAAACTTGAAGGCACTATTCAAGGAATAATGTGAAAAGGTAATTAACAAAACAATCCAATTTGCAATCGCATCAAAATGGATAAATGAAGGAAACAAAAGAGTTGTACACTGAAAACTACAAAACATTGCTGAAAGAAATCAAGGAAGACATAGACACGTGGAAATACTTCCTGTGTTCATGGATTGAGAGGTTTTAATACTGTTAAAAATGTGCATACTACTCAAACTGATCCATGGATTCAACTCAAACTTTATCAAAATCCCAGTGGCATTTTTTTCAGAAATAGAAAAATTGATCCTAAAATCTATAGAGAAACATAAAGGACCTTGAATATCCAAAATAATCTTGAAAAAGAAGAACAAAGCTGGAGGCCTCATACTTCTTGACTGCAAAACAGATTACAAAGTTACAGTAATCAAAATGTCACCCATACCTGCCCCTGAGAGCTAAAGGATCCTTGCCTTGATTTATTTCTGTGTTTGTTTCAAAAGCACTCGTTATTTGACAGAGATGTTTTGCAGCTGTGCTTTAAGAAATATGCAGTGGTCAATCACCCTGAACTGGCTCTGACTTGACCACGAGAATGTACCTATGCAGATGAGACCTGGAGGTGTCCAAAAGTTACCTTTGCTTTATTAGCATGCTAAGATCTCCACCCAAGGTTGGGGGATTTGTAATCCGCTAAACACAATTCATTCATGCCCTATGCAAAGAAATGTCGAAGACTGCCCATGCCCCAGCTGCCCCCAGCTGCCCCTAGAAGTCTCCGCCCCTTTCCTAGAGCCCTGATGACATGTTTGCCTCCCACCCCTCAAAATTCTCTTGCTCCCCTCCCTTTGGAGAGAAGGTGTTTTTAGAGCAAAGCTCTCCCTTCCTTGATCCATGAATAAAGTTTCTGCTCTGCTATACTGAACCTGGTTTCATTCGATTGGCATTTGCGACTCCAAGCAAAAGACCCACTGAGGGGTCACAGATCCACTGGGGATCAGTAACAAAAACATATAGAACTGGCATAAAATAGACACATAAACCAATGGAAAATAATAGAGAACGCAGAAACAAACCCCCGTCGAATGCTCTTTGATAAGACTACACAATAGGAAAGGACAGTCTCCAACAAGTAGAGTTGGGAAAATTCGATATCTGTGTGCAAAAGAATGAACTTGGACCCTTATCTTACATCATCACAAAAATCAGCTCAACATGGATTGCTTAAACATAAGACCTGAAACTACAAAACTCCTACAAGAAAACATAGAGAAAAGCTCTCTAATGTTGGTATTGGCAAGATTTCTTGTACATGACATCTAAAGCACAAGCCACAAAAGCAAAAATAGACAAGTGGGACTACATCAAACTAAAAAACTTCTGTGTGGCAAAGGAAACAAC
Organism: Eubalaena glacialis; assembly: GCF_028564815.1. NCBI lineage: Eukaryota > Metazoa > Chordata > Mammalia > Artiodactyla > Balaenidae > Eubalaena > Eubalaena glacialis. The sequence continues at coordinate 41,706,109 of NC_083729.1, forward strand.
AGAATGAGAGGGAGCCTATGGAATGGGAGAAAATTTTTGTAACCAGTATATCCCATAATAGGTTAATATCCCAAATAGATTAATATATTTTAATATATTTATAAATATACACATATTTATAAATATATTAAAATATATTAATCTATTAATATATAATAATAAGGAACTCCTAGAACAATAGCAGTTGTTCAATAGTAAAAAAACAAATAACTTGATTTAAAAATGGACAAAGGACTTGAATAGGCGTTTCTCCAAAGAAAACAAACAAAAGGCCAACAGGTATTTAAAAAGATGCTGAATACTACTAATCATCAGGGAAATGGAAATCAGAACTACAAGGTATTATCTCATACCTGTTAGAGTGGTCATTATCAAGAAAACAGAAAATAACAAGTATTGACAAGGATAAGGGGAAATCAGAACCCTTGTGTACTGTTGATAGGAATGTAAAATGGTATAGCCACTACAGAAAATAGCCCAGAGATTCCTCAAAAAATTAAAAACAGAACTACCATAGGATCTAGTAATCCCACTTGTTGATATTTATCCAAAAGAATTGAAATCAAACTCTCGAAGAGCTGATTGTACTCCTGTGTTAATTGCAGCGTTATTCACAATAGCCAAGAGGCGGAAACAACCTAAATGTCTATCAAAGAATGAATGGATGAAGAAAATATGGCATATATGTATAATGGAATATTATTCAGCCTTGTAAAAGAAGGAAATACTGTCATAAGCTACAGTATGAATAAATCTTGAAGACATTATGCTAAGTCAGTTACAGGAGGACAAATAATCCATGATTCCACATAGGTATCTAAAGTAATCAAACTCATAGGAGCAGAAAGTAGAATGGTTGCCAGAGGCTGAGGGGAGGGGGAGAGGAAGGGTTGCTGTTCAATGAGTATAAGAACATTTTAGTTGTGCAAAATGAAAATGCTCTAGAGATCTGCTTTACAACAGTTTGCATATAGTTAACATTAGTGCTTTACTGTGAGTGTAAAAATTTGTTGAGAATAAATTCCATGTTGTGTGTTTTTTACCACATTAAGAAAAAAAAGTGGATCCCGTTAAAAAAAAAAAAAAAAGTGATTCCCAGTTCTGCTGAATACTATTAATGGTTAGCTATGGGGAGGTAAGTGGGAGATCAAGGACTGCAATAAAGGATATTTTCGTTTTCTACTCTCTATATAATGATATTTTCTCAATTTTTAAAGAAAAAAAACAAGCTTTTTTTTTTTATTACTTGTGTAATATGGAAATAAAACAATATGGTCCCAGTTAAAATAAAAAGATGGGTTACTTCCAGAGTATTTTATTGGTCCTTTCTTAGTAGCCTTTACCCCTTGGGTCAATGAGACAATGTGAGGATTCTCCTCATTGAGTATGTTTTGGATGCATCCAGGAATTGAGGAAATGACTATTAAGTGCTTTTGCAGGCTCACAGGGTCCACTGTGTAATAAATGTAGACCAAAATTTTGCTTATCTCCCAACTTCCATAAGTGTCCTCTTTGATGGGTAGGTCACAGAAGTGTTTTCATTTTCCAGGGTTTATCTCAGTTCAGAATCAACATCTTACCCTAGAAAAGTCTATTTTCCTCTTTCTTGGATACAGTCAACTTGGTAAGTAATTGTAGGTCCCTTAGTAGAAGGATAGAAAGAAATACTGGATATACTTAAGGCAACAGGATCTGGCCTCTCCTTTGTGCACTACATTCCAGGTCTATGAATTGGCTCAGGTCTTAGAATTGGAAGAGAGGCTATGATTCTCTATCGTGAAGCAAAACTGTTCTCTTTCCACCAGACCTTTAATTTTTTGCTTATATAGATTCTGAATTTGTTAATTTCCTAATGTTAAATCATTTGTCACTTCTGGGATAAACTCAACTTGGCCATAAATGATTATACCTCTCATATCTTGCTAGCATCTTCAGAGTTATTTTCATCTGTGTTCACAAGTGAAATCGGAATGTTTTTATTCACAAAATGATCTTGTCAGGTTTGGTACCAAGGTAATGCCAGCTTCGTTATATGACTTGAGTAGTTAGTGTTCCCTCTTTACTTATTCACTAGAAGAGATTGTAGAGATTTTGATTTTTTCTTAAATATTTGACAGAACTCTCTGGAGAATCTATCTACCTATGCCTTAACTTTTCTTTGTGCGAATATATTTGGCTAATTCAATTTCTTTAATGGTTTAGGTCTATGAAATTTTCTATTTCTTGAATTAATATCGATGTTAATTTTTCTGAGAATATGATCATTGTATTTGAGTTTAGAACTTACCGGAATGACATTTTTCATAACATGTTCTTATTACCTCTTAATATGTGCAAACATCTACTATGTCTAAATAGTAAATTCTGCTATTTAATCATCTCCCTTCTTTATTTTACTTAATTTTACCACAGTTTTGTCAATATTATTAGTCATTTATAAGGAACAACTTTTGACTTAGTTGACCTCCTCTATTATTTTAGGTTATTTTCTGTCTAATACATGCCTCTTCTTATTTTTACTTCCTTTCTTCTGCTTTCTCTATATTCACTTTGGATGTCTGGACAGTTATTGAGAAAGATTTAAATATCTCTATTCTTTAATTCCCCTTGTTGCTAACTAACATTTACGAATTTGTATAATACAAATGGTACCTAGAAGAGCAATGCTAAAGTTTAAAAAAAAAAAGCAGTCCAAAGTATGTGGCTCTCTTTTTTGTGATTGCTGGAAGTCAGCAAGGAAAGGCAAGCTGCAGAGTGCAGCTTGTTATGCAGACACATATTTCATTACAGGGTTGCTTGAGATACCTTGGAAAGCATTCCTGCAGCTAGAGCTTATAACTATAGTAGATTTGGTTGGAAAGCCTTAGAATATCACTCTGTGTTAGCTTCTTTTTGTTGATTTGTTTTTAAGTTCTATCAGTGATATTGCAATGTAGGCTAGTTAGAACAGGTGTCTCTGAAGAGGCACCCTTCGTAGTAGATCAGACTATAACCTCAAGTCTCTCCCAAGCATTTCCTATTAAGAGTTTTCAGCCAGGCAATGAAAGTGAGCTCAGGGGCAAAAATCAGATCAGGATGTGGGGCTCTCAGTCCATTAAAGGTAGAGTAAAAGAGGCCAGTAAATTGAAGACCAGGGTATTTAAGAATAAAAAATCTTTTGATGAGATTTTTGTTTATGATTACATGCAGACAGAATTGGCTAGAAGCCCACTAAATTTTTGTAAGAAATTGTATTTCCAAAGAAATACGAGCTACCTACAAAAACTTGTCATTTTTCTAACCTTACAGCAAGACTCTGGCCTCAAATCTGTACCATCAGAATGTGGACTGCACAAAATATCCAGCTTCTAAAAAGAATATCCTCTCCATTGTTTTGATTATGAAGGATAAGGACAAGGAAAATCTCCCAAAGGACAAAACCAGGGACTACAGTGACAGTATCCAGGGTCATTTTAATGAGCTACCATATGCATTAACCAAGGAACTTAATTCAGTGACAAAACAGATTTTTCACCACTCTTGCCCAGTGGGATTTGACGGTTGCTATAGTTCAGTGAGTAGTATGAATTTCCAATGCTTCTTCCCAAAAGAGAGTTTTAAATGCATTTGTGCTGTTTATTCCTATTCCACCATTTTATATTGATGTAGGGGTGGAAAAAAGTCTTTTCCTTTTATATTTTAATATCGTGAACATGATGAGCCACGTCAGGAGGAATTGTTACAAGGGAGACAATTCCAAAGTTGCATCCATTTCAAAGTCCATCTCCGAGTGATGTGCAGTCCTCTCCATCAAGTCTTGGTGTGGCTCCTTATGTTGTGGTTTGATGTGTGGGAAAAGGGATTTGAACTTTCAGGGGGGAGATAAGCAGTGGACTGTGGCAAAGACTGATAGTTGCCCCTTAGATAGCCATTCTACCCTTCTGTAGGAACAGACTTTCAGTGAGGCATATGGCTGCACAGCTGTAAAGACAATTCCCAGCCTCTCTCGCACCCAGTGTGCCTGTGCCCTGGCCAGTGGGTTCTAAGTCAAAGTATTCATAACTTCTGGGTTGTACCTTTAAAAGAAGCATCATGCCTGCTCCTTCCCTTTTTCATTACCTTTTCCCTCTGGTTGACTGAATGTGAATGGCTTAGCAGGAGCTTAAGAGAAGTTATCTAAGATTGGCAGGTATAAAATGAGGATAATTTAGCAACAATAAATAAAGGGCCTTGGTCCTTGATACAGTAAAACCAGTTAACAAGCCCTAGACCATTTATTTTGGACTGCTGTGTGAGGGATATACAAACTTCTATTTTCGCTGTCATTACAAGAAAAGAACCTGTATTGTAACTAGTATAATGCCAATGGAAGTAATTATGATGTCAATGAGTATGTAGCTGAAAAGTTCTTTATTCTTCTTTCTACACATTTAGAATTCTAGTATTTGAACTTTGAGCAGCATTGGAAGCTATTGATGAAGGTCAGCTCTGCTCCCTTTTGATGTGCAGTAGATACAGTGTAAAAATCCCCAAGATTATTCCTTATAGTACTGATACGTCCACCGCATTTCTTTCCCTGGCATTCAGAGATCCCTGATACTATTTGAGTTTATGTTTTAGTGGTTATTGTAGTTATTGCTTTCCGCCTTATCTCCCTGAAGTTAGTAAAATCTTTATAGTCCTCATGGTACTCAATATGATAAATCACATCATAGTCAAGCTATCTGGGAACTAAACCACTGGCATTTAAGGTAATACATTCCACAGCAAAGCCCCTTCCTCATCTCCCACTCATCGTTTTTGCCTTCCTCAGTTTATGACTAGTTGGAAATAGTATTGCTTTGGTGTTGAGATTGCAGAGGATACAGAAATTCAAACTGTATGGTAGTTGATAAAAATAAATTTTATCAAAAAATGAGAAAATGTCTTCAGATAATGAACTTTAGATAGCTATAGAAAGATCATCTGAGTACTTAGCTGGGAGATGAATACTTAGATTACTGTACTAGACCAGCAGAAGAAAACTTATTTTTTTCTTTTTGGATTTTGTATTACATGTAGAATTTCAAAACTCTTGACCTGCAAAGACCTCCCAAATGCATTTTAATACCTGATGATTTTATGTGGTTTATTCTCTGCTTCCAAGAACGTTTGTACTTTTTAGGTAGATGAACAAACTGAGTTACATGGCACATACAAGGTCATATTTTGAGTCACTAGTAAAACCTGGACTAAATTTTTGAACCATTGTTCAAACCAGTTTAATTCAATTTTCACTACATTGTATATGCCGGAAATTTTTTAATACTTTATATGAAAAGTTATTTTGCATGACTCCCTGATTTTCACATTTTTCTTAACCTGTTTTTTAGTTGGCTGTGTTTTTCTTTTCTTTTCTTTTTCACTCAGTCTAACCTTTTCGCATCACTTTTTTTGCCCCTAAGGTGTATGTGTGCATTGTCTAGCTTATCACTTTTGAGGTACGTGCACATGGTAAATTCAAACCACTGAAACTTACTGAGCAATGTGAAGTGCTGTAAAAGAGGAAAGGCTTAAAGAGATTATTCCTTACACTAGGAAGGCTAGATGGATCCTTTACAGATGTGTTCTTTGTAGATGTTATGTAATAAATTTAAGGGGCTATTTGTGTGGGATGAATTAAATGCAGTAAATCAAAATGAGGCATTCACTTCCATTTAAATAAAGTGAAAACTCATTTTATAGTAGGTCAGCTTGCTATAGAATGGATAATATTAGGGCATCAATTCTCTTTTTCCTGAGCGTACAGCAACATATCTTGCATTTTCTTTGCTATCATACTTTTTCAGGATTTGGCCATTCTGAAAAAGTAGCCTGATAATAGGCTTCTCTTTATTCTTTCTCCATACTTTCAAAGAAAACACAGTTCAATTATTTTCCATCTCTTTTCCATCATTGCTTGAGGAAAGATATATGGTCTCAGAAGTGCCAGTCAAGCCAGAAAAAGAAGAGTTTGCCAGTAGCTCAATGGATCAATCAATACTGTACACCTTTTCAAATTTATGGTATTTTGAAGTAATTATAAATAATAATGTTATTATTAGTAGTACTATTATTACAGAAATGTCCAAACAAATCAACATGATGAGCCTTTCTGACACCAAATATTTGCTTTATTCTTTATCTGTTCCTGCCTTTCCAATAACCATTCAACCACTATTTAGAAGATCTACTTCTATGCTTCTCAGCTCTATTTGTAAATAATAATAATAAATTATGAAACATTTCGCCACTGATTAGTCAAGTGAAATTCATCACTTTTTCCTGAATCTGAGTCTGCTACCTTTAAAATTGCTGTCTCATAGTCCTTTAAATCACTTAGGCTAGAAAACTTTTGAATGTACTATATTCTTTTGGCATGTATACATATATGTATAAATATATATGTATGTTTGTGTGTGTGTATGTGTGTGTGTGTGTATCCCCTCCCTGACCCCCAGGCTTTATCCTGGTAGTGTGTGCTGATTTCCCAGAATTCTTTTCCCTCATTATTTGGTGAGGTTCTTTGATGTCTCCTTTTTTTTTTTTTTTTTGCTTTTTATGCTGAGACTTTATTAATTATATAAAGCTCAGCCAAATGTATGTAAGCATTGTGTATGATAGAAATATACAAGATCATAGAAGGATTCGACCCCTTTCTTTTTCTCATCTTACAAAGGTAACTAAAAATAGGTCCTATAGTTTCTTATATCCCTTCCCCATTAGAACTTCTATACCTCTAGTTCTGGCTGTTCCAGCTCTTGTTCTGACTTCCAAATTATTCCTCCCATCTCTGATTTCTTCCCACTCTTATCCATTATCCTAGACACCGAAGTGATTTCACAATGCAGATTTGACCCACATTGCTTTCAGTTTCCTTAGCATGGTACTTGGGTCCTTTACCATATGACCACAGCCTACGTCATCAGCCTCATCCTTGTCACTCTTACTTGTAATACTAGGTTTGCATCATGCAGCGTCTTCTTACAGTGTACTTTTCTATGAGGATATCTGTTTGGGAACCTATTGTGGTGAAGAGAAACCAATAAGACCACTATTTTGATTCTTAAATTAATAAAGTGCCCTTCTCCTTCTCCCATGAATGCCCATTCAAAAATTAAACTAAAATAAGCAGTGTGCCAAATTTTAGGACATCTTCAATACCATGAACTTGATTGTGGCAGAATCATCTAGATCAACTGTTTAAGATACTATAAGTATACAAAAAAATAATTGTTTCCATCTTGAAATTTGGGCTCAATATGTTTTGGTTTTTTAATTCCATTTTAAAATTAAAAGAAAATAACCTGTGTTAGATGCTCTTATTCAAGAAACACACATGCACACACACACACACACCTTGTCAATGCTTTGTTCCCCTAATTACTTCCAAAGTTATTCAACTGTGACTACATTAGTTTAGATAATTAACTTGAGAATGCCTTATTTGGCATAAATGCTTTAAGTATAATATTATACAGAGCTATTTTTTCTCTCTATTTCTCTAGAGTTTGGCTTTAACCATGGCTTTAAAAATACTAGGTTTTTGGATAAATTTAGAACTAAAAAGCCATCCACAAAATTGCATTGGACACCTCTGTTTCTCCAGTGTCCAGCACAGTGTCACATGGAAAAAGGTGCTCAATTGACAATTCTGGAAGGCAAGTGAATAATGCAGACAGAGGTAAACCAACATGTCGACTTTCAATCAACTGATCATTTACTGTGTGTAAGGCATAAGGGTAGAAAAAACAATGCTGCCAGCCAGACACCAAGGTCCATGGTATCTAGAGAAGAATAAACTTATACATGTAAAGAGAATTAATGGCAAGTGCCCATGTGAATGACACAGATATCCACCCATGAACGATATAATAATAATGGTAAAAAGAATGATGATTAATATTTATTGAGTGTTTCCTACATGCCAGGATCTGTGCTAAACTCTTCTAGGCACTGTATCATTAAATCTTCATAGAAGCTCTGTAAGGCATGAACTACCATTATCCCCATTTTGCAGATTGAGAAGGATTCAAGAAATTATATGTACACTTGGCTTTATCCATCTAGTAAGGGGTAGAGCTGGAACTGCCTTTTTCTGAGCTTATAACTTCATAATGCTCTAAAGGTAGTGTTTACTTCTGTCAGTGGCATCGCTAATATGGTGAAATTAAATGATGAATAGAATCAAATATATTCACTATGAAATAAAATTAAAAAAAATTTTTTTTAGTATATCAGAGCACAATTAAGACATAGCTTCTCTGTGTTATCAGCTCATAGGAAGAGGGAGTTTTTTCCAGGGATTAAAGTTCACCTTTGGTTAGAATTGGCACTCAGCCAACCTTATTTCCACAATGTTTTGAAGTCTTGATGTATTAAGATATAAATAGCATAAACATTGATAAATCGAGCGTGTCATATGCTTGAGATTTCAAGTTTTAAAGAGACTTCCTATATAATTTAACAGGATTAAAAAAAATAAAGCACTGCTCCTTAAGACTACAGAAGTTACCATGGTACATTTCAAGTCATAATTCCAAAATAGCATCAGCACACATGATCATGTTACTAATTGAGTCCATAGCATATATGGAACAGGGTGCACACATAAAGATCTACTTTGATAACTGAAGTCTATCTTGAATAAACAGCAAACAATGTATCTTAAGTTGTCATTACTGTGGTATTCAAACGAAAGGATATTCATGAATGATTATGCAAATTTCAAGAAACACATTCAAAATGCAGTTTAAAAGCAGTGTGGAAAACATGAAAAGATTTCTATTTCTTGTTTTCTTAGCTGAGTTAATCTACTTGTATTTCAGAAATCTAATATTTAAGGAGGAAGAAACTGGCAATTTACTTGTCATTGGCACAGATTTAATGACGGGAAATTCCTATAAATATTTTTAGTCAATTAGGGTTGGCCAGGAAGTTTGAAAATTCACCATACAAATAGAACAATTCATAGGGAAAAAGACAAAGAAAATGGATTTTGAAACCGTGAGACAGTACATAAATTAAAGGGCTAAAATAAAGGAATATGAGATTCATTCATTCATTATTCATTCATCCAGTAGGTTTTTATCAAGCACTTTACTGTGTAAGATCCAACAATGGACAATAGCCTCTGCCCTCATGGGCACTTTCTAGTGAGAGGTACAGAAATTTTAAGACTGATAGTCCAATTCATTATTTAGCTACAATTATGATAAAATGTTTTAAGGAGACATTAGAGTGAACTATGAGTGTAATAAGAGAGCTTGATTGAGTGGGTGCAAGAGAATGGGGACATGGCAGGCACATCAAAGATAGATTCATTAACAAAGCAACGTTTTGGTCGAGGTCTGAATAATTAGGCCAATCAACTAGTGAATGAGGCAGAAAGGCAGGTAATTTTGTGGTGTGAAGTACATGCATACAGAACTGTGGTGGACATGACGTGGGATGGAGTAATAATGATAACAAAACGTCTAACACTGGTATAGTGTTATCTGTGTGCCAGACATCATGCTAAGAGCTGAATCTGTATTTCCTCATTTACTTATAGCAACACCCTGAGGTCAGTTTTATTATTATCGAATTTTAAGGATAAAGAACAGGAAGAATAACTTTCTCAGGATCATGATACTGATCTGTGGTAGATCTGGTTTGAACTGAGGTCATATGATTTCAGAGACTGCATTCTTGGTCACTGTCTACCCAGATTATATGTTCATCTGTAATTGTCCAGCATCTATGTGAGTTTCTATACCAAGCTCTTTCATAGTGTCGTAAGGTAGTTGTTGCAGAATTGAGCATGATTATGGTCAGGTGATGTCCAAGAAAAATGCTGTATTTACAAACAGTAATACATGGTGGCTAAGTTTACTTTGGAATCAGCCAGGATTTGACTCCCTTCCTTTCTCTCTGTGTGGATGTTGGGCAAGTTTCTTCAGCCTTCCAAATACCAATAAATAGCTACAAAATTGGGATAATAATGATGCTGTTATTACAAGCTTGCTATGAGGTTTACATGAGAAAATAAATGTTCAGTATATCCCTGGCACAGAGTAATTACTCAGTATATGTTAGCTATTATTATTAGCAGAAAAAAAGATTGATAATGAATGTCAAAGAGGACTTTGAATGCCTTGCATGAGAGTGTGAATGTTATAAGCAGCAGGAAGCCACTGACATTTTCTGAAAAAGAATAACTTCAGCATACATGGTAAATTATGAGTGATAATCTATAGTTTACAAAGTGGTTTTGAATAGATTACTTAATTTAATCCCCCTTAATCTCAGAGGGATGATATTTTGATTGTCATTCTACAGATCAGCTAAAACTTAGATATCTTAAATGAGGTATCCAAGCGCTCACAGGACTTAGTAGAGTAACTGTGATTTAGATTCAGTACTTCAAATAAAAGGTCATTGTGCTTTTCATCATACCACAGCTTGCAGGTGATTTTAAGAGACATTGTAAAGAGGTTCCATAGAAAAATTAAGGGGCAAAGCTGTTTTGATTATTCTGAATTTGAAGTGGAGAAATTATTATTTTTTTAATTTTAGAATGTTGATGGAAGGAGCATAGGTACCTGGTGAAGGTTTGAGAAGCTGGGAACTAGGGTGTTCGTCCCATCTCTGCCACTTCTTGGCTTTGTGACAAGTCATAGACAAGTCACTTAACCTTAAGTGGTTGTAGGTTTCTTCAACTGAGAAAAGGAAAATATAATCCCATTTCTTGGGATTTTCCAGTGGATCAGATGACACACCTTCCTCCCCCAAAAGGCCACAACCAACAAAGCAGAAAACTCAGGAAAAACACACATGTATTATTGTCACTTTACATATAAAATGTTTCCATTCTCAACCATGAATTTAAAATTTTATAGGAAAAATACAGTCAGAGTCACTGGAGTTGAAAGAGAATCTATCAAATTTTTTATTATTAAAATGAAATAAAATATCCAGAAAACTAGGTTTTCAATGACATTTAATACATGTCAACCCATTGACATGGCAACTCCACGTTTTTCCGTTTACTGACCCGACTCACCAGAAACCTTTTGGGTGCTCTCTCTCTTCCAGTTCGAACTGTGAACCTACAGACCTGTCTTGGTTCATTGCACGTGTCATATGTATTGAGGGACATTTTTCCAAGTCTAGTCCTTTATCCAGATGTTAATGAATTTTTTGCTTTTATGGCTTTGCTTTCTGTGTCCCATCATGTTTCCAGACATATCATCAGCTTCTTTAGGGAAGCAGGAGGAAAATTCTAAGATTCTGGTGTATTCTTCTCAGTTTCCTTTATTATTTGCAAGACCCCTTGAGATAGATTTTTTTTTGCGGTGGAGGGGTGGGGAGGGTGTGAGAGTGGGAACTTTCTACTTATTCCCTTCTTTTCCTATTCCAATCTTACAATTTCCTCCTCTTCTAATTATCCCCAACTGATTTTATACCTGATTCTATCTGATGGAAAAATTGGAGATGTCTGAAGATGTCCTCAGATATAATGCCACACATACTAGAAATTTCCATAGCATAACTTATATTTCTGGAGTTTAGTATAATAACCACCAACATATTGTAAGCCTTTATAAAATTACTGCTTGAAAAGAAAAAAAGGGGACTCTGACCTGTAGAACTTTTATAAAAGCTAGAATGTCTGAAATAATTTACCTGCTTGAAAGAATAACTGTATTAAGAATTTCCCTCCTCCCCCCATCCCTTTGGCTTAAATTAGATAATCTGATATTTTCCTACACAAGATCATAAGCAGCCAATGTGGAAAAGCTTCATGTGAAAAAATATGCAAAAAGTGCTGAGATAACATTGAAATATGTTAGAGCTTGGTTTTGTTGGAGTGTTAGAGACAGCACTGCTGTATATTCTTATGAGCCACGTGATAATGTAATCTATATGATAGAAAAGCAGTCAGCATATGAAAGAATTTTACTATTCTGCAAAGGTAGTTTTGATTTGTAACTTTTTTTTTTTTTTTTTTGCCATACCAGCAATAACAACACTTAGAAACTTAGAAAACTAGAATGAGAATAAGCATTTGAAATCACATAGTCCAATATCCTTATTTTATACAGGAGAATGCTGGTCTCAGAGGAGAGGTGAAGTGGTTAACTAAGGTCATACTACTGGTTAGAAGCTCCAACTAGCACCCTGACATACTAATCCTGGTGCAGTACTCCTATGTTAATCCTTAGTTTTTCCTCAGTGTGCTCCGTGTTTTGCACACCTCAAAACAGAAAGACTTTATCTGGGATTGGGCTTTTATGCACAGGCAAGAACAAAGCAAGAATCTAGCCTAGCCCCCAACACATGAGTCAGTTTCAAGCAAATTGATATGTGCCAACAAACAGTACTATTAAGAAAGGGATGTTTTGTGGACCAAAGAAATGACCTTCACACATGTGGAAATAGAAGCAGTGTTGAATGCACTGCAAGATGGAAGAGCAAATGAATTATATATAAAGATAGTTCAAATTGATTATGGCAGCAAGAGACTAGTCAAGGACATTCACAGGCAACCTTACTAAAACATTTCTCTATCGTTCCTCGAGAAAATATTCCAAATCCTTCCAAATCCGGAAGATAACGGCATCTGGATAGAGAACTCCTAAACCATCACATTTTGTCAGTCCCATTGCTACTAAAACCCACCAAAATTTAAAAACTTAAAAACCAGGTAAATATGCTAAATAGGGTTCCTGTGACATTACTGTGAAATAGAGGCAGCTCAGATGATGAACGCAGGGCCAGATTACGGTTTGAAGAACTGCATAATGAATGCTTTTTCATATTCACCGCCAAAGCAAAAGGGAGAGAAAGCAATGCCAAACTGAGGAAGGCTTTCCCAGCAGAATGTGTGAGAGAAATATGCTGGGTGTAACTGCCAAGTTTTATGGCAGGGGCTGAAGGGCACTGGGCAGTCATTGTGAATAAAGAGTGACATGCTATTTTAGAATTTGCTCTCATGGGAGAACACTAGCTGGAAGGTGGAGGGCTCTCTTCACAAACATAAAGAACATTGAATGGATGTTATATTGAAAACCTTGAAATCAACTCCAAAGGATACCTGGAATGGTTGTCCTTAATGCTTATGTTTTCCTCCAACATAGATACCTTCTCCTCATCGTAAAGCAAATGATAATCAACCACCAAAGGCCTAGGAAGTAGTGTGGCATGATCAAAAGTCACCCCACTGCCTCACTTTCCTCCTGTAAATTAACTCACTGAAGTGGAATTTCTTACAGGAAAGTTTTTCATCACCCTCATCCTATAGTTATCCATGACCACTGAAGCCTGTCTTGTGTTTATATCATCACAAGTAAAGTCACTCAGTAAATAATGGAGGAAGAGGAAACAGGTGAAGAGTAAGGACCACCTGTGATGACAGATGAGCAAAGAAATCACCAAGACAACTGAAGGGAGACACATTTGGAAGTCCTAAAAGAAGCCAAGAATGAAAGGGCTTTACTTTTCCCCCTGGAAGTGCACAAACAGTTTCTGTCTACCACCAAATGTTCAGTGGAGTCTTCCGCGTTTGGGAAATGACAGTAACTCCATTCTGGTAAAACCGCCTTCCTGATCATTGTGTCTCCATAATCACACAAGAGAGAAAGAGCTGCGTTTAAAAAGACATGTGAGAAGCTAGCCATGTAGAACTCACTCATGTAGATACAGGGAGATGAGGTACATGAGACTGAGATGAACATATTAGCTGGAACTATAATCTAGCCCTGCATTTTAGGGAAGGGCTCTTTCATACAAGAAAAGGAAGCTATGCTTTAAGGACTATTTAAGGCACCCCATGGCCATGGGTGGAGGATAACATTATTTAAGTTAGACTATCCAGTCTATAAAAATTTATACAAAAGGATGACTCTAACCTTAAGAAGTGTTTTTTTCATGACTGGAACATGCATATCAGACTCAGCAATGACTGTTTTATTTGGCTAAGAGGGTCCACATCTGGAGGGGACGATGAACAATAACTGTCCTCTCTATTTATAGGCTGCTCAGCATTTTCATACTCTATACATTGTTGTTTTATAATCATCATTAATAATAATGGCCTAACCCTTTTGCACAACATAAAATGAATCAATTACTTGCTTCAATCAAACATGTTCATATATTCAGAATATTTTAAAGAATTTTGACAGATTCTGTTAATTTTTTTTTTTTTTTCTTGTAGGAACGCAAACTTAATACTGGGCAGCTGACCAGAGGGTTCAGGTAGACTTGGGCGTGTGTAGAGAATCGACAAGTAAAACTTTGTGTTCCATTTGCAAATGACCAAGTATCTCTTGAGGGAGAGGGACTCCAGATGACAAAGTTTATCTCAAGGCAATACTCCAGGTTCAGTCAAGAGGCAGGGCACAGAGTCCATCATTCTCTTGTGACATGGATTTGGAGTGAAAAAATAGTCAATAGAAACCAAAGAAAGTGACTTCACTATGAGCTCTGTGGAATAATTGTTCAGGTTTTAGAGGGAAGGGTGAATGAATTACAATCTTCTTCCCTCTCCAGAATTCAAAGCCAGTTGAAAGACAGACACAAGAAGCAAAGATTTAAAACACAAACAAATAAACAAAACCCTTTATTATGAACCAAACATGGAATGGAAGACAAGATTTCTAGGTGTAGCCAGAGGGCCTTACTAAGATTTTAACTGATCAGTTAGGCAGACTTACCCAGGCAGCCCCTGGCTGTACTGGTCCACTGCAGGGCACCCCTGCAGGGCAGTCCACTTGCTGCCTTTCAGAGAACAGGCCAGAAAGCAGCCTCAGAGATGATTTGGCAGGGGCTGAGCCACACAATCCCACTTCCCTCTGCCAAACTCATTCATCAAACAGTATACTTCTCTTCCCCAAAGGAGAGAAAATGTGTTGGGGGCATGGGGAGTGGAGTTGTATGTGCCAAGCTTTCCTTCCCAAGGAAAAGTGATGAGTGGGGAACACGTGGTCCTACCAACAATACGTAGAATACAGGGTATCAGCAGCTGAGGGGCTAGAAACTAGAGGAGATGATGGAGACAGTGCTCTTAGGAGACTTAATCCTCATGGCATTTGGTATAAATAACTGTCATATAGGCCCCAGCCAACAGCGTCAGGGTTTCATGTTATCCCCAGATATGGCCTGGCAGATATGGTGCTCACCCAACGTCCACAGTACATGCTTAATATTAATAAAATATAAAGTTATATTACAACTACTTTAAACCTTATAGGTAAATAATGATATGCAATTGGACAAACACTGTAATCAATTTTATGGTATACAGGTTACTAAGTTAATTAGAATATCAATTATTCTGAATGTTTCCCCATCCCATTTCAACCATTTTGAATCAATGAGAGTTATTTGATTGAATAAACATTCCTCTTTAGAGATCCATTATTTTCCAGGCACTGTCTTGATAACAGACATAGAGAAATGAATTAGATAATTCCTTGCCCTGAAAAGTCCATATCACATAGAATTTACAGACATGTACCTAATTAGGTACAACACAACAAAAGTGCATTGATAGAGGCAGTGCAGAAGTAGCAAAAAATAGAGAGTGTTCAGATCTGCCAGGACCTCAGGCAAGGCTGGGATTTGAGTCAAGGGTGAAAGTATTCTTTAACAGGCTCCTGAAAAATAAGTGAGATGTCACCAGGTGGGCTTGGAATGAGAGAGGACATTCTAGGTAGCAACTGGAGCAATTCTCACAATAATAGGATGCTCTGTTTGTGAAATTACAGATAATGCTATTATTGAAGAGTAGAATTCAACTGTAGCATTGACAAGAGTTAAAGGTCAAGATGTAGGCTGAGGCAAGCTCTTACAAGTTATTAAGTGCTGTGCTTCTGTTGTTATCATTACGTTTTTACTACTTTTGTTTGTTTTTTGTTCTCTTCTTTGGCAATGGATACTGCCCTCTCATGTTAAAGAATAGGTGGGGACTAGATACCATCTTGGAATCACTGATGTTTGCCATACTTAGAAAGGGAAATGAATGAGAAAACGTTCTTAATCTTTCTGGGAGAAAAGAGTAGTTCCACTCTGAGAGAGGCTTATCACTGGGCTTGGTGATTACATTTCTGTGATGTGGTAGATGTTGGACTCAGTCTTCCCAGCATTCATGGGGCTGATTTGCATCTGAGAATTAATGTGCATGATAAATAAATGCATTTATAGATCTATAGTACTTTCTTGAGGGCCTATGATTGATCCTGTTGTTGAGAAGTAATTGTTCCCCCCATTACTGTTACAAAAGGACTTGGTGCCAGAACTGGTGATAGCTGCAAGAGATAAAGAACCTGCCTTCGTTACTGACTTTTGGACCAGAATGATAAGGTCAACCTTACCTATTGGGGGAGTGCCCCATCATGTAGTCCGAATCTCCTGCAGAAGAAACTTAACTCCCTCCCTCTTCTGCCAGAAAAACTTACCATTCCTGAGCCACGTTGGTGCAGCAGCACTTGTCTGCAGTACCTGATTATCCTTGCCGTGTCATCCCCATGAGGCCAAGGAGATCTAAAGACTTTAATTCAAATGTCTCCAGCCAGCTCGGCTGGCGCCTGTCCATTAAGCAAATCACTGGGGAGTAAGTATCCCTCCCCATAATATTTGTTATTACAGATGATCACACTGCTTCATAACAGATAACTGCTATGGAAGATGGGATTCAGTCCATTTCTTTGCTTGGGACACAAATTGTCAAGTGAGTGAAGGGTAGCAGAATTAATGCCACCCCAAAACGTGTTCCTTGGGCATATTGGTTATTTTGAACTTAGGGACTTAAAAAACAGCTAATGCAGGGAGGAACTCTCTCTGAACTCCTCCTATCTGCCTAAAGACAGATCCTGCAAAAGGAACTCAATTATCATAAATCCCCTCCCAGAGAGTTTCATCAACCAGGGGAGATTGACTCTCACCACAGAAGAGGAGACTAGAAGCCGACACCACACCCAGATGAACTTTGTCACAAGCTATCATGTCTCCCGTCTGTTATTCTAAGGGTCAATTTATCTTTTCTAAAAGTTATTTACACTCCCCTAAGAGGCCTACATTCCCCTGTCTTTTCCCTATTAGGATGGTATGTAAGCCTGAATTTGAAGCCACCTTGGGAGTTACACAATTTTCCCTGCGTATCTCCCGTATATATTTACATACATGAGGTATACATGTTAATATCCCTCTGTTTGTTTTTCTCTTGTTAATCTGTCTTTTATTATAGGGGTCTCAGCTTAGAACTCAGAAGAGTAGAGGGAAAATTGTTTTCCCCGAAAACCACTGCTCCTCTGTCATCCATTCACTGCATTCAGTGTAATGACATTGGACTGATCCGGTGGTGCTTTCCTACATCACTCAAGGTACATATAAGGACCCCTGTCAAGGGGAGGAAAGACAAATATCCTTGGAAGAAGGAGAACTGGACTTTTGGATATCTTGCTATTACCTGTATGGGGAAAGTAGTCAAGGATTTTGCACTTTGGGGACAGACTGGGACAGGTTTTTGAACTCCTATGGTCTGTAGGGCCTCACCTTGGTTTTATGAACATGCTCGAGAAAGAGAGAATCTGTGTTTTTAATCAATGGAGATAGACACGATCAAATATGCTTTGTAGCAGTTTATGCTGGCAACAGTAAGGCGGAGGACAAAAAGGGATCCTGGGACTAGGTGAACATCAAGAAAGCTACTGCAGATATTCAGACCCGGACTGAGAGTAGCAGTAGTGATGGAGAGAAGGAAAATATCAAGGCTTCCTCACTGGGTATATCTATATACTGTTAATGTATTTTTCATTTTAGGGCATTATTTCTCAGGAAACATTTATTGCAATCCCAGTGCCACAGCTTGGTTCATGGTTCAGTGTATCATTTACCCGAAGGAAATGGATTAGGCCATGTCCAACCTTTAATGACTTGGTTTGGGGCCTTGCTCCCTGGGGAATGTCAGCTACCAGCCTCCTCCTGACTTTATGACTTCTACGTAAAACTGAACCATCCTCCTGTGTAAAGGTGTCCTGCCCCTACCATCCTCCTCCTGGGTGAAGAGTGGTTTTCATCTTAAAAGAAATACCAGGCACTGGCTCTGTGTGAAGTAAGCTGCTGCCAAGATAAAGAAGTTGCCTAGAAGCAATAGTTGAAGGGACAGACAAAACTGATGTTCTTATAAAATGCTGAGGAGTAACTGGTAGTTAGGAAAAGTTAAGGTTGAAGGCAAAAACCACAGGTGTAGTCTTGAATGTCATCCATTGATCATGTCTAGAAGAACTGATTATATGTATTTCCCTGATTCTTAGGTAGCTCATATATTTTGTGGCAAAATATTTTTCTGAGGCAAGGGATATACTTGTAAGACAAAGAAATGTAATCATTTGTTTAAAAGTATAATCCTTTACTTTAAAGATAAAGTATTTTGCACCATTCATTGGAGTGAGAAAAGAGTGAACCAATGGCTAAGGAGTTACAGTTTGAAGTTACCCAAGAACCGCATCGTAGTGTTTTCATTGTTTCTGAAATTATCTTACGTATCTTAGGAAGGAACGCCACTCTAATCCACTGCTGTCAGAGATACAAAACAAGCAACAGCGACAGCAACAAATAAGCCCAACAAAAACTATAAAATGCATCTCATTCTCAAAGGGATGAATAAGGCCCAACAACCCCACAAAAGCTTCTAAATAATGTTTCAGTGTAGATATTAGGCTATTACCTTAGCAGAGACTTCAATTAGAAATATTCTGTAGGCAAAGGGTAGGAAAAGTTGAACAGATGCAATTTAACTTACTTCTTCAGTACATGCTGTGAGAGCTACATTCTCACCTCCACAAACCAGTGAATCAAAGGTACTGAGGATTCAAGCATTTTCTTCCAGCAGTGGGTGGCCCAAGTGCCTCAATTCAGCTGTCTTTTCATATTAGAAGGAAAGCTGAAATCATTGTCACTCGTATTATACCTTGTTTTGCTGCTCTCACTAAATCCTCTGAATTTTATCTGAGGTCTCTCTCCCACTAAGAAGATGAATCTGTGCTGCAATTTCTCTGCTTAAGTTGTGGTATGACTCCTTCTTTCAGAAAAAGAAAGCGTAGAAACATTCATTTTTACAAAGAAGCCTGGCTTTGGGAGACTATCTTTTCATTACAGAAATAAACTGCAGATGATTAGTTTGTTACATTTCATAAATTTACTCTGTAAATCTTAAAACAGTTTCTCTTGTTTTTGTAAAAAATGACTCACCATCCGTCGCCTCTCAAGGATGACTAAATCATATGACTGCAAGGGACTTTCCCCAGAATGGCCAACCATTCAGCAATAAATTCCAGTGACACATTCCCTATGAGGGCAGGCACTCTTTCTATACGAGCAATCTGCCTTCTGTTTATTGGTTTTTGCAGTTCCCTAACTCCCCACCTGGGGGACAAAATGGCCGTGGAGGAAGTGGAGCTGGAGGGAAAAGTGGAAATCACCTCACTGGGAATTACGGAAAATTATTCTGAAAAGTATTTTTTAAATCAATAATAAACATAGGTTGACGTCCTATGAATCCCAGGACTGTGCTGGGTGGGGCTGGAGAGAGGTACAAAGAGAAATTTAAGAAGATATTTTTCCCTGATGAGACTCTGTTTGAAGAAAAGGATTTAGTTGAAGAAATTAGCAGTATATAATAAATATAATTAGTGGAGGAGGGGGAGGAGTAAAAGACAATCCACAAAGTCTTCCAGCTTTACCCTCCTCTCCCCTTCATCTTGGTATTTATAATTCATGCCCTCATAGGATCTCAATACACTATGAGTATTGAGTCTTTCAGTTAGGGAATTCCCTGGCGGTCCAGTGGTTAGGACTCCATGCTTTCACTGCACAGAGCACAGGTTCAATCCCTGGTTGGGGAACTAAGATCCCGCAAGTTGGGCCAAAAAAAAAAAAAAACAGTCTTTCAGTTAGAAGAAAGACTCATTTGTTTCTCTCCCTCCTTTATTTTTGCAGAGAATCCTGACCACCCACACATTCCAAGATTCTGTATTTGGTGCCAGTGAAGCTCACAAATGAATGACCTGCTCTTGTTCAATCCCAGTTCTCAATTTCTGGGAGAGAGAATTTGATTGTCTCAGCTAGGGTAATCAACTCTGGCCAGGGGATTCAGGATCACATAGTTTAAATTTGACGATGGTCGGTGGAGAACCAAACTGTGGCTCAGAGTTCAATCACTGGAGAAAAGCAGATGGTTTTTGAAATCAAAAGTTATCCCCAAAGAGTGTTTGCTACACAAAGTTGAATAATTTATGAGAAGAAAATTTCTATAAGGCCATCTTTTATCAGGAGCCATACATACTTCTTATTTCTCTCTGACATTTCCAGGAGAAATAAGTATATCATTCTGCAACTGAAAAGATGCACTGTTTTTATTTTTCAGTTAGTGTGCATGTGTGTTTAAGACAAAATTCTTTCTTGACTTCCTTCTGTAGTAGAAAATGGAAAGGCAGTCAGCCCCAAGTCAGCTAGCTTCTTGTCCCTGACTCTGCCACTGTGTCGACAAAATTCTCTCGCCATATGCTCTCTGCAGTGTTTAGGCAGATCTATATTATGGGGGAACCATATGTTGACTTTGCAATAGCATATTTTCTACTTTGCAGATTTGAGCCCACCATATTGTGGACACAGGCAGTGTCCTCAATATCTTTCATTTGAATGCCAAGAGGGCATTAAATGTGTGTGCAAACGGTACAGCTAGATGTATGATTGCTTGATTTGAATAAGTGAATGTGGGTCCCTGACAGGTGGTAGCCTACCATGCTTAGGATCCCGCAGAAACATTTTAGAATTCCAAACCGAAGGAGAGGTCTTGCTTCGTTTTGGGTTCTTCACTAGACTTGGGTCTTTGTTTAAAGCTTCTTGCTTTTTCCCCATGGTTTACATTTTGAAGATGTTTGGTATTGACTTTCAAAATGGCAATTTCCTGGTGTTCTTGGAAGAAAAGTAAAAGACAGCTTACTCTAAAACTTTTTACATAGGAACATATTTATTATATATATATGCACTAATAATTGTTATCTTTGTGTTAATGTGTCTAATGTATATTTTCCATGTATTTGCATACTTTTAACTACAGTAAGAGAAGTTTCTCTTTACAGAAATAAGATATTCTGTTTTGGTTAGGTGCCTAAAACAAAATCACTCTTCTGTGCCCTAAGGGGTGTATCTCATGAACTAGGGTGGATCATTGAGCATTCTATTTGCGTTTTAAAGCAAAAAAAAAAGGTAATTCACAGAGATTTTTTTAAAAGGTCTTTTTTAAGGTTTTTAGAGAACTTGTTAAAAAACACCCACAACCAAGGCACATTCCCTCTCTTGTGTCTTCTCCTCACGAAATGCTCAGACTGCCAATTTAAAGGAGAAACACAGTCAAGCCAGATAAAAAGCATCCAAATGAAGAGAAGGTTAATCGTGGATGGCCAGGGAGGTGGTCCAGACAATCTGTAGATTCCTTTGGAATGACTGCATTTAGCCTTTTCTTCCCCAGGCCCCTGAGACAAGGCTGACATTCACTAGTCCCGAGACTCCAGGTAAAAAATGTGTTCATCCACAATTGGGAATCTTCCTCATTCCTCACTGTCAACCTTCTTCTGACCTAAGAGTCCTGGGAGGGGAGCCTGAGAAGGAGGTCTTAGGGACCCATAGATAAGAAAATAAGCAGAAAAATGAATAGAAATATGAAAACCTGGATGCCCTGGTTTAGCAATATTAAGTAGTAAACTAGGTCTTCTGTCTCTTCATCTAATCCAAATAAATCCGGGAAGAGAAGTAATTTTTTATGTGATACCAAATGCAGTTTTTCAGCTTCATTTTTAGCTCATGGCATGACAGCCCAGTGAGTTGTCATGACAAACAAAAATGAGAATAAAATATAAATTTCAAGCTGTATAATTGTTTTTTAGTCCTCCCTTCTCCCTGTGTGATAACAAAAACTAGGCCTGCATTCTGAGTTATGCTTTGATCTTGGTGGCTATTCATAATTATCATGGCAAACAAATTGCCAGTGTCCTTATCTGTAAAGTAGAAATGATAATGCTACCTACTTCACAGGATTATTGTAAAGATTGAATGAGGTAATGGATATGTAATACTTAGCACAGGCTCAGGCCTATAGTAAGAGAGCAAAGAATGTTAGCTATCCTCATGCTTATAACTTTTGTTAGAAATAGGAATTATATACCTGTAATGTAAGTTTATAAATACATTCTATCAGGCAGAAGACTTGGGTTCTAGTATTGGCTCTGTCACTAAGAAACTAAGAGTCCTTAAATCAGCCACTTAACACCTCTGGCCTCTGCTTATAAAATGAAAAGTTTGGATTGGGTGATTATTAAGGTCACTTCTGACCCTAATATTCTTCTGTTCTTCTGTTTGACTTTTCCATAGGAAATGTTTTCTACGATAAGACTAGCTGGGCTAGAGATATGCTCTCCACAACATAGTTCTCTTTTTTAGAAATGCACAGATCAGGAGTGAGCTTTTCTTTGAGGAATCAGTTTCATGATCAGAACTGAGTATCACTTTCTTGGAAATTTCTGAGCCCAAAGGAGAAAAACTAAATTTCCTTACCATTGAATATTTTTAGAAAATAAATCTGGTATAACAGAAGTACTGAATAAGCAGTGGGGTCTGATGGAGGTATGTATCATATCCCAGGACTTACGGAGCAGTATAACGGTGGCGGAAGGAGAGGGAGGGTTGAATTGGAGCAGATCTGGGTGGTAAACCAATAATAACATTCCTTCCATGATGTCCAGGCACCAAATCCAAGTTGATATGTGGTTTTGGCAGTGAATGGAAGGGCCCAGGATCCCCAAAGGATATTGACATAGGATAGTGATGGGAATGGGTTGGAGGAACATTTTGGCCGGAAACCACATGGGCAGTGGCTTCTGTTCAGGAGAGTTGTCCACAGGGAGCTAACAGGCAGACATGAATGTGTTTCAGGGTCAAGATAACACTAAGCAATAGCCCAGTCCTGCAAACTGGAGCAACATGGGCATGAGAGAGAGAAAAATTATAGGGGCGAATTCCTCAACTCCACTGATCACCATTGTGGCAACTGAATCTGAAACTGCGAAAAGAGAAGTCAATCTGGAGGCACCCCTTATTTGAAGAGGCCACTCCAATGGGAGTCCTCAGGAGAAGCTCCATATACCAGAGAGTTGTCCAGGGCCATCTAAATATGGGGCTTGGGGCAAACAGATGGACAGGAAGATAGTGTGCAAACTGGCTCTGGGTTGGCCAAAGGAAGAACACCATAAAGCACTGATCTGTATCTGACCTGTGCCACAAGCCTGCCCTTTTGCCCTGAAGCCAGCAGAAAGTAGACTGAATAACATCTTAAACAGGCTCTTTGTATTCTGAATCAAGATTTCAAATAGCTCTGGAATTAAAACACTCGTGGTGGCCCTGTCACCATTACCCGCATGTGGAGATCTCAGCAGGATGCTTGATGTCCAGGTTAAAACCAGGTAAATTCTGGGGAAAGCTAAAAACCCTAGTGTGGATGGTGACCATGAGAGAAAAGCAAAGCAGAGTTGGAGGCAACTCCAGGCAGAAATGTGGTGGGATGAAGGAGAAAAAGGAAAGGTAGAGGGATCAAATGGGAAATATGCTAATCCTCCATTTCCAAAATAAACTTTTCACTCTATTACTATGGGGAGACAGTATGCCTCTCTCTACACCTCCATTGGTCATCCCAAAGGGAAACCTGCACCTCAGTAGACCCAGCCTGTTACATGGAGCCTGTAGTAAGTCCTTCTATTTAGGGGAAAAGAGTATGGGAAGAATGGACTCATTAAATGGAGAGAAAACCAGAACCGTTTATATATTGATATATCAATCAATATCATTCTTATCCATAAATATTAATACACAACCAGTGAACACCTGACATTTGATAAAAATAAAACCAAAAAAATAAGACAAAGGACCAAGATGAACAAGTGGAACAACTAAAAATAGGAGTGAAAACATTTAATTCATGGAAAAGAAAAGGACATTTTAAGAATTCTAATTAGTATCCACCAATTTAAATTAAGTTAATATAAATTTTAAGCGAATTAGATCCAAATAAACAAGAACAGGCTGTCATCTTGTATCTTATCAGATAACAAGAAAAAGTTCTTGAAAATGGAAAATATACTTGCTTCAAGACAAAACAAGGAAAATCACTGTTCTAGGAATCATGATTAAGAAAATACACCAAGATAAAGAACAAAACACACAGCTTGAAAAAAATAATAAAAGGTATGGAAAATCAATCCTGAAAGAACAGTATCTACTTAATAGGAGGTCCAGGAAGGGAAAGCTATGTTAATAGATGGGAAGAAATTATCAGAGAAAAAAAATGAGCTAAGGTAAGGCCCAGAATGCATTCAGATTGAAAGGATCTGCTGAGTGCTGAGGAAAATGAAAGAATAGTTAACGTTTCCTGAGTTCTTTAAATGTGTTGTATTAATTTTTCCAACAATTCTATGATATGTTTATTATTAACCTAAGAGTTAAACGCTCATCATTTTAAAACTGAATAAAGTGAAATATGATTCGGTTTTTAACTTACAGGAGGTCCCACAATTTAGTGGCACACCCAGCTTTAGAACATAGTCTTGCCTGAGGGACTTTCCTCTTAGTCACAAATTGTGTATGTAGAGAGGAAGAAGACTCACACCTGGATAGATTGTTATAAGTATCAAAGATATAGAGATGGCTTTAAAAGGCTTGCATTGAGCACATATGTTGCCAGTGAAAAGATAAGAATCTGAGTTAAATCAGTCTTTTTATTAACATAATTATGCTACTAGGAATTCTGAGTGAAAATGATTTAGAACCCAGAAATTACTTTGTGCCCCCAACCAAACTATCAATAAATTTAAGACAAAAACATATTTTAAAATCTGCAAAATCTAAAAAAGTTCATCTCCCATGTACCTATTTTTAAAAACAAAAAGAAAAATTAAATTATTGCAGCAAAATTAAAGAAAAATCCAAGAAAGACATGGGATTTAACAAACAGAAGTAACCTAGGGGTTCAGTGGACCCCCAGAACTACAATTTTTCAGAAGAACCAGAAAACATTGATTTACATGAGAATGAAGAATGTCTTCAAGAATATAGTAAATTCTAATTACTGGAAAAGTGGAAGATCTTAATATCTCTTCTACCAAAAATAAGAAAGAAAAGCAATTAAAAACTTTGCAAAAAGTGCAATGTGGTAAAATCATGGTTTTGCAAAAAACAAACTATAATTTTCAACTATTCTGACCAATTTTTTTTGGAGCATTGAGTAAGATAAACTGTTGGACCTTGATGCTTGGAACATTCTTCAAGTGGCACAGATTTAGTGACAATAAGATTATATTACTTTTCCTACAGATACAGTCATACAACTTGGTTGTACAATTGATCATTCCTACACAATCATATCATACATTCTAGTCAATGGTATTCAAGGTTTAGAATAAAACTAGACACGCAGAAGACTTTGATATATTTACAGAGGAGAATATATATTATAAAACTTGGCAATATTAAATGATGACATAGATAACAGAATCAGGAGGTAAGGAAAGGAGGGTATAGAGATGTGGGTAGGCTAATGTTTCTCATCTTACAATATGGGAATCCAGCTGATAGAGAGTAAATGTAGTGGACTCAGAAATAAAGGATTAAGAATATTATTGAATATTACATTGATAAGTGTTAACATGAGAAGAATTTAAAGTAAGGTGAGTTGGAGAAAGAAGTGGAGAGAGGGTGGTAGGGTAAGTGTGCATAACTCATCACATTTTATAGATGAGAATCTATAGAGTATCTAGAAGTGATAAATCAAGAAGCACTAATAACAAAAGAATTAAGAGCAAACATGGTTAAAAGTGGAGAAAGAGGAAGGAATGGGAGTCAAAAAAGGGAGAATTTGACTTGTCTTGTGAGTCTCTTCTGTGAATATATGTTTTATTCCTTTTCTGTGAGTGCCTATATTACATTTCCAACTAAATTTTTTAAAGGGCATGTAGGTACAGGTGCAAGAAGTCATAACTATATAGAGGCCAGCTTGATCACTCTACTTATTCCTCTTGGCATAGAGGTACTGTTAATCACTCCCTTTGTTTGATGTTTAACTCTTGAGATTTGCTATTGTCATTGAGTTTCACATATTTTAAATAACGATTTCATTTAATACTCATGCCCTGGAGAAAATATAGAAAATTGTAATTTTAGAAAATAAGAAAATTGTATCAGAAAATAGGAAATTGTAAATTTAAGAAGAAAAAAAAAAAAGCAGGACTATCCTAAATCAGTGATAAGGTTCTACATCAATACCAGACTGTTCCCTCTTCCATTTCCACCGCATCCTTCTCAGTCTTGATTGAATTTGCTCTGCTGGCTTTCAGTCAGAACCACTCTAGAAGATTGATAAGGTTCTTACTCATGACCATTATTAAGGTTTTGGTCAATCTACATAGAATTTAATCATGTACCACAGATAATTTTTTAAAATATATGCAGAGGTATTTTTGTTGTTGTTCATATGTATTTTTTTGTTTTGTTTTCAAAATAATACTATATCTAAGATATATTATTTGCATCAGGTCTGTACAGTTGCAGACTAATAGTACATTTTGTATTTGAAAAAATTCTAAGGGTAAAGGTTTATTTGTGGTAGTCTTAAAAACAACAAGAAATAAATGCTAGACTGTATGCAGTGGCAACTATGGATGAATGTTTACTGAATATAGGCTTATTTATATTTTAAAGAAACATAAAAACATTCAGTAAACATCTTTTTTTTTTTACCATCTTTTTCCCTTTATTTATTTATTTTATTTATTATTTTATGGCTGTGTTGGGTCTTCGTTTCTGTGTGAGGGCTTTCCCTAGTTGCAGCAAGCGGGGGCCACTCTTCACTGCGGTGCGCGGGCCTCTCACTATCGCGGCCTTTCTTGTTGCGGAGCACAGGCTCCAGACGCGCAGGCTCAGTAGTTGTGGCTCACGGGCCCAGCTGCTCCGCGGCATGCGGGATCCTCCCAGACCAGGGCTCGAAGCCGTGTCCCCTGCATTAGCAAGCAGACTCTCAACCACTGCGTCACCAAGGAAGCCCCCCTAAACATCTTATTTTATATGATGATCTTATGCCCATTAATTGTTCTAACAAACATAAAATATTAGGTAGTCACAGGTTTTAATTCTTTGTTCTTCAATAAATTATTTTCCAGGGACAATAAGCTATAAAGCTTAATTGTGAAATCTTTCTATAGTGTGCAGAAGAAAATAGCATGTTTTCAATGATTGCTGTAGAGTGATGCCCAGAAAACATCTCAATATAGAAGTAAAAGATGGACAGTAATATGTATTGCCAACCTTACCAAAAATGTTTCTGATTCTTTAGCTTAATGAATGAATGACTGTTTCATTATACTTGGAGTGGGGCTGGACAGCCACTGAAAAAATATCTGCAAATTTTGCTGGGGTGGTGACCAAGACAGAACCAGAGAATCTTGTTGAAATAAAGGATTTCCAACAGATTGCATCCCTTGGTGGAAATGTTCTGCCAAATCCACTGGGAAGATATGGCCCTTCTCTAAAGACTGTAAAGCATGGAAATAAGTATTCCAGTATCTCTAGCATTGGCATCCCACCAAGTCATCTCAAATGTCATACCCTTTTGTCTGATGTTTCTGGCATGTGGACTACTTATTCTGACAATTTCTCACCTCCTTTTTCTTAACTAGTGGGATAAATGGAGAAGTAATATGGGTAGAAAAAAAGGAAATAGACTTAGTCAACCAGTTTCCAATGCAGTTCAAGCACAGAGCTATCAATGTCACAGAAAACATGTATTTAAAAATATATATTAAAACTATTACCAGCAGCAGTGGATTTTCAGGTATGTAGTAAAGAGATGCACTGGGTTCTAGAGATGGAATTTTCATAGCCTCCAAAATTAACAGGGCTTGGAAGAAAGATATTGGTTTTTTTTAATTTTTAGAAAACTTTTTATTGGAGTATAGTTGATTTACAATATTGTGATAGTTTCTGGTGTACTGCAAAGTGAATCAGTTATACATACACATATATACAATCATTTTTAGATTCTTTTCCCATATAGGTCATTACAGAGTATTGAGTAGAGTTCTCTGTCCTATACAGTAGGTCCTTATTAGTTATCTAATTTTATATATAGTAGTGTGTATATGTCAATCCCAACCTCCCAATTTATCCCTCCCTCCCTTTCCTCACTGGTAACCATAAGTTTGTTTTTTACATCTGTGACTCTATTTCTGTTTTGTAAATAAGTTCATTTGTACCATTTTTTAGATTCCACATATAAGTGATATCATACGATATTTGTCTTTCTCTGTCTGACTTACTTCACTTAGTATGATAATCTCCAGGTTCCTCCATGTTGCTGCAAATGGCATTATTTCATTCTTGTGGCTGAGTAATATCCCATTGTATGTATGTACCACATCCTCTTATCCATTCCTCTGTCGATGGACACTTAGGTTGCTTCCATGTTCTGGCTATTGTGAATAGCGCTGCAGTGAACATTGGAGTGCATGTATCTTTTCGGTTTATGGTTTTCTCAGGATATATGCCCAGAAGTGGGATTGCTGGATCACATGGTAGCTCTATTTTTGGTTCTTTAAGGAACCTCCATACTGTTCTGCATAATGGTCGTACCAATTTACATTCCCACCAACAGTGTAGGAGGGTTCCCTTTTCTTCACACCCTCTCCAGCATTTATAGTTTGTAGATTCTTTGATGCTGGACATTCTGACCAGTGTGAGGTGATACCTCATTATGGTTTTGATTTGCATTTCTCTAATGATTAGTGGTGTTAAGCATCTTGGCATGTGCCTCTTAGCCATCTGTATGTCTCCTTTGGAGAAATGTCTGTTTAGATCTTCCAGCCATTTTTCGATTGGGTTTTTTTTTTTTTTTTTTTTTGATATTGAGCTGCATGAGCTGTTTATATATTTGGGAGATTAATCCCTTGTTGATCACTTTGTTTGCAAATATTTTCTCATATTCGGTGGGCTGTCTTTTCATTTTGTTTGTGGTTTCCTTTGCTGTGCAAAAGCTTTTAAGTTTACTTAGGTCCCATTTGTTTATTTTTGTTTTTATTTTCATTACTCTAGGAGTTGGGTCAAAAAAGATATTGCTACAATTTATGTCAGAGAGGTTTCTGCCTGTGTTTTCGTCTAAGAGTTTTATAGTCTCAGGCCTTACATGTAGATCTTTAATCCATTTTGAGTTAATTTTTGTGTATGGTGTTAGAGAATGTTCTAATTTCACTCTTTTATGTATAGCTGTCCAGTTTTTCCAGCACCACTTATTGAAGAGACTGTCTTTTCTCCATTGTATATTCTTGCCTCTCCTTTGTCATAGATTAGGTGACCATAGGTGCTTGGGTTTATCTCTGGACTTTCTGTCCTGTTCCATTGATCTATATTTCTGTGTTTGTGCCAGTACCATACTGTTTTGGTGACTGTAGCTTTGTAGTATAGTCTGAAGTTAGGGAGCCTGATTCCTGCAGCTCCATTTTTTTTTTTTTTTTGCAAGATTGTTTTGGTTATTTTGTCTTTCCATACATATTGTAAAAATTTTCGTTCTAATTCTGTGAAAAATGCTACTGCTAATTTGATAGGGGTTGCATTGAATCTGTAGATTGCTTTGGGTAGTATAGTCATTTTGACAATATTGATTCTTCCAATCCAAGAACATGGAATACCTCTCCATCTGTTTGTGTCATCTTTGATTTCTTTCATCAGTATCTTATAGTTTTCTGAGTACAGATCTTTTGCCTCCTTAGGTAGGTTTATTCCTAGGTATTTTATTCTTTTTGATGTGATCGTAAATGGGATTGTTTCCTTAATTTCTCTTTCTGATCTTTCGTAGTTAGTGTATAGGAATGCAAGAGGTTTCTGTGTATTAATTTTGTATCCTGCAACTTTACCAAATTCATTGATGAGCGCTAGTAGTTTTCTGGTAGCATCTTTAGCATTTTCTATGTGTAGTATCATGTCATCTGCAAACAGTGACAGCTTTACTTCTTCTTTTCTGATTTGGATTACTTTTATTTCTTTTTCTTCTCTGATTGCTGTGGCTAGGACTTCCAAAACTATGTTGAATAAAAGTGGCAACACTGGACATCCTTGTCTTGAGCCTGATCTTAGAGGAAATGCTTTCAGCTTTTCACTGTTGAGAATGATGTTTGCTGTGTGTTTCTCATATATGGCCTTTATTATGTTGAGGTATGCCCTCTTTCTGGAGAGTTTTCATCATACATGAGTTTGAATTTTGTCAAAATCTTTTTTGCATCTATTGAAATGATCATATGGTTTTTATTCTTCAGTTTGTTAATGTGGTATATCACACTAATTGATTTGCAGATATTGAAGAATCCTTGCATCCCTGGGATAAATCCCACCTGATCATGGTGCATGATCCTTTTAATGTGTTGGGATTCTGATTGTTAGTATTTTGTTGAGGATTTTTGCGTCTATGTTCATCAGTGATATTGGTAATTTTTTTTTTTTTTTTTTTTTTTTTGGTGGTATCTTTGTCTGGTTTTGGTATCGAGGTGATGATGGCCTCATAGAATGAGCTTGGGAGTGTTCCTTACTCTGCAATTTTTGGGAAGAGTTTCAAAAGGATAGATGTTAACTCTTCTCAAATGCTTGATAGAATTCACCTGTGAAGCCATCTGGTCCTGGACTTTTGTTTGTTGGGACTTTTAAAATCACAGTTTCAATTTCAGTACTTGTGATTGGTCCTTTCATATTTTCTATTTCTCCCTGGTTCAGTCTTGGAAGGTTGTACCTTTCCAAGAATTTGTCCATTTCTTCAAGGTTGTCCATTGTATTAGCATATAGTTGCTTGTAGTAGTCCCTTATGATTCTTTGTATTTCTGTGGTGTTCATTGTAACTTCTTTTTCATTTCTAATTTTATTGATTTGAGTTGTCTCCCTTTTTTTCTTGATGAATCTGGTTAAGGTTTATCAATTTTGTTTATCTTTTCAAAGAACCAGCTTTTAGATTCATTGATCTTTTCTATTGTTTTCTTCATCTCTGTTTCATTTATTTCTGCTCTGTTCTTTATGATTTCTTTCCTTCTGCTAACTTTGGATTTAGTTTGTTCTTCTTTCTCTAGTTGCTTTAGGTGTAAGGTTAGGTTGTTTATTTGAGATTTTTCTTGTTTCCTAAAGTAAGATTTTATTGCTATAAACTTCCCGCTTAGAACTGCTTTTGCTATGTCCCATAGGTTTTGTATCATCATGTTTTCGTTGTCATTTGTCTCTAGGTATTTTTTGATCTCCTCTTTGATTTCTTCAGTGATCCTTTGGTTGTTTAGTAATATATTGTTTAGCCTCCATATGTTTGTGTTTTTTACGGTTTTTTTTTTTCCTCTAATTGATTTCTAATCTCATAGCATTGTGGTCTGAAAAGGTGACTGATATGATTTCAATTTTGTTAAAGTTACCAATGCTTGATTTGTGGCCCAAATCTATCCTGGAGACTGTTCCATGTGCACTTGAAAAGAAAGTGTGTTCTGCTGCTTTCAGATGGAATGTCATATAAATATCAATTAAGTCTATCTGGTCTACTGTGTCATTTAAGGCTTGTGTTTCCTTATTAATTTTCTGTCTGGATGATCTGTCCATTGGTGTATGTGGGGTGTTAAAAAGTCCCCCACTATTATCGTGTTACTGCCGATTTCCCCATTTATGGCTGTTAGCTTTTGCCTTATATATTGAGATGCTCCTATGTTGGATACGTTTATATTTACATTTGTCATATCTTCTTCTTTGATTAATCCCTTAATTATTACATAGTGTCCTTCCTTGTCTCTTGTAACTGTCTTTATTTTAAAGTCTATTTTGTCTAATATGAGTATTGCTACTCCAGCTTTTTTTTGATTTCCATTTGCATGGAATACCTTTTCCATCCTCTCACTTTCAGTCCATATGTGTCCCTAGGTCTGAAGTTGGTTTCTTTTAGACAGCATATATATATGGGTCTTGTTTTTGAATCCATTCAGCCAGTCTGTGTCTTTTGGTTGGAACATTTAATCCATTTACCTTAAAGGTGATTATCAATATGTATGTTACTATTGCCATTTTCTTAATTGTTTTGGGTTTGTTTTTTTAGGTCTTTTTTCTTCCTTTCCTCTTTCTTTCTTTTCTCTTGTGGTTTGATGACAATCTTTAGTGTTGTGTTTGGGTTGTTTTTTCTTTCGTGTGTATCTATTGCAGTTTTTTGGTTTGCATTTCCCATGATGTTTTCATACAGCAGTCTATATATATATATATTTGTTTTTAGTTTCTGGTCTCTTAATTTCACATGCAATTCCCATTTCCTGCATTTGTACTCTCCTCTTCTCATGGTTGCTGATTTTGATATAGTTGTGTGTGGGTGATTTCCTACTACAACTTTATGTTTGCCTTTACCAGTGAGCTTTCCCATTTGTGATTTTCTTGTTTATAGTTGTGACCTCTTTTTTTCCCCCTTCCTAGAGATGTTCCTTTAGCATTTGTTGTAAGGCTGGTTTGGTGGTGCCAAATTCTCTTACCTTTTGCTTTTCTGTAAAGCTTTTGATTTCTCTGTCAAATCTGAATGAGAGCCTTGCTGGGTAGACTATTCTTGGTTGTAAGTTTTCCCTTTTCATCAGTTTAAATATATCATGCCACTCTCTTTTGGTCTGCAGACTTTCTGCTGAAAAATCAGCTGATAACCTTATGGAGAGTCCCTTGTATGTTATTTGTTGCTTTCAATATTTTTCTTTGTATTTAATTTCTGTCAGTTTGATTAATATGTGTCTCGGCATGTTTCTCATTGTGTTTATCCCATATGGGACTCTCTGTGCTTCCTGGACTTGGGTGACTGGTTCCTTTCCCATGTTAGGAAGTTTGGGGCTATAATCTCTTCAAATATTTTCTCAAGCCCTTTCCCTCTCTCTTTTTCTCCTGGGACCCCTATATGCGAATGTTGGTGTGTTTAATGTTATCCCAGAGGTCTCTGAGACTGTCCTCATTTCTTTTCATTCTTTTTTCTTTATTCTGTTCCATGGCAGTGATTTCCTCCACTCTGTCTTCTTGCTCACTCTGCTATTGATTCCTTCTAGTGTATTTTTCATTTCAGTTATTGCCTTGTTCATCTCTGTTCTTTAAATCTTCTATCTATCTCTTTGTTAAACGTTTCTTGTGTCTCCTCAGTCTGTTCCTCCATTCTTTTTCCGAGATTTTGAATCATCTTTACTATCATTACTTTGAATTCTTTTTCAGGTAGATTGCCTATCTCCTCTTTATTTAGTTGTTCTTGTGGGGATTTTTCTTGTTCATTCATCTGCAACATATTTCTCTGTCATCTCATTTTGTCTGATTTTCTGTGTTTGTGGTCTCCTTTCCACAGGCTGCAGGATCATAGTTCCTTTTGCTTCTGGTGTCCGCTCCCTGGTGGGTGAGATTGATCCTGGTGCTTCTGTAGGCTTCCTGGTGGGAGGGACTGGTGCCTGTCCTCTGGTGTGTGGAGCTGGGTCTTTTCCATCTGTTGGGCAGGGCCATGTCAAGGGGAGTGTTTTGAGGTGGCTGTGAGCTCAGTATGACTTTAGGCAGCCTGTCTTCTGATGGGTGGGGCTGTGTTTTCTGTCTTGTTGGTTGTTTGGCCTGAGGCTTTCCAGCACTGGAGCCTGTACATTGTTGGGTGGGGCTGGGTCTTGGTGCCGAAATGTGGACCTCTGGGAGAGCTCACTCCAATCAGTATTCCCTGGGGCATCCGCTACCAGTGTCCTTGCCCCCACAGTGAGCTAGAATCGACCTTCACCTCCCTAGGAGACCCTCCAAGACCCCTAGGTAGGTCTAGTCTAGGTTCCTATGGAGGTACTGCTTTGTGCTGGGTCCCGTGCATGTGAGACCTTGTGTGTGCCCTCCAAGAGTGGAGTCTCTGTTTCCCCCAGTCCTGTGGAGCTCCTGCACTCAAGTCCCACTGGCCTTGAAGACTAAATGCTCTGGGGGTTTTTCCTTCTGGTGCCAGACCCTCAGACTGTCTTGGAGGGCTATTTTTACATGCAAACATCCTTGTGTAGCCTGCGTGGGTTTAATATTTTTTGGTGTGAGGGCTGTTTTTTATGGTATAGATGTCTGCCACCTCTTTCCTCAGTGTATCATGGCCATTATCCTCTTGATAGGAGGTGTGACTGATGTTGTGGTGACCAGAACCTGCACTGAATATTGAGCAGGGCCTCCCCTTTGCACTGTAGTTGTCACTGCACTGTCAGGGGTGGGATCTGCTCCCTAGTTGTTGGAGTAGAGGCCCCCAGATCTGTTTAGTAGCTCTGTTCTGATCTGCAGTGTTAGGTAGGTGGGATTGGAGCACTCCCACTGGAAGAGAAGCCACTGAGTATTCCTCCTCTGGAGCTGTGCACTTGTGGGTGTGCTCTGTTGTGTCACCTTTCACCCATTGTGCAAGCTCTCTGATTACACTGTTGTTGGCACTGCTCTCGGCCCCACCTTAACCATGAGTATGCTGGCAGTTGGCCCTGGTGTCTCTCAGACGTTTTCACCAGGCCACCAGCATAGATCCACTGAATTCAGGTCCCAGGATTGCAGTAATCATGGATCTGGACCCACTGTGGGTGCTATGGGGGCAGTTCAGACTCTAGCCTGACCCAACCCCCACAGGTACATGCCCACAAAGTCTACAACTGCTAAAGCTAGACCCATCTTGGCTGCAGGAGTACTTGTTGTCTGTTCAGATGTTCTTCAGGTGCTGAGTTTACAACACTGGTCTCGGGGGTGTCAGTCTGTGGTTTGTGCAGCTGTGGGGAGAGATTTCAGCTTTTTTTCTTTAGTTGCACAGTCCCTGGGGCTCAGCTGTGGATTCAGCCCCAGTTCTGTCTGTGGGCCACCCACAGAGGTCTACTCCTGGAGCACACGAGTCCACCCCAGCAAGGAGGGGGCACGGAGAAGGCAGTAGCTGGGGGCACAAGAGAGCCCACCCCAGCAGGGATGGGGCACAGAGGAAGAGGCAGCTGCCGCCAGGGTTGCAAGAGCACCCACCCTGGTGGGAGTCCTTCCTAGTGCCCGGGGAGGCAGGGGCTGATGCATTGGCAGAGAGGCTGCAATGGTGCCCCTGCCCTTTGCACATCACTCAGCCACGGTGCTTTGCTTCTATAGCTGTCTGGGTTTCCTCCACAAGCATTCCTGGTTGCAGATTTCCTCAATCCCGTCCTTTCAGGCTGTCTGCTGGAATCCAACAGCAATCCTTTCCCTGGGTCTGCTCTCCAAACTCCACATTCCAGCACCCAGCCCCTCCCTGTCCACATAGGTGTACACACCTCTCAGGCTGGGGGGGTGCAGGCCTGTGGCACGGACCATCTGTGTAGGTCCCACTCTGTCCTGCCTGCCACAGACCAGTGGCTGCACTCTCCTCCAGTAGCCCCCGAAGCTCCACTTCTGTCCCAACTTATCTCCCCGCTAGTGAGGGGGCTTCCCTGGATGCAGGAACCTCTCCTCTCCTTCAGCTCCCCCCCAGGGGCATAGGTCTCTTCCCTCTTCCTCTCACCTTCCTTTTCCCTTCTTCTTTCTTTCGTCCTACCTGGTTATGCAGGGATCTTTCCTGTCCTTTTAGGTGTACAGGGTCCTCTGCTAGTGTTCAGCAGGTGCTCTGTGAGAATTGTTCCATTTGTAGATGTATTCCTGATGCATTTGTGGGAAGAGATGAACTCCACATCCTCCTGCTCCCCCACTACCCTGACTTCTCCCCTCAGTATTGGGTTTTTTTAAAGGTATTGGTACAGAGAAAATTTTAATCTTTGAAACTAATTTATAGAGAATTTTAATGCATTTAGCATGCAGTCAGTTAATGTAACAGAAAATCTAGTGTCGTTTGGGTCAATAGCTCAGGCACTCTTGTTTTAAAATGACATTATTAGAGTATGAGAGTCTGAGTCCTTTGGTGATGATGAATGCAATGATGAATCCTGAGTTTGCTTATCATTAGTCAAGGGAAAATATGTTTAAAATGCTTTTATACTTAATTTATGATCAGGTATATCTTTATTTCCAAAAAATACTAGATGGTGGCATAAAAGAAAGATCTGGGAATCTCCAAAAATTCTCTCCTCTTACTGCACAATTCAAAAAGAGATTATTGAGTAGCCTTTGGATTATAGAAAATAAATACAATTGTATTTTGCATCATATAGTCTATGAATATAGCTGTTGGCTGAGGTAGCCCTATGTTGGAAAAGATCAAACTGCCAACTGTTGGAAAGAGTGGCTGCACTTAGTGTGTGGAGTTAGGTATGGAGAAAAGAGGAAACTCAGTCATTTGTAAGGGGAGGGTGCTGGCCCCAGAGGGCACTGAAGGCTTGGAGTAAAAGTTCCAAAAAATAGGAATAGGAGAAAAAGGGACTGCAAAGAAAAGCAGGTAAACAGTTGTCTGGCAAATTCCCCTGAAACTTATATGGAGTAAGTATAACAAATATACTTTAGTATGTATACTAAATATACTTCCGAGCCAATATACAGGAGCACTGATTGTGAATTCTTGCAGTACAAGTCTATGTCTCAGAAAATGCCTTCTTTGTTAAATGAATGTGTATCAGTTCTGAGGTCCCTATGGTCTTTGTTAATGTCCTCATTTTTGTTCTGAAGATGAAAATTACAATCTTAATGTATTATTAATATTCTCAGTGTTTTGACCCATTGACAAACCTTCACTTTGTTTCTCCCGTCAACTGCTTCTGTAACACCAAGCCCCAAATCAAAGCTATCCATCACAGTCCAGAGTGACCCTAATCAATGCCAGTAAATTTTAAAAGGCAGTGGCTATGGTACAAGATTATTAATTTTTAAACAGGAAAATAATACAGTACAAAACTGCAGCCCCTAGGGCCATGGTTAACAATGTTGACATTATGGTGCTTTGTTTAAGAAAAAATCATTACATTCCCTTAAACATGAATTTGTTTTCATTAGAAATAAAATACTACTACCTATATTTTCCATCAATCAACAAATATTTGTAGAATACCAGCTGTGTGTAAGATGAAGAACTAGGCATATAGTGGGTACCAGAAGGTATAAAAGAGCACAAAAGCACACAATTTTTTGCAAAGAGAAAACCTGGGGATAAAAAAATTAACTTTATAAAAGAGACGATACAATTACTAAATGGCACGTATAGACAGTGAACACTATAGTATCTGCAAGAGGGAAAGATTGATAACAGGCCAGGATGGTCAGGAAGTATTCAGTTGATCGACAGCCTGATCTTGGTCTTGGATGATGGTCAGATTTGGATCAGCAAAAACATTAAGGATGGCATCACAAGCAAAGTTGGTGGCATGAGCAAAAATATAAAGGCAGGGCTATATAAGGAATGGTTAGCAGGCAGTGAGGAAACCAGTCTGATTGGAGTGAAAGGATCATGAATAGGAAAACATGGAGATAACCTGATAAATATAGTTTTAGAAGGAGTGGTGAAAAGTCCCCAACTTCAGAATATCTAGCAGGAGATCCTGTCTGGATTTGTGTTCAATCTCATGAGGAATCATGGTCATGAATATTTTAACCTTTGTATTTCATCTGGCTTTACCATCTGTCTCTCCTTTTTAGTCAGTCGGTATAACAGCCGCCTCCACCATACACATATAAAAAAAATTAAGTAAATAAATTAGTAGTTCTGGATAAACCATCAACCATATGGTCCGAGTACCTTGGTTTTGGGATATGTATCTGATTAAGTGTTTAAGAATGACATCTGGACAAGCAGCAAAAACTCACAGCAGAGTGGCAGGGGATACTGGCCCTGGTGAGGGTTGAGTCTAACTGTTTTAAGCATTTAAACAGTAGGTTATTAAGTGTGATCTGCCAACAACTTACTTTGTTCGAATTTTCTCTCTCTGATTGTTCTAAGTCCAGGCTGTTATGGTTAGTGCCCGAAGAGTCCACCCTGTTCTGCTTCTATAAAACCCAAGGAATATTCAGGATTTAATCTAAAATATCTTCTCTATTTATCTTAATTATAGCATAACTTTAACTAGATAATGGAATTTTTTTCAATCTCAAATACCTAGACTTTTTTTAAATCATACTTTTAAGAAAAAAGGTAAATCATGTGAAAATAAACATATGCTATTTCAGGTTTTTTTGTTAAATTTTATTCAATTTTTAAAGGATACTTTCTCTTTACAGTTATTACAAAATATTGACTATATACCCTGTGTTGTACAATATATCCTTGAGCCTATCTTACACCATACTTTGTACCTCCCACTCTCCCATCCCTATTTGCCCCTCCCCCCTCCACTGGTAACCACTAGTTCTTTATATCTGTGTCATCTTTTTTTTTTTTTTTAGTTATATTCACTAGTTTGTTGTATTTAGATTGCACATATGTGATATCATAAAGTACTTGTCTGTCTCTGTCTGGCTTATTTCACTTAGCATAATGCCCTCCAAGTCCATTCATGTTGCTGCAGATGCAAAAATTTCATTCTTTTTTATGGGTGAGTAGTATTGCATTCCATTGTGTGTGTGTGTGTGTGTGTGTGTGTGTATGTGTATCACATCTTCTTTATCCTTTCATCTGTTGATGGGCACTTAAGTTGCTTCCATATCTTGGCAATTGTAAAAATGCTGCTGTGAACATTGGGGTGCATGTATCTTTTCAAATTAGTGCTTTTGTTTTTTTCAGGTATATATGGAGAAGTGGAATTGCTGGTCATATGGCAGTTCTATTTTTAGTTTTTTGAGAAACCTCCATACTGAATTCCACAGTGGGTTCAGCAGCTTACATTCCTATCAACAATGTAGGAGGGTTCCCTTTTCTCCGTATCCTTACCAATATTTGTTATTTGTGTTGTTTTTGATGGTAGCCATTCTGACAGGTGTGAGGTGATACCTCATTTTGGTTTTGATTTGTAATTCTCTGATGATTAGCAGTGGTGAGCATCTTTTCATGTGCCTGTTGGCCACCTTCATTTCCTCTTTGGAAAAATGTCTATTCAGTTCTTCTGCCCATTGTTTAATTGTGTTTTTTTTTTTTGATGTTGAGTTGTACAACCTGTTTATATATGTTAGATCCCTTATTGGTAATATCATTTGCAAATTTTTTTTCTCACTCAGTAGTTTGTCTTTTCATTTTGGTGATGGTTTGCTTTGCTGTGAAAAAGCTTTTAAGTTTAATTAGGTCCCATTTGTTTTTGCTTTTGTTTCCTTTGCCTTAGGAGACAGCTCCAAAAAAATACTGCTGCGATTTATGTCAAAGAGTGTTCTGCTTGGGTTTTCCTCTAGGGGTTTTATAGTATCTCGTCTTGCATTTAGGTCTTTAATCCATTTGAGTTTATTTTTGTATATACTGTTAGAGAATGTTCTAATTTTATTCTTTTACATGCAGCTTTCCAGGCTTCCCAGCATGACTTATTGAAAAAAACTGTCCTTTCTCTATTGCATATTCTTGCCTC
Organism: Eubalaena glacialis; assembly: GCF_028564815.1. NCBI lineage: Eukaryota > Metazoa > Chordata > Mammalia > Artiodactyla > Balaenidae > Eubalaena > Eubalaena glacialis. The sequence continues at coordinate 41,745,612 of NC_083729.1, forward strand.
CTTTGTTGTAGATTAATTGACCATAAGTGCGTGGGTTTATTTCTGGGCTCTCTATCGTGTTCTGTTGATCTATGTGTCTTTTTTTGTGTCAGTACCATACTGTTTTGATGACTGTAGCTTTGTAGTATAGTCTGAAGGCAGGGAGCATGATTCTTCCAGCTCTGTTCTTCTTTTGCAAGATTTTTTTGGCTCTTAGGTCTCTTGTGCTTCCATACAAATTTTAAAATTATTTGTTCTAGTTATATGAAAAATGTCATTGGCATTTTGATAGGGATTTCATTGAATCTGTATATTTCCTTGGGTAGTATGGTCATTTTAACACTATTGATTCTTCCAATCCAAGAACACAATATATCTTTCCATTTTTTTGTGTCACCTTCAGTTTCTTTCATAAGTGTCATAGTTTTCAGAGTACAGGTCTTTTGCTTCCTTAGGTAGGTTTATTCCTAGATATTTTACTCTTTTTGTTGCAGTGGTAAATGGGATTGTTTCCTTAATTTCTCTTTCTGATCTTTCGTTGTTAGTGTATAGAAATGCAGCAGACTTCTGTATATTAATTTTGTATCCTGAAACTACCAAAGTCATTGCTGAGCTCTAGTAGTTTTTTAGTAGCGTGTTTAGGATTTTCTGTGTATAGTATCATGCCATCTGCCAAAACTGACAGTTTTACTTCCTTTTCAATTTGGATTCCTTTTATTTCTTTTTCTTCTTTGATTGCTTTGGCTAGGACTTCCAAAACAATATTGAATAGAAGTAGCAAAAGTGGACATCCTTCTCTTGTTCCTGATCCTAGAGGAAATGCTTTCAGCTTTTCACCATTGAGTATGATGTTAGCTATGGGTTTGTCATGTATGGCCTTTATAATGTTCCCTCTATGCCCGCTTTCTGGAGAGTTTAAATCATGATTGGGTTTTGATTTTATCAAAACCTTTTCCTGCATTTGTTGAGGTTATCATATGTTTTTACTCTTCAGTTTGTTAATGTGGTGTATCACATTGATTGATTTGTGGATATTGAAAAATCCTTGCATCCCTGCAATAAATCCCACTTGATCATGGTGTACAGTCCTTTTAATGTAACTGTTGGACTCGGTTTGCTAGTATTTTATTGAGGAATTCTGCATCTATATTCATCAGTAATATTGGCTGTAATTTTCCTTTTTTTGTGATATTTTTGTCTGGTTTTGGTATCAGAGTGATGCTGGTCTCATAGAATGAGTTCAGAAGTGTTCCTTCCTCTGCAATTTTTTGGAATAATTTCAGAAGGATAGGTATTAACTCTTCTGTAAATGTTTGGTAGAATTCACCTGTGAAGCCATTTGGTCCTGAACCTTTGTTTGTTGGGAGTTTTAAAATTACTGATTCAATTTCTGTACTGGTAATTAGTCTTTTCACATTTTCTATTTCTTCCTGGTTCAGTCTTGGGAGCATGTACCTTTCTAAGAATTGTCCATTTCTTCTAGGTTGTCCATTTTATTGGCATATAGTTGTTCGTAGTTGTCTCTTATGATCCTTTGTATTCTGTCGTGTCAGTTGTAATGTCTCCTTTTCATTTCTGATTTTATTGATTTGGGCCCTTTCCCTTTTTACTTGGTGAGTCTGGCTAAGATTTTATCAATTTTGGTTATTTTTTAAAAACCTAGCTTTTTGTTTTACTGGTCTTTTCTATTTTTTTAGTCTCTATTTTGTTTATTTCTTTTATGATCTTTATTTCTTTCCTTCTACTAACTTTGGGTTTTGTTCTTTCTCTATTTGCTTTAGGTGTAAGGGTAGGTTCTTTGAGATTTTTCTTGTTTTCTGAGGTAAGTTTGTATTGCTATTAACTTCCCTCTTAGAACTGCTTTTGCTGTGTCCCACAGGTTTTGGATCTTCGTGTTTTCATTTTCATTTGTCTATATATATTTTTTGGTATCCTCTTTAATTTCTTCAGTGATCCTTTAGTTGTTTAGTAGCATATTGTTTAGCCTCCATGTGTTTGGGGTTTTTTTTGTTTTTTTTTTTTTACAATTTTTTTCTCGTTGATTTTTTAGCCTCGCAGTATTATGGTTGGAAAAGGTGCTTGATAAGATTTCAGTTTTCTTAAATTTACTGAGGCTTGTTTTGTGGCCTAGCATATGTTCTAGCCTGGAGAATGTTCCAGGTGCACTTGAAAAGAATGTGTATTCTGTTGCCTTCAGGTGGAATGCTCTATAAATGTTAATTAAGTTCATTTGGTCTGATGTGTTATTTAAGCCCAGTTTCCCCTATTGATATTCTGTCTGGATGATCTGTCCACTGATGTAAGTGGAGTATTAAATTCCCCTACTATTATTGTGTTACTATAGATTTCCCCTTTTATGGCTGTTAACATTTGCCTTATATATTGATGTGCCCCTATGCCGGGGGCATGTATAGTTACAATTGTTATATCTTCTTCTTGGATTGATCCCTTGATCATTATGTAGCATCCATCTTGTTTGTTGTAACAGTCTTTATTTTAAAGTCTATTTTGTCTAAGTATTGCTACTCTGGTTTTCTTTTGGTTTCCATTTGCATGGAATACCTTTTTCCATCCCCTCACTTTCAGCCTGTATGTGTCTCTAGATCTGAAGTGAGTCTCTTGTAGGCAGCATATATATAGGTTATTTTTTTTTTTTTATCCATTCAGCCACTCTGTGTATTTTGATTGAAGCATTTAGTCAAGTTACATTTAAGGTAATTATCAATATGTATGTTTTTATTGCCATTTTGTTAGTTATTTTAAATTTGTAGGGTTTTTTTCCCTTTCTTCTTTTGTAATTTGATGACTATCTTTAGTGTTATGTTTGGATGCCTTTTTCTGTTTTGTGTGTATATCTATGGTTACCATGTGGCTTTTGTATAGCAGATCATATATATACATGATTGTTTTATGTTTCTGATCTCTTAATTTCAAATGCATTTTAAAAAACCTCCATTTATTCTCTCCTTCCCTCACGATTACTGTTTTTGATATCATGTTTTACATCTAATTTTTTTGTGTGTCATGTCCCTTAACAGCTTGTTGTGGATATGGATGACTTTACTGCTTTTGTCTTTTAACCTCCCTACCAGCTTTGTGTGTGGATGATTTCCTATCTTTACTGTATGTTTGCCTTTACTGGTGAGCTTTTTCATTTCATATATTTTTTGTTTCTAGTTGTGGCCTTTTCTTTTTCACCTAGAGAAGTGTCTTTAACAATTGTTGTAAAGCTGGTTTGGTGGTGCTGAACTATTTCAGCTTTTTCCTTGTCTGTAAAGCTTTTGATTTCTCCATCAAATCTGAATAAGAGCCTTGCTGGGTAGATTATTCTTGGTTGTAGGTTTTTCCCTTTCATCATTTTAAATATATCATACCACTCCCTTCTGACCTGAAGAGTTTCTGCTAAAAAAATCATCTCATAGCCTTATAGGAGTTCTCTTGTATGTTATTTGTTGCTTTTCCCTTGCTGCTTTTAATATTTTCTTTTTATATTTAGTTTTTGTCATTTTAATTATAATATGTCTTGGTGTGTTCCTGTTTGGATTAATCCTGTATAGGACTTTCTGGGCTTCCCAGACTTGGGGGACTGTTTCCTTTCCCAGGTTAGGAAAGTTTTCAGCTATTATGTTTTCAGCTATGTTCTCAGGCCATTTCTCTCTCTATTCTCCTTCTGCAACCCCTGTAATGTGACTATTAGTGCATTCGATGTTGTCCCAGACTTCTCTTAATCTGTCATTTCTTTTCATTCTTCTTTTTTTGTTCAGTGGCAGTGATTTCCACTACTCTGTCTTTCAGCTCACTGATCCGTTCCTCTGTATCATTTAGTCTACTATTGATTCCTTTTTCCACTTCAATTATTGTATTCTTCATCTCTGTTTGGGTGTTCTTCATATTTTCCAGCTCTTTGTTAAAAACTTCTCACTTTTTGCTCTGTGTGTCTATTCTTCTTCTGAGTTCTTTGATTATCTTTATGATTATTACTCTGAACTCTTTCTCAGGTAGATTACCTATCTCCACTTCACTATTTCTTCTTCTGAGGTTTTATTTTGTTCCTTCATCTGGAACATAATCCTCTGCCACCTAATTTTGTTGAAGTTGCTATTTGTATTTTTATGTATGTGGTAGGTTAGTTATGATTTTCAACCTTGGGGAAATGGCCTTCTGTAGGCAATGTCCTGTTTGTCCCAGTAGCACACTCCCCTCTTGTCACCCAATCTCTATGCTCTAGGGGTTCCCCCTAAGAGGGCTGTGTTTCTTCTCCTGTTTTGGTGGGCTATGTAGGCAGTCTGGTAGGCTTGGTTGGTCCCTAGCCCAGTTGGTTGCCAGGCCCTGCCTTGTGTGGATGCTGCTGGCTGCCATTTAATGGGACCTGATCACTAGGTGACTGGCTGTGGAACCCTAGGGGGCCCTGGGGCTAGTGCTGGCTCACTAGTGGGCAGAGTCAGGGTCCTGAAGACTCCAGGGCTGTTGCTTGCCCACTGTCAGGTGAAACCAGGTCCTGAGGTTAGTGCCTGATTACTGGCAGGCAGAGCTGGTTCCTGGAGTCCAGGGATTCTGGAGCTTCTTTCACATGTTTTTTTTTGGGGGGGGGGGCCGGGGTTGTATGGTTCCTGCCACAGTTGGGTATGGGGTCCAGTGTGTCCCAAAGCTTGCGTTGGCCTGCTAGTGGATAAGGCCAGTGCCCAGCTGGCCCCAGGGTAGGGTCTAGCCTGCTGTGGTGGGCTAGGTCCACAGGCTACAGACTGCAGTTTCTTGCATCCAGTGTTTGCCCCCTGGTGGGTGAGGCTGGTCTAGAGGCTTGTGAAGGCTACCTGGAGGGAAGAGCCGGTATCCACCCACTGGTTGGTGTAGCTGGGCTGGGCCATCTTAGAGGCTGTCTAGATGTGGCTGTGGGTTGAGGAAGTCTTTAGGCAGCTTGTCTGCTGATGCATGGGGCTCTGTCCCTGACCAGTTAGTTGTTTGGCCTGAGACATCCCAGCACTAGTGCCTACAGGCTGTTGGGTGTGGCCAGGTCTTGGAGCTAATGAGTCAAGATGGCAGCCACCAGCAGCAGTGTTCATGGAGTAAAATGTTTCCAAATATTGCTGCCACCAGTGTCTACGTCCCCATGGTGAGCCGCAGCCACCCCCCACCTTTCCAGGACACCCTCCAACACCAGCAGGTAGGTCTGGCCCAGGCTCCTATCCAATTACTGCTTTTGCCCTGGGTCCCAGTGCATGTGAGATTTTTTGTGTGCCCTTTAAGAGTGAAGTCTCTTCACTCTTATACTGCAGGACCACCCCTCTTTTTTTCTTTATGTCTTTAGTTGTAGAAGGTCTTTTCTTGTAGGTTCCATCTTTTTCATCGGTGGTTGTTCTGCAGATAGCTGTGATTTTGTCGTGCTTCTGAGAGAAGGTGAGCTCAGGGTCTTTCTAGTCTCCCATCTTGGCTGCTCTCCCCTTGTTTAGTATTTGGTGAATAACAGCAACTTACTGTATCCTGGGCTCAATACATACTAAACTCATTCTCCTGTACTTATTTTACCTAGAGCATTGATGATTGGAATTGATGTTCAGAATGATGACTCCAAGAGCCTTTAGGACTATTTATCATCAAATAACTATTCAATCCCTCATGGAATGAATGAAGGTTCAGAAAGTTGGAATAGCTCTCAACAACCTGTAATTCTTCCAGATACCTTACCTTTCATAGTTTCACTACGTTCTCCTATGCAAATGACTTCTTTACTTACATCCTAGTCCTGGCTTCATTCCCAACTCTCAGTTCCACATTTCCACCTGTCTACTGTCTACCATCTCCAAGCTTCCCTCTCATCACAGTAAATCAAGCAGGCCAATTGTCTGCTGTCATAGAGTTCGTATGCTGATTGAGAAATAGGACAAATAGGAGTATGTTATAATATCACATGGTGATTAATGCTGTGGGTGGTGCTAATTTTAGATAGGGTTGTCAGAGAAGGCCTCTTAGATAAAGTGCCAAGGTGTGAACATAATAAGAAAGGCATGGAAATAACTAGGAGAAAATTTTTCCAAGCTGAAGAAAAATGTCAAGAGGCCCTGAAGTGGAGTATATTTTGTGAGTTTGACTAAGAGCAAAGAGGCCAGTGGGAAGGAAAACCAGTAGTTGGGTAGTACTGCCTCTATTAAATCTATTTTTTTAATTTTGAGGTATAGTTGACTGACTTATTATATGTTTCATGTGTACAACATAGTGACTCAATTTTTAAATGTTATACTCCATTTACAGTTACTGTAAAATATTGGCTATATTCTATGCTGTACAATATGTCCTTATAGCTTATTTATTTTACACATAATGGGTTTTACCTCTTAATCCCCTGTCCCTAGTAAATCTTATGGGAACTTGGTTTGATCCTTTCTTCTTCTTTCAAAACATCAGTCATAACACTTTTACACCGACCTTTCAGAGTCTTCTCGTTTTCCTTAAACTGCTCTGTCCCCGCACTCTGTGCGTTAAACCCCAACTCCTAACATCTTATTAATGAAGATTTCTCAGTTACTCCCACCCGTATTGAATGATTCCTTTCCTGAATTTCTGCAGAAATATTGGCCTTCAGCACACACACTTTAATACAATGAACAGTTTTCATATACTCCCATTTTCTCTACTCACATTGTGAATTCCTTAATGCAGATACACATCTATTTTACTCTATTAATTTAGAGAAAGAAAAGAGGATTCATACAACTTATTGATAATACTTACATACTACTGGGTACTATATAAGATTATTATAATAATACAGAGGAATTACCTGTTAACCTTTAATTAAATAGAAACATGATTCATCACAACTCTGTATTTATTGAAAACCTCAAATTGGTAGAAATTTAAGAATGTTAAAATCCCTTTGAGTAAAAGAAATTGGAAATTGCCATATTTGTATTATATATATGCTATACATATTTATTTATAACCATCTGTGACATATACACATTTATACAAACTTGATATTCATTTTAATACTTTTCCAAATAAGGATATTCAACATTTATTAAGCATTTGATAGCTTTCAAAGCATATTCACATGTTATCATATATGAGTCTCAAAGCAGCCTGTGAATTACTAAGCAGGGTATTGTTTCGTTATTATTAGAGAAGTTAAGTGACTTGTCAGAGATCATGCACCTGGCAAGTGACAGGCTATACAGTCCCTAAGCCATTGTTTTTTCCACTATAAGCCAGAAATGATCTAAAGGTCTGCATTTCTTCTGATTATTCCATCATTCTGTCTTTTATATTGAGAGAGAGAAGGAGAGACTAAGCAAGGGATGTGGGGTTAGTTGAATTTTGAGCAGGTTTGTTTTAGATAATATTTACAAACAGTGTCTGTAGTGGATCAGGTATGCAGTTCTTATAAATTGAACTGAATATGGAAAACCCAGTTGCTGGCACATATAGGCACTTCATACCTGTTGATGAATGAGTGTTGCCAAATTTTTCTAACTTGAGTGCTTTTGTTTGTTTTTTTAGAGAATTCACTTATCTTTTCCCACCTTTGATGGGCTAAAAATAATCACATACAAATTTAAGGAAAAAAACCCTATATCCACTGAGGTTTTATGAGGGAGCACAGAAAATACACTTTTGATTACTGCCTAACTGCATCATGTCAAACATTGTGGTTACATTCTAGAAATTAGCAATGTCAATGTGGAATTATCCATGCACTCCTTGGCATCAAGATGCAGCTAATGTCAAATTAAAGTAGCTAAGTATGATGGATGATAATAAAGAGGAGACTTGGGGGAAGCTGTTTATGGGTTGTTCTCAGAACTGCCTAAATAAAAAAGAAAGAATATGCTCACATTGTCATATACTATACATCAAATGCACAGTCACCAATATTTGATAATTACATGAATATATCAACCAACTTAGAGTTGTAAAAACTTCGCCCATCCTTGGGGATGCTGCACCCTGTTATTATCATTTAAGAAGCTTTCCAGTGGAACCATTTAATATAGATTGCTGGTAAATAAGTTGAGGCCCAAGACCGGTGATTATTAACTTTTCTCTTTGTCCAATATATGTAGTTTCGTTATTGGGACCCATCATATATATTGACATAACATTGATATTATTTTTTTTATAGGATCCGGGAAGTTGATTACAAAGAACCTCTTATCTCCTGCATACTCAACCTGTTTTCAGCAATACTGTCAGTCCTGCACACCACAGCCATTATTTCCTGTGGCTTCTGCCCTTTCACTCTGCAGCACAAAAATAGGTAATTACTTTTTTACTTTACTTTTTATATGTTTACAAATTCTAAAAACAATAATGACTTTCAGGTTAGGCACCACTGGCAGTTTAAGTAACCCCTTTTAAAAGGTCTGTGGTTGTACCTCAGGGCCTTTGCCAATTCGATAGGTCATTAAATTCCTGAAAACACTATTTTCATTTGACATCATGGCCTCTATGGAGAATGTGAGCTGTTGGTACATTCTCCATCAAATACTTGAGAGTAACTTCTGAGCTTGTATCTTGATCAGTAACTTGGGATAGATTCACATTTGATATCATGACATTCAGAAATTTCCTAAGTCACTAAAGCTCTCATCTGAGCCCTTAATGAAATGTGATCATCTATCTGTTGATTGATCCATTGATATATAGATCAATCGATCTACCCATCTATCATCTCTGTGATTTCTTTTTCACCTGAAAGCAAACTGGATTGCTGTTTGTACAAAAGTTTTGGAGATAGATGTTTTTAAAGTCCTTGTCTTAGTCTGCCCAGGCTGTCATAACCAAATACCACAGACTAGTGGCTTAAACAACAGAAATTTATTTGTGCATAGTTCTGGAGGCTGGAAGTCTGAGATGAGGGTACCAGCGTAGTTGGCTTCTGGTGAGAACTCTCTTACAGGCTTATAGATGGCAGCCTCCTCACTGAGATCTCACATGGTGGAGAGAGAGCTCTTTGTTGGCTCTTTTCGTAAGGACAATAATCCTATTGGATCAGGATCCCACCCGTATTATCTTATTTAACCTTAATTACTTGTAGGCCTTAGCTCCAAATATAGTCACATTAGGGCTTCAACATATGAATTGGGGGAGGGGGGAATACAATTCAGTCCATAGCAGTCCATTATAGTTTTTGCACTTCAAAATGTTTGTTAGTTTATAAGTATGAGAAAAATATCCACAGACAGCATTCTGAAGAAAGTTAAATTTTCTTCTCACAAACTGAGATGAAATTCAAATCTGTTGGTCAGAGGACAGCTCAGTTACATTTTTGTTTGTTACACTGCACAAAATGTAATCATTTCTCCACAGTCACAGAATTGTTCTATCGGTAAATTTGCTTCAGAATGTTACTTATGGCTTGCTTCTATCAAACTCACCATATAGGAAATTTAAATGCACAAGTGAATTTCAGGGAGACTTTGAAGATGCATGTTACATATAAAAGTACATTAAATATACACAGGGAGAGATAAGTTTATCATTTTAATTGGATGTGTAAAACTATCTACCTACCTATCTATATCCAGAGGACATTTGTACAGATAAGTACGTCAAAATGTGCCCTGAAACTCATAAATTACACGACCCAGTATGGTGAAGAATTTAGTATAAGTATATCAAGGTTTAAGAAAAATGATTTTTATAAATCCCAGGATTTAAAAAGTTATAAAATTAATAATTGTGATATGTTAAAAACATGGTAGAATTTTTCAAACTGTGTACTCTACAGTGCCTTAAAAATGGCACTTGAGCTTGGGGAGGGGCAAGATGGCGGAAGAGTAAGACGCGGAGATCACCTTCCTCCCCACAGATACATGAGAAATACATCTACACGTGGAACTGCTCCTACAGAACACCCACTGAACGCTGGCAGAAGACGTCAGACCTCCCAAAAGGCAAGAAAATCCCCACGTACTTGGGTAGGGCAAAAGAAAAAAGAAATAACAGAGACAAAAGAATAGGGACGGGACCTGCACCAGTGGGAGGGAGCTGTGAAGGAGGAAAGGTTTCCACACACTAGGAAGCCCCTTCGTGGGCAGAGACTGCGGGTAGCAGAGGGGGGAAGCTTCGGAGCCACGGAGGAGAGCGCAGCCACAGTGGTGCGGAGGGCAAAGCGGAGATTCCCGCACAGAGGAGCGGTGCCGACCAGCACTCACCAGCCCGAGAGGCTTGTCTGCTCAGCCGCCGGGGCGGGCGGGGCCTGGGAGCTGGGGCTCGGGCTTCGGTGCTGGCCGGGAGGGAGTCCGGGAAAAAGACTGCAGCTGCCAAAGAGGCAAGAGAATTTTTCTTGCCTCTTTGTTTTGCGGCGCGCAAGGAGAGGGGATTCAGAGCGCCGCCTAAACGAGCTCCAGAGACGGGCGCGAGCCGCGGCTATCAGCGCGGATCCCACAGCAACAGGGACGCAGAGGGAAAAACGGAGAGATTCCCGCACAGAGGCTCGGCGCCGAGCAGCACTCACCAGCCCGAGAGGCTTGTCTGCTCACCCGCCGGGGCGGGCGGGGGCTGGGAGCTGAGGCGCGGGCTTCGGTCGGATCCCAGGGAGAGGACTGGGGTTGGCTGCGTGAACACAGCCTGAAGGGTCTAGCGCACCACAACTAGCCGGGAGGGTGCACGAGAAAAAGTCTGCAGCTGCCGAAGAGGCAGGAGACTTTTTCTTGCCTCTTTGTTTCGCGGCGTGCAAGGAGAGGGGATTCAGAGCGCCACTTAAACGAACTCCAGAGACGGGCACGAGCCGCGGCTATCAGCGCGGACCCCAGAGACGGGCATGAGACGCTAAGGCTGCTGCTGCCGCCACCAAACAGCCTGTGGGCGAGCACAGGTCATTCTCCACACCGCCCCTCCCGGGAGCCTGTGCAGCCCGCCACTGCCAGGCTCCCGTAATCCGGGGACAACTTCCCCGGGAGAGCGCACGGCGTGCCTCAGGCTGCTGCAACGTCACGCCGGCTTCTGCCGCCGCAGGCTCGCCCCGCCTCCTCCGTACCGCTCCCTCCCCCCGCCTGACTGAGCCAGAGCCCCCGAATCAGCTGCTCCTTTAACCCCGTTCTGTCTGGGCGGGGAACAGACGCCCTCAGGGGACCTACAGGCAGAGGCGGGTCCAAATCCAAAGCTGAACCCCGGGAGCTGTACGAACAAAGAAGAGAAAGGGAAATCTCTCCCAGCAGCCTCAGAAGCAGCGGATTAAAGCTCCACAAACAACTTGATGTGCCTGCATCTGTTGAATACCTGAATAGACAACGAATCATCCCAAATTTAGGAGATGGACTTTGGGAGCAGGATATATTAACTTTTCCCCTTTTCCTTTTTTTTGTGAGTGTAGATGTGTATGCTTCTGGGTGAGATTTTGTCTGTATAGCTTTGCTCTCACCGTTAGTCCTAGGGTTAGGTCCGTCTGTTTTTTTTTTTTTTTTTTTTTTTTTGGCTTAAAAATTTTTTTTTCCCTAATAAATGTTTTCTTAATAATTTTTTCCTTATTTTCTATTTTTAAAAAAAAATTTTAATAAGTTTTTTCATATTTTTTATTTAAAAAAATTTTTTTTTCTTAATAAATTTTTTCTAAATAATTTTTTTCTTATTTTTAGTATAAAAAATTAATAAATCTATTTTTAAAAATTTAAAAAAAATTTTTTTTCTTAATAAATTTACTCTTAATAATTTTTTTTCTTATTTTTTATTATAATTGCTTTATTTTATTTTATTTTATCCTCTTATTTTCTTTCTTTCCATTTTTTCTCCCTTTTATTCTGAGCCGTGTGGATGAAAGGCTCTTGGTGCTCCAGCCAGGCATCAGGGCTGTGCCTCTGAGGTGGGAGAGCCAACCTCAGGACACTGGTCCACAAGAGACCTCCCAGCTCCACGTAATACCAAACGGCGAAAATCTCTCACAGATCTCCATCTCAACATCAAGACCCAGCTTCACTCAACGACCAGCAAGCTACAGTGCTGGACACCCTATGCCAAACAACTAGCAAGAGAGGAACACAGCCCCATCCATTAACAGAGAGGCTGCCTAAAATCATAATAAGGCCACAGACACCCCAAAACACACCACCAGACGTGGACGAACCCACCAGAAAGACAACATCCAGCCTCATCCACCAGAACACAGGCACTAGTTCCCTCCACCAGGAAACCTACACAACCCACTGAACCAACCTTAGCCACTGGGGACAGATACCAAAAACAACGGGAACTACGAACCTGCAGCCTGTGAAAAGGAGACCCCAAACACAGTAAGATAAGCAAAATGAGAAGACAGAAAAACACACAGCAGATGAAGGAGCAGGGTCAAAACACACCAGACCTAACAAATGAAGAGGAAATAGGTAGTCTACCTGAAAAAGAATTCAGAATAATGATAGTAAGGATGATCCAAAGTCTTGGAAATAGAATAGACAAAATGCAAGAAACATTTAACAAGGACGTAGAAGAACTAAAGAGGAACCAAGAAACGATGACAAGCACAATAAATGAAATTAAAAATACTCTAGATGGGATCAATAGCAGAATAACTGAGGCAGAAGAACGGATAAGTGACCTGGAAGATAAAATGGTGGAAATAACTACTGCAGACCAGAATAAAGAAAAAAGAATGAAAAGAACTGAGGACAGTCTCCGAGACCTCTGGGACAACATTAAACGCACCAACATTCGAATTATAGGGGTCCCAGAAGAAGAAGAGAAAAAGAAAGGGACTGAGAAAATATTTGAAGAGATTATGGTTGAAAACTTCCCTAATATGGGAAAGGAAATAGTTAATCAAGTCCTGGAAGCACAGAGAGTCCCATACAGGATAAATCCAAGGAGAAACACACCAAGACACATATTAATCAAACTATCAAAAATTAAATATAAAGAAAACATATTAAAAGCAGCAAGGGAAAAACAACAGATAACACACAAGGGCATCCCCATAAGGTTAACAGCTGATCTTTCAGCAGAAACGCTGCAAGCCAGAAGGGAGTGGCAGGATATACTTAAAGTGATGAAGGAGAAAAACCTACAACCAAGATTACTCTACCCAGCAAGGATCTCATTCAGATTTGATGGAGAAATTAAAACCTTTACAGACAAGCAAAAGCTGAGAGAGTTCAGCACCACCAAACCAGCTTTACAACAAATGCTAAAGGAACTTCTCTAGGCAAGAAACACAAGAGAAGGAAAACACCTACAATAACAAACCCAAAACATTTAAGAAAATGGGAATAGGAACATACATATCGATAATTACCTTAAATGTAAATGGATTAAATGCTCCCACCAAAAGACACAGACTGGCTGAATGGATACAAAAACAAGACCCATATATATGCTGTCTACAAGAGACCCACTTCAGACCTAGAGACACATACAGACTGAAAGTGAGGGGATGGAAAAAGATATTCCATGCAAATGGAAATCAAAAGAAAGCTGGAGTAGCAATTCTCATATCAGACAAAATAGACTTTAAAATAAAGACAATTACAAGAGACAAAGACGGACACTATATAATGATCAAGGGATCGATCCAAGAGGAAGGTATAACAATTGTAAATATTTATGCACCCAACATAGGAGCACCTCAATACATAAGGCAAATACTAACAGCCATAAAAGGGGAAATTGACAGTAACACAATCATAGTAGGGGACTTTAACACCCCACTTTCACCAATGGACAGATCATCCAAAATGAAAATAAATAAGGAAACACAAGCTTTAAATGATACATTAAACAAGATGGACTTAATTGATATTTATAGGACATTCCACCCAAAAACAACAGAATACACATTTTTCTCAAGTGCTCATGGAACATTCTCCAGGATAGATCATATCTTGGGTCACAAATCAAGCCTTGGTAAATTTAAAAAAATTGAAATCGTATCAAGTATCTTTTCCGACCACAACGCTATGAGACTAGATATCAATTACAGGAAAAGATCTGTAAAAAATACAAACACATGGAGGCTACACAATACACTACTTAATAACGAAGTGATCACTGAAGAAATCAAAGGGGAAATCAAAAAATACCTAGAAACAAATGACAATGGAGACACGACGATCCAAAACCTATGGGATGCAGCAAAAGCAGTTCTAAGAGGGAAGTTTATAGCAATACAAGCCTACATCAAGAAACAGGAAACATCTCGAATAAACAACCTAACCTTGCACCTAAAGCAATTAGAGAAAGAAGAACAAAAAAACCCCAAAGCTAGCAGAAGGAAAGAAATCATAAAGATCAGATCAGAAATAAATGAAAAAGAAATGAAGGAAACAATAGCAAAAATCAATGAAACTAAAAGCTGGTTCTTTGAGAAGATAAACAAAATTGATAAACCATTAGCCAGACTCATCAAGAGAAAAAAGGAGAAGACTCAAATTAATAGAATTAGAAATGAAAAAGGAGAAGTAACCACTGACACTGCAGAAATACAAACGATCATAAGAGATTACTACAAGCAACTCTATGCTAATAAAATGGACAACCTGGAAGAAATGGACAGATTCTTAGAAATGCACAACCTGCCGAGACTGAACCAGGAAGAAATAGAAAATATGAACAGACCAATCACAAGCACTGAAATTGAAACTGTGATTAAAAATCTTCCAACACACAAAAGCCCAGGACCAGATGGCTTCACAGGCGAATTCTATCAAACATTTAGAGAAGAGCTAACACCTATCCTTCTCAAACTCTTCCAAAATATTGCAGAGGGAGGAACACTCCCCAACTCATTCTACGAGGCCACCATCACCCTGATACCAAAACCAGGCAAAGATGTCACAAAGAAAGAAAACTACAGGCCAATATCACTGATGAACATAGATGCAAAAATCCTCAACAAAATACTAGCAAACAGAATCCAACAGCACATTAAAAGGATCATACACCATGATCAAGTGGGGTTTATTCCAGGAATGCAAGGATTCTTCAGTATACGCAAATCAATCAACGTGATACATCATATTAACAAATTGAAGGAGAAAAACCATATGATCATCTCAATAGATGCAGAGAAAGCTTTCGACAAAATTCAACACCCATTTATGATAAAAGTCCTGCAGAAAGTAGGCATAGAGGGAACTTTCCTCAACATAATAAAGGCCGTAGATGACAAACCCACAGCCAACATTGTCCTCAATGGTGAAAAACTGAAACCATTTCCACTAAGATCAGGAACAAGACAAGGTTGCCCACTCTCACCACTATTATTCAACATAGTTTTGGAAGTGTTAGCCACAGCAATCAGAGACGAAAAAGAAATAAAAGGAATCCAAATCGGAAAAGAAGAAGTAAAGCTGTCACTGTTTGCAGATGACATGATACTATACATAGAGAATCCAAAAGATGCTACCAGAAAACTACTAGAGCTAATCAATGAATTTGGTAAAGTAGCAGGATACAAAATTAATGCACAGAAATCTCTTGCATTCCTGTATACTAATGATGAAAAATCTGAAAGTGAAATTAAGAAAACACTCCCGTTTACCATTGCAACAAAAAGAATAAAATACCTAGGAATAAACCTACCTAAGGAGACAAAAGACCTGTATGCAGAAAATTATAGGACACTGATGAAAGAAATTAAAGATGATACAAATAGATGGAGAGATATACCATGTTCTTGGATTGGAAGAATCAACATTGTGAAAATGACTCTGCTACCCAAAGCAATCTACAGATTCAATGCAATCCCTATCAAACTACCACTGGCATTTTTCACAGAACTAGAACAAAAAATTTCACAATTTGTATGGAAACACAAAAGACCCCGAATAACCAAAGCAATCTTGAGAACGAAAAATGGAGCTGGAGGAATCAGGCTCCCTGACTTCAGACTATATTACAAAGCTACAGTAATCAAGACAGTTTGGTACTGGCACAAAAACAGAAATATAGATCAATGGAACAGGATAGAAAGCCCAGAGATAAGCCCACGCACATATGGTCACCTTATCTTTGATAAAGGAGGCAAGCATATACAGTGGAGAAAAGACAGCCTCTTCAATAAGTGGTGCTGGGAAAATTGGTCAGGTACATGTAAAAGTATGAAATTAGAACACTCCCTAACACCATACACAAAAATAAACTCAAAATGGATTAAAGACCTAAGTGTAAGGCCAGACACTATCAAACTCTTAGAGGAAAACATAGGCAGAACACTGTATGACATAAGTCACAGCAAGATCCTTTTTGACCCAGGTCCTAGAGAAATGGAAATAAAAACACAAATAAACAAATGGGACCTAATGAAACTTAAAAGCTTTTGCACAGCAAAGGAAACCATAAACAAGACCAAAAGACAACCCTCAGAATGGGAGAAAATATTTGCAAATGAAGCAACGGACAAAGGATTAATCTCCAAGATTTACAAGCAGCTCATGCAGCTCAATAACAAAAAAACAAACAACCCAATCCAAAAATGGGCAGAAGACCTAAATAGACATTTCTCCAAAGAAGAGATACAGATTGCCAACAGACACATGAAAGAATGCTCAACATCATTAATCATTAGAGAAATGCAAATCAAAACTACAATGAGGTATCATCTCACACCGGTCAGAATGGCCATCATCAAAAAATCTAGAAACAATAAATGCTGGAGAGGGTGTGGAGAAAAGGGAACACTCTTGCACTGTTGGTGGGAATGTAAATTGATACAGCCACTATGGAGAACAGTATGGAGGTTCCTTAAAAAACTAAAAATAGAACTACCATATGACCCAGCAATCCCACTACTGGGCATATACCCTGAGAAAACCATAATTCAGAAAGAGTCATGTACCAAAATATTCATTGCAGCTCTGTTTACAATAGCCAGGACATGGAAGCAACCTAGGTGTCCATCATCGGATGAATGGATAAAGAAGATGTGGCACATATATACAATGGAATATTACTCAGCCATAAAAAGAAATGAAATGGAGGTGTTTGTAATGAGGTGGATGGAGTTAGAGTCTGTCATACAGAGTGAAGTAAGTCAGAAAGAGAAAAACAAATACAGTATGCTAACACATATATATGGAATCTAAGGGAAAAAAAAAAAAAAAAAAAAAAAGAGGTCATGAAGAACCTAGTGGCAAGATGGGAATAAAGACACAGACCTACTAGAGAATGGACTTGAGGATATGGGGAGGGGGAGGGGTGAGATGTGACAGGGTGAGAGAGTGTCATGGACATATATACACTACCAAATGTAAAATAGATAACTAGTGGGAAGCAGCCGCATAGCACAGGGAGATAAGCTCGGTGCTTTGTGACCACCTAGAGGGGTGGGATAGGGAGGGTGGGAGGGAGGGAGATGCAAGAGGGAAGAGATATGGCAACATATGTATAGGTGTAACTGATTCACTTTGTTGTAAAGCAGAAGCTAGCACACCATTGTAAAGCAATTATACTTCAATAAAGATGTTTAAAAAAAAATAATAATAAATAAAAAAAAAAAATGGCACTTGAGTTAGAAAAAAATAGAGCTAATTGATTTATAAATAACAGTTAAGAGACATATTTATAACTGACAATTATGAATGCCTTGTACTCTCTCTCCTGGCATTTATTAGATGTTTGTTATCTAATAAATAGTGACAGTGTCATGGAGACAAAAGATTCAGATAGACCTGAATATGAATTCTGGGTCTACCAGTTGATTTGCCATATGATTGTGGACTCCTCACTTAACTTTTTCGTAGAGCTTCTGGGTAGATTAATCTTTTTTAAAATCTATTTAAAATACCTAACACTGTGCCTTGCGTGTAGTAGGTATTGGATATATATGTTAGTTCCCTTTCTTCCCTCTCTCTGTTACTATCACACTGAATATAATACAAACCCATAGTGTAGATTAAAGCATTTAGGTCATCAACAGTGCTCACATACATGAGCTCAGACCACCTGAGCCTATGGCTATAAAAATAGATAGAATTACCTGGAAGGTATGGGTCCTGTCAACAAAAAATTAATCAGTTGATGTAAGAAAGAAATGGAAAATTTTATTCGAGGCAAATTTGAAGATTATAACCCAGGAAGAGCATCTCAGAAAGCTCTGATAACTGTTCTGCCCGTTAGAAGTCAAGGTACAGTAATACAAGTTTTTTGAGACAGAAGGCTATACATTAAGTGACGTATTATTAACAGTTTACATACTTCAGATCTAAGTTTACATACTTCAGATCTGACCCTTACAAAGTCAAGAAGGAATGCTATCTTTTAAGGAGCTGTCTGTCTTGTTGATGCTAGGAGAATGTTGCTCTTTATGCTTGAGCAGGTATGTTTGCTGATGATGGGGGAGGTCAATGCAATGCAGATATACAATGCATAGTAGGGGGGAGAGAGGAGGCCAAAGGGCAGAGAAATTTTAAGTATTGCTTATCTTGCCATAAAATATGGATTTCATTTCACAACGTCCCCCTGTTAATCATTAATCTTTCAGTAGAAAGCACTAGGTGATCAAATATTTGGCCCCTTGAAGTCTAAGCGGCTGCTTGCCTGCTCTAGGGTCCATCATGTCTCTTGATGCTGGGGCCCAATAGCCTGGTTCTCTCTTTTTTGTCGGGGTTATACTAGCAGAATGTTCAGCGAGGACTGGCAGCCAAGTCTAGGTTATCCAGTAAGGGACTTAAGCCAGTTTTCCTTGCATGTGCGTTATGTATGCCCATTATTTTATAACAAACTAACTGTAGATGTGATCTTTAATTTCAAGTCATTTAGACATCATCATCTTAGTGTGAGCAGGTGAAAAAGTCAAAAGCCTATCAATCACCTTATAAGTTCTACAAACTGTAATTTAAATTGGTAGTAGGAGCAACAACATCATTTTCCTATTATTTCCCCTAAACTTGGAAGAGGATTGTTCAGAGAAGAAATTTGACACTTCAAATAGTGTGGCCAACTGGTCATACCACTGGAAAACTGATAGGTGCCAGAGTGCTGACATTACAGATTACCATCACAGACTGACAGGGTCTGTTTCCAGGGCTACCCATTGGTGACCTTGAGCCCAAGGGAAATCGATTATGTATCTATCTATCTATCTATCTATCTTCGTAACCAACCTGGGGAGAACTAGGTCATAAACTTGTTCCATAAATCCATTAGGTCCAGTTAGGAGCTACGCAATATTCAATATCTAATGGAAAGGAGTATTTATGGCCAGGTTCAAAACAGGCATCATTAATTGGCCAGGGTCTCATTTAGTGATATTGGTGGTAACATTAGCTTGCATGATGTAAAGTTTCTTTCTTTTAAACTATAATACAATTTCTGAGGACCATCACTTAGAGTCTTGGAGAGGAGAAATCCACCAAGGCAACCTGGGAGTACTAGACATAGGTGACTGGCCACAAACTCAGCAATTAGACTGATTTTTGAAACTTTCATATGATTGAGCCCAAGAAATACATTTAGCTCATAAGCAAAAATGTGAGCAATTGTCAAAGTAGAATCTTGGGTCAGCTGTCTACTTCAGATGTTGTCTTCTTCTTGTCCTGGTCAGTTAGTACTGGTCTTAGTTCAAGTCAGATGTCAGAAACAGGAGTTGTAGTTCATTCAGGAGAGGCCTGATAAGGTCCCTTCCAATGTGGCCATAAACAGTTCTTTATCTGATATCTTTTCCAGTATGAATAATCTCCTGGTTGCAGGTCTTGGCACATCTGATTTTCATCCAAAATTAGATTACTGTGATAAATTTCAGAAACAAACTTTTAATGACTAAACTTTACAAAAAGTTATCTGGGAATTGCATCTTAGCCAGTAAATACAGACCTCAATTAACAAAACTAGGACTTAATATTCACTGAAACAATCTTTTTCTCTCTAAAATTACCTGCATTTCTACCAATTAATTTGTTTGCAAAATAAGTCTGGTTAATTGAGACTCTTTAAATTGGCTGTGCTGGAACTTTCCATAAAGAATCTCAGATTAAACTTTAAAACCTCAAGGCCAGGAAAAATGTACCAAGTGTCATAGATTGTGCCTTTGGTATCTGTAGATTTGGGTGAATACTTCTCTTCTCGAGGTCCCCAAAATACCTTGAGATTCCTGCATCTGTTAGGAGGTGGCCTTCCTTATATACCTGAGAAAGCTGCTGGGAACCTAAAAGTTTCCAAATTCTGGAGGGATCAGGTAGAGAGAAAAAAGATAAATGTTTCAATTTTACTTACAGAAGTATAATTTAAAGGTTTCCTTATATCTAGAAAACACAGATTAAAAACCAATAACATTTCAGACAAAAACAAAAATTATAACCATATTCATACATTTGCTTAGTCCTATGTGACTAATCCTTGATCTTAATCTTCTGTTAACAGTTTTACGAAGCCATCAGGTTTTCCATTAGAATTCTTTAATTTCTTACCCAGTTCAGTGGCATGATCTGAAAGTTATCAGAAACCTATGCTTGTCAAGAAGTCCTTGCTATGAATCTTCTTGAAGATGAAGCATTTTGCAAAGAGGATCAGAGTACAATGATAACTGTCTGTAAATGACAAAAGACTTAAAAAGTCAAGGTTAAAGACTGATTACAATGCAGTTGAAAAGAAACTTGGTTGCTGCTGTGACATACAACATTTGAGGTAATTTTATGACTGATACCATTTACCATGACATACCAGAGTCTAGGAGTTCATATAATTTCTCGAATGTGTACATTCACACTGTATACCCATAGGATAGAATCTAAGAAGTTTTATCACCACTTATTTGATAATGCTTCCCATGTAATTTAACATACCAAATAAGCCTAATTAGTTTAATATTCTTCTCTCTGAGATGTAGAGAAAACAAATATTTCGAGGTTTCAAGGACCCTTTGTAAAACCTCAAAGTTAGCTAGAGGTCGAATGAACTTCATTTAGAATTCGATCTTTGGGAAGTTTATCAAAAATATCAAGAAGTTTTAGAACACTTGATCAAATAGAATCACAAGTCACTGTGAAACAATACCCATTCACTTAACCAAATGACAATAAAAGACCTCAATGACAAATACAGATCACTTCAAGGCAAAGACCCTCACACAGTCTTACACAAAAGAAGTTCAATATTTTAAGAAAACTTTGTCTTCTTAGAGAGAAAACTAAATTCAGGTTTCGTATGACTTTACCCATAAAATTCATTTTCTAAATTAAATTCAATCTTACCTTAGCCAATTCTGACCATGTACAAAACTCTCTGTGTTCTTCCTCCACACATCTTCCATAACTTTCTGTATCCTTATTAATCTGTCCCTCACTTCCCTTTCCATTCAGAAACAACCAGCTCTAAGAGAAAATCACCTTTTTTTTTTAACAAAATGCATTGCCATTACTCATACTTGTTTTTTTTTTTACGGAAAATACACACCCTACTTTCCTTGCAATAGTGAAGTGTTTCCCCTTATAAGTCTTAACCTTAAAACCTTAAACTGTCATACCAGCATTTCTTGACTGGCACTTATGAATGTATTTCATAACCTCTAGAGATGTACACCGTCTCATAGAATTTCTTTCCTCAATGTGGTACAAGATATGTGTCTACTGAACCCAAACATCTTTAGTTTCTCAATGTTCCCGTATTTTATCCTAGTTGAAATGACCTGGATAGTGAATGAATTCTTGTAATTTAACTTAGTTTAGTTTCAAGTTACCAGAATCTAGAGAGATACTATCCTTAAAGCAGATTTTCCCAAAACACAAATATTCCAAAGAGTTTACCTAAAAGCTCTTAGATCATTTACCTCTATTTTATTTACTTAAAAGTTTTGTCATATTGTGGGTTTTTTTTGCTGACAGACTTTATAACAAGGAATAATAAGGTCTTATTTGATTTCTAGTAAACCTAGGTACAATAAAAGTATTATACTTAATGCTGATAACTCTAAAGACATGTCTATATTAATCAAACCAACAAGCTTAAGCTAACTTTAATACCAGATATTAATTCAGTCCTGAATATTTCCCAGATCACGTGAACCTGAAGTTCATTTTGGCCAGTTTCTTTTATATTTCTGAGTATTTGTATGAGCACTTAATTTCCTTTAAGCCAATTAACTAGAGCTCTTTTACAGATTAATTTTGGCAGTACCACACATCTACAACACACATACAGATTTGTACAAACACAGAGACCTCATAGTTCCCATCCCCAAATTTCAGCCATGAATCAAGTACAACAATATAAAACCCATCAGTTACAAAAGAGATTGGATTCAAGTTGGGTTTCTGGCAGATGGAACAAATCAAGGTCACCTGTCTAGATGGATAAACCCTTTTTACAAATATTTATGGAAAAGACACTTAAGATTTCTATTTGTGCCAAATCAAGTTCCAAATTCCCTACCCCATTTCCTGAAATTTGTATTAAACAGATGGTGGAGATAAGGGTTCCTGGAGAAGACCAGGTAGAACATTTGCATCTCAAAGGCATAGGAGAAGAAAAGCAAGTTCCTCCTAGGATGACTTTGTTCCCTTAAGGCCAGAAAAAAATCCTTTCCTCAGTACTTACAAGCCTCTTAAGATAAGTAGGGGAAGTTTGGGGAGTAGTAAAAGGATTGGTGGGCTTTGGATTATTTCTGGAGCTGCACCTCTGGTCCTGTAAATACTAGATTTGTAAAAACAAGGAGAGTTGTTTTTTTCCTCAAAGAATTGGGTGGCCACCTCAATGTATCAAAGGACTGACACACCCATTCACCTATAATGGAATATTTTACTTTCCCTCATTTAGCTTGGAGGAGAGGGCCCCCACCAAAAAACATTCCTATCAGGCTCCAAATATCAGCTATATAGTCAGTTTAGTCAGACCAGTGGCCTTCCATTTTGGTAATCCATTTACAAATACTTTTGAGGATATTCCCCGGACTTAAACTCTCTAGTACAGCCCTCAGTTAGGCCTTTGATCTGAAGAGTCTTGCCTACAGCCTCACGTGGTCCCTTTTCTAAAGGTAACCACTTAATAGTCTCTTTAGAGTGGAAAAGCAATTCAGAAGATTATTACAATGAGTACTCAAACAAAGATAGAGGGGAGCAGTAGTTAAAGTTTTAGGTACCTTTTAGTATCATTACTCTTTCATCAGCCTTCTACAACAAATCTTTCAATAAGGCTATTTTGGACTTTTTGAAGCCTTTTGGGGCTACCACATACCAATTAAAATAGGTATGTGAGTTTAAGATGAGAGCTGTCTAAAATTTTAACAATTTAGATGTTTCTCAAATTCAATAGATCCATGGAGATAGCCCTACATATGTTTTTCCCTGCTATACTAATTGTAGAAAAGAGAAAAACACCACTGTTATTTCCAGTAGACCCTGCAGGCACAGATCCAGAAGACCACTGGCTTTAACTGCACACTCAAAATTGTTTGGGAATGTCAAAATAACCCCACCTTGGCCATTTCAGGGCCCAATTTTCTTTAGTTCCCAATTAAGTACTTGTAAGCATACATAAGCCCAGCCTGTATTTCCATAGGTGACTTGTTTGCACGGGAGCTGTTTGACCTTTGAGGCACAATTTCCCAGTATCAATTTCATAGCTGAATTCAAATATGAGATGTGATCTGAACGACTTTCTGAGGACAGTGTGGTGGATCGCACGTGTGCTGCTTCTGAGTGTGGCACCCCAAGGAGTTACCCTTGGGTTGGTTCGACTTCTTTTACATGGCTCGGTTTCTCCCTATGGGAACCTAAAACCGTCAGAGGTGCTCAGAGTGCTAGAGTATCAGCTTCTGTTGTGCCTTCCCACTTGAGCAGTACTTACTTAATGGTCGTGGTGGGTCTCCCCTATAGGACCACTGCATGTCATGAGGATTGATTCTCAGACACTTCCACAAGGTCCTCAGTTGCCTGAGGATACCTTGTGGCCAGAAGGAGCAAAATGGCCCTTTACTCTTCAGAGCTGAATAATTCAGTCTCGCATTTCACTAGCAAAAGTTTTGTTCAGACCATATATCAGCTCATTTTTTTCGATTTAAGGCAAATTTAACATAAACCCAGCCACCTATGTTTCCCTGGGCCTCTGCCCAGACCCCCTAGACCCTCCCTAGGTAATGCACTGGTGCCCCTTAAGACTCCAAGTATTAAGTGAAAACCAGCTCAAATAAAATTTTTAGGATCATCACCCAAATAATGAGATCCGAATATCAGAAGAACTCATGGGAACACCTAAGGAGTACCGTGAAGCCGGTGAGGCTCAGTGGGCCCATGCTGGTACCAAGCGCCAGTTTGGGATAGACTCCAGGTGTCCTCTCACTGGTGTCTCTGATATCCTGCCAGCTGCACCAAGCATATGTCGATGAAAAATTAATCAGTCGATCTAAGAAAGAAATGGAAAGTTTTATTTGAGCCAAATTTGAGGATTATGACACAGGAAGAGCATCTCAGAAAGCTCTGAGAACTGCTCCACCTGTTAGAAGTCAAGGCACAGTTATATAAACTTTTTGAGACAGAGGGCTGTACATTAAATGACATATTATTGACAATTTACATAATCCAGATCTAAGCAACCCCTTACAAGGTCAGGAAGGAATGTTTTCTTTTAAGGAGTTGTCTTACCGATGCTAGGAGAATGGTGCTCTTCATTGCTGAGCAAGTATTTTTGCCCATGGGGAGGTTTGGTCGATGTATAATGTGGATACACAAACCACAGTAGCAGGGGGAGAGGAGGCCAAAGGGCAGAGAAAACTTTTTCTAATGTTTAAATTTTTCTTGTCTTGCCATAAAATATGAATTTTATTTCACAGTCCCTTTTATAATCTGCCCATGACAGCTATTCTGGCCTGGATGGGAACAGCTCACTACCAGCCTTGGCCCCTTCCCAACTAGTCACCATGTCTAAATGTGAGCCTCTGTTGCTCTAAGTCACTGGCCTTCAAGGAGTAAAAGAAGTGGAATCAAAAGAGTAAAGAAAAGTCAGGAAGATTCTCAAAGCTTAAGTGTTCTCATCCTGGTCTAGAGCATGCTGATTAGGTATCTAAATAAACAGTTATAGCCCTGATGATATACGTGAACAGGTGGGTTCCTGAAGTCATTGCAGAGGCCTTAGCCCTGGCAATGTTTAGTGCAGGAGAGGAAAGGGTATTATATTTGTTCCAGGGCAAATGAAATTTTCCCCAAAATCATACCTCACCTAGTCGGTTGTTAAGATTTTGCAAGAGAAGGAAAACTTTTAGTAAGCTGAATTTTGCTTTGTGGAGAGGGAAGGATGAAACTGAGCCATCTGAAAATACACATTTTATATCTTTATGGAGCTTTTCTTATGTAATAAACAGCGAGGTAGGCACTGGAAAGAAAATACTAAATAAAATGGCCATGGTCTTCAGCCCTCACTCAACCCACAGTCTACAGGGATGACATACTTTTAAGTATTTCCTGATGCCAACACAAAGCTCATTTGACTATTGAAAGTGTTTCCTGCTGTTTTCCCAAATGTCAAACTCATGTCTTCTCATATCCATCCATATGGCCTAACTCACCTGAAATCCATTATCCCCTTCTCACACTTACTCCTTTTTTTTTATGGGCGGGGAAGTATTTCAGAATCATTATTATTATTTGGTCTCAAACCAAGGTGAATCATCATGTTCTCTGAAAGTGAAGTTCCTGAAAGTCTTGCTTCCATAAACCATCCATTGGCCAATTTGGAATCTTCTCTTGAGAAAAAGAATCAGTCAGCAGGTATTTGGGGAGAGCTTCTGTTTTAATCTTATGAAGATAAAAGTTAAGGCCCCTATGAACGTACTCTTTTTCAACTCTGAATGACACACTTTCATTCAGAGATCCTTAAGTTAAACTAAATTTAGTGTCAGGATCAAGCTTTGAGAGCAAATTGATGAATTTAAATTAACTGCCTTAGTTAGACAAACTGTAACTATGGTGTACCCTTCCTTCTTCTATGCCCAAATATCCTGATCTTGATGAGCAGCTTCTCTTGGCGCTATCTGGCCCGAGATTTCCACCTAATTCATATGGTTTCTTTGAAAATCAAACCTCAAGAACATAATTTCCTCCGTCTGACAGCCTGTGGCCTCTGAAGTGCATTCCTCTAAGGGTAAGACATCAGCCTGAGAGGGTGGCCACGCTAAATGAGGTCTTATAACAGATACGATCTAGGGAGAAGTGGGTGAATAAGAATAATGAGTTTAGTAAACAGCAGTAGCTAGGTATTGAGCATTCACTGCATGCTCACGTACACGGAACCGCTACACCACCACCGTGAGGCAGCTACTAGTATTAGCACATTTTACAGAACAGCCACAGAGAAGTTAAAAATCATATATAAGATCACACAGCTAGGATGTAGCTGAGTGATCTTCAGTTCAGGTGGAGAAACTGCCCGTAATCACGACACTATAGAAAAAAGCTTTACTCTAAGACTCAGAAATAAGACTAGCTCACTCAGTACTGATAGGTTTAAAATCCTTTTTATCCTTGGTTACTTGCAAAAGAGAGACCAGTTTTTAGTAAAAGTTTTCAGCTATTGAGTTTGTATTGGGAACCCTCGGCCAACCACATTTCATACACACAGATTTAATAACATTTGAAAAACATAACTGATAAAGGACTTCAATGTAGAATATTAAAAAAAATCTCAAAACCAGTAATAATAATTTTAAAAACCCAATTAACAAATGGGTAAACTATTTGAACAGCTTGTTCACCAAAGATGATGGCCAATAAGCACAGAAAAAGATTCCCAGTATCATAAGTCATTAGAAAAGTGCAAATGAAAACACAGTGCTTTCCCATTACATGCTTGCTGAATGGTTAAAAATTCAATAGTCTGTTTATACCAAGTGTTGGTGAGGATATCAAGGAACTAAAACCCTCGAATACTGGTGTTTATGTAAAATGGTAGAAACATTTTAGAAAATAACTTGGCAGTTTCTTGCACACTTACCAAATGAAATAATAGGCATTCTACTCCTTGGTATTTACGCAAAAGAAAATAAAGCAGATGTCCACATAAAGACCTGAACACAAATGTTCATATCTGACTTATTGGTAATAGCCAAAACCCTGGAATATTTGTATGGCCAAACTGTGGTATATTTATACAATGGAATACTATTAATCAACAAAAAGGCATGAAATATTGATACATTCAACAACATGGATTAATCTCTCAAAATAATTATATTGAGCAAAAGAAGCCAGACATGGAAGATTACATAATTTATGATTCCAATTATATAAAACTCTAGACAATGCAAACTAATCTACAGTGACAGAAAGCAGAGCAATGGTTGCCTAGAAGAAGGGTAACAGGGAGGGATAGGACCCAGGGACTACAGAAATATGAGAAACTTCAGGGAACAACAGATCTGGTCACTATCTTGATTATAGTTATGGTTTTTCAAAACTTATCAAATTGAACATTTTAATATGTGAAGATTATTGTATGTCAGGTATACCACAATAATAAAGCTGTAAAAAGAAAAAAATGGCAGTTGAGAAACACAAAGAAGATTTCTCTAAAATTTTCACTGTTGGTGGTTTGTGGCATTAACATTTCTGGGGATATTTTACGTGTATTTTGTGGGACTCTGTAGTACTCAAAATATTCTAATTCTAGTGTATAATTCTGAAAACTTTGATAGCTCTGGAGAAAGTGTTTGCCTGCAGGGAAGTCTCCCCATTGTCTTTCAAATCTACCAAGTAGTTTGGCTGCTTTTCCTGATACAAATTTGGATTAGGCTTGACTACAAGTATGGGAGGCGATACTTGGTGATCCTCCTGAGAAGTAACCTACTGATGGAACCATGTGATCAAACAATACCCCAGGAGATGTACATCTGGATCATTTCAGGGTACTTTTTAAAATGGTCAGTCATTTCAGAATGCCAGAGAAATCTGTTTTTCCACATAGAAAAAGGAGACTTCTGGAACCCCTGATTGCAGATACATATTTCAGTTCTCCTTAGTGCCTATGATTAACTTCTGTTATTGACAACAATAACAACAAAGTTACATATATTGAAGGCTTGATGAGTGTCCAGTTAACAACTTCTTTCTACCAGAGGATATTCAAAACTCAATAAATAACATTCGTTATTTAAGAATGTCACCACTTCTGGATTTTCAACTATAGCATTTCAATCCCAAGAGTGAACCTAAGCTTTAACAACCATTTTTTCTCCACATTATAGTACTATAAAGTGAAAGATTCTATGATGTATTTCACACATTTTTGAATGTGCATCAGAGTTTTGTAATAGTCTTTGGAAAAAACAAAAAACTTTGCAAAGTGAAATCCAGCAAATTATGAGCATGTATTACAGATATTAGTATCAAAGTATATCTTCTCAAATCTACCCTTGGGAAATACTTGAATCCCTTAAAAAGAGATGATTTTTCAGGCAGTTTTATTATACATTTCTTGTGATAGAATACTTTTACTTTGTTATTATAAATAAATGCATTTATATGTATACATATATCCACACACTATACACAATTAATGATCATTAAATATGGTCTGTTTATATTTTTCACCAAGCCCAAGACTTATAAAAGTAGGAATGCTGAATTATAATAAGTATATTAGTAATCAAATGAATTTAATTTTTACATTTCATAGATGTGATTCAGTTTCATTTTGTATTATACTTCACATCATGGATTCAGGCCTAGGCAGCATTTAATTGATACCTTTAATAAACTCAGAGTTATTTGTGAGCTAACAAATCCTAATCCTTCAAGACAGAAGTGTAAACAGGACCCGCATTCATGAGTCACATAATTGTTTTTTCTTTACTGAAAATAATTTTTATTTGATCTACCACCATATGTGTATCTATAGTTATTTACACACACACTGAAATCCACTCACTCAGTCCTATACACACACTCAAATGCAGAAGATCCATTAACTGAGGCATTCATTTGTAAACAGAAAATGGTTCAAATATAGTGCGTTATTCAATCAAGAAAACAGATTTTTTTTTTTTAATTGGGTGTTTTTTTTTTTTTTCCTGGCAAAAAGTAAAATAATTAGTTCTCTCTGTTTTGTGGATTTTGATGCCACAGAACTTTTTTTTTTAAATGTATTGCACTTGGGAAAATGTTTGATAATATTCAAAATACTGATGAGGTTTTTAAAACTATTTTAGATAATTTACATGATTTCATGTGCACAAGAGCCACTGCCCTCATGCTGCTTTTTATGGACCACAAGTCACTAAATAATACTGTGATTTTACTCCTATGCTTTATCTTCTGGCAAGTGATAATCTATCTATCTCTATAGCCTGCCATTCAGTTTCCAAAACAGTATAAAAGGGAAGCAGATTAAATAAGGGCATTTGATAAAACTTTATTTTACACAGAAAAATACAGATTAGTGAATATTTAAAAGTAGGCTGACTGCAAGGCAGTATCAAATTTCCAGAAACAGCCTTATTTAAAAGATGTCTGGGTGGTTTTATTTTGTTGGGAACGGAATAGATGGAGCAACCCAGAATGGAGACAGGAACAAACATTCTCAAAAGGCACCGTGAGCACCTCCTTCTAGAATTTCTTTTATTATACATCCCTATTATCAAATGGGCACTTCTTCAAGCTAAATTAAAAACAAACTTTTACATAATATTTATGTATTTTTGGTATTTTCAGTATAAATCAGTAACGGAGAGCAGTGCCTCTATATAATCCATACTCTCAAACTTCTAAAATATTCTAAAACATGGTGATGGTTACAGAGGAAGTTTATCCTACAGTTGACATTGAAAACTCTTCTCAGTCTTACCTGTATATGCATCTTGGTATCTTGTTACTGGAGGAAAAAAACATCTAGTAGCAGTTCAAGCATTTAGGTCATATTTATTATAATATGCAGGTAATCCAGGTCATAGGCTGATACCATCATATTTTACTATCCATTATTATCTCAAATTAACCTGATGTGGTTTTGGATTAGAAGAATTAATATTGTTAAAATGGCCACACAATCCAAAGCAATCTACAGATTTACTACAATTCCTGTCAAATTACCCATGACATTTTTCATAGAACTAGAACAAATAATCCTAAAATTTATATGGAACAACAAAAGACCCAGACTTGCCAAAGCAATTCTGAGGAAAAAGAACAAAGCTGGAGGCATAACCCTCCCAGACTTCAGCCAGTACTGCAAAGCTACAGTAATCAAAACCGCATGGTATTGGCACAAAAACAGATATATGGAACAGAATAGAGGGCCCAGAAATAAATGCACACAACTACAGTAAATTAATCTATGACAAAGGAGGTAAGAATATGCAATGGAGAAAACGCAGTTTCTTCAGTAAGTGGTAGTGGGAAAGCTGGAGAGCTGCATGTAAATCAATGAAGTTAGAACACTCTGTCACACCATACACAAAAATAAACTCAAAAATGGCCTAAAGACTTAAATATAAGACATGATCCCATAAAACTCCTAGAAGAGAAGAGAACATGGGCAAAACATTCTCTGACATAAATCACAGCAATGTTTTCTTAGGTCAGTCTCCCAAGGCAGAAGAAATAAAAGCAAAAATAAACAAATGGGACCTAATCAAACTTATAAGCTTTTGCACAGCAAAGGAAACCATAAACAAAACAAAAATACAACCTATGGAATGGGAGAAAATATTTGAAAATGATGTGACCAACAAAGGCTTAATTTCCAAAATATATAAACAGCTCATACAGCTCAGTGTGTATATATACATATACATTTATATATATATATATATATATAAAAGTCCAATAAAAAAAATGGGCAGAAGACCTAAATAGACACTTCTCCAAGGAAGACATACAGATGGCCAAGAGGCACATGAAAAGATGCTCAAAATTGCTATTAAATAAATGCAAATCAAAACCACAATGAGATATCACCTCCCACTGGTCAGAATGGCCAGCATCAAAAAGTCTACAAACAATAAATTCTGGAGAGGGTGTGGAGAGAAGGGAACCGTCCTACACTGTTGGTAGGAATGTAAATTGGTACAGCCACTATGGAAAACAGTATGGAGGTTTCTTGAAAAACTAAAAATAGAGCTACCATAGGATCCAGCAGTCCCACTCCTGGGCATATATCTGGAGAAAACCATGATTTGAAAGGATACATGCACCCCAGTGTTCATTGCAGTGCAGTTTACAATAGCCAAGACATGGAAGCAACCTAAATGTCCATCGACAGACAAATGGATAAAGAAGATGTGGTGTGTATATCTGTATATACAATGGAATATTACTCAGCCATAAAAAAATGAAATTTTGCCATTTGCAGCAACATTGATGCACCTAGGGATTATCATACTAAGTGAAGTCAGTCAGACAGAAAGACAAATATCATATGATATCACTTATCTGTGGAATCTAAAAAAATGATACAAATGAACTTATATATAAAACAGAAACAGACTCACAGACATGGAAAACAACCTTATGGTTACCAAAGGGGAAAGGGGGGGAGGGATAAATTAGGAGTATGAGATTAGCAGATACAAATTACTATATATAAAATAAACAACAAGGACCTATAGTATCTCACAGGGACCTATATTCAATATCTTACAATAACCTATAATGGAAAAGAATCTGAAAAAGACTATATATATGTATATATACATATATAAGAATCACTTTGCTGTACACTTGAAACTAACAGGATTGTAAATCAGCTATAGTTCAAAAAATTTTTAAAAGAAAGTTGAAATTACTCCTTGATCCATGGGCTGCATAAAAAACATTAATCTTGTATATCTGCATCAGACCTCTTGGATGACCAGGTGCATTGTCAACGAACAGTAATATTTTGAAAGAAATCTCTTTTTCTGAGCACTAGGTCTCAACAGTGGGTTTAAAATAGTAAACCATGTTGTAAACAGATGTGCTCCATATCATATCCAGCACATCTCTTTTGTTCCATTGATAGAGCACGAGCAGGGTAGATTTAGCCTAATTCTTAAGTGCCCTAGGACTTTTGGAATGGTACATGAGCACTGGCTTCGACTTAATGTCACCAGCTGCGTTAGCACCTAATAAGAAAGTCAGCCTGTCCTTTGAAGTTTCGAAACCAGGCATTGACTTCTCTCTAGCTATGAAAGTCCTAAATGGCAACTACTTCCAATATAAGGCTGTTCTGTGTGCAGCGAAAATCTGTTGTTTAGTGTAGCCACCTTCATTAATTATCTATCTCAGCTAGATCTTCTGGATAACTTGCTGCAGCTTCTACATCAGCACTTGCTGCTTCACCATGCACTTTTATGATATGGAGACAGCTTCTTTTCTTAAACCTCATGAACCAACCTCTGCTCACTTCAAACATTTCTTCTGCAGCTTCCTCACCTCTCTCAGCCTTCATAGAGTTGAGGGGAGTTAGGGCCTTGCTCTGGATTAGGTTTTGGTTTAAGAGAATGTTGTGGCTGGTTAGATCTTCTACCCAGACCACTAAATTTTCTCCATATCAGTAATAACGCTGTTTCACTTATCATTTGTGTGTTCACTGGAGTAGCATTTTTAATATCGTTCAAGAACTTTTCATTCACAACTTGGCTATTTGGCACAAAAGGCTTAGCTCTTGGCCTATCTGGCTTTCAACAGACCTTCCTCACTAAGCTTAATCATTTCTAGCTTTTGATTTAAAATGAGAGATGAGCGACTCTTCCTTTCACCTGAACACTGAGAGGCCACTGTAGGTTTATTAATTGGCCTGATTTCAATATTGTTGTGCCTCAGGGAATAGGGAGGCCCAAGGAGAGGAAGAGAGACAGGGGAGTGGCCAGCTGGTGGCATAGTCAGAACACAGTCTTTATCGATTAAGTTCACAGTCTTATATTGGCGTGGTTCACGGTCCCCCAAAACAATTACAATATTAACATCAAAGATTGCTCGAGTTCACCATAACAAATATAATAATAATTAAAAAGTCTGAAATAACGCGAGAATTACCAAAATGTGACAGAGACATGAAGTGAGCAAATGCTGTTGGAAAAATGGTGCCAGTAAGAATTGCTTGATGCAGGACTGCCACAAACCTTCAATTTGTAAAAAAACACAGTATCTGTGAAGCACAACAATATGCAGTGCAATAAAATGAGGTTTGCCTGTATTTAGCTTTAGGCTTCTATGGCCAGTGGTTCCAATGTCAGTTCAGTTTCAGTGCTTTTGCAGCTTTGTTCAGGTCCGTACCACGTGTGCGCTACTTAGAGGTTGGTCTGGGAGCTGGGCAAAGGAATACACATGAGCTCAGCTCTCCAGGTTTTGGTATGCTAATTAGGATCAGGTTCACGTAAGTACAGTTTGAGGATTGAACCTAGGGATTCACAAACAACTTTATGGTCTCATTTCCTCCTTATTTTCCATTACATTCCTGGTATCTAAGCTCCTCTTTTTGGTTGTTCAGCCAGAAACCACTTACTTTTATGATTGTACCACATCTGGGGCCAATGAGTGGGAAGGCAGTTGGGTTTGGCTCCAACCTTTTGGAGCCACAGCTTCACTAAAAGGAGATAAATGTTTCCTACCCTTAGAGTTTCGGCTCTTGCAGAATTCATCGCCAGCCACTGTCACTGCCACTGACATCTGCACCATGGCACTTACTGGTGAGTGGCAAGTGAAAGAACAGAGGGAAAAGGGAGAAGGTTGAGGGATTTCCTCTACTCTCTCTGAGCTTTAGGAGTTTCCTTTCACGCCCCTTCGTCCAAGCTTCTCCTGGTTCTATCACTCTCTGCACTACAATGCTCACCTCTCGGTTTAGACTGCGTTGATTTCAGACTGAGGGCATGGAAAAAATAAAAAGGGAAAATCACTGCTGATTCAGTGGTGCTTCAAATTCTGGTATCCTTCTCTGATCCACCTGTTGCTGTTTACTTTTCAGAGTTCTCAGAGAGCTGGGTCATGAATTTTGTTCAGGCTTTATAGCTGAGTTCAATGGAGTGAAACTGTTAACTTCATCTTGGGTTAATTCTATCTTACCTGGAATTGGAACTCTGTAGTGCATATAATATGCAAATATGATTTAGACAATACATCTTGCATGTCATGTAAAAGAATTATTTTGGGAAAAAATTGTCTTCCCTGGAATTATTAAAGTAATGTATTTTAGTCAGACATTGTAGAAATCATGGCAATAATTGATGATCATCAGTTCCGTTTTGCTTGACCAGAACTACTCTATCAAAGTATAAGACATCAGATAAAATTCAAATAATAAAAATATAAACATACCTGTTAACAATATTTATTGATGTTTTGACCCAACTTGGCATTACTGGAATATATATAAATTTGAAAGAAGATACACGCCCTCAAAAAACCTTTTTAAAGGTATCAGAGAACAAATAGAAACTAGTGAAAACGTATATTATAGCAAAAAAGTAAAACAATACTTTAGCATAACAATGGGAGGAAAAGAAGAAGGCAACCCATGTCTAACTTGACAAACTACATAAACAAGATGTTCTCAAAACCAAAAAGAAGGTTCAAATACACTCTTGGGGGGAAGGTGAGATTTTAGCTGAGTCTAGAAGGACTGTCAGAACGTACACTGGCAGTAGAGGAAGTGGAGAAATGAGTCTAAGTGAGCAGTGTGACAGGCACAAAGTATGGGATGGGAAGAAACAAAAACAGATATGCCAGTTTGGCTGAAGTTAGAGGTTTGTGCAAGGAAGTAGGCAAATAGGGCTGGAAAGAGAAATAGAAATCACCTATGAATGTAAAGCTTAAGAATATAATTTCAAGTCTACATTTACTTATTGTTGTTATTTACCTTTTAATACTGTTTAATTGGTTCAATGAATAGAAATAATATATTTTCAGTTGCTCAGCATTACGTGTGTTCTGCCTTTGGTGGGGCAGGAAGGCCTATTGTTCAGGGCACCCACGTGGGCAAGGAGTGATGAACAGCAAGGCCAGCACGGGAACTGTGCGCAACATGGTCTGTCTTTCTGGTGACGGAGCTAAGACTACAGGAGGTCAGTTTGGCAGCTTCAGAACACCCTTCCCCAGAATAAGCCTCATGGACTAGGCCAGATCCTGAATAAAAGCAGGCTAATTCGAGTGTCTGAGAAAAGAATCTCAAGCAATCCCCTGGTAAGGAAGCTGTTCTGACAAGTTATTGAAATGAATTATGCCAGCTACACTCAGAAGCAAAGACATTTCAGTTATTAAGGAACAGAGTTTGTTGCTAAAGCTTGTTTAGGTCCTCAGAGTGACAGACTGGACCCTGTGGTACCCAAGATCTGTGATATCTAAGTTGTGCATCATGTCATGTCACTGCAGATATGTCTGCTCTGGAGAGGCATGTTCGTCATAGATCCCACAGGGGTTCCCCCCTCATGGCCTTAATTCCCATTATCAGGTTCTTATTCTTCAATCCTGGTGCTTTCTTCTCTCCTCCTTCCCTGCCTCTCTCTCTCTCTTCCTTTTCCAGTAACCTTCAAATATTCTCTGTAATACCTTCTTACAGTGCAGACTTCACAGTCGTATAGTGATTCTGTGTCTGACCCTCTGGAACGTGAGACCACAAGAGTGCAGAACGCCCCCTATCCCAACTCTGTATCACCAATGCACCAAACTGTTTGATGGTCTACTTAGCAGTCACGACAAGAAATGAAAAAAATCAGCAAACTCGGTGCCCTGTTCTGTAACTATAATTGGAGAAGAGAATAAAATAAATGGAATAAAAGAAATTAGATGATTGAAATACTAAACAACAAGCAGAAACCACATTGTGATAAATAACAGAAGCAAGGTCTCTGAACATCTGTTGTAGGTGACACTCCTTCCTACAAAAGCAAAAAGCCAGATATATTGTTTGTATATTTCACCTCTCCTTACTGATTACATGACAATGGAAGGATAACGAGCAAATTTACCCCATCTGAATTTACCAACCTCTAACTGGTATGATTATTGTAGTGCATTTCATGGAACTATGTCAGCTTGTGACACTAAATTCCAAGGCAAATGCTATAGAGCTTTGAACAATACCTTACTGTGTCTGATAACTTTTAAACATCTGCTTTCCGTTTTAGCACAACCATATTTAGCCCATTGGTTAAAAGACTTGGTTTTCCTCTGTCCTCATGATTAGAACCTCCAAAGTAATCACATTCCTTACTCAGCCCATTCCTTGGCTCACTCCTGCTTTTATTTTGGACATAGGTTTGTTTGTTTCCTCACTGGCCTCCCCTCCTTCAAATATGAGCATGATATCCACACTATTCATGTATCTTTGTTCCTGATAGCCTCATGGCAACTAGCATTCTACTTTCTTGATTTTTGTTTTGTTTTGTTTTATTTCTATTTCCCAGTGGAAAATCCAATCTGGTGTTATAGTTAGTGACAAAGAAAGCGCTAATTAGCAAATGAATGCAATTAGTAGTTACCTCAAATGTTTTCAGGTAACTTCTGTTTCTGACATATACTTACAACAGTATAAGTCAGCATTTTTCATTTTACGCAATATGAATTCAACAAAACAGTTAAACAGTGGGGGGCAAACACCCAGGCACTGAAACAAGTCAACATGAGTATCAGAGGAGTGGAGAATTAAGGTCTTTTCTCCACCTTAGAAGATGCATACTTGTCCTCCCTGACCAGTCAACGCTGGCCGCTTGTCAGTACCCTCATTTTTCAGATAAGAAAACTGGGACCCAGACAGGAGAAATGATCTCCATCAAGAGCAATGCTCATTTTGTATTGGCTGAATCATCTGGATGTAGTGGTTCTCAAGTCATGTGTATTCTATCTTTTCAAACAAATTTTACCTCTTTGGTCTCTGTGTATTTCGTTGGCATTATCAGGAGTCTCGGCATACAGCAAGTGCTCAATATTTATAAGAATTGTGGTGAAAATATTGATTTTTATCTCCTTCTCATTACCACTTATCTTCTGGGGGAAAAAAGACAAGGGCCCTCCTTTGAATTCTGTACCCCTCCCTGCTGCTCACATGGTTACAGTGAGGACCAATAATAAGAACATGCCACCATTCTGGACCAGTAACTCTGGACAGGTCTGTCAGATGCCTTTCCAGAGATTTTTCACATTGAAACTGAGGGGAGAGATTAACTCCCTGGGGGCAGAGCTGGGAAGATGTGAGCCCATGAATAGTAGACAGCGTTGGTTCTTGGGTGAGAAAGTCAGATATGGAGAGTAGAATTTTTATTCAGAGAAAGGCAAAACAAGGGCCAGAAAACTGGCAAAATATTTAGTGAATGCCAAGCATTCTTTCATAATTCTACATTCGATCTTTTTTAACCCTCATAAGAAATCACACGAGTAAGGCCACCGTATGAGCTAGCCTATAAGGTACCTTTGTGATCATGGGGAAAATGTGTCTTTTCCTCAGGGCGGAGAAAGTCTTGTCCCTGGCTGCGTGTCCTGGTGAGTGCAGGGCCACAGTCACCCCTTAGCAGGTTCCTTGTACAGAGCACAGTCTGCACAGGTATATGGTAACTATGAATAGAATTAGGAATGTGATTTCCATTTTATGGATGGGAAACTTGACGTTCCAATATGTTAGGTAAAATTGTTTTTAATTCAGGGGATTAAAAAAAAAAATACCCTGGTTCCCACAGCTAGTAGGTAACAGAGCCAGGATTCACACCAGTGTTTCCACAATGGCTTGTGCATTTCTCACCTACCTGTTTACTTGAATGCTCTCATTATCGTGCTTGATCTCTCCCTCCAGCTCCTCTTACTCTCTTTCTTTCTGTAGGTATACATATACATCTACTCTCACTTTCACCCCTCTTCCTCCAATGGTCCAAGCTAGAGGCACAATCAGATCACTTGTATTGAAACAGAGAAGCCCATTTTTTGCACAGGGCCACTCAATCCAGAGTAGATTGCCAGCATGTGCTTTAAAATAAGCAGATAGAAATCCTTAAAAGTGTAAATATGTTACTGCTGACAAGCAAAAGTTGGTAATGCTTCTTCTACCCTTAGTCTTTTTACAATTTCCATTTGTAAACAGAGTGAAGATAGGGCCAGGAAGGGTGGCAAAGAAAAGTCCTTTCCAAAATAATGAGAAAGCATGCCACCAAAGAGCTTGTGCAGGACTGGGAATTTCCAGTCCTGCCATAATGAGTCTAAATTCAATAGCAACATAAGGAGGTAAATCTGTTGGGCGAGTTACACATACCTGGCTGAATTAGACTTGCTTGGGAGAGGTATTCATTCTTTCAAGTTGGTAGGACAAATTTCATGCATTGGAACAATTACTTACTGAATGCCAGAGGCCTAAAATAGGTAACACTGTTTCTAAAGCAGCTGCCTCTAATTGAAGGTATAGCTTGTGAAAAATCATTGACCAAGGATCTTTTGGTACTGTTATGTGCTATATTTTCACACCGGGAAAAGAGAATGGAATGAGACCGGCTCCTGCCCTCCAGCAGTTTGTAATCAAAGCGTAAAGCAGTGCCCCCTTTCCAGGAGGACCAGAACACTAGGCACATTTTCAGGAGAGAATTAGGTCCAGGAGTAGAATGCAAA
Source organism: Eubalaena glacialis (assembly GCF_028564815.1). Classification (NCBI taxonomy): domain Eukaryota; kingdom Metazoa; phylum Chordata; class Mammalia; order Artiodactyla; family Balaenidae; genus Eubalaena; species Eubalaena glacialis. The sequence goes on from NC_083729.1 coordinate 41,783,996, forward strand.
TATCCAGTTACCAAACTGAGAAAGGAAGTGGAGACTTGATTTTAGAAATAAGACAAAAACCTGGACTTTTAAACTGTGAGGAATAAAGGTAGTGCAGGGAGATTTGATGAATTTGGGCAAGATCCGGTCCACTGCCCAGGGCAAGGAGTTGCAAGGGTAGAGAAGTGAGAGCAGGCAAGCAGACTGGTAGGTCCAAATGAACAAAGACCTGATTTCAAGAAGTTTTTCATTCCCTGGAGAAGCCAGACATATATACAGTTAATTGCACTGTGCAATGGAAATGTGTAATATCATTATTTCAAAAAGGTGACGCAGATATAAATTTCTGGGGTTTTTAAAAAATATATAGATTCAGATGCAATAGGTTGGGGATGGTACCAAGAGTTTGCATTTCTAATCATCCCAGCTGATGTTGATGCTGATGGTCTATGGACCACAGGTTAAGCAGCAATAAAGGAAATTGAGGAAATAAGAAAGTACTATGGGAATGTACAGTAAGCAATGTTAAAGAGGAAGAATTCTCAGAAGATGGGAATCCTGAGCTAGGCTCTAAAAAATGCAAACCAAGAAGACTTGGGTTTTGCGGTAATGTTCAATAAATTGGTGAGCAAAAACTAGATTGCGTTTGTTCAGCCAATATTTATGGAGACACATGGCATTCCACAGCAAAATACTTGTTATTAGAAGCTTTCATATCAATTTAATCACAAGTAAAAACCAAACAATGGCAGCAGCAACAATGAGAAATTAAAGGCCATGGCTATTCTATTTCAGAATACCAAACTTTAAAATGTTAGTAATGCTTCACCTTTGAAAATTTAAACTGCATTCTGGTTTTCAAAATATGAATTTTTATAAGGTTAGCTCCAAATTTTCATGTACATCTCTTCTCTAAATGGGCAAGCCAAGGGGGTCGTGTGTTCATTCTGTTGGGCTTGTATTTTGCTTGCCTATTATGGAAGGCAAATTAAGGCCAAAGACCTTGTTTCTGTTGACTCAAGCACCAAATGACCTGTTTCAAGAAGAGAGTAAATAACAGTCACGAAGACAGCCATTAACTGTGCAGCAGGTGTTAACATCTGTAGCTACTTAATTCCAGCCAAGATAATCACCTCTCTCAAGGCAGCTAGCTCATGTCAAGCACTGTCCACCATGACTGAAACTGTTTGGAGATATTAAGTCATGGCTTTCTCTCAGATGTTGCAGCAAGAGATGGGGAGATTTGGATTCCAGGGAATGCCACTTTGGTCAATAGTGCATGTAGTTTAAGCCACACCTCCCAGTACTCTGGCAGCCAAGCATGGAACACAGCACCTGGACAGTAGGAGCCTGAGCCAGAAAACATCAGCTTGCAATGGGTACTATCTGCCAAGGGCTACATCTAGAATTGGCTGGAGAAGTGCTGTCTGAGAGGAAAAGATAAGGCATTCTCAGATAGGAAGCCACTGCATCACCAGAATTCTCTACTAAATTTAGCTATAAGCAATTGTACCCTGCAACTGATTAATTTACTATTATTTAGGGTTTAAGGGGTATGTGTGTGTGTATGCACATATATGGGTGAGTACTCATGATGCAAGCATGCAAACTCCCTCCCCCCCAGCAAACACTAAGTTCTTCCAAGGTGTAATCACTACAAATAGGTTTCCATTACACTGGAGATTAGCCGATGATGATTACCATTTATCAATTTAGGCACAAGGAGAGCAAACTTCTAGGGCATTAGCTCTCCCTAATGACACCACTGTGCTCTCATGCTTCAGCAACACGGCCCTCTTTCATATTGCAGAAGACTCTATATTTCACTCTCTACTCCAAGGCCTCAAACAAAAACCTTTACATCTAAGGAATGTGTTTAAGGGACATTTAAAGCCTACTGTTAAATGAAATAACAATAGAGTAATAAGCAATCATAAGCTTAGAATAAATTGCTGAAGGTCAAATAGTTCTGCTAGCCTTCAGGTAAGAGGATACCCAAATAATTCTGGAAAGATGAGTATTCATTCTACTTTTAAAAATCTCCAGGGGGAAAAAAATCTTTTCACTTGGTGACCCAGTTCTAATATATATATTTTAAAACGTCAGTGTCCATTTATTTAGTCCATTGCAACCATTTTTAATGGAACAGATACTCCCTAGGTCCAGGTTTATATATTCAGTGTAGGGCCTCAAAAATTGGAGATGACCATACAGTAAAAAATGTGTTATTTTAAAATGTATTAAATCTGTTATTTTCCTTATATTATGTGTAATTGTATTAACAGAAAAAAGTTACTGGCAGTTCACATACAAGTAGCTAAAGCTTCCCATATCCTTTCCTGAGCATTTTCTCAGTTTGTTCTACCAAAGCATTCATCCCCGAAATGTCAAAACATCATTAAAAGCCCTCTTTACTACAACAGTCCTTGTAGGAATTTTTTAAAATCTGCTTTTCTCTGGTGTGTCATCAGCGTGAAGGGGCATTTAGAGATGACCTTGGTGGACTGGGAAGGTAGGCAAAGGACATTCTCTGTGTTCTTTGACAAACCAGTCTGTCAGACATAGGTGGACCAAATTCTTTCCCTTTCAAGGAATATCAGCATTGTGTAGTATCTCCACAAAATGCAAGCTCTTTTTAAGTAACAAGTCATGATTAAGAAATTGAGGGAGTGTTGCAGCTCTGAGCTTTATCACAAATTTTTAAGACTATGCAGGAAGCCTAAATTAGTCAGTTGTTTCCCCCCAAAGTCATAAAAATAGGAAAATAGCAGACATGGCAAAGCAATTTATGTCTACTGTCAGGATCATGTGAGAAAAAATGACCACCACAGCAAAAGCCACAGACTGTTCCCCAGAAATAGTCTAAGAATCAATATTTCTAAGGTCCACACCATAGTCCTCCAGAGTTGTAAGAGTCTTGGAGTTGCTTTTCATTTTCCAGTGGACAATTGCCCATTAATCTGTCTCCACACAGATTGGGACAAACCTAGTGATGGTTGCTAATCAGTATACCACTGGATGGCTAAGATCCCAGAGATAAAAATGGATAGTAAAAGTCATTTAGACCAATCATTAATTTTACAGCTAGGGAACTAAGCTGCAGAGATATTCAGGAAAATGTCCAGGGTCACATATCTTGAACTAAGATTTCCCAAATCCCAGATCAAGCCTGGATGGCACATATCAAGAAAAATTGGTATTAAATTAGAAGTTGATTTCCAGAAGATATGCATATGGCACAACAGAAAAAGAAAGATCTGATAGCAAGCCAGCATTCATGTATAAGTATTAAGAAAGATGTAAATATGATGGAAAGAAAATTGTGTTTACCTGTAATAAAGCACAGAATCAATCATGGTTCTTTCCTAGATTCTTCCGTGGCTCCTTTTTCTCTTCTTGGTCTCTTAAATATTGGAGCTTTCTCTAAGTTCAGCCTTGGCTTTTTTCCCCCTCACTTTATGTTTTTATTTATAATCTCATCAACTCATATCTTTAGTCATAATTCATACACATCTGATTTACTAATTACACAGTAAATTGCTAAGACTGTCAGTTCTGCCTCAGTAATGCCTCTTGAATACTTTTCTTTTCTCTGTTCCCACTTTTGCAGGCTTAATCCAAAACACTCAGTATCCTTGGAAGATTTCAAATTTTTCCCTAATTTTCTGTCTGTCTTCAGTGCCTTTCTCTTCTAAGCTGTCCTCTCTATAGTTTTCAAGGTCATCATTTCTCACACACCCCACTGCAAAACTCAAATTTATTTATCCATTGATCTTCTATTAACAGGAGAATGTCTAATTACTTTTCCAGTTTAATTTTCTACATTTCCTTCGTGCTGTATCCACACCAACCACACCAAAGGATTTGCCCTTACTTAAACATACTAATATTTTCCTGCGTCACTACTCATAACTAAATGACTTTCCAAAGACTGTGAACTTCAACCAGGATGGGGTATCTCTCAGTCATTTCACATGTTCAAAGCCTAGCACAGCATTTTGCACTTAGTAGGAACTCAACAAATGTCTGTTGAATGAATGAATGAATGCAGTAACTAATTCGTGAGGGAAGATACCATGAACCTGGAGTGATATCTTGCAAACATTTTTTTTAAATTGTTGAACATTAAGAATGAGAAATGCAAATTACCTTTTTTAATGTTTGATATTGTTTAATGCAAACTGTGGTATCAAATAGAAATAGAACTATAAATATAGATCTCTGATTCACCTCTCTATGTACTCTCCTGTCCTAAAATAAAGCAGAAAAATACATAAGCCACCACAGGAAGACATCAATACAGTTGTGTTGAATTCTTAGTGCTAGACCAGCACTTACAGCTCTGTGTATTAGTTGCCCTACATTATAAATCCTCCCCTGGCTCTTAATTATTCAGGTACCAAGGGATTCATTTGCTACTGCTGCATTATAGTATGTTAATCCAGTGCCAATTTAACATTTCTTATATTTATTTTGCATGTGTTTTATTTCTTAAGAGGCTTTACACATTTAAAATCTTTAGAAAGATATATATTTTCATACAGTTTTCTATGACTTCAAGGTTGTTTATGCTGCTTGGGTTGTTATCTAACATTCCCGGTTAGCCCCTTACACAATTCAGTGGGCACGTGGGCTGTGCATTTAAGGTAGCAAATCTTATGCCATCTGGTTTGGGTACCTAGGATATCATCAGTACTGAGCTATACTTGCAAGATAATTTTGCAAAACGAGAGCTTCTAAGACTATAACTAGCTTTATATCCCACCAATTTGATGCTTATTTCCCAGCTCTGATCATGTGTTTCAGGGCAATCATCTAAGAACAAAAGGTTTCAATTGGGGAATTTTTGCATTTATGTTCTTATTCTCTCATTATTTCATAGTATATGTATTTTTTCTCCAACTAGAGAGTAATATCTGATCTTCTATTTGTTTTTTGTTTTCAAATCTCTCCCACTCTGCCAGTACCTGCATAGAGGTAGATACAGAGTTGGAAATTAACCGCAGAGCTTCTCAAGGTGTCCTTATGGACATTGAGGCATCTGTTCTGGAAAATGGCTCCGTAGATGGGTTCATGGCTGACTGAACATTCATGAGAATTGACCACTAATGGAGTCATAGGCTATAGAAGATTTCTAAGGTTCCACAATTCTCTTGTGGGGTTCTGTCTCCTACCCTCACTATGAAATTCCTGGAGGAAGAACCATATTCCCTTCATTCAATCATTTATTCATCAAATATGCACGAATGGGTCCTATGTGCTAGTTACTACACTAGCCTTTGATAATGGAACACTGGACAGAATAATGACATCTTCACTTATCTCTTTATGATAGTTTGTAGCTTTGAAAAATGTTCTTACAACTGACAGGAGGCCTTTCAATAACTAAGGCCCATCTGGCACATTTCCCTATGGTGAAGTCTGTGCTTTCTTCTCCTTTCCTTTGCTCTTCTCTCAAGCTCCTCTCACCGTAATGGAGAGAAAAATCAGTTTTCTCCCTTACTAAGTTTTAGTCACAAAGATACAGGTACAGAAAACTTGTAAACTGAGCAAATAGGCAATTACCAAATATTAATGAGCAACTAGTATATATGGTTCATTCATTTACTAGTCAAACCTTGTTGAGCAGGTACTACGTGGCAGGCACCAATCCAGGCACTGTTCTACAGTTAGGTAGGAGGAAAACAAGTATAAAGTGAAGAAGTCGTGTCCTCAAAACATTTTCAACCTAGAGTCTGTTCTTCCCCTCTAATTAATTGGAAACAAATGGCCTGAATGGTACCTAATCACTACCACACCCAAGTCCTCCAAAGGGAACTGGGTGTACTCTTCAGCCCACTGCCCAGTTTGTCAATTTCAATAACCTTTGATTCGAAGACAAGGAAAAGATACACAAAAAGCAAAATGCCCTCATCTGTACTCTCTGGCCTTCAGGCTGAAATGTCAGCAGATTATAAATGCTGCCTCATTATTGAGTAGAAGCCTAATTACCTGGCATGGAGGGACTGTGTTTGGATAGTCCAGGAGCTGGAAGAACTTTTCCATCATACAGAGCTACCACTCCCTTTCTGGGGATTATTGATTCTGCGTCTTCCTCATAGGAGGGTCAAGCCTGCTGTGCTGACCAAGCGTGTCCCATTTAGGATATCCTCCATCAGCACATTGGGCTTGATCCTGCTTTAGGTTTTTTTACATTCCTCATGCTCTGAAACACAGTGAGAGGAAGCATTTGGGTTTAACAGCAAATGTAAAAGCTCAGTAAAATGAAATGTATCTAGGTTCCTCAGCTTCCCTAGAGCAAGACAATATTGCTTTTACAGATTATATAACACTCCTTTCTTTGTGCTGTTCTCTTGCTGAAGTAATGACAATGATTCTCCACCATTTATTAGATCATGTTCAAATTTATCCACTCCACAATTGTGACCTTTGCATAACCTCAACCCACTCTGCCCGTTCTGATTACCTTTTGCTGCACTGGGCCACACACCTTCCTCTTTGGAAATCTCATCTTTTTTGTTTTTAAGAGCTGTATAGCTAAAATCTGTCTATTTCTTCCTCTCTTAACTGAATGTAGTTTGAATTCCTGTATGTACCATTCCATGTATGTTTCACACCTTTGAGTACTAAATTGTATACTGTCTTCAAAATATGTAGAGAGAATCCACCAGAGAATAATGAGTTGGATATTTTTCTTACTTTTACCTAAATGATCAGACTAATAGTGCTCTTATAATGTGACACAGTAATCTCACCATGATGTAGTTATATAAAGGAAATCAGTAGAAAAAGGTAAATATACATGGATGCTCATTGCACCTGGGGATGGGTGCTGGGGCTAAATTTCCAACATTAGGGGACTGGGCAATTAAATTATTGTGTATCAACTCCAAGGAATATTATTTTGACATTAAAATTATAGAGTTTAGCAACATGGAAACTTAAAAGAATCTAATCATAAATGAAAGCAGAATAAAAACGACGACTACGGTTATTGCAACCACATACCATATGTGTGTATACAGAAGAGAAATGTAAAGGAGAAAAAAAATGAAAGCTGTTCCTGAGGGCAAGAATTTTTGTCTATTTCATTTAGTGCTCTAGTTTCAAAATCTAGAACCATGCCTGGCGCATAATAGATGCTTAATAAATATTTGTTGAGTGAATGAATAAGGGTATGTAATGAGTGATGGGACTGTAGGTGATTTGTCTTCTTTTATTAGTTCCTTTTCCATTAAAATGATCTCTGTTAAAAAAAAAAAAAAAGGAGGGGGGTAACAAGGAAAAATTCGTTTATAACTAAAACACATTCTTGATTCTTACATGGACACTTCTGGGGTAACCCCAGGTGAGGGAAAGAGAGAATAATGTTCAATGGCTCATATTATTCTGTCTAGTTCTCATAATAATCCATTGAGGTGAGTATTGTTATTTTATGTATGAAGAGACTTAGGCTTAGAGAAATAACTTGCTTAAGACACCCATGAGTTTTCTCTCTCAATCACACTGCTACATATGATAGGTGGTACAACTCTATTTAAATAAGTCTTTGAACACAAGACAAAAACAGACCTAAAATATATCAAGATCATATAAGGGATTGATAAAGTAGGATTTAAAATAGTGGGCTGGGCTTCCCTGGTGGCGCAGTGGTTGAGAATCTGCCTGCCAATGCAGGGGACACGGGTTCGAGCCCTGGTCTGGGAAGATCCCACATGCCGTGGAGCAACTGGGCCCGTGAGCCACAACTACTGAGCCTGCGCGTCTGGAGCTTGTGCTCTGCAACGAGAGGCCGCAACACTGAGAGGCCTGCTCACTGCAATGAAGAGTGGCCCCTGCTCGCCGCAACTAGAGAAAGCCCTTGCACAGAAACGAAGACCCAACACAGCCTAAATAAATAAATAAATAAATAAATAAAATAGTGGGCAAACTATGGAGAACAGTATGGAGGTTCCTTAAAAAACTAAAAATAGAACTACCATATGACCCAGCAATCCCACTACTGGGCATATACCCTGAGAAAACCATAATTCAAAAAGAGTCATGTACCACAATGTTCATTGCAGCTCTATTTACAATAGCCAGGACATGGAAGCAACCTAAGTGTCCATCGACAGATGAATGGATAAAGAACATGTGGCACATATATACAATGGAATATTACTCAGCCATAAAAAGAAACAAAATTGAGTTATTTGTAGTGAGGTGGATGGACCTAGAGTCTGTCATACAGAGTGAAGTAAGTCAGAAAGAGAAAAACAAATACTGTATGCTAACACGTATATATGGAATCTAAAACAAAAGGTCATGAAGAACCTAGGGGCAAGACAGGAATAAAGACGCAGACCTACTAGAGAATGGACTTGAGGACACGGGGAGGGGGAAGGGTAAGCTGGGACAAAGTGAGAGAGTGGCATGGACATATATACACTACCAAATGTAAAACTGATAGCTAGTGGGAAGCAGCCGCATAGCACAGGGAGATCAGCTCAGTGCTTTGTGACCACCTAGAGGGGTGGGATAGGGAGGGTGGGAGGGAGACGTAAGAGGGAGGGAATATGGGGATATATGTATATGTATAGCTGATTCACTTTGTTATACAGCAGAAACTAACACACCATTGTAAAGCAATTATACTCCAATAAAGATGTTAAAAAAATAAAATAGTGGGCAAGATGCAGAGGCCACTGTGTACAGCACCCACGTCACTGATTCTCTGTCTAGGCTTAATGAAGTACAATGCACAAAATAAAAAGTTAAAAAATTTTAAAAAATAACTTTGTGAAAGCAGCACAGTCCCTTCAGCAGTATTTAGGTTAATATTGCCAGTCTTCCTCTAATACTTGAGATTATGACTACCATCATTGATAGAAAATGCAGTGTCAAGGCACTGAATTGTGTTGTCTCAATTTATGAAACTGCAATCTTCTGTGTATTTGAATGCTGATGGATTGCTCTAAGCAATTGGATTTAAAGTGAGCAGAGAAAGGTAGTCAGCATTACAATTTCATGCGAGGATGGCCTTTTTATCCTTATATACGTGGAAGTAAATGACAGGAATGGGATCACTTTATTATTTAGTTCATCTAAGTGTTCTCCTCTATCAATCAGCTTCAGAGCAAAGAAAGACAAAGGTTTAATCTGTGTAGAAGGTGCTCAGCGGAATGTTTTACCAGCTTGAACTGTAACTGTTTCCATACAATAGCAGTGGGTTGCTTCTGTATCAATATGTGTGTGTGCACATGTGCACGTGTGCGAGACAGATGGACAGGGCTGGAGATAGATGACATGCAAACTTTTTTTTTTTTTAGTCTCTTTCTTACGTATTGCCTAGATTTGCTTGTGTCCTAAGACCAACTCTAGAAAGACTGGTGGTGGCAACCTTCTCAGGTCAGTCTCTGAGAAGAACTCTAGAGAGTTCCAGATTCTCTTGCAATATTAGAGATTCAGGGTGAAAAATATTGGGCACTGCTGTAGACTGAATGTTTGTGTTCTCCCAAGATTCATATGTTGAAACTTAATCCCCAATGTGATGGTATTTGGAGGTGGGGTCTTTGTGAGGTCATGAGAGTGGACCCCTCATGAATGTGATTAGTGCCCTTATAAAAGAGATCACAGAGAGGTCCCTTCCCCTTGGACCACATGAGGACCCAGCCAGTTAGAAGACAGCTGTCTGTCTATGAACCAGGAAGCAGGCTCTCAAGAGACACTGAATATGCCAGGGCCTTTATCTTGGAATCCCCAGCCTCCAGAACTATGAGAAATAAATTTCTGTTGTTTAAGCCATTCATTCTGTCATATATTTTTTTTTATCATAGTCTGGACTAAGGCACTAAATTGTAATGTCCTCCTCTTGGTCATTTCAGGCTGCTGTAACAAAGTGCCATGGATTGGGTGGCTTATACACAAAGAAAGTTGTTTGTTTCTCACAGTTCTGAAGGCTTGAAGTCCAAGACCAGAGTGCCAGCATGGTTGGGTTCCAGTAAGAGCCCTCTTCTGGGTCACAGACAGCTGTTTTCGCTTCACATCCTCACATAGTGGAAAGGGTGAGAATGCTCTCTGGGGACACTCATCCCATATAGGAGGTCTCTACCCTTATGACCTTATCACCTCCCACAGGGCCACCTTCTAATAAGATCCCATGGGGGATTAGGCTTTCAAATGTGAATTTGGAGGGAGCACAAACATTCAACCCATAAGAGTCCTCACACTTTTTTTTTTTTAAATCAATACTCTTTTTGCAAGGAGAGCAAAAATTGAAATTTAAAGCATTGTTGCCGATTTCTCCTTAGGCATAAGGGTAGAGCCCAATGGCTTTTAATTTTATTCCTAAAACCAACTTCAAGGATTCTTCCTTATTACTTTAAACTTTTCTAGTAGCATGTCTCATACATTAAAATAGTTAGTTTGGGCGTAAAATGACAAACAGGACAAAATTAGCCTCTTCCATCCTTTATTTATTTATTTATTTTGATGTTCTTTGGCAAGATTCCCTCTTCAGCATGCGGAACTACCCACCTCTACTCAGCTCCCACCATCCGTATCTACTGTCCAATACAGGCTTGCTTCTGCCTCTGAGAAGCTATATAAATGTATGTAATCCTGTCTTCGTCACGTCTTCCTTATTAATAGTTCTCATCTGAAAAATGCCTTTCTCCTGGGATTATTGTAAATATTCAAATAGATGCTCTATAGCATGTTTGTTTTGATAATGTGAAGTGCTATACAAATCTTATTTTTATTATAATGCCCCCACAGATTCAGGGTTCCAGACTCCAGTGCATTCCCATCAAAATCCCTTTAGGACATAATAGGTGACAGGCAATAAAAAGAAGCATTAATAGATGATGAAAACTAAATCAAATGGTACAGGTGGGTCAATCTTGATGAAAAGTAATCACTAGATATAGCAAAGTACTAGAGATTGTTAGGGAGCTTGAGGAAGTAGTTTTGGGAGGCTAGAAAGTTGGAAAACCTGACTGGAGTCATTTCAAAAAAAGAATGGGTGGGGCTTCCCTGGTGGCGCAGTGGTTGAGAATCTGCCTGCCATTGCAGGGGACACGGGTTCGAGCCCTGGTCTGGGAAGATCCCACATGCCGTGGAGCAACTAGGCCCGTAAGCCACAACTACTGAGCCTGCGCGTCTGGAGCCTGTGCTCCGCAACAAGAGAAGCTGCAATAGTGAGAGGCCCGCACACCACAATGAAGAGTGGCCCCCCCACTTGCCGCAACTGGAGAAAGCCCTTGCACAGAAACGAAGACCCAACACAGCCAAAAATAAAAAATTAATTAGTTAATTAAAATAAATAAATAAAGCAAACAAATGAATTGGTAGCTGGAAAGAGACATAGCCTCCAGAGCAGGCTTGTTTATAAGCAAGCTAATGAGAAGGATTCAGTAGAGAGGAAAAAATGATGATGCAGGACAAGGTTGCTGGAGTGTCCTTGGACAGACAAAAAAGGATTAGATGGGGTGCCCAAAGGAGGTGGCCTTAGCAGCACAGACACTGCATCTACCATAACAGGGCAGAAGGTAGCTCTGATGCTGCTAGCTGGGTGGGTATGGTGGTGGGAACCTGTGAACGTTGTCTCCTAATGGGTTCTTTTTTCTTTGTGAAATAGGAAGCAAGGTCATAAAACTGAGAGTGAGCTGGAGTTAAAATGAAACAGGAAAGGGAGTGGAGTATACATCCGGGATTGTGGAGGAGGAAATGGACTAGAATTCTGTGGTATGATTTCTGGGCAGCATTAAGAGCCTGGTTGAGATTTGCAGTCTTTAATTTAAAGTGATAGGTTATAGGCACAGAGTAGAAGACAATTTGGATTTCCCCACGGCTGAGGTTTTACTAAATGAGTACAGCGAAGCAAGAGGGGCCAAGAGAATTTAGGGAAGCGCTAGGGAGTGGTAATAATGGTTGATCATGGGATTTAAAGGGAAGTAAGGACTTGAGAAGGCTGAGAGCCAGTGAAATGGGGGTAGGATCAATGTCAGATCCAAGGGCTGCTGGAGTCAGGGAGCAGAAGGAAAGAACTGAAAATAAGAGAGAGAGCGGCCAGAGCATGGAGTTTACAGCTGAGATTATGGAGGAATTACAGCGAATCAGGGTAAATGTGTAAGGTAACCAGAGTCTTCCCGTGCACACGTACGTGGCTTGCTTCCTCACCCTCTTCGTTGTTCGACCCCCAACCACTTCTCAGGGAAACCTCTCCTCACTAGCTGATTTAAACTTGCAACTTCTCCTCAGACTCACTGGTGCTTGGTGTCCCCATTTTCTATTTTGTATTTCCTCAAATAGTTGTTTACATCTCATATTCTGTATACATTTATGTTATTTATTTTGCTTATTGAATGCCTTCCTCCATTTGTCCTCAGTGAGGACCAGAATTTAAGTCTGTTTGGAGACATGTACCGTCTTTAGTGACTAGAACATTGCCTGGCACAGAGTAGACGAGGCATTCGATATACTTTTTTGTTAAATGACTTGAATAAAGCAACTTTATATTTTAATACAGGAGTTCCAAAGAGCCAATAAAATTCATCAAGTTCTCTTAATCTTATGGTTTCTTCTAGATAGTTGAATTTTCTGAACAGCTTATGACAAATTAGTGAAGTTCCTATTCATTCTAACTATTTTTGAATAGAAATCTAAATAAATGGAGACTGTGGAACTGGTTTTTTTACTCTAAATGGGATTAAATAGAACACTATTTAACCTTTTTTTTTTTTTTTTTAACCATTCTAGGTCACGATTATAAAATTAACTCTTGGACTCTCCTGAGGTGAGTGTGAATTTTGGTTCCTTTGCAAAGGGTTGTTAGTGATCTTGAGATCACAATACTTTTAGTTGAATCTATTCCTTTTGTCTCCTGCTTTCTATCATGCCACCAGCTATAAAGTAATAGCCCTGGAGTACTACTGCAAAGTAGTACTCCTATGTGTATGCGTGCCTGTAACAGTTTGTTCCACTACCACTCCTGCCCCTACCCCATAATCTGCTGTCTTCATGTACTTTGGACTTATTTTAAAGGATTTACATGAAATAAGAGAATATAGGACTTCCCTGGTGGTGCAGTGGTTAAGATTCCACCTGCCAATGCAGGGGACATGGGTTCAAGCCCTGGTCCGGGAAGATCCCACATGCCGCAGAGCAACTAAGCCCGTGCGCCACAACTACTGAGCCTGAGCTCTAGAGCCCACAAGCCACAACTACTGAAGCCCGTGTGCCTAGAGCCCGTGCTCCGCAACAAGAGAAGCTGCTGCAATGAGAAGCCTGCACACCCTAACAAAGAGTAGCCCCTGCTCACCGCAACTAGAGAAAGCCCGCACACAGCAACAAAGACCCAACACAGCCAAATTAATTAATTAATTAATTATTTAAAAAAAAGAATATAGACACTAAGTGAGGGCACGGGGGCCAAGCCACTCTTATGGGCTTAAAGTCTAGGCAACACCAGTTTCTGCTGTCTTTATTGCCTACTTCTAGGTTCTTAACTGTGTGCTAAGGAGGTGAGATTGATCGACATTTGAATTACTAAGAGGTGAGGTGTCACTGTAATTGACATCACATGGTATTTTGGCCTATCAAACCCCTCCTTTCCCACATGGATGGCTGCCTCCTCCCATCTATTCATCTGGTCCATTTTATGCAGGTCGAGCTGAACACGTAATGCTGCATGAAAATGTAGGAGAAGTAGTAAGGATACCAATTAAGGTCCTCCGATTGGAGAAACCCTGCTCTGAAAATGTGCCCATTAACAAACAAAGTCCCATAGGCCCTTAGGACAAAGTTCCATCTGAAGACACATTCTTACTGAAGCAGCAAATGGTGAAACATTTAAAAAAGAAAAAAAAAAAAGCAGTGTATTCGAGTGGTTTTACAAATAATGCAAAGGTCTATGATAAATCTTGAATTTTTCACCTGACCTAGATTTAAATAGCACAGGTACTTCATGCAGCAATAGACATTTGGTTACTTAACAGATACTCCTATAGCTGCAAGTAATACATTTATATTTTTTGTTGTGTGTGCTGTTCAGAGCCTCCACTCTACTCTGAAATTTTGGGGAAAATTAGCCATCCAAGAGTCAAGAAAGCACAGTTCTTTGACTGGTCTCTGATATAAACTATCAAGAGTCACAGCCTTGACCATTATGCCTTCTGGATGTCAGTTTCCTCATCTGTTAAAACCATCCCTAACGTCTGTCTTAGAGTTTAAATTCTACAACACGTTGACCTGGATTAAAGGATTGAGGAGTTCTGGTTCCACCCAGTAGAGGGTAGTGTTACCTAGACAGGGTCTCAGCGTGAGCCCAGCACAGATGGAGCAGTGAAAGCAGAATTTAGAATATAGAATGGGTAGCTACCTACCTCCCTGTCTTGAGTCACCAGACCACAAATGCTTCTCCACAAAATAGCAATCTCCAGCAAGTGTAGAAATGCACTCCTCCTCAGTCGTTTGCCACTGTTCCTAAAATGGACACATTACTCATTGCTACTGGAAGATGAACAGGAATTTAAACTCCTACAATCTGTGTTGTTTTCTGAAATTTAAAGTTTGTTCTATGAATACATTCATTTATATAAAATACAGCAGCTTGTCTATACATATTGAACATTTAAAAATTACAGTTGAAAGTCACAGATTTTTCCTCCTGCAAAAATATTTAAGAAGTATTTATAAAGTTTGATGATGTTTAATATCATGCCACGACGGAAACCTTAATTGCACTTTTTAATATACAAATAGCAAAAGTCATTGGCCTGTGACAGACAGATAATTAAAGTTCTAAGTGTCAAATCCATAGTCATAGTACTGGACGAAACCCTGAATCTCCATCAGCCTGTGAAGTTTACAGAGTGCCTCACACTGGAGTGGTCCCCATGTGAGCCACAGAAGCTGTCTAAGAACGCATTCTCAAATAGCAAGTCCTGTCTGCTGGGATAAGATTGATGCGCATAAAGTAAAATAGTGGCAGGATTAGATAGTTTAAGATGCTGTCTCTTCAGTACAAATAGTAACTCAGTAGGAGATATGAAAGTATTTGTTGAAAAAGTGACAAAATGGATGAATTAAGACATCAGTATAAAATATAGTTCATGGAGAAGTCTTCATTAAGGGCTACTATTTAACAACAAAAAAAGAAAAATTAGGCAGTACATGTAAAAATGCACTGAAAGATCAAAGGTACTATGCACATGTAAGATATTACTATCATCATTATTATAATTTGGGGGTTCAGGGTTACCTTGAGACCCTGTCCTAAGGGACCTTAGAAAGGCATTTTGGTAAAACTTTACAACTTCTGCTTCCTCTTTGATCTTTATCACTGATAGAGGGCCTACTTACTTTTTCTGTTTTGGTTTAGTATAAATGCTGAAGCGTGAAAGGAAAGAGTGAATACAAGAACGATGTAATCCTACCTGGGCCAGGAAAGCACTGTGCCCTGTTCTACTCCCAGGCTAGAGAACCACAGCCTGTCTTCCCATGCAACGCACCACCTTTGCTATTCCTGGCTGGAAGACTGCACCCTTTTTGGGGGAGTTAAAGGTTTCTCAGATCAGGAGGAAGCCTGGCTACTTGAGAGAAAATAAAATCACGATCCACCTGCCTCCCTCTCTTTTGCCCGTAGCAGCTGTAAGTGCAATAAAATGTGAGAGTAAAAACAAATTTGCTATGGCAACAAAGTATACTCTAATAATGAAGATGGTATCTAACAAGCAGGAGCAGCTAGAACTTTAGGGAGAGGGAAAGGAAGTACACCTTGAAGAAGTAGGAAGAAAAAACATTAAAAGTTTAAAGTTTACCATTCTCCAGCCTACATATTGTTGGCCCATTTAGACAAGATGGATTTGTATCTTGGCTGACTTCCTCCTAGCAGTATTCTAACAAAGCAAGGTTTTATATTTTGGGGTAGAGGGTACCTAGTACTTCCTAAAAGCAGGCAGAAGGAGAGATCAGACCCTCTGATATAGAAACATGGAACAGTGTGCCATCGATGGGCAACACACAGAGGTCTGTGTATCTAGATCCTCTGCTTTACCACTGGGCTTCCCGGGGCTTGGTCCAAATTCTTTGACAAGATAATTCTTAAGAAACATTTCAGAAAAATGGCTACCAAGCTGGATAGGGGCCCGGAAACAATACAAACCCATCATGAGTAGGCTGAACATAGAAGTCAAGGACCTTAAGGAAAATAGAGAGGAACTGCTGAGACTCAGACACTGGGTTGAAGTAGACTGAATTTATTCCACCTACTCTTTCAAAAAAATTTAAATGAAGGCATTCAGAATTGGCTAGGTTATGCTGCAGACTACATCAACACCAACATTTTTAGTGATTTAAGCAACAAAGGTTAATTTCTCATTCACAGTATCTGTCAATCACACCTAAGTAGGGAGTTCAGCTCCATGCCCTCCTCATCCTGGGAGTTCAGATGGATTTGGCAGTTGTGAGGATCTTATGTCAGAATTAAATGCTCTGATCTAAAAGTGACATATGTCACTCATGTTACTTCTGCCTAACCCATTGGCCAGAACAACACTATCCAATTTCAAGAAGGGAGAATCTTCCCACGTGTCTGGAAGAAGAAAAGTAGATGTAGACACATATTATAAGTCTCTACCATAGCTTGAGTGCACTGGGAATTTTTATATGAGATGTATATACCAAAGCTTATATGTAAAATACATGGGACTGCCCTGGTGACGCAGTGGTTAAGAATCTGCCTGTCAATGCAGGGGACACGGGTTCGAGCCCTGGTCCGGGAAGATCCCACATGCCATGGAGCAACTAAGCCCGTGCGCCACAACTACTGAGCCTGTGCTCTAGAGCCCACGAGCCACAACTACTGAAGCCTGCGTACCACAACTACTGAAGCCCGCATGCCTAGAGCCCATACTCCACAACAAGAGAAGCCACCACAATGAGAAGCCCGTGCACCGCAATGAAGAGTAGCCTCTGCTCACCACAACTAGAGAAAGCCCGCGCATAGCAACAAAGACCCAACTCAGCCAAAAATAAATAAATTTTTAAAAAATAAATAAAAATAAAATACATGTTTATATTCTCTGGGAAAGTACTGGGCCGTTGTGTTATATAAAAACAGCCTTCTTCCCTTCAAGAATGTGTGGGTATGAGGACAGGGGTGTGGTGAGCATCCTGGGAAACACTGGTAGATGGTTGTGGTCATTTGGACTCACATTTGAAACTGAAGGGTTTCAGACTCTGACTGCTGGCAAGAGTTCAGTGTTAAAGTTTTGCAAGGATGTAGGTTGAGGCCTCATCATCTTTCCAAAGGCAAAAAGATGGATCTAAGGATGAGGCTTCTCAAAAATCAGAAGGCTGCCAGAACCTCGTGATGGCTGTTAGCAGACCTTTTTCCTCTTCTAGATCTTTATTAAGGGTGTCCCCCAACTTAACACAAGTAACAAAACAAACTAAAACAAAGCCTGTATTCCCCGTTCCCCTTACTTAATTTCTTCATGCTCAGTTCTAACTCTATTTCTACTCATTCCACTCTGTGCACTTGTACTCAGCATGAGTTTCCTTAAAAAAATTAATGGTTCTTTAACATTCCATGGATTGCACTTTTTCTCACCACTCAGCATAAGTTCCATGACAACAGTAACCTTACCTCTGACGCTTTCTCTTTTGTCGTCTCTTCTAGCACTTAGCACAGGGCTGTTACAGAGTTGGCCAACAATACATATTTATTTGATTATACCAGTAATTGGAAAGGGAAAAATTTTTATTGAGAACAGTGCCCCAGGCTAATGCAAATATACTTTAGGCAACTATGTTGTCATTGAAAACTGTATTTTAAAAGACAGCTCTCTGATTTGGCATCTGTTGTCACTTTAGTTCCCTCAAGCCACCTTCCAATGTGGAAAAGGCAGTAAAAGAGAGAAAGTGAGTAGCTAGTGATGAGAACAGTATGGCCTAGGGAAATAAGAGTTGAATTGGAACCTGGATCCTGAATTCTAATCTTGATTCCGCCACTCACTAGCTCTGTAAAGATGGGCCTCGACATCTTCATCTATGAAAAGGGATACTTGCAATTGCCTTGCCTACTTCACAGAATGCTGAGAGAATTGAATAAAATCATGTAAGTTAAAGGAATCTGAAACCTTTAAAATACTTTATAAATATCATTTTCAAGTGGGATCATTAAGAAGGACTTAGTTGTGTCTAATGTCTTCTGTGCTATCCGAGCAATTTCAGGATGGGTAGGGGATACACAGTAAACCCCTGAGAGCACATGCTCTGAACTCTTTGAAAGATTTGTATCTAATCAGCACAAGGTCCTATTGCTAATCGCCGGGGGTTTCTCCCTGGGCATCCAGTTCAGTCTGTAAAGTGTTATCTTTATAACTTTCTGAAGCCTCTCAGAATCCCAGGAAATAAGAGTGTGATCTGATTGTGACTGTAGTTTGCGGGTTAATATTGCCAGGCTGCTGGTGATTTCTAACAAAAGCAAAACGGCAGGTATCCGTGAGAGAAGGGCACTAAAGCTTTCCGCATCTCTGAGAGGGGCCGCTTCCCCTCCCTTCATCTTTCTCTTCCTCCCTCCCATCTGGAGCAGAAAGACCACAGCTGGAGCCAGAATAAGCCTGCCCAACTGCAGAAGCTGATATGAGACGGGGTGGAGGGGGTGGGACAAGGCCAGTGGGCGCTCTGGCAGTAAAGAGAGAATTGCCAATGGCGGGAGAAGCTCAGATGGGGTTTGGTGGTCGTGGATAGGAAATAACGAGACCGCTTCATGAATCATAGGACTTCTGTGCGGAAGCGATGTTAATATGTGAGCCCAGCGGCACATCCCACAGAGAAGCTGTTATGGTGGGGAATGTGGCAGATACGCCAGTGTGAAGGCAGGAGGCCTGGGCTTGAGTTTTAGTGCCAACTTTATTAGCTCCACCCTTAGTTTCTCTGAACGTTTGTTGTCTCATCTGAAAAATGGCAAAAGAGGAGGGAGATGAAAAGCTAGTTCAAAGCTTTGGTGTCAGAACTGAATGAGAATGCTTACAAAAGGGCTTCTTTTATAAGAGTAATCAGTGGATCATTTGCAATTATGAAGGACTTTATGTCTGTGTTCTGCACCTCCTCAAGAGAGCTAGGCAGTGAGGATTGTGGACAACCGTGATACAGAAGGAGAGAAACAGACCTGGGAGTAGAAGAACTTACATCCAGCATCACGGACATAACACAACCTGAACGCTTCACCACGGGGAAAGCAGAGTCAGAGTCCTATGATCGTATCATGGCAACTCTGAGACTACGGTTGCGAGGCTATTCAGCAAATGTTCATTGTGGCCTGACAAAGATACCCACATCCTAAGCCCCAGAACCTATGAATATGTTATTTTACATGGCAATAGGGAATTAAGGTTGCAGATGGTATTAAAGCTGCAAATTAGCTGATGCCAAAAATAGCAAGATTATCGGATAGACCCAGTGTAATCAAAAGGGTCCTCAAAAGTGGAAAAGAGAGTCAGAGGAAGAAACGCAATGACAGAAGCAGAGTCAGAGCGATGCACTGTGAGAACTCAACCAGACGTTGCTGGCATTGAAGATGGAGAAGTGGCCCATGAGCTACAGGATGTAGGCAGTCTCTATGTGCTAGAAAAGGCAAGGGAACGATTGGTTTCCCCCTAGAATCTCAGGAAGGAACGCAGTAAGATCTTCAGCCTATACTGTGATTTTAGTGCAGTAAGATTCCTGTCAGATCTCTAACCTACAGAATGATGAGATAATAAATCTGTATTGTCTTAAACCACTAAGTGTGAGATACTGTATACAGCAGCAATAGAAAACAAATGTAATACTCAAAACAAGATATTTGATACTAAGGAAGGTCTTTTGAATGTTAATTTCAAAAGGTTTGCACATCAGAAAGGTGAGTTTGTAAGTGAAACAAAGAATTCAGAGAGTTAATATAAACTGTAAAAAGGACGTGAAGTTGTCATTTTTAACATCTGTCCCACAGCCTAAAGAAACAAGATTAAACTTGAGAGAATCACCAAAATTCATCCTCTTCACTGAGGCCCAAGTAATCTTCCTATAACACAAATCTGATCTTGGCAAGCCCTTGTTTGAATCCTTTGTGGACTTCACATTGCCAAAATAATACATTTAAAATTTTATCTCTGCGATTTAACTTATTTCTCCAATTTCATCTCCTTCAACTGTTCCATAAGCTAAAATACAGGAGAAAATCTTGTCATAGCAAATATATTCCTATTATTGAAAGTGCTGGGCTTTCTATGCCTCTGCACATATAGTATGTTTTCCACTTAAAATATACTTCATTTCCAATAATGCCATTTGCAGCAACATGGATGGACGTAGAGATTATCATACTAAATGAAGAAAGTCAGAGAAAGACAAATACCATATGGTATCACTTCTATGTGGAATCTAAAATATAACACAAATGAACTTATTTACAAAATAGAAACAGACTCACAGACATAGAAAACAAACTTCTGGTTACCAAAAGGGAAAGGCATGGGGAGGGATAAATTAGGAGTTTGGGATTAGCAGATATAAACTACTATATATAAAATAGATAAGCAATAACTCTATAGCACAGGGAACTGTATTCAATATCTTGTAATAAACCATAATGGAAAAGAATTTGAAAAATATGTATATATGTATGCACACACACACGTATACATGTACATGTATGTATGTATATACATAGTTTTCTTTTAAAAAACTGAATGACTTTGCTGTACACCGGAAACTAATACATTGTAGATCAACTATACTTCAATTTAAAAAAAAAAAAATCTTCATTTCCTTCAGTTTGCAAACTCTGACTTGTCTTTCAGTTTAAATGATACTTCTTCAGGAACACACTTCTCTAACAAAGAAGGCTGACTTAGATTCTGTAAGCAGACATCTGTTAATTTTTTAGCTGATCACCGCCCAACCCACCACCCTTTCTGTTATCAGCGTGCTCTCCCTTTGGGGAATTCAGCATTGTGCACAGTATTTTGGTGAGAGGGATTCCCAAAGTCCACTTCTCACTGTTGGCTCCTCCTATTTAAAACTTGAAGTTAGCAAGCCAAATTCTTCTTGTCTCCACCCCCTACAGCCCAAGGACCAGTATGTGATCTAAAATCGATCCAGTTCCCAGCAGTTTGAATTTTGAGTGAATGATGCAAAAAAAATAAGTTCACAGATTGATCATAAGGAGTGCAATGGCCAGCAGACTGGATTTTGTTCCACAGCATGGTCTTTGCTTGCTTGATTCCTGCCCAATTTTCAAGCCTCGTTTCCCAGCCCCTTCACCTTCTCTTACTCTCTTTCCAATATTTTTCCCCCTAAATCAAGCCAGAGTCAATTTCTGTTCTTACATCAAGAGTCATCACTGATAGATGCTTCTTTCCCTGGGCCCCCATACCACACTGTTGATGCATATATTAAATACCTATCACTTATACTGTTTACTTTATTTAGTTATTCATAATTAGGATGGGTTTGAAATAGCTCTGACCATCTCATGGCCAAACTGGATACAGCAAAGTTGTGCTTTATCTGATCAATCAGTTAGATTTTTTTAAATAGGGAATAACTTTTGGAATTTTTAAATATGATGTTAAGGGGGAACCTTGCAGAGAAAAATCCTATTGACTTAAGCATATGTAGTGTGATAAAGCCTATGAAGGAAGTATGATGTCTATGGGGTCAGTCAAGGATGCAGGCGATAACTGAACAGCAAGGCAGAGACTCATGAGGCAATGGATTGAAGCAGAGGATATAGAGCTTAGAGTAGACAGTTGTGTTAGATTCGATATTTGTGTATAATTGCAAAGAAGGACCTACAGAGTTCACTGTGATGTGTAAGAGGATCATATTAAGAAATTAAGAGCCCCTAAACCCTGAGAAGTTTATGGAACAAAGTCTCTGATACTTAAAATACTAAGCTGTAAAATAAATATAAGAAAAATCAAAACACGTTTGAAATTTCCTGTGATAATTTCTTTTGAAATCTAAATATTAGTATTTTCAAAAATATTTCTTGTTGTTTTTCTGGTATCTCTGAACTGTTTATACCTTAATCACTAGCTTAGTCTGCCTGTTGTCGATTCAGTCCTGTATATGCTAGACATTCAGTGAATGAAAATCAATGGATTTGACCATCTTCTGGTGAAACAAAGCAAGTTGTTTACGTAACAGGTGGAGTTTTTGTTGGTGGTGTTATTTTTGTTGGGGAGGGGGTTGGCTTGGGGATTAAGGGATGGAGCATTTCAAAATGCCAACCACGAACCACGAAAGCTCATTTTTTCATCCTACAGTCTAGTGGCTGTATCTATTTCAGTCTTAGCTTGAGAAAAAAAGGTCATGGATAAGGTAAGTCTCCCATGCAGCTGTTGGATAAAGGAACTTTCGTATTTTCGTGGTGTAGGTAGTAATATTCTTTTCAAATGACATTTTTGGAGAGGATTTTTCTGAAGACTTAGAATGAAAACACCTGGACCAGTTTCTGAATGCAGAAGGCAAGTTTCACCTCAGGTGTTAAGCATTTGAATTGGGCCATGTCCTGTGGAGTCGTGCAATATCAAGTGCTTTTGGATCACATTCACTGACCAATTCTTCAAAAGGGGTGTCTTATTTTTAGCTCATTTTCTCACAAAGTTCATGAAGAAAATGCCACTGTTTTGTAGGAGCAGAATCTAAAAGGTGGAAACTTTGCATCTATTACACAACCATTAAGCCTCATCAGCCTCCCCCATTGCTAACCTATATACTACATCAAGACAGGAAAGCATGGATAACATTAAAATCGACCATAAATAAAGTTCCCACATTAAAATATTGTCCTGTCTCTGAAATTACTGCCAAGATCTGTTAATGAAGAAACATGAACAAGACACGCAAGGTGCACATATGGGTACATGTGTATATGTGCATGCGTGTGTGAGCACACGTGTGGAGTGGTGCGTGTGTTTGGAGGTTCAGTGGTATGACACCTCTAAGAAGCGTTCTGTGCACAAAATCTGGTTGAGCACTCACAGAAGGACTTTATAAATCTTTCCCTAAATGCAACTCCGCTATCGAACACAAAGTACAAACAGGGGTATTACTCTTGCTCACGCCAGCTCGATGCCTCGTTCTGAGCGTTACAGTCTTTTCAGGTTTCCAGTGGATACCATTCATCTCAAATTATGTAGCTTAAATTCACTAGATGTTCAGTGTGCTGGCCTCCACGCACCTCCTCCCAAATTTTTTAGATTTACTGGATTTTCCTGCAGCTACATGAAAATAACTGTTTCATCATACAGTGATGGAGCTTTTAGTGCTTACCTAGTCAGGGCCTAATTCCTTAATAAGCTAATGCCTGCAGTAGTTTAGTTTATAAAGAATACCAGGAACATTTGTTATCGAATGGAGCCCTTACCAGTCATTAGTTGCTGTTAAGCCCCAATTAGATTAGTTTTCTACAAGCTATCAAATCATTTTGGCAGAACAGATGCTCAGGGAAATTTTTTGCACAATCCCTTGCTTTTGTATTTCTTCGAAGTGAAAACTGACCCTCTGTGTGCTGGGTGACCCTTGTTTTGCCTATTTTTCAATACGTCTATATTTTAAAGAAGAACTGAGTATTAAGTTTACAAATGATTCCATCTTTACTTGATTTGTAGCCACTTAATTTGCACACTCAGATTTTTATTCTCTACAAATATATATGGTGTATAGGGTGTGTGTACAGAATATAAAAATGAAGGCTTAGAAATTGAAATGGTTTATATAAAGGCAAGATCCATTTTTCGAATGCTTGACGGACAGGCTGCAGATTTCCATTCACTCTTTAATTTAAACCTGTGGAAATTACTTGGCTGGTATATCTGCATCAGTTGTTACTAAATGTTAAGTTATAAAGATTTGAGAAGTTTCTAAGAAGAACTTAACACTCTCCATTCCTGATTCTGCCAGGAGAAAAAGTGAAAGATTTTGTACTACTGAGAAAGGAATGGTAAGGTGTTGAAATAACATTTTCCACTATTTCTTCCTGTATAAAATGTTTAGGCTCTGAAAACTCTTCAGTTAACATCACACAACCAATTAATTAGTTGTGTAATGTTAATAGGTTAATAGTACAGCTGGGTTAACCCACACAGTCTCAGGTTAGGGTAGTGTCCCTACACGAATAGGAACAACTTTTCACTTTTAGAAATGCCATGGTTTGAATGGTACATTATATTAACCTTCTAGATGTTAAGGAAATTATTTAAACATTTTATAAAGTTGATGTCCTCAATTATGTGATAAAGATAATATTTACTCTGCACACTCAATCAGTAAGAATTTTCTGTGCATCTACCCTAGGCATATGTGAAATGTTACAGGTGTGCATGACATGATTCTGTCCCATGTGGAATTTGCAACCTGTGTGATTTTAGTCCATTATAACAAATTTGACAGTACTCTGGGAATGAAATAAGAGCACTGTCTCCACAAATACAAAATGATAACAGTGAGATGCCACAACTTTCTCGCTTTATGACCTTGAAAGATGTACTTAACATCACCAAGCCTATTTCTCCACCCATAAAATGGAGACAGATATAGGATTCTTCTTAATGAACTGTGATGAAGATTCAACGGAATAAAGTCTAATGGGCTGAGCACAATTCTGGTCATACGGTTGATCTCAGAAGATGCTGGCCAAAAATAAATAGATGAATAGATGGATGAATTAATAATTAGTAACTACTAAATAAATTCACATGTGCGTGGACAGGGATGAGGGTGGGAGAGAGAGAAAGGGGCAAGCATTCATTAAACATCTGTGTGCTAAACGATTTTGTATCCTCTCTCCTCCCTCTCTCTATACTTTTTTTATCTCTGCCATTTACTAGCTCTGTGACCTTGAGCAGATTACTCAATCTCTTTGAGGTTGAGTAATTGAGGCACAATCTCTTTGTGCCTCAATTTCCACAGCTCAACAATGGTAAAATATATATATATATTTTTTTTAATTTAATACGTCACATCACTGGTGCATAGTAAGTGCTCATTAAACCATAATTATTGCTATTTCATATAGCTGTTGTTATTTTAGGAAAGGCATAGGATGATAATGGGAGGAAATGCAGACTTCTCTACTGAGAAAAATGGGGAGAACACATTGGATCTCTCCATTACTAGGGGTTTGAAAAGGAATGGTTTGTAACTGAATGAAACCTAGATCCTCTCTTAAGATTTGGTCCTGTACTCTTTCTTTCAGCGAGCATGGTTATTCACCATATGATTATTTGATGATGATTCACCACATGATTATTTGCCACAGCTTTAACAACAAAAGTGAACGAACAAACAAAAAAAGCCTAGGTGATGTGGTTAAGTCAGATTCAGCTACTGAACTGCAGGCAACCTAAGAGGTTCCTCCAAGGCCAAATCCAAATGCTTATAATTCAGAATGTTTCTTCAAAAATATTCATGAACATATTCATGTAAGCAGTGCTTCAGAAACTAAGTGTTCTTTATAATAAGCATCCATTCATCCTAACATGCCTTAAAAGGAAAATTGATCCTATTATTCTAGCTCAAAAGATGATGAGACAGAGGGAGGTGAATTGCCTGGACTAAGGTCACACATTAAGTCAAGAGCAGAGATAGACTCAGAATGAAAAGTAAAAGTAAACAATATTTTCCCCCAACAATAGTGGTACTTCTTCAGTTCTAAGACTGTTACCTTTCATTGCCTTGTCTTTAAGTTCTGGTACATTTAATTGCTTTTGAAAGCAGCAAGCCTTACACTATTCTACCTACTTGGATGAGTTTTTAAAACTCACAAATTTCCACTCACTTGTGGTTAAACTTCAACTAGCTGCCAGTGTATTTAAAGGAACACTCTGTGAGTCTGGACAGTGCTATGGCCTAAAACAATAAAGAGGTTGTACCCAAATCCCATCCACGTTATCTAAGCAGCTGGTTTAACTCTGGGAGGGGCTTCTGACCCTGAAACCTGACTTCTCCAGTTAGCCAGGTGGTATGTGGCACTGGCTTCAAGGTCTTGTCACACACTCTTGATACTTGGGAAAACAGTTTACTAAGTTGGACTATTGGTATTTTCAATATTAATAAAAATGGCAGTACATCAAGGAGTTATAGCCAAACATCTCAAGTCAATGTGGAGACTGGGGGACAGTAAACAAAGTGAACTGCCTCAGCAGTTCACTTTCAGTTATCTCAGAAGGAAGTCAAAACTAAAGAGCAGAGAGTATTCCTAGAAGAGCTTTTGGTAAGCTGTTTATGACTTTATTTGGGTTTTGTTCTGTTTTGGTTTTGCCGCTTAGCTGTCTCACAGCAGTGATCAACACTGAAATTTCGCTCTGAGCAAAAAGAGTGAAGAGAAGGCTGGGAAGCCACCCTCCTTTCCACCTCCAAGCTTCATGGAAGAATAGCCCGAAGGGCAGTAATGCAATGCAGACAGACCCCCTGAGGTCTTTTAACAGGGGACATGACAATCCAGCTGGAGTTTGAAGTGTGACCTTGGAGGTTTGAAGAGATAAGCCACCTGTGGAACTCTCATATTGAAGAAAATCAGCCCTGCTTTTAGGAAACTGTAAAGGACTCCCAAGAACCTTGCCCAGTACCAACATGGCCCCACTGCCTGCACGCAATATAGTCCCAGGCTACGTGTCCAACCGTATTTACCGTTGTTTCCTTTCACACTCACCATGCTTTATGGAAACTGAGCTATCTGCAATCTCCTGTACAAACCCAAAACATTCCTAACTTAGGCAATTCTTTCCCCTCAAATCTATTTTACTCTCTTGTCTGCCTGTGTTCCTTGTCCCAGTAAATAGAAACTCTGTTTACCAACACTACTAATTGTCAAACTAAAAATTTGAAACCACCCTTGAATTCTTTTTTATATCTGCCTGTCAGATCCGTCAACAAATCCTGATTCCAACCACTTCTCACCCCTTCCATTACTATAAAGCTGGTGCACGCCTCTGCCTCTCTTGCCTGGATCATTGCAATAACCTTCTAATCAGTCTTGTTGTTTCTTCCCTTGCCCTCCTGCTGTCTATTTTCAACAAAACAGATGGTGATTCTGTTAAAATATAAATCATATTGTGTCACTCGTCTACTCAAATTTTTCTTTACTTCCCATACCAGTCAGACGAAGGCCAGTGTCCCACCAATGGCCTACAAGACCTTCTATGATCTGGCTTCATCTCTACTACCCTTGCTCGCTACTCATCCTTTTCCAGTCAGAATGGCTTCTGTTTTTCCTTTTAAAAACCAATCACACTCACTCC
This sequence comes from Eubalaena glacialis, assembly GCF_028564815.1. Classification (NCBI taxonomy): domain Eukaryota; kingdom Metazoa; phylum Chordata; class Mammalia; order Artiodactyla; family Balaenidae; genus Eubalaena; species Eubalaena glacialis. Next base: position 41,811,253 of record NC_083729.1, read on the forward strand.
TCACATCCTCTACACTGCTTCTGCATGAAATTCTTTTCTCCCAGTTATAAAATGATGTTTCTTCTGAACCCGTCTTCAGGTATCTGCTTAACTGTCATACTCTCTGTGAAATCTATCCTTACTTTTTTATTCCGGCACAGTATTCATCATTATCTAACATACTGTATACTTTATTTGTATTGTTTATTTGTGTTTGTATTTATGTCTCCTATCATTAGGAAGAAAGTTCATGCAAGCAAGGAGTTTTATCTGTTTTGTTTATCTATCTTATTTATTGTTGTGTCCCCCAGCCCCTAGAAGAGAGCCAGGCATACAGTAGATTCTCTTTAAATGTATCTAGAATGGATGAATAAATAAAGTCACCTTTTTACATTGCTGAAAGACTTAATGAGTATCTCAAAAAATAATAGAGTTATTTCTTCCTTGAAGGGCCATAGTTTTTAGAGTCCAGAAGCATACAACTCCTGAATTCCAGATAGCAAGGATGATGAAATCTTCTTTTCAAAGAAATGTCACTATTACTGTTAAGTCCTGGCTACAATTCCACAAACTCCCTGTGGGCATAGTTAATCTGAGGCCCCTTTGAAAAAAATGTCAATTACCTCCTGGTTTCTTCTTTCTCCAGCACTGTGACATCCTCCCCTGATTAATTCTCATTTCATTTTCTATAGCATCAACTGCAGAGCCAGCACTCATTCTCTTCAAACAAATTACTAAAGGCAACATGATAACCTGGCAGAATTGTCTTAACTTCAGTTGTCTTTTTCCCTTTGAAGTTAAATCCCCTCTGCTCATTATCAGATGATCTGAGTAGATTGTATGTGATGTATTATTGGCTTTGTTGTTCTATTTTAGTATAACATTTATTGTATTCTAATGAGAGGTGAAATAAATTTGCTAATGACATGAATAATTATTAATGTAAACATTAGCTGGGTATGTGACTACTGGGAGAATGCCCCCAAAAAGAAAGAAATCCTGTGGAGGTCAACAAAGAGAAAAAGCGACAGCTGTAATCAAAGTCTTTCTCCCCTTCTGGCAATTTATACTGCAGATAGGCTCTTGGTGCTGAGTACACGAGCAGAGAGGAAAGAGCAGGAGGATTCAGACTAAGTTTTCAGTTTACAAAGTTGGTAGGTTATTGATGAAGGGTGGATGTGCAGTGTTAGACTGAATTGCCCAGTGAGGAGAAGAATCGCTCCCTTCATTCTAACTGCCTAAGATGTATTATGGTCTTCCTTATAACAAGGCACTGTGGTAGGCATTTCCAAGGCAACAGAGTAAGCATCATTTCTGATTCAAAAAATTTTAAACTGAATAGAGAAGACAAGAATATAAATGACTGTATTGGCAAAGATATAGTCACAGTTTGCCACAAGTTATAGGCACAAATAGCCACCATGATAGAGGCACAAAACTGCTATGAAGTTCAACGGATAAAGAGGTCATAACCCATTCCTTTGTGTTTGCCAGGGGAAGGAGGATGGGAAATGAATGTGGATGTGTGTAAATGCTGGAAAATATCTTTCTGCCTCTATGAGGAGAGAATCTAGGACACATTTTGAAATATGAGTATGATTTTAACACTCAAAGAGGCTCAAGAGGAACATTCCAGAAAGTCTATGTAAAGTTGGAAAAATTCAGAATACAGTAAGTAGTCCATTGGGATGAAGCACAGGGAAGTGACGGTAAGTAGGGCTGAAATATAAGTGGAGAACAATAAAATCCTTAAATATCAGGCTGTAAGTTTGTACTTACAGGAAATGGGGAGCCACTGAAGACTGAGAATGAGTGGGACATTATAAGAGATCTCAAAATAGTAAGATTCTTTTAGGAGTTTCCAGAGGAAATGTGAACATGCTGCTCTCTCTCTTTCTGTCTTTGTCTTTCTTGGCCATTGGCTTCCAAGGTCTGTGTAGAGATAATGTGACCCATTGTAAGTAATTTAGAGATTGAAGTTGAAAGTTTGATCAGTATAAGTCCTGAAATAGAGTAAAGTACTCACAGCAATTGTACTGTTATTTTTCCCACTGTGAAGCTAAGGAAGCTGAGGAACAAAGAGATTAAGTAACCTGCCCAAGGTCACATAGTTAACGGCAAAGAGAAAAAAAGAGAGACAAAAAGAGAGATTGAGAAGAAAACCAAACATGCATTGTTGAATTGGTATAGATGCAAATACCATTAGACATTTGCTTAATGTATTATAGCTTTGGGTAAATTAATTTAAAGCACTAGAAATTTAATGAGTTGAATTAATAGTTAGAATTAATAGTTAGAATTTTTAAATATATGGCTGAATATTTTGGTAGTTTTAGTTAAATATTTCTCAGTTGCCTTATTATATTGACTGAACAGTTCTACTCAAAGAAGATTACACAGAAATATTTTATGGATTCTGAGCTTCTAAGGCTGTGGTTCTCTCTGAAGAACAAACAGATATTTGAAGAATGAACAAAGAGAAAAGGCTTCTTACTTTAATTGTAGACAAATAATTTTCCTTAATACATAGTGAACAGTAAGTAGAGTCGGTTTTGGAAAGTAAGTACAAGAGTAATTCTGCAACACTTTTTAAAAATAAAACATTCTCACTAATGCAGCTAAGGTGTTCTTGTTTGCTCCATTTAACAGCTGTTCAGCTGTATTCTCAGATGGTTTGTGTGAAGAAGTCAGTTATAAAAAATGTTGTAAGCACCTTATTAAGAAAAAAGGTTGCATGATAGCCTAAGAATAAATGTTTCTTCTCTATTCATCTGTTGGCTAGGATCCCCTCCAGATACTTGAAGGGACAAGAGCCACATTCCCAATAATATTGATTTTACCCCTCTCTTAGGCCCAGACCATCATAAGGTTAAACTTATCTTTTACCTAAGTATACCCGTATGTATATACTTCATTTCCATAATTAAGATGCAAAGGTCCCCATAAACAAAAACCAGAAAATGTGTGTATGTTATTGTTAAAACATTAGTTGTTGAATGAGAAATTAGAGAAACATATACAGAAAAATTCTGTGGACTCAGGAAATCTTATTTTTCTGAAAGTTTTGAAGCTATTGGGTTCCTGTACTATTCAGTTATTAGATAGCACATTCATTACACTTTTGTCAACCAAGTAAAATAGACATCATATAATTCCTTTTATTTCCTCTACTTGAGGCTGAGCTTTCAAAAGAAATTAATGTTGGGTCAAGAACTTTTAAAATGTATACTTCTACCTTACCCAACAGTTATTCTAGAAATATATTCCAAGTACATAGCCTATCTTGGGTCAGGCTTCAGAAGCACCCTCTGAAGTAAGAATTCATGTGTAAGTGACTTTTTAAGAAAGTGCCCTAAGAACTACAGAGAGAAGAGGGGAAGAAGAATAGGGAATAGGAGGAATCCAAGCAAGATTTGCAGAATTAGGCAAAAGTCCACTATGGACACGTCAGCCTGATGACATGGGGACTCTGCAGTATAAATTATGCCTCAAAGTTTGTCCTGACCTGAGGCAGAGAACTGGGCTTTCATATTCCCATATCTGCATTGGCTAAGGGTACTTCCAGCTGTTTCTTCCATGTGGGCAAAGCAGAATCGGAACCCCAAAGGCAGTTCACAGAAGAAGAGTCCTAGGTGTCAGCAGTTCAGGCAAAGCCACTGAAGCTGGGAGAAGAGCTTTATTCACAATACGGAATACTGCACAGACATTTAAAAGTTTTAATTAATTAACAAGGATTTTTTGGAACTTATTTAGGGCACTGGGAATATATTAGAAATGTAGAAATATAGAAAACAGAAAAGACAACCTACCCACATGGGGCTAACATTCTAGAGGGGAAATAAGAGAAAAAAACAAAAACGAGAGATGTAGTATGTAGTAGGCAGTAAGTTATATGGAAGAAAACAGAACTAGGCATGGTTAAGAAGGACTTACAAAGGCAAAAAGTTGTATGTAAGGGAGGGGACTATATATTTTAACTTAAAAATATAATTGAAAAGGATCAACTGAGCAAAGACATGAAAGAAAATTATTGCCGCATGCATATTTGGGGAAAGATTTTTTCTAGTCAGAGGAAGTAGTGCAAAGGACATATGCAGAGGGAATATGCCTGCTGTGTCTGAAGAATAGTGTGGACATTAGCATGTCTAAAGCAGATTAAGAGCTAGGAATTCTAATGGTATGGTGGTAATCATCTTGCAATATATAAATCTATCAAGTCAACATGTACACCTTAAACTTACACAGTGTTATATGTCAATTATATCTCAATAAAGCTGGGGGGGAAAGTACAAATAAATTTTAAAATAAAAAAGAGATAGGGGTCCTGTAAGTGATCAGGTCAGAGAGTTAACAGAGAGCCACATCATCCAGAGCTTTGTAGGTCATAGTGAAGACTTTGGCTTGAGGAAAGAAAGAGGCCATTGGAAAGTTTTTAGATGTGTGACATGATCTGAACTACTTTTTAATAGAATCACTTTGACTGCATATTGAGAATAGATTATAGAGGGGCAAGGATAGAAGCAGGGAAATAAATTAGCAACTTTTGCAGTAATCCAGGCAAGTAATTAACAGTGAATTGGACCAGGACTATAGCATTGGAAATGGGTGAGAAGTACTGGATTATGTTATAAATGTAGACAACAGAATTTCCTGGTGTGTTAGACAAAAGGCATGAGAAAAATTTTAAAAGGAGTGCCAAGGAGGGTTTAAATTTTTGGCCTGAAAATTTGGAAGGACAGAGTGGCAATTAATTAAGATGACTTTAGTTTCCACCTAAAGAAAATAGAAAAAAAGAGTAAAGTATATCCAAAGATATACTTAGCAGAGAAAGGAAATAATTAAAATCAGAGCAGATTAAATTGGTAAACCTCAGCCATAGTAACAAGAAAAAAAGAGGAAAAACACAAATTACCAATATCAGGACTGAGAGAGGGAAATCACTACAGATTCTACAGTTATTGAAATAATAAAAAGGAAATTTTGTGAACAGTTTTGTGCCAGTTAATTCAACACTTTAGAAGAAATGGAAAAATTCCTTGCACACAAACTACTAAAGCTCACTCAAGAAGAAACAGATAAACTCGATAGCTCTGCATCTACCAAAAACTCGATAGCTCTGTATCTACCAAAAGAATTGAATTTGTAATTTAAAACCTTCCCTCAAGATAACTCCAAGACCAGGTGGCTTCATGAATGGTTTCTACCAAATATTTAAGGAAAAAATAATACTATTACAACACAAACTCTTCCAGAAAACTGAAGAGCAGAGACTACATCTCAGTTCATTCTATGGGACAGACGACCTTAACACCAAAACCAAAGAAAACTAAAGATCAATGTACCTCATGGGCCTAAATACAAAACTCAAAACTTTAGCAAGTTGAATCCAAATATACACACACACATGATGATACATATGGTAGGACAGGGAAACTTTTCCCTTCTTTCTAGGTTCTTTGGCTCGTCTAATAATTAAATCGACATAAGACATAAACAAAAGAAAAATTTAATTTCATATATATGGGAATTCCAAAGATATGAGGCTCCTTTATAGTCAAGACAACTGAGTCCTATATGCCATCCTGGGCTAAGGAGAAGGGGATCGGGGTCTGGGACTTCAAAGGGAGGAAGACAACTCACGGGTATATGGGAAAAGCAAATGTTTGGTTAAAAAATAATGTATGCCATGCCACACAGATAAGTCTTTCTGGTGTAAAAAGTTCTCTCTGGTAATAGCTCTCTTCCTGGTGTAAGCCTGATATCTAAATTCTTTTAGGCAGTTAAGGAAGAGTTACAAAGCTCTTATTGAATCTGTTGGGCCTTGATTGTCTTCAGCTTGAAATAATCCACATGCCTAAGTGATACATTCTGTGGCAGCCCACCCTGAACCCCATCCACACTATAAGAGGTGGAAAAGCAAGCAAGCTGCCCTATAGCTTACCTACCCCTTGTGTACACTAAACTATTCCCTCTCACTTGATAATTTGAGTGTAATGAGCTTATACTGCTGGCCCGGTTTTATGAAGGGCTCACTGATGAATAGACCATGACCACTGAAGCATTCATTTACTCTGGTACCATACAGCACTGCATAAACCTTGCTATGGACTGAATTGTACCCCCTCCTAAAATTCATGTGTTGAAGGCCTAACCCACAATGTGACTATATTTGGAGATAGAGCCAATAAGTAGGTAATCAAGGTTAAATGAGGTCATAAGAGTGGGACCCTGATCCATAGGATTAGAGTCCTTGTAAGAAGAGGCACCAGAGAGCTCCAGCTTTCTCTTCCTGAGTATACTCAGAGAAAGGCCATGTGAGGGCACAGTGAGGAAGAAGCCATCTGCAAGTCAGAAATAGAGCTTTCGCCAGAAAGCTAACCCTAACAGACCTTGATCTTAGACTTTCCAACCTCCAGAACTGTCAGAAAATAAATTTCTGTTGTTTAAGCCACACAGTCTGTGGTATTTTGTTATCAGAGCCTAAGCAGACTAATACAAGCCTAAAATTAAGGGAGAGACCCACTATACCTCTTCCTGCTAAAGGACCCTCCCCTGTGGGATTAAAGTCTGGAGAAACTTAGAAAATTAACAAGGCACACTATTTGCCTTTAGTATTTACAGAGAGAGGCCATACCAAAATGTCCCTATAGTGGTTATACAGATACCTTCCTTTAAATATATATAAATTTATTTATTTATTTTTAGCTGTGGTGGGTCTTCGTTGCTGCGCACAGGCTTTCTCTAGTTGTGGTGAGCGGGGCTACTCTTTGTCGCAGTGCGCAGACTTCTCATTGCAGTGGCTTCTATTGTTGTGGAGCACAGGCTCTAGGCATGCGGGCTTCAGTAGTTGTGGCTCGCAGGCTCAGTAGTTGTGGCGCACGGGCTTAGTTGCTCCGCGGCATGTGGGATCTTCCCAGATCAGGGCTCGAACCCGGGTCCCCTGCATTGGCAGGTGGATTCTTAACCACTGTGCCACCAGAAGTCCCCAGATACCATTTTAATAATGTATTAATATTCACCCCATGGGGGAGTTGGGATCAAGATGGCAGAGAAGTAGGACGTGGAGCTCACCTTATCCCATAAAAACATTAAAAATACATCTACAAGTGGGACGATTAGCACAGAACAACTACTGAACATCGCAGAAGACCTCAGACTCCTGAAAAGACAAGAAAACCTCCACGTAACCAGGCAGTACAAAAGGAAAAAGAAAAAGAAGGCATTGGGATGGGGCCTGCACCCTAGGGAGGGAGCTGTGAAGGAGGAAAGGTTCCTGAACCCAAGGAAGTCTCCTCACCAGCAGGGAGATCAGACTGGATGGAGGGGGAGCTTTGGAACCTAGGAGGAGAGCACAGCAACGGGCTGGGGAAGGCAAAATGGAGAGTAACCTGCACAGGTCGACTGCCCTGTGCTCCCCAGCCTGAGACACTCGTCTTTTGGTGCAGGTGGGGGCTGAGTGCTGAGGCTCAGGCTTCAGAGATCCGACACATGGAAAAGACCAGGGTTGGCTCTGTGGAGAAAGTCTGAAGAGGCTGGGCTGTGGCAACTGAGGGTGTACTCAGAAGAAGTCTGGGCCCGCCTGGGAGGCAAGGCACCATTACTGGGGGGGGGGGGGGGGGGCGGGGCACACGAGGAGACAGGCAGGACTGCCATAAGAGCTTCTTTCCCCGTGAGTGCTCCCAGGCAACAGGACACTGCCTACAGGAGCTCCAGGGGTGGGCGCAAGTCACCACCACCATCATGGGCTCCAAAGGCAGTACTGGCCACCGCTATGAAACCCACAAGCAGGTAGAGGCCCTGTCCCCATTGTCCCAGGAGTGCATAGAGAGGAGCTGCCCATAGGAGACCCCTGAGCATGCACCAGGCTCTGCCCCCGCTGTCCCAGGAGCACGCAAGGGCCATTGTAACTGCACACCCCATATCAATGGGATAATGGCCAGCACACACTGAGGAAAGAGGCAGCAAGCATCCAAACTAAAAGCAGCCCCTCAGTGCCGGATAAGAGGGCAGAATAGAAGGACTTGAGCTCACTGCGTCTCACAAAAACACCAAAATCACAACTAACTACTGAACAACCATCGATAAAAGAGACTGGAACCTACCAAAAAAATACATTTCACATTCAAAGACAAAGAAGCCGCAATGATACAGCAGGAGGGGCACTTTTGCAACATAAATCCCATACCCGCTGGGTGGGTGACCCAGAAACTAGAAAATAAGTATATCGCAGAGGTTCTCCCACAAGAGAGAGTCCAGAGCCCCACATCAGGCTCCCCAGCCTGAGGGTCTGGCATCAGGAAGAGGAATCTCAAAAGCATTTGGCTTTGAAGACCAGCAGGGCCTGAGTGCAGGCAGCTCCACAGTACTGGGAGAAACAGAGACTCCATTCTTGGACAGTGTACAAAGGGTTCATGTACACTAGGACCCAGCACAAAGTTGTAACTCCATAGGAGTTACTGGACTTACCTATGAGTCTTGGAGGGTCTCCTGGGGAGGTGGGAGGCAGCTGTGGCTCACTGGGCGGTGGGGGGGGGCAACAACACTGGTGGCAGAGGCCCCAGAGAATATTGATTGGTGTGAGCGCTCCCAGAGGTCACCATTTTGCCATCAGGACCTGGCCCTACAGGCACCAGGCTCCAGTGCTGGAACGCCTCAGGCCAAACAACCAGCAGGAGGGGAACATAGACCCAGACATCAGCAGACAGGGTAACTAAAGCCATACTGAGCTCACAGCCACCTCAAAACACACCCTTTGACACGTCCTGCCCACTAGAGGGATAAGACCCAGCTCCACCCACCAATGGGCAGGCACCAGTCCCTCCCACCAGGAAGCATCCACAAGCCTCAGGACCAACCCCACACACCAAAGAGAAGACGCCAGAAGCAAGAGGAGCTATGACCCTCCAGCCAGAGGAAAGGAGTCCACAAACACAGAAATTTAGACAAAATGAGATGGCAGAAAAATATGTTTCAGACAAAGGAAAAAGATAAAAAGCCACAAGAACAACTAAATGAAGAGGAGATAGGCAATCTACCTGAAAAAGAATTTAGAGTAATGATAATAAAGATGATCCAAGACCTCAGAAAAAGAATGGAGGCACAGACCAGAAGTTACACGAGATGTTTAATAAAGAGAAGATTTAAAGAACAAACAGAGATAAACGATGCAATAACTGGAATGAAAAATACACAAGAAGGAATCAATAGCAGAATAACTGAGGCAGAAGAACGAGTAAGTGAGCTGGAAGACAGATTGGTGGAAATCACTGCCATGGAACATAATAAAGAAAAAAAATGAAAAGAAATGAGGACAGTCTTAGAGATATCTGGGACAACATTAAATGCACCAACATTCACATTACAGGGGTCCCAGAAGGACAAGAAAGAGAGAAAGGGCCTGAGAAAATATTTGAAGAGATTACAGGCAAAAACTGCCCTAACATGAGAAAGGAAACACTCATTCAAGTCCAGGAAGCTCAGAGAGTCCCATACAGGATAAACCCAAGGAGGAACATGCCAAGACACATATTAATCAAACTGACAAAAATTAAAGACAAAAGATATTAAAAGCAACAAGGGAAGAGCAATAAACAACAAACAAGGGAACCCCCATAAGGTTATCACCTGATTTCTCAGCAGAAGCTCTGCAGGCCAGAAGGGAGTGGCATGATATATTTAAAGTGATGAAAGGGAAAAAACTACAACCGAGAATACTCTACCCAGCAAGGCTCTCATTCAGATTTGACAGGGAAGTCAATAGTTTAAAGGCAAGCAAAAGCTAAGAGAATTTAGCACCACCAAACCAGCCTTACAACAAATCCTAAAGGAACTTCTCTTGGCAGAAAAGAGGCCACAAGCAGAATCAAGAAACTTATGAATGGGGAAGCTCACAGGTAAAGTCAAACATAAAGTAAAGGTAGGAAATCATCCACACACAAATACGATATCACAACCAGCAACCATGAGAAGAGGAGAATACAAATGCAGGATACTGGAAATTCATTTGAAATTAAGAGATCAGCAAGTTAAAACAATCTTGTACATATATAAACTGATAGAGTAAGTCGCCTACATATGAACCTTCAAGCTGTGAACTTTGAAAGATGAGAACATGTGTTTACATATCCAATCACGTGACCCTCAGCAAGAAGCTGTAGCTAGATCTGGAAGAGGACAACTTCACTGAACTCCTTGCTGTGCAACATGAGGAGCTTACTAATGAAGACCTGATGGAAAGTGATTCATGACGCAGGAAATGGCAAGGGGATTTTCGTTATTTGAGGAGACACTCTTAGTTTAGAGGCACAGGACCCGAACATAGAATGGTACACAAAGGTTGAAGCAGCCATTCATAAAGCAATCCAGTGCTACCATGTCATCTATGACAAGAAAAAAAGAGCTACTATCCAGACATCACTGGTTCGTTTTTTCAAGAGGGTAGAAAGAATTGAAGCCAGCAAGGAACCAGAACCTGTGCCATCAATGTCAGGCATGAGTGAAATTGCAACTTGCCCTCCGTCTCCTATTGCTGACAATCCTTCAGCTCTACCATCTCCCACCTCGTCTCCCTCTTCCTGTCAGTAACTCTTCTTGCCTGTTCACTCAGTGCCAGCCCCTGTATGCCAGCTGTTGTACTGTACTACTGAACTTTTCAAGGTACTGCACTGTAAGATTAAAAATGTTTTTTGTGTGTGTTTGTTTTTTATGTACTATTTGTGTGAAAAGTATTATAAACCTATTACAGTACAGTACTATATAACTAGTTGTGTTCAGAAGCCAAGAGAATTCAGCACCACCAAACTAGCTCTACAACAAATGCTAAAGGAACTTCTCTAAGTGGGAAACACAAGAGAAGAAAAGGACCTACAAAAACAAACCCAGAGCAATTAAGGAAATGGTAATAGGAACATACATATCGATAATTACCTTAAACGTGAATGGATTAAATGCTCCAACCAAAAGACACAGGCTTGCTGAATGGATACAAAAACAAGACCCATATATATGCTGTCTACAAAAGACCCACTTCAGACCTAGGGACACATACAGACTGAAAGTGAGGGGATGGAAAAAGATAATCCAGGCAAATGGAAATCAAAAGAAAGCTGGAGTAGCTATACTCATATCAGATAAAATAGACTTTAAAATAAAGAATGTTACAAGAGACAAGGAAGGACACTACATAATGATCAACGGATCAGTCCAAGAAGAAGATATAACGATTATAAATATATATACACCCAACATAGGAGCACCTCAATACATAAGGCAACTGCTAACAGCTATAAAAGAGGAAATCGACAGTAACACAATAATAGTGGGGGACTTTAACACCTCACTTACACCAATGGACAGATCATCCAAACAGAAAATTAATAAGGAAACACAAGCTTTAAATGACAAAATAGACCAGATAGATTTAATTGATATTTATAGGACATTCCATCCAAAAGCAGCAGATTACACTTTCTTCTCAAGTGCGCATGGAACATTCTCCAGGATAGATCACATCTTGGGTCACAAATCAAGCCTCGGTAAATTTAAGAAAATTGAAATCATATCAAGCATCTTTTCTGACCACAATGCTATGAAACTAGGAATCAATTACAGGAAAAAAACCGTAAAAAACACAAACACATGGAGGCTAAACAATACGTTACTAAATAACCAATAGATCACTGAAAAAATCAAAGAAGAAACAAAAAAATACTTAGAGACAAATGACTATGAAAACACGACGATCCAAAACCTATGGGATGCAGCAAAAGCAGTTCTAAGAGGGAAGTTTATAGCTATACAAGCCTACCTCAAGAAACAAGAAAAATCTCAAATAAACAATCTAACCTTACACCTAAAGGAACTAGAGAAAGAAGAACAAACAAAACCCAAAGTTAGCAGAAGGAAAGAAATCATAAAGATCAGAGCAGAAATAAATGAAATAGAAACAATAGCAAAGATCAATAAAAGTAAAAGCTGTTTCTTTGAGAAGATAAACAAAATTGATAAACCATTAGCCAGACTCATCAAGAAAAAGAGGGAGAGGACTCAAATCAATAAAATTAGAAATGAAAAAGGAGAAGTTACAACAGACACTGTAGAAATACAAAGCATCCTAAGAGACTACTACAAGCAACTCTATGCCAATAAAATGGACAACCTGGAAGAAATGAACACATTCTTAGAAAGGTATAACCTTCCAAGACTGAACCAGGAAGTAATAGAAAATATGAACAGACCAATCACAAGTAATGAAATTGAAACTGTGATTAAAAATCTTGCAACAAACAGTCCAGGATCAGATGGCTTCACAGGTGAATTCTATCAAACATTTAGAGAAGAGCTAACACCCATTCTTCTCAAACTCTTCCAAAAAATTGCAGAGGAAGGAACACTCCCAAACTCATTCTATGAGGCCACCATCACCCTGATACCAAAACCAGACAAAGATACTACAAAAAAAGAAAATTACAGACCAATATCACTGATGAATATAGACGCAAAAATCCTCAACAAAATACTAGCAAACAGAAGCCAACAACACATTAAAAGGATGATACACCATGACCAAGTGGGATTTATCCCAGGGATGCAAGGATTCTTCAATATATGCAAATCAATCAATGTGATACACCATATTAACAAATTGAAGAATAAAAACCATATGATCATCTCAATAGATGCAGAAAAAGCTTTTGACAAAATTCAACACCCATTTATGATAAAAACTCTCCAGAAAGCGGGCACACAGGGAACCTACCTCAACATAATAAAGGACATATACGACAAACCCACAGCCAACATCGTTCTCAATGGTGAATAACTGAAAGCATTTCCTCTAAGATCAGGAACGAAACAAGGATGTCCACTCTCACCACTATTATTCAACATAGTTTTGGAAGTCCTAGCCACGGCAACCAGAGAAGAAAAAAAATAAAAGGAATACAAATTGGAAAAGAAGAAGTAAAACTGTCACTGTTTCCAGATGACATGATACTACACATAGAGAATCCTAAAGATGCCACCAGAAAACTACTAGAGCTAATCAATGAATTTGGTAAAGTTGCAGGATACAAAATTAATGCACAGAAATCTCTTGCATTCCTATACACTAATGATGAAAAATCTGAAAGAGAAATTAAGGAAACACTCCCATTTACCATTGCAACAAAAAGAATAAAATACCTAGGAATAAACCTACCTAGGGAGACAAAAGACGTGTACGCAGAAAACTATAAGACACTGATGAAAGAAATTAAAGATGATACCAACAGATGGAGAGATATACCATGTTCCTGGATTGGAAGAATCAATATTGTGAAAATGACTATACTACCCAAAGCAATCTGCAGATTCAATGCAATCCCTATCAAATTACCAATGACATTTTTTATGGAACTAGAACAAACCATCTTAAAATTTGTATGGAGATACAAAAGACCCCGAATAGCCAAATCAGTCTTGAGGGGAAAAAACGGAGCTGGAGGAATCAGACTCCCTGAGTTCAGACTATACTACAAAGCTACAGTAATCAAGACAATATGGTACTGGTACAAAAACAGAAACATAGCTCAATGGAACAAGATAGAAAGCTCAGAGATAAACCCATGCACCTATGGTCAACTAATCTATGATAAAGGAGGCAAAGATATACAATGGAGAAAAGACAATCTCTTCAATAAGTGGTGCTGGGAAAACTGGACAGCTACATGTAAAAGAATGAAATTAGAACACTCCCTAACACCATACTCAATAATAGACTCAAAATGGATTAGAGACCTAAATGTAAGACCGGACACCAGAAAACTCTTAGAGGAAAACATAGGAAGAACACTCTTTGACATAAATCACAGCAAGATCTTTTTTGATGCACCTTCTAGAGTAATGGAAATAAAAACAAAAACAAACAAATGGGACCTAATGAAACTTAAAAGCTTTTGCACAGCAAAGGAAACCATAAACAAGACGAAAAGACAACCCTCAGAATGGGAGAAGACATTTGCAAACGAATCAACGGACAAAGGATTAATCTCCAAAGTATATAAACAGCTCATGCAGCTCAATATTAAAGAAACAAACAACCCAATCCAAAAATGGACTGAAGACCTAAATAGACATTTCTCCAAAGAACACATACAGATGGCCAAGAAGCACATGAAAAGCTGCTCAACATCACTAATTATTAGAGAAATGCAAATCAAAACTACAATGAGGTATCACCTCACACCAGTTAGAATGGGCATCATCAGAAAATCTGCAAACAACAAATGCTGGAGAGGGTGTGGAGAAAAGGGAACCCTCTTGCACTGTTGGTGGGAATGTAAATTGATGCAGCCACTATGGAGAACAGTATGGAGGTTCCTTAAAAAACTAAAAATAGAATTACCATATGATCCAGCAATCCCAGTACTGGGCATATACCCAGAGAAAATCATAATTCAAAAAGACACAGGCACCCCAATGTTCATTGCAGCACTATTTACAATAACCAGGTCATGGAAGCAACCTAAATGCCCATCAACAGACGAATGGATAAAGAAGATGTGGTACATATATACAATGGAATATTACTAAGCCATAAAAAGGAACGAAATTGAGTCGTTTGTTGAGACGTGGATGGACCTAGAGACTGTCATACAGAGTGAAGTAAGTCAGAAAGAGAAAAACAAATATCGTATGTTAACGCATGTATGTGGAACCTAGAAAAATGGTACAGATGAACCAGTTTGCAGGAAAGAAGTTGAGACACAGATGTAGAGAACAAACGTATGGACACCAAGGGGGGAAAACTGCGGTGGGGTGGGGATGGTGGTGTGCTGAACTGGGCGATTGGGATTGACATGTATACACTGATGTGTATAAAATTGATGACTAATAAGAACCTGCAGTATAAAAACACAAACAAACAAAAAACCCAACTAATACTAAACTTTCTTTGGGTTATTTGTATGGAAATATGTTAATATAAATATTTCAGACATTACATGAAATTTCAAAAAATCTTATATGTTCTGGTATAATGTTATAAGTCATAATTGTAGTTATTACTTTAAAATGTATATCTCAGAAATAACTAAATTTCCTTGTCAATTGCATTATTATGAACTTTCATCAAATCTTTAACCGTGGTCATTTTTAAGTCTTTTGTCATTTACAGACAGTTCTGAGTGTAATCTGATGCTTTTGCAAAAATGTTCCTATAAAAGAGTTTCATCTTCAAGGAATTCATGGAAAAGACTCTGACAAGTACAGGTTTCTGGTAACTGACTATACTGTTGAACTGAATGAATAAGCATTTTCAGAACTCTAATGGAAAACTGATGAATTCATAAAAGTGCTAACAAAAGATCAAGATGAAAAAAAAAATTAATTACATGGGACTGAGTGAACTGATGAGGATGATTATAATTTTTGTGACTTTCTGTTTGAAAAAAAAAAATCCCACAAGGACTCAGAGGCAAAAAATATACAAATCAATTTTCATTGCAAAGTAAAGGAGCTGTTACAGTGGAGAATTACTGGACTGAATGTCAATATTATGACATAGTATGAGTGTGTTTCGTGTTTGGTAATTGCAATCATTGTTGCTTTTGTTGTGGTCATCCATTTACAATGCTTGGTGTCAGTTTATTTATCTCTTGTAAAAATAAAATACAGTGTGTGTGTGTGAAAAACAAAAACAACTTAATTAGAAAAAAAAAAAAATCATACACCATGACCAAGTGGGATTTATCCCAAGTTCACAGGGATGGTTCAACATATGCAAATCAATTAATGTGATACACCACATAAACAAAAGAAAAGATCAAACCACATGATCATCTCAATAGATGCAGAAAAAGCATTTGACAAAATTCAATATCCATTCATGATAAAAACTCTTACCAAAGTGGGTATAGAGGGAACATATTTCAAAATAGTAAAAGCTATATATGACAAACCCACAGCCAATATAATACTAAATGGTGAAAAGGTGAAAACCTTCCCACTAAAATCTGGAACAAGACAAGGATGCCCACTTTTACCACTTCTCTTCAACATAGTATTGGAAGTTCTAGCCACAGCAATTAGACAAGAAAAAGAAATACGAGGTATCCAAATTGGAAGGGAAGAGGTAAAATTGTCATCATATGCAGATGATACTATATATAGAAAACCCTAAAGACGCCACACAGAAACTGCTAGAACTGATAAATGAATTCAGCAAGGTAGCAGGATACAAGATTAACACAGAAATCAGTTGCATTTCTTTTCACCAATAATGAAATATCAGAATGGGAATGTTAAAAAAAAAATGCCTTTTAAAATCGTAACTCCAAAAATAAAATACTTAGGAATAAACCTAACCAAGGAGGTGAAAGACTTATATGCTGAGAACTATAAAACATTAATAAAGGAAATTGAAGATGATTCAAAGAAATGGAAAGATATCCCATGCTCTTGGATTAGAAGACTTAACATTGTTAAAATGGCCATACAACCCAAAGCAATCTACAGATTTAATGTGATCCCTATCAAATTACCCATGACCTTTTTCACAGTAGAACAAATAATCCTAAAATTCATAAGGAACCATAAGAGACCCAGAATTGCCAAAGCAATCCTGAAGAAAAAGCACAAAGCAGGAGGCATAACCATCCCAGACTTCAGACAATACTACAAAGCTAAAGTAATCAAAATATTGTTTTATTGGTGCAAAAAAAAAAAGACATATTAATCAATGGAACAGAATAGAGAGCCCAGAAGTAAACCCACACACTACAATTAATCTTAGACAAAGGAGGCGAGTATATTGATACAATGGGAAAAAGACAGTCTCTTCAGCAAGTGGTGCTGGGAAAGTTGGACAGACACATGTAAACCAATTAAGTTAGAACACACCTTCTCACCATACACAAAAATAAACTCAAAGTGGCTTAAAGACTTAAACATAAGGCATGACACCATAAAACTCCTAGAAGAGAACATAGGCAAAACATTCTCTGACATAAATCATACCAATGTTTTCTTAGGTGGGTCTCCCAAGGCAATAGAAATTAAAACAAAAATAAACAAACGGGACCTAATCAAACTTACAAGCTTTTACACAGCAAAGGAAACCATAAACAAAATGAAAAGACAACCTAGAGAATGGGAGAAAATATTTGCAAACGATGCAACTGATAAGGGCTTAATTTCCAAAATATACTAACAGGTCATACAACTCGACAACAAAAAACAAACAACCCAATCGAAAAATGGGCAGAAGACCTAAAGAGACATCTCTCCAAAGAAGTAATACAGATGCCAATAGGCACAGGAAAAGATACTCAACATCGCTAATTATTAGAGAAATGAAAATCAGAACTATAATGACATACCACCTCACACTGGTCACAATGGCCATCATTAAAATGTCTACAAATAACAAATGCTGGAGAGGTTGTGGAGAAAAGAGAGCCCTTTTACACTGTTGGTGGGAATGTAATTTGGTGCAGCCACTGTGGAAAACAGTACGGAGATTCCCCAGAAAACTGAAAATAGAACTACCATATGATCCAGCAATCCCATTCCTGGGCGTATATCCAGACAAAACTATAATTCAAAAAGATAACATGCCCCTATGTTCATAGCAGCACTATTCACAATAGCCAAGACATGGAAACAACCTAAATGTCCATCGACAGATGAGTACATAAAGAAGATGTGGTACACATACACAATAGAATACTACTCAACCATAAAAACAATGAAATAATGCCATTTGCAGCAACATGGATACAACTAGAGATTATCATACTAAGTGAAGTAAGTCAGAAAGAGCAAGACAAATTACATATGATATCACTTATATGTGGAGTCTGAAATATAACACAAGTGAACCTATCTGTGAAACAGAATCAGGGACAAGGAAAATAGACTGGTGTTTGCCAAGGGGGAGGGGGCTGGGAAAGGGTTGGATTGGGAGTTTGGGATTAGCAGATGCAAACTGGTATATATATAATGGATAAACAAGGTCCTACTGTATAGCACAGGGAACTATATTCAATATCCTGTGATAAACCATAATGGAAAAGAATATGAAAAAGAATGTATATATGTATACCTGAATCACTTTGCTGTACAGCAGTAATTACATAAACTTGTAATTCACCTATACTTCAGTAAAAATAAATTTTTAAAAGATCAAAACAAAACAGAACAAAAAAACAAAGACTCGGGTCCTACTCTAGATCCTTCAGATCCTTTGGTGGGAGATGGGGCGGGGGTAGTGCGAGAGTGGGGCTTGGGCGTGGTGGTGGGGAGAGACCAGGAACAAGAGTTTCAAAAAGTACCCCAGGTGACCTAGGAACCACTGCCCTGGGGAATTCTTATACTTGATGCGAAAAATAATAACTAATATTTCTCTTGGGAAAAAAAGCACAATATATGTAAGTACCAGACAAGGGGAATACAATTATGATCTAGAGAACTATATGCATTATCTAATAATTATTTTAAGAAAACTTGGAGTTCATTTCTGGCCTGGGAATGGCCTCCAATATACAGGAGGAAACATGACACAACTCCCTGGACTGAGGGGGAAAAAATTCAGCTCTTTGCCTTCCTATCCAAACTGTCTAGAACAGGGGTTGGCATGCATTTTTTGTAAAGAAGTTTTACGGACCATTTGGTCTCTGTTGCCACTACTCAGTTCTGCCATTATAGTATAATATTAGGCACAGACAACATGTAAACGGACGGGCATGGCTATGTTCCAATAAAATCTTTATTTACAGTAACGGGCTGTGGCCCACTCTTGGCCCAAAGGCTATAGTTTGCCGACCCCTACATTAAAGGAAGGCTGGAATGTCTCAGTTGGAGTTCTAGCTAAGCAGTTTTAAAGAGGGGTTAGGTCTTGGGGCAGGAATGTTGAATTGCTTGAAGCAAAAGACGAGTATAAACTTCATTCAGCAGAGAGTTCAAGCGTAAACCCAGGGACACCAAATCTGTCTTTGGGGCCAAGGAACAGGCACACCACAAAGGAAAAGAGCAAAAATACCAGACACTAAACAAATGTAGGGAGGAAGTAATGAGTAATAAAGGAATGGATGAGGCAGGAAGAAATACCTAAGCTGTTTTTGAATAGTAAGAGGAATGGCACACACAGTGTTTTTCCCAAAGGCCCAAGGTAGAAGCAGATGCTATGTCTCCATTCCCTACAATTATTAAGTTACAGAAAAGAGTACTTTTCATCCTTCCTCCACCAAAAACAGAACAAAGAAAGGGTATTATACTAAGTAGTAAGCTTGCGGAAATTCAAAGAAATAGACAAATTCACTAGGTGTCAACTTCTCCTCTGCATTAGTACCTCTTAGAGATGCCTGTGATGCAATTCATAACTATACAACACTTACAGTGAAGGTCTGATCCAGCTGCCAGACCACGCAAGGTCATACCCACCTCTAAGCTCACGCACCAGTTCTCTTTGTTGAATACACCACTTGTCAGATGAAGCATACCTCTATGTACTACACTGAGTGTACTCAACTGATCCGACGGATCAAACAGCTAGAGGAGAATTCATTTCATTGCTAGTTTTATATTACTAGTGTTTCTGAGAAGATTTGCATACTTATTTCACCCTAGATACTTTCAAGCATTTAAGCAAAATGCTTTTAGCTAAATGCAAATGATATATGAAATGGGTTTTTTTCTCACAAAACATTAAAAGGACTACATCTTCTGGTTTCAAGGAGCATTTATATCTATTTTACTTCTCTATCTTCAGGAGATATTCTATTTAAAAATGAAATCTTGATTCACAGCACTGAATATGGGCTTCGGTGGGTCAAATAAATTAAAATTTTAAGTTCAGGCAAGAGCTCTTAGAAAAAAAAGTCGAAGGTCAGACAAGATTGGGTAGCCTGGACCCCAAAGTAAATGAGGAGGAGGAGAGGGACTTAAAAACAAGCGTTGACACATGACCACGTGGTACTGTTTGAATAGAGCAGTTGAAGAGGGTATGTGTGCTGTCTGTTAAAGGAGCTGCTCTTGTCATTTAATGACTGGATGGTCTGGCCCAGGTGAGTCATAACTGAATATGTATTATTAAAGTGCATTAATGGACTTTTACTTCGTAGTTAACCCATCTGCACAAACGCTGTTTATCAACCTTTGCATTTCTCAGCGATCATCTCCTGTCATTTAAGCCATTTCTAAAGGCATTCTCTACTCTGATCACAGTTTAAAGTGGAAAAAAAGATTGATAAGAGGAATAACTTGAAACAGAAATGTAACAATATTTCAAAGCCTTCAGGTCTCTGATTAGACTATTACTCTCTGCACATAATCTCTTACTAAACTAAATTGATTCTTTTTCAATATAAAAATAGTACAAAGCCTTTGAATTTTGTACTAGCGAAGTTTTGTGAGCTCTTTGAATGGCGAGGCAGAAAATAAATCTTATTTAATTAACAAAAGAATGAGATAGGGATGAAAAACATGATGTTAAGGCACAGTAAGAATTGATTGTAGCTGCATTTTTAGCTGTAAATTTGGCAAGTAGACTTTGCTTGTGAGACAGGCAACATTAATTACTCTGTTCCCATAGCAGATTCTGTGTTCAAAAAATTAAACTGCAAAGAAGTAGGGAAGCATCTGTGAGTGCATTCTTTTGCACCAATAAAATAATTTTATTGAACTCCATTCATGTGCATACTTCGAATTTAAATCCAAAAGATCTTAGGGGCCTGTATTCATTAAATATTATGTACCATTTTATATGGGTACACTCATAAAAGGGGAATATGGAATACAATTAAAAGAAATAAATTCAGCATGGCTTTGGCACTCTATAAAATCTCCTTGTCACTATGTGTCTTTAACTGACTCCTTAACACCAAGGCAGAACCAATATCCCAGTGATGGGAGAATTCAAAAGCAGTTTGTTTTCATGGTCAAAATTCACGATATTTTAAGTGATGTTAATAGTCTAGTTCCTATACAACCACAAGGGCACCAAACTGGCAAGATAAGTAATTTATTGCCTATCATTCTTTGTTCCCAGTTATATTAGAAAACATACATGAGTTCATACCTGTATTTCGTGTGCTACATAAAATTGGTCCAAGCTCACCTTGCACCATTTTTAAGTAGCTCAGTTGGTGGCTAATCAGGGGTGCAAGAATTAGAGGTGTTAGGAAATTGTAACTTTTACACCAACTCCTCTTGCCAATAATGGGTTTTTAGCAGTTGCGTGACACAGGTGGAAACTATAAGAGTTGAGAGAACTAACCAGGTTAGCATAAGTAATTTGGGATCACAATTCCTGGTAAAAGATCAGGATAGGAACGCTGGTATTCTAGAAGCAGGGGGTTTAGCCTGGCCTCTACAGATGGGCTCTGGGGTCACTAAGGACAAGCTAGATCTTGAGGACTTGAGGACCTTTTCATTACATGGTTCTTTATAAGAGAGTAGTCCAAAAAGTACAATGTGCTCCTTTATTACATTACCTCACATAAGACTCAGGGAGGGACTCCAAAAGGCAGCATATTTCCCCCTTGTTCTGTAATTAACTCAAGGCAAGAAGACAAAACACTATGGCACAGCTCTTGTTCTAGTGATTGGGAGGGCAACGCTCTTCCTGGAAGGAAAAGAACTTTCACTAAACAACAAAGTCCAGAGAAACAGTTTAACTTTCATCAGTTTATCTTCTGGCCCCTTGATTAATAAACTATGCACAGACACTAGTAATGGAAAAATAGTGACACCTCACAGAAAAATACCATAGATTGGCCACTCAGATCCAAATAGTCCCTGGAAGGGGAGGATACATTCAAGTTAGTGTTTCTTCTGGGAATGATTCTATCAGTGCTATTTTAAACTTTAAATAAACAGTACTGGCATTACCCCAAACACCTTTTTATGTGGGTTGCAAGAACATTCTAGAAATGCTTATTCACTATCCATTAATGTATTAGCATGTTTAGTCCCCATGGGGGGGACCCTTACACCCTCACTTCTCTGAACTGTGAAGTTTCCTGTCTGGGTTCCCATGAATCTACTCTCCCGAGATCCTCAACAGGAGTTACCATCATTAATGAATGGTCTTCCTTATTTTCCTTGACCTCACTATGCTCATGAAAACCCTGCAAAAAGAATTTCAAAATGCAATTTCTAATTCTGGTTTTGATACTAACTATACACCCTTCAAGCTGTAATGAGGATTAAATAATGAATTTCCAGAGTGGGGCTCCAGTTTATGCAGCATGCCCCACGCACCGCCCCCCGCCCCACATAAAGTCATGTGATATGTGATTCTTAGCTGTCTTCTAAATCCCGTTCTAGGTTCTGGGAAATTTCTTTAGTGGAAAAAAAAAAACGTCCTATTTCAGGATCCCAGATGGCCAGTCTTAAGTCAAACTTGCTGATAGTCTTGACCTCATTTTTCAGTTTTAAGAGCTGGAACTCAGCCTGTTCCTTTGATCAAGCCTCAATCTTGTACACTAACATTGGTTACTGAATCTCTATCTACTCCCCCCAAGATAGTGTCCGACCTTGATTACAGTCCCATTATCCTGTGTCCTCCCCGACTGAAGCCAAGCTCTTCCCTGTCCCACTCAGCATTATTCTCTACCTGAACCACAGTCCCTTCATCAGGCTACTTGCTCTCAGATATCCTTATCACCAACTGCCTGTTACCAACTCTTCTAGATTCTGTGTTTGGTCAAGTCTTGACATTCTGACAAGATCTCTTTCTTTCCCTTCCTGATGCCCAATTTGTTCAAAAGCATTCTGAACATTTTCACAAAATAACATTATTTTTAGCCATGACTCCATTTATAGATACTATTCTTCCTCAATGTGCATAGAAACACGCTACATTGATTCTTCCCTTACATGATGGATCATTACTTCACTGTCGCCATTGCTGCCTCTTGTTCTTCCTTCCACACAATAAATATAAGCCTCCCTTCAAGGCTCCCTCTTCGATCATCTGCTATTTTCTTTCTCCACACTCCCCCTCAGAGACCTCAGCTATTCCCATGGTTACAACCAGCATCACCAGGCAACTGACACCCAGGTAAACATCAGTCAGGAACCCTACTCCTTAACTTCCAACATTCTGTCTACCAGATACTTAGTTTAATAACTCCAAAACTAAACTAATCATCTTTTCTCACAAACCACTGCTTTCTTCAGATAATCCTATTTTTATTGATTGCACCATCATTTTTCAAGGCATTAAGACTCAACATTTGGCATTATTTTAACCCTTTAAACTTGCCAGCCACTTCAACTTACCAGTAAGACCTACTGATTCCCTATCACATCTCTTTGTATTCTCTCAGCGAAAACTCTAATACAGGTCTTTATTAACTCATAACTATACATTTACCTTAATCTTCTATTTTCCCAACTCCAATCATCCTGTATAACACCATAAGGTTAATCTTGCTAAAATTATCTGGCTAAAGCTTTAATAGCTGCCCATTAATTATAACTATATTTACCAAAGAATAAAACACATAACATTGGTTAAAAATGGAAAAATAATTTAAATAGTCATGTATTTATCATAATGGGAATAAAAATTTTATTACTTTAAACAATGATTATGTGAATAATGTTGCTTAGGATGAACACAAAAATGAGTCAATTTAAAGGAAAAAATGAGTAAAAATATAGTATAGGTTGTAGGAAAGCATGACATAAAATTGGGGTAATTATGACCTATCGAATGAAATCCATATGATTTGGTCTCCTCTACTGTTTTTCCTTAATTTTTCAATCTTGTTTCCTCACTACCCAACTACACAAATTTTTCTCTTCTCAACAAAGGAAGCAATTTAGCATTACTTAAATAAAATATATGCCATTCCATCATGTTTATGAGTTTGGCAAAAGGCAATAGGACTGTGAGAAGGAGAAGTAATTCAACGATAAGTATTATAAGGTGAAAAGTCATCAGAAACAGGAGCCAAGGTCAAAGGAGGGGACTAAATAGGGCATCAAGCTGGTGCGGCAAGCCAAGGATGCACACAAGAATCAGGAAGTGAGGCTGGTAATCAAGGAGGTCAAAATTGAATTTTGGAGTGTGGCACCAGTTGTAGTTGAGACCCAAAGAAATTATTTAAAATCTAAATCTGTGACTGCTTGGAATGCAGCACAAGTAGGTCTAGCTCCTTCAAGACTCAAGGTTCAATCAGATTATTTCATATTTGTGAATTAGCCTTGAAATATTGGGAACCTGTAGTTCCCAATCTCCTAATATTTAACTTTCTAAATCCTACCAGGTTTTGCTGCTCAGCTCAGCTCCTACTTTTCCTAAGGACTCTTGTTTGATAAGCCCAACTGGAATTGATGCCTTCCTTCTTTGAAATGTTATAGCATTTATTATCCCTTCTAATCACATGAAGTGATATCAGCAGGTTCTGCTTTATATCACAGTGGTTTACATACATTCTTTCTCTCTGCTACTTTGGAAGCTCTTTAAAAAGGGCAACAGTGACTTGTATACATAAATCCAACAGCACCTCGTACAATTTTTTTTTATATGGTAAATCTGTGGAATACAAGCTTCTTTTGTTCCAGGTTTGTAAGGGAATAGTTTTTCTTATGCTGTGCTTAATATTTATTTAGTTTGTTTAATATGTAAACAGAAGCCAAGAACACTTCCTGCAATGTCTTGGAGGTCAGAGCGACGACAGTTACCTGCAAACTAACTTGGGGGGGCAGATGCTTGTGTTGGTGCTATTCAATGAATGTTTTTTACGGGGAAGAGGGAACAGTGACATTGAATTGCCTTCTCCTAAGGAATGGATATATATGCATTTTTATGGAAAAATTATTTTGAGACCATTGCTGTACCCAAGGAGGTTTATCTTGTAGCTATTTCAAACCAAGTGGTTTAATAAAGTCCTCCCATCTAAAACATAAGATCTGTGTTATGTTGTATCTCCAGAGCCACAAGGAGATAGGACAGTAGAAAATTTTATATATATATGTAAATTTCTACTGTCCTATATATATATATATATTTTTTTTTTAAGGAATGTAGATACATACGACAATAGAGTTTAGTAGGAATGTGCTTGCATATGCTTTTTATATGCATATGCTTTTACATGTTTTACCTTCCTAACGTTAAGAAGTTTGACCCTGATAGCTAACATTCCTCCTGCAGAAATCTTAGAAAACTCACTTTTATTGTAAGGAGTTTTAAAAGGTTAGCCTTCCATTTGACCTGTCATGAGTCATCACTCTTGACCCACATAATTAAACTCAAAAATGGAAATAGACACCTCAAGTTTCTCTCATGAATTCTATTTCAAAAAAGAGAATAAAGATTTCTTTGGAAATAAAACTGCATTTTTTGCAAACATCAACACTCAAAGTTTGGCACAGTTTCAAAGAAAAATATCTGATATAATTGCTGCTGTTACACCTACTACACTGAAAAAAGAAGTTCCTTGCTCTTCAATATTAACCCAATCTTTGGTCCAGTCTATCACAATAAGCACATGTTAACTCACTTACTATAGTTAACCAACTCTTTCAGGTGCCATGGGGAAATTAAAAGTATAAAGATTGTTTCTTTCCTCTTTTGAAAATATTATCTTACAATATAATTGTAGATATATGATAAACAAATACAAAAGTTAAATTAAGTCAGTGATATAATTAACATTTCAGTAAACCTTTACATCTAAATACATGCTAAAATAGCAAATGAATAATATAAAGAATAAGTATCACATATGAGAGATTCAGAATAAAAAATATCAATATGGGTTGGATATTCAAGTCAATTTTAGTGTACTCTTAATGAGCAATTGATTTTTATCCATTTGTAAAATATGGTTGTTAAATATATTTTAAATTATCTGTAAAAACTACATGAAAGGCTTTTAGAGTCTTTGACAGCTTGTTTGATAGGTTCAATTTTTCCTGTCAGTGTGAAAAAAATAACTTTACTAGTTTCTTTAAATTAAAAAATAAAAAATAAAAAAAAAAACACAACTTACTAACTCACAAATAATTTGTCCCTGCAGATTTTAACTTAGTGGTACTGTTCTCATACATCTTGCCCATTCCTCTAACTAATATTTAAAATATTTATTACCTCTTACATAGACTAACTTCCTAACTATTCTCCCTCCTTACAAGATCTTCTCTCTCCAATCTATCTTAGTGTTAAATTCACATTTTTATGGTATACTTCTTATTATGTCATTCCACTATTCAAAAAAAAATCTCAATGACTTTTTTCTGCTTGTAGAATAAAATGCAAATTTCTTAGTTTGGTGTTCTAATTAGATACTACTTTTCTGACCTTACTTCTCATTATACCGCCCTCTACTCCTTATATATGTCTCATGTTTTCCCACTTTAAGTTGTTTTTCCTGCCTGAAAATCTTACCTGCTCTTCACTTCCACGAAATCATTTCGAAGTGTCCAAGTCTTTATCTTATTCCTTGAGACGCATTTAAATGCTTTTCTTACATAAATCCCTCACGGACCTAATCCAACTTAATTAACACTGTTCTGAAATCTGGCTGTAGACTTTGGAAAGTGATATATTTCTATGGAGAAGCAGCATTCTAGGGAGCCAAAGAAGACAGGGATTATTTCCCTTCATTTCAGAATCTATAACAGAATTCCCACACATATAGGTGTCACACATATACACCTTATGATGTGGTACACTGCATCTCAGACATCTATCCTGTGAATTTTATGTAAGAGAGCATCATTGCACATCATTTTTCTTCTTCATTTCTGTAATATTTTTCTCTGAACTTTGATAGTCCCCTAAGGAAACTTTACCATTTTCAACCTTCCCAAGTTGATAGCCTATGGAAATGTGTCAACACCATCCACTCTTTACAAGCAATATGCATAGGATGAGTTTTGAAAGGGAATGAAATACAAGCAATGGTCTCAAAATCATTTATGCATAAAACACATTTGAATGTTTTACTCTATAAAATGTAAACATACATTATGAGTATGTGTATATATATATATATATTTTTTTTTAGGCTTGCCTCAAAAACCATTATGATAAGTAAGCATAAATCACTGTATGTTCACAACATATTCAAATAAATCATGATTAAAGTAATTAAGGATAGAACAATTGTAATTATGTCTTTTGAAAGAAATGGATTACTAGGTGATCTGTCATTTCGTAAAATTTGGAGTGAGGGATCTCAAAAATCAAGGGCTTAATTTTCATCATTGTTGCAAGGAAGCATTAGATATCCCCAACCCAAAAAGTCCTGAGCTCTCTCTCTCTCCCTGACAAAACATCAAAACTGATCTTAATCAAAATCTGTCACATTTTCAGTCCTGCTTAGAATTGAAAGGACATGGAATTCTCCCTCTAAAGACTATTTTAAGAATTGGTTTTCTTGACTTTTTGGAATCTATTTATTCACTCTGTGCTTTTATGCCTAAAAGTGTATCTCACAAAACCTGTTACTAGAAAAATAATTTTTTTGATGTTAAAATTTCAGATATTGGGGCAATCTCTTTATAATCATTCCCTATTTTTATGAAGTTGTCCATCTGTAATTCTCCTTCCCTAGTTTCTGTCTGTTTCCAGTATAGTCATTCTTTACAACCCACATGAGCTAAAGTAGTCTCAGCCCAAGTCTATGAGACATATCATCATGTAGAGTACTTAGTAGCAGTGCTAGTTTGGACAAGTCACTTAAATTCAGTTTCTTCATTTCTAAAATAGGCAATAAGGCAAGTGATGAGAGGTGAAGAAAATAAAGTGTGTTAAGAACTTATTAGTAGTTCTGGTATGCACATATGGGCTGGATAACAATTAGTTACTCTTTCCCCTTTGTCTGGCAGAAAAGAGAATGCCTGGCCAGCCTAGTCTCCTTTATTCTTTGCACCTTCCAAGGCTACCATCAGCGACTATCCTTGGGCTTTTGTGATGAAGAGTCAAGTACAGTACAAAGCAGGACTACAGGAAGCATAGAGGAAGACACAAGGGGCTAGAAGGATTGAAACAGGGCTCAGGTGTGAGAGTAACCATTCTGTGTAAGATCATTCAATAGGCGGGAACACAGAGTTTAAGAAATTTGATTGTGGAGTCAGTGTCTTCAAGGTGCTTGAAAAACACAAGAGATAAATTATTTCAAAATTGCTTTTGACAGAGGAGCCAAACTGAAAGAGCTCCCAATGGCCAAAGCTGCAATAATCTGAGCAACAAAATAAATAATAATGCTAGATTATAACCCACAAAGTAAAATAAATATCCATGAGTCCATAGTGTAATAAGTAATTGAACAAATAAATAAGTGGTGGATCTTGCCTCCAGTAATTATTGGTGTCTTATAGAAGAATTCTAATTAATAAATGCAGAAGAAATGAGGAAAATAGCAAACCACCATTCGAACTCCAGAGCACTTCTAATAAAATAATCCACAGATAGATGCTAAAATTAGTGGGTAAAAGTTTGAAAAAAAAATGGAATATTTGCAGGTTTTATTAATAGTAAAGGGGAAAAAATAGTAAATTTACCATGGAGAAACTCAGAAGACAGTATCTTAACCAAGATGTCAGTGTTAACATCACCAGTAGTAAGATAAATCAACATCATGTACTTCTTGATATGATGCATTAAGAAGGGCATATCACTTACGTGATATTCTTGCTAAAAATGCAAATCCTCCAACCAATAATTAGAAAATATTAGAAAAACCTAAATCAAGAAACATTCTATAAAACAATTGCCTAGTACTCTTCAAAGGTCATGAAAGACAAGGAAAGACTGAAAATGTCATAGGTTGGGAGAGACTAAGAAGACATCACAATGAAATGTACTGTGCTATCCTGGATTAGCTCCTGGAACAGATAAAGGACTTTAGTGAAAAAAACTGGTGAAAACTGAATAATAAAGTCGATATTTTAGTTAATAATAGTGTACCAGTGTTAACATAGTTTGGATAATTTATCATGCTATGTAAAATACTAACAGAGGAAGCTGGGTGAAGCACATACAGGAACTTTGCAACTTTTTTGTAAGCCTATAATTATTTCCAAGTAAAAACTTAAAAAATTATTTTAGCTGAATAAACTATATTTTTGTTTACTACACTTTTATAGGATAGAAATATGTGGTGTCGTTAATTGCCCCCTTAATTCCCAGGGACACAAACATATTTACCATGAAGCTAATGAAGCTTAAGCTTCAGGTTGGGGCCCTCACTTGCATGGGGCTCTCCTAAGGCCCTAAACTAAATTTTGCAATCATAATTGTGTGTTCTTGTTCTAAAAAAAGGCCCCTCCTGTTGCCAGAGCTGCTTCAGGTCTTTGCTCAAAACCTGCCAACGCCCCACCTTTAGCAGGAGTTAACATAACTCTTTAAGTTAAAGGGTCCAGAGATAAGAAAGGAAGCTACAAACAGACAAAAAACAGATGGAACCAGCTGGAACCAAGATGGCGAAGAATCTGACCTCCAATAGACCCTGAGTCCCATAATACGCTGATTTTACTACATTAGCATATTAAATGACACACCTACCAGCAGCCATAACCAGACATTAAGGACCAAAAAAGGATGAAAAGTGTTGGCACCCCACTTCCTCGAAAAAGCCCTGCCCCTTCTCCAGTAGACTAATACATATGCCTCCCCATCATTAGCTTCATTCCTCCTTTCTTTGTCTTTACTCTTTAAAATTAAATCATTCTCACCATGTGGGTGAGAAGTTGATCTGTGAACTTAGTTCCCACTTCTCCATTCTTTGGCCACTGAATAATGCTTGTGCTGTGTCAATCTCAGCTTCAGTTTTGTTATCCTCTACTCGAACCCGAACAGAAAAAGGAACCCTCCCCACCGAGGCAGAGAGCCTTGGCTGGTCAGGCTAGGGCCTGAGTAGGGTCCATACAACTTAATTTGGTAACACTCCCACATTTTACAAGCTTCAAATTCCACAAAACAGGGATCTGTCTCTGCCCAATAATAAAGGAAATTCTAAGACTGGTTCCTGGCTGTTAGGGAAGGGGAGAAAGCTTGAACCAGGGCTAAAATTTCCCACCCATTTACAGGACCAATTGCCATGCGGAGTGGAAAACAACTTGCTTTTCAATGTCTAAATAGGCATGGCCAACTATAGCTTACTAACACCTGAGATGATATTCAGGAGGTCCCATTTTACAGAGGAATCAAGACAATTATCAGCTTAAAAAAAATATGGAATGTGAAGTAGGTGGCAATATATTTGGAGATGTCTCTAGTATTTGAAGGAAAAAACCCAGGCAGAGCAGGAAAATGGGAGAGAGAAAGGGTGCTGGCAAGAACTAGGCAAGATTCCAATTAGGGGTCAGTGGTAGAGCTTCATTCCTAATGAGGATACTAAGTACTCAGCAGTAAAGAGAAGGAATATGCCAGTGTAGGAGACAGGAAAGTTGTGCTTGGGTGATTATGTGAGTGGTCCATACCCTCTTAAAAGTTCAGAATGGGGATTGAAGTAATGGATTCTAGATAAATTCTAGACAATCCTTTGAGAATGGAGCTTCTACTGTTATTCTTGTCCTGGCCAGCACTGGTGTAGGAAATAGAGACTGAGCCTTCGGGTAGACATACCATAATTAAGACTATATAAACCCTGAATGACTAGGGCACTTCTGCCCAGAGCAGATGCCCGATTCTTTTGGTTTCATCATTGATTAACAAAACATTCATGCACTCTAGCCCTCAACAATGCTAACTCAAGGATTTCCTTTTGGTTTTGTTTTGGGGTTTTTTGGTAATAAAAATGATAGAATAATAATACAAACATACATATGTGCCATTTAAGGAGAATGTATTATATGCTAGACACTCCTATGGGGGCTTGTTATTAATAATTTTATTTACTTAAAATGGCCCTGTTTTTCTTTTCTAAGACTTGTCAACATTTGAGTCCCTGGAATCAGAGAAGTGAGCAGGGTAGTTTGTGAAGAAATTGGAGGAAGAAATGGAGTAGAATTTTGAGATCTCAAGAGGAAACAGTAAAGTCAGAACTGGGGAAAAAAATGATTTATAGCATATTATCAAGTTCGGGGTATTTTTTTCTATATTTTGTAATTTATCACTCTAGATAGAATATAAACTTTTTAAGGAAAAGAGTAAAACCTAGGTACTTAAGCATGCATCAAACTATTTAACACAAAAATACTGTCGACTGATCTATAAATTTGCCAGCTGTTGACCCTGAGAAGGGAGAATCTGGGATAAAATAATGAAATTGATAAAATAATTCAAATTTCACTTCTTAAACTCTCCTTATTCACAATAGTTATTTCTTGTATATCAGATATATCCTGATATACAAGAATATTGAGTTCCTCTCTTAGGAATTCCCTAAGTTAAAATAAAAGGTTATGACCATAAAGTGGTCTTGAGTGGCTTTGGAGAAGTATGTGGCTGGAATCATCTTGCACATACAGAGTTCCTGTAAAACTCCTGAATACATTTTTATCCCTCTACTCTTCCTCTCTCCCTTAAGACTGAGATTTTGCATGTAAAATTTCAACCCAGAGAGATTTTTTCTGTAGTGAAGTTACAGATCCTGACAGGCATCAGTTACCATAAAACTACTGACTGATACTTATCCTTAACGTGGCTAGTGGGCACCACTAAGGGTGCCGAATCAGTTAAAACAGAACAAAACCATGTTATATGTTATCTCTCCACCAAGTTCCAGCAGAAGTCAAATGCGTAGGTCTGTTTTCTTTAAACAGAGCCCATAATCAAGGAAGCCCAAAGACAGACAAAGGGAGATACAATGCTCTATATGCTCACCAGGGAAGCAAGAGCTGCCTGAGTTTCTACTGAATAATTCAGTGTTTGGGGCTGCTAGCTGATGAATATCCTCCAAGAGAAACACCTGGCAGAAAGTATGGGAACTCAGATCTGGTAGATTTTCTTTAATGCTTTAGCCAAGTGGACATCACAATGTTTCAATAACCTGCCCAGCCTCCCAGGACCCTGCCTTTAGAACAAACATTGTCTTAGTCTTGTAATTTTTTTCTCTCCAAACAAACTTACACCTAAAGACAAGAAGCATGCATCCTTCTCTGTCACTTTCGCCATGTAGAATTAAAATAGCACCAACACATGATGCTAAAATTTTACAAATGACCATTTGAAAAGTAACTGTTCTTTGTGTTAATGTAAAGATAATAAAGGCAATGATTTTGCTGTGCTTTGCTGTTATTTACTGTAACTTAATTCAACAACACACAGGTCAAATATTGTTGCATCAGAGTGGAATTTATTCATATAACACTAAACCAACTTTATCATCCTTGGTTAATAGCCTACTTACCTTAAACAATATTTAATTCTGTGAAATTCTTGAGAAACCAAAAATCTGAATAATCTCCTAGGTGTGTGTAGGAATCAATGACATTAGAGAAATGAAATAAACAAAGCATAATCATGTTTACTTTCTCAATTTTAGAAGCTGCATACTTGAAGCAAATATGGTAATTACAGTATTTGTTTTCCTTTGAAAAATGTTTTGAAGTTGGATATCCAAAGCTAATTTGACAAGACCTTTTTTTTAAAATTAATTTATTTCATTTTATTTATTTTTGGCTGCATTGGGTCTTCGTTGCTGTGCGCGGGTTTTCTCTAGTTGCAGTGAGCAGGGTCTACTCTTCATTGCGGTGCATGAGCCTCTCATTGTGGTGGCTTCTCTTGCTGCGGAGCACGGGCTCCAGGTGTGTGGGCTTTAGAAGTTGTGGTTCTTGGGCTCAGTAGTTGTGGCTCACAGGCTTAGTTGCTCCATGACATGTGGGATCTTCTGGGACCAGGGCTCAAACCCGTGTCCCCTGCATTGACAGGCGGATTCTTAACCACTGCGCCACCAGGGCAGCCCTGATAAGACCTTTCTGAACATGAGCATCTTCCTTGAAGAAGGAAGATATCGATCTTCCTTGGATATCATTTTGATAGTCAGTAAATTCTCTTAGAGGGATTGTAAGTTTCCTCTCATAACCAACAACAGAGGACCATGTTGGCAGTTGAGATAAAAGGATCAGCTAATCTGGATTAGTCCAGTTGTTCTTCTAATCTGGGATCTGTACTTGATGATAAATGAAAATTCACTGTAATTGTTAATTGTGCAAAACCAGTTATAAGGACAGGCAAGGTAATTAGCTGCCTATGTATTGTCAGGAATGCTTTGTTGACTAAAAATATCAGTCTCTTCTTCCTCACAGTTTATGCAAATCTATACTGGTATATTATTTTTATCAGGTAACTAGTAAGGACCAAAATTCTTTTGTATCTAAATGAAAGTATTAGTACTTCTAAGAAGGATAATTAAATGAACCCTTATCTGATAGCATTCAGTGGATAAGCCAAGTGAAATCATTTCCGGAGCAAGGCAAAGGATAAATAATACATATGAATATTAACAAGGATTTGTCAGGTGGCTGTCTACCTGTGAGGACTAGTTAAAGGAAGAGACACCTGGATATTAGGTGGTGAAGAGGTAGATCTTGATGGATTTATTACCCAAAAGTCTGTCATCAGGTTGTGGACAACCTATGCTTTAAGCAGGAATTCTTACTGGTTTCACTGTACTGGGGCAGATTGAAATGTCTTCAGCATTTCAGGTAAGACCTGAGACACTGCCATGTGTGAGCAGCCTGAGAGAAACAGACTAACAACTTGCAAGAACATTATGGAGAAATACAAAGAGCATGGACTTCAGAAACAAGAAGAAAACAACAATAATCTGGGTTTGATTCATGGCTCTGTCTCAGCCTAGCTGTTTGTCCTTGAGTAAGTCATTTAACTTCTTAGAACCTCAGTTTCATAGACCTGCTCCAGTCAGGGTTGCCACGAACCTTCCATTTCTAAACCCACAGTGTCGGCCAAGCACAGCAAAATGAGACCTTCAAGATGGTGGAGGAGTAAGACATGGGGATCACCTTCCTCCCCACAAATACATCAGAAATACATCTACATGTGGAACAACTCCTACAGAACACCTACTGAATGCTGGCAGAAGACCTCAGACTTCCCAAAAGC
Source organism: Eubalaena glacialis (assembly GCF_028564815.1). NCBI lineage: Eukaryota > Metazoa > Chordata > Mammalia > Artiodactyla > Balaenidae > Eubalaena > Eubalaena glacialis. The sequence continues at coordinate 41,845,238 of NC_083729.1, forward strand.
TGTGTGGCTGACAGGGTAAGGGTGCTCTGGCCGGGTATTAGGCCTGTGCCTCTGAGGTGGGAGAGCCCAGTTCAGGACACTGGTCCACCAGAGACCTCCTGGCTCCATGTAATATCAAACGGCAAAAGCTCTCCCAGAGATCTCCATCTCAACGCTAAGACCCAGCTCCAATCAATGACCAGCAAGCTACAGTGCTGGACACCATAAGCCAAAAAACTAGCCACACAGGAACACAACCCCACCCATTAGTAGAGAGGATGCCTAAAATCATACTAAGTTCACAGACACCCCAAAACACACCCCTGGGCGCGGTCCTGCCCACCAGAGAAACAAGATCCAGCTTCATCCACCAGAACACAGGCACCAGTCCCCTCCACCAGGAAGCCTACGCAACCCACTGAACCAAACTTAGCCAACTGGGGGCAGACACCAAAAACAACGGGAACTACGAACTTGCAGCCTGCGAAAAGGAGACCCCAAACACAGTAAGTTAAGCAAAATGAGAAGACAGAGAAACACACAGCAGATGATGGAGCAAGGCAAAAACCCACCAGACCAAACAAATGAAGAGGAAATAGGCAGTCTACCTGAAAAAGAATTCAGAGTAATGATAGTAAAGATGATACAAAATCTTGGAAATAGAATGCAGAAAATACAAGAAACGTTTAACAAGGACCAAGAAGAACTAAAGAGCAAAGAAACAATGATGAACAACACAATAAATGAAATAAAAAATTCTCTAGAAGGAATCAATAGCAGAATAACTGAGGCAGAAGAACGGATAAGTGACCTGGAAGATAAAATAGTGGAAATAACTACTGCAGAGCAGAATAAAGAAAAAGAATGAAAAGAATTGAGGACAGTCTCAGAGACCTCTGGGACAACATTAAACACACCAACATATGGATTATAGGGGGTCCCAGAAGAAGAAGAGAAAAAGAAAGGGACTGAGAAAATATTTGAGGAGATTATAGTTGAAAACTTCCCTAATATGGGAAAGGAAAGAGTCAATCAAGTCCAGTAAGCACAGAGAGTCCCATACAAGATAAATCCAAGGAGAAACACACCAAGACACATATTAATCAAACTATCAAAAATTAAATACAAACAAAGCATATTAAAGGGAAAAGCAACAAATAACATACAAGAGAATCCCCATAAGGTTAACAGCTGATCTTTCAGCAGAAACTCTGCAAGTCAGAAGGGAGTGGCAGGACATATAGAAAGTGATGAAAGGGAAAAGCATGCAACCAAGATTACTCTACCCAGCAAGGATCTCATTCAGATTTGACAGAGAAATTAAAACCTTTACAGAGAAGAAAAAGCTAAGAGAATTCAGCACCACAAAACCAGCTTTACAACAAATGCTAAAGGAACTTCTCTAGGCAGGAAACACAAGAGAAGGAAAAGACCTACAATAACAAACCTAAAACAATTAAGAAAATGGTGATAGGAACATACACATTGATAACTACCTTATATGTAAATGGATTAAATGCTCCAACAAAAAGACATAGACTGGCTGAATGGATACAAAATCAACCCGTATATATCATGTCCACAAGAGATCCATTTCAGACCTAGGGACACATACAGACTGAAAGTGAGGGGGTGGAAAAAGATATTCCATGCAAATGGAAATCAAAAGAAAGCTGGAATAGCAATTCTCATATCAGATAAAATAGACTTTAAAATAAAGAATGTTACAAGAGACAAGGAAGGACACTACATAATGATCAACGGATCAGTCCAAGAAGAAGATATAACAATTATAAATATATATGCACCCAACATAGGAGCACCTCAATACATAAGGCAAATGCTAACAGCTATAAAAGAGGAAATTGACAGTAACACAATAATAGTGGAGGACTTTAACACCTCACTTACACCAATGGACAGATCATCCAAAATGAAAATAAATAAGGAAACACAAGCTTTAAATGACACAATAGACCAGATAGATTTAAATGATATTTATAGGACATTCCATCCAAAAACAGCAGATTACACTTTCTTCTCAAGTGCACATGGAACATTCTCCAGGATAGATCACATCTTGGGTCACAAATCAAGCCTCAGTAAATTTAAGAAAATTGAAATCACATCAAGCATCTTTTCTGACCATAACGCTATGAGATTAGAAATGAATTAGAGGGAAAAAAACGTAAAAAACACAAACACATGGAGGCTAAACAATACATTACTAAATAACCAAGAGATCACTGAAGAAACCAAAGAGGAAATTAAAAAATACCTAGAGACAACTGACAATGAAAACACGACAATTCAAAACCTAAGGGATGCAGCAAAAGCAGTTCTAAGAGGGAAGTTTATAGCTATACAAGCCTACCTCAAGAAACAAGAAAAATCTCAAATAAACAATCTAACCTAACACCTAAAGGAACTAGAGAAAGAAGAGCAAACAAAACCCACAGTTAGCAGAAGGAAAGAAATCATAAAGATCAGAGCAGAAATAAATGAAATAGAAACAATAGCAAAGATCAATAAAAGTAAAAGCTGGTTCTTTGAGAAGATAAACAAAATTGATAAACCATTAGCCAGACTTATCAAGAAAAAGTGGGAGAGGACTCAAATCAATAAAATTAGAAATGAAAAAGGAGAAGTTACAACAGACACTGCAGAAATACAAAGCATCCTAAGAGACTACTACAAGCAACTCTGTGCCAAAAAAATGGATAACCTGGAAGAAATGGACAAAGTCTTAGAAAGGTATAACCTTCCAAGACTGAACCAGGAGGTTACAGAAAATATGAACAGACCAATCACAAGTAATGAAATTGAAACTGTGATTAAAAATCTTCCAACAAACAAAAGTCCAGGACCAGATGGCTTCACAGGTGAATTCTATCAAACATTTAGAGAAGAGCTAACACCCATCCTTCTCAAACTCTTCCAAAAACTTGCGAAGGGAGGAACACTCCCAAACTCATTCTATGAGGCCACCATCACCCTGATACCAAAACCAGACAAAGATATTACAAAAAAAGAAAATTACAGACCAATATCACTGATGAATATAGATGCAAAAATCCTCAACGAAATACTAGCAAACAGAATCCAACAACACATTAAAAGGATCATACACCATGATCAAGTGGGATTTATCCCAGGGATGCAAGGATTCTTCAATGTATGCAAATCAATCAATGTGATACACCATATTAACAAATTGAAGAAGAAAAACCATATGATCATCTCAATAGATGCAGAAAAAGCTTTTGACAAAAGTCAACACCGATTTATGATAAAAACTCTCCAGAAAGTGGGCATAGAGGGAACCTACCTCAACATATTAAAGGCCACACATGGCAAACCCAGAGCAAACATCATTCTCTATAGAGAAAAACGGAAAGCATTTACTCTAAGATCAGAACAAGACAAGGATGTCCACTCTCACCACTATTATTCAACATAGTTTTGGAAGTCCTAGCAATGGCAATCAGAGAAGAAAAAGAAATAAAAGGAATACAAATTGGAAAAGAAGAAGTAAAACTGTGACTGTTTGCAGATGACATGATACTATACATAGAGAATCCTAAAGATGCCACCAGAAAACTACTAGAGCTAATCAATGAATTTGGTAAAGTTGCAGGATACAAAATTAATGCACAGAAATCTCCTGCATTCCTATACACTAATGATGAAAAATCTGAAAGAGAAATTAAGGAAACACTCCCATTTACCATTGCAACAAAAAGAATAAAATACCTAGGAATAAACCTACTTAGGGAGACAAAAGACCTGTATGCAGAAAACTGTAAGACACTGATGAGAGAAATTAAAGATGATACCAACAGATGGAGAGATTTACCATGTTCTTGGATTGGAAGAATCCATACTGTGAAAATGACTATACTACCCAAAGCAATCTACAGATTCAATGCAATCCTTATCAAATTACCAATGGCATTTTTTACAGAACTAGAACAAAAAATCTTAAAATTTGTATGGAAACACAAAAGACCCTGAATAGCCAAAGCAGTCTTGAGGGAAAAAAATGGAGCTGGAGGAATCAGACTCCCTGACTTCAGACTATGCTACAAAGCTACAGTAATCAAGACAATATGGTACTGGCACAAAAACAGAAACATAGATCAATGGAACAGGATAGAAAGCCCAGAGATAAACCCACACACCTATGGTCAACTAATCTATGACAAAGGAGGCAAGGATGTACAATGGAGAAATGACAGTCTCTTCAATAAGTGGTGCTGGAAAAACTGGACAGCTACATGTAAAAGAATGAAATTAGAACACTCCCTAACACCATACACAAAAATAAACTCAAAATGGATTAGAGACCTAAATGTAAGACCGGACACCAGAAAACTCTTAGAGGAAAACATAGGAAGAACACTCTTTGACATAAATCACAGCAAGATCTTTTTTGATCCACCTCCTAGAGTAAGGGAAATAAAAACAAAAATAAACAAATGGGACGTAATGAAACTTAAAAGCTTTTGCACAGCAAAGGAAACCAAAAACAAGACGAAAAGCAACCCTCAGAATGGGAGAAAATATTTGCAAATGAATCAACAGACAAAGGATTAATCTCCAAAATATATAAACAGCTCATGCAGCTCAATATTAAAAAAACAAACAACCCAATCCAAAAATGGGCAGAAGACCTAAATAGACATTTCTCCAAACCAGACATACAAATGGCCAAGAAGCACATGAGAAGCTGCTCAACATCACTAATTATTAGAGAAATGCAAATGAAAACTACAATGAGGTATCACTTCACAGTACTTAGAACGGGCATCATCAGAAAATCTACAAACAACAAATGCTGGAGAGGGCACCCTCTTGCACTGTTGGTGGGAATGCAAATTGATACAGTCACTATGGAGAACAGCATGGAGGTTCCTTAAAAAACTATAAATAGAATTACCATGTGATCCAGCAATCGCACTACTGGGCATATACCCAGAGAAAACCTTAATTCAAAAAGGCACATGCACCCCAATGTTGATTGCAGCACTATTTACAATAGCCAGGTCATGGAAGCAACCTAAATGCCTATCGACAGACGAGGATAAAGAAGAAGTGGTACATATATACAATGGAATATTACTCAGCCATAAAAGGGAATGAAATTGGGTCATTTGTTGAGACGTGGATGGATCTAGAGACTGTCATACAGAGTGAAGTAAGTCAGAAAGAGAAAAACAAATATCGTATATTAACGCATATATGTGGAACCTAGAAAAATGGTACAGATGAACCGGTTTGCAGGACAGAAATTGAGACACAGATGTAGAGAACAAACGTATAGACACCAAGCGGGGAAAGCAGCGGGGGGTGGGGGTGGTGGTGTGATGAACTGGGCGATTGGGATTGACATGTATATAGTGATGTGTATAAAACTGATGACTAATAAGAACCTGCTGTATAAAAAAATAAATTAAATAAAATTCAAAAAAAGAAAAAAAGACAGTATGGTCCTGGCACAAAAACAGAAATATAGATCAAGTGAACAGGATAGAAAGCCCAGAGATAAAACCACACACATATGGTCACCTTATTTTTGATAAAGGAGGCAAGAACATACTATGGAGAAAAGACAGCCTCTTCAATAATTGGTGCTGGGAAAACTGGTCAGCTACATATAAAAGAATGAAATTAGAACACTGCCTAACACCATACACAAAAATAAACTCAAAATGGATTAAAGACCTAAATGTAAGGCCAGACACTAGAGGAAAACATAGGCAGAACACTCTATGACATAAATCACAGCAAGATCCTTTTTGACCCACCTCCTAGAGAAATGGAAATAAAAACAAAAACAAACAAATGGGACCTAATGAAACTTAAAAGCTTTTGCACAGCAAAGGAAACCATAAACAAGACGAATAGACAACCCTCAGAATGGGAGAAAATATTTGCAAATGAAGCAACTGACAAAGCATTAATCTCCAAAATTTACAAGCAGCTCATGCAGCTCAATATCAAAAAAACAAACAACCCAATCCAAAAATGGGCAGAAGACCTAAATAGACATTTCTCCAAAGAAGATATACAGATTGCCAACAAACACATGAAAGGATGCTCAACATCACTAATCATTAGAGAAATGCAAATCAAAACTACAATGAGGTATCACCTCACACCAGTCAGAACGGCCATCATCAAAAAATCTACAAACAATAAATGCTGGAGAGGGTGTGGAGAAAAGGGAACCCTCTTGCACTGTGGTTGGAATGTAAATTGATACAGCCACTATGGAGAATAGTATGGAGGTTCCTTAAAAAACTAAAAATAGAACTACCATATGACCCAGCAATCCCACTACTGGGCATATACCCTGAGCAAACCATAATTCAAAAAGAGTCATGTACCACAATGTTCATTGCAGCACTATTTACAATAGCCAGGACATGGAAGCAACCTAAGTGTCCACTGACAGATGAATGGATAAAGAAGATGTGGCACATATATACAGTGGAATATTACTCAGCCATAAAAGGAAACGAAATTGTGTTATTTGCAGTGAGGTGGATGGACCTAGAGTCTGTCATACAGTGTGAAGTAAGTCAGAAAGAGAAAAACAAATACCATGTGCTAACACATATATATGGAACCAAAAAAAAAAAAAAAAAGGTTCTGAAGAACCTAGGGGCAGGACAGGAATAAAGACGCAGACATAGAGAATGGACTTGAGGACACAGGGAGTGAGAAGGGTAAGCTGGGACGAAGTGAGAGAGTGGCATGGACATATATACACTACCAAATGTAAAACTGATAGCTAGTGGGAAGCAGCCGCATAACACAGGGAGATCAGCTAGGTGCTTTGTGACCACCTAGAGGGGTGGGATAGGGAGGGTGGGAGGGAGATGCAAGAGGGAGGAGATTTGGGGTATATGTATATGTATAGCTGATTCACTTTGTTTTAAAGCAGAAACTAACACACCATTGTAAATCAATTATACTCCAGTAAAGATGTTAAAAAAAGAAAGAAAGAAAAAAAAAGAACCTCAGTTTCCTCTTCTGTGAATGGGAAGAGCAGGATTATGTTGGAGAATCATTGTGAGGATAAAATGAGACAAGTTTCAGGAAATACCTGAGCATACATTAGGAATTTGGGTCGACAGAGTCGCATACATGATTAAGTATCTCCAATCACATATGTCCTCTTTCATGCTACACACTGCCATTTCATTTTTCTCTCTTTGACTTGATTTTACTTCATGAATCTTTCCACCACCACCCCAACAGATGTGCTGTTTAATCAAACCAAGCCTGTCTAATTCCACCTTATGTTATAAATCATACCTAACCTGTCTAAAATCCTTTAACACATAATGGCTTCCCAAAAGCTGTTCAAATGAGTAAATCCAAGACACTAATTGAAAATGAACAGCAGAGCAGATCTCTACTGCTTTTCAGATGGGGAGGTTGGAGGTCTCCTTGACGTGAAAGCTCTTCATTTACAATGCATAGAAAAGAAAAAAGGAAGAAGAAGAAGAAAAAAACTACTGAGAACAGAATGAGGTGTGCAGGGCCATGTTTCTCAAAGCTTGGGCTATAGATGATGCACTGATGTCTTGGGGGCAGAGTTCAGATGCCTGTGAAATAAGCCAAGTCATTATATCAATTAGGATTGCTCCTACATGCATTACTATATCATGACAATTTAACAAGGACTGCAAAAGAGCTCAACTTCTCTTCCACATGTTCTCAAGGCAAAAGTTACTTTTAAATAATGGCAAAGTAGTTACACAAATTAACAAAGAAGAAACTCTCTCTGTTGTGATAAAATTGGCTTATGTATCCCTTCCCTTTCCTGTAAGGTAAAGGCATAGTCCAAAAGAAGTTGAATAGCAACAATACTGATTTGCTTAATGAACAGCTCATGAAAGTTAGAAATGCCTTAAATATTTTTTCGGCAAGCAATATAACACAAGTCGGCACATGCATAGAGCCAAAAAACAATAATATGAATAATTCTCTTCGAATATTTTATATGATCTCTCTCATTAAAACCATTTAGTATGAAGCCTGAAGAATGCATTCCTTATTCCCAAAAGGCAAAACTGTGCCCAAAATTCCAAATGAAAGAGAAAATGTAATTTGATCATTGTTTTTTAAGGCTATAAAAGAAAATTCTCCATCATCACTCTTAACCATTCTTAACTAATGTAAGTACCAAACATGCCATCTTAAGTATCAGTAGAGAAATAAAAGGAATGTGACTTCAAACTTCAGGTTCTAAGGAGATTTTGTTTAAAAATTCACACTCTTCTTAGCCTGGGTACAAACCCTGTCAGTAAATGAATTAATTTTGGCAGTTTTCTAATCTCATTATACCTTTTGTCAAGAGAATGATTTATCACAATTACAATGCCTAATGCTGTATATCTTGTGAAATATAGTCATCTGTACCAAGACAGTATCATCATTTGACTCTTTCAATATACGATATTTTCATTAGCGGCAGGATATTCATTCCTTCCCCTCTACTCAGCAGAGCTATAAATAGAGAGGCCAGCCAACCAAATCACACAATATTGAAAAGGTCAAAGAAGTACAGTATATTACTATAATTTACAGAATATTGTTCGTGAAGTATTAAAACTCTTGACACCTTATTTATGTGCAGAGAAAATAATGAAAACATAAAGCAGTGTGCAGTGGTCACATTATCATTGCTGTGCTGGTAGAGATAGTGTTGAATGAAGCTTTCCTTTGCAGTTAAACAGGAACTAAACAAGCAGGAAGGTCTATTTAGGTAGTCAGTAACAAAATTAAAGCTGTACTTCCTCCTATTAGATCAATATAGGATTTTAAAACAAAGAAAAGGATAAGAAAAAAATAAAATAAAGAAGCACACTGTTCAGGACAAAGGCACAGTCTATTTTCCAGGTTCCAGGAGAAACTAAAACTTGTGGTCTAGTTGGCAGAGATGGAAGACACCCTGTTAAGAACACCTGTTTCAGATCAGGCATTGATGGTTTAATTTTACCAGGTCACATCTATGATTTGGGATGAGCAAAAGGAGACAGACTATGTAATCTCATGCTAGATTTTTGGTCTTAGTATTTCCTGCCTGAGCTGTCAAATTCTTTATATAAGTGGGTTAAAGTAAGAACAAAAAGATAACTGCTCATCTGCACTTTAGCAAATGGTATTTGTGGGAAACGTCCATACAACTTCATAAATGAGATGCTGAAACCCAAATCTTGTTCAGGAAAAGAGGTTAAAGAGAGCTCTATTTGAAACTCTTTACTACCTTTTCCCCCCCAGCATCTTTATCCAAGTCCTAGACATTCTACTGCATTTATTCAAGGGCATTTATTGGCAGATATTATATAAGGTGCTGCAGAAAACAGGAAGAATACTTAATACCCAATTCTACCATTTTCTCTTCCTTCTTACCACTGTTGTCTTACTAGGTCATTATTTCCCCATTACCTAGTCTGAAGTAATTTCTTCTTAAATAGGCTACTGTCTCTCCAACGTATTCTTCATATTCTTACCAAAGGGAACTTTTCTGAAATTAAAATTTGATATTATTTCTTCCCCATCTTCAACTTTTCCTTGTTCCCATCTTATATAGAATTCAAACTCTTCCACATGCCATTCAGGATCCTCCATGATCTGAGATCTTCCTGTCTCTTCAGGCCCTTGTCCTGCCAAGTCCTACCCAAGAGTTATACTAGCAGCATCAATCTACTGAAACCACTCTTCTGGAGATCACATAGAAAATCTGATCAAGCCTGACCTTCTCAGCTCCTGCCATGTTACCGTTACCACTTTTCCTTCTTAAAAAATACAGGGGTGTTAATACATTATGGTCCTTCTTCCAATGAACATCGCTGGGCTTTCCTTATTTAAAGCAGAATAAAAGGTACAAAATTGTATCAAAAATCACTGCATTTGTCTCAAGGTAGAATGAATAATTTGTGTAAATCTCCTTAGATGGATTATCATATGCTAATCTTCCCAGTATATATACCAAACTAAAAAGGAGACAAAGAAAAATGTTTAAGAGGAAAGAAAGGAAAATAAAGAAAGGAAAGGAGGGAGGGTAGGAGGGAATGGAAAGAAAGCAACAATCTCAGATAAACTAATCCAACAGGGTTTTGCCATTGGGTTAGGCTATTGGCTTTGTTCTGATTCACTATTAATGTGTAAATTTCACGCATGAAGCTTTTAATCAAAGGCCAAAGCATGCCTTCCATTTTCTAGTACAGTCACTTAGAATTTTTCTACAGAAAAATATTTTGTTATCATCAAAAAAAATTATCTGTTGTCAGCTACCAAAAATGAGTGAGGAACACCAATTCTGACACCTTGATTATGGACTTCTAGCCTCCAGAACTGTGAAATGATAAGTTTCTGTTGTTTAACCCACCCAGCCTATGGTGCTTTGTTATGGCAGCCCTAGCAGACTAATACAAACTCCATTGTATTTTCTCACATATAAAATGGGTCTTAATAATACTGTCTACCTCACAGAATGTGTGTCAGGATTAAATGAGATGGTTTATGTAAAATTCTAAGCACGAAGATCAGTATATTCAATAAATTTTAACTATTTTGTTATTATCCCCATCTGAGGTTTCCTTCAATGGGCAATGCATTCTTTGCTAATCTGTTCTTATGAGCTTTTATTTATTAACCTTTTAGCTAAGGTAAAAAGCCATCTATTTTCCTCATTGTTAGAATATTTTCTTTTCCCTCTTACATTTAAAAATATTTGGGTCATATACTTAATCTCTAAACTTTATTTTCCTGTACCTAAACTTAATTCCTCAGCCTTATTTATATGTGGAACACACTCCAGGAGACTTCAGGTAAGAGGCGTGTTTAATAATTCAAATATACCACTTACTAAATGATATGCTTTTAATTGCTTTATACCTTAGTTACAAAAATTTTGTCAAAATTGAGTACCTTTGAAAAGTGGACCCCATTCATTACTCAAAATCATTTTGTCTGATGAAGAAGAGCTGGTTCAGATGTACTTTAGAGATGTGATATCATGAATTCCTCTACTATTACTAAGAGTTTATGATAATAGAATATAACTAAAATGCATTTTAAAGGAGTGCAGTAAAGAAACTGGTACTATCTTGCTTCAGATATTAATAAGGATGACCCATTTTGCTAAAACTGAAACACAGAAATATATCTTAGAATATAAAATCATGTGAATGTTTTAAAGAGAATTATATAACCTTTCTGGAAATCTATTTAGAATCCAGAAGAAAAAATCTATTCCTAGGCATCAAAATTATACCTTTAGAAATAGACCATTATGGTAACATTAAGTACATCTAGAGGGTATTAAGTGACCTAAAACTTTCAATTTGACATTTATTTATATATAAGACATTTCTTTAATGTGGCAATAGTTTTTTGAAAGTTTTGCTTTTAAGCTAATGTATCCTACTCATATTACAGTGATCAAAGCCTTGTTGTTACCAAGACAAGTTTTACTAAGAATTGTGGCCACTGGACTCTGGAAAGAATGGTCTAGACACCACAGATGCAGTAATGTGTTGGAGACACTGCTTGACTTAAAGTCAAAGGTATGGGTTCTTACCCTACTATCACCTACTTGTTTCAGGAACGTAGCATCAGCACTTTGTGTTTTAGTTTCCTTGTTTGTATATAGGAAGAATAATATCTGCTCTATTTTGATTTGGATTGTTATAAATAGTAAATGAGATAATGTGTGTAAAATGCACAAAATATTTTATTTTGATATTGGTAAATATGGTTTATCAGAGCAATATCAAGTTCTTGTCTGGATATTCTCCATGCCAACCTAATTTCTATGACTGCTGTTTTGTTACAAGAATGGAAAAAAGGAAATGAGGGAAAATGTGTTGGTTTTTTTTTTTTATGATATGAAGTTGTAATTAGAAGTTGGCATTCTTATAAAGTCTAACTGGCAATTGTTGGAGTATTTTAATGGAAGGACCTTTTGTTTTCTTAGACGATGAACTGTTTCGCTACTACTGGAGCCATTATGTGTACTGAGCAGTTTGTTTATATTTTATGCTCAAATAGCAAACTAGGGTTTGTATTGATCTCTACAGATAAAACATATTAAAATCCCATTAATGGGATTATTCCCACTGATGAACTGATGTTCTAAACATTATGAACCTCTCTTCTGTGTTTAGACACTAGTGATTTGGAACAAATGACAATATTACAAGAGCAAGAATCTGTGTCTACTCTTAAGATGGCTGGGGATGAGGGATAGAAAAAACTTTTAATTCGTACAGCGGATTAGAAATGAAACTTGACCTCTGTTATGTCTCACTTTCCTCATTTGTTTAAGAAGGGTAGCAGTATTTACTTCTCTCACTGGGGTGTCACACAAATTAACTTGATAATGATTATAATGTGCTGTGAAAACTCAAAAGAGCTCTCTGTAGGCTTCTCAGGAACACAGCTCTGGAGCCAGAACAGAGTTAGTCCATTTTAAAGACTCATCGACACTAGAGTCCATTACAGTCTATGTTAAGATATCCCATAAGTATAGTTGGGACCATCTTAACTACTTTAAGAAGTCCTTGGAAAACTTCTGTGAATGATTATACTAAAAATGCTTTTATGAACTTCAGGGACTGAGAATTTTTTCAAACAAAATTAATAACCATTCATTTCTGTGACAGTAGGCAGGTCAACTGTGTGTGTGTGTATGTGTGTATATATATATATATATATACACACATATATATATATACACACACATATATATATATATACACATATATATATACATACATATTTGGGCTTTATGCTCCCCCAACTCTTTAATTAAGCATGGCAATCAGAGTACCAATCAAGGTGTAATGAGGTTATGCATTTAATTAACCTTTAGGCAAGAGATTTCTCTTTCATTTTTATTATTATATCTGTTATAAATTTATTTAATGTTAGAATTTCCCTTCAAAGACCACCAAGGAAACATGTTGATTTTACAAAGCTGAGTTCAGTAAATTTACTGAACAGGGGAGAATACCATCTTCACAGAGTCTGAGTGGGGTCTTAAAAGGGGAGAAGTAGTCAGGGTACTTACAACGTTAGGGGACTGGGGTTATTCAAGTTTGATTTTAGGTTGAAATTAGTAAGCATAGTATTGGGTAGGGATTGGTTAATATTTGTAAACTATGCAAGTTTCTGAAACTTATCTTCTCTTTAAAACCTGTAAATTTTGAAACATGAAACACTAAGTTGCTATGAACTGAATTGTGTTCTCCTAGATTCATCCATGAATCCCTCTTTTCCAATGTGATGGTATTTGGCGATGGGGGTTTAGATAAGGTCATGAGGGTGGAGCCCTCGAGATGAGATTAGTGCCTGTATAAGAAGAGACAGGAGGAGCTTGTTCTCTCTATTCCAGCTACATGAGGACAGAGAGAAGGCGGCCACCTATAAGCTGGGAAGAGAACTCTCAAGAGAAACTAACCATGAGGGCCCCATGACCTTGGACTTCTTCCCTCTAGAACTGTGAGAAAATAAATTTCTGCTGCTTACGCCACCCCTTCTATGGTATTTTGTTAGGGCAGCCGGAGTAGACTAAAACACTTTTTAAGGTGGAAACTTAAATTGTGAACTTTCCTCCCTCCCTCCCTCCCTTTTCTTTCTCTCTACAGGCATTTAAATTTCTAAACGTCCTTCAAAGCACTTCTTTAGCAGCATCCCCACAAATTTGGATACGTTATTTTGTTATTGAGTTTTAAATATTTTTAAGTTTCCCTTGAGACTTCTTTGGATTATTCAAAAGTGTACTGTTTAATTTTCAAATATTTGGTAATTTTATAGTGACTAATTGATATCTATTTAATTATATCATGGTCAGAGAACACACTGTAGATTTCAATCTTTTGAAATATATTGAGACTTGTTTATGATCAAGCATATGATCTTAGAAAATATTCCATGGACAGTTAAAAAAATTTTTACTTCTAATTTTTTGAAGTTGTCTGCAAATGTCAATTATATGAAGTTAGTTTATAGTGTTACTTAGATCTTCTAGACAGATCTTCTAGATAGATCTTTTCCTATTTTTGGTCAAATTTTCTAATCATTATTAACAGAAGAGTATTAAAATATGCAAATATCACTGTTAGTTTGTCTTTTTCTCTCTTTAGTTTTGTCTGTTTTCACTTCATGTATTTTGGAGCTCGCTTATTAGTTGCATGCACATTTAAGATTATTATGTCTTCCTAACTGCCCTTTTATCATGAAGTGTCTCCCTTTATCTTTAGAAAGACTCTGTGCTGAGATTTCATCTAATATTAGTATGGAGATACTAACACTGATGTATATTAGTATGGTCATGCTACACAAATTCTTTTGCTGGATGCCTGACATATCATTTTTCTATCCCTTCCTTTGAAATGTTCTGCATCTTTATATTTAATATGTCTTATAGATGACTTATAATCAAGTCTTCCTTTTTCATCCAGACTTACATTCTTTGCTTTATAATTGGAGTATTTTTTTTTGCATTTTTATTTAATTTTATATAGTTGGGTTTACATCTACTATTTTGCCAGTTATTTTTAGTTTGTCCTTTCTAGATGCTGTTGTTGCTTAGTGGCTGTGACTCCTTATTCATGGCTCCTTACTGTGTTCCCTACTATGTAGGGAATGCTGGGAGCTGAAGTTGAACATGGAATTACAGAGAAATTATGAAGAAAGAAGTATATATGCCATCCTAATGAGTCTAAATTTTATTGTGTAGATATTAAAGATTCATTACTTTTTTTTTTTTGACATTTAAGATTTTCTTTTAATGAGAGCATACTTCATGGAGAGTATCTGAATGAAACCTGGCCTAGAAGGAGGAAGGTTTGTAAGGAATCTATGGAAATAGTCTGTCAAAACATGGAGAGAGCTTGAAATTAAGGAATTCAAAATAAAGATGGAAAGGATGTATTTGAGAAGAACTCAGAGGGAAAATTGTCAGAATTTGGTGACTGACAAGCATGGAGGTTTTGATAGTGAGTGTTTCTAAGATACTCTTAAATTTCTGTCCTGAGAAACACTGTTGTTGATGGTAGCATTCACTGGCTAAAGTATACCAGAAGACAGGTTGACTTGAGGGTGCCATGAACTTGTTATGGGGCTTGATGTGTTTTCAGATGTTTGTGGGGCACTTAGCTGCAAATATTTAATAGGATGCAAGATAGCCGAGTTTGGAGATTCAACAAAAGTTTTGGTCTAGAGAAAAACATTTGGAAATCATTCAATTATATGTCAGTTGAATAGGAAGAAGGATGAAATTTCCTGAGGAGTGTATAATCAGAGATTTATACGTGTCCAATGTTATTATGTGAATGTGGACATGTGTGTATACACATGATTATGCATGAGAATATTCTAAAGTGTTGGGTACGACATGAAATCTAAGGTCACTTTTAATACCAAGTCCAACTAAATTAAAGAACATACACACTAAAAATTGATACTATATAAATCAAAATTGATAAGGCGTGTCCTTCCCAGTTCAATCATTAGCTTTTCTCTGTGAAGTTATTCCATTTAATGTTCTGCTTTTTTACATTGCAGCTATTTTAACAGGGTTAGGACTTTTCAGCTCCCATTCTGATTGCATCTCTGTGGAGATTTTTAGTCTGTTTACTTATGAGAAGTTAATAACCAGCTTCACTGAGTAAACAGACTGAGATCTACTTTAAAAGAAGGACAACTGTGCAGAGTCTAACAACAGTGCCTTAAATTTTAATGGGGCAGATCCTAATTACATCCAATTTCAGGAGGTTGTAAAATTTTTTTTGATCCTGAAACTTGGTTGTATCGAATGATTCATAAACTAGTACTTTTTAAACATTTATCATGGATTTTTATTAAAGCAATATTTGAAATATACTTTTAGACTTTAGGATATACTTTGAAATATACTTTTAGACTTTAGGATTGCCTAAAAGACTTTAGGATGCAACAGTTTCACTGGTAACATACTAGGTTGGAAGGGGAAGAAGGAATTAGCAACGCGGAACAATTAAGGAAAGAAGATTTAGATAAAAACTGTTACCTAGGATACATGTGCTGCACAAAATGACCTTTTCTTGTCTAGTGATTTCACACGTTCTCACAGATGTCAGGTGAGTCAGTTTACACCACAGGGCACAAACATCTGGACCTTGCTCTACTGCTTTCTTGCTGCACACCCTGAGCTCAAAGACATTTAAACATCATGTTCAGACTGATTTCAGGATGATGCACATATCCTGAAAGTGAGATGTGGATTATGTATATGATTCTAAAAAAAATTATCATTCAAAAATAGCACTGCCTCTGTTAAAGCCTACAATGTTATTAAAATATTTCCCATTATCATCTTCCTACAGGGCAGAAATAAATAGACAAGGAAAATAAGTTCTCTTAGGAATTCTCTTTTCTCATTTCCATGGAAAATTCACACTCTTCATATGAAATGTATTTGTTTTCTGTTCAGGCTGCAGTGTTTCTTACCCCAATTCACTGATATCCATTCTGCTAACTTCTTGTTTAACTGCATATCCTCGGGCTATGGTAATTTACACACCCTCTGCCTACACCGGGTGCTGCAGGTCCAATTGTGTTGTTGACAGAAAATGCACAATGACTGCTGCTACCATGCTAATTCTCAGCTCATGGTCTGTGCCTGGACTGTTGTACATGTATAAAATATGTGTCCACCTGCATAAGGCCTGGTGCTCTGTAAAATCACACATGAGGACAGGCGATGTAGTCATTATGCAGAAAATAGAGGGTATGTTTTTAGAGGGCAAGATTGTGTCCTTTCAATACTGGCTCCCCCCTACTAGCCATTCCCGAATACCTGACATGTTGTTTTACATATAATAGTTGCTTAAAATATGACGGTGAACGACTGCTTCAAAGAAAAGCAAAACACCAGTTGATACATTGAGGGATAAAATATGCACTGATTCATATTCTTTTTCAATATTTCTCTTAAACTGATTTGCTAATTTGTCCTATAAATGCCTTAAACTATGTTCTTTGTGTGTGTGTATATTTCTATCTTATTCCAAAGAGTAATGGCTTAAACTTATATAACTTTTAAAGTTCTATTTAATGTATTATTTGATTCTACAACCACATTATCTCCACCATAACATGAGGTTTCTAGAACCGAAGTCTGTGTCTTAGGTTGACATTCTAACTGTTGAATGAAAAAGTCGGTGAATGAGTGAATAAATGAATCAATCTGTTTCATTAGAGCGTCAGAAAATATGCATTACAGGAGGCTTGCTGTTGAATTCAACCCTGATTACTAATGAGCAGTGAGCCAAGGGAATGTTACTTATGAGGAAGCAAATAAATGGAATAGATTAAGTCTATCACTTTGGAAATCACAAAAAAAAAACAAGCAAAAACATTCCTGGAGGTGAAGAGGAATAGACTTAAGTAAAATCAAGAGTAAGGATCAGAGTGGAGAAACGCAAACAGGCCCAAAGGAGAGGTCAAACTTTGGTAGGATCTGAGGTATTTTGTCTCTAAGAAATTGTACTTTGGACAAGTGGGAATTCCAGTCGCAAGGAGAGATGGTCAGCAAGTGAAGAAGAGAGAAGGAACATACCTTTTTTTCTTTTTTTTTTTCCCCTATTGTTGTGTAACAAGCTATCACTATCTTAGCCTTTTCTTTAGGTCAGAAATCTGGTCATGAAAGAGCTGAGTTTCCTGCCCAGGGTCTCACAAGGCTGAAATCAAGGTGGGAGCCAGAATGGGTTCTCATCTAGAGTTCAGATTCCTTTTTCTAGCTCAAGTGGTTGTTGGCAAAGTCAGTACCTTGCACTTGCGGGACTGAGGTCCGGTTTTCTTGCTGACTGTCAGCTGGGGGTCATTTTCATCTTCTGGAGGCTGCCCAGAGTCTTCTACCCTACCCCGTCATAGTCACAGGTCTATCACACTGAAGAGGAGAAACCTGTACAGGGCAAGCACACCAGCTAGTGAGGGTCTTTGAGGCCATGCTAAAATTCTACCTACCACAGAAAGTGAATTATTAACTCTGAGTTAGGGAGAAATTGAGGCGCACAGAAAAGGAAAGAAAAGAAGGAATGTTCAAAAGGCTTCCCGAAATTAGCCTGAGAACTGTTGATTCCCAAACACTGTATGAGAGAAATGTCAGACTTGGGTGAGAAGAGGTGAACAGAAGCAGTCTCGGAGGGGAAGACAGCAGAGAAAGAACTTAACAATTATCTGAAGGATGATGGTGCCTTGTCAAGAGAAGAATTAAAGGAGAGAAGTCAGAGCATTTACCTAGTGATCACATTGGGAGAACTATGATTATAAAATTACCAGGGATAACTCTGAAAGACATGTTGGCAGTAATTCAGCTTCCAAAGATTAAATAGAAGTTTTAGAGGTGGAGTAATGGAGTATGTTTTGAAAGAAATATAGTTCAGAATAAAAAAAAAAATTCTCAAAATTGCTGGTTTGATTATGCAGAATTATAGTGATAAAAACTGTATGAATGCTATTCAGAAATGAAATGACTGCTAGAAAAGACAAAAATCAATGACTAAAAAGCACTAGAAATGTCATAAATTTCAACTGAATAAGAAAGAGGTGAAAATGAAAAATAGAAATAAAAGCATTTAGAAAAATTCGAAGTGTCATATAACACAAGGTATTATTATTGGTGATACAGACAGGAGTGTTCCCCTGGCCACACGTGAGGTATCTGTCAGGTCTCTTTTCCCTAAGTAGAGAGGTTCGGGCTGCTATATACGGCTGCCAGAGGTAAACAACGGGGTATTTTTTATTTAAGCGCTTTAGATATGGAGAGGAGAAACAAAACACACAGGTGCAGAAACAATATTTCAAGCCAATTAGATGACATGGAAGGGCATATTGAGTCCAATTACTCAGTCATATCTGTAAAGACTAAAGGAGAAAAAATAAAAATAAAAACCACAGATATGTTGGGAAAAAGAAAAAAAAACCCACATTTTATAGAGGACAGAGTTTGACTTGAGAGGTTGTGCCCTGCATCACTTAAATTAGAACCAGTGGAGCTCAAGCTGACCCAGGGAACAAGAATAACAGGGCTCAGGCTGAGGAAAAGCTGAAAAATTCCAGGGATATGTGCATTCTGGGATGGATACGCACTTCATTCCCAAATAGAGTTCTTGATCTAGGAAACTAATATGAAGGGAAAGAAAACATACAGAAGCTTGAGGAATGGTGATGCAGAGGGGAAGGGAGGAGAGGCATTGAAAAGAAAAGGTCTAAATGGACATCACAGAGCAACACGCATTGAAATAAGATAAATAAATGTTGTAAATGGCAGGAATATAGAATAGAAGCAATTAACATAAATAAAGGCCTATAGAATGGAATAGAAATAAAAGTATTGTTTCCAAGGAAGGTAACATTCCATTCGAGCAGAGCTTCTCACTTAGGCCATGTCTCTGGCTCCTGCCAGCCTTCACTTCTGCCTCTTGAATGGCTAACCCTCTGTCCTCCTGTAGTCCTTAACTCTAAAATCTCTTTTCCAAATCTTTCTTGGTCAATGCTAAAATAAACTTGAAGGACCCTATTTTATCAGAACTATTTTTAAATTGGTTATGATTTGTTGCTGTTGAAGAGGGACCAAGTGAACTAATTCACATAATGATGCTGTCCAATACAGCTTAATGAGATTTTCCCTCAGGAAACTGTACATTTTGTTATAAGGGAAGGATTACCTGAAGGTAGGATTTTCAGGCAACAAATGGTTGATTTAGGAGCAGTGCCTTCCCATGTGTATTAAAATTAAAGCACATAGACAAATGCCTAGTCATCCTGCAAATATTGAATACAACTAGCCCTAGATGAAAGTCATGAAGTTTTGCCAAAAGAAAGTTTGTATCTTACAATTCTGTATCCCTTATTTGTATCCTACATATCATCAGTTGTGATCATAGAACAAAGTCTGGGCTAAACGTTGCTAATGATACAGTTTCATTTTGCATCTTTATTTTTTGGGCACATTTAACAAGCATTTACTGAAGAATATGTTATGTGTCAAACAGTAACCTTGACATTAGGGACACAATATTAAGTCACATGTCCTGCTCTCATGGAGCTCAGAATTCAGCAATGTAGCAAGAAAGGCAGTCCTATACACAACTACCTCATTTCGTTAATTCTAAAACACACCTCTCATTTATACTCTATCACCTCTGAAGTCGAGATGCTTCATAAAATTGATGGCCCCAGAGTTTAATGTGAGCCATTTCTCTTTCTTTCTGGTTTAGAAAGTAATGGGACAAATTATTATCAATGACATCTTAGATATGAGAAATATAATGACTCTAATTACTACGATGTAAATGCTACATAGATCTTATTAAAGAACAAGGGAGGAAATGAAAGAAAACAATATTGAACTTCATAAAGAAGTTGATTCAAAGGGAGTATTGAGAGAGATTCAAAAGGATTTCACCAGGTAGGAAGGAGGAAGGCTGGGGAGACTTTCAGGGCATAGGGAATAGCAAGAACATTTTACATTTTAATCTTAACACAACTGAGTGATCCAGTGTGCTGGCTTATAGAGGTCCTTGGAAGCATGCCGTAAGATGAAACTGGAAGAGTAAGTTGTGATCAGAGAGTAAAAACCTTTAAATGGCTTTAACTGTAGATCTCTAAGCATTAGTATGATATCATTTATCTGATTTCTTCAGGTTTATTTGCTTTCTTCCTGTTTCAATGACAGTGAGCTTGTACTAATTTTCCTGACTACCTGGTAGTTTTAACTAGCTTCAAGGAGACTTGTAGAAGCATTAGCAGTACTCAAAGTTGGCTTGTAAGGCAGGTATCGATTTGATTCTTAGCTAGGTGATTCTTAACCTCAAATAACAAGAAATACACAAAGGTGGAAAAGTACAGTGATTTTTTTTTTAAGTGACACTGTGGAGATGGGGTTTAAAAGCCTTCCATTCTTTTCTATCTGTAAATTATCTATCCATTAACTGGTTTGTCAGCATAGAGTGTTAAATTTTTCTTTGGGGACTTATGTGTGTGTATGTTCCCCCTTTCCTATCCCTAGGAGAAGATGATGATCATTGTTAATATTAATATTTTTGCAAGACAGGAACACATTTGATAGTGATTAATTTATTATGTTAACTTTTCTTTTTTGTTGTTATTCATTTAGTGTTCTACAAGTTTTGAATTTACAACAAGTCAGGACTGACTTGGTTCTTAAAGTCACTTCTCTGGCACCACTGTAAAGCCAGGATTATTTCTTTGTCTCAGAAATATAAGAAGTGCACGGTATGTGTTAGGCCAACATGTTCCAGAGAGCTAGCGATCAGTAAGGTAAAGTGAATCTGGATCCAATCCTCAGACCCAGCCTGGGCTGCAGAGGGCAGGGACATGCTGCTCGCTGCGGATTAGTGAGGGCAGCCACTGGGCAGAAAGAGAGGGGCCCCACTTAGCCACACTCCAAGACTGTGAGTTATGTTAACACGTATTCTTTCCGAACCCTGTCTGTCCTCCCACCAGGGACTGTCATGCCAGGTATTAGGCTATTACTCTTCAGTTCCAAACCCACATTTCTAAATGCAGCTTCCTGATGCTGGGCCAGGACTCTGCAAACATATTTTTGCTTTGACATCTGGCTTCCCATGAGGCTCAGCCAAAAGGGGACAATGGAGGGAATCTGCAAGGCTGCAGTAGAAAGGACTTAGTTATTCCTTGTTTACTTCCTGTTTGCTTGTAGTTCTTGTCACTGTCACCCCAGAAATACTTCTTTATCCCACCAGCAACAGCTCTTCCATAGCAGCAGGTGATTGCCAAGAGGTCTGGGTCTCAGTCCCATGAGGATGCTCTTCTAAACTTCTAGGCTTTGTACTATTCCAAGGTCATCCCTTTATTCTCCAGTGCTGGTACCTGTTTCCTGACAATTTAGAGGGTTTTTGTTTTGTCTCTCATCTGTTTCTTACTTAGCAATTTTATGCCCAGTTAATTCTTTTTGATATTAAATTTTCTATCTTAGAATCTTTTTAAACCATTGGTGTGGTTTCTCCCACCTGACTGGACCCTGCCTGGTCCTGTGTCAGTGATCTGCATCTAGCTCCGATGTCACAGTGCTCCAGTTTGTTTGTTTTGCATCAAGTCTAGGATTTTTACTTTTATCAGAAACATAACTAAGTAGGTTGGAAGTACACATCCACACATGTCCTCTTCACGTTACTTATGAAGAGTTTAAAGGCGGCAACTAATGTGGGCATCAGCCCAGCCTTTTCCTTCTGGGCACTTTCACAATTATTTTGGTTTTCTTCTATCAGAAAGAATGCCTTGTTTGGCATTCTTACATTATCTACAATATTTTTTGAGACTTTCCTGTGGTATAGCTCAGAATGAGTTTGCATTAATGTCCTAATATCTAAATTGCATACTAGCTTTATGCTTCTATTTCAATTTAGCTCATTATAATGGATATACCTGTCTACAGTTTATAGGCAACACAAAATGTCAGAAATCAAAATTACAGGTAAGCTAAAAAAATGTGATTAACAAATAATATTGCCATAAATAATAGCTTTTCAACAAAAATATGACATGTAAAGAATTACCCTTCTTTCTAAATCAGAAGCAAATACTGTATAGGAGACATTTAAAATTTCCAAATGGTCTAAAATTTCTTCATTCATGTATTATTGCAGCCATATACTTGCATAAAGTGTCTGTTATGTTCTTGGTGTTGCCCCAAGTCCTGGAAAGGTTTTAAAGAATGAATTAAGAAATGTGTCAAATGGGTGAGTGAGGCATGTGAAATGTTCCGAATTGCCCTGGATGGGACAAGTATTTGAGTAAGGGGGTTTCACCGTTCTCAGCATGTGGGAAAAGACAGAAGGAGGGTTCCAAGAAGACTAAATTGGGTCATAAAAGGTCTGTAGAAAGGGACAAGAAATGGACATTCAAAGAGGGGGAACAACGTGCACGAAGGTGTGGAGACATGGAAAAGGTGACAAACTGCATATTATTAAAGCAGAAGGTATAAGATTGAAGGTGTAGACTAGTGGGGGCAGGAGTTAAGGATAGAGAAGGAACCCTTGACAAGACGTGGGAGAGCTTTATGTCATCTTGCTTAGTAACTTGTGCTTTGTTCTTTAGGTGTAGGGACCCACTGAAGAGACTGCCATGAGGAGACATGCATCTTAGAGAGGCGCTACAGTTGCACTCTGGAGAATATCTTGAGGTGAGATACTGTAGAAATAAACTAATTAGGACACCATCTCCATAAGCCTTTGGGAAATCAACAGCCATCTCACTAATAAAATAAGCTTCCTCCTTTCCTTCATTTCATCTGTATCCTTTTATATTTTGTTCTAAATAAGTGAGTTGGAGATTTTTGGACTGACAAGTGCAGGGGCTGTGATTCATGCATCTTTGCATGCCCAGTATCTAATATGATGCTTGCCACAGAGTAGGTCCTCAATAAATGTTGCCTAATGAATGAGTGAAAGGACCTGAATTAAGGCAGAAGCAGGGAAGGTAAAGAGAGAAGGGTGGATTGGGGGGGCTTTTACCAATTACCAGAAGAATTGCTTGGTTGTGGAGTGTGAGGAAAAGGAAGTAAACAGAATAACTCTAGAGTTTTGGGACAAGCTTGGTAATTGGACAAATGGTAATGTTATACAGAGACTAAAAAGAATAGGCAAAGAACGGGATTGGTGAGGTTTAGAAGAAAATAGTCTCACGTTAAATACTCAAGCATTTGTTATGCCCTTTAGCCATGCATACAGGTCTTAGGCTGATGAGGAGGAGCTTACCCTGAAAATAAAGCCAGGTTCACTCCCTGCTTCACTCCACACAAGGGAAAAGGTAATGAGACCCTTCCTGAGGTTTAGACCTAAGCCAACCTTGCCTCATAAAATTTTGGTGCCTAATTTTTGTCTATCAAACTGTCACTGGATTCTTGATAAATAATATTCTGAGATGTTGTTTATCATCTTTTTCTTCTCTTTGATTATTTGGGATATCAGTCATCTCTGCTAAAACCTCAACTAGCTCTGAAGTTTTACAAAATTTCCCTTTTCAAGAATATACAATGGAGAAAAGACAGTCTCTTCAATAAGTGGTGCTGGGAAAACTGAACAGTTACATGTAAAAGAATGAAATCAGAACACTCCCTAACACCGTACACAAAAATAAACTTGAAATGAATCAAAGACCTAAATTTAAGGCCAGACATTATAAACCCTTAGAGGAAAACACAGGCCAAACACCCCTTGACATAAATCGCAGCAATATCTTTTTTGATCCACCTCCTAGAGTAATGAAAATTAAAACAAAAATAAACAAATGGAACCTAATTAAACTTAAAAGCTTCTCCACAGCAAAGGAAACCATAAACAAAATGAAAAGACAACCCACAGAACGGGAGAAAATATTTGCAAACGAAGCAACCGACAAGCAATTAATCTCTACAATATACAAACAGCTCATGCAGCTCCATGTCAAAAAAACAAACAACCCAATAAAAAATGGGCAGAAGGTCTAAATAGACATTTCTCTAAAGACATACAAATGGCCAAAGAGCACATGAAAAGATGCTCAACATCACTAATTATCAGAGAAATGCAAATCAAAACTACAATGAAGTATCACCTCATACTGGTCAGAATGGCCATCATCAAAAAGTCTACAAACAATAAATGCTGGAGAGGGTGTGGAGAAAAGGGAACCCTCCTACACTGTTGGTGGGGATGTAAATTGGTACAACCACTACAGAGAACAGTATGCAGTTTCCTTAAAAAACTAAACATAGAACTACCATATGATAAAGCAATCCGACCCCTGGGCATATATCCAGAGAAAACCATAATTCAAAAAAGTACGTGCACCCCAATGTTCACTGCAGCACCATTTACAATAGCCAAGACATGGAAGCAACCTAAATGTCCATTGACAGATGAGTGGATAACAATGTGGTACATATATACAATGGAATATTACTCAGCCATAAAAAAGAATGAAATAATGCCATTTGCAGCAACATGGATGGACCTAGAGATGATCATACTAAGTGAAGTAAGTCAGACAAAGACAAACATCATATGATATCATTCATATGTGGAATCTAATTTTTAAAAAAAATATACAAATGAAGTTATTTACAAAACAGAAACAGACTTACAGATACTGAAAACAAACATGGTTACCAAAGGGGAAATGTGGGGGGAGGGATAAATTAGGAGCTTGGGATGAACATACACACACTACTATATATAAAATAGATAACCAACAAGGACCTACTGTGTAGCACAGGGAACTCTACTCAATATTCTGTGATAACCTATATGAGAAAAGAATCTAAAAGAAGAATGAATATGTGTATATGTATAACTGAATCACGTTGCTGTACACCTGAAACTAACACAACATTGTAAATCAACTATACTCCAATAAAATTAAAATATAAAAAAAAATTTGCCTTCTCAATTTCCTCATAAACATACTTGCTGCCACTTCTTACATTTAAGAACTGAGAGTAATTCTTAACTAGCTTTTCACATCTCAGCTGCAGAGTATTTTCTGCGCTCTGAGATTTTACTGCTGCTGGGGGAGAACAAATACCAGTTACTTTAAAACAAAGAGTAAAAGACAGGACAACCGTCACCAGATGCATTAGGTTTCAAGATGACACAAATTTGAAGTTCAAATATTTAGTTTATAAAAATGAAACCATTTATTAACATAAAAGCATAATTAAAATACCTAGGTTTCTGAATCTAAATTACCAGTTGGAACAAAATTTATAAAAATAATACATCTCGGGCTTCCTTGGTGGCGCAGTGGTTGAGAATCTGCCTGCCAATGCAGGGGACACGGGTTCGAGCCCTGGTCTGGGAAGATCCCACATGCCGCGGAGCAGCTGGGCCCGTGAGCCACAATTGCTGAGCCTGCGCATCTGGAGCCTGTGCTCCACAACAAGAGAGGCTACGACAGTGAGAGGCCCGCGCACCGCGATGAAGAGTGGCCCCCGCTTGCCGCAACTGAAGAAAGCCCTCGCACAGAAATGAAGACCCAACACAGCCATAAGTGAATAAATAAATAAATAAAAATTTTAAAAAAAAGTAATAATACATCTCAATTAAATAAACTAAATTATAATGAATTCAACCCTGTTAGAGTAGAAGTGCCTAAAGTGTAAACCAAAGAAACTATATTGTATATCTTTAAATATCTTTCAATTCTAACTTGTTTTTTTGTTTTTAATAATCTTGGCACTGTCAATTACTGGTTCAAACTTCAGCTACAAAACATAGCAGAAACCAACTCCATAGTAAGCATAATAACATGTTTCCTCTGGCTAATACGGATAATAAATGTTCCGTTTCATCCAAAATTTAGTTCCCCATTTAATTTTGGAGGCTTTTCTCCTCTGACTGACTTGCCATATCAGGTATATTAATTTCTCTGAATATTACTTCTTCTCAATGTTAGTGTTCTCTAACCTTTTAATCATTTTTTTAATGGCTTTCTATCATTTAATATCAAAGATGTACCTTGTCATATATCTTCTCTGACTGTTTTCAGTCTCAGGGAAGACTCACTGTTATAAAATGGCGCATTCTCCAACAACAAATTTCTTTAAAATTCATTCTAACTCATACAAGCATTAATTTTAAAATTTGTATTTTAATAAATTATAAAACATAAATAAAAATAGTTACACCATGTTAATAAAACCCCTTACCCTGTAGCATTATGTACTTTACACAGTGACCTCCCTCTTTGCCCCGATTTGTTTTTCTCACTCAACCAAAGACACGAGGAGAGAGGACCATGCCAGAATTTTTCACCTCAGGAAGTGATTTCAAAATCTCATGCACTCAGAAGATAAGTGTTGATGCTAGAGAGTTGAGGAGAATGTGACGGACACTGATGGGAATATAAACACTTAATATACAAGACTCCCCTGCACCATGCTGGCAGTCCCACCCTTGGATCTGGTTACAGGCTCTGGTGACTTGGGCCCTATGCTTTAGGGGACCTACATATTGTAGATACATGCTCACAAAAATGTGCTAAAGATACATGGGGCCATATATCACTTAGAACTGGGTGCTCAAGTCTGGCATAGCACAATCTATAATTCCAAACATTAATTCTTATAACTAACACTGTTCAGGGGGAAAAAAAAAAAAGGCAACTCATCCAAATGCCATAAAGGTTTATGGGTCATGCTGCTGCCTACTTGGAGTGTAGAAGTGCTTAGGTTAAGAAGAAAAATCAAACTAATTAACCTCTTAAGTACCTCCTCTCAGATTGCACAAATGTAATAGATTTTTTGCTTAACAAAGTACTATTTCCCAGCATGGCCAAGCATCCTTTTTCTTGCATCATTTTGGGGTTTTCCAACTGGTGGTTCTGAATATTCTTGTAGTAGAGTACTATTCCTAACAGTTACAAGGGAGGCTGAGAACAATTTTTCAATATGAAATAAATCATATACTCAAATATGTATAATGTGGGATAGAAGTAACAAGCATAAGCCTAATACTTACTGATTTCTTTCATTGTCAATTACATGAGCATTGAACACTAGAATTGAAAATCTTGTTATTTGTATTTAAAAGTTAATAAGGTTTAATTGCTACTTCAAAAAGTTAAATAAAAAATCCCATCCTTACTGATATAGTTTGATTAAAATTGCTTATAACAATTATTTTAATAAAAATTTTTAATACCATAGAAGAACAAAACCTCAAAACCCTGAAAACAATTTTACTTTTTCAATCTTTTACTTTTACTTTACACTACTGCTGTAAACATATTTAAACTTTATACATGTTGAATACATCTTATTTTTTATCCTTTGTATTACTAGTGTTATTAGAATACAAATTATGTGAAAATCCTGATTTTAACAAGAAAATCAATCACTTGGTTGAGACTAAAGATAAATAAATTTACTAAAATAAAGATGTACTAATTTATTAATTTTTTTTTTACTCACCCAAGCGTTGCCATCCCAAAACACCCAGACATGTCCCAATGGTAATTAAGTTCATCACTTTTAATGCCAAATTATAGGCATTCGAATAAGCATAACTTTACTCCTTTTTAAATATCTTGTCATTTTGAAGCTTTTCTGTTGTTGTTATTGAGGTAGCAGTATAAGATCTGTTTTATTTAACAGATTGCTTTTTAACTTTTAAATATTCGGACTTAGGTTTTGCTGGCCTCTGTTGGTACTCCTGCCTGGGCTCTAGGAAAGTTTGAGAGGAGCTCACATGCCATGCCATTGTCTGATGAAGACCTGTAGAACTTCCCCAGTCTGGGACCTGGGGACACAGTATGAGGTAATCTCTTAGGGCTAAGCTTGGTCATTCTGCTTGGATGTCAAAAACAGAATTTTAGAAATGGGGGAGACTTCAGTGATCATCTAACCCTTCTCTTCATGGGTGAGATCATTGAGACCAAGGATAGTCACGTGACTTTCTTGAGCCCAAACCTGGTTCTGGAAAAGGAGGCAAACCTTTTCCTCCAATGCATCACCTTATATTTTCTGAAGGCCTATCTAGGAGACATTTCTTCACAGATGTTTTGATTCTCTTAATAATACTAATTTAACCATGGAATCATAGCCAATTAGCTATGGAAAAGAGGGGGGAAGGAAAGAAAGGAGGGAGGGAGGGAGGGAAAGATGGAAGCAAAAGAGGAAAACAGAGCAGAGCAGAGCCAATAAATAAATACCTTCACTTTTTGGAAATGTGACATGGTCTTGCTACAGGGAAAAAAGAAAAAAAAAAAGAAAGAAAGAAATAAACAACCTCCCCAGGACCCTCAGTGACATTGAGTCAATGTTCAGAGATAGAACATTAATTCAGCAGCAGCTTAGATGCTTTGCCTTCATTTCCATCTGCATGTTGCAGATTTATTTTTTTTAATACAACATAGAAAAAAAAGTGCAACTTCTGAAGCAAATTGAGATCTTGCAATCCAAAGCAAATCATGTTACTTATGCATCAACCAATCTGAAACTGTCCTTCAGAAAATTAGAAATAACATACTTTCATTTTTTTAAAAAAAATATTTACTTGTACATTAGGTATTTATGGAGTTACTGTGAGATATTATGCCTTCCATCTCCCTCACTCCTGCTGTCAAACTGACATGAATTTCTTTCCTTAAGTCATCAAAAGATTGAATGTAAATAAATGGAGAGGAAAGCAGCCAAGATCTTAATCTCAGCCTTAAATGCTACCGGACCCCAGCTTCCAACCTGTTATGATTAGTAGTGGTACAGGAAACAGCCTGTCATAAAAACTCTTCCCCTCCTCCTTAATGATGCTGTAAATTCCTTCATAATAAACAAAATCAAGCCACAAATGCAAATACACTAAGATAATCATGTTAAGTGTTTGCTTAAAAATAAGTGTGGTCTCTTATTTGCTATAAGGCAGGGTCTCAGCTCCTTAGAATATCTATCTTGGGTCTGAAATTTCTGATCCAAACCTAACTTTCTGGCCTCTGTTCCAGCCATTTGACCTACAAACCCTAACTCTCTGCCACACACCTAGTCATCATTACACCAAAATGAAGATTTCACCCTCTGTACCTTTGCCCATGCTGTTTCATTATCCCAAAGGACCCTCCTGAGTGGAATGCATGTGGCAAAATCCTTTAAGCTTCAGATCTGTTTTTTGTTTTCCCTGTAGCTTTCCATGACTCTTAAGGTACACATTCCTTCTTCATCTGTAATTTCCTGACTCTATACAATTCTGTCTTGCAGCATTTATGTTGAATTTTAACTGTTTATGGATCTCCCTTCCCTGCTAGACTATGAGTTCCCGAGGGATACAGTAGGACAACGCTTTATTCATTTCTGTGTGCCCAGCAACTAGTAGGGCACCTGCCACATGTAGACCCAATAAATGTTTGTGAAATTGAATCAACTCTTCCAGGGGGCCAACTGGCTTCATATTACACCAAGGTAGGCATTACTAATATAAATCTTTCCTGAGGGCAGAGTGTTTTGGTTTTGTTTCTTTTTTAGGGGAGAGTGTAGAGAATGCTTGAGGGAACCCAGGGTGAGAAAAATATACAACATATTTTATGACACTTTCTCTCAATATATATTTCAAGTTTTAGCATGTAATTAATTATACAATGCAGAGGAAAACATCTTTTTTTTTATTTCGATGTTGATGTAGCACTTGGCCAGCAGAGGGAGAAAATACAATGTGAAATACAAGCAGCAATGTTTAGCTCTCTGCTTTACAAATGACGTGATTTCGTATTTTTTAAAAAATTCAGAGTATATATGACTTTGAACCAAGAATAGGTTAGTTGTCCGGATAATCTCTACCAACTCCCCAAATTTAAAGTCTTACCCTTATTTTTCTCTAGGTTTAAAGAACTCAGCGTATTTTAGCTGAAAGCCAGTAAGCTCTCATCTGAAATTAACGGAAAATTATGCCTTTCGGAGAGAGCTTCAATTTCCAGACACTCACTCCTTCTCTCACTGCACACTAATGAAATGAACTAGAATATTTAGGCACTAGGTGTTCTGTTGCATGAGTTTGAGGGCAGTTAGCCAAGATCTGATGGTGTAAGGTGGAATTCCTCCCCTACAGCAAGAGACATGCTTAGAAGATGAACTGTTGGGGGGCTGGGGGGAGGTGTGGGTAGTGTATGATTGCCCCTGGTGTGCCAGGAATGAAACATACATATACATTTTCCAAACGGTCAAATTAATACTATGTGTGGCTAATGAAAGCCTAATATATAAAATGCATATTAGCAAAATAGGTAAAGTGAGGATGATTATTCACATCAAAACCGATTCTTTCAGTAAAATATAATTCATAGCTCTCATTAGTTCATGTCAAATAAAATTAGATCTTTGAAACAATAAGATGCATAAAGTTTTCACACCCATTGCAAACATCGACTGTTTAGGTAATACAGTTTGTAATGAAAACAAACAAAGCTAAGTGAATATCAGCATCAGTTACAGATAGTTTGCGATAAATATAATGTACCATCCTCCTTCCTGAAATAGTAGAGACTGTTGCATCATTTTCTTCATACTCTCTCTGGCCATATCCTGTTTTGCTTGGCTTCTTCTCCTCCTCCCTTTGCCATGAACCTACTTCTATTCTTAAATTAACCATTTCAGTGAATATCATCAACACTATCCAGCCAACTATCCGAACCCCAAATTTAGACTTCGTCCATAACACCTTCTTTTCCTTTACTCCCACATCCAAATATTCAGGAAGTACTATTGATTTCTTACCACCTCCTATGTTTCAAACTGATACAGTCCTCACAAATACCATTGCCACTGATTTAGCTCAAACCACATCTATTCCTTCCCTCTGTTAGTTCATCACCTCATCTTACTACAGTCCCGCTTTCCTAGAACAATATTCTACACTGTATCTAGATGAGTAACATTTTTTTGAGATAATTATGGATTCACATGTAATTATAAGAAATAATACAAAGAGGTCCTGTGTACACTTTATTCAATTTCTCCCAGTGGTAACATCTCCCAATGTAACTCCCATAGTACAATATCTCAACCAGAATATTGACAGTACATTTCTATCACCACAATACTTCCTCCTGTTACCCTTTTATAACCACACCAACTTCCCTTTTCCTTCCCATATCCCTAATCTGTTTCTATAATTTTGTCATTTCAAGAATATTATGTAAATTGAATCATATAGGAATCTTTGGGGATTATTTTTAATTCTGCATAATTCTATGGATTGTTGGGTATATTAATAGCATGTTCCTTTTGTTGTCAAGTAGTATTCCATGGTATGGAGGTGCTACAATCATTTAGTCACCTATTGAAGGACATCTGGGTAGTTTCCAGTTAGTGGCTACTGTCAATAAAACTGCCATAAAAATGTATGTATAGGTTTTTGTGTGAACCTAAGTTTTTATATGTCTGGAATAAATGTCAGGAGTGCAATTGCTGTGTCATATAGTAGGTGCTTGTTTACTTTCAAAGAAAATGCCAATCTTTTCCAGAATGGCTGTGCCATTCTACATTCCCACCAGCAATGTGTAAGCGATACAGTTTCTTTGCATCCTCACCAGCATTTAATGTTGTCATTATTTTTTATTTTAGTCATTTTGATAGATATGTAGTGATAGCGCATTGTGGTTTTAATTTGCATTTCCCTAATGGCTAATGATGTTGAACATCTATTCATGTGCTTATTTGCCATCTGTATTTTCTCTTCAGTGAAATGTCTCTTCATCTGTTTTGCCCATATTCCAATTAGACTATTCATCTACTGTTGAGTCTATATATTCTAGATACTAGTCCTTCTTTGGGTATGAGGTTTGCAAGTACATTTTCCCACTTGCCTTTTCATTTTTCTAACAGGGTCTTTCACAGAGCAAAACTTTTAAATTTTGATGAAATCTAATTTATCAATTTTTCCTTTTATGTAACATGTTTGTGGTAGAACTCTAAGAATTTCTGCCAACTTTTTGATCACAAAGATTTTCTGATAACTGTATAGCTTTATGTTGCATATTTATGTCCGTGATCCATTCTGAGTTAATTTTTGTATAAGGTGTGGGACTCAGGTCAAGGTTCATTTTTTTGATTATAGATGTCTAATTGCTCCAATATCATTTCTTGAAAATGGTATTTTTCCTCTATTGAATTGCATGTGCATTTTTGTCAAAAACCGCTTGTGTGTATTTGTATGAATCTATTTGTGGGTTATCTAGTTTGTTGCACTGATCCCCGTGTCTAACCCTTAGCCAATGCTACACAATCTTGATTACTGTAGCTATATAAGAAGTTTGGCATTTTCTTAAAAACAATGGCCATTAATAGGACTAGAAGGATGATACGGAGTGAGTTGAAGGAAAGTGCAAAAAGTTTGGCCCTATGAAAGCAAGTGAGACCAAACAATATGACTTGAGGACATTGAGATAGAAGGATGTGAATGACAAGTCCAGATGGAGGAGTCTATAAAAAGGGCAGCTCCGAGTAGCAGACTTCAGGAGCCAACCACAAGGATAGAGAGGGTTTAGGGTAGAGATATCCTATGAGAGAGTCCATAGGACTGTCATTCACTTAAATTCCAGGCTTTTTTACCTAGTTCACTCATTTTAAGTAAACACAGTCCCTATACTAGGGTGCACTGGGACATACAAAAAGTTGCCTTGAGCACAGAACCTTGGTCTCAAACATGAGTCCAGACAATTACCCTTCACTGGCACTCTCTTCTGACTGGCCTGATTCTCTAGCCTGTTTTTAGCTTCTAGTATATACCTCCAGCCACTGCTTACCTACTCCTTATCCATCCCCTGTCCCACTTCCTTATTTCCCCACCTTTTGGACCAGAATCTCAATAAATATTAGCTATTGTTATCATCAATGTCTTTCTCAACACACACACACACACACACACACACACACACAATCCTTTGCTCTACATATACAAATTTTAAATTTTATGTAAGAGACCCTTCTGTCTCAGAAGGTCTGAGATTGACAGATTGACTAATCCATCACTTCTTGCGTGATTTCTCATTTGGAAGAAGGGGACGAATCCAACCACATCCAAAGATAAAAATGTCAATCTGGATTCAAAGGTAAACATGATATGTCCAAACATAAAATAATTTTAGATGTCTGGTTACCAAGAAAGTTAAAAGAAATAGCTCAGTTTTGGACTGACAGTGGACATTTAAGCTGGTTGAGCAAAGATTGGCAATGACCAAGGTGAAAAGGTGTATTCCCTTGTACTTGGGACAAAGACAAAGGTGAAAAGATTAATATTTCAGTTATCCACAACCCATTTTTACACCTTTTGCCATATCTATTGCCACTTGCTATATTGTTTGCTTTTTCCTTTAAATCGACTCACTCTAACTTAAATTTATTCATAAAGTAATTTTATATCACTCCCATCAATGAAATTCCAGTAATTGCTCATAAGTGTCTAACCATTCGAATTGTAAATGTTCATTTCTGTATGTCTTAAAATTATCTTCCATAACAGTAGGGGTTCCCATATCAAAAACAGCATGTGAGGCTTCCCTGGTGGCACAGTGGTGAAGAATCCGCCTGCCAATGCAGGGGACACAGGTTAGAGCCCTGGTCCTGGAAGATCCCATATGCCGCAGAGCAACTAAGCCCGTGCACAACTACTGAGCCTGCACTCTAGAGCCCGCAAGCCACAGCTACTGAGTCCGCGTGCCACAACTACTGAAGCCCGCGCGCCTACAGCCCGTGCTCCGCAACAAGAGAAGCCACTGCAATGAGAGGCCAGCGCGCCGCAACAAAGAGTAGCCCCCGCTCGCCGCAACTAGAGAAAAACCCGCGCGCAGCAATGAAGATGCAACGCAGCCAAAAATAAATAAAATAAAATAAATAAATTTTAAAAAAATAGCATGTGTATCACACAGTGATCTGCCTCCACTTTACAACTAGCTAACTGATTAATGACAGACTAAGTATTGGGAATTATCATACCTATACTGTGTATGATTTGTCCCAGTGGGTTGCCTTGCCATGCAGAAAAATACTTTATGTAACTTGAAATAACTCATTCTCTGACCTAAACTGTACAGAAAAGATAATTCCACAACATCTTTTTATGAGCTGCCCTGAAGACTGAGTTTGCCACATAACAATGTTGATATCACTTAATCTAGAATATTATCATGACCAATATTTCTGTAATACAGTGTTTATCTTGCTCCTATATTTTAATATAAATAGCAGGGGGAGGGTGACAAAAGATAAGAGGCCAAGAATCAATAAATATTATATGGGAACAGTGAAATTTAACATGACAAATTTAACTTGACTGAGGCTGAAACAATATGGAACTGGCTGTTTCAGGATAGTGAATGAAGCATTACAAGGACTAAAATAAGGTTAGGGGGTGCAGGTACAGAGAAAGAAGGTTAAAGTCTTAGAAATGGAGGAGGGAAAGAAGGACATGTCTCAGATCTTACAAGGCATTATAGGACATGTTAGAGATTTTGGTCACTGTTCTCAGGACAAGAGAAACAGACCGGCTTTTAACTCAACCAGAAAACTTATAGTACTGCCCGGTGATAATCCAGTTGTTTTCAAATCAGATCCCAATGACCAATTATTCTACCTATAAATATTTTCCATCACCCATTCAAAAGGAAAACCTCTTTAAAATATTGATGTCTGCCTACATCAGTAACTGTGGCTATGTTATATATATTTATTTCTGAACTCTTGAATGTACATTTAAATCAGAATTTGAAAAACGTCTTAAATGAACATTATGAGCAACAGGTGTTTTGGACTAGCTTACCCTTACGGACATCCTTTGAGACAAATAAATAGCCTATATTTAAAGAACCAGTTGGTTTGAAGATTCTTTAAGGTCCTGTTTAGCCTGAGTATTCTTAAATGTTGTTCCTGACTTGTGGGGTAGAGAATGAAAATGTTTATTTAGCTGTGTGGTGTTGTGTGACAGGCCAGTTCATTTTCAACTTCTGACTGAAATGATTGTAATATGAAGCTAATATTTAGCAAGTAAGCATCTTTCCTTCCATCACTCTACTTGGCCACATATTTCCCACTCTCAGTGCTCGATACACTTGTGAATCCTTAGGAACTCTAGAGTGAATTGACATGGGACCTATCATGCAACTTTGAAAAGTTAGCTAATCTAAAATATTCTTAGGAACATTTGTCCATGGTACTTGTCAGCAACTTTTCAGAGGCCTAATATAGATTCAGTATTTCAAAATCCTTCAAGTATTGTTCTCACTTCAGCTAAAGCCAGGGAGATTTTTGATAAATGGCTAGTAGGCATTTTGGGAGGATAATAATCAGGTAACAAAAGTAAACCAAAAGTTGCTACCCAAACTCCTCAGAAAGAAAAAAGAGAAGCTAGAATTTGATTTCATATAGGTCAAAGTCTCCAAAGGAATGTCCTTAAAAATTCTGCATTGTCTATTTTTCTGCTTCCAGTGACATTACTGCTTTTTATAACTTGCTATTTCATCCCAGCTTATATTTGAATGGGACTGGAATCAGCATAAAGAGATAACAAAGGTGAAAATGTATCATGTCTTTCTTCTTTCCTTTTGTATAACATGGAGCTACTCTTTAGCCCTTTCTCCAATCTGAGAAAAATATAGGTCCTAGACATTTCAAAGGTTAGGAATTTAATGGACAAGAGATAAATATATTTTGGAGCTTCTGCAGCTGGGTATCACTCTGTGGGTGATCTCATAAGTCTGTGTGTTGATGACAGATACTTAGAAGTATGAAATCAAGCTTGCCTAGAATATCTGTTCACACTTGTCATTAGGAAGAGGGTTACCTCCCAGACTCTCTTGGATGGAAGTGCACCCCTCCCCACCATAATATCTGAATAGCCTAAGTAATTCCTAAAAAATAGCAATACAATTCAAAGGGAGCAGGGTCAGGGTCATGCAGAGTAAATGCACCACAAACCACACTCTTTGTACTTAGAGTATTAAAACTTCCTTGTAGATAGAGCAACGTGTAATATATACCTTCCATCATCAGAATTTCATTCATATTCATGCATTCATATGTCTCTTCTCAAAATATATCTAAGTTCATCATCTCACATGAGTCTTACGATTTTTTTTAAGGTCCCCACATTCAGACAAGCCCAAATCATAAAAGGAGAGTCTGATGAGAAGTTAAAATTCCCTAGGAATCAGTGTCCCTTATTTAATTTCACAGGACACCAAAAGCCTATAATTGACTTTCAAATCTGCTTGGGGACATGGCCCTCAAAGTCTCAAGATAATGCCTTGCTGGAAATCTGTGGCTACTATTATAGGTCATGAGTTAAACCTTTAAAGCCCATAATAAAGCACCTCAACTGTGGGGTAGATAAACTAAACCTGATAGATTGCAGGGCACCGTTACATTCTAGCATTCCTTGGAGCAACTTGTCCACTGTGTACTCTCTTTGTGCTCGCTGGGACCTAAATAGAATGGTTCAAATGGCT
The DNA here is from genome assembly GCF_028564815.1 of Eubalaena glacialis. NCBI lineage: Eukaryota > Metazoa > Chordata > Mammalia > Artiodactyla > Balaenidae > Eubalaena > Eubalaena glacialis. The sequence goes on from NC_083729.1 coordinate 41,882,231, forward strand.
GGGTATGTCTGGGACAGCTCTCCTGAGGTAATACATCTCTGGGGTTGTGCTCCTGGCTGTGGTTTGGATTCCTTGATTCTTCTCCACATTGCAGCCCCTGAGGCTAGAAGATCTAAACAACTTCTTCTTTCACTTGTCTGGTACCTGGGATGAGATGATTACAATAGCTGATTCTGTCCAGGTTCTTTTTTCCTGTCCTTTTGGCCTCCCCAAGTCGTGAACTTTGGCTTCTTCACAGAATGGCGGTCTCAGAGTAACTTCCTACAAGGCAGCTGGTTTCCCCCAGAGTGATTGGACTAAGGCTGGGCAGACGCTTCTGAGCTTTTTACAAAGCCTCAGAAATATGAGAACACTACTTCCGCTGCATTAGATTGGTCAAGTAAGTCACCCAGATCTAAGGAGAGGGGAATTAGACTCCACCTTACAATGGACAGATTTGCAAAGAATTTGCAGCATCTTTAATATAATATCTCATAAATAAGATATTCACAATGAGGAGACATACACATTTAATTCTCTTCCTCTCTTATGTACTTTGGAAAAGCCACTCAATTTTTCTATGCTTCTGTTTTTTCCATCTGCAAAATGCTAAGGATGATTCCTGCCCCTTTCTACTTAACAGAAATAGAGACAAACTACAAAAGGTGAAAAATACGGCCGTGCATTAAGCTATTTAAAGAAAAATATTTTACATAAAAAATAGCATAGGAGTTAATATCATTACCTTTGAGGTAGGACAGAACTAAATTTAACATAACTCTGCCACTTATTGTTATAATGCCATAGACAAAGTACAGACCCAATATCACTGAGCCTTAGTTTCCTCACTTCTAAAATAGGGAAGGATATATAAGTCAAATCATTCTGCTGTATACCTTAAACTTATACAGTGCTGTATGTCAATTATGTCTCAATAAAACAAGAAGGAAAATAAAATAAAATAGGAAAGGATGACAGAGCGAACCGCACAGTATATAATACTTAGCATGCTTAACACAATTTCCATTACACAGCAAACACACAATAGAGGAGAGCATGTAAGTAGTATATGTTCTTCCTACCAAATGTGAATTCACGAGGTGAATGTTTGGTAGAGATTTTAGGATCAACCTTAGATATGCTGATAACGACCAGACTATTCAATATCCTGGAGATGTCACTTTTGCAAAGGCAATGTGCTAGAAGGCTTTTTTTTTTTTTTTCCTTCTCTTTATTTTTCCAATCAGTGCACACCACACTTCATGTTACTGAGAGCCGCCAGTAGGGAGGCACAATGTAATTAAAAGATTGATCTTCTGGAAACAACGCTTAATAACAGGCATCAAACGGTGAGAGTAATTCTGCATTTTCAAACATTTTCCTCAAGTTAATTTAACCTGAACTGTTTGTGAACCACCTAGAAAGTCTGGGATCAATACATCCAGGCTGAAATCAATGGACCAGACAGGAGAGGTGAGAAACTCCAGTTGGCTAGTTCATTCAGATCAGTGGAGCCTTGTGAAAGAAGCACTTGGTGGAATATCCATTTTATTAACTAACAGCTCAGATATGCAAGGGCAGTTTTTTGTACTTTGCCTGTTCCCTAAAGGAAAAATCAATCTTTATGCATATATGTATGTATATGTGCTTGCGGATATACAAAAAACATTTTGTATATTAAAAATTCAAAAAAAGGAAAGTGGTTCTGAGAAACTTCTTCCTTCTTATACTTCAAAACCCACCCTCTGAACCAACCAACAAACAGAAAACAAACAGACCTTGAATAACCATCTACTACACCTGTTCTCAAACTTTCTTCACTTAAGGATCCTTGGGACGTCACATTATCATTACTATCATGTTGATGTGTTTACCTTATAACCTTTACCTGTGCTTCTCGACCAGCTCTTCCATACATTTGATTTGCCTCCAACACAGTTTCTCTTTTTTTCTGTCAGTCTCTAATAGTTGACTATTTTTTGGCAGAAACTGTTTCAGCTCAACATTCACTGAGAACCAAGCATGAGCAAAGCCTGCCACAAAATGCTATTCATTATATTAGCTTTTGTATCCCAATATTATATCGCCTCTTAGGTATTTACTCTCCTCTTCCTCAATGAAAATTTGCCCTAAACACACAGTTAGATTTACTGTTAGACTACTGATTGTTACCTATAATACAAACATCAGTATAATCAGTATAATGCAAACATCAGTCAAAGGAATGGGAAAAAAAAAAAAGAAAAAAAGAAAAAAATCAGAGGTCAAAAGAATTTCCTGAGTGTTCATATTATTCAGTTTCAGGAAATGTGAAAATTTTCACTTCTGAAAATCATTCAAGCCCATAATAGCCTGTGCAGAAATCAAGCAAAAAACACCTAACCCAAAGGTTTCAGTGATTTTTGCTAGGTCATCCAAATTGTGTGAAAATAAATAGTACTGTATATAATACTTTAGTTTCAAAAATAGCACAATCTGTGCTTCCTGAACACTTTAAAAAAAAAAAATCTTGATCATGGGAGTGGGTGTGAGTTTCTTTCGTGCTCATTTTGCATCCAGATAGATCTCAGCAGAGTATAAGCATTTATTTTTCATGTGGGATATATCATATACATTAGAACATATCTAGTCTACCCAGTAATTTACTTCATGGAAATGTATATATGTCATCTTAACTTCCAACTGGCAGCTCAGAAATGTGTGAAATCTGAGAGCCAAGCTTAGAGGTTGGGACCAGAGAGCAACTTCATAGAATGATCTTACGGAAGCTCACCATTTGCAAGCACAGCCACAAAGAAGGCTACCGGAAAAATAGTTAAATTCCACTTTTCTGATTTACGTATTGGAAAACAAAAAAAAATTAGGTTTTCGACTGTTACATTTTTGATTAAGAAGAAAATATACAAGAGAAAACTATCTAGGGACAGAATGAACTCTTCTTCGAGGAATGAAATGGGATGTTGAGTAATTATACAATTTCACAATAACAATTTAACCACTGAGAATATTAAAATTAATGTTTATTAAATATCTACTTCATTGAACCTATAGCAGACCATATGAGAAACACGGGGCACACACTCTAAAACTTCCCAAAATAAACATCAGCAAACAAAACACACAAGATGATTGTTATATGGTTAAAGGGTTCTATTAACTTGGTATTTCCCACTATCTTTCACTTTGTCCCTGTGCAATATCCTAAATGCCTGTCACCTTATTATTCACAAAACATGATAAAATCTAAACCAAATGAATGATTTTGACTATCTTGGACAAAGTGTGAGAAGTCAAAAACTAAGTGGAAAAGGTTCTCATTTTCTAAGGTAAAATTCTTAAAACTACTAATTTGTATTGCTGTTATGGTACAAAATGTTTCATATTTTGTAACTTTGAATATGCCTGACTTTAAAGGAATCTAGTATATGACAAGCTGGGTAGTTATTAGTTTCACAAAACGATTTCCCATAAGATGCCTCTAAATAGCATATCCTCCTAATGCATTTAAAATTGTATTACCTCCATAAAATTTAATTCACAAACAGTATTCCAAAAAAGTATTAAAAAGGTATAACTATTTTTAAAAAGTATATCTATTTTTTAAAGTATATCTATTTTCTCAATAATACTTTACATTTGTAGAACTCATTACAGCCTAATTATTTGAAACTAATTTCATTTTGTATATTTGATACTTAGAAAAACCCTTAAATTTGTCTGGGAAATTATTATTTGTTACCCATTTCAAAGTAAGGGAATCCAGGCGCAGAGAAGTAGATTTGCCCAAAGTCAGTCAGTCACTAAAAGCCGGAGCCAGTGCCACAAACCAGGTCTTCTACGTTTAGACTTTTGCTTCTTTCTATCTGTCACAATGATACAAACCTCAAAATTTCACAAGGCCCTCTTTCTAGTAATAACACTTTTCTACTCCACCCATGATATTCTAACCAAATCATTATTTTTAAGGTGCCATTAAAAAAAGTTAAAACTAAGTCAAGAGCCAAGGTGTTTATTTCATCACGTTAGTATGGCCCAAATTTTAAGTGTTCATAGTGTTTTCTTGTTCCCCTCCGTTGTCTCTTCTTTCAGATGTCACATTTCAACCTGGGTTACACACCTCCCTACTGGACTTCCATCCTGGAATACTAAGTCAAGTAACAGCATTTAGCTACCTGTTTGATTCTGGAGAATTAAAGAAATTTTATATTTGGCTCTCTGGATTCTTGGTCCACTTTGCCCATTTGAATGACTAATGTTCATTTCATTCCAGACAAGATATGTGAATCACACTTCTACTCTTTACCAAAGTACAATGTGTGATTTTTCTGACAAGTGTAGGGAGAAAAGCTGCCTATGATTTTCCAATCACTTTTTGGGAAGGGAATGATCTATCTCAACAGCCTTAATATAGCACTTTGTACTTTTAAAGAAATTACAAATACATTATGCCATTTGATCCTCAGAAAAACCCTCTGAGATAGGCTGGACACTTTAAAGACAAAAGAAATAGGCTCAAAGAGATTTTCTAACAAAGGTGGTTAGTTAGTGGCGAAATTACATCTCCTGGTGCTTAGAGTGTATTCTTTCCGCCACAGTGAAGGCTTAGCTGAAACAGTTGAAAGGAAAATTTTGTAAGGCTTCCACACATCATTTTTTAAAGTTTGTTGGCTTCTTATTACTTAAGATTTTTTTTTTAACTACTCACTTCAGATAAGTTAGAAAACCTTGAAAATATAAATAAGATGAAATTTACCAATAATATCAATACCTGCAGGAAAACTTTTTTCCTGATTATGTTCTTATATATTTATATAGTTGACATCATGCCGAGATTATAGTTCAATTTCTTATTTATAGTATCAATTTCTAGTTATATCAGTAACATGTTTGCGTGCTGTCAATATTTTTCAGAAATTTTAAAAGATGATAGATAATATTTTATAATCTGGATATATCATCATAACTGTTACCATATACTATTATCAGACAATCATGCTTTTCCTGATTTTTCACATCATTGATAATAATGTAATAAACAACCTTGGAATTACATCTATGATTAAAAATTAGAATTACTAGTGGTAGGATATGAATGTTTTTAATATCATTGCTACAAACTCAAATATTTTCCTAGAGATTTGTATCAATTTAACACTCTTCTAACAAGGTAGATGAATATGCAGTATTAAAATGTATAGTCTAATTTAATATTTGCCAATTCGATCAATGTGTTAACTAGTATTGGTTTGCATTCCTTCGATTATTAGTGCTTTTGTTTCCAGCCTTAGGAGAACATTTCTGGTTCTTTTCCCTCCATCATATTTTAAGTATACTTTTCTTCCTTAAATCTCCTATTTTTGCAGATCACTCATTCTCCCCTACTGTGTCCAGAGTTCAGTGAGCTTTCAGCCTTATGCAGTTGGAAAAAACTTCCAAGAGAAGTTACCAGATCATAATTAGCCATGTAGTTCTCCAGTGTTCTCTTCTTCTTGGATGACAGTTATTTTTCCAGTTTACCCCATGAAGAATCGATGCTTTAATTTCTCAGATTTTGAAGAGAATGATAATTCACTATCAAGAAGACTTACAAGTCAAAATGCTGACTTACTTCAATTCTATCTCTTCTTCCTCATAATTGGAGAAATTCTCACTCTTCCTGGCTAAGTCACTAGGGAAAAATAAAATTAACTGCCTAAACACTACTTTGCTTTCAATTGTTTTAGAGCATTATATCAATAAAAACAATGCCATATTTTATAGATCCTCTGGAACTTGCTCCTTCACTTAACAAAATACTTCATCTATGTAGATGAATGCATCTGTAGTCCCTTCATTTTCACTGCTGTATAGTATTCTGTTGCATAAAAACACAAGTTATTTATTGATTCGTCTGAACATGAATACTTGAGCTCTTTTCAGTTCTTTGTCACTAATTCTAATTCTATGACCATTCTTGTATGTGTTTCCTGGTGCATATTTGCAAACATTTCCCCAGGGTAAATAAATAGTTGAATTATCAGGTTATAGCAGGTCACTCTTGAGAAGAAACATAAAACCAGCTTAAAATAATTATATTCTTATTCATAGAACTAGGAACTCACAGCTTTCTTGGTTACTCTACTTAAGGCAAGATGACAAGAAATCCTTTTTCAAAAACCTTGGTTTAAAAAAAAAAAGAAAAACAATAACAAACAAACAAGCTACCTAGGTTTAAACTAGTTCTCATTTCCTTTGGATTTTGTTTCAAAATTGCATTTCATGTCATCAGAGCCTAGCTGTAATGTATGTGTTCTGGACCATGGCATTAAAACATACCCCCAGATACCTTCTTAGCATAGCAGAATAGGAGAAACCCACTCTGCAGTAACCAGACCATGCATGGGATTTCTGAGGCAGGGAGAGTCATGTGGATTCATCATTGATTAAAAATATTTACTGAACATTTTCATGGTGTCAGAACTTGGACTGAGGAAGCTGAATGAAGTAAGATGAATGAAACTGGGAAAGGTGAAGATGCAGAAGGTGATACAAAGACCAGGTATCAGAACATGGAATCAAGGAAAGGACTGAACCATTTGAGAGAGGGGTGCTCAAGGATTAATGACCAAATGAAGGCTTGAGGACAGGTAAGTTTCCAAATAGCACAGGCAGAATGGTAATACTGTTAGTCAATAGACCACCCTGGCAAAGATCTAGAGCAACTTGCTATTAAGGCAAAGCAGACAAATAAAGGGAAGCCCACTTGAAAGGCAACTTAGAGAACACGAGGAGATCATGTGTGTGATTGTAAAAAAACTGAATTTTGTTACACTCAGGTCTCATGAGTGTAACAAAATGGAGAAAATTTTATTCACATAAGCGTCTCAAGGAGAATACTGTATTTACTTGAAAGACCAGCAGTGATATGTTCTTAGGAAAAAAGCTCAGAGGTTAAAGGCATCAATAATGGCCAAGATTTTAGAGAAAGGAGTGAATCCAATTCTACCTAAGACCAAGAAAACGAGAAGGAAAAAACTAAAATAAATTGAGAGAAGGACTTATGTAAGGAAGGAGGGGGAACAATGTGCAGGACTCAGTTAAAAATTCTTTCCACAACTCCTTTTATAAACCTTCAGCAAAATTATTATTCTCATGGAGTGTAGATGTGAGTAGAGTTTTCAATCAAATCCAGTAAAGGGTCAAGTTTTAAATTTGGGTGGAGGCAGAGTAGAACCGAGAAAGGATGAAAATACGTGGAAGCTGGAAATGGATGTAACCAGAGAAAATAAGCACTCAGGATCTTTAATCTACCATGGGAATAACTGTGGTCTATTGCCAACTGCAGAACTGGTAGGTAAATTAGTTCACTTATATCTACAAGGAGTCAGGAGCCCTTAGCTAACACCTGGTTTGCACAGGGAAACTACAAGAACCCCAAAACTATATGGAAGACTGAAGTGCCAAGATTAATACAGCACCTTCAGCAAGACTGATCTTAGATTGCTCAGATGAGCCAGCTACATCTAGTTTCTCACGTACTTTGTGCTTGGACACAAAAACTGCTCCAGAGCCAGAAGTTGGTTTGAGCTCATTAGGGCAGAATGGAGGGGTTCAACATGTTTAGATTAAATTTCCAGCAAGGAGTCAAATTCATTGCACATGTGAGTCTCAATGGACATTTGGAATCAGTATAGATACAAACTACTGCCTAAAAAGACACTTGGCAAAGAAATAAAACTGAGGATAATAATAATGTCTACATATGTATTATAGAATATGGACATTCTGAAGGTTAGCCTCATGAGGTTTTGAAATAGTCTTCCTTTTTGTTAAGTTTGCGTTAACGATTAAACCCATGATATATGAACCAGGTGAAGACATTAAAGAGAAATTGTGGAGGTGTGCATGATGCAGAAATTGAAAACAACACAAAACAAACTCTGAAAAGACAGAGATGTAGAGAATGATGGGAAGTCATGGGGAGAGACCAGGTGGGAAGAGAAAGCCAAGTAGATTGCAACATCCAGTATATCCAGCCAGAGTGCAGATTTCTCACGGATTTAGTTTTGCTGCCCTTCCATATCCTAGCATGCTTTTCCTTAAGTGTTACAAATGACCTTCAATATGGCTAGTTTAAAAAGTAGGCAGAAAATGAAAGGTAGTACCTAGCTTAAAATCATATTCTGTTTGATGAAAAGATATTTTTAATCACCAGAAATCTTTCCCCTCCATTGTAAGAAAAAAAAATTAAGTCCATCTTCTCTGTCCTTTATGTAGTGTTTTTCATTACTAACTGGCTGTTTCTTTTCCCTTCTCCTTCCTCCCTTTGTATCTTGATCGCCTTGTTGTCCTGCTTTGTTTTCAGTCTGATGCTGGGATATGTGAGCCTCCACTGACTTTAACAGGGGTATCCCTAAAGGTTCTAGCTTTGGACTTATCTCTTTCACACTATACTTTCTCTTGAGAACAGCAGAGTATCAAGGTTAAGAACACATCATTTAGAGCAAGTTTGCCTGAGTTCAAATCCCGACTCTGCCATGTAGAGAGAAGTATGACCTTTGGAAAGTACTAACTCTCAATCTGGCCCACAGTTTATAAAATGGTGACAATAAGAATGCCTTCCTCTCAAGGTTGTTGTAAACATAAATGATGTAAAGTATAACAAGTGCTTAGAACAATGCCTGGCACACAGGCCTATTAACCCATTGGCATTAATATGATGATGCTTGGAAAAATTATATCCCCTCCTGTGTCTTCACCTTCTTGCCATCAAGAGAATGACGTTTGATTCTTTTTCTCCTCCGATTCTTCATCTGTAACCTCACCCCTGCACTGCTACATTTCTGTTGGATGTTGCCACTGGATTATTCTGCCAACACCTCCACCTAACATGCCCAGAACTCAAATCTTCATATTTTTTCTCAGATTATTTCTCTTACTCTGTTCTGAGTTTTTAAAATGATATCACAGTCTTTCCATTCACTCAACCTCAAAACTTCCTGGTCAACTTTAAATTGCTTATTCTTCAACTTCCACATCTCTTCTGTCTCTAAGTTCTAGCTATCCTTTTCAGATATGCCCTTCATGTGTCTCTATTTTTTCTTTCCATTTCCTCTTCACTGCCTGAGTTCAGACACTCATAACTGCTGATTTGAATTACTGCCATAGCCTGCGAACTGGTCTCCCTAATCCTATCCTCTCATCCCCTCAACATAACTTCTACATGAGCAGCAAACCATCGTGTTAAAACCCTATCTTCCCTAATCACTCCCTTGTTCAAATGGAGTTAAACTTACCACTATTTTAAGAGTACTTTAAAGATCATTAGGTGGGTTGTCAAGATGCTTTATGATCTGCCCACAAGGCAAGTTTTCACATTTGTCTTCCACGACAATCCAAGCTTTCTCTGCTCCAGTCATGTCCATAGCTCAGAGCTCTCAAACCACGCCTAGTTTTCTCACCACGTTTTTGCTGATTAGAAAATATTTCTCCCTTTTCTTAGTTTATCAAAGTGTTTCTCAACATTCAAGACCCAGTCCAATTTCCATTTCTGCATAAAGCTTCTCTGATTGCTTCTTCTGCTTCATTTGATTCAGAATTTCTTTCCTCTCTCCAACACTAGCGCTGCCTTAGAACTGATAAAAAACTTCCATACCATATACCTGAGAGCAACTACTGTGTACTTTAGACTGGTCTGGATAACTTAGGAATATTATTTATATTACCTATAATATCCCTATAATGTAAGAATGATTGTCTCAATGTATATATATGGAATTTGAAGACGTGAGATTAAACAACTTGCCCAAACATGTCCTAGTAATAGGCAGAAACAAAGAGACAGGGCAAATACGTGTCTCTTAAATCAGTGCTCATTTCATTATCATTTATTTCAGTGTTCTTTGAAGCATCACCTTGAGGTGTTACTAAAATGTAAATTCCTAATCATAGGACTACCAGGGAAGGGATAAGAAATCTGCATCATTAATAATTTCCCCAGGTGATTCTCATGCACTGGCAATTTTCAAAAACAGTGCCATAGTTCATAGAATCTCTCTTTTATTACCTTAGTTATTCTATATACTAAATTCAGTGATGAACTATTTTCTTGAGGACAAGAATCATGTCTTATTTCCCTCTGTATCTGCCACAGTTCATAGCACAGTGCTTTGCACATAATATATACTCAATAAATTTTAGTTGAATTATTGCCAACTTCTGTGTTTCATCACAGCAAAAATTACTATGAATTTATTAACAGTCAGTAATATATTTTCTTATGTGGCAAGCTGTGGGAAATATTTTTGAAGCTTTGATTTAATATATACATACAAACACATTAATATATGTATGTTAATTGTAGAACATTTGGAAGAACATAAAAAATTAAAAAATGAAAAAAAATCACCTAGGACAATGTCTTTTGTCATATTTATGTATTTCTTTAGGTATTCCTTCTATGTATATTTCACATATGTTAGGGAAATTAGATACATATGTATATTTGTGTATTTGTCTACAAAAGTAAAAATATTTTTTGTCAATTTTATTTTGATGCAAGATCTGGTATCACTAATATTTAAGTGTAACTATCTGTATAGTGATCTTTTCTTTGAAAATCATCTCCAGCTTCAAGTGGGGCTTCCAAAGTAATGTAAGTACTCTGGCCCTCTTTCAAGAAGAATCACAGAAGTTCAATGGTGGAGCCAAACTCATCTGTTTGACTTCTAGTAAGCTTTCACCATTGTGTTGAGATTTTTCCTTGGTGATAATAGGAAGTTCTGCACAACACAACATCTATTAGAAGGGTTTCTTTCATGTAAACAAAATGCAATACACTGCCCAATTAATAAGAAAAAATGCTTCATGAGGGTTTTCAATAGGGGAAGAAAATTGCAACTTTGCACCCTGAGGGTCTGTATATTCTTGAGGCTCTCTCTTTGTTTCCAGCTGATGTCAGCAATACTGACATGTACACACTGCTATATTTTAAATGGATAACGAACAAGGACCAACTGTATAGCACAGGGAACTCTGCTTAATATTCTGTAACAACTTAACTGGGAAAAGAATTTGAAAAAGAATAGATACATGTATATGTATAACTGAGTCACTTTGTTGTAGACCTGAAACTAACACAACATTGTTAATCAGCTATACTTGAATATAAAATAAAAAGTTTAAAAAAAAACTGATTCCAGAGGGATAGGTAATGTGGTTTACATTTGAAACTTTAACTCAAGAATGAAATTTAGGGGTTGGGATGAGATGGCAGAGTAGAAAGATTGTGGGGCTTGCCTCCTCCCAGGCACACACCAAAATTACAACTACATATAGAGAAACTATCTCTGAGAATGACCTGAAGACCAGCAGAAAAGCTTTTCCACAACTAAAGAAAAAAAAGGAAAAAGGTACCTTAAAATATAGGAGGCATAGAGATGCAGTCTGGCTAGGACCCACCTTGGCATAGTGACCTACACCTGGGAAGGATATCATAGCTTCAAAGGCTCCCCCTGAGGACCAACAGCTCCAAAACCCACATCAGTCTCCCCAGCCCAGGAGAGCTGCTCCAGGAAGATGAAACCCCATAACATCTGGCTTTGAAAACCAGTGAGGCTTACATCCAGGAGAGCCAGAGTTTTGTAGGAAAATGAGACTTTGCTCTTAAAGGGTTCATGCAAAAACTCACTCACTCTGAGTCCCAGTGCAGAGACAGCAGCCTGAAAAAAACCTGGGGCATACATGAAAGAAATTCATTGACTTATTTTAGAGTGTGTGCCTAAGGGGCAGGGATCCCTTGGAACTTTCTCTGGGTACAGAAAGGGGGCTAGTGGGCACCAGATTTTTTTGGTTTGGTTGTTTTGTTTTGTCTGTTTATGGCTTACATTCTACCTAATTGGTACAGCACTAGCAAGAGCCATTTCTGACTCTCCCCCTCTAACCTAATAGCACCACTCACCCAGCCCCAGGTTTACCTGTGGATCCAGTACAGCTGATGCTCCTCCAAAGTGGCTCCCCCTCTCTGCCAGACCCAGTAGGCACCCTTGGCTGGCACCAAAGCCTATCCAAAGCACCACGCCACCCTGCCAGTCCCAGCAGACTCCCATAGCTGGCCCCAGAGCATCTCCAAAGTGGTCCCCTGCCTTGCCAGACCCAGCAGACATCCTCTGCCAGCACTGGCATCTCCTCAAAGCAACTCCTACCCTGGGGTCTGGCCTGCACAGCAGAGGGCCCACAAAAGTTGAACCAGGCCAGCCCTGAACACTAGCATGCCCACAGCAATCATGGCCCATTCAAAACAGGAAGACATACACAGCCAACATTAGGGATACCCCTGGAGCACCTGGCCAGGGAGACAACACTACTGGGTCCCACAGGACACCTTCTACACAAAGCCACTCCTTCAAGACTGGGAGACATACCTGATCTACTACATACATAGAAACAAAAGCAGAGTTAGGCAAAATAAGTAAACAAAGGAATATGTTCCAAGTGAAGGGACAAGACAAAAATTCAGAAAAAGAACTAAATGAAACAGAGATAAGCAATCTCCCAGAGAAGAGGTTCAAATTAATGGTTATAAAGATACTCAGTGAATTCAGGAGAAGATTGGAAGAACACAGTGAAAACTTCAACAAAAAGATGGAAAACATAAAAAAGAATCAATCAGGGTGTAAGAATAAAATAATGAAATAAAAAAACACTAGAGGGAACCAATATAGATTAGATGATGCAGAAGAAAGGATCACTTATCTGGAAGACAAGCTAGTGGAAATCACCCCAAAATAGCAAAGAACAAAAAAGAAACAAAAACAAAAAAATGAGGATAGTTTATGGCAGCAGTCCCCAACTTTTCTGGCAGCAGGGACAAGTTTTGTGGAAGACAGTTTTTCCACGGACGGGGGTGGGGATTGTTCCAGTGGTAATGAGAGCAATGGGGGGATTGTTCAGATGGTAATGTGAGTGATGGTTCAGGAAGTAATGCAAGTGATGGTTCAGACGGTAATGCAAGCAATGGCGAGAGGCAGATGAAACTTTGCTCGCTTGCCTGCTGCTCACCTCCTGCTGTGTGGCCTGATTCCTAACAGGCCATGGACCAGTACCAGTCCATGGCCCGGGGGTTGGGGACTGCTGGTTTATAGACCTCTGGAAAAACATCAAGCATACTAACATTCTCATTACAGGGAGTTCCAGAAGGAGAAGAGAGAGAGAGAAAAGATTAGAAAACGTATTTGAAGAAATAATGACTGAAAACTTATTAACCAGGCAAAGGAAACAGACATCCAAGTCCAGAAAGTACAGAGAGTATCAAACAAGATAACTCAAGGAGACCTACACCAAGACACATTATAATTAAAATGTTAAAAGTTAAAGATAAAGAGAGAATCTTTATGCTTTCCTCTGTTGATGGGCATTTAGGCTGCTTCCATGTCCTGGCTATTGTAAATAGTGCTGGAATGAACATTGGGGTGTATGTATCTTTTTGAATTATGGTTTTCTCTAGATATATGCCCAGGAGTAGGATTGTTGGATCATATGGTAGCTGTATTTTTAGTTTTTTAAGGAACCTCTGTACTGTTCTCCATAGTGGCTGTACCAGTTTACATTCCCACCAACAGTGTAGGAGGGTCCCCTTTTCTTCACACCCTCTCCAGCATTTATTGTTTGTAGACTTTTTAATGACAGCCATTCTGACCAGTATGAGGTGATACCTCATTGTAGTTTTGATTTGCATTTCTCTAATAATTAGTGATGTTGAGCATCTTTTCATGTGATTTTTGGCCATCTGTATATCTTCTTTGGAGAAATGTCTATTTAGATCTTCCACCCATTTTTCATTGGGATGTGGTACATATACACCATGGAATATTACTCAGCCATTAAAAACAATGAAATAATGCCATTTGCAGCACCATGAATGGACCTAGAGATTGTCATACTGAGTGAAGTCAGACAGAGAAAGACAAAAATCATATGATATTGCTTATATGTGGAATCTAAAAAAAAGTGTACAAATGAACTTATTTACAAAACAGAAATAGAGTTACAGATGTAGAAAATAAACTTATGGTTACCGGGGGTAAGGGGGGGGAGGGATAAATTGGATGACTGTGATTGACATATACACACTACTATACATAAAACAGATAACTAATAAAGACCTACTGTATAGCACAGGGAACACTACTCAATATTCTGTAATGGCCTATATGGGAAAAGAATCAGAAAAAGAGTGGATACATACATAACAGATTCACTTTGTTGTACACCTGAAACTAACACAACATTGTAAATCAACTATACTCCAATAAAAATTTTTTTAAAAAGAGAGAATCTTAAAAGCAGCAAGGGAAAAACAACTAGTTACATATAGAGGCGCCCCCACAAGGCTATCAGCTGAATTTTCAGCAGAAATTTTAGAGACCAGAAGTGAATAGAACAATCTATTCAAAGAACTGAAGGGAAAATACTTTCAACCAATACACTATCCAGCAAGTTTATCATTCAGAACTGAAGGAGAGAGAGTTTCCTAGATAAGCAAAAGGTAAAGGTGTTCATCACCACTAAACTGACATTACAAAAAATGTTATAGGGACTCCCTTAAACAAAACAGAAAAGCCCATAACTAGAAATATGAAAATTGTGAAAGAAAAGGTCTCAACAGTAAAGGGAAAAACATGGTAAAAGTAGTGAGTGGATCAAGCACCTTTATATCTAGTATTAAGATTAAAAGACAAAACTAGTAAAATCATATACATCTACATAATCAGTTAAGGGATGCACAAAATAAAAAGATGTAAAAGATGATGTCAAACACATATTTGGGGGAGATTGCAATGTAGTGCTTTTAGAACATGCTCAAACTTAAGTGACAATCAGCTTAAAACAGACTTCTATACACATAGGTTGTTATATAAGAATCTCACAGTAAACACAAATGAAAAAACTGATAATTGATACATGAAAAAGAAAAAAGAAAAACAAACATAATATTGAAAAATTCATCAAACCATGAGGGAAGAGAGCAAGAGAAGAAGAAAGGAATAAAGAAGAAAAACAAAAATGAACAAAAAACAATTAACAAAATGGCAAAGACTACATGCCTATCAATTATTACTTTAATGCAAGTATAAATGGGCTAAGGCCACAATCAAAAGATACAAGGTGGAAAAACAGATTTAAAAAAATCCATCTATATGCTTCCTCAAAAGACTCACTTCATATCTAAAGACACACACAGGCTGAAAATGAAGGGATGGAAAGAATATTCCATGCAAATAGAAACAAAAAGAAAGCTGGGGTAGTAATACTTATATCAGATAAAACAGACTTTAAAACAAAGATAACAAAAGACAAAGAAGGACATTACATAATGATAAAGGGATCAATCCAAAAAGAAGATATAACACTTGTAAATATATATGCACCCAACACTAGAGCACATAAATACATAAACCAAATATTGACAAACAAAGGGAGAAATTGACAGTAATGCAATAATAGTAGGAAACATTAACACACCACTGAGGTAAATGGACAGATCATCCAGACAGAAAACGAATAAGAAACACTAGCCTTAAATGACATGTTCGATCACTCGGATTTAATAGATCTGTACAGAACACTTCATCCAAAAACAGCAGAATAGACATTCTTTTCAAGTGCACATGGGACATTCTCCAGGATAAATCACATGCTAGGCCACAAAACAAGCTCAAAAAACTTAATAAGAATGAAATCGTACCAAGCATCTTTTCTAACCACAATGGTATGAGACTAGAAATCAACTACAAGAAAAAAAACACAAACATGTGGAGTCTAAACAACATACTATTAAAGCCAAAGGATCATTGAGGAAATCAAAGAGAAAATTAAAAAATACCATGGACAAATGAAAATGGAAATACAACATTCCAAAATAATGGGACATGACAAAGACATTTCTAAGATGGAAATTTATAGCAATACAGGCCTAACTCAGGAAACAAGAAAAATCTCAAATGAACAATCTAACCTTACACCTAAGGAACTAGAATGAGAGCAACAAACGAAACCCAAAGTTAGTAGAAGGAAGGAAATATTAACGATCAGAGTGGAAATAAATGAAATAAAGATTAAAAAAATAGAAAAGATCAATGAAACTAAGAGATAGTTGTTGAAAGAATAAACAAAATCAATAAACCTTTAGGCAGACTCATCAAGAAACAACAACAACAAAAAAAAAACAAAAGAGAGAGAGAGAAAGAGAGCACCCAAATAAAATCAGAACTGAAAGAGGAGAAGTTACAACCAATACAATAGATACCAATATTGCAAAAGATTACTACAAAAAATTATATGCCAACAAATTGGATTGCCTAGAAAAAATGGACAAATTCCTAGAAACATACAATCTTCCAAGACTGACTCATGAAGGAATGAAAAATCTGCATAGACCAGTTACTAGTAATGAAACTAAATAAATTATTTTTAAAAGTTCCTGACACACAAAAGTCTACAACTACATGTCTTCACAGGTGAGTTCTACCAAACATTTCAAAGAAGACTTAATAACTATCCTTCTCAAACTATTCCAAAAAATTGAAGAGGAAGGAACATTTCCAAGCTCATTCTACATGGTCAGCATCACCCTGATAACAAAACCAGACACTGAAACTATAAAAAAGACTACAGACCAGTATCTCTGATGAACATAGATGTAAAAATCCTCAACAAAATTTTAGCGAACCAAATTTAACAATACATTAAAAGGATCATATACCATGATCAAGTGATATTTATTCCAGGCATGAAAGAATGTTTCAGTATCTGCAAATCAAGCAATGTGATACACCACATTAACAAATTGAAGAATAAAAACCATATTATCATCTCAATAGATGCAGAAAAAAGATTCTGACAAAATTCAACAATGATTCATGATAAAAATTCTCAATAAAGTGGGCATGGGGGAACATACCTCAACATAATAAAGGCTATATATGATAAACCTATAGCCAACATCATACTCAATGATCTGATTGCATTTCCTCTAAGATGAGGAACAAGATAAGGATGCCCACTCTTGCTACTTTTATTTAACTTAGTATTGGAATTCCTAGCTAGAGCAATCATATAAGAAAAAGAAACAAAAGAAATCCAAATGGGAAAGGCAGAAGTAAAACTGCCACTGTTTGCAGATGACTGATACTATACATAGAAACCCTATAGACTTCATTTAAAAAAAAACTATTAGAATAAATGATTTTAGCAAATTTGTAGGGTAAAAAATTAATATACAGAAATACATAGCATTTCTATACACTAATAACAATCTATGAGAAAGACAAATGAAGAAAATTGTATCAAAGTGAATAAAATACCTAGGAATAAATCTAACCAAGAAGGTAAAAGACTTGTACTCTGAAAACTATAACACATTGGTGAAAGAAATTGAAGATGACACAAACAAACGGAAAGGTATACTGTACTCATGAATTGGAGGAACAAATATTGTTACAATATCCATACTACTCAATGCAGTCTACACATTCAATGCAATCTCTATCAAAATAACAATGGTGTTTTTCAACATATAATCTTAAAATTGTATGTAACTAGAAAAGACCCCAAATAGTTGAAGTAATGTTGAGAAAGGAAAACAAAGCTGGAGGTATCACACTCCTAGGCCAAACTATACTACAAAGCCACAGTAGTCAAAACAGTATGGTACTGGCACAAAAACAGACACATAGATCAAGGGAACAGAATGGAGAGCCCAGAAATAAACCCACCTTTACATGGTTAATTAATCTTCAACAAATTAGTCAAGAATATACAATTGGGAAAAGACAACAGCTTTAATAAATTGTGTTGAGAAAGCTGGACAGCTACATGCAAAAGAATGAATTTGAACCTTTTTCTCATACCATGTACAGAAAAAAAAAAAAACCACTCAAAATGGATTAAATACTTAAATGGAAAACCTGAAACAATAAAACTCATGGGAAAAAAAAAACTTAGGTGGTATGCTCTTTGACATCAACCTTGGAATGATTTTTTTGATCTATCAGCCCAGGCAAGGGAGACAAAAGCAAAAATAAACATAAGGGACTACATCAAACTAAAAAGCTTCTGTACAATGAAGGAAACCATCAACAAAACAAAAAGGCAACCTATTGATAGGGAGAAAACATTTGCAAATGATATATCTAATAAGTGGTTAATATCTGAATTATATAAAGAAACCACAGAACTCATCAAAAAACAAACAATTGATTAAAAACGGGCAGATGACCTGAATAGACATTTTTCCAAACAAGACATATAGACTGCCAACAGATACATGAAAAGATGCTCAACATCATTAATCATCAAGGAAATGGAAATAAAAACTATAATGAGATATCATCTCAGAAAGTGCTAGCATCAAAAACATAACAAATAGCAAGTGTTAGCAAGGCTATGGGGAAAAAGGCATACATGTGCACTGCTGGTGGAAATGCAAATTGGTGCAACCACTATGGAGCTTTTTCAAAAAATTAAAAATAGAACTATCATATGATCCACCAATTCCACTTCTGGGTATTTACCAGAAGAAAACAAAAAACACTTATTCAAAAAGAAAGAAAAACCCTTATTCAAATCCTATGTTCATTGCAGCATTATTTACAATTGTCAAAATATGGAAGCAACCTAAATGTTCATTGATAGATGAATGTTTGAAGAAGATATGGTATGGAATATTACTCAGCCATAAAAAGAATGGAGTTGTGCCACTTGCCATAACATGGATGGACTTAGAGGGTATTATACTAAGTGGAATAATATATTAATGCTATTCACAATAGATGAAAGGTAGAAACAACCAAATGCCTGTCAACAGACAAATGAGTAAACAAATTTTGGTATATACACACACTGGAATATTATTCAGCCATAAAAAGAGATGAAGTATTGATAATGGTACAACATGGATGAACCTTGAAAACATTATGCTAAGTGAAAGAACCCAGACACAAAAGTCACTTATTATCTGCAAATATTTTCTCCCATTCTGTCAGCTGTCTTTTGGTTTTGTTGATAGTTTCCTTTGCTGTGCAAAAGCTTTTAAGTTTAATTAAGCATTTGTTTATTTTTGCTTTTATTTTTATGCCTTAGGAGACAGATCCAAAAAAATACTGCTCTGATTTATGTCAAAGAGTGTTCTATGTACGTTCTCTTCTAGAGTTTTATGGTTTCAGGTCTTACATTTATGTCTTTAATCTATTTTGAGTTTCTTTTTGTATATGGTGTGAGGAAATGTTCTAATCTTATTGTTTTATAAAGAAATGTCCAGTTTTCCCAGCACCACTTATTGAAGAGACTGTCTTTTCCATATTCCTACCTCCTTTATCATAGATTAATTGACCATAGGTGTGTGGGTTTATTTCTGGGCTTTCTATTCTGCTCCACTGATTTATGTGTCTGTTTCTGTGCCAGTACCATGCTGTTTTGATACCGTAGCATAGTTCGAAGTCTGAGCGTGAGATACTTCCAGCTTTGCTTTTCTTTCTCAAGATTGCTTTTGCAATTCAGGATCTTTGGTACTTCCATATGAATTTGAGGATTATTTGTTCTAGTTCTGTGAAAAATGTCATGGGTATTTTGATAGGTATTGCATTAAATATGTAGATTTCTTTGGGTAGTATGGCCATTTTAACAATATTAATTCCTCCAATCCAAGAGCATGGCATATCTTTCCATTTCTTTGTATCATCTTCAATTTCCTTCATTGGTGTTTTATAGTTTTCAGAGTACAGGTCTTCCACTGCCTTGGTTAAGTTTATTCCTGGTACTTTATTCTTTTGGATGCAATTTTAAATGGGATTTTTTTTTTACTTTCTCTTTCTGATAGTTCATTATTAGTGTACAGAAAATCAACAGATTTCTGTATATTAATATTGTATCCTGCCACTGTGCTGAATTCATTTATTAGTTTTAATAATTTTGGGGTGAAGAATTTAAAATTTTCTACATAAAGTATCATGTCATCTGCAAATTGTGATAGTTTTACTTCTTCCTTATCAATTTGGATGCCTTTTATTTCTTTTTCTTGTTTGATTGCTGTGGCTAGGACTTCCAGTACTATATTAAATAGAAGTGGCAAGAGTTGTCATCCTTGTCTTGTTCCTGAATTTAAAGGAAGAGCTTTCAGCTTTTCACCATTGAGTATAGTGTTAGCTGTGGGATTGTCATAAATGGTCTTTATTATGTTGAGATATGTTCCTTCTATACCCACTTTGATGAGAGTTTTTATTATGAATGGATGTTGAACTTTGTCAAAATCTTTTTCTGCATCTATTGAGATGACCTTGTGATTTTTATCCATTTGTTAATGTGGTATATATATCACATGGATTGATTTGCAAATGTTGAACCATCCTTGTATCCCTGTAATAAATACAACTTGATTATGGTGTATCATTCTTTTTACATATTGCTGGATTCGGTTTGCGAATATTTTGTTTAGGATTTTTGTGTCTATATTCATCAAAGCTATTGGTCTGTAATTTTCTTTTTTTGTGTGGTGTCTTTGTCTGGTTTTGGTATCAAGGTAATGGTGGTCTCATAGAACAAATTTGGGAGCTTTCCTTCTTCTTCAAATTTTTTGGAATAGTTTGAGAAGGATAGGTATTAGTTCCTTTTTATATTTTTGGTAGAATTCCCCTATGAAGCTGTCTGGTCCTGGACTTTTGTTTGCTGGGAGTTTTTTAAATTACAAATTCAATTTCACTATTAGCGATCTATGTGTTCAAATTGTCTGTTTCTTATTGATTCAGTCTTGGCAGGTTGTACATCTCTAGAAATTTGTCCATCCAATATATATAAACAGCTCATACAACTCAATATCAAAAAAAGCAATTACCCAATGAAAAAATGGACAGAAAACCTGAATGGACATTTTTCTGAAGAAGGCTAACGGGCACATGAAAAGCGGCTCAACGTCACTAATTATTAGAGAAAGGCAAATCAAAACAATGAGTTATCACCTCACACCTGTCAGAATGGCTATCATCAAAAAGAACAAAATAACAAATGTTGTAGAGTATGTGGAGAAAAGGAAACCAATGTACACTGTTGATGAGAATGTAAATTGCTGGGGCCACTATGGAAAACATTATGGAGATTCCTCAAAAAACTAATAATAGAACTATCATATAATCCAGCAATTCCACTCCTGGGTATATACCCAGGAAATACAAAAACACTAATTTGAAAATATACACCCACCCCAATGTTCATAGCAGCACTATTTACAATAACCAAGATATGGAAGCAACCCAAGTGTCCATCAACTGATGAATGTATAATGAAGATATGGTATATATATGCTGCAAAAAAGAAAAAAATTCTACCATTTGCAACAATGTGGATGGACCTACAGAATATTATGCTTAGTAAAATAATTCAAAGACAATTACGGTGTGATATCACTTATATGTGGAATCTAAAAAATAATGCAAAGGAATGTATATAGCACAACAGAAATAGGAAATAGACTCACAGATATAGAAAATAAACTAGTGGTTACCAGACGGGAGGGGGAAAGGAGGAGGGGAAAATTAAGGATATGGGATTAAGAGATACAAACTACTATTTATAAAATAGATAAGTGACAAAAATATATTTTATAGCACAGGAAATTATAGCCATTATCTTGCAAGAACATTTAATGGAGTATAATCTATAAAAATACTGAAACATTATGCTGTACACCTGAAACTAATATAATATTGTAAATCAACTATACTTAAATAAAAATTAATTTTTAAAAAGTTACTTATTGTATGATTCCATTTCTAGAAAATATTCAGAATAGCCACATCCACTGAGACAGAAGCAGATCAGTGGTTGCCACAGGCTAGAGGGAGGGGGAAATGCTTCATTGGTACTGGATTTTCTTTGGGGGTGATGAAAATGTTTTGTTATACAGAGATAGCAATTACACAATATTGCAAATGTGCTAAACACCACCAAATTGTTCACTTTAAAATGGTTAATTTTATGTTATGTGAGTTTTCACCTCAATAATCTAAAAAAATTATTTTATGAAAGATAATATAGATCTCCAAAGATAATCCTTGGACAGAAATACACCAAGCACAACTGTGGTTTGCTGTACCATTGTGAAAACAGGGAAATTAAGTTAAACTAAATTTACATACTAAATGAAATTTGTTTCTTTTCTCAAATTTTGTTCCAGAATTCTGACAATAATTTTCAAACTTCAAGCAGGAATATGAAAGATTGTGTGTGTGTATGTGTGTGAGAAATCTAACTAGCTCTAGAAAAAAGACCTAAAGATATGCAGGATGCCCACACAAAATTGTGCAGCCAGATCATCCTACAGCAAAATCCTCAGCTGACCCCACTCACAGGCAAGTAACTTATAATAAAATTTTTAGGGCCCTACTCTTAAATATGAGCATATTTATTTACCTAACATATGGGAAAAGACTTTGACATGAAAAAAACAGGAACCAAATCACAGAAAAAAGAAAAAAAGCAATTTGAAGAGATATAGACCATCGAGGGAATGAAAGATAAGACAAAATATCTCCTAAAAGGTAAGATATTACAATGATTAATAAGGTTATATTTTTTAAAATAGTGAAATATACAGAGCTTTGGAAACAAACAAAATACCATGACAGGGTAGATGAAATTCTCAACAGAAGTGTTAGACAATAAAATTGAGTAAAATTCCAAGTAAATAGATAAAATTAAAAAGTAGAAGATAGAATAGGAAAGATAAATTATCCGTAAAGTAGGAATTTAAGACAGAATTGAGAAAATGGAGGGAAATAACCAAAGACCTAATTTAAAATATATGTACTTCAGAATTAAATTCTCTTTTCTCTTGCATGCACATTCCAAGCAGGCTTTATTTCCCATTATTCTATCAAAGTATTTCATGTAGAAGTCACTCATCATCTCCAAATTGCTATATTCAATGTCCAATTCTCTGTCCCTATTTTTCTGAACTTCTTTACACCATTTGACACAGTTGCTTACTCCCCCCATCCTAAAATTCTTTGATCATTTGACGTCTAGGAAACCACTCTCTAGGTTCCTCTAACACCTCATTTTAGGCCTCCACCTTAAGTCTGTTTTGCTAATGCTATACTCTCTGTACTACACCTGGGCTGCTCCTTGAACCTCTTCTCTATTGACACACCCTTGATTGTTTCATTCAATCTCTTGGATTTAAATACCATTACTATACTGATGATTTGGAAATGTTCAGCTTTAATCCAGAACTCTTCCAGAAGTTACATCCTCCTATATCTAATTAGCTATTCAACCTCCCCACTTAGATATCAAAGAGAAATTTCAAACTTATATGTTCTAAAACTGAATTTATAATGTTCAACAATTTATATTTTTCCATCTCCTGGCTTCCATATCTCAGTAAATCGCAGTAGCATTCTTTTAGTTACTTCAGCTAAAATTCTTGCTGTTATTTTATCCATTTTCTCTCACATTTAAGACCCAATCCATTGGCACTTCATATTAGAGCTCCCTTAGAAATACATCCAGAATCTAACCATTTATCTTCTCTTCCACCTCTACCCTTGTGATTCAAGCTGCAATATCTTTCACCTGTATTATTCATTAACCTCCTGTCTTGCCTCATTCCTAGCATTCTTGTCATTCTACAGTATATACTCTACAAAGAAATCTAGAAAACCTTTAAAACATGTAAGCCAGACCATGCAATTCCTGTGTTAAAAAAATCTCCACGATTCCCATATCACTCAGAATAAAAGCCCATGACCTTATGAGGATTTACAAAACACCACATAATCTCAGTTTCTACTGCTCTGTACTTGGTTGAATCTACTGTATCACACCAGTTTTCTAGAAATCCCTCAAATATGTCCAGTATATTCCTCCCTGGGCATCTTTGATTTTGCTTCCTGACTTCCTTCAGAAATTTTCTTAAATGTCATTCATACCAGGCAGGCCTTCATTGACCATCCTATTTCTTTTAAAAAATAATGATTTGTTGCCTTAAGTGATTCATACAAATAATAATTTGAGCAATGTTTAATGTATTGTACCAAGAAGAAAATATTACCCCAAATCCTATCACCCATAAAAAATTATTAAATAATCAACTTTCTAGGTAACTGTCCTTGCAAATAAATATATATATATATAGGTATAGATATAGATATATAGATATAGATATATATTTAGGGTAAGAGAATGCTATTTCTGACTAAAATTATTAAATTTTAAGGAAATAATGGGAAAATAAAGTGAAACTCAACACATTGCTTAACATAGGATAAATGTTCCTTTACCATGATAGCTACTATTTTTCAAAGTACCATAAAGATTAAAGAGAGAGATTATTAAAATCATTACAAAGATAAAGTCTTCTTTTTGATATATGTTTCAAATTTAGCAGTCTCAATATAGTCCTTGCTCTGATGATATAATTCATACTTCTGTTTTGCTTCCCATGTTTTATGAGTTATACTATTGATTTTATATTATCTTAAGTTTAATATTTAGATTCTATTCTATAACCATAGCTCTCATGGTTCTTCAGTTTTAATGTTTAAATACATTCAATGCTTACTATTAGCTACCAGCTTTCCATTCCTCGTTTTAAAATTTTCATCTTTTAATGGGTTGGATTCCTTTTCTTGATTTGTTTTGAGAAAAGAGCATTGGTGCTATATTTCCTGGGTTCTTTTATGTTTAAGGATGTTTCTCTATTGACTTTGTATTTTAACTATTTGTCTGCTTAAGTATACTCTTTTTTTGGATCACACTTTATTTTCCATAAGCTAACTAGATACTTCTCATTATATTGTTACTGAATGATGTGGTGGATTCATCTGAAGCCAACTTAATCCCTATGTTTTTTTTTCTTTCAATATTCCATAGAGGACTGAAAGATTCATTCATGATAATGAGAATGTACATTAGTGCCAGTTATTTTGTATCATTTTTTCCCTGTATTAGATGACATCTTTTCAATATTACATTCTCAACTTGTTTCATTTTAGGGGAATCTTATATTTTAAGGTACTATTTGTCCTATCCATTGGACTTTCTATTCCAGAGACACAAGCTATCCTCATGTTGGATATTTACTGCTTCTTTCATATCTGTTATATTCGCTCCAATTTGTTAACTTATTGGTTATTTTCATCAGCATTTTTGTGATTATCTGAAATCTTTCTTACATGCTATTAATGCTTTTGCAGATCTATCTAGTCCATTATTTCTTGCCAGTTTATCTATTAGTTTGACTTCCTTAGCTCTGCAATTTCTTCTGTAATTTCATTCTGAAGTGAGTATCTCATTTTAGTAAACTAATATTTTTACTAACTTGTTCAATATCATGGAGCACTTGTGGAGCAATATCTTGCATGTCTTGGGTGTGTGCTATTCCAAATTGTGTTCTTTTCCTAGATTGCAGCTACTACGGTTTTTTTTTTTCCCCTTTCTTCCCATGTAGAAACTACCAGCTGTCTCCCAATATTCTCCCTAAGTAATAAAAGCCCAATTTTAGGCACATGGCTGCTGGATTGAAGGTTACTTTTCTAGCCTCCTTTGGAGTTAGGTATGGCTATGAGGTTATGTTCTGGCCACCCAAATGTAATTAGAAATGTCTTTAACTTATGTGAAGCATCCTTTAAGAGGTGGAATATGCCCCCTTTACTCCTTCCCTTTTCCTGACTCCTAAAATGTAGATACAAGGCTGGAACTTGAATGGCCATTTTGGAGTTGTAACTACATGTTGAAACCAGGATCTCCGATTATACTGTTAGCAGCCCTAAAAAACATTGAACATCTATCTAGAGACTCTTCTAACATGAGAAAGAAATAATTATTAAAAACCTTGTTTAAGCTTGGAGTTTTTTTATTGCAGCTGAAACTAATCCTAACAAATAACCCCTCTACACTTCTTCCTCCCTACCCCTTTCTTTATTTCCTCTCTGGTCACATCTCTGCACAATTTCATGCCAGTTTTCTTCATTTTGCTCATGTTTCACAGCTCTGTCCAGGCTTGTGTTGGCTGTCATTTTCTGTGGGAAACATTTCTGTTATTCCCTTCAGAGACCTCTTTGTTTTGCTCTCTGAGCTACAGCCTGTAAGCAGGGTTTTATGTTCTGTCTGTCCATTCCTCTGTGGCCTGAGAACTGGAGCATGTGTGTGGAAGTGGGGTCATCTGAGGCAGCGTGCCATCTTGGGGACAGGGAAACAGGCAGTGGCATTCAAATGCTGACTCTACCACTTGCTAGCAGTGTGGTCATGGGTAAATTATTTAACTTTGCTATACCTCAGTTTCCCCATTTTTAAAGAAGGATACAGTTAATACCTACATCACAGGGTTATGAAAATCAAATAAGACAGTAAAACAAAAGGGCTTAGAAGTTCACATGGTGCATTTAGAGAGCTGTGTTTGAGTGTAATCACCATTATGTTTATTATCATCATATATGAACTTTGATGATGCTTCTTAGTTTTTGTTCAATGTTAAACACTGAGTATACGCCAACTAGTGCCACATTTTACTAGGGTAAGTACCCTTGATCTTTGGGGCTTTCTATTGATCCAGTGTGGGTATCAACCTCCATCACTTTATGCCCTCCACAGAGCCTAGTCTTTTATCGAATTGTATTTGTATATTGTTTGTTTATCTCATAGGCACTGAAATCTTTCTGGTCTCCTTTACTTCAAGTTCCAGTTGGGGAGCAGCCTGGAAAAGGGGAAAATAATCTCTACCTAGTAGTCCTTATTCTCAATTGCAGCAGGAGTTTTGCAATTATGTCATAAACTATGGGTAAATATTAAATTAGCTTTGAGGCTCATAACTTCTTTCTACTTACATAACATCCTACCAACTCTATATCACAGAGCTGTAATCCTGACTTGTTTTTATGTCTTCTATCATAGGTCTTGAAGAACTTCTGTAAAGTCTCCCTGCATCTCAAGGTTGTTAATCTCATTTGGACACTAAGCACTGTGGAGTCACAGAGGTTAAGGACAGTGTGGGAGAGA
The DNA here is from genome assembly GCF_028564815.1 of Eubalaena glacialis. Classification (NCBI taxonomy): domain Eukaryota; kingdom Metazoa; phylum Chordata; class Mammalia; order Artiodactyla; family Balaenidae; genus Eubalaena; species Eubalaena glacialis. Next base: position 41,909,237 of record NC_083729.1, read on the forward strand.
AGAAACTGAGTCCACACATCCTTATTCCAGCCCAGTGTCCATTCCCTGAAGAATCTTTCACAGGTCCTCTCTGAGGCATGCTACATTTTTTTGACAGCTGCAGAGCCTAAAACAGTGAAATAAACAGGTACAAAATAATGATACAAAAATCCTAATCACACATTGTAATATTTAACCATTTATACCCACTCTACATCTCCCTAATTAATTGAATCTGCTAATACTCCTTTTCCACAAACAAGCTCTTTTCCTTCCTTTAGGAAAATAACTGCAGACAACACTGATGATCCAAGAACAATTGGCACAGATTTGAAGGCACATTTGCAGTGAAGTATTTTTAAAATGTAGTTGAATTCTCTCTGCACTCTGTTTTCCTGACCCAGAAAACACAAACTCTGTTTTATTATATATTAAGCTGTCAGCTTTGACCCCATTTTATATTTGGTGGTGGGTTATTGTCATTACCCTTCCATTTATTTTTGAAGTAGGAAAGTATTTTTTATAAATTGGATATTTATGAAAATTCATCAAATAACATTTACCTTAAAAATCTAGTATATAAAAGCCTGCAGGTTGTCTTTTACCTGCAGTGATAAACACTGGAAAGATTCGGATAAGGTGGCCTAAACTGTACCATTTTCTCTTTTCCATTAATTTCGTTCAAGCACACACAGAGAGGTGACAGATGACAGGTGAAATTGGTAGCAGAAACAGAGTTTGCCATGCTTCTACAGTCTAGACTCTACTAACTGAGGGGAAACAATGGAAAGAAACAGAAGTGGAAATGTCTTGACTTATTGTGACAAACAAGATGGCCTGTCTGTGTCATAACATTCCTGGAAAACAAACAATGGGTATAAATTTTGCACCAATTATATGCCCAGGTTTCAGTAACTTGAAAAACCATTCCCATGATTTTCCTCTTTTGAAAAAATAAGAAATCCTATAGCCTTAAAGAAAAAACAGTAATGGGAATGGCCACTTAAAATTCTTTCCAAACTTTATCATTGCAATAAATACTAAGAAAAAATGAGACAAAGGAAAATGCCATTACAGAAAAGAGCAGAGTTGAGTATGGTTATGGATATCACACTTGAGAAATGCAGTTATATTACACTGAAAATACATTAGCTACTGTGGATTAGATACAGTAGACATGAAGTATGTAGGATAAATCCCAGATCCTTTTCTTCAAATCCTAGCAGGCCTTGGTAACAGAATGCTTTCATTTTTGAAAATTCTTAACATTTTAAAGGTTGATTAAATAGACCAACTATAATTAAATATATGTATATACACACACAAATTTATGTATATATATTACATATATGTATATATATACATGTAATACATAAAGATATATATACACATATAATACATATATATGTAAATTTCTGTTTACCTCCCAAATACTTATCACAGGAAGGTTAATTGAAAGGCTTTCCTTATTGTCAAACTTGTTAAGATCTGATTTTCATTTTCATCAAAATTATACAACATTCAGAGCCACATGACACTCAAGAAAAAAAGATAAAAATAAGAACAAGGGAACCTTCAAGATGGCAGAGGAGTAAGACGTGGAGATCACCTTCCTCCCCACATACAACAGAAATACATCTACATGTGGAACAACTCCTACAGAACACCTACTGAACGCTGGCAGAAGACCTCAGACTTCCCAAAAGGCAAGAAACTCCCCACATACCTGGTTAGGGCAAAAGAAAAAAGGAAAATCAGAGACAAAAGAATAGGGATGGGACCTGCACCTCTGGGAGGGAGCTGTGAAGGAGGAAAAGTTTCCGCACACTAGGAAGCCCCTCCACTGGTGGAGACGACGGATGGGCAGGAGGAAGCTTCAGAATCATAGAAGAGAGTGCAGCAACAGGGGTGCAGAGGGCAAAGCAGAGAGATTCCAGCACAGTGGATCGGTGCCTACCAGCACTCACCAGCCCAAGAGGCTGGTCTGCTCACCTGCCAGGGCGGGTGGGGACTGGGAGCTGAGGCTCAGGCTTCAGTGGTCAGATCCCAGGGAGAGGACTGGGGTTGGCTGCTTGAACACAGCCTAAAGGGGGCTAGTGTGCCACAGCTAGCAGGGAGGGAGTCCGGAAAAAAGCTTGTAACTGCCTAAGAGGCAAGAGACCATTGTTTTGGGGTGTGTGAGGAGAGGGGATTCAGAGCACCGCCTAAACGAGCTCCAGAGACGGGCACGAGCCGCGGCTATCAGCGCAGACACCAGAGATGGGCATGAGACACTAAGGCTGCTGCTGCAGCCACCAAAAAGCCTGTGTGCAAGCACAGGTCACTCTCCACACCTCCCCTCCCGGGAGCCTGTGCAGCCTGCCACTGCCAGGGTCCCATGATCCAGGGACAACTTCCCTGGGAGAACACATGGCGTGCCTCAGGCTGTTGCAACGTCACGCCGGCCTCTGCCGCTGCAGGCTCACCCCACATTCCTTACCCCTCCCTCCTCCTGGCCTAAATGAGCCAGAGCCCCCTAATCAGCTGCTACTTTAACTCCGTCCTGTCTGGGCGGGGAAGAGATGCCCTCAGGCTACCTACACGCAGAGGCAGGGTCAAATCCAAAGCTGAACCCCAGGAGCTGTGCGAACAAAGAAGAGAAAGGGAAACTTCTCCCAGCAGCCAAAGGAGCAGTGAATTAAATCTCCACAATCAACTTGATGTTCCCTGCATCTGTGGAATACCTGAACAGACAATGAATCATCCCAAAATTGAGGCAGTGGACTTCGGGAGCAACTGTAGACTTGGGGTTTGTTTTCTGCATCTAATTTGTTTCTGGTTTTATGTTTACCTTAGTTTAGTATTTAGAGCTTATTAACACTGGTAGGTTTGTTTACTGATTTAGTTGCTCTCTTCCTTTTTTTTTTTTGGTTTTTATATATATATATTTTTTTTTTCTTTTTTTGTGAGTGTGTATATGTATGCTTCTTTGGGTGATTTTGTCTGTATAGCTTTGCTTTTACCATTTGTCCTATAGTTCTGTCTGTCCGTTTTTATTTCTTTTTTTTTGGATGGTTTTTAGTGCTTGTTATCACTGGTGGATTTGTTTTTAGGTTTGGTTGCTCTCTTCTTTCATTCTTTCTTTTATTTTATTACTTTTTTATTTTTAATTTTTTTTATTTTAATAACTTTATTTTATTTTACTTTTTTCTCTCTTTTTTTTTCTCCCTTTTCTTCTGAGGTGTGTGGCTGACAGGGTCTCAGTGCTCCAGCCAGGGGTCAGGCATAAGCCTATGAGGTGGGAGAGCTGAGTTCAGGACACTGATCCACCAGAGACCTCCCAGCTCCACGTAATATCAAATGGCAAAAGCTCTCCCAGAGAGCTCCACCTCAACACTAAGAGCCAGCTCCACTCAACGACCAGCAAGCTACAGTGCTGGACACCCTATGCCAAACAACTACAAAGACAGGAACACAACCCCTCCCATTAGCACAGAGGCTGCCTAAAATCATAAAAAGGTCACAGACTCCCAAAACAAAACACCGGACACAGTCCTGTCCACCAGAAAGGCAAGATCCAGTCACAACCACCAGAACACAGGCACCCGTCCCCTCCGCCAGGAAGCCTACACAACCCACTGAACCAACCTTAGACACTGGGGGCAGACACCAAAAACAACGGGAACTACAAACCTGCAGGCTGCGAAAAGGGGACGCCAAACACAGTAAGTTAAGCAAAATGAGAAGACAGAGAAATACACAGCAGATGAAGAAGCAAGGTAAAAACCCATCAGACCAAACAACTGAAGAGGAAATAGGAAGTCTACCTGAAAAAGAATTCAGAATAATGATAGTAAAGATGATCCACAACTTGGAAACAGTATGGAGAAAATACAAGAAACGTTTAACAAGGACTTAGGAAAACTAAAGAGCAAACAAACAATGATGAACAACACAATCAATGAAATTAAAAATTCTCTAGAAGGAATCAATAGCAGAATAACTGAGGCAGAAGAAGGGATAAGTGACCTGGAAGATAAAATAGTGGAAATAAATACTGCAGAGCAGAATAAAGAAAAAAGAATGAAAAGAATTGAGGACAGACTCAGAGACTTCTGGGACAACATTAAATGCACCAACATTCGAATTATAGGGGTCCCAGAAGAAGAAAAAAAAGAAAGGGACTGAGAAAATATTTGAAGAGATTATAGTTGAAAACTTCCCTAATATGGGAAAGGAAACAGTCAGTCAAGTACAGGAAGCACGGAGATTCCCATACAGGATAAATCCAAGGAGAAACACACCAAGACACATATTAATCAAACTATCAAAAATTAAATACAAAGAAAAAAATATTAAAAGCAGCAAGGGAAAAGCAACAAACATCCAAGGAACCCCCATAAGGTTGACAGCTGATCTCTCAGCAGAAACTCTGCAAGCCAGAAGGGAATGGCAGGACATATTTAAAGTGATGAAAGGGAAAAACCTACAACCAAGATAACTGTACCCGGCAAGGATCTCATTCAGATTTGACAGAGAAATTAAAACCTTTACAGAAAAGCAAAAGCTAGGAGAATTCAGCACCACCAAACCAGCTTTACAACAAATGCTAAAGGAACTTCTCTAGGCAGGAAACACAAGAGAAGGAAGAGACCTACAAAAACAAACACAAAACAATTAAGAAAGTGGTAATAGGAACATAGATATCAACAGCTACCTTAAATGTAAATGGATTAAATGCTCCAAACAAAAGACACAGACTGGCTAAATGGATACAAAAACAAGGCCCGTACATATGCTGTCTACAAGAGACCCATTTCAGACCTAGGGACACATACAGACTGAAAGTGAGGGGATGGAAAAAGATAGTCCATGCAAATGGAAATCAAAAGAAAGCTGGAGTAACAATTCTCATATCAGAAAAAAAAAAACTTTAAAATAAAGAATGTTACAAGAGACAAAGAAGGACACTACATAATGATCAAGGGATCAATCCAAGAAGAAGATATAACAATTGTAAATATTTATGCACTCAATATAGGAGCACTCACTACATAAGGCAAATGCTAACAGCCATAAAAGGGGAAATCAACAGTAACATAATCATAGTAGGGGACATTAACAGCCCACTTTCACCAATGGATAGATCATCCAAAATGAAAATAAATAAAGAAACACAAGCTTTAAATGATACATTAAACAAGATGGAGTTAACTGACATTTATAGGACATACCATCCAAAAACAACAGAATACACGTTATTCTCAAGTGCTCATGAAACATTCTCCAGGATAGATCATATCTTGGGTAACAGTTTAAGCCTCGGTAAATTTAAGAAAACTGAAATAGTATCAAGTATCTTTTCCAACCACAATGCTATGAGACGATATCAATTACAGGAAAAAATCTGTAAAAACTACAAACACATGGAGGCTAAACAATACACTACCAAATAACCAAGAGATCACTGAAGAAATCAAAGAGGAAATCAAATACTACCTAGAAACAAATGACAATGAAAACATGACGGCCCAAAACCTATGGGATGCAGCAAAAGCAGTTCTAAGAGGGGAGTTTATAGCAATAAATTCCTACCTCAATAAACAAGAAACATCTCGAACAACCTAACCATACACCTAAAGCAATTAGAGAAAGAAGAGCCAAAAACCCCAAAGTGAGCAGAAGAAATCATAAAGATCAGATCAGAAATAAATGAAAAAGAAATGAAGGAAATGATAGCAAAGATCAATAAAACTAAAAGCTGGTTCTTTGAGAAGATAAACAAAATTGATAAACCTTTAGCCACAATCATCAAGAAAAAAAGGGAGACGACTCAAATCAACAGAATTAGAAATGAAAAAGGACAAGTAACAACTTACACTGCAGAAATACATAGGATCATGAGAGATTACTACAAGCAACTATATGCCAATAAAATGGACAACCTGGAAGAAATGGACAACTTCTTAGAAAAGCACAACCCTCTGAGACTGAACCAGGAAGAAATAGAAAATATAAACAGAGCAATCAGAAGCACTGAAATTGAAACTCTGATTAAAAGTCTTCCAATAAACAAAAGCCCAGGATCAGATGGCTTCACAGGCAAATTCTATCAAACAATTTGAGAAGAGCAAACACCTATATTTCTCAAACTCTTCCAAAATATACCAGAGGGAGGAACACTCCAAAACTCATTCTACGAAGCCACCATCACCCTGATACCAAAACCAGACAAAGATGTCACAAAAAAAGAAAACTACAGGGCAATATCACTGATGAACATAGATGCAAAAATCCTCAACAAAATACTAGCAAACAGAATCCAACAGCACATTAAAAGGATCATACACCATGATCAAGTGGGGTTTATCCCAGGAATTCAAGAATTCTTCAATACATGCAAATCAATCAATGTGATACACTATATTAACAAATGGAAGAAGAAAAACCATATGATCATCTCAATAGATGCATAAAAAGCTTTTGACAAAATTCAACATCGATTTATGATAAAAACCCTCCAGAAAGTAGGCACAGAAGGAACTTACCTCAACATAATAAAGGCCATATATGACAAACCCACAGCCAACATCGTTCTCAATGGTGAACAACTGAAACCATTTCCACTAAGATCAGGAACAAGACAAGGCTGCCTACTCTCACCACTATTATTCAACATAGTTTTGGAAGTTTTAGCCACAGCAATCAGAGAAGAACAAGAAATAAAAGGAATCCAAATCGGAAAAGAAGAAGTAAAGCTGCCACTGTTTGCAGATGACATGATACCATAAACAGAGAATCCTAAAGATGCTACCAGAAAACTACTAGAGCTAATCAATGAATTTGGTAAAGTAGCAGGATACAAAATTAATGCACAGAAATCTCTTGCATTCCTATACACTAATGATGAAAAATCTGAATGAGAAATTAAGGAAACACTCCCATTTACCATTGCAACCAAAAGAATAAAATACCTAGGAATAAACCTACCTACGGAGACAAAAGACCTGTATACAGAAAACTATAAGACACTGATGAAAGAAATTAAAGATGATACAAACAGATGGAGAGATATACCGTGTTCTAGGATTGGAAGAATCAATATTGTGAAAATGACTATACTATCCAAAGCAATCTATAGATTCAATGCAATCTCTATCAAACTACTACTGGCATTTTTCACAGAAATAGAACAAAAAATTTCACAATTTGTATGGAAACACAAAAGACCCCAAATAGTCAGAGCAAGCCTGAGAAAGAAAAACGGAGCTGGAGGAATGAGGCTGACTTCAGACTATACTACAAAGCTACAGTAATCAAGACAGTATGGTACTGGCACAAAAAGAGAATTATAGATTAATGGAACAGGAGAGAAAGCCCAGAGATAAACCCACGCACATATGGTCACCTTATTTTTGATAAAGGAGGCAGGAATATACTTTGGAGAAAGACAGCCTCTTCAATAAGTGGTGCTGGGAAAACTGGACAGCTACATACAAAAGAATGAAATTAGAACACTCCCTAACACCATACACGAAAATAAACTCAAAATGGATTATAGACCTAAATGTAAGGCCAGACACTATCAAACACTTAGAGGAAAACATAGGCAGAACATTCCATGACATAAATCACAGCAAGATCCTTTTTGACCCACCTGCTAGAGAAATGGAAATAAAAACAAAAATAAACAAATGGGACCTAATGAAACTGAAAAGCTTTTGCACAGCAAAGGAAACCATAAACAAGATGAAAACACAACCCTCAGAATGGGAGAAAATATTTGCAAGTGAAGCAACTGACAAAGCATTAATCTCCAAAATTTACAAGCAGCTCATGCAGCTCAATATCAAAAAAACAAACAACCCAATCCAAAAATGGGCAGAAGACCTAAATAGACATTTCTCCAAAGACGATATACAGATTGCCAAGAAACACATGAAAGGATGCTCAACATCACTAATCATTAGAGAAATGCAAATCAAAAGTACAATGAGGTATCACCTCACACCAGTCAGAACATCATCAAAAAATCTACAAACAATAAATGCTGGAGAGGTTGTGGAGAAAAGGGAACCCTCTTGCACTGTTGATGGGAATGTAAATTGATACAGCTAATATGGAGAACAGTATGGAGGTTCCTTAAAAAACTAAAAATAGAACTACCATATGACTCAGCAATCCCAGGTGGGCATATACCCTGAGAAAACCATAATTCAAAAGAGTCATGTACCACAATGTTCACTGCAGCTCTATTTACAATAGCCAGGACATGGAAGCAACTTAAGTGTCCACTGACAGATGAATGGATAAAGAAGATGTGGCACATATATACAATGGAATATTACTCAGCCATAAAAAGAAACAAAACTGAGTTATTTGTAGTGAGGTGGATGGACGTAGAGTCTGTCATACAGAGTGATGTAAGTCAGAAAGAGAAAAACAAATACCGTATGCTAACACATATATATGGAATCTAAAATATATATATATGGTCATGAAGAACCTAGGGGCAAGACAGGAATAAAGACGCAGACCTACTAGAGAATGGACTTGGGGGACACGGGGGGGGGGGGAGGTAAGCTGGGATGAAGTGAGCGAGTGGCATGGCCATATATATACTACCAAATGTAAAATAGATAGCTAATGGGAAGCAGCCGCATAGCACAGGGAGATCAGCTCGGTGCTTTGTGTCTACCTAGAGGGGTGGGATAGGGAGGGTGGGAGGGAGATGCAAGAGGGAGGGTATATGGGGATATATGTATATGTACAGCTGATTCACTTTGTTATAAAGCAGAAACTAAGACACCATTATAAAGCAATTATACTCCAATAAAGATGTTAAAAAAAAAAAAAAGAACGAAATAACAATTATTGATGACTTAAACTGTGCTCAACGATGTATGTTCTACTTAGGTAAATAGCAATTATTGATATAATACTACATCCACTTAGTAATTAATATTTTTTTCTTTTGGATTTGGCCACATAGGAAATTTTATAAACTGTGGAAACAGAATTATCAAGTTTGCACTTAAGATAATTAATCTGCAACTCATATCCATATTGAAACGAGTCTGATATTATCTACCCACTTCCTCTGAGACAGCTTTCTCCTTGATCTTTTTCAGTCTGGCTTCCTCCGTAAATATAATACCCAAACCACAGTTTGTTCAGTCTTTAAAAATCTTCCATATTTCTCTAAATTCTATCCCTATGTCATGTACATTTTCTAGTGGTTTCCACTCTATTGCTGCCTAAGTGTTGTCACTTAGAAAAGTGAAACCCCCTCAATCTAAAAAACTACACACACACACCTGCACACACACACACACTATGTATTTTTTTTAATTTTCTGGATTATGAAGTCATAACATTGGGAATATTTTTATCTGCAAGGAAGAACGATCTAACTTAAACAGCAATGTAATTAATTGACCCAAATAATAATGTCCAAAGATAGGGCAGTTTTTAGGATTAGTTGATAGAGAGATTCAGTAATATCATCGAGAGCCCAGGCTTTAGTTATCACTCCCCTCTGCTAACCACAGCAGTCATTTCAGTGTAAAACTGTTTCACTTAATGGTCTTAAAGTAGTTGTGAGGAAAAGGAAGGTTTACATGTTGTCTTCTTTATATCTATAAGGATAGCTGTACATGCTCCCTGAAAGCTATCCCTTAACAGTACAAATGATTCTACCAAACTTTTGCAAATATCTTCTAGCATCTCATTGGCTAGAATTGGGCTACATGACCATTTCTGAATTTTTCCAAGTAAGGGAATGGAAATTTGTTTTTCCAACTGGCATTTACATATGTTTGAGTTCACAATTTTAAAACTTTATATTTTCATTCTGTAATTTTTATTTCTTCAAGGTCCATTTTTAATATTTATATCACATTTCACCATCTTAAGTATAATTTATATTTTATTTATTTATATTTATATGTTATTTATGTTTTATATATTTTATTATCTTAAATATAATTTTCTATAAGTCATCCAGTGAGGAATAAAAGGGCTGATTGACAGGGATGGTTTTTTTTTTCTTTCAACCATTTCCTTCGATAACAATTAATGAATGACAAAAATTAAGTTTAAGAATTGTGAATTTGCAGAAGTTATCTACCTATGGAAGCTGATGATACTTTAAATTTTTATTGTAGAATGAGAACTGCATTGAGATAAAATCTATTTTAATGAAGAAAAGAGATTTGCTAATCAGCAAATATAATAATACCGAAACTAAGGGGACTCCCTTGACATTTGAATGAATTAATTAAGACAAATAAAGGACATTTTTCTTTAGAGTTCTGACAGAAGATCAAATGAGTAAGGATTTGCAAAGTGCTCAAAATGCCATAAGCATAGGAATTCCGAATAATACAAGGCATAGAACACAGGCCCTTACCATGAAGAAATTTACACATGGAAGGTTCAGAAAATTATGTGAAAGATTAAATGGCAATAGAAAAATAAACAAGAGTTGAAGACAGCCACAGTAGATACCTTAATTATAATTAAATACATTATAATTTGCCAACTGAATTATCCTGATAATTTCTATTAGAGGTCACAGGGAGAAAAATCATTAAATGAACATAAGAAACTCATTAATGAAAAGTTACTATACAGAGCAAAATATAAATTTACCTTTATTGGTAATGCTATCAAACAGTTAAGGAAGAAATAAAAATCTTATACAAATTCAGAATGTAAGAGGAGGGAATATTACATTATGAAGCCAGCATATCCTTGATACTAAAAAAATGTACAAAGATAATATAAGAAAATTGCAAACCAAACATTTCTCCAGACTGTAGATATAAATATCTTAAAACAATATTCACAACTCCAACCCAACAACACATAAAAAAAAGGTAATACATCATGACCAAGAGGAGTTTACTTCAGGTATACCAGGCTGTTTCAATATTTGAAATTCCATCAATGTAGTTTACCACAGTAACAGAATAAAAGAGAAAAATCATGATATATACAGAAAAAGCATTTGAAAAAGTTTATTCATCTATTTGATTTTTTAAAAAATTCTCAGTAAATTAGAAATAGAAGGAAACATCCTTAATCTGATAAAAAAGGATATCTATGAAAACCTCACAACTAACATCTCACTTCATGGTAAAATACTGAATGCTTTCCACAAGGCAAAGATGTGTTCTTACAAGTTCTAATCAACATTGTACTGGAAGTTTCAGCAAGTACAATAAGACAAGGCGAAAAAGCAAAAAGTTTATAGACAGCTAATTAAGATGCAAACTGCCTTTATTTAGAAACAACATATTGTTTACATAGAAATTCTAAGGGATCTATTTTAAAACTAGTAGAATTAATAAGTTAATTTAGCAAGATGAAACGATACAAGGTTAATACACAAAAATCAATTGTATTTTTATGACCAGCAGCAACCAATTGGAAAACAAAATAATACCATTTATATTTGTATACCTGTAAGATACTTAGAAAAACATTCACATAAGAAGTGCAAGATCCCTACACTGAAAACAAAACATCACTTGGAGAACATTTTAAAACCTAGAATAACTAGAAAGATATTCAATGTTCATTAATTTGAAGATAATATTATGTTCAATTCTCCCCTATTTGATTTGCATATTGAATGCAATACAATAAAAATTCCAGTTATATTTTTATAGAAATTGGTAAACTGAATCTAAAATATATGTGGAAATGGAACCTAGAATAGCCTAAATATTCTGAAAAAGATGAACTAAATTGGAGGACATGATACCTGTTTTCAAGATGTACTACAAAGCTGCATTAATCAAGACTGTGTGGTATTGACATAACAATAGATGTACAGATCAATGGAATAACATAGGAAATCCAGAAATAGATTAATACATATATGGTCAACGGGTTGTCAACAAAGGTATCAGTACAACTCAATGGAGAAAGAAAGTCATTTCAGCAAATAGTGCAGGGTAAGAGTCTGGAAGACGAAAAAGAGTCTTAACCCCAAACTCACATTTACCACAATAATTTATCTGAGATGATTCATAGACCTACACAGAAAAGCTAAAAATATAAAAGCGTCTAGAGTGAATCATGAAAGAATAACTTCATATTCTACAGTATGCAAAGATGTCTTGGACACAAAAAGCACTAATCAAAAAATAATAAGGGAAGGATTGAGTTTTATCAAAGTTAAGAACTTCCGTTCATCAAAAGCTGCTGTTAATAAAAGTCAGATCAAAGGCTTGGAAAAAATATTTTCAAAATTCGTATTTTACAACAGATTTACAGTGTATTCAGAATGTACAATGAACTCCTATGAATCAATAACATAAGGAAAACAACTGGATTAACAAATGGCCATGAAACTTGAATAAATTTTTCAAAAAAGAAAATATAAATTGACCAGTAAGCATATGAAAAATGCTCAATATCATCAGTCAGAAGGAAAATACAAATTGAAGCTTTAATAAGATAATGTCTCATAGCCACCAAAATGGCTCAAACTTAAAAGACTGATACTGCTGGGAGGCTATGAAGCATGTGGTAATCTCATACGTTGCTGGTGGGAGTATACAATGGAATACCCAGTTTAGAGACGTATTTGATAGTTTCTTATAAAGTTAAACATATACCTTTGATCATAAGCTAGCAATTCCATTTCTAAGTATTTTCCCAAGATAAGTGAACACATATTCATAAAAAGAATTGTACAAAAATGTTCTTAACAGCTTTATTCATAAAATAAATAACTGGTAAAAACCTGAATGCCCATCAGCAAAAGAATGGATAAGCAAATCACAGTATATTCGAACAATGGTATACTACTCTGCAATAAAAATATAACAATTACTGATAGAGCCAATGGTATGGATGAATCTCGAAAACCTTGTGATGAACAAAAGAATCCAGACACAAAAGAGTAGGTGATATATATCGCATATGTATGAAGTTATACACCAGGCAAAACTAGTCTATAGTGATGGAAACCAGAAGTAGTTGCTTCCAGCAGAGTTGGGGGTGGGGGTGGAGCGGAACAGGAAAACATAATAGAAATATTCTGTATTACAATATGGCTGTTGGTTACCTGGCTGTATACACCTGTCAAAACTCAAACTGTACACTTAAGCTATGTACAGTTCATTATATATGAATTTTACCTCAAATATATATATGTACATATATATACACACACACATATATAAGTTGTCGATGAAAAATCTATATATTTCTACGGAAAGCCAGAGAGGGCAACTATCACCATCTCCTATAGAACATGGCCCTTTGTTAATAATTAGGCAAATATGAATCTAGGGTAACTGAGCCAAGCTAGGTAAAAAAGTCCAAAGTGGAAGTAAACACATATGGCTACAAATTTAGGTAATCCTAGATGATCATTACCTAGGCAAATCCCTTGCCTTTACTGAATCTCAGTTTTCTCATCTGTAAAATTAACATGATTAGGTGTTAGGGGATTTTTTTTTTAACATTTTATCTATAAACACAACATATAGTAATAAAGGCAGAATTTCCCTGGTTGAAGTGGAGTGGGGCTTCAGTACACACCTATTTAGGCCTGCCTGTCTCCACTGCAGTGGCTCCCAATGTATCTCTGGGGAACCATATGATTCTGACAAAGACAGTTCAAAGCTCTGGATGTATAGTATTAGCCTCAAATTAATTAATCTGCAACTTATTTTTAATGTAATTATATACTGATGTTCTGTTTTAATGGTATATTATTTAATTATATAGACACAAGGCACCGTATAAGTCTAAGGTGTACAGCATAATGATCTGATTTACATACACCATGTTCACAATAAGTGCAGTGAACATCCATCATCTCATATAGATACAATATTAAATGGAAAAAAAATTGTTTTCTTCTGATGAGAACTCTTAGGTTTACTCTCTTAACTTTCATAAATAACAAACAGCAGTGTTAATTTATCATGTTGTACATTACCTCCCTAGTACTTATTTATCTGATAGTTGGAAATTTGTATCTTTTGACTGCCTTCATCCAATTGCCCCTCTCCCCAACCCTCACCTCTGGTAACCACAAATCTGACCTATTTTTCTATTTTGAAGTATAATTGACCTACAACACTATGTTAGTTCCTGTTACATGACACAGTGATTCAATATTTCTATAAATTTCAAACTGATCACCAACATTAAGTCCAGTTACCAGCTGTCACCAAAGATATTACATAGCTATTGACTATGTTACCCACGCTGTTTTTTTTTTACACCTGTGACTCATTTATTTTGAAAGGACGTTTGTACATCATGATCTCCCTCACCTATTTTTTTCCTTCCCCCACTCTCCTCCCCTCTAGCAACCACCTATTTGTTCTCTGTTATCTATAACTCTTTCTGTTTTGTTTGTTCAATTTTTAAATTTTATTTTAGATTCCACATATAAGTGAAATCATACAGGATTTGTCTTTGTCTGACTAATTTCACTTAGTATAATACCCTCTAGGTCCATCCAGGCTGTTGCAAAAGGCAAGATTTCATTCTCTTTTATGATTAATATTCCATTGTGTGTGTGTATATTTATCAATATAGATAGATAACCACATTTGTATCCATCCATCTATTGATGGGCATTTAGATTTCTTCCATATCTTGGCTATTGTAAACAATGCTGCAATGAACATAGGGGTGCATGTATCTTTTTGAATTAGTGTTTTTGTTTTCTTCAGATAAATACCCAGGAGTGGAATTGCTAGATCATATGGTAGTTCTATTTTTAATTTTTTGAGGAACCTCCAGACTGTTTTCCATAGTGACTGCATCCATTTACATTCCCACCAACACTGCACAAGTGTTCCCTTTCCTCTACATCTTATTCATTGTCTTTTTGATAATAGCCATTCTGACAGATGTGAGATGATATCTCATTGCAGTTTTGATTTGCATTCCCCTGATGATTAGAGATGTTGAGCATCTTTTCATATGCTTTTTGACCATCTGTATGTCTTCCTTGCAAAAACATCTGTTGAGATCCTCCACCCATTTTTAAATCAAGTTCTTTGTTTTTTGATGTCGACTTGTGTAAGTTCTTTGTATATTTTGGATATTAACCCCATATTGGATACATCATTTGCAAATATCTCTTTCCATTCAATAGGCTACCTTTTAGTTTTTGTTGATAGTTTCCTCCACTATGCAGAAACTTTTTAGTTTGATGTGGTCCCATTTGTCTATTTTTAAATTTTATTTCCCTTGCCTGAGGAGACATATCCAAAAAAATATTATGAAGACTGATGACAAAGAGCATACCACCTATGTTTTATTCCAGAAGTTTTATGGTTTCAGGTCTTACATTTAAGTCTTTAATCCATTTTAATTTATTTTTGTGAAGTGAGTAGTCCAGTTTATTTTGCATGTAGCTGTCCAGTTTTCTCAACAGCATTTGTTGAAAAGACTATCCTTTCCCCATTGTACATTTTTGCCTCCTTTGTCATCAATTAATTTCTCATATAAGTGTGGATTCATTTCTAGGCTCTCCATTTTGTTCCATTGATCTATGTTTTTGTGCCAGTACCATACTGTTTTGATTAATGTAGTTTTGTAGTAGAGTTTGAAATTGGAATGTGATACCTCTAGCTTTGATCTTCTATCTCAAGATTGTTTTGGCTATTTGGGGTCTTTTGTGATTCCATACCTATTTTGGAATTATTTGTTCTAGTTCTGAGAAAAATGCCATTGGTATTTTGATAGGGATTGTATTGAATCTGTAGATTGTCTTGGGTAATATGGTCATTTTAACAATATTAATTCTTCCACTACATGAACATGCTATATTTTTCCATCTGTGTCATCCTCAGTTTCTTTCATCAGCATCTTATAGTTTTCAGAGGTATTTCTGAAATACCTCCTTATATTTTTATCTAGGTATTTTATTCTTTTTTGATGTGATGGTAAATGGGATTTTTTTAAGTTCCTCTTTCTGATTGTTCATTGTTAGTGTATAGAAATGCAACAGATTTCTATATGTTAATTTTGTATCCTGCAACTTTACTGAATTCATTGATGAGTTCTAGTAGTTTTTTGGTGTTATCTATAGGATTTTCTATGTACAGTATCATATCATCTACAAACAGTGACAGTTTTACTACTTCTTTCCAATTTGGATTCCTTTTATTTCTTTTTGTACTCTGATTTCTGTGCATAGGACTTCCAATTCTGTGTTGAATTAAAGTGGTGAGAGTGGGCATCCTTGTCTTGTTACTGATCTTATGGGAAATTCTCTCAGCTTTTCACCGTCGAGTGTGATGTTAGCTGTGGACTCATCATATATTGCCCTTATTATGCTGAGCTATGTTCCTTTTATACCCACTTTGTACAAAGTTTCCAACATAAATGGATGTTGAATGTTATCAAAAGCTTTTTTTGGCATCTATTGAGATGATAATATGATTTTTATTCTTCAGTTTGTTAATGTGGTGTATCACATTGATTGATTTGTGAATACTGAACTATCCTTGCATCCCTGGGATAAATTCCACTTCATCATAGTATATGAGCCTTTTAATGTATTATTGGATTTGGATTGCATATGTTTTTGAGGATTTTTCCATATATATTCATCAATGACATTGCTCTGGAATTTTCTTTGTGATATTTTTGTCCGGTTTTGGTATCGGGGTGATGCTGGCCTCATAGAATTAGGTCAGAAGTTTTCCTTCCTCTGTAATTTCTTGGAATAGTTTGAGAAGGATAGGTGTTAACTTTTCTCTAAGTGATAGAATTCACCTGTAAAGTCATCTGGTCCTGGACTTTTGTTTGGAGCTTTTTTTTTAAATTACTGATTCAGTTTCATTACTGGTAATTGGTCTGTTCATATTTTCTATTTCTTCCTGTTTCAGTCTTGCAATATTGTACATTTTTAGGAATTCTCCCATTTCTTCTAGGTTATCCATTTTATTGGTGTATAATCATTTGTAGTAATCTATTATGATCTTTTGTATTTCTGTGGTATTGGCTGTAACTTTTCCTCTTTCATTTGATTTTATTGATTTGGACCATGTTTTTATTTTGATGAGTCTGGCAAAAGGTTTATCAACTTTGTTTATGTTTTCAAAGAATCAGCTCTTAGTTTCATTGATCTTTTCTATTTTCTTTTAGTCTCTGTTTCATTTATTTCTGCTCTAATCTTTGTGATTTCTTTCCTTCTATTAACTTTGGGTTTTGTTTGTTACTATTTTTCTAATTCCTTTAGATATAAGGTTGGGTTCTTTGAAATTTTTGTTTGTTTGTTTCCTGGGGTAGGCTTGTATTGCTATAAACTTCCCTCTTAGAACTGCTTTTGCTGTATCCCATAGATTTTAGATTGTTGTTTTTTTTTGTTTTCATATGTCTCCAGGTACTTGATTTCTTCCATGATCCATTAGTCATTTTGTAGCATATTATTTAGCTCCATGTGGTTTTTTGTTTTTTTGTTTGTTTGGGTTTTTTTGCATTTTTTTTGTCTTGTAGTTGATTTCTAATCTTATAATGTTGTGGTTGGAAAAGACGCTTGATATGATTTCAATTTTTTTTTTTTTAATTTACTGAGACTTGTTTTGTGATCTAGCATATCATCTATCCTGGAGAATTTCCATGTGCACTTGAAGAGAATGTGTATTCTGCAGCTTTTGGATGGAATATTATCTATAGCTATATAGATGTAGATATATATATCTATGAAGTCCCTTTGGTCTAATGTATCTTTTAAGGCCAGGGCTTTCTTGCTACTTTTCTGTCTGGATGATCAGTCCTTTGATGTAAGTGGGGTGTTAACATTCCTTACTATTATTGTGTTACTGTCAATTTCTCCCTGTATGTCCATTAATATTTGCTTTATGTGTTTAAGTGCTCCTATGTTGGGTGCACATATATTTATAATTGCTGTATCTTCTTTTTGGACTGATCCTTTGATCGTAATGTAATGTCCTCTTTGTCTCTTGTTACAGTCTTGGTTTAAAGCCTATTTTGTCTGATATGTACTGACATTCTTATGATTAATATGTCTGGGTTATTTTTATAATTTCATGAGATCAAATTGAAACTTTCAGTGAGATGAAAAGAAAATGAATGACCTCCAGTCAAAAGCATTAGAGGTAAGTTGGTGGGGTTTTTTATTTTATTTACTAATTTTTTTGGAGGATGGTCTGAGGAGTACACATATAAACTAGATTTTTTAAAAAATGTATTGACTTTATTCTTACCTTTCAGTTGGACTTTCTTCAAAAATAATGGGCAAAGGGCACAACCATTTCACAAGAATGGAACGATCCTAAAAATCCTCTTTTAACAGTGATTTTTACTAAGAGACAAACAATGCTATGACACAAAGTAAGCTCTATAAACAAAAACAGCTAAATGCTGTTATCTGGAAAGAAGAGCACATACTTCAAATAAAACATGAAATATAGACACTGTGTTATGGAAATAGGTTTACTGTCAAATAGGCAATTAAAAACTAAAGTATAGTGAGCCAAAGACACATTCATTTTCTAAAGCTGGGATGAATAACAAGTAGACTCTTCATTTCTTTTCTCTTTCTTACAAACAGGAATAGAATTATTTCACATACGGTGGAGTACATAGTTCCAGACAATGATGACACATCTTTATTGCTCAATCTGTTACTAAAAAAATTAAACCTGCTTTTGCATTTGTGGACAGTTAGTTTGGCTGCACATGTTAATAGCCTCTCCCTGTGTTACTTTACCATTTAGAGCTATGTGAGTGTGAAAGTAATCCTCAAAGTAAACCATAGGTACTCCATGTAAACATTACATTATCCTCAAGTGGAATGAAGTCAACCCAATAATAAAAGCCCTGGCAGTAACTCCTACCTTTTACAATTGAAAACTAATTATTGGTTGAAAATAAACAGTGTAGTAATTTCATTCATTACCTGCAGCAAAGCCCTACAAAGCTTATGTATTTGAGAACCTGTTGTGTTTTGGTTAATGGACATTAATTTTTTTCAACCATAGCTCTTGACCATTTTACAAGGACAATTACAGCATAGGCAGAGGAAGGTTTGTGTGAATAAATCCAGTTGGCTAAAGTGTGCACCACAGGAAACTATTACTTGCCCAAGGGCTCTAGGACATTGTTGACAAAATTAGTAAAGAAAAATAAGTTTTCTATTGCTGAGGCATTTGCTGCAAATGTAACCTTTAATCTGTTTTATTAAATGGAAACTAAAGGCACCAGTAATGTGGCTGGCTAGAAAATACTCTAATGGCTAATATTTATTAATGCATCTGTAGTATTTATCGAGAGATATTAGACATACTGCACATAAATCCTCTTGTTTAATGTTCACAACGGTCATGAGGTAGGCATTGTTCATCTTGGATGTGTTAGGTTCATTTTTATGAAATTAATTCATGAACAACTAGTAATAAAGTTAGCTGTGAGGCAAGGTGGAGATTCTTTCTTCTATCAAATCAAAGGCTACAGTCAATATAAAAGGTTACAAGAACATTTATACACACACACACACACACACACACACACACACATATACACACAGTAATTTCACTACAGGGAACTTAAACCAATAAGTAATCATATATGTTGTTTCCAAGAGTGATGAAGAAATCAAGGCGAAGTAAAAACTTAGAGTAGTATAAGAAAGTTTCTATAAATCTACTATACAAAGAAGTATTGTGTATAATGGTTAGAGCTGGGTCACAAATTCAACTCTAAGCAGAGATCAAAGGGAAGAGAGAAAACAAGATTCAGTGTCCCTAATATAAAACACCAATGGATAGAATAAAGTTCATTTTTCCCTGCCAGTATTAAGGTTTGAGAAAAATTTCTCCCATGGAGCCTCCTAAAAGTGATTCTCCTTAATGAACTTGAAAAGTCCTTTAACAGCACACCTAGAGCAAATGCTGCAAATCCAGAGTCGTATTCTAAAGTGTAGCTCAGTGAAACAATTCTACCAGGGGACCAAACAATGACAAGAGTACTGAAGTCTCTGATGGTTTTATTTGAACCAGGAACAAATTTAGAACATAAGGAAGATAGTGTGAACTATAAAGGGTTTAGGTTTAATAGTTTTAAAAACTGTGTTTCCAGAATCTGGGCCTCTGCCAAAGATGCCAGAGAAAGGATGAAAGGGTGTGTGTGGGGGGAGTTTGGGATTCCATTCCTGCTTTACACAGAGCAGCTCCTTGCTTATCAGTTTCATTATTGGGCTTTATTATTATTTTAAGAGGATTCATTGAAGAAGAAAACTATGAAGTGAGTTTATTGCAGCATTAATTATAGGAGTGAAAGAATTACAACATAAGATCACAAAAATACAGTAATGACTAATCAGTAACACAAATTTAGTTCTAAAAGAAGTATTGTGCATATGTGTTAAAGTTGGGCCACACACTTCCTCTCTGATTTTAACAGAGATCAAAGCAAAGAAAGAAATCAATTACAAGATTCAATGTCAACATGAACCAATACGTTGATGCCCCTGCAGGTGATGATTATGACGATTAAAGAGAAATATAGAAGATTTTATGTGAAAGAAGGAAATACACAAAGATGAAATTCTATTGGTGTGATTTTAAGGGCTTTTTCTTTTCATCTTTAAACCTTTAGAAAAGAGCAATAATTTTGACTACATAAAGTTTTTAAGTTAAAAAACAAATCACTGGATGATAGAAAATTTTGCTGCAAATGCAACTATAAAGGTTTAATATCCTTATTATTAAAATTAATAATTATTCAGTGACTATAGGGAAAAACATTGCAATTACAAATTTTCCAATTGTAATAATCTGGAGTTTGACTTGATAAAAATAATAGCAACAACCATTACAAAGTAATTACAGTGCCGCAGGGAACCTTTTAAATTACCTTATATACGTAATATTTAATCCTCACAACAACCCTTATGAAGTAAGTAGTATTTATAGAAGTGGGGAACCTGTATCACAGGAATATGAAGTAATTTGCCCAGATCATCTGGCTAGTAAATGGTGGTTCCAGGAGTCCAACCCCAAGCAGTCTAGCTCTAGAGCTCATGTTCTTAACCAAAACATGAACTGCCTCTCTTAGCAAGTTGCTAAGTTCCTCTCAGCCCTACCACGCTCCATAATACTGTCATGCAACAACAATGCTATCACCTTCCATCAGCATGCTACTCTAGAATTTCCAAAATATTTTCATATGCGTTATCTGTTCCCAGGACACTTCTATAAGCAAGGACACTATCCTTCTGGCTTTGATCTAATATTGCTATAGCACTTCATCTGTTCAATGTTTGCTGCCAATTCCATAGACTTGATTTCTTGGTCTGTAGTCTCACTGGCCACATTCTAGGCCATGGGGTTTGATTATCTCATTTCAAAAAGGATCCTGGGAGTTGTTACATTTCATAAGCTATAGATTGTTACAGAAAGAAGGGAACAAGCCCATCTACTATAACATTCTAGTTTACTGGAGCAGTTAGACATAACTAAGCTTATAAAGCTAATGAATGGCAGACACCAGACTGAAATTTATATTCTTCTAAGACATAGCATGTAAATGTAAAAGTGGTCAGTAACAATATCAGACACTAATATTAAATCTAATGTGAAAAATAAAGAACTAAGAATGCTCAAACTATGATTTTAAATGATCATTTTCTTACAGAAAAAAATTACACATATATAGCTCGCAGAATGAGGCCAGAAACTCAGGCTTCTAAGCAAGGCTATGATATGCTATGGACAATCACA
This sequence comes from Eubalaena glacialis, assembly GCF_028564815.1. NCBI lineage: Eukaryota > Metazoa > Chordata > Mammalia > Artiodactyla > Balaenidae > Eubalaena > Eubalaena glacialis. The sequence continues at coordinate 41,930,929 of NC_083729.1, forward strand.
TCTGAGAGAAATACAAGAGACATCAAAAGCCTTTGTGTCCATCAAGGTTGAGTTTTCCCACATAAAGAAAACAAATTACTTTATGCCAATATTTTTTAGACTTCAGCATTGTTAGTCTATTTTACAGTTGAGACCCAGGGAACTGAATAACAAGAAAGTGATAGGTCACAGTGACAGATTCAAAATTTAAAATTCTTTCTAAAAAAAAAGCTAAACCCAACTAATACCCAATAGAGTATTTGTTTTAATAATAACTAAAAATTGCTTTCTTGTAAAAGTATCTTAAAATTCACAGGACAAAGGAAATTTCTGAACAGAAGAAAGGTAAAGAGAATACAGAAAAAACAGTTCATGTGACTTCCCTTGAAGGTGTAAAAAGGGTCAATTATAATCTTTTCTTAGTACTCAATTCAGGAATTAATTTTGCAGCTGTTGATTTTTTATTATCACAAAATTTGAACTTTGAAAAATCATTATACTATATTACACTAATTATTTAGATTAAATGTGGCTCACTTCTTGGGGATTAAAATTAGCAAAATCATCTCAACTCCTCAGATGAAAAAGAGTATTATCAAAACAATCAGCAAGAAATTTGGTTTTGCTTGTTTTTAACTGGGCAAATGTTTACTTCAGAAAAAAATAAAGAAAATAGAGACACTTTGAAGAAAATATAAAATTGACTATAATCTCATCAAGAAACAATAAATACAATTATACTAATAATGTTTGTAAAACACTCACCATGTACTATTATTCTAAAGTATTTTTTATATGTTGACTCATTTAATTCTCATAACAAAGCTTTGAAGCACAGACTCAAATTTTAGAGCCTCCATTTCACAGAAGAGAAACTGAGTCACAGAAAAATTAAAATGACTTGCTCCAAATTACAGAGCTACTAAGTGGCAGTCAGGCTTCAAGCTCAGACATTTTGGTTTTAGGTTAGTGATTGTTACCCACTATTCTCTATTGCTGGAAACTGGTTTCTACACCACATAGATCATAAACATTAATGAAGTAAACGGCTTCATGGAATGTAGACTCACGTGTAAAATATTGTACAAGCTGTGCAATGGACAAATTTCAGGCAGACTTATAACCTGAAAATACCTTCTTTGTACTTTAACATTTTCATTTCATAACACTGTCTACCAAATTAACCAGCTATCAGGAAAAAAAAATTCAAAATGAATTTCACTGTATGAGAAAAAGTATGTCCTGAAAATGAGTTCGGGAGAAAGTATAATGATACCATTATGGTTGGATTTGATATTGAATTGTCTTACTTCCATTAATTCAATACGTACTTCCACACTCATAGGAGTTTGATCAATATTGATTAAAATTCAAGTTGAACAAAATAGGAGTTTTATGTAATTTATTACACACACTCTCATATCCTAAGACAAAAATCAGTGGAGATCTAGCTACAAAATTAACGAGTTCATTTTTGAAGCTGACACATGGGAACTTTATCAGAATAAGAGGTAGCTTTATTTTACTCACCTTGCTCACTACTGCCACTTTAGTACTTTAGTAGAGCTACCAGTGAAACTTTTTTTTTTTTTTACTTCAGATATGTCAATTCAATCCTTACTACAAAGTGATTCAAGTAGGAGACACTAGATGTGAACAAATTTCAAAGTTAAAAATGCACTTCGAACACATCTTGATTTCTAGATTTGAAGACAGTGTTTCAATATTTAATAGAAACTATTAAATAGCTCTTTTATGGATAATACATATAGGGTAATTCTATCAAGCCATAATTAAAGACAACTATTTCTAAAATTACTACACAGCAATATGCTCAGTTCACATTCTGTATTTTCAATTACAGATGATCACTCAATCCCCCCCCCCACCCCAAGTACATATAAGATCAAGTGTTTGCATTATTAGGGGACAGAAAACTGGAGATTCATAGTCCTGTTTTTATAGTATTTAACAACAAGAGGTAGTCCTGGAGATCATCTAGCTGTGGCAGAGGCAGGCTTGCTGTTTATGTGACACAGTTCTGAATCCTCCTGGGTACGCAGACCACAGTCATGGTCATTGCATGTGACTGAATTCTAACCAGAGGATTGCAAGTGATTATGATAAGCTCACGTTCAAGGTCTGGCCCATAAAAAATCCCCCACACATAACTTTCTATGCTTTCTTTCCATACCAGCTGAGTGGAATGAAGAAGACACCTTGTCAGTTACACTCTGGAGCTGGATTCTACAGCCCACAAAATCCCATTCTTAAATATTCGATGATGTTTTTGAGCCAGTTGGTAAATTGTTGGCAGTCTGAAATTTACCATGGTGAGAATATTTACACCAAAGAAATCAGCAAATGCTACACATTAGGGCTGGCTTTTTTTTTTTTTTTTTCTTCTTCTTCTTCTTCTGTGGAGACATTGTTTACTAGCATATGACTGCCATTAGAATGGTTTTGTAATCCATAGGTGGAAGATGACACAGCCAAAATCTAAAAGGAACTTAGCCTCTTGTTCACTACTGGAAAAAAAGCCACCTGACCAGAAATACCTGTATTAGACTGTTATGAGAGTGAGAAACAGGGTGCCCAGATTTGCTGTGGACAGTCTCTGTGCCCACTTTCCCAGTCTAATTAATAGCATCCCCTTTCACTCACACAAGTGTCTTAATTTGCATAATAGTCACTCCAGCAAGATAAAAACTTTAAAAATTTCTTGAATTAAGCCACTGAAAATTTGAGGCTTATTTGTCACAGTCTTTGTAATTAATATCTTAACTAATACAATAGTTTAATCCCTTTGTTGTACAATAAAGACACTGATATTTGATCTTCATAGTAATCTTATGAAGAAAAGTAGTTATCTGATACACAAGAACACTTTCACGTATTTGTATAATAAGGCAGACAGAGTAAACTTGCCAAATTTGATAGAGGCAGAAGATTATAGATTCTCTTGACTTGGAATCTAGGGCTATTGACAATAGCTATCTCTAAATTCCCAATAGTTTTTTGAACATAATGTGTGACTTAGATACCATGATACATTTCTATTTAGGAAACTATTTCCGTTTGTACTTTCTCAGCACATAGTGATTGGAGAGAGGATAAGATGGTCCAGATGCATCCTGGGTGACCATATAAAATTTATTTAATGGAGTTGTTATATCTCCTGGGGGCATTTTGTTTCTCAGTCAGCATTTTGTTTTTGCTGCTTCAAAATGTTAACAAATTAAAATCATTTGGCTTGACATGAAATCCAACATCCCGAAGTTTTTTGCCTCTGGCAAGTATAATATAGAAAGGCCTATGACTATAATAAACAGTGCTGTATCTAAAATCAACCCGAATTATAGTTAAATTGACTTTGGGCATGCAAACTCATGCCTGGATATAAACATAAAACCTACACCAGTGTCCTTTCATAAAAGCCTCTGGATGCGAGAGGCTGGTTGAACACTGGTTAAAGAACAGAGTTTCTGTTGTCCATCTTAGTTTCTGGATTATTTCCACTGATTGGTTATGTCCAAACGCCTATGCCTTAATGTCATTATCTTATAGCCATTCAGTCAAAATCCTCAACAATCTGTTACCATTCTAAATTTTTCAATTTTAATTAACATTTAAACCAAATGTGTGCTTTTCATGTTGTGTAATTTGGTCCTCAGGAAACATATAAAGCAGATGTGGTTAGTATCACCATTAAGGAAACTGAGGTTCAGCAAAGGTAAGTAAAATATCTACAATCTTTTTTACGTTCTTGGTTATTACCATTATTAAAATGTATTGATAAATTATATCTTCAATTTAGAAAACAACAGAAACTAACTTCAAAACTTCTCTGAAAACAGAGATGCAAAACTCTTATTTTTTTTAAATGAGACCTCAGAAATTTAGGTCCTAGACAAGAATATTAGAAATAAACCTCACTGATGAATATAAATGCAAAAATTCTAAATAACATATTAGCAATCTAAATCTAACAATGTCTGATATGTCCTTAAACACAGTAAGGATTATTTCAGAAATATAAGAATTGTTTAATTTCAGAGTATTTAATAATATAATCTGTTTAAGCACATTAATGGAAGATAAAAAAACCATGATCGTATCAGTAGTTTCAAAAAAATTTTGATAAAAAATTTTTATTTTGATTTTATTATCATTCAAATTAAGACACTCCTGTGGGCGAAAGGGGGTGCTGTTAATTAGACTGGGGAAGTGGGAACAAATACTGTCCAAAGCAAACCATGGCACCCTATTTCTCACTGGCATAACAATCTAATACAGGTCAACAAAATTATGACAGAAACATTATTATGAACTATACAAACAACCAAAAACCTATCAAATAACAAATAATTCTTAGCAAACCAGAATAGTAGAGGATTTACCCGGCATTATGAAAGATGTTTACCCCAAAACTCTAGCATATAATATAGTATTTCACACCCCCAACATTATAAGTCAGATAACAAGAATCAGAGAGTATGTGGAAAAATCAGAATTCTCAAACACTGACAATAAAATCACTTTGGAAAGCAGTTTACCAATGTCTTATGAACTTCAAAATATACTTACACTAGGATCCACCAATATTAGTTCTAGATATGTATTTGACAATCCGTCATATGGGCCCAAGGATGTAAAGGATATATGCATGATTTCTAATAAAAAATACTGGGGGGGGGTGAAAATCCAAAGGTGGTGGACAGGTATATTATGATATATTCTTATAATATATTACTATTCAATAAATTATTTTGATTATAGTTATCTACAAGAATAAATCTCTAATACATACATTTAAGTGAAAAGATTAAGTTCCGTTCCTCCAAAAATCAAGCTACTGAAAGACATTCACAGTATAATGAAATATTATATAAAATATAAAAACAATGTGGACACAAAACATATAGTCAAAACATTAAAAACTGGACCAAAAATATATAAACCAACTTCAAAGTAGTAACTACTTAGTAGAGATATCCTTGGCATCTCATAAGATAGAGATAGGGACGTCAGGAGAATGTTTTGGAGAAGATAATATACTTTCCTTATTCAAAGAGGAGTTAATTAGACACAAGGTTGGTACAGACATGTCCGTGGAGAGAGTATCCCAGGTGAATGGAAAAGAATGAGAAAGATCTCAGAGACATAAACCATACAATATTCTCAGGAAATTCAAAGAAAGTCAATGAAAGGAAAGTAGGAAAGAACAGAAAGTACCAGCTCTGAGAGCTGGCTAAAGCAGAGTTCCTTTTTTACCCCCCAGTTCTATTGAGGTATAACTGACAAAACACATTGTGTAAATTTAAGGTGTACAATGTGATGACTTGATATACCTATGTATTGTGAAGTGATTACCACAGTAAATTTAAGTAGCAAGTTTCTGAAAAAAAAATAGTAACTACTATTAGAGACGGAGGCATTGGAGGATCTAACTCTACTTGTGATGTTTTATATTACCTAAAAAAAAAAAAATCTTAAGTGAAAGTTACAAAATAACAGTATTAATTCTTGATAGAGAATTTTTACATAAAATAATAAAATAAATTTTGTGCTATGAGTGACCATAAGCATTAGCTAAGTCCCTTGTTTTTAAGATATGGTGAAGACAATCGAGATAGTCGATGGACTGTAAGATCAGAGACACAGATAATAGCAGAACTAGAGAAAGGAATCCATGTTTCCTGACTCCAGTTCACTGTTCTTCCCATGGATTACACTGACTTTAATCAGAAAGATTGTGTGTGGTATTTTCATTTGATTTAACAAAAATATTTTTACATCTACTCATATTTTATTTTTCCTTCTGATAAAGTTTCCTGACATATCTCTTCTTCATTTGTTTCATTCTTCCCTATAATAAGTTTTTTGCACGTCTGGCTTTCCCACTGTGAGAGTTTCTAGTTGTCAGAGGCATATCTTGGTCATCTTTTTACTTCCATTCATCATAGTGTCTTGTGCACAAAAAACATTTAATGTGTGCTTCACGAATTGAATGCACTGGTTTATTCTTTCAAAAATTTGAGCAAATATGTTTTAAATATTTGTTTTATGTCATGCACTGTGGCATGCACTGGACTAATTGTCATCATAAAATAGATGAAGATTTTAATATTAAACTGAACATAGGCTCTAAAGAGTTAAATGTTCTTCTGTTGACATGCATCTTGAAGTTTCTGTGACTATCTCTAACCCATTTTGATAGGAATAATTTTAAACACATGAGAGCAGTAGATAATACTGGGCTTTTTAGTTAGAGTGACGAGCTAAATCTAAAGAGAAGCCAAGTATTCACATGATTACCCCTCAAATAATCAATTTATTTTTGCTGATTTTACAGCATGAAAGAGTTCAGAGAGCAGCAGAGAAAAACTGATCAATACTAATAAAGATGTTAAAAAAAAATAAAAAGAATGATGTGTAAACTCCACAAATAAAAAAAATTAAAAAAAAAGAAATCCTTCATGCCTTTTCTTCCAACATCTCCTTTAAAAATAGTTATAAGGTATATAAAAATAAGATACCAACAGCACTTAAACACCTACCTTAAGTTTTTTTTTTCCATGAGACTTTTCTGGGTAAGAAGAAGTAAGCACATTTCATCCTGTCTCTCCCATGAAATGCAGTTATGAAAACTGGACAGAATGCACAGAACAGCTATTTAAGATATGTGGAATTAAATAACAGTACAATGGGAAGAAGATTAGAATTCGAAGTACTATCAAACTATTGGTTAGTGTGTCTTTTTTTATCTTTAATATCCATGATCTCAACTGAACACACCCCAAAAAGACAGAAAGAGCTCCAGAAGTTCTCTACTTCTGGCTCAAACAGAGACAAAGTACCTCCTAATGGTCAAAACAAATGAGTGAAGCACCTCCATTTTTCTTTTCTTTTTCTCCATTCTCACACTCCAGCCCCAAACCAATCTGGCAATGGTGGCACCAACAGTGGCAGAAACAGGAGCCTATGGAGGCTAAAATTCTGAGCAAGCGTGACCTTCCTTTATAGGAAAAGCTGTCTTCCAAAGAGAATGGGACAAAACTCCATTGCCTTTTGGAGGCAATATCTCTGTCTCAGGTGCAGAGACAACCATGGGAAATGTGTGGCATATGAGGGTAAATAAACTTCCAGCTTTCTGGCTGGAGCACAGAAAAGCGGAGGCTCAAAGAATCATAAAGTATGAGGAGGAAGAAAAAGAGAAAGGGATTCATGAAAGTGACTCCATAGCACTGTTTATAAATTTTCAGCCGTACTCCCAAGCTGAACATGCATGGATCGGATCTTAAAAGCACTCCATAATCTTTGAGAACTGAACAATGGGACAGATCACCACCCAGGTCCCAGACTAGCCACTGAGTGGTCCACTCATGGAACAGATATACTTAACATTGCAAAACCTTTGAAAGTAGAACTGACATTGAAACCACACCACAAAAAAGAATAGTCAAAATCTGTGGCCTGAACCTAAATAGGTCAAGTGCCTGCTGAAAGATAAAAATAAATTTAAAGGTAACATTCCCTGTAGGATTTAAATAAGACCTAGAGTTTCATAAAACAATATTCAAAATGTTCAGGAGACAACCTAAAATTACTTGGCAAACAAATAATAGATGGCAACACTAAGAATACACAGATGCTGGAATTATCTGAAGAATTTAAAGTAGCTATTACAGATATGCTTCAATATTTTAGAGTTAATGCTCTTCAAACAAAAAAATATTGAAATCTCAGCAAAGAAAGAAACTATAAAGAAGAATCAAAGAATTTTAAGAACTGCGAAAAATAAATATTGAATTTTTTTAATGGTCAAGTGCAATAGCAAAAATTGAGATGTAGAGAAAAGAGTTTGTGAACTAGAAGATAGGTCAATAAAAATTATTCATTCAGAACAAATGAAAGGAAACCAATCCAAAAGAATGATCCTGTGAAACAGTAACAGAAAGCCTACTATCCATATCATTGTAGTCTAAGATAGAAAGAAAAAACGTGCAGTGCAGGAAAAAAATTTGAGGAAATAATGAGTGAAAACTTCACAATTCAGTGAAAGATGTGAACCTACTGATTTAAGTAGAGTGAGTCCCAAAATGGATAAATGCAAAGTAATCCATACACAAACACATAATAAAACTGCTGAAAACTAAAGACAAAGAAAAAAAAATCATGAAGGCAATTTTTTCTTAAAATGACATATTATCTAGAGGGGAACAATGATTCAAATGGCTTTGGATTTCTTGTAAGAAACTATACAGCCAAAAGGAAAAGGAACAGTATTTTTGAAGTGCTAAAAGAAAAGAACTATCAACCAAGAATTCCATAACCAGCAAAAATATTTCCAGAGATAAAAGTAAAATAAAGACATTCTCAGATGAAAGAAACTTAGAGAATTCACTGTCAGTATACTCTCTAAAAGAATTGCTAAAGGTAATTTTTCAAACAGAATTGAATGATAGCAGAAGGAAACTGGGAACATCAAGAATGAAGGAGGAATAGAAGAAACAGCTAACATTTGCTAAACAGAATTGAATATTCTTATTTTAGGTTTTACAAAATGTGTTTGCTGGTTAAAAGCAACATGTATAACATTACCTAATAAGATTTTCAAGATATAAAAGTTAACTGCAATATAGAAGAAGGATAGTTAAGGGACACAAAAAGTAGAAGTTTTCTACATTGCACATTAAATGACAAAATATTGGTCAAACAGACTGAAATTTTAATATGTGGTAATTTCTAGAATAAAACACTAAAAATACAAAGAGAAATAGTAAAAAAACAAAAATTCTAGATGCAAGCTAAAATTGAATATTAAAATGTATCCAAATAAATAAAAAGAAGGCAGAAAGGGGGAAAACAAAAGAACTGAAAAGAGATTAAACAAACAAAAAACAAATTAAAAATGGAAGACTTTGAAATATGCCAACAATTATATTAAATATAATTTGGAATATCATTTAAATATAGAGATTGTCATAATCAATTTTAAAATGACCAAAAGGAAAACTTTCACATAGTGACTATATGAAAGTTAGATAAGTAGACTTCAGAGCAAAGAAAATGACCAGGGATAAAAATGGACATAATATCATGATAAAAGTCAATTCACAAAAGAGACAAATTTTTAAACGTGTATGCAAACAACAACAGTTTCAAAATACATGCTATAAAAACTGACAGAAGAAATCAAAGGGGAAATCAAAAAATACCTAGAAACAAATGACAATGGAGACACGACGATCCAAAACCTATGGGATGCAGCAAAAGCAGTTCTAAGAGGGAAGTTTATAGCAATACAAGCCTACATCAAGAAACAGGAAACATCTCGAATAAACAACCTAACCTTGCACCTAAAGCAATTAGAGAAAGAAGAACAAAAAAAACCCAAAGCTAGCAGAAGGAAAGAAATCATAAAGATCAGATCAGAAATAAATGAAAAAGAAATGAAGGAAACAATAGCAAAAATCAATGAAACTAAAAGCTGGTTCTTCGAGAAGATAAACAAAATTGATAAACCATTAGCCAGACTCATCAAGAGAAAAAGGGAGAAGACTCAAATTAATAGAATTAGAAATGAAAAAGAAGTAACCACTGACACTGCAGAAATACAAAGGATAATGAGAGATTACTACAAGCAACTCTATGCCAATAAAATGGACAACCTGGAAGAAATGGACAGATTCTTAGAAATGTACAACCTGCCGAGACTGAACCAGGAAGAAATAGAAAATATGAACAGACCAATCACAAGCACTGAAATTGAAACTGTGATTAAAAATCTTCCAACACACAAAAGCCCAGGACCAGATGGCTTCACAGGCGAATTCTATCAAACATTTAGAGAAGAGCTAACACCTATCCTTCTCAAACTCTTCCAAAATATTGCAGAGGGAGGAACACTCCCAAACTCATTCTACGAGGCCACCATCACCCTGATACCAAAACCAGACAAAGATGTCACAAAGAAAGAAAACTACAGGCCAATATCACTGATGAACATAGATGCAAAAATCCTCAACAAAATACTAGCAAACAGAATCCAACAGCACATTAAAAGGGTCATACACCATGATCAAGTGGGGTTTATTCCAGGAATGCAAGGATTCTTCAATATACGCAAATCAATCAACGTGATACATCATATTAACAAATTGAAGGAGAAAAACCATATGATCATCTCAATAGATGCAGAGAAAGCTTTCGACAAAATTCAACACCCATTTATGATAAAAGCCCTGCAGAAAGTAGGCATAGAGGGAACTTTCCTCAACATAATAAAGGCCATATATGACAAACCCACAGCCAACATTGTCCTCAATGGTGAAAAACTGAAACCATTTCCACTAAGATCAGGAACAAGACAAGGTTGCCCACTCTCACCACTATTATTCAACATAATTTTGGAAGTGTTAGCCACAGCAATCAGAGAAGAAAAAGAAATAAAAGGAATCCAAATCGGAAAAGAAGAAGTAAAGCTGTCACTGTTTGCAGATGACATGATACTGTACATAGAGAATCCAAAAGATGCTACCAGAAAACTACTAGAGCTAATCAATGAATTTGGTAAAGTAGCAGGATACAAAATTAATGCACAGAAATCTCTTGCATTCCTGTATACTAATGATGAAAAATCTGAAAGTGAAATTAAGAAAACACTCCCGTTTACCATTGCAAGAAAAAGAATAAAATATCTAGGAATAAACCTACCTAAGGAGACAAAAGACCTGTATGCAGAAACTTATAGGACACTGATGAAAGAAATTAAAGATGATACAAACAGATGGAGAGATATACCATGTTCTTGGATTGGAAAAATCAACATTGTGAAAATGACTCTGCTACCCAAAGCAATCTACAGATTCAATGCAATCCCTATCAAACTACCACTGGCATTTTTCACAGAACTGGAACAAAAAATTTCACAATTTGTATGGAGACACAAAAGACCCCGAATAGCCAAAGCAATCTTGAGAACGAAAAATGGAGCTGGAGGAATCAGGCTCCCTGACTTCAGACTATACTACAAAGCTACAGTAATCAAGACAGTTTGGTACTGGCACAAAAACAGAAATATAGATCAATGGAACAGGATAGAAAGCCCAGAGATAAGCCCACGCACATATGGTCACCTTATCTTTGATAAAGGAGGCAAGCATATACAGTGGAGAAAAGACAGCCTCTTCAATAAGTGGTGCTGGGAAAATTGGACAGGTACATGTAAAAGTATGAAATTAGAGCACTCCCTGACACCATACACAAAAATAAACTCAAAATGGATTAAAGACCTAAGTGTAAGGCCAGACACTATCAAACTCTTAGAGGAAAACATAGGCAGAACACTCTATGACATAAATCACAGCAAGATCCTTTTTGACCCACCTCCTAGAGAAATGGAAATAAAAACACAAATAAACAAATGGGACCTAATGAAACTTAAAAGGTTTTGCACAGCAAAGGAAAACATAAACAAGACGAAAAGACAACCCTCAGAATGGGGGAAAATATTTTCAAATGAAGCAACTGACAAAGGATTAATCTCCAAAAGATACAAGCAGCTCATGCAGCTCAATATCAAGAAAACAAACAACCCAATCCAAAAATGGGCAGAAGACCTAAATAGACATTTCTCCAAAGAAGATATACAGATTGCCAACAGACACATGAAAGAATGCTCAACATCATTAATCATTAGAGAAATGCAAATCAAAACTACAATGAGGTATCATCTCACACCGGTCAGAATGGCCATCATCAAAAAATCTAGAAACAATAAATGCTGGAGAGGGTGTGGAGAAAAGGGAACACTCTTGCACTGTTGGTGGGAATGTAAATTGATACAGCCACTATGGAGAACAGTATGGAGGTTCCTTAAAAAACTAAAAATAGAACTACCGTACGACCCAGCAATCCCACTACTGGGCATATACCCTGAGAAAACCATAATTCAGAAAGAGTCATGTACCAAAATATTCATTGCAGCTCTGTTTACAATAGCCAGGACATGGAAGCAACCTAGGTGTCCATCATCGGATGAGTGGGTAAAGAAGATGTGGCACATATATACAATGGAATATTACTCAGCCATAAAAAGAAATGAAATGGAGGTGTTTGTAATGAGGTGGATGGAGTTAGAGTCTGTCATACAGAGTGAAGTAAGTCAGAAAGAGAAAAAGAAATACAGTATGCTAACACATATATATGGAATCTAAGGGAAAAAAAAAAAAAAAGGTCATGAAGAACCTAGTGGCAAGATGGGAATAAAGACAGAGACCTACTAGAGAATGGACTTGAGGATATGGGGAGGGGGAGGGGTGAGATGTGACAGGGTGAGAGAGTGTCATGGACATATATACACTACCAAATGTAAAATAGATAGCTAGTGGGAAGCAGCCGCATAGCACAGGGAGATCAGCTCGGTGCTTTGTGACCACCTAGAGGGGTGGGATAGGGAGGGTGGGAGGGAGGGATATGCAAGAGGGAAGAGATATGGGAACATATGTATATGTATAACTGATTCACTTTGTTATAAAGCAGAAACTAACACACCATTGTAAAGCAATTATACTTCAATAAAGATGTTTAAAAAAAATACAATAAAAAATAAAAAATAAAAATAAAATAAAAAAAAAAAACTGACAGAACCGAAAGGAGGAATGATAAATTCATGATTGTCGAAGATTTCAATATTTCTCTCCCAGTAATCAAGAGAAATAGTAGGAAAAAATCAGTAAAGGCACAGAAGAACTGAACAGTACTATGAATCAACTGGGTCGGACTGATATTTATATAACATTCTGTACAAAGGCAGAATATACATTCTTTTTAAGTGAGGATAGAAAAGTTACCTAGATAGATAATAATCTTGGTCAAAAAACAGTCTTACTAAATTTATAATTTAAATCATACAAAGTATTTTCTCTGGCCATAGTTGATTTAGATTGGAAATAAAAATACAAAAATAAAAGGGAAATACACAAAAATATGAAAATTAAACTACACACTTTTAAATAACCCATGGGTCAAGGAAGTTTCAAGGGAAGTGATAACATACTTTGAACTGAATAAAAATGAATATACAACTTATCAAATTTGTGGGCTGCAGCTAAAGCAATGCTAGGGAAAAAAGTATACATAAAATTCTTATAGTAGAAAGGAAGTCTCATATCAGTAATATAAGATTCTATGTTTAAAAGAACAGCAAAACATACCCAAAGTAGGCAGAAGAAAGAAAATAAAGATAAGAGTAAAACTCAATAAACAAAGAAAATCAATGGACTCAAAGGTTGGTTATTTGAAAATATCAATAAAATTGATAAATCTATAGCAATATTGATGAAGAAAAAGGAAGACAAAAATTATCAGCATCAGAAATGAAAGGTGGGATACCAATACATGTCCTGCAGACATTAGACAGTTAATAGGGAATACTACCATCAATTCTTTGCATGTAAATTCAACAACATAGACCAACTAATTCATCAAAAGCCACAAATTCCAAAACTCACACATGAAATAGATAACAAACAGTATTGTAACTGTTAAAGAGATTGAATTTGTAGTTTAAAATATTCTGAAAAAGAAATCTCCAGGCCCAGATGGTCTTACTGGTAAATTCTGCCAAACATTTAAAAAATTAACACCAGTTCTACACCTCTTTCATAAAATAGAAGAGGGAACACCATATGAGATCTGGACTTCTCTGATTCTAAAACTAGACAAAGACAATAAAAAAAAAATCCTACAACACATTACCTCACAATATAGAGAAACTCTTCAAAAAGTTCTGCAAAACGAACCTCTTCAAAAATTATCAGCAAATAAAGGAACTTCTCTAAGAGAAAAAGAAAAGGCCACTACTAGAAACAAGAAAAGTAAAATGCAAAAGCTTACCAGTAAAGGCAAACATGAAGTAAAGGAAGGAAATCATCTGCACACAAATATGATATCAAAACCAGCAATTGTGAAGAGAGCACAAATGCAGGATATTGGAAAGGCATTTGAAATTAAAAGACCAGCAACTTACAACAATCTTGTTCATATATAGACGGCTATATCAAAACCTCATGGTAACCACAAACCAAAAATCTGCAACAGATATAAACAAAAAGAAAAAAGAATTGAAACACAACACTAAAGTTAGTCATCATATTACAAGAGAAAAGAACAAAAGAGGAAGGGAAGAAAAAAGACCTACAAAAACAAATCCAAAACAACTAAGAAAATGGCAATAGCAACATACATATCGATAATTATCTTAAATGTAAATGGATTAAATGTTTCAACCAAAAGATATAGACTGACTGAGCAGATATACAAACAAGACCCATACATATGCTGTCTACAAGAGACCCACTTCAGATCTAGGGACACATACAGACTGAAAGTGAGGGGATTCAAAAAGGTATTCCATGCAAATGAAAATCAAAAGAAAGCTGCAATAGCAATACTCATATTAGACAAAAATGAACTTTAAGATAAAGACTGTTATAAGAGACAAAGAAGGACACTACATAATGATCAAGGGATCAAACCAAGAAGAAGATATAACAATTGTAAATATATATGCACCCAACATAGGAGCAGCCCAATATATACAGCAAATACTAACAGCCATAAAAGGAGAAATTGACGGTAACACAATAATAGTGGGGGATTTTAACACCCCATTTTCATCAGTGGACAGATCATCCAGACAGAAGATAAATAAGGAAACACAGGCCTTAAATGACACAGTAGACCAGGTGGACTTAATTGATATTTATAGAGTATTCCATCCAAAAGCAGCCAAACACACATTCTTCTAAGTGCACATGGAACTTTCTCCAGGATTGATCACACGCTGGGCCACAAAGTGAGCCTCGGTAAATTTAAGAAAATTAAAATCATATCAAGCATCTTTTCTGATCACAATGTTATGAGATTAGAAATCGATTACAGGGGAAAAAAAACTGTAAAAAACACAAACACGTGGAGACTAAACAATATGCAACAAAACAACCAATGGATCACTGAAGAAGTCAGAGAAGATCAAAAAATTACCTAGAGAAAAATGACAATGAAAGCACTACAATCCAAAACCTATGGGACGTGACAAAAGCAGTTCTGAGAGAGAAGTTTATAGCAATACAATCTTACCTCAGCAAACAAGAAAAATCACAAATAAACAACCTAAACTTACACCTAAAGGAATTAGAGAAAGAAGAACAAACAAAACCCAAAGTTAGCAGAAGGAAAGAAATCATAGATCAGAGCAGAAATCAGTGAAATAGAGATGAAGGAAACAATAGCAAAGACCAACGAAACTAAAAGCTGGTTTTTTGAAAAGATAAACAAAATTGAAAACCTTTAGGCAGACTCATCAAGAAAAAAAGGGAGAAGATTCAAATCAATAAATGAAAAAGGAGACGTTACAGCAGACACCACAGAAATACAAAGTATCATAAGAGACTACTATAAGCAACTATATGCCAAGAAAATAGACAACCTGGAAGAAATGTACAAATTCTTCTTAGAATTCTTAGAAGTACAACCTTCCAAGACTGAACCAGGAAGAAATAGAAAATATGAACAGACCAATCACAAGTACTGAATTTGAAACTGTGATTTAAAAACTCCCAACAAACAAAAGCCCAGGACCAAATGGCTTCACAGGTGAATTCTATCAAACATTTAGAGAAGAGTCAACACCTATCCTTCTGAAACTATTCCAAAAAATTGCAGAGGAATACTCCCAAACTCATTCTATGAGACTACCATTACTCTGATACCAAAACCAGACAAAGATACCACAGAAAAAGAAAATTACAGGCCAATATCACTGATGAATATAGATGCAAAAATCCTCAACAAAATACTAGCGATCCAAATCCAACAACACATTAAAAGGATCATACACAGTGATCAAGTGGGATTTATCTCAGGGATGCAAGATTTTTCAGTATCTGCATATCAATCAGTGTGATACACCACACCAACAAATTGAAGAATAAAAACCATAGATCATCTCAATAGATACAGAGAAAGCTTCTGAAAATGTTCAACACCATGTATGATAAAAAAATCTCCAGGAAGTGGGAACATACCTCAACATAATAAAGGCCATCTACAACAAACCTTAGCTAACATCATACTCAATGGTGAAAAGCTTCAAGCATTTCCTCTGAGATCAGGAACAAAACAAGGATGTCCACTTTCACCACTTTTATTCAATATAGTTTTGGAAGTCCTAGCCATGGCAATCAGAGAAGAAATAAAAGGAATTCAACTTGGAAAAGAAGTAAAACTATCCCTGTTTGCAGATGACATGATACTATACATAGAAAATACCAAAGATGCTACCAGAAAACTATTAGACCTCGTCAGTGATTAAGTTGCAGGATACAAAATTAATACACAGAAATCTTTTGCATTTCTATACACTAACAATGAAAGATCAGAAAGAGAAATTAAAGAAACAATCCCATTTAGCATCACATCAAAAAGAATAAAATACCTAGGAATAAACCTACCTAAGGAGACAAAAGACCTGTACTCTGAAAACTATAAGACCCTGATGAAAGAAATTGAAGATGACACAAACAGATGGAAAGATATACCCTGTTCATGCATTGGAAGAATCAATATTGCCAAAATGACTATACTACCCATGGCAATCTACAGATTCAATGCAATCCCTATCAAATTACCAATGGCATTTTTCACAGAACTAGAACAAATAATCTTAAAATTTGTATAGAGACACAAAAGACTCCAAATAGCCAAAGCAATCTTGGGAAAGAAAAACAGAGCTGGAGGAATCAGGCTCCCTGACTTCAGACTATAGTACAAAGCTACAGTCATTAAAACAGTATGGTACTGGCACAGAAACAGAAATACAGATCAATGGAACAGGACAGAAAGTCCAGAAATAAACCCACAAACCTATGGTCAATTAATCTATGACAAAGGAGGCAAGACTATACAATAGAGAAAAGATAGTCTCTTCATTAAATGGTGCTGGGAAAACTGGACAGCTATATGTGAAAAAAAATGAAATTGGAACATTCTTTAACACCATACACAAAAATTAATTCAAAAAAAAAATTAATTCAACATGGATTAAAGACCTAAGTGTTAGAACTGGATACTATAAAACTCTTAGAGGAAAACATAGGCAGAACACTCTTTGACATAAATCACAGCAATATCTTTTCTGATCCACCTCCTAGAGTAATGGAAATAAAAACAAAAATTAAAAAGTGGGACCTAATTAAACTCAAAAGCTTTTGCATAGCAAAGGAAACCATAAATAAAACAAAAAGACAACCCCACAGAATGGGAGAAAATGTTTGCAAAAATTTCAACCGACAAGGGATTAGCCTCCAAAATTTATAAACAGCTCATGTGGCTCAATATCAAAAAAACAACACAATCCAAAAATGGGCAGAAGATCTAAATAGACATTTCTCCAAAGAAGACATCCAGATGGCCAAGAAGCACAAGAAAAGATGCTCACCATCGCTAAGTACTAGAGAAATACAAATCAAAACTACAATGAGGTATCACCTCACACGGGTCAGAATGGACATCATCAAAAAAGTCTACAAACAATAAATGCTGGAGAGGGTATGCAGAAAAGGGAACCCTCCTACACGGTTGCCGGGAATGTAAATTGGTGCCGCCACTATAGAAAACAGTATGGAAGTTCCTAAAAAACTAAAAATAGAGCTAACATATGATCCAGCAATTCCACTCCTGGACATATATCTGGAAAAGATGAAAACTCTAATTCAAAAAGATATATGCATCCCAATGTTCATAATGGCACTATTTACAATAGCCAAGACATGAAAGCAACCTAAGTGTCCAATGTCATATGAATAGATAAAGAAGATGTGGTATATATACACAATGGAATACTACTCAGCATCAACAAAATGAAATAATGCCATTTGTAGCAACATGGATGGACCTAGAGATTATCATACTAGATGAAGTAAGTCAGACAGAGAAAGACAAATGTTATATGATATCACTTATATGTGAAATCTAAAAATATGATACAAATGTACTTATTTATAAAACAGAAGTAGACTCGTAGACATAGAAAACAAACATGGTTACCAAAGGGGAAGGGGGGAGGGATAAATTAGGAGTTTGGGATTAACATATACATACTACTATATATAAAAAAGATAAGCCACAAGTATCTACTGTATAGCACAGGGAAGTATATTCAATATCTTATAATAACCTACAATGGAAAAGGATCTGAAAAAATATATATATATATATAACAGAATCAGTTTACTGTACATCTGAAACATTGTAAATCAACTACACTTCAATTTTTAAAAAAAGAATAAGCAGCAAGACGGTCTTTTAAAGGCTAGTTTGCTTAAAACCCTTTCACATATATGATAAAGTTTGCTCTTAAAATAGCTCAAGAGTATAAAAACTGCCCCATGATCAAAAATCAAACTGCCCCATGATAAAAAATATCTCCCATGATCCACATGATCCACAGTTGGTTAGTAACAGAAGAGCATCCAATTCTGGATCACTCCAAGTTCAATTACTTTTCTCTCAAATCATCAAAATGAATCTTACATAGTGGTAGAGAATGTGACCAGGTGATATGATTTCAAGTCCTTTTCATTGCCCAAATTCACCATTTTTTACTGGCTTCTGAAATGTCACTGGCAAGAACTTTCTTCTCTTAACCTAAATCTTTGACTCTATTTGATATGAGTGCCTGAAATGTAAACAACATTTTAAGCCATCATAAGTAATTCACATCTTAGTGACAAGGAAAGATCTGAGACCAATGCCAATGATAAAATGGATTTTATATATTATTTATGTATTATCTAGTGGGGCATACATTTAAAAAAATTTTTTTAACACTTTTTAAAAAATTTTTATTTATTTATGGCTGCATTGGGTCTTCATTGCTGTGTGCAGGCTTTCTCTCGTTGCGGCAAGTGAGGGCTACTCTTCATTGCGGTGCATGAGCTTCTCATTGCAGTGGCTTTTCTTTTTGTGGAGCATGGGCACTAGGCGCTCAGGCTTCAGTAGTTGTGGCACATGGGCTCAGTAGTTGTGGCTCGCGGGCTCTAGAGCGCAGGCTTAGTAGTTGTGGTGCACGGGTTTAGTTGCTCTGCGGCATGTGGGATCTTCCTGGACCAGGGCTCGAACCTGTGTCCCCTGCATTGGCAGGTGGATTCTTTTCACTGCGCCACCAGGGAAGTCCCAAGTGTGACATACATTTGCATCAGCCTAATCAATGCATTTACTCCTGTAACAAATTTACATGAAAATCTAAGATATAAAGAAAAGACTTCTGATAAGTGTGGAAAATGAGCAAAGGGAGTTAGTTTTATGTTTCAATAATTTAATGTCATCAAATTCTGAAAACCTGATGTATTATCTCTGCAACAGGGTTATAATTACCAGGTTATTAGTTACTCTTATAAATGGAAAATTTTAAATAACAGCTGAATGTTTAGATGGTATTGATCACTTTTGAGCAATCAAAAGGAAAAGGCCATATGATATGAGTGTAATGATGACAGACAGTGCTAACTTCCCATTTTTGCCAGGGTTGTTCCCTTTCTTTTCATCTCTATAATCAAGGCTGCAGTTACACAGCTTGGTGTTCATTGGGTTACTCTGAGCATTAAATAACTAAAGTTCTCAATAAAATGCCAGCTATAGGAAATGGTAAAAGTACTAATTTATAATCAGATGTTAATATGTCAAAATGCATGTTGTAATAATGAAAAATTACTAAACATAGCAAAGCCAAGGAACTAAAGCAGGAGAGGTAGAATGTTTAAAAATCCTTAAAATAAAAAAAAGGCAAAAAAAAAAAAGCCCAGAATTAGTGGCATAAATAGACATCAGATAGTTGACGGTAGATGTAAGTCCTTATAACAGCAATTGTATTAAATGTAAAATAACTAAATAGTTGAATTAATAGACAATGATTATCAAACTACGTTTTTAAAAAGTCCCTCCATCGTACTTTGGAGTTCTGCAGAAGCAGAAACTGTGCTGAGGAACCAACTGCAAGTAGTTTATTGGAAGATGCAGGGAACATGAGTAGGAGAGGAAGATGTGATACAGGGAAGGCAAGGCAGCCTTTAAAGTGGATGCTATTAAGCCAGCTACAAAAGGACATGATTGGTGCTTAATCCAGTGAGGAAATCCTAGAATGTAGTGCAAAATGCATAACCTTGCCACAGGTCAAGGGAGCTGAAGTATTCATACTCCCACACCTGTCAGTCATTGGCTAAAGACTGCCTCTGGGGAGTGTTAACTCTCAGGTACTTCCTGACACCTGTGTCTATGGACAAAGCGGGTGCTGCAGCCTAAGGGTAGCCCTCAAAAAAAGATGCAAGTGCTGGCTGTTGGAAGATAGGCTGGCATGCACAGAAATGGTAGAGTGATCCAAGGGAACATGGATGGAGCATATACAGCATCTGCTATAACAACTACAATACATGCATCTTACCTCTTAGGATACAAAATGGTTGAAAGCAAAAGGTTGAAAAAACCTCTCTCTCAGAGAAACAATGAGAAGGAAGCTGTTGTGGCTATATAGCTGTATTAATATCAGATAAAATAGAATTTAAAGCAAGAAGAACTACCAGAGAAAAGAAGACTATTTCATAACAATAAAAAAAAAAGTCTACTGGAGGATACAACAATTCTAAATTTATATGCTTCCAGTTACACAGCTTCACAATATATAAAGTAATTTAGGACAACAGGAGAAATATACAAATCACTGCCAGAGGTTTTAACAACTCTTTTAGTAGCTAACAGAACCAACAGATAAAAAACACAGAATATTTGAATAATATAATTAATAAATTTGAGGTGACACACATATAACATGACACCAAATAACTATAGAGTCTATAATCATTTCATGTAGAAACAAAATATATTTAAAAATTCTTTACATGGCTGGCCTTAAAGAAAGTCTCATTAAATCTCAAAAGTCATATACAGTATGTTCTCTGAACACAGTAGAATTTAAAAACTAATAAAAATAACTAGAAAAAAATCTTAAATGTTCTAAATATGAATCCCCTTTCAAAAAGTTGATAGATCAAAGAAATCACAATAAAAATTAGAAAATATTTGGCTAAAATGGTCATAAAAATATGGCATATGGAAATACGTGAGAAACAGTTAAACTCATGGGAAGTGGTTATAGCCTTAAAAGTATATATTAAAAATGAAGAAATGCTAAAAATCAAGAAGCCATCACAAGGATATAGAAAAGGAATAGCAAATAAAATCTAAAGGAAATACAAGGAAGGAAATAAAGAGCAGAAATTAATGAAATAAGAAAACACCCAATCAAGAAGACCAGCAAAGGCATTTCCAAAAGCCCATTTGAAGTTGGTGGTTATAAATATAATGTCAGTGTGAATGTATATTTTCCATTAAATCCAGTTTCTCAACTGCAGGTAATGAGCAAATGAAGAGTTGTCTTTACCTAATGTTGCTGTTTTTCCAAAAAAGAACTGAAAGACGAGAATGACAAGGAGACGGAAGATGGTATATAAAAGGGAGTTCTGGTACTGAGACCATTATAGCTAAAGCTGGTAAGAATAATATAAAGAAATGGAGGGGGTGGTAAAGGATGTAATTAACATCAATGGATTGAAAGAAGATGGTGGTGTGAACGTGGAGGGGCTTCAGACTGAGTCATGAACGGAATGGAGTAGTTTTTACTAATGTTGTTTTTTGTGTCATGACTGGGAATACACCGAGTCACAGTGAAAGGGTTTGATGGCTCAGAGTAAAGGTATGAGATTTGGCCAAAAGTACAGAATACTTAGAATTATAAAGAGTTAAATGTTCATAAGGAAATAATCACTTCCATAATCACTGTAACTTCAGCCATGAATTGTACAAGGTAAAAATCTCAGATAACATTGAAAAAGAATATATATGTATATATGTGTATATATTTACATAACTGAATCACTTTGCTATATAACAGAAACTAACACAACATTGTAAGCCAACTATACTTTAATAAAAAAAGGCAAAAATAAAATCTCAGATAACACAGACATCCTTTATATTTACTCCCCCAACCCTTTTACATATATCCTAAGGATTTTATGGGACATATCTGTGGCTTCTTCCAAATGTATATTAGCAGTGCCCCTTTCAAGTAGTCTTTATGAAATCTTCTAACTTAATGACTGACTACAAGGTTCCCTTTCCCTTCTCTGTTTAGCTTCTCAATGTCTCATTTTCTATACCTGAAAGTTCATGAGCATGATTTGCTTTCATTTTTAAAAAGGCTTCCTAAAAAATACTGAATAAGACTTCAAAATAATTGTTATTTATTGCCACCATAAGATGTAGTAAAAACACTTTTCAAAAAACAACCATTGGTGGTCTTATCTTGTGCACTGGCTAATGATATTCCTGGATTTATTCACTCATTCACGCAATAAATATTTGAGCTCCTTTTATACAACAGGTCATTTTCTAGATAATAAGGGGTAACAGTGAATAAAACAGACCAGAGTCATGTTCATATGATTATATTTTAATTGGAAGAGACCCATGATAAAAATAAATAAAAGTCAGTGGAGTTGAGTGCTATAACTAAAAGTTAAAGAAAGATAAAGGGATAGACGAAAGAGTTAGTGTCTTCTTTTAGATAAGGTGGTTGAAAAAGACCTCACCGAAGAGGCAACTTTAGAATAGAGACCAAAATAAAATGAGGTAGTAAGTCATGTAGATAAGGAGGAGCTTGTAGGTCAGAGAAGGGTCCCCAGGAGATGCAAAGACCTGAGACAGAAACGTGGCTCACTGTGTAATGAATGGAAAGGAAGCTAGTATGGCTGGTACAGTGAGCTCAGGGGTGAGTGTTAGGAATAAGGTAAGAGAAGAGAAATTGGAGTCT
Source organism: Eubalaena glacialis (assembly GCF_028564815.1). Lineage (NCBI taxonomy): Eukaryota > Metazoa > Chordata > Mammalia > Artiodactyla > Balaenidae > Eubalaena > Eubalaena glacialis. The sequence continues at coordinate 41,953,841 of NC_083729.1, forward strand.
GGATAAATAAATCATATATGACCTTGAGGTTAAGGAGTTTGCAATTTATTCTGGGGGAGCTGGAAAAGTTTTGGAAAATTTTGAACAGAGGAGTGACTTGATTATTATTGCATTTTTTAAAGAACTGCTCTGGCTTCTTGGAGAGATTAGATTGTAAGGGGACAAAAATGAAAGGACAGGGACCAGTTAGAAAGCTTTTGCAGTAGTTCAATTGAGATAATATCTTGGTATCAGGAGAGGTATGAAAAGTAATGGGATCCTAGCTATATTTCAAAGAACAGAAATTGTTTGGCCACCAAACTGAACTGGGATTGTGAGAAGAGAGGAGGAATTGAGAGAGAAGGAGAACAATCAAAGATAACTCTTAAGTCTTTTGGCCTTGAGCTACTGGGTAAACAGAATTTCCTTTCACTAAAATGGGGATAATTCTGAGAAAAGCAGAGTAAAAGACTCGAGGTTTTGGTAGATTGAATTTGAGATGTCTATTATCAATTCAGGTGTAGAGATTGAATGAGTCTGAATATCATTGGAAAGATCGGGGCTCAAGATGATATTGAAAACAACTAGACTTGAACACAACAGAAAGAAAAATCTGATCATTGAGACTTGGGGAACTGTGATATTTAGAGGTTATAAAGGTAAGCAGATTTACCAAAGGAGACTGGGAAGGAACAGTGAGAGTGTGGGGGAGGGAGGACATACTGTCCTGGAGGCTAAAGAAAGTATTCAAGAAGGAATGATCAAGCATGGTCTTTGCTATTATGCAATCAAATAAAATGAAGATTACAAATAAGTCAGTGGAATTGGCAACGTGAAGTTTATTGGTGACAGAAGATTTAGTGAGTTAGTGGGAACAAAAACTTACTGGAGTAAGTTCAAGAAAGAAATAAAGGAGAGAAAACAGAGACAGTGAACATAGACAAGATTTTTGAGGACATTTTCTCTAAAATGGAGCAGAAAAATGGGGTATCCACATAGAGATATGGGAGCAAGATAATTTTTTAAATAAAAGGCCGATAAGAATAATCAAGTAGGAAGGGGACAATCAATTCTTCAGGAGGGAAAAGGAACAACTGCAGGAACAATGTTCTTGACTAGGTCAGAAGAAATGTCATTCACTGCACAAATGGAGAAATGGACATCAAATAGGATAATGAAGAGTCATTCATTCTAACTGGAGTAAGGCAGGGTATACGGGTTCAGATACAGGTAGGGAGTTTTAATGTTGTACCTAGGTAAGCATTCCTTCCTTATTCTTTGTCTTTTAGCAGTAAAATATGAGTCAAGGACATCAGCTCAGAATGGAGAGGGAATTTTATAAGTTTGAGGAATGAGAAGATATGAAACATTTGTCTCAGGAAGTGAGAGAATCAATTTACTCGGGAAATAGAGGATTCCTAGGCAACCCTGATGACCCACTTGAAGTTGTAGTTGTGAATTTAAAGTGAGATCAGTCAAACTGGATATTTGTTTTTCTCCAGCCATATTATAGGTAGTAGGTAGGTGGGAAGTTAAATATAACTTAGTGTTGAGGTCTTGCCAAGTTGATATGACTGAAAAGAGAAAGGGGAAACTAAACTGAGAGCGATGCCTGTGATTGGCCTATTAAAACAAAGCCAGTCATGGAAGAATGTGAGGAAATGAGTAAATCAAAGAGCTAAAGTGGGACTGTCAATGGATTGGAGCTCACAGTGGCGGATCAAAAATGGAGGAATGAGCTGTAAACATGGTAGTCTATGCAATGCTTGAAATTGAGATTTTAAAGAATGTAGCTACTGCAAATGATGATATCTATGGTTGGATCATAGAAATGGGTAGCTGATATATACCCATTTATATTACTGTACATCAACTATAATATTAATATTACTGTACATCAACTATACTTCAATAAAAATAAAATAAACTTCAAAAAAATGGGTAGCTGATATGGGTTAGAAGACAAGATAATTGGAGGTAAGGAGACCCAGGATATGGGAGAGATCATTCTGTGATGGAAGAGGATTAAGCGGGTAGTAAAATCTTCAACAAAGAGTGGGAGCACTCCCCAAAAGGACAGCAGAAGATTGCAGTAAAGGTTAGTGCTGGTTATTATCTGATTATATGCATTCCAATGGAACTGGCATATATGGGAATTAGGAAGAAAAACTGTCTGAAAGGAGTTGTGAAGAGCAAGCAGGTTATCTACTCAACCTCTATGTCCAGTGGCACATGGAGTGAGAGAAAATACAGCCACTATTCAAAATACAAGGGCAAATAGCGCCTTCAAAGAAGAGCTAAATTTTAATTCAAGCAAGAAGTGAAACTGAACCTTAAAAGAAGAAGAGGAAGAAACAAAGGGCTTTATTAATGAGAGAGCCTGCATTATGGAGAAAGAATTTGGAGCATCAAGCCTGAATGTATGATCATGTCAGAGTAGAAGGCTGTACAAAACTTATGGAGTTGAGTGTCTAGGTAATGAAGGGTGAACATTGAATCTTATGCTTTTAAAGTCCAGAAGGGACTGTGTTTTGAAGGACTAAAGGGAATGATAGGATTAGTCCTGATTGCCTCTGGGAGGAAGGTGGATAATTAATTCAATTATATACTATTTAATGGGTGACTGGTTTTAGGCATTTTGATGTCGGTATTCCTTGCACAGGAGATAGCGGTTGCCTTGCCAGGAGTGATGCAGCACAGGGAGAATGATTTTAAAGAGAGTCCTCTCCTTTAATGTATCTTTGACTTAACTGTTTTCCTGTAACCAATGTGACCTCAGCTCATTAAATTTTAAAATTAATGTATATCCCAAAGAGAAGTGTTCTAAATAAAATGACCAAAGAAGACATTGAATGCTTTCCAAATTCCAAACTGAAGAAAATCTTAATACTTCTGTTTCTAATGCCAGTTTGGCCAAAGGAGTAATAGATTTGTTCACCATGTTTCCTCTATATTCCCTTGGTTTTCTAAGATAATTTCTAACGAAGCTCCTTGAAATAATTTGGCCTCAAATTAAAGTGAAAAAATCACTTGACATTTCCAAAGCAACCTAGAAGCTTTTAATTCATGTTCTCTCTACCTTTGCCTTTTTTCTTTACTTTCTTTCTTTTTTTTTCTCTCTCTTTGAAGATGACAATGATTGAGATTTTCTGATTTTGAAACTTTACCCTAAGACTCTACTCTGTTGTTGTTCTGGTCTTTGTTTCAAAGGTTAGACATTTAAATTAAGCATCCTAATCAATTTAAAGCTTCTGATCCCTGGAGGAAAAAATACTGTTTTTATGAAAAATCATCAAGAGTTTAAGAACTAAGAATGAGGAAATCGATGATTAAAAAGACAACTTTGAGCAACTAGGACTTTCAGTTAACTTGGAGTAGCACTCATGAACTTAAAGCACCTCCAATCATTTGTATCTTGATGTTCTCCAGGGACAAGGTGATCATCACAGAGCAGTATAGCTGCAAGCTTTTGCTGAGGATCTACCATTAAGTATATAGATTTTCTTTAAGTTATTTTTATGGTAAAAAGTAGTACTTCTCAAAGTTTAGGAAAATCTCTTTGTTGCTCCTTTTGTTTTTGGTATAAAATACAGTTGACTTTTTAATGGGTTCAGTTTCTCACTAAAGTCTTGCTTTCCTTTGAAAAGAGTGTTTCAGGTAGGTTCCCCCCTCACCACTTCCATGAATACAGAAATAATTTTTGCATAAAATTTAGAGTAACACACAGAAAAACCAAAAATAAGTATTATATACATTAGCATTTGTTTTAACCTTATTTGTTGCACATCTACTTGATGATCATCCTAGGAATGAAAATAAATCCCATATTTTTGATGACTGGTATACACTGAATGTCTCCTCATTCTTCTCCATATCCTAACTTATTTGTTAATATGTTGTACAGAATTGTTGTATTTGTCTCAGTTTATTATACACTGTTTTCAGTCTTTTGAAAACCCCTGGTTAGCTACTTATTGCATTTCTATTTCTTTATACCATTTTCTCTTCTCCTCCCTTTCCAAATCCTGTTTCCATCTTAACATGAGTTTTTACCCTACAGTGTATTTATCTATAAGTTTCAAATGTTTATTTGTATATATGTGTATAAATAAGATATGGCATTGATTTATGTGTTGTTTTAAATTTCATTTTTACTTCTGATGTATATCATTCTGTTTCTTACTTTCTTACATATAACAGTATGTTTTAAGAACTCACCTGTGTTGCTGTAAGTAAATCTTGTTAATTTTTTTCTTACTTCTATATAGTATTCCATCTTAGGTAGGTATCTACCACATTTTATTTATCCTTTTCCCTAAATGGCTACCAGGTTGGCTTCCAATCTTGATGATAAATATTCTTTATGTTTCTTTGTGTTCCTATGTGAGAGTTTCTCTGAAGTACGAATACCCAGGCATGGAATTTTAGGGTTCTAGGAAATACACATACTTAGTTTCGCTAAGTACTGCCAAGGACTCTCTGAAATGACTATACCAATTATATTCATACAAACTCTGACAGCATGTTAATATTAGTGATTATTTATAACAGGATTTCAATTGCACATTATTTTCATCATTTCAATGGAAAGACATTCATTTTGATATCAAAACTCTGGAAATTTTTAATGTGAATGTGGACCTGAGTAAGAAAGAAATTCTTGGTTTTTATTTTCCTTATTCACTATCTGCAGACCAGACTTTCACTCTGCTTAACTCAATCTGTAATAGTTAAGTTCAAACTCCTGTTAATTTCTAATTTTCAAGTTTATGCATTGTGCTTCTCTTCTAGTTAAATGTTCCTTTAAGCCAGAGTTTCTATTTTGATTATGGTTATTAACATATGTAAATGTATATGCTGTGTTAAATTCCCCAGTGTCGGATAAGATTTAGGGAAATAGACATGTTGAAATTGTTTGATGACTTCAATCATGAGAGAAGCCTTTGCTTATCGGAACAAAGAATTCATCGCTGCAATTTATAGCTAAATATAAGCAAATAACACAAAGGATCCCAATTTTTTCTTCAGAAATTAACAATAATATAGCTAAAGTCTGAGATCTCTAATTTGTACAAGTATCATTTATTTTCAAAATGTGTGTTCTCTAAACAATGGCTTTTACTCTTTTAGATGCATGCACACCAAAATCGCCCTCGAACTGGAAAAAAATCTTCTTACATATAAAGGTTCCCCTAAAAGAAAGTTGTTTGGTAGGACAATAGCAAAGACTGACCTTTAATTTTGATTAAGCATTTGGGGTTACAATCCTACAATTCATAATTCAAGTACTGATATGAGGGGCTGAAAAAAAATGGGTGAAATTAGAAAAAAAGAATAAAAAACAAGTTGGATACTCAAACATTGCTCAACTATTGTTTTTTGAGAATACTTTTTGCTTTAAAAACCATCATATCTTGAAAAATAAAAGTATTTTTTATAATGGCTACAAGTCAGGTCATTTTGATTCATAATAGGATTCTTGACACTAGCACGATTTGTTATAAGAATTGAGATTTTAAAATTCCTAGATTTCTGAGTTAATTAATCTCAAAAATTTTAGAAATTTTAGGTATCTGACAGCGTTTATACTGCCATTTTATCAGTGTTTGTGCCTGTGCAGGGGGTCAGCACAGAGAAAAGAAATAGGAGAATTTATAATGCCTTACACAAAAAAAGGTAATCAATAGCCATTTGTTGAATAAATAGAAGTCCTTTATACCTTATTTAAGTGCGTATGTGTGATGGTTGCTGGTGGGGTGTTATAACAGGACACGGCTAAGGCCAGCGTTAGAGTGTTAACACAAGGATGGGAGGTGGGGCTTTGGTCTTGTTAATCCTTTTAAGGCAGCACTCTTAGGGTACAAGGGATCCACCCACCAGGAGAAGGATACAACAAAGTATTTGTAGCTTCTTGGAATCTAAGTTTTAATAAAAAGTCTCCCATGAGAAAAAAAATGGCTCATACCTTGGAAAATTTTTAAACTTCAAGTTTATACCCATCTCTTGGTATCAAAAACACAAATCCAAGAAACTAGTATAAAAATATCCCTCAGACACATGACAAATATAAACACAATTGCATATAGAGGGCCATTCCCACACCCCAAGCCACATGAGATTCCTTCAGGAAAAAACTTGGATGAAAGCAAATTTGACCTCAAACATTACAAAGCATCAACAGAAGCAGCTAACCAAAAAACAAGCAGACAAACATAAGAGGAAAATTAAAACATACTAGTAAGTTTGAATGAGAGAACAACTTTTCTAAAAAGTTATAAAATGAATATGTTTTAAATGACTTGTTCTAAAAGAAGGGCCTAAATACATATAAGGCAAATTTTAAAGTTAAAGGAAATTTAGAAATAATTGATACAGTAACTGAAGTTTGAAACTCATTGAAGAATTAGAAGCTGATTAATAACAGCTGAAGAGCTAATTTGTGACTCAGAGGTAGATTCAAAACAAAACAAAAAAGTAGACTAGAGCACATAAGATGAAGAGATTTTAAAATATTTTTTTAAAAGATTAATAGATACGGATGTTGAGTGACATAGAAGATAGAAAGAGGAAATGAAGTCTAATAGATTTCCCAGAAGGAAAAAAAAATTGAAGAATTAAATGAAATAACCTCAACACCATGCCTGTTATTAGAGTCAAAAATGCTAATTCCCTGTCTTTCTACCCCACTATTTCTTGCTTTCTAATTAAAAACTAAATTAAAATTTAAGATTATTTTTATACAAGCTCCCATAGCTGATTCTATGTATTTGTTCATCTTCATGAGGATGCTAGCAAATTGCTTTATTACTTTCATTTATAAGAAGTTGAGACTAAAATTCAGAGAGGATAATAACTTGCATAAAATCACACAGCTGGGATTCAAATCTAATATACTTTACTCCAATGAATGCTTTTTTTACCTCTCTTGCAATTTTCTAATATTAATTACCATATTAAATAGCAAGGAGGTTATTTCATCAAATTAGGCTCATGAAAAAAGGACTTTTATATAAAACAATGCAAAGTTCTTTACTGAAAGTAGAAATACGGAAGAAAAAGAAACATGGACATGTATAGCACGTGTTGAATTTATAAAATATTTTAAAATTGCTATAGTTGTTAAATGAGAAAATTCATTTTCCAGATATTTTATAAGAAACAATTCATCCTGAAGCAATTTTTTCTTTTTTATGTCAGAATTATAACATTCTATAAACAGGGTTTCTAATGGATTTGCTGGCAGCCCCTTAAGCCATTCAGTGAATGCTACAATAGTTTGTGTTCTGGCTTGCTTTAATCACTTATGAAAATTTCTGTTGTGTTTGCTCAGTGTTACAAGGTTTGCTTTCCAACTGAACACAAAACAAAAGGCTTGCATGCAATCCTATGTATGCTTAGCCTCCCAGCTCTACTGTGTGTATCCATTTCATTTGTTCATTTATTTCTTTAATATTACAAAACTACTATTTATATGCTAAGCATTGTACTTATTCCTGAGGATATTGTACTGAACATGAAAGACAGTTTTTGACCTCATGGAGCCTATCACCCAAAGGAGTGACAGGAAAAAAATCAAGAAGCAAAACATAAATTTTGATTAAGTGCTATAAAAGAAACAAAGAAGGTTCTGACATTATTTGGGTTTGACCTGTTTTGGATAAGATGATTAAAGGATGTCTAGGTACTGGTCGTAAAGACACGAAACCCATATTCTCTGAATCTTTTCCACATCAGTGGATCTTACTCTACCAGCCCTGATAATAATGGCTTACTAACCCCATTATGAGGATGGGGCAGCTTCATCACATGGCCATCAAATGCCTCTAGGCAGGCTGGACTTTTAAACGTGGGAAGATCAAAATGAAGCATTTTTCAATGGGCAACATATCTAGGTTTAATTTCCTCTCTCTTCTCTTGCTCTATTTATCTTCCTCACCATTGCCTTATTTTCCTCCCACCCAAAATATCATGTTTATTATGTTCTACTTCACCACTTACTCTCTAACTCTGATTTCAGTCTTGGGATCCACCTCACCGCTCTGTGGGTATATGGTAGATTCTCCTTCCTATCTCCATGTCTTTGCTCACATGTTCTATCCCACCTCAAAGACTCCTCTCTGTTTAACCCAGTCCTATTTTCCTTAAAAGGCAAATTTACCCAACAAAACGTGGCAAAGCGGAGTTTATTCATTCATTCATCCATTCGTTATTCAACATACACCTAACACTAGGTAGTGTGCTAGTTCTAAGAAAATAACTATGAAGAAAAAGAATATACCATAAAAATAATTTGTAGAACTTGATAAACACTCAAACAGGTTCTCAATTAATCCCAAGTAACAAATTTTGCACGTCTCAGGTGACTTGTCATAGGAAAGGATTAGAATTATTTGCAATCATTTATGAAATGTTCCACATATTCCAAGGAAATGATTACTTAATAAAATCACAATAAAATATACACACAGAAAGAAACTACCATATATATTTTCCCATTACCACAAACATTTATCTTAAATTCAAATACTTTTATCAAATTAATATCCATTAATGAGTTATGAAATATGTTTAGTGTTGCAACCAGCACTGTTTAAAAATGAAATTGGTTAGAACAGGATAGAAAATATTAGATAACACTGTGTGTGCTTTAACGTAAATTTTTATTCATGAATCTTCTTTCAAAACTGTACACGTGGGCTTCCCTGGTGGCGCAGTGGTTGAGAATCTGCCTGCCAATGCAGCGGACACGGGTTCGAGCCCTGGTCCGGGAAGATCCCACATGCCGCAGAGCAGCTGGGCCCGTGAGCCACAACTACTGAGCCTGCACGTCTGGAGCCTGTGCTCCGCAACAAGAGAGGCCGCGATAATGAGAGGCCCGCGCATTGCGATGAAGAGTGGCCCCCACTTGCCGCAACTAGAGAAAGCCCTCGCACAGAAACGAGAAACTGTTCTTTCTTTTTTTTTAATTACTTAAAAATTTTTTCTTAAATTATATTTTCTCCCTTCCTTCCTTCCTTCCCCTTCCTTCCTTCCTTCCTTCCTTCCTTCCTTCTCTCTCTCTCTCTCTCTCTCTTCTTTCTTTCTTTCTTTCCTCCCTTTTATTCTGAGCCATATGGATGACAGGCTCTTGGTGCTCCAGCCAGGCGTCAGGGCTGTGCCTCTGAGGTGGGAGAGCCAACTTCAGGAAACAGGTCCACAAGAGACCTCCCAGCTCCACGTAATATCTAACGGTGAAAATCTCCCAGAGATCTCCATCTCAACGCCAAGACCCAGCTTCACTCAATGACCAGCAAGCTACAGTGATGGACACACTGGCCAAACAACTAGCAAGACAGGAACACAACCCCACCCATTAGCGAAGAGGCTGCCTAAACTCATAATAAGGCCACAGAAACGCCGGAACACACCACCAGACGTGGACCTGCCCAACAGAAAGACAAGATCCAGCCTCATCCACAGAACACAGGCACTAGTCCCCTCCACCAGGAAACTTACACAACCCACTGAACCAAACTTAGACACTGGGGGCAGACACCAAAAACAACGGGAACTACGAACCTGCAGCCTGCGAAAAGGAGACCTCAAACACAGTAAGATAAGCAAAATGAGAAGACAGAGAAACACACAGCAGATGAAGGAGCAAGGCAAAAACCCACCAGACCTAACAAATGAAGAAGAAATAGGCAGTCTACCTGAAAAGAATTCAGAATAATGACAGTAAAGATGATCCAAAAATCTTGGAAATAGAATGGAGAAAATACAAGAAACATTTAACAAGAGGAACTAAAGAGCAAACAAAGGGTGATGAACAGCACAATAAATGAAATTAAAAGTTCTCTAGAAGGGATTAATAGCAGAATAACTGAGGCAGAAGAACGGATAAGTGACCTGGAAAATAAAATAGTGGAAATAACTACTGCAGAGCAGAATAAAGAAAAAAGAATGAAAAGAATTGAGGACAGTCTCAGAGACCTCTCGGACAACACTAAACACACCAACATTCGAATTATAGGGGTCCCAGAGGAAGAAGAGAAAAAGAAAGGGACTGAGAAAATATTTGAAGAGATTATAGTTGAAAACTTCCCTAATATGGGAGAGAAAATAGTTAATCAAATTTAGGAAGCACAGAGAGTCCCATACAGGATAAATCCAAGCAGAAACATGCCAAGACACATATTAATCAAACTATCAAAAATTAAATACAAAGAAAAAATATTAAAAGCAGCAAGGGAAAAGCAACAAATAACATCCAAGGAACACCCATAAGGTTGACAGCTGATGTTCCAGCAGAAACTCTCCAAGCCAGAAGGGAGTGGCAGGACATATTTAAAGTGATGAAGGGGAAAAACCTACAACCAAGATTACCCTACCCAGCAAGGATCTCATTCAGATTTGATGGAGAAATTAAATCCCTTACAAACAAGCAAAAGCCAAGAGAATTCAGCACCACCAAACCAGCTTTACAACAAATGCTAAAGGAACTTCTCTAGGCAGGAAACACAAGAGAAGGAAAAGACCTAGAATAACAAACCCAAAACAATTAAGAAAATGATAATAGGAACATACATATCGATAATTACCCTAAATGTAAATGGATTAAATGCTCCAACCAAAAAACACAGACTGGCTGAATGGACACAAAAACAAGGCCCGTATATATGCTGTCTACAAGAGACCCACTTCAGACCTAGGGACACATACAGACTGAAAGTGAGGGGATGGAAAAAGATATTTCATGCAAATGGAAATCAAAAGAAAGCTGGAGTAACAATTCTCATATCAGAAAAAATAGACTTTAATACAAAGACTATTACAAAAGACAAAGAAGGACACTACATAATGATCAAGGGATCGATCCAAGAAGAAGATATAACAATTGTAAATATTTATGCACCCAACATAGGAGCACCTCAATACATAAGGCAAATACTAACACCCATAAAAGGGGAAAACGACAGTAACACAATCATAGTAGGGGACTTTAACACCCCACTTTCACCAATGGACAGATCATCCAAAATGAAAATAAATAAGGAAACACAAGCTTTAAATGATACATTAAACAAGATGGACGTAATTGATATTTATCGTACATTCCATCCAAAAACACTTTCTTTGTGTTTTGAAAGAAATACACTTTCTTCTGAAGTGCTCATGAAACATTCTCCAGGATAGAGCATATCTTGGGTCACAAATCAAGCCTTGGTAAATGTAAGAAAATTGAAATCGTATCAAGTATCTTTTCCGACCACAACACTAGGAGACTAGATGTCAATTACAGGAAAAAATCTGTAAAAAATACAAACACACGGAGAACTAAACAACACACTACTTAATAACCAACAAATCACTGAAGAAATCAAAGAAGAAGTCAAAAAATACCTAGAAAGAAATAACAATGAAAACACGACGACCCAAAACCTATGGGATGCAGCAAAAGCAGTTCTAAGAGGGAAGTTTATAGCAATACAGGCCTACCGTAAGAAACAAGAAACATCTCAAATAAACAACCTGACCTTACACCTAAAGCAATTAGAGAAAGAAGAACAAAAAAAACCCAAAGTTAGCAGAAGGAAAGAAATCATAAAGATCAGATCAGAAATAAATGAACAAGAAATGAAGGAAACTATAGCAAAGATCAATAAAACTAAACGCTGGTTCTTTGAGAAGATAAACAAAATCGATAAACCATTAGCCACACACATCAAGAACAAAAGGGAGAAGACTCAAATCAACAGAATTAGAAATGAAAAAGGAGAAGTAACAACTGACACTGCAGAAATACAAAGGATAATGAGCGATTACTACAAGAAACTATATGCCAATAAAATGGACAACCTGGAAAAAATGGACAAATTCTTAGAAATGCACAACCTTCTGAGACTGAACCAGGAAGAAATAGAAAATATGAACAGACCTATCACAAGCACTGAAATTGAGACTGTGATTAAAAATCTTCCAACACACAAAAGCCCAGGACCAGATGGCTTCACAGGCGAGTTCTATCAAACATTTAGAGAAGAACTACCACCTATCCTTCTCAAACTCTTCCAAAATATTGCAGAGGGAGGAACACTCCCAAACTCATTCTACAAGGCCACGATCACCCTGATACCAAAACCAGACAAAGATGTCACAAAGAAAGAAAACTACAGGCCAATATCACTGATGAACACAGATGCAAAAATCCTCAACAAAATACTAGCAAACAGAATCCAACAGCACATTAAAAGGATCATACACCATGATCAAGTGGGGTTTATCCCAGGAATGCAAGGATTCTTCAGTATACATAAATCAATCAATGTGATACACCATATTAACAAATTGAAGGAGAAAAACCATATGATCATCTCAATAGATGCAGAAAAAGCTTTCAACAAAATTCAACACCCATTTATGATAAAAACCCTCCAGAAAGTAGGCATAGAGGGAACTTACCTCAACATAATAAAGGCCATATATGACAAACCCACAGCCAACATCATCCTCAATGGTGAAAAACTGAAACCATTTCACTAAGATCAGGAATAAGACAAAGTTGCCCACTCTCACCACTATTATTCAACATAGTTTTGGAAGTTTTAGCCACAGCAATCAGAGAAGAAAAAGAAATAAAAGTAATCCAAATCAGAAAAGAAGAAGTAAAGCTGTCACTGTTTGCAGGTGACATGATACTATACATAGAGAATCCTAAAGATGCTACAAGAAAACTACTAGAGCTAATCAATGAATTTGGTAAAGTTGCAGGATACAAAATTAATGCACAGAAATCTCTTGCATTCCTATACACTAATGATGAACAATCTGAAAGTGAAATTAAGAAAACACTCCCATTTACCACTGCAACAAAAAGAATAAAATATCTAGGAATAAACCTACCTAAGGAGACAAAAGACCTGTATGCAGAAAACTATAAGACACTGATGAAAGAAATTAAAGATGATACAAACAGATGGAGAGATATACCATGTTCTTGGATTGGAAGAATCAACATTGTGAAAATGACTCTACTACCCAAAGCAATCTACAGATTCAATGCAATCCCTATCAAACTACCAACGGCATTTTTCACAGAACTAGGACAAAAAATCTCACAATTTGTATGGAAACACAAAAGACCCTGAATAGCCAAAGCAATCTTGAGAAAGAAAAACGGAGCTGGAGGAATCAGGTTCCCTGACTTCAGACTATATTACAAAGCTACAGTAATCAAGAGAGTATGGTACTGGGACAAAGACAGAAATATAGATCAATGGAACAGGATAGAAAGCCCAGAGATAAACCCACACACATATGGTCACCTTATCTTTGTTAAAGGAGGCAAGAATATACAGTGGAGAAAAGACAGCCTCTTCAATAAGTGGTGCTGGGAAAATTGCACAGCTACATGTAAAAGAATGAAATTAGAACACTCCCTGACACCATACACAAAAATAAACTCAAAATGGATTAAAGACCTATATGTAAGGCCAAACACTATTAAACTCTTAGAGGAAAACATAGGCAGAACACTCCATGCCATAAATCACAGCAAGATCCTTTTTGACCCACCTCCTAGAGAAATGGAAATAAAAACAAAAATATACAAATGGGACTTAATGAAACTTCAAAGCTTTTGCACAGCAAAGGAAACCATAAACAAGACGAAAAGACAACCCTCAGAATGGGAGAAAATATTTGCAAATGAAGCAACTGATAAAGGATTAATCTCCAAAATATTCAAGCAGCTGATGCAGCTCCATATCAAAAAAAACAAACAACTCAATCCAAAAATGGGCAGAAGACCTAAATAGACATTTCTCCAAAGAAGATATACAGGCAGCCAACAAACATATGAAAGAATGCTCAACATCACTAATCATTAGAGAAATGCAAATCAAAACTACAATGAGGTATCCCCTCACACCAGTCAGAATGGCCATCATCAAAAAATCTACAAACAATAAATGCTGGATAGGGTGTGGAGAAAAGGGAACCCTCTTGCACTGTTGGTGGGAATGTAAATTGATACAGCCACTATGGAGAACAGTATGGAGGTTCCTTAAAAAACTAAAAATAGAACTACCATACAACCCAGCAATCCCACTACTGGGCATATACCGAGAAAACCATAATTCAAAATGAGTCATGTACCAAAATGTTCATTGCAGCTCTATTTACAATAGCCAGGACATGGAAGCAACCTAAGTGTCCATCAACAGATGAATGGATAAAGAAGATGTGGAACATATATACAATGGAATATTACTGAGCCATAAAAAGAAACGAATTTGAGTTATTTGCAGTGAGGTGGATGGACCTAGAGTCTGTCATACAGAGTGAAGTAAGTCAGAAAGAGAAAAACAAATACCATATGCTAACACATATATATGGAATCTAAGAAAAAAAAATGGTCATGAAGAACCTAGGGGCAAGATGGGAATAAAGATGCAGACCTAGTAGAGAATGGACTTGAGGATATGGGGAGGGGGAAGGGTAAGCTCAGACAAAGTGAGAGAGTGGCATGGACATATATACACTACCAAATGTAAAATAGATAGCTAGTGGGAAGCAGCCGCATAGCACAGGGAGATCAGCTCGGTGCTTTGTGACCACCTAGAGGGGTGGGATAGGGAGGGTGGGAGGGAGGGAGGGAGACGCAAGAGGGAAGAGATATGGGGATATATGTATATGTATAACTGATTCACTTTGTTATAAAGCAGAAACTAACACATCATTGTAAAGCAATTATTCTCCAATAAAGATGTTAAAAAAAAGGCTGCTTAGGAAGTCATCCTCACTAAAGTTAGCTGCACTTTATTTACACAGCAATAACTGAGGGCTCAGTCATTTAAATCTTTTAAATCTTTTGTACAGTAGCATCTCAATCTATAAAAGAAATTATAGACCTATTGTCTGCCAAATTTAGGAGCTCCTAGTGTAATAGGGAAGAACAAAAATGACTCCATATTAGATCTGTTCTATTGCGTGTGCTTAGTCATGCTGGCTCTGCACCTTTTGTAAAAGAATATTGCCTATAGCCTGAAATATATAGGATAGCCTACTCTCAGGGCTCTGACCTTTAAGAGTCTATTTAGAGATAAAAAGTTGCAGAACAGAATAATATTTGTTTTACTGGAGGTTTAAAGGAACATCGTGACCTGACCTAGGTGGACAGCTACAAGAACAAAGGATTCCAACATCAAGAAGTTTGCAACAACTAACCACGGCCCTCCCTCATCTTGCCTTGAAAAGTGCTTTCCTGAAACCCTTCGAGGAGTTCGGAGCTTTTGGGGCACGAGCCACCCATCCCCTTGCATGGCCCTGAAATAAACCTTTCTCTGCTCCAAACTCTAACATTTCGGTTTATTTGGCCTTACTGCATCAGGCGCAAGAACTTGTGTCTAGTAACACTAGTAACACAAAATTCCTCCACTCAGATTAATTAAAAGATGAAGTCTTTGAACAGTCAGTTGGCTAAAAGTTTCACTTGAAGAATAGTTTTTTGTTGGTGGTGGTGTGTTGTTAAGGAAGATTGCACAAAATGACTATCATCAATTGGAAACTTTGTGCTCACCAGCTATATTGATCAGCTAGAACTACAGTTTAGTTTTTCCATGAAGGTGGGACCTTGTCTTCCTACCATATCCATAGTGCCTACCGCAGTGCCTATAATCAAGTAAATAGTTGTTAAATGAAAGTCTCATTCCACCAGCCCACTGATTATAAAGTGTTTTTTTTTTTTTACAGTTCTAAAAAATCCTAAACTACTTAATATTTTCTTTATAATCTATATTATGTCATTTAGCTTTGATTTCATTTCAGAATTAGTGTGGGAGGGTCTAAACTAATGAGGCTTCAATGTACATATTTTACAAACATGCAGAGACAACAGGCCACAGCCAATACAAAAATCATGTGGAGCTCCTAGATAATATATGGGACACAACAGGCAACTGATAATTGTTGATTCAATTTTTGGTTTGACAGGTGAGCTAGAGAGTAAAGGCACTTATGCATTACAATCCACTTTTAAATTTTCATCATTTTAATCAGAGAGAATATGTCTCCAGTCTCACTTTGCATGTAAGTTTATGGACTTACAAAATTGAATATGCTTGACATTTTTAACTGGTTTAATAACCAAAGTTATATACAACTGCACTGTATAAGTCTTAACATACTGCCCTAAAATTAAAAAGAAGCTCAATATATCAAGGTTCTCAATGTGGTTCACAAATAAGCTCTCTGATCGTGATCCTTTTGTTTAAGCCAGATAATTAACTTTCTCTAGCACCAGAGAAAATGCTAAGTATGAGTATCAAACTCTACCTTCTGTGCTTTGCAGTGGTCAAGAAAACATTTCCTCTGCTACTTTATCATCTGAAATTGAAAGAAATGGATCTCAAAACCCTAACTAGAAGTGAATATGACTGACCTAGCTTATGCACAAGCTGCTTACCATGCAGCTTTAGAGCAGACTGGAAGAGACACAATATTGACAGTAATCATGAGGAATGTTTGATGTTAAGGATAAATGAGGAACGTCCTTATTTGCTAAGGGGAAAAAAATGTTGCAAAAGGGCCATTTTGTGACCTAGAATATTTTATTTAGGCAAAAACATATGTGTTGCATCTTATTTGTTGCAGAATAATCCTTATTTTTTTGTATTATACTGCATTGGCTATTTTTAAGAGATGAAAGGAGGAATTTTTAAATAAATAGCTCAATTTTATATGCATTTATTAAAATGATAGGAATTTGATAAAGGGAAATTAAAAGGATTGAGAGGTAAACATTAAAGTTTTGAGAGATGGAGGGACTGGGCAATAAGACAACAGTTTAGTCATATGACTGTACCTAAAATTTCACTAACCCAAACATACTTGTGGAGCGAATGACATTGAGAACAAAAGGCTAAGTATCACCGTGAAAAAAGCTGTCCCTAAATCTTGTCCTATTCAGAGTGAACACGTTCATGTTAGTCTCTGCTCCCTCTTCTACCCTTTGCAATCCAGAAAAGGAAGTTATCAAGAATTAAGGGTAGAAAAGGCCAAGTTTAAAGACATCCTTAGGCTAAACATTGCAATCACTATATGTAGGTTTTTTGTCTTTTAGGCTTACTCTTCTGGCTAAGGTAAGAAGAAGAATAAGAATGAAGTTTGATCCTACCTAGAAGCTACCTTGGCCAATAAAATATCTCAGGTTGTCTGGCTTCAATCATCTCCTTTCTAGAGTTTAAGGAAGAACAAATTTCTTTCCTTGGCATGGTTTTCTCACACCTGCCCTCAGGATATGAAATGAAGCCCAGCACCGAACCCTAGAAATGCACAGGGTTCGGGATATGAGCATAATGGTAAGGAAGAGCAAGCTTTCCCTGGTCTTGCATTTGGCTCTGCCCAGTGCTCTGAGGGGCATTTGGAGGTAGCTGCCAGAGGACAGAATGTGCTAACTCAAGATCTGGGGTCTTGGCCAGATATACCTCCATCTCCGCAGAGATCCAGCCGTTCTCTCTGTGTCATTCCCACAACACTGCTAGCAGCTTCAATAATCTGTTTTCCCTTTAGACTGTACTCTCAACTTGATGCCCAAGAGGGAAACAGTTTCCACTATTGTCATGTGGGGGCTGGTAATTACATGTAGACTGCCTAAAAGGATGGCATATATTCTTTAAAGTGTTCGTCTATGAACAAAATTGGGTATTTTGATATAAAAGTTCTTTTATTTTTAAATTCCATTCAAAAGAGAAAAGGGCAAAAGTGTATTTGAGGAATATATAGTATCCTTAGAACTTTGTTCCAAATAGTTCCATTGTTACTTTAACATATGCACATTGTCTTTGCACGATTTACAATAACTTTCATCCTGTAGCCTCCCTGAAGGCAAAGAGCCACTGAGAGTATATTAGATAGCTGTTTCTTCAGTGACCATTAGAGAGCTGTTTCTTCAAGGCCCCAAAGGTAGCCCTGAATAAATTTTTTCTGTTTGTATGATTTGCCCATCCAGTTTGGTTAACACCAATCAACATAAACACTCACACTCTAAATAATATATAGACATAGATTATACATACGTATGTACAGTATTTAAAGTTAAGCAAATTAGGTACATATGTGTGTACGTATATATGTGTGTGTATACACACATACACACACAAAAGTACACAGAGGAAGTTTAACATTCAAAATATTCTGGCATATTTTTTGAGAAAACATTTTTGAAGTTCAGAAAATCCTTGTTATATAGTTTTGTAAAAACAAAAATATCCCTTATTCTAAGAAAAGTTGGCCCTGATTCAGTATTTGGTATAAAGAACACCATATAGAAGTCAGCTAATAGGACTAACATCTTGAGAGCTTTCTAAGTATCAGCTATTGTTCTAAATGTTTCACATACATTATTTTATTAAAACCTCTCAACAACTCCATGTGAAGTAAGTGATATAATTATTCTCATTTTACAATTAAGGGAATGAGGCTTAGATAGGTAAAGTAATTTGCTCAAGGACACACGGGTGGTAAGCGATGGAGCTGAGGATGGGTGTACAGTCCAGAAAGCATGGATTCGAGCACAGGATGCTCAGCTTACCAATCACTTGACCTTTAGTAAATCACTTATTTTTTTCTGAAGCTCAGGTTTCTTTTTCAGAAAATGAAGATGTTGTGAGAATTGAGTAAGAAGGCATAGGAAAGCACTGCAAAACCTCTCAGCCACACTGTTAGGAACTAATATATCTGAGTTGTGTCTATTTCTATACTACAATGGCATGATTTTTCTTCCTGAATTCTTTCCTTTTTGAATTCCTCAGGGGTGCTTCTTCCAAGAGTTTCAAATGCAGTGCAAGCCTATGAAACTTACTGTGTGTCTCTGAATGTCAGCAAACAGGCAAACTGCATGGAGTACATAATAGGTTTATAGGTTTTTGACTAGTGTACTAGGCTAGGCTGTTTGTCTTCCATTTGCAATGGGAAGGGCAGGGAAGGAAACTATAGGAATGGAGGGTGTAGCTATTCTATAGACAGATATTCAATTAATAACCTTACACTCCATGTTTCAATACATTTTTTCCTTCCACTTTCAATGATACTTTTTCACTCTGAATTTGAGAATGTTCTGGTATTCTTCCCAGTAGGTAGGTTCACCTATTCTGAACTACAACTTTATCATTTTGTTTAATCTGGTAACTGGTTCAATATTTTCTTTCTATCTTCCAAAGATATATTAAAATCAATTTTCCTTTATGGTGAGCTCCCTGTTTTGTTTATTGTAATGGAATTATTTATATTATCTCATTTTCTTGGAGTCTATGAGGGAGGGAAGACAAACACTTGGATTCCAACCACAAACTTGAAATAGAAACTCCTTACTTAAATCTGTTTTTAAAAACAGGTGACGAAATATTGATTTTAAGATACAAATTCATAGAATTGAAATAGCACCAAAATATGCCACTTTGGCATCAGGATTATTTTGAGCTAAAGGCACTTAAAAAAAAAAATAGCAGGTATAAGAAGAGCCCTATGACCCTCCCCTTTTTATTCCCAAAAGCAAGAAATAAAACCCTCATACAGATGTCCTTCCTATTCTAGGAGGAAAGGAACATTCTTATAACCAAGGACAGGAAGCTAAAGCTCACAGAATTTTGTACAAACATACCTTGTTAAAATCTTTTATCTTCCTTTAGCCTTCCCTTATGTTTGGGTACTTTTCCAAAATTGCCTCTCTGTTCAACCAAACCATTCAGATTTTGCCATTTCTTTGGGTCTCCACTTCCTTATAAGGACTCCCACATCATGTAAAACATTAAAATTTATATGTGTTTCTCCAGTTAATTTGTCTCATGTCAATTTAATTCTCAGCACCAGCCAAAAACTCTAGGAAGGTAGAGGCAAAATTTTGCTTCCCTTATAGCATCAATATATTGTGTGGCATACCTGTGTTCTGTTGCATGTGGTTTGGGAAACACTGCATGCCTGCCTAGAGCTCTGGTTCTTTGTATACATGTCATCTTGTCAACATGCGAATCCCTCAATGGCAGGTAGGATGTCTTCCTTTACTCTCTATCATTTGGCCCTCAAAAAAGTGCACATTGAAAGGTTTGATGTTTTTCGGGTAAATGGATGAAACTAAAAGGTAGAGTAACAAGTAACAACAGGTTTTGTAAATCATAGAGAAACTTCACATTTTCCCATTATAGTTCTGCAAGTGCCCATCATTTAGTTCCTCGGCTGCAGCTGCATGCTTATTCAGTACTTCAAGCAGTAATCTTTTCCATGATGCAAGATAGGAAGATTAAAGACTTAAAATATTATGTATCCTGTTACTTTAAAGATATCTGAGTGTGTTTCCGTAATAAATAACACCTTGATTATGTATTTTTTTAACATTTCTACATACTTAAATATACATATTCTTGAATCTACCCTCAAAATAATCCTAGAAAGTAGGACAACTATTTTTAACTCCAACTCATAAATGAAAAGGTTGGTGACTGCCAAGATTTTCAGTTAGTGGTAAATCTGAAATTGAAATAAAGTCTTTTAACTCCTGGGACATAGGTTTCTACCCTAATCTAGGCTTTTGTTCAACAAACTTCATATCTTGTGGACAATTTTTCTAGTTTTCAGCTTGAATATAGAAAGACTTTGAAGAGCTCTCTGTGTGTGTGTGTTTGTAGAAGTGGAAAGACTGTCAAAACAGAATGGAAAGAGATTAAATGATAAATTATAGCAAAGGCTAGAGGAGAAACAATCCTGTTTTGTAACTGCAGGGAAATTTTAGGTTCAGATGGTCCCTTCATAACCATGGAAAGGGAGTCACAAGAACTGTACAAGATACCACTGCCCAGCTTCAGATCAGCACGTAAAAGGAAAAGACCTCTCATCAGCCTCAGCTCAGCATGGGTGTTAGGGCAGCTCCTCTGCTCAACCTGCCCAACACCCTCCTTTGTTTTCTCATGATGGGAATTTCAGGGAAAGCTATCAGATCAACCATGTGGTAAATGACTAGTTCTTTTTTTTGCCTATCCCAGCTGTTATGTGATAATGCAAAAAGAAGAAAACACAGATGTCTCTGTCTCTTCAGGGAGGGGGAGTCAAATAGGGAGAACGTTTAAGCATCGATCAGCAGGGAAAACCAATTATGTAACTGTCCCAGACTTTTCTCTAATTATCATCAAATTACAAGACTTTGGACTTGCCTTAAAGAAAGGATAGGAGAAGGTAGCAAAGTACAATAATGGCTGAGGTATCTGAAAAGTGAAGCTTTTAGAGGAAAATCATCTTGCCCTCGCCCTTTACTGGTAAGACAGAGAGAAGGAAAGAGAGAAAAATGAATCAAATATTAATTCAGAAAAAATAACTATTGTGCCTTTAAGAAGTTTTCTGTACTTCAGTAGACAGAAAAAGGAAAATGATAGAAAAAGAGACTTTAAAGTTTCTAGACTATATCATTTCAGGACCCAAAGTAAAGATACTTAAATTGTTTTATTTCAAGAACTGTGACAGGGAAGTGAGAAGATGGATAAGAAACGGTATATATTTTAACTTTCATACACATAAGTAGCCATGATGCCTTATTTGATATAGATGTATCCCTTATTTTCAGTAGAGATTAAAAAAAAAACTCCTGGTAATCAACAGAAAATGCTATTTAGAGGACAAGTTTTTTGGAGGTGGTAATGTTCTAGTCAGTAAATTCATGTATATCACGTTTTAATAAAATATTTTAATGTTCTAGTCAGTAAATTCATGTATATCACGTTTTAATAAAATATTTCAACATCTTTTTAAAAAAGTTTAACAGCCAAAAGGACCTAGAAATTCAATCATAAGTCACATAATCCTTGTTAGTAGAATAACTTTTGCATTGGACACTATGAGTCTAGCAAGTTGTCAGATGTGAGACAGAATTGGAAGAGAAGAAAAGGAAACACAATTACCAGTGCCTAGTATTTCTAAAGCTGTATTATTGAACACCATGTTTTTGCCTTTAGAAGTATTCAAGCACCCTGTAATCGTGGTGAAGGTTCTACAGATATGGCCAAATGAAGCTTGAACATATGGAACATACACTTCCTAATTATATAGCCTCTCCACTTTTAATATTCTATATCTTACCAGCTTTTCAAGATCAAGCTCAAATTCCATGTCGTTTGTAAAGATGCCCCTTTTTAATTTGGCTGTCTTCTATCACCCAAACCTGTCTGGATAGTATTTGTCTCGACGATTCATTTGGTAGTTAATATTCCTACATTGAGATATCACTTCCCTTTCTTGAAAATGTTTTAAATCTTTAAATTTCTTATGTTGATTTTATGTCCCCTTTTCAAGGAGATCATAAACCCCTTAAGAGTAGGAATAATTTTTATATTAATGTTATTCCCTATAATAACTAGAATAATGTTCTGTCCAATAAACATATATTGATTTTTATTTTATTTGAAAAAAAAGACAATAAGAGATAGTATATCAATGATGTAAATTATTCACTGAGAGCTCAGAGAAGAGAGAAATCAATATGCACAGGAGTAATTTGTAAAATCTTCAGAGAAAACATAGGACCTGAACTGGGCCCTGAAAGATAGAATAACTTGGAGAGAAACTGCATGTTAGATGAGGCATCTCAAGTAACCTAAGCACCATGCAATTTAAATGTAGCATGCACTTAAGACACTGCTGCTGAAAGAAATGAATTGTTTCCCAAGGTGACCCCATGAATAATTGTTAGATGGTTCAATATGACATTAAAGATGAGATTTGGGGATGCAAATTTGCTAGTGGAATCAAATATTATCATGAGTTCTAAGTCTATGATAAATTGGGCTATGAAATTAATAAAGTTTAGTAAGTTTCACCTTTATTTCCTACCATTTCATCAGGATTTTCTGGAGACTTGTAATTCTGGTTGAAATAAAACCATGTTTTGCTCCAGGAAAACACATGTGTTTATCTGTGTTGTGCAAGTGAATGAAGAGGTAAGACTATGAAGAGAAAGTAGTAGCAACAGTGAGGCTAAATTGAATGAAGACTTACCAGTGTGCTAGAAACTGTCTTTATCCATAGTCCAGAGTTAGATGTCAAGGGTCTAAATCAACTAAATGACAGAGATTGGCAGAATGGATCAAAACAGAAGACCCAACTATATGTTGTCTATAACACATCCACTATAATCTAAAGACACATTTAGATTAAAAGTAAAGGGATAGAGAAAGCTATACAAAGCTAACACAAATCAAAAGAAAGTTGGGGTGGCTATATCAATTTCAGACAGAACAGACTAAGAGCAAGGAAAGTTATCAAGGATAAATAGGGGCATTACATAATAAAAGGCTCAGTTTTCCAAGCAAACATAACAATACTTAATGTACATGCACCGAACACCAGAGCATCAAAATATGCAAGGCAAAAACAGAAGAGCAAGGAGAACTAGATGAGTCCACTATTACGGTTGGAGACCTGAACATCACTCTATCAGATATAGACAGATCCAGCAGGCAGAAAATCAGTAAGAACATAGTTGAACTCAAAAGCACCAATCAAATGGATATAATTGACAGAGAATATTTCATCCAGCAACAGCAGAATACACATTTTTCAAGCTCACATGGAATATTCACCAAGATTGACCACATACTGGGCCATAAAACATACCTTAACAAGTTTAAAAGAATAAGTTTCATACAACTGCTCTCAGACCATAATAAAATCAGACTAGAAATCAATAATATAAAGATACCTGGAAATCCCAAATCACGTGGAAGTTAAATAACATAATTCTAAATAACACATAGATAAAAGAAGAAATCGAGAGAAATTTTAAAATATTTTGAACTAAATGAAAATGAAAACACAACTTATAAAATTTGTGTGATGTAGTAAAAGCAGTCTTTAGAAGGAAATTTATACCATTGAATGCCTCTATTAGAAATGAAGATCTAAAAAAAAAAACAAAAATCGTCTAAACTTCCACCTTAGAAAACTAGTAAAAGGAGAGTAAATATAATCCAAAGTAAGCAAAAGAAATAAAAATTAGAGCAGAAATCAATGAATTTGAAAACAAATCATTAGAGAATATCTATAAAAATCAAAACCTAGTTCCTTGAAAAGAACAATAAAATTGATGACTCCAGCCAGGTTAATTAAGAAAAAAAAGAGAAAGAAAATAAGCCACTATTATGAGAAATCAAAGAGGAGACATCATTACAGATACCATGAACATTAAAAGGATAACAAAGGAATAGTATGAACAATTTTATGCTCACATATTTGATAACCTAGGTGAAACAGAGTGATTCCTTAAAAGACAAAATTTGTTAAGATTCACACAAACAGAAATAGAAAATCTGAAAGGCCTGTATCTATTACAAAAATGAAATCAGTAATTAATAACTTTCCAAAACAGAAAGCACCAGGCCCAGATGATTTCACCAGTGACTTCTACCCAACATTTAAGGAAAAAATACCAATTCTCTGCAATCTCTTTCAGAAGACAGAAGCAGAGGGAATGTTCCTAACTCATTCCATAAGGCCAGAATTACCATAATTCTGAAACTCACCAAAGAAATTACAAGAAAAGAAAACAACAGACCAATATTTCTCATGAATATAGTTGCAAAATCCACAACAAAATATCAAATTGAATTCAAAAGGTATAAAAAGAATTATATACCATGACCAAGTGGGATTTATCCCAGATACGCAAGGCTGGTTCAATATTCAAAAGTCATTTAGGTGGAGTGGCCAAGACAGCAGAGTAAAAAGAACCTGAGCTCACCTCCTCTCAGGAGCAAACCAGCATCTCAACTATCTGCAGAACAACCACTGATGAAAAAGCCTGAAACCTACCAGAAAAAACCTTCTACAGCTAAAGACATAAAGCAGGAACCACAACGAGACCAGTAGGAGGGGTGGACTCACGATATAATCAAAACCCAATCCCCCTGGTTGGCGACCCACAAACTGGAAAATAATTATATTGCAGGGTTTTCCCACAGGAGTGAGAGTTCTGAGCCCCACGTCAGGCTCCCCAGCCTGGAGGTCTCGCACCGGGAGATGAACCCCCAGAGCATTTGACTTTGAAGGCCAGTGGGACTTAATTGCAGGAGCCCCACAGGACTGGGGAAAATAGAGACTTCACTCTTAAGGGGCACACACAAAATCTCACTTGCGCCAGAACACAGGGCAAAAGAAGTAACTTGATAGGAGCCTAGGCCAGACCTAACTACTGGTCTTAGAGAGTCTCCTGGAGAGGCGGAGGGCAGCTGCAGCTCACCCCAGGCACACAGACACTGGTAGCAGATATATCGGGGAA
The DNA here is from genome assembly GCF_028564815.1 of Eubalaena glacialis. Taxonomy (NCBI): domain Eukaryota; kingdom Metazoa; phylum Chordata; class Mammalia; order Artiodactyla; family Balaenidae; genus Eubalaena; species Eubalaena glacialis. The sequence goes on from NC_083729.1 coordinate 41,979,114, forward strand.
CTTTGTTGGTGGCTGACATCTTGGCTCATTAGCTCCAAGACCTGGTCCCACCCAACAGCCTGCAGGCAACAGTGCTGGGACACAGGCCAAACAATTAACTGGGCAGGGATACAGCCACACCCATTAGCAGACATGCTGCCTAATGACTAATAAGCCCACACCTGCCTCTGGGCTCACCCCTAGGTACAGCACAGCCCACTGGAGGGCCAAGACCCAGCTCCACCCACCAGTGGACAGGCACTGGCCCCTCACACTAGGAAGCCAGACCAAGCCTCTAGATCAGCCTCATCCACTAGGGGGCAGAAACCCAGAAGCAATAAAACTATGATCCCACAGCACAGGCCAGACCATACCCTGGGACCAGCTGAACCCTACCCTGGCCTACTAGCAGGCCAACACAACTTTTGGGACACCCTGGAACCCATCTCCAACTGTGTCAGAAACTGACAACACCACTTCCCCCACCAACAATCTGAAATGAGCTCTGGGATCCCTGGGCCCTGCAAACAGACCCCAGAAAACAGCTCTGCATGCCAGTAGTCTGGCACTAATCCCAGGATCTGACTTTACCTGCCAGTGGGTAGGTAAAGACTGAGAGTGTTTGGGACCCTGACTTCACCCCCACAGTGAGCCAGCACTAGCTCTGGGGACCACTAGGATTCCACAACCAGCCACCTCATGAGCAGGCACCACTAAACAGCAGCCAGCAGCATCCACACAAGGCAGGGCCTGGCAACCAACCAGACAAGGGTCCTACCAGACTGCTCACATAGTTAACCTGCCACAACAGAAGGACACATGTAGTTCTTTTACGGTGAAACCCTAGAGCCTATAGCTTGGATGACAAGAGAGAGTGCACTGCTGTGATGCATAGGACACTTCCTACATAGGGCCACTTCTGAGAAGTCAAGAAATGTAACTAACCTATCACATGCATAAAAGTAAAACAGCAACTTAGACTAAATGAGGCAGCAGAGGAATATGTTTCAGACTATGGAACAAGATAAAACCTCAGAAGAACTAAGTGAAGGGAAGATAGGCAATCTATCTGGGAAAGGGTTCACAGTAATGATTATAAAAATGATCAAAGAACTCGGAAGGAGAACAGATACACAGAGCAAGAAGTTAGAAATTTTTAACAAAGAGTTAGAAAACATAAAAACCAATCAAACAGAGATAAAGACTACAATAACTGAAATGAAAAATACACTAGAAGGAATCAACAGTAGACTAAATGATTCAGAAGAATGGATCAGTAAGCTGGAAGACAGAGTAGTGGAAATCACTGCTACTCAACAGAAAAAAGAATGAAAGGAAATGAGGACAGTTTAAGAGACCTCTGGGACAACATCAAGCATACTAATATTCAATATATTAATAATAATATTGTAAGGGTCCCAGAAGCAGAAGAGAGAAAGAAAGGGCCTGAGAAAATATTTGAAGAGATAGTAGCTGAAAACTTCCCTGACCTGGGAAAGGAAACAGTCACCCAAGTCCAGAAAGCACAGAGTCCCATACAAGATTAACCCAGAGAGGAACACACCAAGACATACTGTGATCAAAATGAAAAAAATTAAAGATACAGAGGGAATAGTAAAAGCAGCAAGGGAAAAAGCAACAAATAACTTACAAGGGAGATTTGTATCCCATAAGACTATCAACTGATTTTTCAGCAGAAATTCTGCAGGCCAGAAGGGAGTGGCACAATATATTTAAAGTGGTCAAAGGGGAAAAACCTACAACCAAGAATACGCTACCCAGCAAGGCTCTCATTCAGATTTGATGGAGAAGTCAAAAGTTTTACAGACAAGCAAAAGGTAAAAAAAATTCAGCACCACAAACCAGCCTTACAACAAATGTTAAAAGAATTTCTCTAGGCAGAAAAGGCCACAGCTAGAAAGAAGAGAATTATGCAATGAAAAAGCTCACCAGTAAAGGCAAACACACAGTAAACGTAGGAAATCATCCACACACAAAACTAGTAGAGAGGTTAAAAGACAAAAGTAATACAATCATCTGTATCCACAATAAGCAGTTAAGGGATAAATAAAACAATCAGATGTAAACTATGTTATCAAAAAGTTATCATGAGGAGAGGAGAGTACAAATGCAGGGTATTTAAAGTGCATTTGAAATTAAGAGATCAGCGACTTAGAACAATCATGTATATACATTGACTGCTATACAAAAACTTCAAGGTAACCACAAACAAAAAAAAATCTATAATAGATATACACACAAAAAAGAAAAAGGAATACAAACATAACTCTAAAGATAGACATCAAATCACAAGAGAAGAGAACGAAAGAAGGGAAAAAAAGACCTACAAAAACAACTCCAAACAATTAACAAAATGGAAACAACATACATATTGAAAATTACCTTAAATGTTAACAGACTAAATGCTCCAACCAAAAGACATACACTAGCTGAATGGATACAAAAACAAGACATGTATATTTGCTGCCTACAAGGGAGTAATTTCAGATCTAGAGACACATACAGGCTGAAAGTGAGGGGATGGTAAAAGTTATTCCACACAAATGGAAATCAAAAAAAAAAGCCAGGGCAGCAATACTTTTATCAGACAAAATAGACTTTAAAATTAAGACAGTTACAAGAGACAAAGAAGAACACTACATAAGGATCAAGGGATCAATCCAAGAAGAGGATACAACAATTATAAATATATATGCACCCAACATAGGGGTACCTCAATATATAAGGCAAATATTAACAGACAAAAAGGGAGAAATCAACAGTAACACAATAATAGTAGGGGTCTTAAACACCCCACTTACATCAGTGGACAGATCATCCATACAGAATATCATTAAGGAAAATCTGGCCTTAAATAACACATTAGACCAAATGAACTTAATTGATATTTATAGAGCATGCCACCTGAAAGCAACAGAGTATACATGGAACATCCTCCAGGATAGAACACATGCTAGGCCATAGAACAAGCCTCAGTAAATTTAAGAAAACTGAAATCATATGAAGCATCATTTCTGACCACAGCACTGTGGGACTAGAAATCAACTACAAGAAAAAAACTGCAAAAAACACAAGCATGTGGAGGCTAAACAATATGCAACTGAACAACCAATGGATCACTGAAGAAATCACAGAGGAAATAAAAAAATACCTAGAGACAAATGAAAACAAAAACACAATGATCCAAAACCCGTACTACACAGAAAACGCAGTTCTAAGAGGGAAGTTTATAGTGATACAAGCTTACCTCAGGCAACAAGAAAAACTGCAAATAAACAACCTAACCTTACACCGAAAGCAACTAGAAAAAGAACAAACAAAACCCAAAATTAGTAGAAGGAAAGAAATCATAACGATCAGAGGAGAAATAAATGAAATCAAGACTAAAATATAATAGAAAAGATCAATGAAACTAAGAGCTGCTTCTTTGAAAAAATAAAACTGATAAACCTTTAGCAAGACTCATCAAGAAAAAAATACAAAGGACCCAAATCAATAAAATCAGAAATGAAAAAGGAGAACTTACGATCTATACCACAAAAATACAAAGGATCATAAGAGACTACTATGAGCAACCATATGCCAATAAAATGGACAACCTAGAAGAAATGGATAAATTATTAGAAAGGGACACTCCCTCAAGACTGAACCAGGAAAAAATAGAAAATATGAACAGATTAATTACCAGTACTGAAATTGAAAGGCTAAAAAACTCCCAACAGGGCTTCCCTGGTGGTGCAGTGGAAAACAATCTGCCTGCCAATGCAGGAAACACGGGTTCAAGTCCTGGTCCAGGAAGATCCCACATGCCGCAGAACAACTAAGCCCATGCACCACAACTACTGAGCCTGCGGTCTAGAGCCCACAAGCCACAACTACTGAGCCCGTGTGCCAGAACTACTGAAGCCCATGTGCCTAGAGCCCATGCTCCGCAACAAGAGAAGCCACCGCAATGAGAAGCCCGTGCACTGAAACGAAGAGTAGCCCCTGCTCGCCACAACTAGAGAAAAGCCCAGGCACAGCAATGAAAACCCAATGCAGCCAAAGATAAATAAATTTATTTAAAAAAAAAAAATACTCCCAACAAACAAAATCCAGGACCAGATGGCTTCACACGTGAATTCTATGAAACATTTAGAGAAGGGTTAACACTCACCCTTCTGAAACTATTCCAAAAAATTGCAGACCAAGGAACACTTCCAATCTCATTCTATGAGGCCACCATCACCCTGATATCAAAACCAGACAAAGATACCACAAAGAAAGAAAATTACAGACCAATATCAGTAGTGAACATAGATGCAAAAATTCTCAACAAAATACTAGCAAACCAAATCCAACAATACATTAAAAAGATCATAAACCATGATCAAGTGGGATTTATTCCAGGGATGCAAAGATTTTTCAGTCTCTGCAAATCAATGTGATACACCACATTAACAAATTGAAGAATAAAAAACATATGATCATCTCAATAGATGCAGAAAAATCTTTTGATAAAATTCAACATCCATTTATGGTAAAAACTCTCCAGAAAGTGGGCATAGAGGGAACATATCTCAACATAATCAAGGCCACACATAGAACAAAATCACAGCTAACATAATATTCAATACTGAAAAGCTGAAAGCATTTCCTCTAAGGTCAGGAACAAGCCAAGTATGCTCATTCTCACCACTTTTATTCAACATAGTTTTGGACGTCCTAGCCACAGCAATCAGAGAAGAAAAAGAAATAAAAGGAATCCAAATTGGAAGGGAAGAAGTAAAACTCACTGTTTGCAGATGACATGATACTATACATAGAAAATCATAAAATAGCTACCAGAAAAGTACTAGAGCCCATCAATGAATTCGGTAACATTGCTGGCTATAAAATTAATATATAGAAACCTGTTGCATTTCTATACAATAACAATGAAAAACCAGAAAGAGAAATTAAGGTAACAATTCCATTTACTACTGCATCAAAAACAATAATATACCTAGTAATAACCTTACCTAGGAGGCAAAAGACCTGTACTCTGAAAACTTTAAGATGCCGATGAAAGAAACTGCAAATCACATAAACAGATAGAAAGATACACTGTGTTCTTCAACTGGAAGAATCAATATTGTTAAAATGACAATACAACCCAAGGCAACCTACAGACTCAGTGCAATTCCCATCAAATTACCAATGGCATTTTTCACAGAACTGGAACAAAAATTTTTTTAATTTGTATGGAAACACAGAAGACACCAAATAGTAAAAACAATCTTGAGAAAGAACAACAAAGCTGGAGGAATCACACTCCCTAACCTCAGACTATATTACAAAACTACAGTCATCAAAACAGTATGGTACTGGTATAAAAACAGACACATAGATCAATGGAATAGGATAGAGCCCAGAAATAAACTCATGCACTTATGGTCAATTAATCTATGACAAAGAAGGCAAGAATATACAATGGAGAAAAGACAGTCTCTTCAGCAAGTGCTGCTCAGAAAACTGGACAGCTACATATAAAAGCATGAAATTAGAACACTCCCTAACACCACACACAAAAATAAACCGAAAATGGATTAAAGACCTAAATATGAGAGTGGATACTATAAAACCCCTAGAGGAAAACATAGGCAGAACACTCTTTGACAAATTGCAGGAGGAGCTTCAAGATGGCAGAAGAGTAAGAAGCAGAGATCACCTTCCTCTCCACAAATACATCAGAAATACATCTACATGTGGAACAGCTCCATAGAACACCTACTGAACGCTGGCAGAAAACCTCAGACCTCCCAAAAGGCAAGAAACTACCCATGTACCTGGGCAGGGCAAAAGAAAAAAGAAAAAACAGAGACAAAAGAATAGGGACGGGACCTGCACCAGTGGGAGGGAGCTGTGAAGGAGGAAAGGTTTCCACACACTAGGAAGCCCCTCGGAGGGCAAAGACAGTGGGTGGCGGAGGGGGGGAGCTTCGGAGCCATGGAGGAGAGCGCAGCAACAGGGGTGCGGAGGGCAAAGTGGAGAGATTCCCGCACAGAGGATCGGTGCCGACCAGCACTCACCAGCCTGAGAGGCTTGTCTGCTCACCCGCTGGGACGGGTGGGGGCTGGGAGCTGAGGCTCGGGCTTCGGAGGTCAGATTCCAGGGAGAAGACTGGGGTTGGCTGCGGAAACACAGCCTGAAGGGGGCTAGTGCGCCACAGCTAGCTGGGAGGGAGTCCGGGAAAAAGCCTGAAACTGCCTAAGAGGCAAGAGACTTTTTCTTGCTTCTTTCTTTCCTGGTGCGCAAGGAAAGATTAACAGTGCCGCTTAAAGGAGCTCCAGAAGAGGGCGTGAGCCGTGGCTATCAGCGTGGATTCCAGAGAGGGGCATGGGATGCTAAGGCTGCTGGTGAAGTCACCAAAAAGCCTGTGTGCAAGCACAGGTCACTCTCCACACCTCCCCTCCCAGGAGCCTGTGCAGCCTGCCACTGCCAGGGTCCCGTGATCCAGGGACAACTTCCCCGGGAGAACACACGGCGCGCCTCAGGCTGTTGCAACGTCATGCTGGCCTCTGCCGCCGCAGGCTCGACCCGCATCCATACCCCTCCCTCCCCCTGGCCTCAGTGAGCCAGAGCCCCCGAATCAGCTGCTCCTTTAACCCCGTCCTGTCTGAGCGAAGAACAGACGCCCTCAGGCGACCTACATGCAGAGGCGGGTCCAAATCCAAAGCTGAACCCCAGGAGCTGTGCAAACAAAGAAGAGAAAGGGAAATTTCTCCCAGCAGCCTCAGGAGCAGAGGATTAAATCTCCACAATCAACTTGATGTACCCTGCATTTGTGGAATACCTGAATAGACAACAAATCATCCCAATTGAGGAGGTGGAGTTTGGGATCAAAGATACATATATATTTTTTCACTTTTTCTCTTTTTGTGAGTGTGTATGTGTATGCTTCTGTGTGTGATTTTGTCTGTATCGCTTTGCTTTTATCATTTGTCCTAGGGTTCTGTCCATTTTTTTTCTTTTTTTTAATTACTTTTTAAAAACTTTTTCTTAATAATTATTTTTTATTTTAATAACCTTATTTTTTTTTATTTTATCTTCTTTCTTTCTCCCTATTTTTTCGCCCTTTTATTCTCAGCCATGTGGATGAAAGGTTCTTGGTGCTCCAGCCAGGCGTCACGGCTGTGCCTCTGAGGTGAGAGAGCCAAGTTCAGGACACTGGTCCACAAAAGACCTCCCAGCACCACGTAATATCAAATGGCGAAAATCTCCCAGAGATCTCCATCTCAACGCCAAGACCCAGCTTCACTCAACGACCAGCAAGCTACAGTGATGGACACCGTAGGCCAAACAACTAGCAAGACAGGAACACAACCCCATTAATTAGCAGAGAGGCAGCCTAAAATCATAATAAGGCCACAGACACCCCAAAACACACCACCAGACGTGGACCTGCCCACCAGAAAGACAAGATCCAGCTTCATCCACCAGAACACAGGCACTAGTCCCCTCCACCAGGAAGCCTACACAACCCACTGAACCAACCTTAGCCACTGGGGACAGATACCAAAAACAACAGGAACTATGAACCTGCAGCCTGCGAAAAGGAGACCTCAAACACAGTAAGATAAGCAAAACGAGAAGACAGAAAAACACACAGCAGATGAAGGAGCAAGGTAAAAACACACCAGACCTAACAAATGAAGAGGAAATAGGCAGTCTACCTGAAAAAGAATTCAGAATAATGATAGTAAAGATGATCCAAAATCTTGGAAATAGAATGGAGAAAATACAAGAAATGTTTAACAAGGACCTAGAAGAACTAAAGAGCAAACAGTGATGAACAACACAATAAAAGAAATTAAAAATTCTCTAGAAGGGATCAATAGCAGAATAACTGATGCAGAAGAATGGATAAGTGACCTGGAAGATAAAATAGCAGAAATAACTACTGAAGAGCAGAATAAAGAGAAAAGAATGAACAGAATGGAGGACAATCTCAGAGACCTCTGGGACAACAAAAAACACACCAACATTCAAATTATAGGGGTCCCAGAAGAAGAAGAGAAAAAGAAAGGGACTGAGAAAATACTTGAAGAGATTATAGTTGAAAACTTCCCTAATATGGGAAAGGAAATAGTTAATCAAGTCCTGGAAGCACAGAGAGTCCCATACAGGATAAATCCAAGGAGAAACACACCAAGACACATATTAATCAAACTGTCAAAAATTAAATACAAAGAAAAAATATTAAAAGCAGCAAGGGAAAAATGACAAATAACACACAAGGGAATCCCCATAAGGTTAACAGCTGATCTTTCAGCAGAAACTCTGCAAGCCAGAAGGGAGTGGCAGGACATATTTGAAGTGATGAAGGAGAAAAACCTACAGCCAAGATTACTCTACCCAGCAAGGATCTCATTCAGATTTGATGGAGAAATTAAAACCTTTACAGACAAGCAAAAGCTGAGAGAGTTCAGCACCACCAAACTAGCTTTACAACAAATGCTAAAGGAACTTCTCTAAGCAGGAAACACAAGAGAAGGAAAAGACCTATAATAACAAATTGAAAACAATTAAGAAAATGGTAATAGGAACATACATATCGATAATTACCTTAAATGTAAATGGAATAAATGTTCCAACCAACAGACACAGACAGGCTGAACAGATAAAAAACAAGACCTGTGTATATGCTGTCTACAAGAGACCCACTTCAGACCTAGGGACACATACAGACTGAAAGTGAGGGGGTGGAAAAAGATATTCCATGCAAATGGAAATCAAAAGAAAGCTGGAGTAGCAATTCTCATATCAGACAAAATAGACTTTAAAATAAAGACTATTATGAGACAAAGAAGGACACTACATAATGATCAAGGGATCAATCCAAGAAGAAGATATAACAATTGTAAATATGTATGCACCCAACATAGGAGCACCTTAATACATAAGGCAAATACTAACAGCCACAAAAGGGGAAACCAACAGTAACACAATCATATTAGGGGACTTTAACACCCACTTTCACCAATGGACAGATCATCCAAAATGAAAATAAATAAGGAAACACAAGCTTTAAAAGATACATTAAACAAGATGGACTTAATTGATATATATAGGACATTCAATCCAAAAACAATAGAATACACATTCTTCTCAAGTGCTCATGGAACATTCTCCAGGACAGATCATATCTGGGGTCACAATTCAAGCCTTGGTAAATTTAAGAAAATTGAAATTGTATCGAGTATCTTTCCCGACCACAGTGCTATGAGACTAGATATCAATTACAGGAAAAAATCTGTAAAAAATACAAACACATGGAGGCTAAACAATATACTACTTTATAACCAACAGATCACTGAAGAAATCAAAGAGGAAATCAAAAAAACACCTAGAAACAAATGACAATGAAAACACGGAGACCAAAAACCTATGGGATGCAGCAAAGGAAGTTCTAAGAGGGAAGTTTATAGCAATACAATCCTACCTTAAGAAACAAGAAACATCTCAAATAAACAACCTGACCTTACACCTAAAGCAATTAGAGAAAGAAGAACAAAAACACCCCGAAGTTGGCAGAAGGAAAGAAATCATAAAGATCAGATCAGAAAAAAATTAAAAAGAAATGAAGGAAACAATAGCAAATATTAATAAAACTAAAAGCTGGTTCTATGAGAAGATAAACAAAATTGATAAACCATTAGCCAGACTCATCAAGAAAAAAAAGGGAGAAGACTCAAATCAACAGAATTAGAAATGAAAAAGGAGAAGTAACAACTGACACTGCAGAAATACAAAGGATCATGAGAGATTACTACAAGCATATATATGCCAGCAAAATGGACAACCTCGAAGAAACGGACAAATTCTTAGAAAAGCACAACCTCCCGAGACTGAACCAGGAAGATACAGTAAATATGAACAGACCAATCACAAGCACTGAAATTGAAACTGTGATTAAAAATCTTCCAACAAACAAAAGCCCAGGACCAGATGGCTTCACAGGTGAATTCTATCAAACATTTAGAGAAGAACTAACACCTATCCTTCTCAAACTCTTCCAAAATATAGCAGAGGGAGGATCACTCCCAAACTCATTCTACGAGGCCACCATAACCCTGATACCAAAACCAGACAAAGATGTCACAAAGAAAGAAAACTACAGGCCAATATCACTGATGAACATAGATGCAAAAATCCTCAACAAAATACTAGCAAACAGAATCGAACACAGCACATTAAAAGGATCATACACCATGATGAAGTGGGGTTTATCCCAGGAATGCAAGGATTCTTCAATATACACAAATCAGTAATTGTGATACACCATATTAAGGAATTGAAGGAGAAAAACCATATCATCATCTCAATAGACGCAGAGAAAGCTTTTGACAAAATTCAACACCCATTTATGATAAAAATCCTCCAGAAAGTAGGCATAGAGGGAACTTTCCTCAACATAATAAAGGCCATATATGACAAACCCACAGCCAACATCGTCCTCAATGGTGAAAACTGAAACCATTTCACTAAGATCAGGAACAAGACAAGGTTGCCCACTCTCACCACTATTATTCAACATAGTTTTGGAAGTTTTAGCCACAGCAATCAGAGAAGAAAAAGAAATAAAAGGAATCCAAATCAGAACAGAAGAAGTAAAGCTGTCATTGTTTGCACATAGAGAATCCTAAAGATACTACCAGAAAACTACTAGAGCTAATCAATGAATTTGGTAAAGTAGCAGGATACAAAATTAATGCACAGAAATCTCTTGCATTCCTATACACTAATGATGAAAAATCTGAAAGTGAAATTAAGAAAACACTCCCATTTATCACTGCAACAAAAAGACTAAAATATCTAGGAATAAACCTACCTAAGGAGACAAAAGACCTGTATGCAGAAAACTATAAGATACTGATGAAAGAAATTAAAGATGATACAAACAGATGGAGAGATATACCATGTTCTTGGATTGGAAGAATCAATATTGTGAAAATGACTCTACTACCCAAAGCAATCTACAGATTCAATGCAATCCCTATCAAACTACCACTGGCATTTTTCACAGAACTAGAACAAAAAATTTCACAATTTGTATGGAAACACAAAAGACCCCGAATAGCCAAAACAATCTTGAGAAAGAAAAATGGAGCTGGAGGAATCAGGTTCCCTGACTTCAGACTATACTACAAAGCTACAGTAATCAAGACAGTATGGTACTGGCACAAAAACAGAAATATAGATCAATGGAACAGGATAGAAAGCTCACAGATAAACCCACACACATATGGTCACCTTATCTTTGATAAAGGAGGCAAGAATATACAGTGGAGAAAAGACAACCTCTTCAATAAGTGTTGCTGGGAAAACTGGACAGGTACATGTAAATGTATGAAATTAGAACACTCCCTAACACCATACACAAAAATAAACTCAAAATGGATTAAAGACCTAAATGTAAGGCCAGACACTATCAAACTCTTAGAGGAATACATAGGCAGAACACTCCATGACATAAATCACAGCAAGATCCTTTTTGACCCACCTCCTAGAGAAATGGAAATAAAAACAAAAATAAACAAATGGGACCTAATGAAATTGAAAAGCTTTTGCACATCAAAGGAAACCGTAAACAAGACGAAAAGGCAACCCTCAGAATGGGAGAAAATATTTGCAAATGAAGCAACTGACAAAGGATTAATCTCCAAAATTTACAAGCAGCTCATGCAGCTCAATATCAAAAAAACAAACAACCCAATCCAAAAATGGGCAGAAGACCTAAATAGACATTTCCCCAAAGAAGATATACAGATTGCCAACAAACACATGAAAGAATGCTCAACATCATTAATCATTAAAGAAATGCAAATGAAAACTACAATGAGATATCATCTCACACCGGTCAGAATGGCCATCATTAAAAAATCTACAAACAATAAATGCTGGAGAGGGTGTGGAGAAAAGGGAACCCTCTTGCACTATGGTCAGAATGTAAATTGATACAGCCACTATGGAGAACAGTATAGAGGTTCCTGAAAAAACTAAAAATAGAACTACCATATGACCCAGCAATCCTACTACTGGGCATATACCCTGAGAAAACCATAAGTCAAAAAAAGTCATGTACCACAATGTTCACTACAGCTCTATTTACAACAGCTAGGACATGGAAGCAAGCTAAGTGTCCATTGACAGATGAATGGATACAGAAGATGTGGCACATATATACAATGGAATATTACTCAGCCATAAAAAGAAACGAATTTGAGTTATTTGTAGTGAGGTGGATGGACCTAGAGTCTGTCATACAGAGTGAAGTAAGTCAGAAAGAGAAAAACAAATACAGTATGCTAACACATATATATGGAATCTAAGGGGGAAAAAATGGTCATGAAGAACCTAGGGGCAAGACGGGAAGAAAGACACAGACCTACTAGAGAATGGACTTGAGGATATGGGGTGTGGGAAGGGTAAGCTGTGACAAAGTGAGAGAGTGGCATGGACATATATACACTACCAAACGTAAAATAGATAGCTAGTGAGAAGCAGCCGCATAGCACAGGGAGATCAGCTCGGTGCTTTGTGACCACCTAGAGGGGTGGGATAGGGAGGGTGGGAGGGAGGGAGACACAAGAGGGAAGAGATATGGGAACATATGTATATGTATAACTGATTCACTTTGTTATGAAGCAGAAACTAACATACTATTGTAAAGCAATTATACTCCAATAAAGATGTTAAAAAAAAAAATTAAACTTCACTTACAAATCATAAAAAAAAAAAAAGAACATGAAAACAACCTAAATGTCCATCGACAGATGAATGGATAAAGAATATGTGGTACATACATAAAATGGAATACTACTGAGCCATAAAAAAGTACGAACAATGCCTTTTGCAGCAACATGGATGCAACTAGGATGGATATTCTTTTGATGAAAGAGTCAGATGCCAGAAAGAGAAACCATTCCCTCGACTGTGTAATGCACATTAGAGAATAAAGCTCCTGTTTCTATGCTTAAAAAAAAAACAAAAACCAAAAAACAAATAGCAGCAGTATTTTTTTGGATCCATCTCCTAGAGTAATGTTAAGAAAAACAAAAATAAACAAATGGATCTAATTAAACTTAAAAGCTGCTGCACAGCCAAAGAAACCATAAACAAAATGAAAAGACAACCCATACAGAATGGGAGAAAATATCTGCAAATGAATAACTGACAAGCGATTAATCTCCAAAATATACAAACAGCTCATGGAGCTCTATGTCAAAAAAAACCAAAAAACAAAAACAAACACCTCAATGAAAAAATGGGCAGAAGATCTAAATAAACATTTCTCCAAAGAAGACATACAGATGGCCAAAAAGCACATGAAAAGATGCTCAACATCACTAATTATCAGAGAAATGCAAATCAAAACTACAATGAGGTATCACCTCACAGCAGTCAGAATGGACATCAAAAAGTCTACAAGCAATAAATGCTGGAGAGGGTGTGGAGAAAAGGAACCCTCCTACACTGTTGGTGGGAATGTAAATTGGTACAACCACTATGGAAACAGTATGGAAGTTCCTTTTAAAAATAAAAATAGAGCTACCATATGATCCAGCAATCCCACTCCTGGATGTATATCCAGAAAAGACAAAAACTCTAATTCCAAAAGATACATGCACCCCAATGTTCAGGGCGGCACTATTTACAATAGCCAAGACATGGAAGTAACCTATCTGTCCATCAACAGATGAATGGATAAAGAAGATGTGGTATTCATACACAATGGAATATTACTCAGCCATGAAACAGAATGAAATAATGCCATTTGCAGCAACATGGTTCGACCTAGAGATTATGAGACTAAGTCAAAGACACATACCACATGATATCACTTATATATGTAATCTAAAAAAATAAAGGATACAAATGAACTTATTTACAAAATAGGCACAGAAAACAAACTTATGGTTACCAAAGGGAAAAGGACAGGAGGAATAAATTTGCAATTTGGGATTAACAGATACACAGTACTATATATAAAATAGATAAGCAACAAGGACCTACTATATAGCACAGGGAACTATATTCAGTATCTTGTAATAACCTATAATGGAAAAGAATGTGAAAAATTATATATATAGATATATATATAGATAGATAGATAGATATTCTATCTAACTGATTTGCTTTTCTTTATACCTAAAACATTATAAATCAACTATACTTGAATAAAAAAAATTTTAAGTCAATTAATGTAATTGATCACATCAACAGGCTAAAAAAGAAAAATCACATGATATTATCAATAGATGCAGAAAAAGCATTTGACAATATCCAACACCAATCACTTAAAAAACTCTCAACAAACTAGGTAGAGAGGGGAATTTCCTAAACTTGATAATGAACATCTACAAAAACCTACAGCTAGTATCAATCTTAATGGTGAGAAACCAGAAGCTTATGCACTATGATAAAAAGAACAAGGAAGGGTGTCTCCTTTCACTACTTCTTTTCAACATTGTATTGAAAATGCCAGCTAATGCAATAAACCAAGAAAAGGAAATAAAAGATATACACACTGAAAAGGAAGAAATAAAACTGCAAACTGACTGATGAAATGATCATATATGTAGAAAATCTTAAAGAATCAAAAAACCTCCTGCATCAAATAAGCGATTATAGCAAGGTTTCATTATATATGGTTAACATACAAAAGTCAGTTATTTTCAAATATACCAGCAATGAACAAATGAAATTTGAAATTAAAAACACATCACCATTTACATTAGTACCTAAAAAATGAAATACTTAGGTATAAATCTAGTGAAATACATATAATATCTATATGAAATATATCAAAGGAGAACTAAGTAAGTAGAGAGATATCCTATGTTCATACATAGGAAGGCTCAATATTGTCAAGATGTCAGTTTGTTCCCAATTTGTTTATAGACTCAATGCAATTCCAATCAAAATCCCAGCAAATTATTCTATGGATATTGACAAATTGATTCTAAAGTTTATATGGAGAGGCAAAAGACCCAGAATAGCCAACTCAATATTGAATGAGAAGAATAAAGTTGGAAGACTGATGCTGCCTGACTTAAAGTCAGAGTCACTATACAGCCACAGTAACCAAAAGAGTCTAGTATTGTAGAAAGAATAGACTAATAGATTAATGGAACAAAATAGAGCCCAGAAACAGATCCACGTAAATACAGTCAACTGATCTTTGGCAAAGAAACAAAGGCAATATGATTGAACAAAGATAGTCTTTTCAACAAATGATGTTTGTTGAAAAAAAAAACCCAATGAAATGAACATGGACACAGACCTTACACGCTTGACTAAAATCAAATCAAAATGAATCGCAGACCAAAATGTAAAACCCCAAACTATAAAACTAGAAGACAACACAGGAGAAAACCTAGGTGACCTTAGGTATGACAAAGACATTTTAGATATAACACCAAAGTCACAATCCATGAAAGAAATAATTAAGCTGGACTTCATTAAAATTAAAAACTTCTGCTCTGTGAAAGAAAATGTCACAAGTATAAGAAGAGAAGCCTTAGACTGGAAGAAAATATTTGCAAAAGACATCTGATAAAGGACTGTTAAAAAAAAATTTAAAAGAACACTTTAAACTCAACAATAAATAAACAACCCAATTTAAAAATGGGTCAAAGAGCTTAACAGCTACCTCAAAGAAAATATACAAATGACAAATAAGCATGCAGGAAAAGATGCTCCACATCATATTAAAATAACAATGCAATACCACTACACAACTATTAGAATGGTCAAGATCCAAAACCCTGACAAACCAAATGCTGGTGAGGATGTGGAGCACAGGAGCTCTCATTCACTGCTGTCGGGAATGCAAATGGTACAGCCACTTTGGAAGTCAGTTTGGTGGTTTTTTACAGAAGTAAACATAACATACTTTTACCATAAGATCCAGCAATCATGCTCCTTTGTATTTACCCAAAGGACGTGAAAATTTATATCGACACAACACCTGAACATGGATGTTTATAGTAGCTTTATCCATAATTGCAAATCTTGGAAACAACCAAGATGTCCTTCCGTAGAGGTAAATTGATAAATAAACCATGACATATCTAATCAATAAAATGTTATTCAGCACTAAAAAAAAAAAAAGAAAAAAAAAAAGAGATATCAAGCCATGAAAAGACTTGGAGGAAACTTAAATGCAAATTACTAAGTGAAAGAAGCCAATCTCAAAAGATTACATCCTGTATGATTCTAACTATATGATAGTCTAGGAAAAATAAAACTATGGATATAATAAAAGGATGAGTAGTTGCTAGGGGGTTGGGATGGATGAATAACCAGAGCTCACGTGATTTTTAGGGCCATAAAAAATTCTTTATGATACTACAGTAGTGGATATATGTCATTATAAATTTTTCCAGATCAGAAAGTTGGCCAAGTAAGATGCCCCCCATTTATATTCTTTCTCAACAAAAATAATTTGTCATCCTTCCATGAATAAGTGTGCTTTTTTGGGAGCTTTGGGATCCAGGTAGGAGACTGTGAAAACCTGGTGCAGTTCAAGACTAAGGAATGTCATTTTGAGAAAGCAGGCTACTCCCTTCCATGAAGTTTCTCTAAGGTTAACCTTTTAGAAAGCCCTGGGTAATGTATAATAGATAACAGACTGCTTGGGTGACTCCATTTTCCTTTCCTGTGCCCTAATTCCTGCTCTTATGTTTTTAATTCACCGATAAAGAGTGAACTCATGAAACGCTAGACACCTCATCCTCAGACTCTAATAAAGACAGAGTCCCAGGTTCATACTTTCTCCCTCTCTCTCTATTTACAACTTCACCGTGGGGCCGTTTGGTGTGCTGTATATTCTCCAGGACCTGTGAGTAATAAATACTGTTCTTAAGTTCCATGATGGTTGTTGCTGAGGTGATTTCTGCAATAATAATAACCACAAGAGGTGATTCAGCCACAACTTTGACTCTGGTTGGGGAGATGTCTGTGGGGCTCTCCACAAGTAGTATGGGCCCAGGTGAGTGCCTCAGGCATTTCTAGCCAATAGCATCACAATCGATATGCTGAGACCAATACAACAAGTGGTTTTACCAGTGGGTAGGGGAAATGGGGAGATTTTGGTCACAGGGTACAAACTTCCCGTTATAAGATGAATACGTTCTAGGGATTTAAGATTCAGCACGGTGACTATAGTTACCAATACTGTACTATATACCTGAAAGTTGCCAAGATAGTAAATCTTAAATGTTTGCACCACAAAAAAAAACAACAACATAATTTAGTGGGCTGATGCATGTGTTAACTAACCTTATTGTGATAATTATTTTTTAATACATATGTGCATCAAATCATCACACTGTACATCTTAAACTCACACAATGTCATATGCCAATTATATGTCAATAAATCTAGAAAAATAATAAGAAAAATAAATTTGTCCAAACCCATAGAGTGTACAACAGCAAGAATGAACTGTAATATAAACCATGGACCTTGGGTGATAATGACATGTCAATGTAGGTTCATCAGTTGTAACAAATGTACCACTCTGGTGTGGGACGTTGATAATGAGGAAAGCTGTACATGTGTGCAGGCAGGGGACATATGGGAAATGCCTACACCTTCCTCTTAATTTTGTTGCATGAGAACCTTTTGCACTGGAATCTCTTGGGGTACTTAATAAAACTTAGACGACTAAGAGGTATAAGCCCAGGAATTTGCATTTTAGGAAGGTTTTCAGGTAATTCCTAAAGACACTAGTGTTCCCTTGGATGCCAGCATGGCCTTCTTTCCTAGCTCCTTTAGGTCTTTACTGAAATAAAAACTTCTCCAAGATATCTTCTCTTACCACCCTATTTGAAATTGTAGGCTCCTTATTCTGAAATCCTGCATTCCTTATGCCCCCTTCTCTACCTTATTTTTATCTCTAGAATTGATGACTATTGTAAACATATTTTATTTCTCATTTATTGGTTTATCTATCAATAAATCGGTTTCTCTCCCAATCCAATTCTTAACAACTAGAATGTAAACCCTATGAGAACAGGTTTCTTTTTTTATTATGTTTTATTCACTGCTGAATGCCCAATACCTAGTAAAGCCCTTGAACATTAGTACTCAATAAATATTTGTTAAATAAATGAATCACTCCACCAAGTGTTTTAAGTTTATATACTTAAAATACTAACATTCTTGCACCTTTTTCTCGCCATCAAAAATAAATCTCAATTCTACCTCTTGCTCTTGAAAAAGAAAAAGCAATGTGTAATTTGAATCTAAAGATGAAAGATTCCTTGAAATATGTCTTATTTGTGTTCTTCACACCACAACCCAGCAGAAAGCTTTTGTGTTCTCTCTATATCAGCACCATCTTTGTGTATTTCTTTGATGTCAAGATCTGGGGTCAGAGACTGGGTGAGGATGAAAGTAAAGAAGAAAATTCAAGGAGTGTCAACCTTAATGGTAGCAATAAATAATGTTTGCTAAAAGCTACCTAAGAATAGATGGCACAGTCTGTGTAGGTGTATGTAAATGATATGCAAATCAGAATCTAATTTTAATGCAAATGTATGTGTGGTCCTCCTAACTATCTCATGCACCTGGATATAGCCCCTAGGAAAATTCTAGTGGAGAGAAATGTGCTCTCAGCAAAGTTTTAATGACTGGGTAGATTGGAGAGCAGAGGGTACCACACCTGGCATGCATTATAAGGTCTGCTAGTTAGCTGCTAAAAACAAGTTCTTATATCTGGAATAGTACTTTGAAGCTTTGGTGAGCCACCAGTTTGAATTGTGAACACCTTAACTTACCTGTTCTATAAGTGAGTATGACCTTGCTTTGCCCCAGGCTAGTGGGAAGTGTTATCAGTTAACAAATTCTTTAAAGCAGGCACACGTGGGAGTTTTTGAACTGGAGGTACTGCCAAATATAAATTATCCCAACTCAGTGCTATGGTCATATTTCATTACAAAACACAATCCAGCCTGTGTGGATTTGCATCCTACTAGTAGTATGAGTTCTATTTCTATGAAATGGAGAAAAACTGTTGGAAAAAAATTTATGGTAAGATAAGTTGAGGTCACTGTAATAATAGCTTAAATACAAGCAAAGTTGATAAGAGAAACAAAGACCCAAAGGAAATGTCTCAGTTCAAAGATGGTAAATGAGATAAAATGATCAAGCACCATTTTGCCTTATGACAGTACTGCATACTTTGTCCATTTCAGAGAATCACAGATAGTCAAGAGACATATCAATTTATATTTTTATATTTCTATAACCCTTTATTATTATCAATGCTCTTCCAACTCTATTATCTCCACTGATTTTCATGACAACACGTAGCTAGTGTTCTGTTACAAACTATTTTTTTTTAAGTTTTTAAAAAGTAAATAAAACTTTTGTTTCTGGCATTACGACTAACTGGGTACTCTAGGGACCTTCCTGCAGCAAGACACCATGTATTGAGTAGGAGACATATTTTGTGGTATCACTGGTCTAACAGGAGTAACTCCTAATATTCCCTCTTAAAAAACATTCAATAGTGTGAGAGGGGCATGGAGCTAGGGACAGATTTGCAGGTGGGAGATGCAGGATTTCCCAGAGAGCAAATACCAGTAACCTTAATGCTATCAGGATATTGAGCTTTGAGTTAATTGTGTGGTAGGGCAACTTCCAGTACTCTTTCAAGTCAAGGGTGATGGAGGTTGATGTGACCCCAGTTTCTGGGTAGAAGTTTCTGGCCACCAGCATAAACTTGAGCAATTCTTCTAAGCCCATGCTATTCAAAATGTGTTCTATGGACAAACAGCAATATTATCATCTGGGAGCAGAGTAGAAACCCAGGCTCTCAGACCCCAACCCAAAACTATTGAAATATGATCTGTATTTTAATAAGTTCCTTGGGTGATTTTTATGCACATTATAGTTTGAGAAGAATTGTTGTAAAGGGAAATATTTCCTAATATGTGCCCATCACACTGCAATTAAAAGAAGACAATGAGCTCATAGTTATAGACAAACAAGTACATGAGAAAAAAGCCACTGTGAATAAAAATCAGCAGGAAAAAAAAGCAGTATATGTAGTCCTCCAAGAACCGCATATTAGAAATGTCAACTAGCCTAGACCAGATATGTATGAAGATGCAATCAAACAAATCAGTGAGCATGCAGTGGAACATGTCAGGTAATGAAAAAGTACATTAGAACCCTAAAAATAAAGCTTCTAAAAATAAAAAATATATAATTATTGAAATGAAAATGAGAAAAAAAATCTCCTTCTGGGAGCCCCATGATACAAATGTTAGCCAGTTTGATGTCATTGCATAAGTCCCTTAAGCCATCTTCACTTTTTAAAATTCCTTTTTCATTTTGTCACTCTGATTCGTTGAGTTCCACTGCTTTGTCTTTGAGCTGACTGATTCTTCTTCCTCTCCTCTGTTGTTAACCCCTTTAGTATATTTTTCAATTCAGTTACTGTATTTTTTGACTCTGACTTTTATTTGGTACTTTCTTATATTTCCCATCTCTTTGTTGAAGTTTTCACTGTGTTTATCCACTCCTGCCATGTCATTTAGCATCTTTATTATTCATTACTTTGAACTTAATTAATCTTTTTATGAAAAATAGATTCCATACAAATGGAAACCAAAAGAGAGCTGGAGAAGATATACTTAGATAAAACAGACTTTAAAACAAAGACTGCAACAGGAGAAAAAGCAAAGCATTACATAATAAAGGGGTCAATCCAACAAGAAGATATAACATTTGTAAATATTTATGAAGGACATGCGTTCACTCCCTCTTGCAAGAGCACCAGAATCACAACTAACTGCTGAACAATCATCGACACGAAGACACTGGAACTCACAAAAAAGATACCCCACATTCAAAGACAAAGGAGAAGCCACAATGAGACGTTAAGAGGGGCGCAATGACAATAAAAACAAATCCCATAACTGGTGGGTGGGTGACTCACAGTCTGGAGAACACTTATACCACAGAAGTCCACCCACTGGAGTGAAGGTTCTGAGCCCCATGTCAGGCTTCCCAACCTGGGGGTCTGGCAATGGGAGGAGGAATTCCTAGAGAATCGGACTTTGAAGCCTAGTGGGATTTGACTGCAGGACTTTGACAGGACTGGGGGAAACAGAGACTCCAGTCTTGGAGGGCACACACAAAGTAGTGTGCACATCGGGACCAAGGGGAAGGAGCAGTGACCCCAGGGAAGACGGAACCAGACCTAACTGCTAGTGTTGCAGGGTCTCCTGCAGAGGTGGGGGGTGGCTGTGGCTCACCATGAGGACAAGGACACTGGCAGCAGAAGTTCTGGGAAGTACTCCTTGGCTTGAGAGAGAGTCCACCATTAGCCTCAACAAAGAGCCGGGTAGCCTCCAGTGCTGGGTCGCCTCAGGCCAAACAACCAACAGGGAGGGAACCCACCCCACCAATCAGGAAACAAGTGGATTAAAGTTTTACTGAGCTCTGCCCACCAGAGCAACACCCACCTCTACCCACCACCAGTCCCTCCCACCAGGAAACTTGCACAAGCCTCTTAGATAGCCTCATCCAACAGAGGGCAGACAGCAGAAGCAAGAAAAACTACAATCCTGCAGCCTGTGGAACAAAAACCACATTCACAGAAAGACAAACAAGCTGAAAAGGCAGAGAGCTATGTCCCAAATGAAGGAACAAGATAAAACCCCAGAAAAACAACTAAATGAAGTGGAGATAGGCAATCTTCCAGAAAAAGAATTCAGAATAATGATAGTGATGATGATCCAGGACCTCGGAAAAAGAATGGAGGCAAAGATGGAGAAGATGAAAGAAATGTTTAAAAAAGACCTAGAAGAATTAAAGAACAGACAAACACAGATGAACAATACAATAACTGAAATGAACACTACACTAGAAGGAATCAATAGCAGAATAACTGAGACAGAAGAACGGATAAGTGACCTGGAAGACAGAATGGTGGAATTCACTGCCGCGGAACAGAATAAAGAAAAAAGAATGAAAAGAAATGAAGACAGCCTAAGGGACCTCTGGGACAACATTAAACACAACAACATTCGCATTATAGGGGTCCCAGAAGGAGAAGAGAGAAAGGACCCGAGAAAATATTTGAAGAGATTATAGTCGAAAATGTCCCTAACATGGGAAAGGAAATAGCCACCCAAGTACAGGAAGCACAGAGAGTCCCAGGCAGGATAAACCCAAGGAGAAACATGCCAAGACATATAGTAATCAAATTGACAAAAAATAAAGACAAAGAAAAATTATTGAAAGCAACAAGGGAAAAACGACAAATAACATACAAGGGAACTCCCATAAGGTTAACAGCTGATTTCTCAGCAGAAACTCTACAAGCCAGAAGGGAGTAGCATGATATATTTAAAGTGATGAAAGGGAAGAACCTACAACCAAGATTACTCTATTCAGCAAGGATCTCATTCAGATTTGACAGAGGAATCAAAAGCTTTACAGACAAGAAAAAGCTAAGAGAATTCAGCACCACCAAACCAGCTCTACAACAAATGCTAAAGGAACTTCTCTAAGTGGGAAACACAAGAGAAGAAAAGGACCTACAAAAACAAACCCATAACAATTAAGAAAATGGTCTTAGGAACATACATATCAATAATTACCTTAGACGTGAATGGATTAAATGCTCCAACCAAAAGAAACAGGCTCGCTGAAGGGATACAAAAACAAGACCCGTATATATGGTGTCTACAAGAGACCCACTTCAGACCTAGGGACACATACAGACTGAAAGTGAGGGGGTGGAAAAAGATATTCCATGCAAATGGAAATCAAAAGAAAGCTGGAGTAGCAATACTCATAACAGATAAAATAGACTTTAAAATAAAGAATGTATAAGAGACGAGGAAGAACACTACATAATGATCAAAGGATCAATCCAAGAAGAAGATATAACAATTCTAAATATATATGCACCCAACATAGGAGCACCTCAATGCATAAGGCAACTGCTAACAGCTATAAAAGAGGAAATCGACAGTAACACAGTAATAGCGGGGGAACTTAACACCTAACACCAATGGACAGATCATCCAAAATGAAAATTAATAAGGAAACACAAGCTTTAAATGACACAATAGACCAGATAGATTTAATCTATATTTATAGGACATTCCATCCAAAAACAGCAGATTACACTTTCTTCTCTAGGGTACACGGAACATTCTCCAGGATAGATCACATCCTGGGTCACAAATAAAGCCTCAGTAACTTTAAGAAAATTGAAATCATATCAAGCATCTTTTCTGACCACAACGCTATGAGATTAGAAATCAATTACAGGGGAAAAAACATAAAAAACACAAACACATGGAGGCTAAACAATACGTTACTAAATAACCAAGAGATCACTTAAGAAATCAAAGAGGAAATCAAAAACTACCTAGAGACATATGACAATGAAAACACGATAATCCAAAACCTATGGGATGCAGCAAAAGCAGTTCTAAGAGGGAAGTTTATAGCAACACAAGCCTACCTCAAGAAACAAGAAAAATCTCAAATAAACAATCTAACCTTACACCTAAAGGAACTAGAGAAAGAAGAACAAACAAAACCCAAAGTTAGTAGAAGGAAAGAAATCATAAAGATCAGAGCAGAAATAAACTAAATAGAAACAAAGAAAACATCAATAAAACTAAAAGCTGGTTCTTTGAGAAGATAAAGAAAATTGATAAACCGTTAGCCAGACCCATCAAGAAAAAGGAGAGGACTCAAATCAATAAAATAAAAATGAGAAAGGAAAAGTTACAACAGACACCGCAGAAATACAAAGCATCCTAAGAGACTACTACAACCAACTCTATGCCAATAAAACGGACAACCTGGAAGAAATGGACAAATTCTTAGAAAGGTATAACCTTCCAAGACTGAACCAGGAAGAAATAGAAAATATGAACAGACCAATCACAAGTAATGAAATTGAAACTGTGATTAAACATCTTCCAACAAACAAAAGTCCAGGACCAGATAGCTTCACAAGTGAATTTTATCAAACATTTAGAGAAGAGCTAACAACCATCCTTTTCAAACTCTTCCGAAAAATTGTGGAGAAAGGAACACTCCCAAACTCATTCTACGAGGTCAATATCATCCTGATACCAAACCAGACAGAGATACTGCAAAAAAAAGAAAATTACAGACCAATATCACTAATGAACACAGATGCAAAAATCCTCACCAAAATATTAGCAAACACAATCCAACAACACATTAAAAGGATCATACACCATGATCAAGTGAGATTTATCCCAGGGATGCAAGGATTCTTCAATATACGCAAATCAATCAATGTGATACACCATATTAACAAGTTGAAGAAAAACCGTATGATCATCTCAATAGATGCAGAAAAAGCTTTTGACAAAATTCAACACCCATTTATGATAAAAACTCTCCAGAAGGTGGGCATAGAGGGCACCTGCCTCAGCATAATAAAGGCCATATACGACAAACCCACAGTAAACATCATTCTCAATGGTGAAAAACTGAAAGCATTTCCTCTAAGATCAGGAACAAGACAAGGATGTCCACTCTCGCCACTATTATTCAACACAGTTTGGAAGTTCTAGCCACGGCAATTAGAGGAGAAAAAGAAATAAAAGGAATACAAATTGGAAAAGAAGTAAAACTGTCACTGTTTGCAGATGACATGATACTATACATAGAGAATCCTAAAGATGCCACCAGAAAACTACTAGAGCTAAGCAATAAATTTGGTAAAGTTGCAGGATACAAAATTAAGGCACAGAAATCTCTTGCATTCTTATACACTAATGATGAAAAATCTGAAAGAGAAATTATGGAAACACTCCCATTTACCATTGCAACAAAATAATAAAATACCTAGGAATAAACCTAGCTAGGGAGAAAAAAGATCTGTATACAGAAAACTGTAAGGCACATGAAAGAAATTAAAGATGATACCAACAGATGGAGAGATATACCATGTTCTTGGATTGGAAGAATCAACATTGTGAAAATGACTCTACTACCCAAAGCAATCTACAGATTCAATGCAATCCCTATCAAATTACCAATGGCAGTTCTTACAGAATTAGAACAAAAAATCTTAAAATTTGTATGGAGATACAAAAGACCCCAAATAGCCAAAGCAGTCTTGAGGGGAAAAAACGGAGCTGGAGGAATCAGTCTCCCTGACTTCAGACTATACTACAAAGCTACAGTAATCAAGGCAATATGGTGCTGGCACAAAAACAGAAATATAGATCAATGGAACAGGATAGAAAGCCCAGAGATAAACCCACGCACCTATGGTCAACTAAACTATGACAACGGAGGCAAGGATATACAATGGAGAAAAGGCAGTCTATTCAATAAGTGGTCCTGGGGAAACAGGACAGCTTACATGTACAAGAATGAAATTAGAACACTCCCTAACACCATACACAAAAATAAACTCAAAATGGTTTCAAGACCTAAATGTGAGACCGGACACTATAAAACTCTTAGAGGAAAACACAAGAACACTCTTTGACATAAACCAAAGGAAGATCTTTTTTGATCCACCTCCTAGAGTAATGGAAATAAAAACAAAAATAAACAAATGGGACCTAATGAAACTTCAAAGCTTTTGCAAAGCAAAGGAAAGTACAAACAAGATGAAAAGACAACCCTCAGAATGGGAGAAAATATTTGCATACGAATGAACAGACAAAGGATTAATCTCCAAAATATATAAACAGATCATACAGCTCAATATTAAAAAAACAAACAACCCAGTCCAAAAATGGGCAGAAGACCTAAATAGACATTTCTCCAAAGAAGACATACAGATAGCCAAGAAGCACATGAAAAACTGCTCACCATCACTAATTATTAGAGAAATGCAAATCAAAACTACAATGAGCTATCACCTCACACCAATTAGAATGAGTGTGAAAATCAGAAAATCTACAAACAACAAATGCTGGATAGGGTGTGGAGAAAAGGGAACCCTCTTGCACTGCTGGTGGGAATGTAAATTGATACAGCCACTATGAAGAACAGTCTGGAGGTTCCTGAAAAAACTAAAAATAGAATTACCATATGATCCAGCAATCCCACTACTGGGCATATACCCAGAGGAAACCATAATTCAAAGAGACACATGCACCCCAATGTTCACTGCAGCGCTATTTACAATAGCCAGGTCATGGAAGCAACCTAAGTGTCCACTGATAGATGAATGGATAAAGAAGAAGTGGTACATATATACAATGGAATATTAGTCAGCCATAAAAAGGAATGAAAATGAGTCATTTGTAGAGACATGGATGGACACATGAAAGAAATTAAAGCTGATACCAACAGATGGAGAGATATACCATGTTCTTGCACTGGAAGAATCAACATTGTGAAAATGACTCTACTACCCAAAGCAATCTACAGATTCAATGCAATCCCTATCAAATTACCAATGGCAGTTTTTACAGAAGTAGAAGAAAAAATCTTAAAATTTGTATAGAGACACAAAAGACCCCGAATAGCCAAAGCAGTCTTGAGGGAAAAAAACGGAGCTGGAGGAATCAGACTCCCTGTCTTCAGACTATACTACAAAGCTACAGTAATGGTACTGACACAAAAACAGAAATATAGATCAATGGAACAGGATAGAAAGCCCAGAGATAAACCCACGTACCTATGGTCAACTAATCTATGACAAAGGAGGCAAAGATATACAATGGAGATAAGACAGTCTCTTCAATAAGTGGTGCTGGGAAAACTGGACAGCTATGTGTAAAAGAATGAAATTAGAACACCCCCTAACACTATACACAAAAATAAACTCAAAATGGATTAGAGACCTAAATGTAAGACCGGACACTGTAAAACTCTTAGAGGAAAACATAGGAGAACACTCTTTGACATAAATCACAGCAAGATCCTTTTTGATCCACCTCCTAGAGTAATGGAAATAAAAACAAAAATAAACAAATGGGACCTAATGAAACTTCAAAGCTTTTGCAAAGCAAAGGAAAGTACAAACAAGACGAAAAGACAACCCTCAGAATGGGAGAAAATATTTGCATACGAATGAACAGACAAAGGATTAATCTCCAAAATATATAAACAGATCATACAGCTCAATATTAAAAAAACAAACAACCCAATCCAAAAATGAGCAGAAGACCTAAATAGACATTTCTCCAAAGAAGACATACAGATGGCCAAGAAGCACATGAAAAGCTGCTCAACATTACTAATTATTAGAGAAATGCAAGTCAAAACTATAATGACGTATCACCTCACACCAGTTAGAATGGGCATCATCAGAAAGTTTAGAAACAACTAATGCTGGAGAGGGTGTGGAGAAAAGGGAACCCTCTTGCACTGTTGGTGGGAATGTAAATTGATACAGCCACTATGGAGAACAGTATGGAGGTTCCTTAAAAAACTAAAACTAGAATTACCATATGACCCAGCAATCCCACTACTGGGCATATACCCAGAGAAAACCATAATTCAAAAAGATACATGCACTCCGATGTTCATTGCAGCGCTATTTACAATAGCCAGGTCATGGAAGCAACCTAAGTGTCCACTGATAGATGAATGGATAAAGAAGAAGTGGTACATATATACAATGGAATATTACTCAGCCATAAAAAGGAACGAAATGGGGTCATTTGTAGAGACGTAGATGAATCTAGAGACTGTCATACAGAGTGAAGTAAGTCAGAAAAACAAATATTGTATATTAACGCATATACATGCAACCTAGAGAAATGGTACAGATGAACTGGTTTGCACAGCAGAAATAGAGACACAGATGTAGAGAACAAACGTATGGACACCAAGGGGTAAAGTGGCGCGGGGGTGGGGTGGTGTGAAGAATTGGGAGATTGGGATTCACATATAGACACTAATATGTATAAAATGGATAACTAATAAGAACCTGCTGTATATAAAAATAAATAAAATTCTAAAATTCAAAAAAAACAGTAATAGGGGACTTTAATACCCCACTGACACCAATGAACAGATTATGTAGACAGAAAAATCAATAAGAAAACCTTGGTCTTAAACAACACATTAGAGAGATGAACTTAGCAGATATTTATAGAGAATTCCATCCAAATGCAATAGAATACACATTATTCTCAAGTGCACATGGAACATCTTCCAAGACATATCATATGTTAGGGCACAACACGTCTTAATAAATTTAAAAGGGGTGAAATCATATCAAGCATCTTTTCAGACCACAATGGCATGAAACTAGAAATTACACAAAGAAAACTGGAAAATTCACAAATATGTGGAAATTAAACAAAATGCTACTGAACAACCAATGGATCAGAAGAAATAAAAGGGTAATAAAAATACCTTAAGAAAAATTAAAAAGGAAATGTAACGTATCAGATTTATGGGTTGCAACAAAAGCAGTTCTTAGAGGGAAGTTCATAGCAATAAATGCCAACCTCAAGAAACAAGAAAAGTTTCAAATCATCAAACGTTACATCTCAAGGAACTAGAAAAAAAAAAACAAATAAAGCCCAAAGTTAGTAAGTTAGTAGAGGAAAGGTAATAACAATGATTAGAGCAGAAATATATGAAATAGAGACTAAAGGGTCAACAGACAAGATCAATGAAACAGAGCTGGTTCTTTGAAAAGATAAACAAAACTGACAAACCTCTAGCTAGACTCACCAAGAAAAAAGGGAGTACTCAAAATCAGAAATGAAAGAGGAGATATTAAAACTGATACCATGGAAATACAAAGGACCATAAGAGACTACTCTGAACAATTATACACCAACAAACTGAACAACCTAGAAGAAATGGATAAATTTCTACAAACATACAACCTACCAAGACTAAATCATAAAGAAATAGAAAATCTGAACAAACTGATTACTAGTTAGGATATTGAATCAGTCATGAAAACCCTCCCAGGACAAGATGGCTTCACTGCTGAGTTCTACCAAACATTCAAAGGATTAATACCAATCTTTTTCAAACTCTTCCAAAAAACAGAAGAAGAGGGAACTCTTCCAAATTCATATTATGAGGCCAGACTTACCCTGATACCAAACCAGACAAAGATGCCACAAGAAAATTGCAGGCCAATATCCCTAACTAACGTAGATGTAAAATTCCTCAAGAAAATATGCGCAAAATATGAGCAAACTGAATTCAACAATACACTGAAATGATCAGACACCATGATCAAGTTAGATTTATTCTAGGGATGCAAGGATAGTTCAACATCCACAGTTAGTCAATGTGATATACCACATTATCAAAATTAAGCATAAAAATCATATGTTCATCTCAACAGATGCAGAAAAAACATTTGACAAAATTCAATGTTCATTTATGCTAAAAACTCTCTAGAAAGTGGGTATAGAAGAAACTTAGGTCAACAAAATAAAGGCCATATATGACAAACCCACAGCTAACATCATACTCAATGGTGAAAAGATGAAAGCTTTTCCTCCAAGATTAGGAACAAAAAAAGGATGCCCACTCTTGTCACTTTTGTTTAACATAGTATTGGAAGTCCTAGTCAGAGCAAATAGGCAAGAAAAAGAAATAAAAGGCATTCATATTGGAAAGGAAGAGGTAAACCTGCCAGTATTTGCAGATGACATGGTATTATATATAGGAAAACATAAAGACTGCGTCAAAAAACTATTAGAATAAATGAATTCAGTAAAGTTTCAGGATAGAAAAATCAATATTAAAAAATCTATTGTGTTTCTATACACTAATAATGAACTATCATAAAGAGAAATAAAGAATACAATTCCATTTACAACTGCATCAAAAACAATAAAATATCTAGGAATAAACTTAACCAAGGAGATTAAAGACCTGCATATTGCAAACTGTAAGACACTGATGAAAGAAACTGAATAAACAAATAAATGGAAAGATATTTGGTGCTTACAAATTAGAAAAGTTAATATTTTTAAAATGTCTATACTTCCCAAAGCAATCTACAGATTCAAAGCAATCCCTATCAAAGTACCAATGGCGTTTTTCATAGAACTGGAACAAACAATCCTAAAATTTGTATGAAACCACAAGAAACCCTAAATACCAAAATCAAATTTGAGAAAGAACAAAGCTGGGAGCATCACATTCCCCAATTTCAAGCTATATTACAAACTATAGTAATTTAAACAGTATGGTATTGGCATAAAAACAGAAACATAGATCAACAGAACAGAGAGCTCAGAAATAAACCCATGTATGACAAAGGTGCCAAGAATATACAATGAGGACATGACAGTTTCTTCATTAAACAGTGTTGGAGAAATTGGATGGCCACATGGAAAAGAATGAAACTGGACCACTATCTTATACCATACACAAAAATTAACTCAAAATGGATTAACGACTTCAATGTAAAACCCGAAACCATAAAACTACTAGAAGAAAAAATAGATGGTAACTCCTTGGCATAGATCTTGGTGATGATTTTTTGAATCTGACACCAGAAGCAAAGGCAACAAAAGCAAAAATAAAGTGGGACTACATCAAACTGAAAAGCTTCTGAACAGCAAAAGAAACCATCAACAAAATGAAAAGGCAACCTATTGAATGGGAGAAAATATTTGCAAATCAATTTATATGATAAGGGGCTAATATCCAAAATATATAAAGAACTCTTACAACTCAACAATGAAAAAACAGTCTGATTAAAAAATGGGCAGAATATCTGAATAGACATTTTTTTCATAGAAGACATACAGATGACCAATAGGTACATGAAAAGATGCTCAACATCAGTCAGCATCAGGGAAATGCAAGTCAAAGCCACAATGAGATATCACCTCACACCTTTTAGAATGGCTACCACAAACAACTACAAATAACAAATGTTGGTGAGGATGTGGAAAAAAGGGAACCCTGTACACTGCAGGAATGTAAATGGGTGCAGCCACTATGGAAAACAGTATGGAGGTTCCTCAAAAAATTAAAAATAAACTACCATATTCCAGAAGCAATTCCACTTCTGGGTATTTATTCAAAGAAAAGAAGCAATTACATTTCTGGGTATTTATCCAAAGAAAATGAAAACATTAACTCAAAAAGTTATATGCACCATGTTCACTGCAGCACTATTTACAATAGCCAAGATGGAAACAACCTAACTGTCCATTGATGGATGAACAGATATAGAAATTATGGAATATTTATTATAAATATATGTATATATATTTATTCCATTATATATAATGGAATATTATTCAGCCATTAAAAGGAATGGAATCTTGCCATTTTTGACTACATGGATGGACTTCAAGGGCATTATGCTAAGGGAAATAAGAGAGGTCAGACAGTGTTTGTCTTTCTGTTTGCCTTACATGTGGAATGTAAAACTAAATAAATGAATATATAAATGAAGCTCAAATACAGAGAGCAGATTGATGGTTGCCAGAGGCTAGGTGTAGGGGATGAGAAAAATGGGTGAACTCTTTTTCCTTCAGTCTAAATAAATTGAATTACTCTAAAAAATTAATAAAAACAACAGATGTGTTAAACAGCAGATTACACACAGTTAAAGACAAAATCAATGACTTGGAATATATATCTAAAGAAACTATCCAGAATGTAGCACTACGGGAAAACTGATGAATATGAAAAAGAATCTAAGAGATATATAGGACAGATTCCATCTAGTAATGCATATGCTTGGGGTCTTGGAAGGAGATATTAGAGATTATGGAGGGATGCAATATTTAAAGAAGTAATGGAATAAATGACCCAGCATCAATCAAAAATAATAATTTTAAAGGTCTTCAAAAAACCTGCCTATAGAAATTTAATAGAAATTGAAAATAAGTAACATAACACTAAATACAAAATATCTTAAAAGAGCCCAGAGACAAAGAAGAGGCTGTCTAGAAAGGAAAAATACAATGACAGATTTCTCAAAAGCAAAAAAGAAAAATATTTAATGGAGTACCAGTCAACTTAGAATCATGAAGCCAGCAATACTATTCCAAAAAAAAAAGTATAAAATTGAAATACTTACAGGAAAAATTAACTTCAGAGAATTTTCAGTGGACTGAAAGACAATCTGTCACTATGCTCCTATACATTCAATGGGCCCTTTCTCCTCCAACCATGATCCTTGTTCTTAAAACAAGATTGTATAGTTAAACTTTATTTCTCTGTAGTGGGAATGGAAGGTCATTTCTTATCAATCACATTTCTTATCCATCTTTTTCCTCATCAACACAGGAAACTTTTTCTTATGATCCATTGCATATTTTTGAGATCCATTCATTTGCCTTTTTTTCATGAAATTTCTGTGTGACCAACCCACTAATCCTCCATATTCAAATATGCCTCATCCTCAGTATGTATCTGACTAGGGAACTTCCACTCTGTGATCCCAGTAAACCATGCATGCATGATTTGTGTCCTGTAAGAATTTAGGTTTGAGCTGTATTTTGAGCATTTCATAGCCTTTCTACTTTCTTCCTCAGTGAATACTGCAGTATACTGAACAGGAAACCAGGATGTCATTGGCAGAGAAGACTGTTCTAGTGTGCAATTTACACTTCTAGTCGAGGCATCAAAATAGTTTAGTCTAAAATACTCATATGCTCTTGCTTCCCACCCAGATCCTGACTCTGTACACACCTGAATTCTGGAATATCACTCTTTTCCCCATTCTTGTTTCCATCTGTATTATTTTTGTTGTGTCACACCAATGAAGATAAATTTGTCACATTTAGAACACTGTGCAATCATTAAAGCTTTGAATCCAGGCCAATAATTCACAAGTCTGGAATTTTCCTGGCATCTCATTCCCAAATTCTCCTTCTTGGAATCTAGGGTTGCCAGGAATGATTGTGATTCTCAAACCTGTTATATCCATAGCCCTTCCACTCTGATTTCCACAGGTCTTATCACTCGAGATCTCATTTCTAATGGATTTTTGCTCATTTCACTGGCAGGGCTTTGACCTTCTCCACATTGTTAATTTTCAGTTCTCGTCTCCCTTTACAGAGAGCAAGCACCCTGCACTTCATATGGCCAGTGCTGTCAGGGGAGCTCAAAAAAGTGAGCCCTAGTGCAGAGATCTTCGCCTTAGACCAAAGCCCACTCATTCTTCACCGGCAAGCACTGGCACACTGCAGGTGGGAAGGAAGGAGTTGGTCTGACGTGTCTCACACTCTATTTGGAACCATTGCTTTCTTTTACATCTAAGCTCTGCTGTTAAAGCTAGTCCATTTTTCCAGATTCTTTAACTCATGGTGATATTCTCTTAGAGGCCTCATTTTCTTTTACTCCAATTCAATCTCCTCAGGGAAAACCAAGTTTTTCAGATGGATTTGTACACGTGTGAATACCATATGAGAGATGGGTTCAAGTTCTCTCCCACTGTGATCTTTGTTGCATACAGATTGAAATAGAGGGCTAGTCCCCATAATTTAAAGTCCTAGAATGTTTCAGAGCAGTTAAGAGTCTCCTGAATGCTTGACCATTAGAAGCTAGTTTACTAAAAAGACAGAACTTTACTATGATATCAAGAGCTCCCTGATTTTGCCTCGAATTCTCTCATCCTCATTTGAACTCTGATTTCCAACTCCTTCTCAAAGATAGAAAGAATCCCAAATAATTGAAGCATTCCACTTACCACTGCCTAGGTAGGCTATGAATCAGTGGGCAACTTGCCAGGTGACATGGTTACAGTACGTTCAGTCCAGTTTAACTCTGTATCAGAGTTAATTACTTTGTAATATCTATTCTCACTTTATTCTTCACTAAAAGAAAACTCTCTCTCCCATTTTAACTTGACACTCAGTTTCCCAGAATAAGAGTACATTTCTCAGAGCCATTTTTTGCTAGGCATGGCCATATATGACTATGTTCTGGCCAATGGGAGATAAGCAGAAATGTTTAATAAACTTTTAAACATTTTAATAAATTTTCCTTAAGAAATATTGCTTGTGCCCTTTATCTTTATGTCTTCCTCTGCTAGGAACACAGAGGACATGATCATATCACCAGGGAGAACACAAGACAGAAGAATCCTATGCCCCAACACCATACTATACCATATAAGCTTTGGAGTGCAAACCCAGACTTTTATTTAAAAGAGAAATACAAAAAAAAAAAAAAGAGAAATACAGTTCTAACCTGTTTCCGCCACTCTTATTTGGGGGGTTTCCTTCACTCACACAGCCATCAAATTTTATGTCCTAAAAGCTTCATAGAAATGATCTACTGGACGCTTGGAGCACAAACTGTCTAATCGTCCCTGTTCCATCCCTCACCCCTCTTTCCATTTTCTCAGTCACTTATGCTATTGATCCTGATAATCTCTCTCCACTTATGCCTTTGCTTCTCCCTTTCAGTTTGAATTGTGGGCATTTTTCCCTAGGTCTCTGATTCCAGTTCTCTGTCCAGCTACAACATTCATTTTTTTCCTCCTCAGCTCAGTGATTGTGTAAACATTCTTCCAGCTATCATC
Source organism: Eubalaena glacialis (assembly GCF_028564815.1). Taxonomy (NCBI): domain Eukaryota; kingdom Metazoa; phylum Chordata; class Mammalia; order Artiodactyla; family Balaenidae; genus Eubalaena; species Eubalaena glacialis. The sequence goes on from NC_083729.1 coordinate 42,013,597, forward strand.
TGACACCACTCAGTTCTGGGTCTTCTGGAGCCATAAGACACCTTCTCAGGCAAAACTGAACACACCATGCAAGACAAAGTGTTTGTAATTCTCCAGCTTGTCCCCTATATTTCCTGGCAATTGAAGACATTGCAAAACTGTTATTCACCTCACCTTTCTAGCTAGGACAGATGAATGAACACAAAAAACTAACTTCCATGGAAAGAGAGTATACTGAAAGCACACAAATGAGTAATATGGAAGTGGGAAATGTCATATCTGTCAAACACATCTTCCCTCCTCTGACTCAAGGTCCAGCCAAATGCCTTTGAATGGAGGGATGCTATTTCTGTTATGCTGAATTGACCTTCCCCAGCCACCTTCCCCAAGATGCTCCTAAATTCTCCCATATAAATGTCTATTATTTTCAATAGCATCAATGGTCAATAAAAGAGTATGCCCTTACCTCAGTCCCAGAACAGAATGTCCATTATCATTAATGATGATCATAACCAGAGAAATGAGTCAATTGACCTCTTAGCTTATGCTCTCAGGCGACATAATCAGGCTTCCCTGGGGGTTTGGTATGCATTTGATAGGAGAGCATTAATTCATCATAAAAATGTTCTCTGGCCCATCTGAACTTAAAGTAGAATACAAACTGACCTACTTAGACAGTATATTTAACTTTCCTCACAATTACTATTGTTTTCTAGCTCTTTGTTCATTACCTTCCCAAAGTATAACGTGAAAGGATTCTTAAACGCTTACATCTACACCTATATGAGAATGTTAATACCTTTTCTTTTTTTTTTTTTTAACACCACCATATTGTCAAGGAACATCCCCAGCAGGAAGTAAGCAGGAAATTAGTATTAGCAAGAGATGAAAAATGAATCTGAAATGGAGGCTTGGGATCCTATATGGCAAGGATTTCTGATCTGATGGTAGGCCAGTACACTTAAAGAAGGAAGAGGCTATCCAGGGAGAATAGAATTTATAAAATGGAAGAGCAATGCTTTGAAAGGAATCAAGTTAAACTTTCATAAAAGAAGCATAATCATTTCATTTGGTAATATTAAAAAATTGAAAATTTCACCAATTTTGTATACTCCTTACACCTCCAAATCAGATATAATCAAACTACTAATGAAAAGGTGAATATCAAAAAAAACGAACTCTACTGGTATTGTTATGGTTCAATTTTGGTGAGTCATCATCACATGCTTAAATAGTTCTTCCACCTTGAACATGCTCTGATCAAATGAAAATCCAAAACGAGTCACTGTTTCTCATGTCTTTGTTCTGTATTCTTAACAAAATGGTAATCTTGAAGGAAAAGCTATCTACATTTCTCCTAAACCACTCACCAGCTATAGAGAAGTGCTAGACCCACATCAGGCACTCAAATTTTGAAAGGTTAAATCACATTTAAGATTATGTGGTATAGTGGGAAGCAGCCGCATAGCACAGGGAGATCAGCTCGGTGCTTTGTGACCACCTAGAGGGGTGGGATAGGGAGGGTGGGAGGGAGGGAGATGCAAGAGGGAAGAGACATGGGGACATATGTACATGTATAACTGATTCACTTTGTTATAAAACAGAAACTAACACACCACTGTAAAGCAATTATACTCCAATAAAGATGTTAAAAAAAAAAAAGATTATGTGGTACAGTGGCATTTATTCAATATCAGAGGTTAGATCCTTGAACTATACCATAGGTGAATCTATTATAAACATAGGTCTTATCTATACAATCTTAAAATATTCAGGATTAGGGGGAAAATTACTGCAAGTAACTATTTAGCACTAGTGACAGAATTAACAATAAATTAAAGATGGAAGTTTTAAAGAAAGTTTTTATTTTTAAATTTTTAAATGTCAAGGTATGTTTATTCACAATCCTTGATGTCATCACTCCTTCCAAGCTTCTTTATAAACAAAATGCCAAGAAAAATTACAATACTATCTAATGACAATCAATGATGCATAAAAACTTTAAAAAGCATAATTTAGACAATTATGTTTATTAGTAAGAAAGTAAGTTAACTTTAGATATTTCTAGTGACACAGGGTGGGAAACCTTCTTAAATAAAGAAATCTGTTATGATATAGGCAAATCGGGTTTACTCATTTCAGCAAGAGAGAAATGTAAGGAATTAATTGTGAATTGGCATTTCATCACAGGAAGTGAATGCACAACTTTTATTGCTTACGGATTGGACAGAAATCCTTAGGTTGGGATATAAGAAGGAGTGAGTCTTTGAGTTGGTTGATTTCTTAAAACAAGGACTTAACACAACTAGGTGAGAGGTTCTGAGTAAAACTGCAAGTCATATGTAAGTCATATGATATTCTGTGGTTCTAATTTCATAACTGATTAAGGGTGGTGGTGGTGGTTCTAGTTCTAAGTCACACTAGCTTTTGGCCATCTTCTGGCTAGTCCAAAGGGTTGGCAGCAAAAGCAGCCTCATTTCAGATCTACAGCACTGTGATAATCTGATGTCATCGTCTTTAAAAAAAAAAATTTTTTTTTAGAGTCAAACCAGGGTATGATCTTTTGCTTCTTTTGTTAAAGGATGAGTTGTCAGATCATCTGATATGACAGTGGCTACACAACAGTATTTAAGACTGGAGATGTACACAAAGTAGAAAAGAAGAATGATGGTTGGATTTTGTAGAATGCTTCAAAGCCATGTGCAGAAATTACTGAACTCAGGATAAGAAAGATGACCAAAAAGTATTAGCATCTACCTTGGAGAGTCAAGTGGCCAACTCCTCCAGTTCAGAGGAGTGTTCCACTTGACTAATAGTATTTATCCAAATGCAGCACAAACTGTTGGGAATGGTACAGGTTAATAGAAAGTCTAAAGCTACTAGATTTTCTATTATCACTGAGGCCAAATAGTTTAGACTTGTCTTTTGAGCATTGAAGTTGTGAAAGTATGATTTAAAACTTAAGATGAATGATCATTCTTTCCAGTGGTATAATCCTCATTGTAGAAACTATCACCCAGATGATGTGCATAAAAGTCTGTCAGTATACCCTGTGAGTAATTCTTCAGAACAATCTATAGTGGTTTCATTTTGTAAGTTCCTGGGCACACATCTCAATGAGACATTGTCCATAAAGGGCTCAGGGATCTTGGATTTCTAAAGTCTCTGACAATTACACTGCAGACTCAGGATAGGTTACAGTGAGGGAAACAAGCAAAGGTATGATGTTCACATCACAATAATACTCTACCGGGGTGTAGGTGTCATTTACCACAACAAGACTTCCTTGAGGAAGGCAAATTCCCTGTGTGTAGGTTAATAATTTATAATAATCTAGAAAGAAAATAAGTGAACCAGAAAGAAGAGCCCTGATATTGGTTCCTAGTCCTGTTGTGTCTCCAACTTTATGGAGAGTGTGGTAAGAAATTCTGAGGTAAAATTTAGGGCCCCAACTCTTTCTTTTTATTTGTACTGTGTCTGTTGCTCTCAGTCTAAGCCAGCAGTGGTTCTGTTGATATAATTCATTCAAAAATTTTTTGAGCCATCTGTGAATCTCATTGAGGTTCACTCCATTAGACAAAAGTTATATTCATAAACGTCTTCAAGATAAGAGTTGCTTGGGGGCTGTTTTGTTTTAGTTTTTTACTGAGAGAACCTGTGAGGCACACACATAATCTCTCCGTAGGGCCTTTTGCATGATGGAACAGTACTCTAGGGCACCTCCTTTAATCACATGGAGCTCTTAACAGAAGATTTTAGAAACACACCCTTGGTCCTATCTCTAAACTATGTTTTCTGGACAGCATCTTGGATTCAATTTATGCTCAGAACACATTTCATAATTTTAGTATCACCTGCCTTTTGGAAGAGGTTGAGAATTTTCATAAACAACAACACCTGGCTCCCTTTAACATCCCTTCCCTCAATTCTCTCTCTCCCATTTTATTAGAGCAGCAAAAAGAAACCAGGCGGCACCTTCAGCACGTTGCTTGGAAGTCTCTGTAGCTAGATCACCCAGTTCGTAAGGTACATTTTCTACTTTCCATGTCCCTACAGGCCACAGAGTTGTCAAGCTTCCCCCTGCTATAACAAGGACTCCCCGACCCCACTTCCTATACTTTCCAGTAGCATGTTTCCCACCTCCCTTTGAAACCTCACTGGTGGTATCTTCAAAATACATATTTCTACTAAAATGAGCTCAAGGTAGTTTGTAACCTTTCACTAACCCTCTTTTCAAAGCCCACTACCCAGTTCCCAAACCACTTCCACAATTTAGATTTTTATATGTGGCACTCCACTTTCAGGTACAAGGGCTGTATAATTTATCTATTAATGCGTAACAAGTTACCCACCCACCCCCAAAACCAGCAGCTTAAAACAACAAACATTATCTTACAGTTTTTGTGAGTCAGAAATCCCGATATAGCTTAGCCTCTCATTCAGGTTGCAGTGGAGTTTTCTGCTGAAGCTGCAGTCATCCCAAAGCTCAAATGGGGAAGGACCCGCTTCCAAGCTCACTCAACCTTTAAGCCCTCACAGGCTATTGGCTGGAGGCACCAGATCCTTGCCACCTGTGCCTCCCCACAGGCCAGGTCAAAACACGGCACCTGGCTTCACTTTGAATTAAGTGAGAGACCTGTCTCTCCTCTCTCTCTCTTCCTCTCTCCCCACCCAATAAGTAATAATTTTATTACAACCTCCTTTTGGAAGTAACATCTTATCACTTTTCCATACTGTGTTGATTAGAATCGAGCCACCATGCCCAGCCCACATTCAATGGAATGGGACTCCACAAATACCAGGAGGTACCATAGGATCACTATGGCCAATGTAGAGCTTGCCTACCACAAAGACAAGTCTCTTTAGGTAAATAAGGACTGCAATGGGTAAAATCTAATTTTCACAGAATAAAATAAACTCAGTGTTCTAAAAACTTTTTGTCTTCAACAAAATCAGTGCTCAGACAGAGCATGTGACTCGCCACTGACTACCAGAAAACTTGAGCCGAACAGGTGCAAATGGCCTTGAAAGATAAGTGCTTAAGCAGACTGAGTTGAGGGGTCTCGGCTGAATCTTGTTGAATCTCCAAACTGGAACATTCGCTCCCTCCTTAAGTAAAGAAACCTGTTAATATATAACCAATGTGAGTTTTATTGACTTTCTTCAGCAAAGAAAAATACCACAAAGACAATTCTGAAATGGAGTCTCAGTAGAAGTAAATAAATGCATGGATTTTGTTGTTTAGGGGTTAGACTCAGAGGTTGTTAGAAGGGGGATATTAGGAGGGGGATATGTGAAGTCTCTGGATTGACTGACTGATGTAAGTGAGGCAAGGTTTTGAGCAAATAAGTGTTGTCCGTGAAACATTCTGCGGTTACAACTAAGTACATGGGTGGTTGTTCCAGTTTTCAAGAGCCACCACTTTGAGACACGTTAATAATATCATTGCCTAATAGGATATATTACATATTTAGCCCAAATGTCTTATATTCATTCTGTGAGATAAAAATGGAAATGCAACTAGAGAGCTCATTGCCAAATGTATAAATTCAAACACTGAAACGGCCAGTAGCATGTGTGTATATAATATATAATTTGAACTATGAAGCCAGAAACTTTTGTTTAAATCCAGCTCTGTCACTCCCTGAATACATGACATTGATCTAGTTGCTTTACCTCTCTATACCTCAGTTTTAGGTGTTCAAAATGGGATAAAAATAGCACCTCTTCAATATAATAGTTCTGAGGATTAAATGAGTTAATATGTGTAAATCACTTAGGTAGTATCTGGTACATAGTTAATAATGAAATAAATCATAGCTTTCGTGATTCCGATAATGATGATGATGTCTTACTGTTCATATCAAAAAGTACTTTCCGCCTATTTCAACTTACCCTCACATATAACCTAAATCAATCAAACTAATGACACGATATATTCTAAAAGAAAATAGCGTTTATATACTTATTATCCATAGGATGCTGTAAAGTTATTTCACAGTAACATTGGATATTTCTAGTATGGGGTAAATTCATCTTTGTGTTGCCTGGGTACCAGACCTGAGTGCTCCTAGATACAGTTTCCCAGCCTTCAGGGTTAAATCTATAACAAAGCATACCCAATAACAGTGTCTGTCTCTTTAAAGCTTCATTTTTCTCTTAGCTTGGGAACTCAGGGGTTTTAGTGTATTTCAGAAAGTCATTACTTATTAACAGATGACTTCTATTAATTTGTGGAAAAAATAAGATATTATGACAGCTAATGCCGAAAACTTATAAGCTATACCTCCAGAAACCTGATAGAAAATCTCACTTCTTTGCCTGTCCTCTTAAATTTTTCATTCTATAATGCTGTTTCTAGTGCGATATCACAGTCACTAAATTTTTCACTTCAGGTGTTGTCAAGAAGCCTGGTGGTTTTAAAGTCACTTGTTCAGGCCAAAGAAGAATGGTACATTTGGAGTAGAAGTATCCTGGAGGGCATTGTTGCAATTAGATAGATGAATGACCATGGGTTTTCATTAGAACAATAGGTACACACTCCATATCATTATTCTAAGAAACCACACTCACAGAATGAGGTGGCGTAATACTACCGAGTCAATATCCTGCAGATCTATAAGCACAAATTCTGGGTAGGAGCCATTTTAATTTCATTTATTTACACCTTTGCTATTTTTAATAGACAGAATCATTCTTGTTTAACCCTATAGGACAGTTCTATAATCAAATTAATTTTTAAAATCACTCAGAGGAGGGAAAAGAATGAGCATTATGAAGATGGATGTTAATGTCGTTTTTTATGTCCTACACCCAGTAATAACTCTATTACCCTGTTCTTAACACAGGGCCTATGCCCTTTAAAAAAAAAAAGAAAACTGTAACAGCTTTCTGCAGACTTGCTTCACATTACATGCTTATAAAATCAAGATGAACATGTTATTTCTCCCCTCCATCTAAAGATTGCAAACCAAACCTTGAAACAATCAAGTTCATAAATATAAGGACTTACAGGTAAAATGCAATAACAAATAACACTAAAAATAAAATCTCTTCATGATAAAACTACTCCTATGTCTTCATTAACACACTTACCCATTGAATCATTTATTCAACAAACTTTTATTGATAATCAACACCATACCTCTACTGAATGCCTCAAAGGCATTATGAAAGATTCTAGAAGTATAAAGGAGAAAAGAATATGATCATAATAATTGCTATGGTCTAAATGTTTGTGTGTCCACAAAATTCATATGTTGAAAGCTAATGCCCAAGGTGATGATATTATGAGGTGAGGCCTTTGGAGGTGATTAGATCATGAGGGTGGAGCCCTCATGAATGGCATTAGTTCCCTTATAGAGAGACCAGAGAAAACTCCCTTGTCTCTTCCACTAGTTTACAGTGGAAAAAAATAGTCATCTAGGGAGCTGGCTCTCACCAGACACTAAATCCTCCAGCACCATGATCATGGATTTTCCAGCCCCTAAACTGTGAGACCTAAACTTTCATTGTTTATAAGCCACCCATCTTACAGTCTGACTGAACAGACTAAGAAAATATTCAATAGGTGATTCTTAGAAAAAGAGAATATAGAAATTAAACAATATAAGTTTAAATTATAACAATATAGCAAAGCAAATTTTATCTGTCAAACTGGGCTTATGTTCTATCCCTGTACAAAATTTGCTCTGACTTCCCAAAATAGAGCTACAGAGATTCAACACAGACATATTTGTTGGACATCTGGGGAAGAATTTATAGAAATTCTGTCAGAAGGGTATTTACTGTCCTAATCTTGCAAACCAGGGTCTTCCCAAGCCCCACTAGAAAATCATCTTGGACCTTCTGCCAATTTTGGGCCCATACAACTTTACAACAACCATGGAAATCTAAAGCCCAGATACACCATCCATGCCTCTCATGCCTAGAATCATCAGGTTGTACTCAGCCCCCTACCCATCACCTATTTTTTTCTCTCCCTTCAAACCTCTGTCCTCCCCACTTCCAAAACTAAACTTTGATTGACTGCAGGCCCTATTTCAATGCCTATACTACACCAACACCACCCATTTCGTGTTCCACATCTCAACCATTTCTATCTTTTTTCCCTAACAGATATTCTAAAAATTGGTTATATTTTGAAGGCATTGTTTCTCTTGCAACTATCTGGAATGGAAATTACTGTTTATTAATAATAATAGTAATCATTTATTGAAAATTTTGTCTAGGAACCTTGCCAAGCAATTTACAAATATTACATCTTTTCATTTTAGTTAATTCTCATAATAACCTATTATTTCTAGCTTATAGCTAAAGCAAATAAGACAGAAAGAAGTTATACAATTTGCACCAAAACATAAAGCTACAAAGTGGCACAACTAGGGTTCAAATCAAGATTGTCTGCCTCCAAAACCTTATTCTTCTTAAAAACAGTGTTTTTATTTTGACATAATTCCAGACTTATAGAAAAGTTGCAAAAATAATACAGTGAGTTCCCAGGTACCCTTTACCCAGACTACACAAATGTTAACATTTATTACAGTTGTTTTATCCTTCTTTCTCTCTCTCTTTCCATCTCTCCTGAAACATTTGAGGGTAAGTTTCAGACATGATGCTCTTCTAATCCTACATACATCACTATTTACTTTCTTAATAGAAAGACCATTCTCTTTCATACACAATAACATCCTTTATGCTAAAAGAAAAGCCAGGATTATATGCTGCATTCAGTGTTACATCCATTTACTTTCCCTAACCTGGAACAGTTTCTGGGTCTTTGTATTTCATGATACTGACATTTTAAAGATTTCAGGGCACTTTTTTGGTTTAATTTTTTAGAATGTACCCAAATTTGAGTTGGTTTCATGCAAAACTGTATTCTCAACTACCTCATCTGCCCTATTCTCACTTTCTCACCACATATAGTACAGCTGTTTTTCCAATGACTGATGGTCACACATTAGCAGAATTAGTATTAACCTTTTGAATTCTTTTTCTTAAAGAGGTTTCTGAAACTGTATTAGCTTCAATTCCCACAAAACCTGGAGCTGCCTCTGCCACAAATATTCCATCTCAACATATTCAAATGGAATAAACTAACTCTCCTCAACACCAACTCTAATAGCCAGTGGTGCCCACATCCACCACAAGTCAGAAATTCAGGGCCACCCTAGGTGTCTTTGTCTGCGCTCCCCTATGATTGTCACTAAATCTCATCCATACCACTTATCAAAGTTTCTAGAATAAGTCTCCTTTTCTTTTTCTCCCCCCTTCACTGAATTTTCCCGGTCTCTTATCCTCTCCTTTCTGGGCCATAGCAAGTCTACCTTGTCTCCCAATCTGCAATCTTGTCCCCTCCATCATCCACGTCCCTTCTGCATTCCTTTTTCAATACTACAAATTGGATTGAATAACCCAATTGCTCAAAAGGAATCAGTGGCTTAGCATTTACCTATTAGGGTAGAGTCCAAACTCCCTGGAGTGTCATATAAAACCTCTATGATGTAGTCCCTGACTGCTTCTCCATCCGCATCTCCTACTGCTTCGATAATGCTTACTGTTACCATGCCCCGCTCCCATGCCTTTTGCCCATATCTTAATTATTCCAAACCCTTATTATTTCAAAAGGTTCATCAAATGCACCAAGCAATTTTGTAACTCTAAGTCTTTGCATATGCTGCTTGTTTTCTTGCCTGGAAAAAATATACCTTACCATCCCCATCTGATGGATTTCTACTCGCCCTCAAAATCAATAGAATCTCTTTGTGGGAGTGTTGGTTCTCAACTTTATTTATCTACAATGTCCTGTATATTTAGACATTATTATGCTCTTGGCACTTAAATATTTACCTTTGTAAATACTGCCTTTGCCTCCCACCCACTGCAACACTCATACCTCCAGTAGACTGCAGACTCTTTGAGAGCAGGGGCTGTGTCTTGATTATTTAATATCCCTGTGGCCTAGAAAGTAGCAAATATTTGCTGAATTAATGTAAATCCTGCTCCATAGGTCCCAAATCTTTCCTAAATTTAATGAAACCAGCTTTGGCTGAAAGGAAGAATGTGAAAGGTGTCAGTCCAAATCCACAGCAGGAAACAAAATTCCACTCTGATGTTTCAAGGGCAAAGAACTATTACAGTGACTACTTTCAGAGGTATAGACAGGGTTCAGGGGACCAATGAGGGGTGTTATCACCCAATCACTAGCTACAGGGAGTGGGAGTAGTATTAGTAGAGCCAGTGAGGGCTGGAGACACGGAGGAGGAGCTATGAGCAAAGCAATAAATAAGGAGGAACCCAGCCACGGCCAGGAGCTCAGGATGAAAGCAGAGAGGGAGGGGGGAAACCCTCCCTCCTCCGTTCTCCCGTGGTCCCAGCTCCTGCTGGAATCCCCTACTAGCTGAACCCATTGAAAAGCCAGTTGTCAAGGGAGTTCAGATGATGCTGTCTCTGAGAGTCAGCCTTCTGGGCTAAGAACGGATCTAAGTTGGATAATGAAGAATATCAGCATGACAGCTAAGGAAAGCCATGTAGAGGCGAGGGTTCTTATTTGTTGTGCTCTGTATTTTCCAGATATTCATACAAGCACTTTATAGCTACCTCTTTTAATCCTCCCCACAATCCTGTAATATAGGTATATTATTGTCTCCTCCTCCCTAAAAAAGGAAAACTGAAACTTAGAGAAATTAAAATGAATTGTCACAGTTCACCCATAGCTAATCATGTGCAATCAGGCCCAACATTGTCTCCCTGTCAGAAGTCAAGTAACATTTTATATATGAGCCAGATTTGCTGCTGGATCACAAGGCCTCCCCTCTGGACCAGACACTTCTAAGGTGGATCTGAAGTAGAGAGAGAGGTAAATGATCCAATACCACACTGCCTTATGATTTCCTTATGATGGATTTTAACCTCATTCTTAAATCCACTGTAGTTTTTGCCTTGTAAATAGAAAAATAAAGAAGGGAGGTGGTATGAGGTTAAGGTTTTCATGGCCCACTATTATCAAGACTTCTCTTTACTTCCAAATCCAGCACACCAAAATAAAGCAATTTCCTAATATCTTCCATATTTTGAAAAAAAACTTGCCCGTTTTAGATTTTAAGCACTCTTTTCGCCAGATAATTCTTTAACATTGGAGTTGCAAGCCATTTTGCTTTCAGATCCAGAGTCTATAAACTTAATTTTTAATAGAATATTCATTTCAGTAAAATCCTCCCCCAAATAATATGAAAGCCCAGAGAATTTGTTTATAAAGGGATTTCACATGTGTGTACCCAACACTATATCATTACTGGAGACTTTTACTTAATAATTTAAAAGGAAGCCAACTATACTACATTTCAGAGAAGGGGCACAAAGACAACTAAAAGATAGTAAATTAAGACCCAGGAGAAAAGTTTGAAGAAACTGGCATTATGCATCCTATAAAAGAAAAAACGAAGTAAAGTCTAAATAAAGTTCTCAAAGAGTGTGCATTACAGAGAGAGGATGATAAATGCAGCTCATCCTATCAATCTGTGTGTAAAGTCCAGTGCCAGGCACTCTAGGAAATACGAAAGTGGACAAGTGTAGTCCCTGCTCAGGATGTGGTGACATCCTTGCAGACAAATACCCAAAATGCAAAGTCCAGTGTTTTAAGTGTTATAATAGGTACTTGGTGATTCCACCATGATATTAGACCACCATTATCTCTTGGTGGATTACTGTAATAACTTTTTAACATGTCTCACTATTTCCATTCTTGGCCACCCACAATCTCGCATACACAGCAGCCAAAATGACCCTCTTAGAATGTAAGTCCGATCACGTCAGTCCTTTGCTCAAAACCCTCCAGTGGCCTCCCGCACATTCTTCCCATGGCCTCCAAGACTCTCAGTGGGCTGGGTCCTCTTTGCCTCTCCTACATTACTTCCTGTGCTCTCTCCCTCACTCACTGTGCCCCAGCCTCGCTTGTCTCCGTTTTCCCACCTGTCCACCATGTATACTCAGCATTTGCAGTTTCTGTTCCCTCCTCCTAGAAGATTCCTCCTCCAGATAGTTGGATCCAGAAGACGGATGTCTCAGCTCAAGCTCTATCTTTTTGTTCTATTCAGGCCCTCAAAGGATTGGAAGATGCCTACCCACTTTGGTGAGGGTGATCTTCTTTATGATGTCTACTGATTCAAATGCTATTTTCTCCTGAAGACACTCTCCCAGACACACCCAGAAATAATGTTTTACCAGCTGTCTGGGCATCCCTTAGCCCTGTCAAGCTGATGCATAAAGTTAATCATCAGATATGGTTTACCTATTCACTTCACTCAACTCTCCTCTCCCAAATATCAACTCCTCAGGACAGTTTTTCCTGACTTCTTTATCTACAAAGGCAGCTTCTGACACTCTCTATACCTTTACTCTGCTTTACTTTTCTCTCTAGCAGTTACACTAGTTGTTATATTTATATCCCTTTTCATATTAATTTATTGTCTGTCTCCACCCTCCACACACTCTTAAACGTAAGGTTCTGAGAGGAGGAACTTTGTCTTAGTCACGGCTGCATCTCCAGTACCTTAAACAATGTCTGGCAATAGTTGGAGCGCAAAAATATTTGTTGAGCAAATGAATTCTTGATTTTCATTGTAGGGGAATAGGGCATTATTTATTGCTTAGAATAGTTTTTACTTTTCAAAGGGGGGAAATATTTGAAACAGCCTTTGCAAAATCAGTGAGGTTCTCAATAAGACAAAATAAGAGAGAAAAATAAGAAAAAGTATCTCAGTATTGGATAGTATTGGAGATGGGGAAGTGTAACTTTTAATAATAATGAGAAATTGAGATTGATAAGGGCAGAGGAAGTCTAAAGAAGAACACCGGAGATAAAATTAGAACAGTAAGGTGTAATGGGATCAAGAAGAACCTTAAATACCACATTTGTACATTGTGTATTTAGCCTAGGGAATGACAGAATAGTATCTGTCTTTCAGCAAATTTAATTTTGCCTATGGCATGCAGAAAAAAAAATTGGGGGAAAGGAAAATGAGACTGAGAGCCATGGCAATTGTTTAGACAGGGAAGAGTGAACTTCCAAAAAGGAGAGTTGCAGTAAGAACAAAATGAGATCAGGAAATAAAGGAGGCTTACAGGATTTAGGGGGTTTAGGGGTAGGAAAGATATGTTTCACTTCAAAGACTGAATTCAATGATCTGATAAAATATTCCAATGAAAATAAACAGTGAATCCTTTTCTGAAGTGGTAGCCTAAGACGATATACTCAATTCAATTTTCAAGGAAAAAAATGTATAAGAGACACAGCTCAAGGACTGAAAATTCTGAAATGCCTACATTTCCAAGGGACAATGAAAAAAGAAGGCAGTGAATGAGACTGATAACATACAGTCAGAGAGGAGGTGAACGGCGAGTATTCAGGGACTTAGAAACTAAGAAAGGAGATTTTTAGCACTAGATAATCAAAGAAGCAAATGTATAGAAGAGTCAGTGGGATGAGACAAAGGAGAGGCCCTGGGATTTGGCAAGTAGGTCTTAACTGATGAACTTTCCTGGAGTAGGTTATGCAATAAGGTGAGGTAATGGTGTAAAGACCACAGGACGGAGCAGTAGAAGCTGATGGGTGAAGATTAGTATTATTACTTGTGTGGAAAGGAATAGAAGGTACGAGATAGAATTTTCTGTCAAGGGAATTGCCCAGTAAGAGGTGACAATGGCTATTTTTTTTTTAATAGGCACACATAGTGTCTAACACGTAGTAGGTAGATTTTCAGTAAATATTTGTTGAATAAATAACTTGAATATGTTTGGCATTTAATAGGAAAAGCCTGGAGGTATGGTAGGACAATTTGTAAAAAATTCTAGTAGGGTTCGGGTAATACAGCCAGCCCTCCCAGATCCTGCTGATACAGAGGGCGGACTATACTACGTCATCTTATACAAAAGACTTAAGCACCTGCAGGTTTTGGTATGCGGTGGGGGGGGTGTCTTAGAATCAATTCCCCAAGGGTACTGAGGGATGATGGTACATTGTTTTCTCTGAAGAACAAGCTAAAAATAAGAAGGATGAAAATACAGCAGCAGCATACTTAGAATCAAAATTCCTAATGCCCTCTCCGGATCTTCCATAAATTGTCCAATGTTTGTCTCTCCATCCACTTTTTCTTCTCTCTCCACTCTCCCCTTGCTCCAGCCACACTAGCTTTCTTAAGATTCTTCACCCAGCCTAGGTCATTCCCCCCTTTGCATTTTCCCTGGCTTGTCTCTCTACCTGGAATGCTCATTCCCAGCACCTCCTAATGGCCAGCAAATTCCCACAACTCAAGTCTCAGCTCAAATGTGACACTCCTGAAGAGGCTTTCTCTGACCTTCCAATGTGATGGAGCTTCTACTCAGGTCACTTTTTGTCACATCTTCCTGCTTTGATTAATAGGGCACGTACCACTCACTGAAATCATCTTCCTCAGTATTTATTTGTTTATGGTTTGCTGCCTCTGTTCTCCATGAGAACAGATGCTTCATCTTACTCATTCACTGATTATGTTCCTGACACCTGGAATAGTCTCTAGCACATTAAAAACAAGACAAAACAAATTAAAAAAAACCAATAAATATTTGAAAACAAATTAATAAACCTTGAAGTGGAAAAGAGGAAAATTAAGGAAGCACATTTTAAATGACTTTAGTCATTTCTATAAATTAAGTTGTAAAGCATTTTCTCAAATAAGTCTCTTTTCGTCCTTTCCCTCTTGCTCCCCTCCTACTCAGGCCACCAGAAATTCTGACCCAAACCACTGCAATCTTCCTGCCTTGTCCCACTCCAATATAGTTTCCCGACTGAAGCCACAGTGATCTTTCTAAAGTACATATCTGATTATTTCCCTATCCACCTAAAATATTTCAGAAGCTCCCCACTGCTTTTAGAGTACAATTCAAACTCCTTACCTGGCTTTAATGATCAGACTCATATGGTCCTTGTTTATTCCTATAGCTTCATTTTTTATCACTGCCAACATGCCCCACCTCATTACCCTCATTGTATTCCTTTGGTCATACGAATTCTATCCATATGCTATGTTCCCTCACTTCTCAACTATATCCTCTTCCTGGAAACTTGTTCCCCTCTTGCTTTATTTGAATCAACCCTGTGTATCCTTTGGGTCTCAATGCGAATGTTGATTTTTCTAGGCAATATTGTACAGTCTACTCTCACCCAAGTTATGTGTCCCTCCTATATAGTCCCAAACATTCTTATATCTGTTAAAGTTTTAGGTATTACCAAAAGAAATATTAGATGACTTAAGCAGAAAAGAACTGTATTAAAGAATATTAAATAGCAGACAATGTATCAGAGCAGAGGACTAAGAGAATCTGGCTTGGAGGCTGTACCAACAGGAAAAGAAATGTCTGAATTTCTTCTGAGGAAACCCTATCTTTGTTACTGCTGGTATAACAAAAACCAATAACCCTGGACTCCTTGAACTGCCACCATTTAGTCCTTTGTCATTGCTAATTGAATGGTGGCTGCCTCTCTCCCACCCTTGCCACATTAAGTTCCATTTAGCTTTTTTTCTCAAATCAGTCTTTTCTGAATCGACATGTTGGTAGATCTGGTTGGTAGGCCCTGGTCACAGGCATAAACTCTGGACTGCTGAGAGGCAAGGAAAGCACTTTTCTAGTTTTTAATTTGATAAAGCAAAGCTTAGGAGATGGGATGAATTGTGATACAAGCCTACTGCATACCTGTCCTCTCTCCATTATTGCCCTAATCACTGTACATCTTAGTTGCTTGGCTTCTGTTTGTCTCACTCACTAACTCCATGAAGGCAGGCCTATCTCATTCACTGTTGTTTCTCTAACAGCTAGCAGAGAGCCTGACATATAGTAAATGCTAAAAATATTATTTACTGAATGAATAAATGGGTTGAAACCGGAGCTTGAAGATAGTGTGGAACAGCTGTTGGAATTATAATGCAGGAATTATAATTGGGAATCAATGAGAGAAGAATAAGAATTGCTGGGTTTCATTTTGGATCCTGCCAAGTTTAGGGAGAACGCATTTGTGGTGGAACTGATCATCAATGTTTAGTGAGTTTCTCAAGTGAAGCTAAGAAGCCAGGAAAGGAGAGCTTAGGGATCTAAAACAGTTTGTGGTTGCAGAAGAATTTGTGAGCAGATGACTAAAAAGAGTTTGAGCTCAAACAAAGAAAATATACGTGAAATCACTGAACATAGAATTTAGGTTGCTTAAGGAACAAACTAAACCAGAAAAGGGATGGATAGCCGGTGAGAATACGAAAAGATGAAATGACTAAAGATGGTAAAGGCAAAGGTACAGTTTAGTATAAAACAGGAAGAAGATACATTTACTCCACCTTCCGCCAAATTATCATAGCTGAGTCTGTTGCTCCTCCCCTTCTCAGGGCTGTCCATTTTTATGCACCAATCTTAACAAGAGGAGTCATAAATCACCAGCCTCCATCGCCCTTGTCCTCCCTCATCTAGAGTTACTGAGAATTAAATTGCCCAGTCAGATCCACTGGTGGTGCCCTTGTGTTTTTTCTCTTTGTCAGCAGGAGCCAATGTCCACAGAATTAGCTACAGTTGTCTGTCTGCCCTCCTTCCCTTTTCTTCTCCTCTCCTCAGTTGTCTGCAAATACTTATCTTCCACTGCCAGACCCACCTACTCAATCTTTAGAGATGGTTACCTGTTTTAGGTCCTGTCTCTTACTCTTAACAGATTGCCTCTGAAATGCTGAAAAGTGCTCAGAATGCTGCCCACATATTTCAGGTTATTTTGCCCTGTACGTGCCTGTCTTCATCCTGAAGACCAGAACGTTGCCCTAGTTATTAGTCTAGCAAAGGGCTTCTGTATGATCTCACGTATGACAACTGCCCATCATCCTAACTCTTTAAGCTGGGCCACCATCTGGGTGGCCTAGCAGTGAGCTGTATTGTGGACTGAATGTTTGTGTTCCCCCAAAATTGATGTTTTGAAGCCCTAACACTCCAGTGTAGTATTTGGTAGTATTTGGAGGTAGGGCCTTTAGGAGGTCATTAGGTTTAGAGGACATCAGGGAGGTAAGGCCCCCATCATGGGATTAGAGTCCTTATAAAAAGAGGAAGAGAATGGAGCTGTCTTTTTCCCCATCCCCCACCTGGTGAGGACACAGTGAGAAGGCAGCCATCTGCAAGTCAGGAAGAGGGTTTTCACCAGAACTCCACCATGCTGGCACCCTGGTCTCAAACTCCCTGACTTCAGAACTATGAGAGATAAATATCTGTTGTTTAAGCCACCCAGTCTATGATATTTGTTATGGCAGCCCAAGCTGACTGAGACAGGTTGTCTCGCCACTACTCATGTCGATTTTGCCTGAGATGTGACTGAGCTGCCTCTGCCCCTTGGACTCTGCGCCTTGCTCACTTTGTTTCTCCTCTAGAATCAGGTCATTCTCTACTTCAAGGTCACCTCCTCCACCATACACTCCTGTAAACAAATAATATTGTGATTTATGCCCATTTCTTAGGCTATGACCAAATACAAAGAGAGGAGTTACCAAATGAAATGATGGTCTAGTTTAAGTTGCAGTAACAAATATCTCTGAAAGTTCAGTGACTTAAAGCTAGGTCTGAAACTTTTTCTGTAAGGGCCAGATGGTAAATATTTCAGGCTTCATGAGCCACAGTGTCTGTCAAAACCACTCAACTCTGCCATTGTAGCACAAATGGCACCATAGTCAATACATAAACAAATGAGCATGGCTATGTTCCAGTAAAACTTGACTCATGAAAATAAACAAATCAGACCTTAGCTTGCTGACCACAGACTTAAAGCAACAAGGATTTATATCATGTTCATGCTTTCTCTTCATTACAAGTTACATGGATGATCTGTTCAAATTGTCACTGTTGGTACTCTAGGACCCAAGCTGACAAAAGAGCCAAAATCTGCAACTCTGCTTTTAAATGTAACAAAGAGAAAAGTGAACTTAAAGGTACCCGCTTGTTCTTAAAGCTTCTGTTCAGAAGTGGCATACATCATTTTCACTGGGATTGCATTAGCTCATGCATATCATATGTTCACTCCCGAGTTTAACTGGGCAGGGAAGCATTAATCTCCTACAGAGGAGGGAAACTAAGAACTGGCAAAGAGTAATACAATGGACAACAAGGATTTGTGGTCAGAAAAGGGAATTTCAAGCTAAAATTCTTGATGCAGTTTTAGATAAGGAAGAAGTTCAAAGTCACATGCTTTAAGACAGCTGAAGAGAAATGGCATGGCACTGAAGCTAACTGGGCTTGAGTAATTGTGAAATCCGTATACTTCAAAGTTCATTAGTGTGCATATTGAAATGAAGACTAGCTGTCCTCTGTATCAATAAAATTTTTTAAAAAAAGGGAAAATAACAGCACAGTATACAACTTAGATAATGTGCTAGATCTGTGTAGGTCTTAAATTTCCCTCATATGTTTGGCCAGAATTTGGAGACAGGAAAGAGGTCATATTGTTAAAAATAATGTAAACACCATAATCTAATCTTAATATACACCAGAATATATCACAAGTCAGAATTGGTTGACCTAATTATTTATTTTATAATTACCTATCCATCTATCTCTATCTACCTATATTCCAATATAAGAAGATCCTGAAATAACCACCTGTTCAGTAAATCAATTAAATACCACCAAATCCATTTGAGAAATGAAAAGACAATGGTACAAATTTGATGTGAAAGTGCTTTACTGTTTTATCGGTGTATTGGTAAAGACTAATTTAAGAGTAAGCTTTTTTTTTTTTTTTTTTGCATAGTGGAGCAAGACAGGAAAGATGAAAGAAAAAGGGTGAGCATGGATTATCACAATTGTTCTGACAATTTTTCCTCCAAAATGCACTGGAAAAATAAAGGTGTTGTAATCAAAGTTTCTGAAAAAATAGCTCTTAATACACTTTTGTGCATTCATAAAACCACATCAAAATACAAGGATGGAGAGTTAAAGTATACAGAAATAACCTTGAACAGACTTGACTCTTTTTTTTTAATAAAACATTTATAATTATTGTTTGCCTTTGTTTGCTTTGTCAACTATTATTGGTAATAAGCTACTTGCAACAAACCTCAGAAGGGATGGAGGCATGCTAATGTCATCACATCCAGAATGGCTAAATTGGAATGTTACCAGGGCATTCAAACTGAAACACAGTCATGATTATAGCAGCTATTGTACTCAGCATTCGATTCATGGTCTAACTTGTAGAGTTAAACCCAACTGGAGTTTGTTTAATCGGGTAAGGGCCAACTCTAGGAGAAATTTGTCTTGGTCTCTGCCTCAAATGTATAATTTTGTGAATACAGTTGACTGCTGAACAACGTGGAGGTTAGGGGCACCAACCCCCAATAGCCAAAAATCTGCATATAACTTTACAGTCGGCCCTCCATATCCATAGTTCCATACCCAATTCAATCAACATTGGGTTGTGTAGTACTGTAATACATATTTATTGAAAAAATTCTGTGTATAACTGGACCTGTGCAGTTCAAACCTGTGTTGTTCAAGGGTCAGCTGTAATTAGCTTGTGAATCTAGAGTGAAAAAAGGGGACAGAATGGGACAGGTCTTTCATGCAAAGGAGCTTGGCTTTTACATTGTTTTACACGTTTTGTTGCTTTGTTTTTTATTTATTCATGAGAAAATATGTGTCGGGTAAGGGGATAGGATATGGCATGATTAAAGAAAAATCAAGAAAACCAAAAGAAGTGCCACATAAAAATATGAACCTTAATTTCCTGGGCATTATGCTTATTTTACATTGAAATAGAGAAAACAAGAGTTGTTCGGGGAAAGCTTATCATCTTTGTTTACCATTAGACTGCATTTTTCATTTTGAATTTTGAAGTAGATTACTTCTAATCTAATTGCAAGTACTAATTTGTCCCATGATTTAAAATAAATGTTGTTACTGTACTTGTAGAATGCTTCTGCCTGTACATTACTACCTTTGCATCTTATTGACTGCATTGTTGGTTTCTATGGGAACAGTAGTGGAGAAGTTAATTAAGATCAGGAGGTTAGAATTGAAGAAAAATAGAATTTTCAACACAGTTCATTTATCATGTACATTTAAATTAGTTTCCTTAATAAAATATCTATTGGAGTAGAATGGTGATGGCTGAATCACTTTAATAAAAACAAATGATACATGTTAAAAGTTTAACATCACTTATTTGTACTCAATTCATCCCATTAAGAAGCATTTTGGCTTTGGTAATCAAATTAATGAAAGTCATTAATAAAGGTTTCTGTGTCTCAATACTGTTACTCTAAGACTTTAGTCTTGAGCAATGCATTTTATACATTATTCTTATTATTTACATAGAATAAGCCTGTGGTTGTTTTAAAGTTATTGTCTTTTTGTTCCAAATCCACCCTTTTATACCCTGCTTCATGATGCTCTGACTGGGACCATGCAAGCTGCATTTCTCAGTTGCCAGTAGCTTCCTAGGTTCTGCCAGTAGGGGGCAACAAGGAGCAATTAGTAGGTGGAGGATGGGAGAGCTGACCTTTCCTTTCTACTGACTTACAGTTCCGGTCAGGACCAATTCAGCAATGATACTTCCCGCAGGAGAGGCATTTGATTCCAGCCTCTAACACCCAAAACCTGCAACCAATTCGCCACGTAAAGTCTTGCTTTTGAAATGACTGGTATATTTCTGCTTTCCTCGTTGAGATAAAGTCCGTGACTGTTTTTATATGTAAAAAGTAGAATGGCAGCTTAAAAGAGAATACATTCTATTTTCTCCATTATAAAAAATTTGAGAAATATAGAAATGCAGGAAAAAGAAAGATTATTACTCGGTCCCATCATGCACATAGAATATATGCTAACATTTTGCTTCTTTTCTCTATAATTTTTTTTTGCAGATAGGTACATGCTTTTTTCAAAAACATACCTATCATATTCTATCTCTTCTATTGTCTCCTGTGTTTTATTTTACTTTAAATCAAAACTATGTTTCTGTGTTATTACAAACTCTTCTTAAACATCATTTGGACAGCTATGTAACATTCCATAGCCTATTTTATTATTATTATTCAGTATTTAGACATTTGGGTTGCATTCAAAAGCTCTATAATTATAAATAATGCTACAGCAATACCTTTGTGCTTCAAGGTTTTTCTTCCATATTCTGGTTATTTCCTTAGAATTTAAACCTTTGTTTTTATATTCTGTGCCAGCCCCTTAATGCAGAACCAGAGCCCTTTTCAGTCTGCACACCAGAAGTATTTCTGGAATTTCTCAGAGGTTGTCTTCCATGGACTCACAAAGCATTCTTCTGTGCTTCTTTGTGTGTGTGTGTGTGTGTGTGTGTGTGTGTGTGTGTGTTTTACTTACTCATTGTTCCTATGGCAGTATTATAGCTGAGGGCACATACGAAAAAAATCTTAGACTGCATTAAGGGACTAATCATACCAATCCTGCCTTGCTAAGAGACCATTCATATTTAATATACACTGAGCATCTAATTTTTAATATATTTTCCTCAAATTGATGCTAATACTCCCGTAATAAAAAATATTGCTCTCTTGTTCAGTAGGAGAAAGAAAAAAGTAATCATAATGTTAGTTTTTGAGTCATTAATTACAAGCCTATTTGTGTTAGGAACTAAAACGGTGATATTTAAATGGTAAACATGAACCAATCAGACCTTCAACATAAACCAGAATAAATCAATGCATGCCTTCATTTTTGTTTTCTCACATGTATAATGGTATCATACTGCCAACCCTACTTACTTCAGGAGGTGTTAGGAAAGTCGAATTGTATATCTATGTCTATAACCACATTCATATCTATACCTAAGTACACTAAATATTATGAAACAACAGAAAATGTAAAGCAATCGTCACTAGCTTTCCTAAACAAGATAAAAATCAAAACCTATAATCCTGTGTTTAATAAAAACAGGACATTAATATGCTCAAAGAAGGTATGGATTTCTTTAATCATCTCATATGCTGTGCTATTCTCAACTCAATGGCCAAAGCTGTCTTTTGTACCCATTTCTTCTGCTTCTTCTCGCAACTTCTTGGCTTGGCACCTTCAAAGTGTACCCTTCTAACTTTAAAAGATGCTAGCCAGTTATAATGTGATGAATTAACCCATGATTTATAGAAATACTCTTGGTTACAGTGTGTTTCTGGCGACCACAACATATTTGTTCAACTATAATAATAAAAATCGCAGGAGAGAAGACCTTCTTAAAAAAAAACAAAAAACAAAAAGACAAGAGAATTTTCCTTTTGATAGGACCTTCCAAAGTCATATCTGTAGCCTGATACTCCTCACAATCCAATTTAATTTCCTTCCATTAAAACAACAACAAAATTATTGAACACGTGCAAGATACTAGGTACTTATTGAGCTATGTGTGATCTGATTAGCACCTCAGAACAACCATGTAAGGTATTCATTCTTAACCTTGTTTTACATAACAGAAAGCTGGGGATCAGAAATGTTAAGTAGCCTTTCCATGTTTGTGCAACGTGACAGAATCTGCATTTAAATGTCAATTGGTCTGGCCCAATGGCTCATTTTCTATCACGGAAATAGTTATTATATTTTTAATAGCAGTCAATAAGGATAAAGACTTTTTTATGTGCTTGTCACTGCCTAGGCACTTAGTTTTAATGCAGTAGTTCTTATAGAGGAAATTTTAGAAATTTTCCTAACATATAATCAAGTTGGGCAATTTGATTACAAGCATCCACTAACATTGGTTTGCAAACTGCCCTCCATATACAGAGGGCAAGGAGAGACCGAAAAAAGAGGCAGGACACTCCAGACTGGTAGGTGGCAGGTTTAATAAGCAAAGGAACTTACACAGGAGGCTTGTCTTGCGCTACACAAGACGAGTAGATCTCTGTACCTGTCCACCACGATCATAGCATTTTATATAGAGGCCTTAACTGGGTTCAGTCAGTCTCGATAACACATTACTCTCTCAAGGCTGCATCCTTGAAAATGGCTTCCACTGTGGGAATGGTGGGCAGAATGTATATTCCAAGGACGGGGAGGGGTGAGGAGCCCCTGACTGCCTGAGTCCAGCTTGAGGGTCAACCAGTGGTCACGTCCTCTTTAGGACCTCCTCCAACAACTAACTTTGTTTTTTTTCATGGTTGTGAATTTCTTCGTTCTTAAAACTCTGATGAAAAAATAACCTTCCTCCCAACCTGCTAAATCCAGAATCATTTCATTCTTACTCTCTTGCCCTTTATAAAGTCTTTATCAAGTCAATGAATACTGAAAAGTTATACCTGAAAAAAAAGATTTTGCTATATTATAGGAAAGATTCATGTATTGGAAATATATAAATCTATATATATGTTTTTCATAGAATACTCTCTCTCCTGGTCTCTCTCTCTCTCTTTTATAGAATTCTCTCTCTCTCCCTCTCTCTCTCTGTCTATATATATGCATACATATACATAAAACTGACTTTAAGTATTTGCCCACTTGTGTATAATAAAAAATTATATATTATATACAAATATTTCATTAAACACAGGTGGACAAATATTTGGAGTCAATTCTTTCCATTTATATTATTTGGCCTCCATCATTTTTTTCTAAGGTATAAAGTCAAAAGCAAGGTTAAATCTGTGAAATATTATCTTATTATTTAGTAAAAACAGGGGTGAAAGCTTAGGTGAAAACCTTTCTCTGTGTGTGTGTGTATACATGTGTGTATGCTTCCTATAGGTCTTTAATCACTGCAGGACACCCTCACTGAAATGATGTTAAAAAACAATAAAAAGGAAGAAAGTTTTTCTTTCAGAAACTTTCAAATGTTGGTCTTCCTCAACTCCCCAATTACTAAATATACAACATCTGCCTTTTCATCATCAAAGTGCCTTAAATATTTAGTAATAATGAAGGCTGTTCACTTGAATCTATAAATTAAGAAAAGATAAAATGTAAATGCATGCAATACAACTTAACTAGAGTATTGGGGTGCTTCTTATTTATCTACAATGACTTACTTATTTGATAATACATGTTCCATCAAGGGTGTTGGAAAAACTTTCAGAAAGTCAGACTGTTAAGTAGTCTTGTGTACACACCCTTTCAGAAAAGTCAGAATTGGATTGGATTTGACATTTTTTCCTAAATAATGAACGCTGTGCAGTCAATTTCGGGGTCAATTTAGTCAATCACGCATGCGACGTTTGTCTACAAATAACGTGACTATATTTTCATGGAGCTAAGTGTTGTGAACATAACGCTGACAGGTCCAAAGATGTTTCAGTTGACTAATATGGAACTGGGGTGAATTATTACAAATATTCTCACATAGGGCTGACAGTGTCTAACCAGCTATTAAATCTGTATATACAGTACATTTATTTGTGTATGAAACAATCAGACTGAATTAAATGGTTACTGCTCTTGAAACAACAGACTGTCATCCCAGATTAAAACTATAAACGACTTGGAGAATGAAAAGCAGTTTATCCCACTGATTTCAAAATAGGAATTTAAAAAACTAAAATACCAGGAGAAAGCTTGAGGCTATATTTTCTTACATTCTGTAACTTTACACCTACAAGGAAATCTGTACTGCTCACTGGCATGAAAATGAATCATGTCTTGGGTCAAACTCTGGGTTTATTTGAATAATTCTATGGGTTGAATTAAGTTTTCATGTGACTCTCAATGTTCATTCTTTTAACATGAGAATGACATGTTCAATGATATATTTCATTATATTATGGGCATATGTATGATTACCAAACTGCCTTTTAGTACCCTTAAAAAGAATGCAATTGAAAATAACTTGCTATGAGCCTATTTTAGCTTTCAATTATCATGGATCTTGAGATGTCTGCCACTTAATTCAAAAATATTGTAACATTCTGTCTCCCTGAAACTTTTATTCTATTTATTTCTTCTGTCAAGGGCAAGGCATTGCTGCAGGTGTGTAAAGATCATGGAGTAAGTAGGCTTGAGAGGCAAACAATGGTAATTTTGTATAGATGGTAGGGGAGGCTAGGGAATATGGGAAAACTGTACTTCTTGTTAGCTGGCGTCCTCTTCAAATATGATATATATGTTCATTTAAGGAACATGCATTGAGAAAGCACACTAAAGTTCTGATTATTCCCATAGTTAAAGACTTTTCTTTAGCTATTGCAACTTTTCTGTTAGAGACTTTTGTACCTTCCCTTAATTGGGGTTTTCTTTTTCCCTGCAGTGAATATAAACTTTGAGAACTGAAGAAAAGGGATTCTCCCAGATGTGACCCCAATATTGACCTTCTTATGTGCTATAGGGATTTTCATTTTTGAGTGACTACACCTGATACTGGTGTAACAATGGCTCTGCCAGACCTCTGCAAGCACATCAGCCTTTTACATTTACTCTGGTCTAGGAGATGATTCCCTGTGTTGGGTAGAGGGCATTAGTATTTCTTTCAATAGAATTTCCTATCTTTCTTTCTTTCCCCATCCTCTCTTCACTGTTATAAGTAACTACCAAAATTGTCCCTGCTCTATTTTAAGTCAATACTGTTTGACCCTTTGCTTTACTGGAAGCATTTGCTCAGCCATGAGCTGTAAGGATTGTACTATTTAGAACATCCTATGGTGTAGTCTGTCTATTTACATAAACTTTGAAATCGTGATCATTTCCCTGACAATGCTTTGATTGTCTCAGTGCATTATCACCCCAAATAGTCTATCAAACACCAACATATTTATAAATAATTGAATGGAATTCTAGTTTGAATTCCCCAGAAATTCTTAATAGCAAAATAAATCTTAACATGTTTGCAGGGATGGAGATACTCTTCATACAAACGTTTTGGGGAAGAATGAAATTCTGTGTGTAAATCTAGTTGAATACAGTCCCAAAGGACAAATATTTTGAGTGTTTGAATTTGTTATAAAGAGTGAGTCTCCAGTGTTAGCAGCTCACTGCAATCCATTTAAAACTCAGTTAACCCAAACCACACTGGGTCTCAGCAATATGTATTTCAACAGACCAGGACAGATGTCTGCCTGTTACAATGAACCCCCGAGTAGCATCAGAGCATCTACCACACCCATAGACCCTTTTGTGTGCATTTCTCATGCATAGATTATTGTGCTTCAAACCAAGCGACACCACCACTTTTGACACAACTAGTTGGACTAGGAATGGGTGACGGGTTACATATGCAGATATTTGTAGCCTGGCCAGCGTGCTAGGATGTGGCGCGAAGGGACAGTTTTGCACAACAGGGATTCTCTGATGAATAGAAACACGCGCATCAATTAGCTCTCTTTTCAAGAAGACTCATGAATGAAGAGATATCCATGATCCTTAAACAATAGTTATAGGAAGTTAGGCGCAGAAGGAAGCAGCAGAAAGGAAAGCAAAGTAAAGATGAGTGGAATCACAAAGCTATCAAAGACGTAAAGTGACGCCATGATGATTGAGCTACTCCACTGCCGCTGCTGTGTATCCTGAGCTATGGCTTTTCTGCATTTAAGATTGTTTCCCTTGTGTGTTTTACTTTTGTGTGTGTGTGTGTGTGTGTGTGTGTGTAGGGACCTGGGGATGTAGGGACGGGGTCTAGGAAAGCTTTCCAACTCTTGAAGAAAAGAACTTCACTTCCACAAATTAACACACCCAATAAGGTAGGTCTCTAAAGAAAGATTACTTTAGACCTAAGAGGTATCCTCAGTTATCTTTGAAAGTAGTATTTTTTCTTCCCACAATATGATTTCACAGTGAATTCCATAGCAGTAGGACTCATATCTATGAAATCCTTTAGCAGCAAGTCTATCTTATCACATGCACAGGGACAAACTGGAAATGGTTAAATTGTTTAGTACCAAGGGCTAAACTGAGACAACTTAAATGTTCCCTTAGGATAGGACCACTTCTCTATGAAATAGCCAACAGATATGCCGTATCCAGAATTAAAAGAGGGGCTTCCCTGGTGGCGCAGTGGTTGAGAATCTGCCTGCCATTGCAGGGGACACGGGTTCGAGCCCTGGTCTGGGAGGATCCCACATGCCGCGGAGCAACTGGGCCCGTGAGCCACAATTACTGAGCCTGCGCGTCTGGAGCCTGTGCTCCGCAACTAGAGAGGCCGCGATAGTGAGAGGCCCGCACACCGCGATGAAGAGTGGCCCCCACTTGCCACAACTAGAGAAAGCCCTCGCACAGAAACGAAGACCCAACACAGCCATAAATAAATAAATAAACAAATACTTAAAAAAAAAAAAAAAAGAATTAAAAGAATGACTCTGTCCATAGGTACTATACAAAGGATTTTAGCAGACCCCTAAGTGGTTAAGAGCAGCTACACTATGGATATGGGGGAAAATAATCTAAATAAGAAATGGCAGCTAGACCTCACAATTTTTCAAGGATGCCTGAGATGCGCATTTGAGAAACTTATCAGTCACGCAGGTATAGGCTCTGTCTTAAATGAGAAATCAGACAATAAAATCTCTAACACATTTTTTTCAATTTGTTTTAAAAGGTCCATAAAATTTACTATCTTAAGCATTTTTAAGTGTACAGTTCAGTATTGTTAAGAACATTCACATTATTGTGCAACCATCACCACCATCCATTTCTAGAATTCTTTTCATCTCGTAAAACCGAAACTCTACAGCCATTAAACAATAAACCCCCATTCCTCCCTGTCCCTAGTCCCTGGCAACCACCATTCTACTTGCTGTCTCTATGATTTTAACAATTCTAAATACTCCCTATGAGTGGAATCATAGAATATTTGTGACAGGCTTATTTCATTCAGCACAACGTCCTCAAGGTTCATCCATACTGTAGCATGTGTCAGAATTTCCTTCCTTTTTGAGGCTGAATAATATTCCCCTGTATGTATATACCACACTTTTCTTATTTATTCATCCATCAGTAGATACGTGGGTTGCTTTCTTCTTTTAGTTATCATGAATAATGTTAGTACTATAAATAAGGTAGACAAACGCCTCTTTGACACCCAATTCTTTGGAGTATATACATTCCCAATTTAACAATTTCTTTACAGAAAGTTTTTAAACTTGAAAAATTAATTTAGACTTGAGATTTTTTTTCATATAGCAATCACTCATATATACCTAGAAGAGAAAAAAATGTTGTATTTATTATAAATTTATCATATTTATATAATAAATGGCTAAGGTGTTACCAAAATGTGGAGTAATAAATGACAGATAATTCTTTTACATGTATCTTAAAAAAGTGTAACACAGCTTCCTGTACTTATATCTATCCTCTTTGAGTAACCTGATGCCCTCATACTGTGGTTCATGGGCCAGCGGTATGGACAGCATTTGGCAGTTTGTGAGGAATTTGTAATCTCAGGCCCCAACCCAAACTTACTGAATCAGAATCTGTATTTTCATGAGCTTCCCCGGTGATTCTTATGTATAATAAATGTGGAAAAGTACTGCTATAAAGCACTTGATAGTTGCTTTGCAAGAAAATATGGAATTGTTGTCATTCCTCTAAAGACAAGGACTTTATTTTGTTGACTATTAAGTTTATACAACATCATTTTGTTTATGTGCATTTCTGTGAATATAGTAAATTTTGTTTCAATGCCAAATCACATAACAAAAATTTGGGAAGATATTTTAAATAGCAACAAAACTCAACATATCTAATACTAAAAATTAAACAAATGCCATTGAAATAATGACAAACTAAAGAGTTATGTCCAAGTTTACAAATGCATAGACCATGGCAGTTAAGGCCATTTGGCCACAGTAATTATTACAAAGCTTCATCTGTGATAAGATTCACACTGATTTTTACCAATGTCCAGATTTTTTTTTTTTAACGTGTGCCTTAGAATAAAAATGAGATTGTTTCAAGAGCTCCAAGTGTGAAGAATAGCCCTGTTATCAAGGAGAACCTTGGCTTCAATCTTATAAGACTTTTATTTGTTAGAAAATAGCAATGAAGTAAGGGAACAATCGTAGTCCCTCTGTCTAAATTATACCAGTTTTTCTAGGAAAACTGGAAGTAGCTGTTAGGATAAAATAAAAAATTTAAAAGTAAATTAATAATCTTAGAACAGAGATTAGAGCAGGAATGGAGCATAATGTATACTTACATACGTCATCAGTATTAGTCAAAGTGTGACCTGAATATCACATGCTTCAATACCATCTTGAAGCCTCTTTTCAAAATGAAAATTCCTGGGGTGCATCCCAGACCTACACCAAAATCTCTGGCATAGTGCCTACTCAATTACACTTGTACCAAGTGCCTCAAATGACTCACATGCACACTGAAGTTTCTTATGAAAAAAGCGACTTGATTTTATATTTCCTTCCTTCCTTTGCACACAGGATGGGAGGTCATTAACAAACGATATTGATCAAGCAAGTGAGCTGTGAGCCAGCAGGTCAAAATTTGCCCTATAAATATAAATTTTTTTCACTTATAGAAAAGTTTTCTTCTTGGAGAATCACCAGGGACTTATGTTAATAGAACTCACTTGTTAAAAACAATCACAGCAACTTTTCATTACATGTAAGATTACTAAAGCATTAGCTTTCCTTAAGTTCACTGAGGAACTCATTTCCATGGACAGTATGGTTGTTTGCCATTATAAACTTCCCTAATCCTATTTGACTCCTCAGAATTTTGCTCAGTCTGAAAAATTTTAAGGTTATTTATTTGAATGTGAAAATTTTGATGCAGTCTACAGCATGCCCAAACACAACTTAGGCTTGGTTTGTTTATGATTATTCTTTTATCACAAATAATTGCAGGTAAGTGCACTAAAAAATGGAGCTTTTTAATTTATTTGATAAATTTCAATGAAGCTGTTGCTTAATATGATAATTTTACATGTCAACTTGATGGTATCCAAGGTACCCACTTTTTATCAAGCACCAGTCTAAATGTTGCTGTGAAGGTATTTTTAAGATGTGATTAATATTTAAATCAGTATATTTTGAATAAAGTAGAATATGTTTCATAATGTGGGTGGGCCCCATCTAATCAGTTGACGGCTTTAGAAACAACAGACTGAGAGGTCCCTCAAGGAAGAGAGGATTCTGCCTCCAGAGTCACTTTGGACTTGACCTGCAACACCGAGTCTTCCCTGGGTCTCTAGCCTGCTGGCGTGCCCTGCAGAATTCTGACATGCCAGGCCCTGCAATCACATAAGCCAATTCCTTAAAATAAATCTTTTTCTTTTTCTCTATATATACATACATCCTATTGGTTCAATCTTTGGGAGCCCTGATTAATACTGATTAAGCCAGAATGATGTGGCTTCACTCTGAAAGATTTACACCTTAAAAAAAGAACATTTTCTACATCTGACATTATTTTGTGCTGGAACTATGCTAAATTTAAAATTAAAATTCTCTTTTTATCAACTATTATGACTTACTGGAGTTCACGAATAGTTAAGCTGTATATATAGACATTATACAATAACTTAGTATTCACTTATCATCATAGGAGATGTATCCTTCAGCTTTGTCAACTCACATACTACATGATTTCAGATAATTTGATTTTATAATGATTTGCCTTTTGCTTCAGGTTGCCAAATTATTTTCTCTACCAGTTCTATGAAATTACTATTATAAATTTACAGCAAAATTCCCCCAAAAACTTCAGTTACAGTTTAGGAAAATAATTTTAAATATGAGTACAAGGCAGTCCACCTTTTGAAGCCTATACGTTTGTAGTTACTTTTTTAGCCATAGCATCACAGAAATGGATCTAGCAAATGACTAAGCCTTTTTCGATTTTCCACAGAAGAAAGGTATATTTTTCTTTCTCTAAAACATGAGGATAACTGTGTATCTCAGTACAGGAATATGCAAATGAGGCTTAAATAATTTGATAAACAAACATGCTTACTTTATATAAGAATTTGGTAGGCAGAATAGGCACATGAAAAGATGCTCAGCACTGCTAATTATTAGAGAAATGCAAATCAAAACTACAGTGAGGTACCACCTCTCACCAGTCAGAATGGCTATCATTAAAAAGTCTACAAATAACAAATGTTGGCGAGGATGTGGAGAAAAGGGAACCCTCTCACACTGTTGGTGGGAATGTAAATTGGTGCAGCCATTATGGAAAACACTATGGAGGTTCCTCAAAAAACTAAAAATAGAGTTGCCATATGATCCAGCAATCCCACTCCTGGGCATATACCCAGATAAAACTATAATTCAAAAAGATACATGCACCCCTATGTTAATAGCAGCACTATTTATGATAGCCAAGACATGGAAACAACCTAAATGTCCATCGACAGATGAATGGATAAAGAAGATGTAGTATACACACACACACACACACACACACAGTGGAATATTACTTAGCCATCAAAAAGAATGAAATAATGCCATTTGCAGCAACAGAGTTGGACCTAGAGATTATCATACTAAGTGAAGTAAGTCAGAAAGAGAAAGACAATTACCATATGATATCACTTATATGTGGAATCTAAGATATGATACAAATCAACATATCTATGAAACAAAAACAGACTCATACAGAGAACGTACTTGTGGTTGTCAAGGGGGAGGGGAGGTAGGGGAGGGAAGGAATGGGAGTTTGGGATTAGCAGAGGCAAACTATTATATATTGGATGGATAAACAAGGTCATGCTGTATAGCACAGGGGACTATATTAAATATTCTGTGACAAACCATAATGGAAAAGAATATGAAAAAGAATATATACACATACGCATAACTGAGTCACTTTGCTGTACAGAAGAAATTAACACAACATTGTAAATCGACTACACTTCAATAAAATTTTTAAAAATTTTAAAAAAGACTTTGGTAGGCAGAATTGCATGGTGGTTAAATACTCAGACTCCAGAAACAGTAGGTCAAAATTTAATTTGTGAATTTGGACAAGTCATTTAACCCCAGTATCTAGTTTATCTGGAAATAACGAAAATAAATGTATCTACATCATAGAGTTGTATTAAGTGAGATAATCCATTGAAACTGCTAAACAAAATATCTGGCTTATAAAGAGTGCTTATCAGTGTCATTTTGTTGCTGTTATTACATATACAAATACAAAAATGTACAAAGGAAAAGATCTTGCCTTCCATGGCTATCTTTGAATGTTAGACTATGGTTGACTTTTATTTTCTTCTTTATACTTTATGTATCTTCAAATGTGGTACAATGAAATAGGTAACTTATAATCAGAGCAAAAGCTAGTTTTAAGAATAATAGAAAGAAAAAGCATTAATGATGGAATAAACCCAACTGATATTGGCAAGTGTGGAGTTTTGGGAAGGTGGAAGGGCATGGGAGAGAAAAACACATTGAGAAGACACAGCCACCTGGAGGGTAAATATGTATTGGAAAACAGCAGGGAATAAAGAGTAACCAGGGTAGATTCTAAAGCTGGTGAGTGGGATGAAAGCACTGGTACAGGAAGATTCTTTTGAAAGTGACATATGGGATGAATAGAGCAGAGCATTAGAGACTGTGAAACCAGCCAGGCAACTGTTGCAGTAATATAGCCAGGAGGTGAAGAAGGCATAGGTAAAATCATAGATTTCAGAACATAAAAAGTGGTTAATCTAAGAGGTATTTCCAAAAAAGAAGCAGTCAAACTTTGTAGTAAGTTAAATGATAATAACAGAAGAGTCAAAAATGACAGCAAGTTTTTACCTCTGGCAAGCTGTAGGGCTACAAAAAAATGGAGTAGCTTGGAAGTTAGAAGCAGTTTTAAGGGGAGGATCATATGCACTTGGGGAAAGGACAGTTTGAAATGGCAGTGGGGTTAAACTTTAAACTGTTAGAAATTTCATATCATCAATAAAGCCTATCAGAGCTGGAAGAAACCTTGCAGATGACCCAACCCACATCCCTCATTTAAGGTTTAGGCAACAGAAGGATATGCCATCATCCCACAGCTGGATGACGCAGAACCAGGGTGAGGGGCCAGTCTACTACCACCCAAACCGGGGTTTGTCATTCCTTGTCCTGCCAAAGCAGTCTGCACAGAATCCTAAATTCAAAGATGCCTACAATCTCAATTTTTTGGACTGATAAGGGGAATATTTTAAAACGGCATAATCTTTTCAAAATATAAGAGTATACAACATCACACATACTATACAATCATTCTTGAATCTTAAATGACAGCATAGCTACATATCACAACAAAGATGATTTTTAAATATAGGGGAAACATTTCACAGACATTTGGTAATTTTTACTGTTCTTATCTAAATGTCAAGGTAGTCTACTTTTATTGGTGTTCTTTTACTTTTTCTTTTCTTTCGTTTTTGGTCACATCTTCCTTCTAGGGCACTATATTTGTCTGTATCACTTGGAGATGGAGGTGTTCTTTCACAATTTCTCTTAATGAGGCTAATAACAGTTGTTTCTTAAGATTTTTATTATCACGTTAGCCACAAAGTGTCATCATTTTCTGGCATTAAACAGAGAGACAATTTGGTCACCAAGAAAATTTTGCTAGTTGTGGGTGTTGGAAATGTTCAGCCAATGGGTCAATCTGATCATGTTTAACACCAGATTAAAACATAGATTTTAGTTTCAAAAGAAAAATTGTCTTTTTCATCTTATTCTCTACCAAGTTCATGTCACGGTCAACTAGTTAAAATTTCTGAAATTAGAACATTCTTAAATCTTCCAGCGGTAGAAACATTACTCCAAATATCCATGAATTCATATTTAAACTTTCAAATAACTTTCCTTGTTTATCTCTAGAGATTAGAAAGCAGGCTTAACATATATCAATTCATTCACAAAATATTTATTAAGTTCATAATATCAACCAGGAATTGTTACATGTATAGAAGATACATTAGTGCATAAACCAAAACAAAAATATTTTGAATTTTACTCTAAGGGAGACATAAAACCATTGGAAAGTGTTGAACCATGTTCAAATTGATTTAAATTGATTGGATTTTAAATAGAAAATGAAGTGTATAGGATTTATTGATAGCTTGAATATAGGCCCTGAAATGACACTTAGGAAAAGTGTCAAGGATAATACCAAGGTCTCAGTTTAAGCACCAGAAAGGACAGAGTTAACATTTGCTGAGGTGGATAAGACTCAAATAATAGCTGGTTTAGGGAGAATGTTCAGGAAAATCTTGAGAAATACACAGAGTTTCAGCACTTTTGGTTTAAATAGAATACTGGTTTAAATTTCTATAGTCTAGACTAGAAAGTATAAAACCTCAAGTTCCCCTTTACATCTTTTTCTTAAAGAGGACAGTATAGAATGCATATTTTGTAAGTCTCTGCTTCCTGTTTGCTGTTCATACTCTGCTGTCTAGCCGAGAATTGAACAAATCTTACCAGCTCTCAAATGCAACTTTCCAAGCCTTACCACAATGTGATGTCTCAGAGAAAGGCAGAAAGAGAAAATGCGGGCTTCCCTGGTGGCACAGTGGTTAAGTGGCCAATGCAGGGGACACGGGTTTGAGCCCTGGTCTTGGAAGATCCCACATGCCGCGGAGCAACTAAGCCCGTGCCCCACAACTACTGAGCCTGCGCTCTAGAGCCTGCGAGCCACAACTACTGAGCCTGCGTGCCACAACTACTGAAGCCCGCACGCCTAGAGCCCATGCTCCGCAACAAGAGAAGCCACCGCACCACAATGAACAGTAGCGCCCGCTCACCGCAACCAGAGAAAAGCCCGCGCGCAGCAACGAAGACCGAACACAGCCAAAAATAAAATAAAATAAAATAAATTTTTAAAAATAAGAAAGAAAAGAATGCTTAACCTTTTTCCTCTTCCAAAATATTACCCAAACTCTTCTCCATTAATCTCTTTACACATCCCAAGTCACTTGGGTTGGAGGGCTTATTTGTTTTTTCTGTTTCAAATATTTTTATTGTAATGACTTCAATGTCTTTCCTATAGAAGTTGCCTTATCCCTGATTTTCTAGAAAACAGCACCTGGAACAGGGCTCATATACTAATGTTTTATTGAGAGGTGGGCTCCCAGGACAAAAGTAAGTGGAAAAAAGGACATGACACAACGAAAAATGACAAGAAAACACATGTTGCATTAAAGAGCTGGCCACAGTTTTATAAGAAAACTCATGGTAGTAACAAGGAGTGGCCATATGGAGCCACCCCTTCTTAGGAGAATCTGTCCAAAGGAGAGAAAGGGGAAGCATTTTAAACTGACAGCTCCTTCTTGAGCTGTTTCTCATTGATCAAGGGTAAGACCACAACGCTTTAATTTCTCTGCACTTCTGGGCATTCTACTTGGCCCTTCCAGGTAGCCCCTGGGAAATGAGAGTTCCAGCAGGTCCAGTCAGGTTGAAATTGGGCACTGGAGATGCTAAATGGCTCCCATGACAGCTAACACTTGAAAGTTGCACTAAGGCTCAGCTCCCGTCTCAGGGAGAAACTGAGTCAACTGGTAATATCTGAAGATGAGGCAACAACAGCAATGGCCAGGGCATGAACGCTGTAAGAGCATTTTGAATTGGACTACTTCATCTGAAAAACAGGACAAAATGACGAAGGTCTAGGGGCTAAACAGCACTGATTACGTCAGCAGAGGTGCATAGATTGGATTCGGCAGAATTCGTTTCTTGCACTGCCCAGATCTGCTTACATCCTCTTTTGTTTAAGCATATGATGCCTTCACTTCTACTGAGAGGGGTGGTACAAATCCAGTTCTTGGAAGAGTGAACAGTTGCAATATCCTAAAGAGACTTAAGGAGGATGAGCAAAACAAACTACTTCCCCTGATGTTGCAACTGGTTCTGGAATAATAATTAATACTTATCATCTCCCTTTTCTACTGTCAACTTGGGATTTTTCTTAACCAAGACTTTGACTAGCCTTGGTTACTTTCCTGGTGGAATGACCCAGCCCTTTATCCCCAAGGGGTATAAGCCCTTACTTACCTTACCATTCGGGGACCTGTGGTTGCTGTTACTATCCATTTGCAGTTATCACTGGACACTGAAAACCAAAAGACATCCCAGTAAATCCATGTTTCCAGATATACTCCTCTGCCTTAATTGTGCAATATCAACCCCAGCTTAGTACGGCAATTATTTTTTAACTCAGAACAGTAGCTCTTTTATTTTCCTGCTGGTCCACTGGTGGTGGCCAGATGGCAATAATGGCTTCCAATTAAGTGGAAAACTTTTCTGTTATCTGCTGGTGGAAACATTGGAAACCAGGATTCCAACTTGGCAGAGACTAATTTTGCAGAGATAGAAAACACAAATTCTACAAGAGGCTCACTGACACTGATGGTGTAAAGGCCCAATCATACTTCCTTTCTTTTGCTCCTGGGCTTCTACTGCTGAGGACATAACACCATGTACCAGCCATCAGTTCAGTGAATGTACCGCAACCCATAGGACAGCTACAAGGTGTTTTCCTTGAACTGATAAATTAACTGAACCTTCAAAATGCCATTCCACTTATGGCTGCTTCTTGGCAACGTAAGGCCATTGAATTCTGTATTTGTAACTCCATTTCAAAACTCTTTGCATTAAAATAGGTTCTTTTTGTCTGAGACAATGTTGTGTGGGTCACCATGTTGATAGCTCAGACATTCTATAAGTCCTTGAGTGACTGTATTGATTTTGGTTAGGAAGAATTTCTACCACCTCCAAGGTCCAATGGAATGAACCCATCACAAGGAGGTTGTCTGGTATCACTGAGGATGGTGACATTTTGCGGGCTTAGAGTTGGACCTGGAAAATGACAAGTTGAACATTTAGTAGTGGTGACAGCTGTATCAGCCAGTCTTGGTGGAATGAAATCCCTGTGGTCGAGCCTATGTGCAACTTGTAATCGTTATCTCTCTGTTCATGTACCTACAACACAAGCATCATTGTGGCTGAGAACAGGTTGGTTGACAATCACAGATAGCTCACGCTGGCACCTGATTTTGAGAACCTTATCTGCAGTAGACGCTTTCTTGTGGATAAAAGCACAAAGATCCACACACTTTTAGCCTCTACCTGTAGGTACATCCACTTAACACTACTTCAAACCTTCTTTCCTCTCTTCAATCCAGGCCTTTAACCAGCATGTTAAACTGTTCATTCCACTGCCCTGGAGTCAATGTATATCCATATATCACCTTTTCCTCCACACCAAGTGGACAAGCAAGTGTATTGATTGCAGATCTGACTACTCAGAGAATTATTTCCCTTCCCTTTTCCTTCAGGGCCGCTTCTGAATGGGATGTAATAAGACCATCAACACAGATATGAACAAGGCCTGATACTTACCTTCTCCCTCAGTTGTAAGAAACCCATAGGAAATATCCCATGAGGCCGTAGGTGTGAGTTGAGGCAGAAGTATCAGTTCAATAGAGATAGGTGACATGTAATTTACTAGTTCATATAATTCACTCGTGCCTTCAAGACTTGCCTCAGCCAGTGCTAAATGTACCACCTCCATCCTAGAATGGATGGATGCTGTGCTTGCCTGATTTTATGAGTTCATGGGTCTATTAACTGCTGGTTTATGGTGAGTAGTTCAAGTTGCATTGACTTTTCGTGTCCCAGGATCTGGTGTTCAGTCTCTATCAGGGTCCAGCAACATGCAGAGAATTATTATTCCAATGGATAGTAGTTTTCTGCTACAGAGATTTTGCTTCAGCATCCTAAAAGTCTGTATTACCTCCTTCTTAGTTGTAGGAGATGTGAAATGACACGAGTTACCATCTACCTTATAGAGATGTCCTAGCATGATCCAGAACACCCCTAAAACTTCCCTGAAGTCACCCAAATTATTGTATGATGTATCTCCTACCTTCTGGAACACACGTCTTACTAAGGCTTCTAGGGTAGTGCCATTTTCTTCTGCTCTAGTCTAATTAGCATGATTTCATCAATATAGTAGACCTGTATGATTTTCTGTGGCACAGCAATATGATAAAAATTTCTGCACACTATGTTATGAGATTAACAGGAGATGCAACTTACCACTTAAAGATTAATTCCTCTCACCAAATGCCAGAGGTTATAATTGAGCTGTCTTAGTAAAGACAATACATCTTGTAGCAACTACAAGTGGATCTGTCATGTGGATAAATTTGTGATAGTCCATTGACATCCACCTCAACCAAGCAGGTTTTGGTAGAAATCAAACAGGTGAATTAAATGGGGCTGTGATTGGAACCACCACCACCCCTGTCGCTTTCTAGTGTTTGATTTTGAGGTTAATCCTTGCAATTCCTCTCTAGATATAGTATTTCTTCTAATTTACTATGTCACCTGGGGGAGGGGGCAGTTTCAGAAACTTCTGTTTTCCCTTCCAACCATAGTGGCACTTACCCACAGGTCAGAGAATCAACGTGGAGTGTTTTCCAGCTGCTATCATCACAATTAAATATTTGAGGCTCAGGAAAATGATCACACAATGAACTTACATACCCATTGGACCAACTATTAAGAAATTTGGACAAAACTTCATTTATTTGGCCTCTGTGAACTTCCACTTTACGCAGAGAATCTTAATAGCATTTTTTTGTTCACTGGTGTCAGTACCATGTCAGACCCACATCTTAGACATCCTGGAAAGCTGTCAGCAAAGCACAGTTACCCTAGAAATTGTCTGTAAGTCTGCTTGGAGAAAGACTGTAGGACTATTTACTGTATACACTTACAGTGTCTTTGAGGGTCCTCCTCAAGAGCACTTGGCCTCCCCATCAATCAATGAGCTACCCCAATAAACTGAGAAACCTGGAACCCGAGTGAGGACCTATGATTTTTCCATCTTAACAGTTGATGCCAGCTGGTCTTCTAGTCAGATTTCATTTGTTTTATTATTATACAAATTAAGCATACCACAGCTAGCTAAGAGCCATTGCTCTAAATCTCTATGAACTGAGGCATCCTTATTGCTAATCCGGTTTTGTTGTCCATTTCAGCAATTGCATTTACTTTGTCTCGGATAGTTACATGCTGCCACCTGGCCCAAAATGCTATTTACCCATTAATATCTGGAATCCAAGTTCCATGGCAGTATCTTCCTGCAGAGATAGCTGCCGAAGTGCTTCTCAAAATGCATCTTTACTGCGCTAGTGAGAGCAGTGTCTCTGGGGTCCTTCCTGGGAACATAGGCAGGTGGCAGTTTCTCAGTTACACTTACTATTTAAATCCATTCTAACATCCTGGCATCACCAACTCTGTCTAACCCTTCTCTCAATACTATGCTGAGTATTCTGAAACCTCCACCTAATTTATCAT
The DNA here is from genome assembly GCF_028564815.1 of Eubalaena glacialis. NCBI lineage: Eukaryota > Metazoa > Chordata > Mammalia > Artiodactyla > Balaenidae > Eubalaena > Eubalaena glacialis. The sequence goes on from NC_083729.1 coordinate 42,052,809, forward strand.
AGGTCATTGTTACAGCCAATCATCAAGGAACCATGAGAGTGAACTACTATGACTAGTTTCGGGTATACTTGCCAGAATGTTGAACCGTTAGTGTGAGTGAGTGCCCCAGTTTCAATGAGTTCTCCCCTATTCAGCCTTGTATTCCATCTCCCTTGGTTAACACCTTCAAAATACATTCCCATACATATTTCCTCAGTTCCTAGCAGTACATATATATACAATTCCTTTTGTGGGTGTGCTCTTTATTCCAAGAACAGTGTTTTTTACTGGCCTGGAGGCAAGGAGGGATAATGGGAGTAAGTCTTAAAGAAAACAAACATCACCTTTCTTTCAGGTGGGGCATTGCATAGTATTCAGATATAGGGACACTGTTCTTTTTTAGCAAAGGGAAACTGGGTGTTTCTATGAGCCAGAAGGTTTCAGTGGAATTTGAAGGTTGAAGACTCTCAGGTTTATAAACTGAGGATCCAATCACATATTTCAGGGTTCCATTCTTTGCAAATCAGAAGCTGTGCATTCAACTTCATTTTGCAGCTCTGCCACCACTGTGTTCAAACTCTAAACCTCATTTCTAGTTGAGAATGCCCTGTATATCAAGGAATAAGAACCTTTCTCAGAGCTGCATTCAAGACCTTTGGCTTTCAAAGAATGCTTTCATATGTCCTCCAATAATGTTAAAACCAGATATCCCAACCACAGTCATATAATTATCCATCGATCAAGTGCATTAAACACTTGCTCTCTCAATGCTCCGTCTTTCACCAACACCTCAATCCAGCTAACCATAAGTGAAAACTTTAATAATTGTGTATGTAGTAGGTTATTACCACCTCACTTTCCATCAGAGGTGGGGACTCTATTACCTTCCACTGGTGGGCAATCCAACTGCAAATTCCTATCCTGAGGGTCTGTTTTCCAGATACAGGTGCCAAATGCATTGCCCAGGTTTCTAGAAAGCAGAGCCTAAAATAAAGTTTGCATGTAAATATTTTATTGGAGGAACACAATCCCAGGGAATTGAGTGTACTCCCCCAAGAGTAAGGGATAAAGGGAATGATGCAGGGAAGAAAGGAAAGCAAACACAAGGGAATGTGTTACCAAGTTGGCACAGCTTTACAAGGAAACAAACCAGGTTACTCAGTCCCTCAATTTATCTGACCACTGCCTCCTAAATACTACCTTTCTTTGGTCAAATTTCACTTGTAGGGCATTACCTCTCCTGAACTTCCAGGTTGTTTTATTTGGCTTCTCCAGGCAGCTGCTAAGAAAGCCAAAGCATTCTTGGACTTGACTGATTGGACCAGAGCATTGCTTTGGTTCCCACTGCAGAGACTGCATTGGAGACTTTGCTGAAACCTGGCCCTTGTCACTAGAAGACAACTAGAGGTATTAGAAGCTGTGATAAGGTCAGAGATAGTGGCCAGGCTTTGCGAGCATGGGAATGGCCTGTGTAGTCACTGGGGCCACTCAGGTTTGGAAGCCAGGGAAGTGACCAAGGCCAGAGAGGTTGATGGGGCCAAGTGAATCTGGGGAAGTGCATAAGCCGAGTTTAGTGAAAGAGCCATCATTTTGTCATCTCTACTCAAGGATGCTAGCCACCACCTTAGTGACTAGAATTTTGGGCTCGTTGCAGAAGCATGATGACTTGGAAGAAGGTAGAGAAGAACTGGAAGATCCAAGACCTAACATATAATAAAGAAAGCTTAATTCACCAAATACCAGAAGTGGCAACATACAGGGAACAATATTAAATAAATGAAAAGATGTTATAGAAATCTGTCCCCAACGAAAAGGTGGGGTATTAATAAAAATTCTTTGACATGTCCACTATGTACCAAAAAAAGCAAAAGGCAAAAGTAAAATGAAATGATAGTTTTATGCAGGCAAACCAGGAACATGAGAACTTTATTGACAAATTTCAAGGTTATTCTTTACTTTCTGAAAATAGTCCTTTTTTTTTTTTTTTTAATTAATTTATTTATTTATTTTTGGCTGTGTTGGGTCTTCGTTTCTGTGCGAGGGTTTTCTCCAGTTGCGGCAAGCGGGGGCCACTCTTCATCGCGGTGCGCGGGCCTCTCACTATCGCGGCCTTTCTTGTTGCGGAGCACAGGCTCCAGACGCGCAGGCTCAGTAATCATGGCTCACGGGCCCAGCCGCTCCGCGGCATGTGGGATCCTCTCAGACCAGGGCTCGAACCCGTGTCCCCCGCACCGGCAGGCAGACTCCCAACCACTGCGCCACCAGGGAAGCCCTTTCTTTGTCTTTTGAGGCTTCATAAGAAAGTAATTGCTTTTGCTGAATCACCCATTTTCTGGTTACAAGTATCTATTCTTTCCCCTCAAAAAACTATTTTCTTTTACTATGATCTTACCATTGATAGCAATAACTTACTGTTCAGACTCTCCCTTGAAATAAATTTGACAAGGTATATCAGTTTTCTGATCCAAAAATCGCAGTAATGACTGAGCTAATCTATCAATCACCCTGTGCAGTACAAAGTACATAAAAATAGCATATTAAATGAAAGATTGATTCAACAGGCATTTTAGTGATTATTATATGCTTAGTGTGAAGTAGCACAAAGAACTTCTGAGTATGTTGTGAGTAGAACAAGGGAGGTGAACAGGAGTAGACTTGGGAATAAGATGGGAGAGAGAAGAAAATGAGGCAGATAGTATACCAGCTTCAGGAAATAAATACTTAAACAAATACTACTGTTTCGTCATTTTAATCAAACAACTAGTCCAATTAGTTTTGTCCTTTTCTAAATATATGCCTAGTTTTTATTAAAGTGATGCTTCCTCATGATAAAAAATAAGATAACACAAATGTGCTTAAAATGAAAAGCAACAGACCCCTGTCCACCACTCCCATCTCTAATCCTGCTCCTCAAGTCAACTGGTACTTGTACTTCTTCTGGTGAATGTCCTCCCATCTCTAGTGTGCTTACAAGACATATAATTAATTTGTTAATGTTGACATTAGCTATTGAGTTGCTACTGGGATAGATGTTTTAGTGCACGTGCACTAAAACCACCTCCACCCATATACCCACTTCCTAAGTTTGATAGTTAAATCAGTATTTTTAGTTTGTATATTAATTATGTATGTAACTCAAAATAATACACAAACCTCTTTTGTGTTCCACTGATGTTTGATAGTTTTTTCTTGATTGCCATTTTTATAAGACTGCTACATTCTCTCCGTCTCCACTGTCTGCCCCACCTACACATTCTAACTTCCATTATCTATACCTTTATTTTTATGTTATAAAGATATGTTGGTAGGGCTCCTTGGGATAATTCTCTTTTACAGAATTTAGGGCCCAACAAGGGAGGAAAAGGTACTTTACAAGTCTTTCCTTGTGTGGTCATTAAGCATTCTCCTAAGGTCCAGAAGCCTTAGAAAGAAGCACAATCTGGATGCAAATGCCAGTGCTCTAACTGTAAGCATGGGAATAGCTTTTAGTGACATGCTTTGGAAACGTTAACTAGTTTTTCGCTGCATGAGACCCAAATGTAACTCCAACCCCTCTTTTTCTGACCACCACTTATGGCTGATTAGCATATAAGCAACTGACCATCCTCATTACTTTAGGCTGCTTATTCCATCTAACTAAGGACACTTTCTTCAAGACAGCTTGAGGCAACAGTTCAAAGCCTTGGCCAACTCTTGTTGCAATGACTGCATTGCTGATGGAATTCCTCCGGAATGAAAAGGAACCAGATTTTTTATTACTTATGGCCATCTGAAAAAAGCCCACTCTTTCCCTGCTTTCAGCTTGAGCATTACTCTGCTTGGAGTGGTGAGAAACTATAAATCTTAACGTTTGTCTTTGGTAATCCTCCTTTTCTCTTCCTCACTGTGGCTTGTAAGGAAAGAGGGATGGCATTAAAGCTTGCTTTTGTTCTTATCATACTCAGTGGGTCTGCGTCTGTGTAAAAATTCATGCTCTAACCTCCACCACTGATACTAGAAAATTAATCTTTATTTAGACATCTGGTAGAAATATTTACATTATATTCTGCAACAACAATGAAATCATCTGAGAGCTGTCTAAACTTTGATTGTAAAAGTTGAAAGACCAAAAACAGTGTTTATGTTATTATGACTATGTAAACATTGCTTATTGGAAAGCCCAGAAGTCTATGATTATCACTCTTTTTCTATGGGCCCAATGTTGTAACCTAATTATTAGTCAAAGAAAAATATTAAATAGAATCTCCTTTATTATACTCTATCAAGTGCTGAAAACCATGTCATGCCTGAATTTGCTTTACGTTGGGTCAATTATTTTCTTGTACATTTTGTTGGGTATTTCTTGAAGTAACTCATAGCCTTTATTTCTTTGGGTAAGAAGAAATATAAGCCATCTATAATATCTTTCAGCCTATTGTCTAGTCTTCATTTTGAAGATATACTTCTTAGCAACCACTGATTTCCTTTTGTATTGTGCACAGTTGATATTTCCTGTTATAAGGATCCTGGATTAGTCTTACCATTTCTTATATCCCGTATCTTCCTATTTTTTTCACTTTCATTTTGTTGGAATTTATCCTCAAGAAACAGCCTCAGAAAAGGTTCACTGGATGTAAAAATAAAAGGTACTTATACAGCTAGAAATTATTTTATTTTCTCCCAAATGCCATTGATGAGATGACTGACTAAATACAGACTGCATGATCAAAATTAATTTTCCTCAGAACATGTAAAGGCCATGCATGCTCATCTTCAAGAATTTATTTTGGTGATGAAAAGTCTGATGTCAGTCTGATTTTTTCCCCCCAGTTGGCAACCTAGTATTTTGTTTATTTGTTTGCCTTTTTCTTCTTGGAAGCTTTTAGGGTCATTTCTTTCCCCAGGTATTTATAAAATATCCTCACTGCTTCTTAGACATCGGTCTTTCTTATTTCAATCTTAGTATTCAATGAGTTCTTTCACCTAAATATTTTTATCTCTCTTTAATTCTAGGAGGTATTCTTATTTTGTGTCTTTAATAATTTCCTCTTTGCAGTTTCTATGATTTCTCTTTGTGAAGCTCTGATTTGAAAGATGTTTGACAATCAGAATGATTCTCTATGTCTCTTACCTTTATTCTTATATTTCCCATCTCTATGCTCTCTGGAATATTTCTAAAACGTTAGCCTTTGTGTCATTACATTTGATCCCTTTTTGTGAATTGAATTTCAGTAATCATAGTTTTAGGCTCTTTGTTATTTTTAGATTATAATTTTTATACAAACTATTCTTTTCTTATAGATGTCATATGTTCTCAAATATCTCTGACAATAACAAAAGGAATTTTGTCTGTTTCTTTAATTTCTTTTTGTTATCTGATATATCTGTTCCTTTGAGTTTAGTGTTTTAGTTTGTTTATTCTAATCTTTTCTTTCATTCTGCAGGCTGCCCTCAAACACTTTATGTTCTTGGGTTATCTGTATTTTAGAGTGATTAAATAGAAAGACTGACTTGGACTTCAAGGTACTTTGGTGTGAGCAGACAAAGACTTTATATGGTCCTTCCCCTACTTCACACTCCATGCTGAAATAGAAAGCCTTTATTATTGAGTGCAGACATTCACATAGATGAAATAGGAGTCCCCAGACACTCTTTTCAGTTTATTTTCAGAAGAACTGTTCATTCCCTGCCTCCCCACCCCCGCACCAGGAATAAATACATTCTTGACTGCTTTCCTGAAACGTGTTAAGGTTGAAAGGAAAGTTGGGATAAATCTTCATACTAAGTTTTCAGTCCCACTTTTCACCCTGGGTCTGTTAAATATTCTATCTCTGAGTCCTGGGCTCTCTGAGGTTTGGGGACTAGAGGGGAGATTAGCTCTCTTATCTGCTCACTTTCTCCATGCATAATCTAACCTATAGATTCTGTTGCCTTATTTCACTATTCCACAGGATTTCATTCAATTTCCACATTTGAGATATTTGTTAAAAGCTCTCATCTACTGAAATTCATTGTTCTGTCATCATTGTTACTGACTCCATTGTTTTTGGATGATATTTACTTTATAGATTTACTATTGTTTTGGTTCTCAAGCGGAAGAAAGACTAACAAGTATTCTGCCAGCCATCTTAAACCTACACTCCAGCTATTCTAATAAAGCAACACAATCAAATTAGTTTTGAAAATTTTATTAGCAAGCTAAATTGATTTATCAATCAGTCAATAATTGTTCTATAAAGAATAAAGATACATAAACTATAAAAAAGCATAGGTTAAAATACAGTCTTTTTCCTAGTAATGAAAAAAATTCTAGTTAATATCTAGTTAACATCACCTCCTTGAATTTCCTGGACTATTAAAAAAATTCCTTCTGGGGAGGAATATTTTTCAGGTGCTTCTTCCAACCTGCTGTGAGCCCAACACCTAGCACTTTTGATCTAATCATAAATTATATCAGTTTTTTAATGCCCATTATAGCTAAGAATTAATTTTATTACCTTGCTTTGCCATTAAAACTCTGTGATTCCTTATTAATGTCAAAATATGGCCCTTTACCCTTTAGTGAATGTCACTAATTTTAGGGGAAATTGATATGTAGTTTTACAGGACAGTAAAAAGATATTATGTTATCCTGTGGGTTAGCTTCCATGTACAATTTCAATCACACTGGTTTCTAAGACGCCAATCATCTGTAATTTAGTACAGATTATAGTGTTGGAGCCTTTTGCAGACTCCATTTCTCTTCTTTTTGAGAGTACTTGTCTACTTGATAAAAAGAAGAAAAAGAAAAAGAAAAAGACTTTACCTGCCTTATTTCTTAAATTCAAATGAGCAGATAATGCTGTTCGATTTTTCCCCACTCTGGTGATGGGAGTCAGTCAAGGGTCTAAAAAAGAATGTATCTAAGAGTAAGTAGATTTTACTGTTTTAGATCCCTGGACATCAGCTGTCTTTTCCAAGCAGCCAGCCAATGCAATCATAAGCAAATCTCCCTTGGACAGGCAATTTAGTACTAGCTTATGTTTGGTGGCAACACAATGTGTTTAAAGACAAATGTATCCCTGAAATTGGTCTGTAGTTTGGGTGGCAGAAGTCTGGTGGATACACTTTCCATTAGTCTTCCTTTTTCTTTTCTTTCCTCTTTCTGTTTTTTAATGACAGAAAGGTCATCTTGGAACAAAATCAAATGTGGCCTGTGTTTAATGCAGTGCTCAAAAGATGCAGTGGAGGGTTTGGTCGTGATCTCTTTAACCTCTTACCATCATCAAACTCACAAAGCCAGATAAATGCCTTCGAAAAGATCACTTGTTCTTACCCTTCTCCTTCCTACCTCTTTTTTATTGTGTATATATCCAGAGGGGGAAAGAGGAAGAAACAGTAAAGCACATATTCAGGACCCCCTGGCCTTTACTTTTGTCCTCAGTTCATCTCTAAATAACCTTAGGGGTAATTTCCAGGTGTGGAAAAGTATCCAGGAAACCTCAATTAGGGCTTGAAGTTTCAAACCCAGACTGGATAACAGAATCATGCTTATAGAACTTTCAAATCAAGACTTTTTTTTTAAATTTCAAAATCTGCTGTCTGACACTATGCATTTCCCATTAAAGGTCTGAAGCAAGGACCACTACATTTTTCATAGAAGCTTATGATTGCTTGCTGTTACAAGTAAAGTACATTCCAATTTGTGAAGTAATTTCACAAATCCCTATCAAAATATATTTTCCACTTTAGACTTATGATGTCTATTTTTGCATGTATTGATATGCTTTCATATTTAATGATTTTTTTCTATTCTTTTTATTATTCATCCATAGGGCAGTGCTCTAGAGAAAATAATTCTTCTTCCCCAGCATTTCACTTCATTTCTATAGCTCTTATACTCATCATTCTTCTTTAGCCTTCTGAGTAATCCTTGTTTTTAGGTCAGTTACTCTCACCTCTTGCTTTTGGCTAAAAATATCAGAGTACGTCTGTGTTATTGTTACCTTTGAACTGAATCATTTTTCATGTTTCACCCAAGATTCTGCCCACATTTTAGCTCTATGAAACCTTGTATCCATGGGAAAACTAGTTTTACACAAAATCTTTTCCAAAGATCTCTTATTAGAAAATTCTAATCTATTAGCCCCACCAAAGAGCCCAGGTAGGCTCCAGTGTTGGGTTGCCTCAGGGCAAACAACCAACAGGGAGGGAACCCAGGCCCACCTATCAGCAGTCAAGCAGATTAAAGTTTTACTGAGCTCTGCACAGCAGAGCAACAGCCAGCTCTACCCACCACCAGTCCCTCCCACCAGGAAACTTGCACAAGCCTCTTACATAGCCTCATCCACCAGAGGGCAGACAGCAGAAGCAAGAAGAACTACAATCCTGCAGCCTGTGGAACAAAAACCACATTCACAGAAAGATAGACAAGGTGAAAAGGCAGAGGGCTATGTACCAGATGAAGGAACAAGATAAAACCCCAGAAAAACAACTAAATGAAGTGGAGATAGGCAACCTTCCAGAAAAAGAATTCAAAATAATGATAGTGAAGATGATCCAGGACCTCGGAAAAAGAATGGAGGCAGAGATCGAGAAGATGCAAGAAATGTTTAACAAAGATCTAGAAGAATTAAAGAACAAACAAACAGAGATGAACAATACAATAACTGAAATGAAAACTACACTAGAAGGAATCAATAGCAGAATAACTGAGGCAGAAGAACGGATAAGTGACCTGGAAGACAGAATGGTGGAATTCACTGCTGTGGAACAGAATAAAGAAAAAAGAATGAAAAGAAATGAAGACAGCCTAAGAGACCTCTGGGACAACATTAAATGCAACAACATTCGCATTATAGGGGTCCCAGAAGGAGAAGAGAGACAGAAAGGACCCAAGAAAATATTTGAAGAGATTATAGTTGAAAACTTCCTTAACATGGGAAAGGAAATAGCCACCCAAGTCCAGGAAGCGCAGAGAGTCCCATACAGGATAAACCCAAAGAGAAACATGCCGAGACACATAGTAATCAAACTGGCAAAAATTAAAGACAAGAAAAATTATTGAAAGCAGCAAGGGAAAAACGAAAAATAACATACAAGGGAACTCCCATAAGGTTAACAGCTGATTTCTCAGCAGAAACTCTACAAGCCAGAAGGGAGTGGCATGATATACTTAAAGTGATGAAAGGGAAGAAACTACAACCAAGATTACTCTACCCAGCAAGGATCTCATTCAGATTCGATGGAGAAATCAAAAGCTTTACAGACAAGCAAAAGCTAAGAGAATTCAGCACCACCAAATCAGCTCTACAATAAATGCTAAAGGAACTTCTCTAACTGGGAAACACAAGAGAAGAAAAGGACCTACAAAACCACACCCAAAACAATTAAGAAAATGGTCATAGGAACATACATATCGATAATTACCTTAAACGTGAATGGATTAAATGCTCCAACCAAAAGACACAGGCTTGGTGAATGGATACAAAAACAAGACCCATCTATATGCTGTCTACAAGAGACCCACTTCAGACCTAGGGACACATACAGACTGAAAGTGAGGGGATGGAAAAAGATATTCCACGCAAATGGAAATCAAAAGAAAGCTGGAGTAGCAATACGCGTATCAGATAAAACAGACTTTAAAATAAAGAATGCTACAAGAGACAAGGAAGGACACTACATAATGATCAAGGGATCAATCCAAGAAGAAGATATAACAATTATAAAAATATACGCACCCAACAATGGAGCACCGCAATACATAAGGCAACTGCTAAGAGCTATAAAAGAGGAAATCGACAGTGACACAATAATAGTGGGGGACTTTAACACCTCATTTACACCAATGGACAGATCATCCAAAATGAAAATAAATAAGGAAACAGAAGCTTTAAATGACACAATAGACCAGATAGATTTAATTGATATTTATAGGACATTCCATCCAAAAACAGCAGATTACACTTTCTTCTCAAGTGTGCACGGAACATTCTCTAGGATAGATCACATCTTGGGTCACAAATCAAGCCTCAGTAAATTTAAGAAAATTGAAATCATACCAAGCATCTTTTCTGACCACAACGGTATGAGGTTAGAAATCAATTACAGGGAAAAAAACATAAAAAAAACAAACACATGGAGGCTAAACAATAGGTTACTAAATAACCAAGAGATCACTGAAGAAGTCAAAGAGGAAATCAAAAAAATACTTAGAGACAAATGACAATGAAAACACGATGATCCAAAACCTATGGGATGCAGCAAAAGCATTTCTAAGAGGGAAGTTTATAGCTATACAAGCCTACCTCAAGAAACAAGAAACATCTCAAATAAACAATCTAACCTTACACCTAAAGGAATTAGAGAAAGAAGAACAAACAAAACCCAAAGTTAGCAGAAGGAAAGAAATCATAAAGATCAGAGTAGAAATAAATGAAATAGAAACAAAGAAAACAATAGCAAAGATCAATAAAAGTAAAAGCTGGTTCTTTGAGAAGATAAACAAAATTGATAAACAATTAGCCAGACTCATCAAGAAAAAGAGGGAGAGGACTCAAACCAATAAAATTAGAAATGAAAAAGGAGAAGTTACAACACACACCGCAGAAATACAAAGCATCCTAAGAGACTACTACAAGCAACTCTATGCCAATAAAATGGACAAATTGGAAGAAATGGACAAATTCTTAGAAATGCACAACCTTCCAAGACTGAACCAGGAAGAAACAGAAAATATGAACAGACCAATCACAAGTAATGAAATTGAAACTGTGATTAAAAATCTTCCAACAAACAAAAGTCCAGGACCAGATGGCTTCACAGGTGAAGTCTATCAAACATTTAGAGAAGAGCTAACACCCATCCTTCTCAAACTCTTCCAAAAAATTGCAGAGAAAGGAACACTCCCAAACTCGTTCTATGAAGCCACCATCACCCTGATACCAAAACCAGACAAAGATACTACAAAAAAAGAAAATTACAGACCAATATCACTGATGAATATACATGTAAAAATCCTCACCAAAATACTAGCAAACAGAATCCAACAACACATTAAAAGGATCATACACCATGATCAAGTGGGATTTATCCCAGGGATGCAAGGATTCTTCAATATACATAAATCAATCAATGTGATAAACCATATTAACAAATTGAAGAATAAAAACCATATGATCATCTCAATAGATGCAGAAAAAGCTTTTGACAAAATTCAACACGCATTTATGGTAAAAACTCTCCAGAAAGTGGGCATAGAGGGAACCTACCTCAACATAATAAAGGCCATATACAACAAACCCACAGCCAACATCATTCTCAATGGTGAAAAACTGAAAGCATTTCCTCTAAGATCAGGAATAAGACAAGGACGTCCACTCTCACCACTATTATTCAACATAGTTTTGGAAGTCCTAGCCTCAGCAATCAGAGAAGAAAAAGAAATAAAAGGAATTCAAATTGGAAAAGAAGAAGTAAAACTGTCACTGTTTGCAGATGACATGATACTATACATAGAGAATCCTGAAGATGCTACCAGAAAACTACTAGAGCTAATCAATGAATTTGGTGAAGTTGCAGGGTACAAAATTAATGCACAGAAATCTCTTGCATTCCTATATACTAATGATGAAATATCTGAAAGAGAAATTAAGGAAACACTCCCATTTATCATTGTAACAAAAAGAATAAAATACCTAGGAATAACCTACCTAGGGAGACAAAAGACCTGTATGCAGAAAACTATAAGACACTGATGAAAGAAATTAAAGATGACACCAACAGATGGAGAGATATACCATGTTCCTGGATTGGAAGAATCAATATTGTGAAAATGACTATACTACCCAAAGCAATCTACAGATTCAATGCAATCCCTATCAAATTACCAATGGCATTTTTTACAGAACTAGAACAAAAATTCTCAAAATTTGTATGGACACAAAAGACCCCGAATAGCCAAAGCAGTCTTGAGGGGAAAAAATGGAGCTGGAGGAATCAGACTCCCTGACTTCAGACTATGCTACAAAGCTACAGTAATCAAGACAATATGGTACTGGCACAAAAACAGAAACATAGATCAATGGAACAAGATAGAAAGCCCAGAGTTAAACCCACGCACCTACGGTCAACTAATCTATGACAAAGGAGGCAAGGATATACAATGGAGAAAAGACAGTCTCTTCAATAAGCGGTGCTGGGAAAACTGGACAGCTACATGTAAAAGAATGAAATTAGAACACTTCCTAACACCATACACAAAAATACACTCAAAATGTATTCGAGACCTAAATGTAAGACCAGATCCTATAAAACTCTTAGAGTAAAACATAGGAAGAACACTCTTTGACAAAAATCACAGCAAGATCTTTTTTGATCCACCTCCTAGAGTAATGGAAATAAAAACAAAAATAAACAAATGGGACCTAATGAAAATTAAAATCTTTTGCACAGCAAAGGAAACCATAAACAAGACGAAAAGACAACCCTCAGAATGGGAGAAAATATTTGCAAACGAATCAACGGACAAAGGATTAATCTCCAAAATATTTAAACAGCTCATGTAGCTCAATATTAAAAAAACAAACAACCCAGTCCAAAAAAGGGCAGAAGACCTAAATAGACATTTCTCCAAAGAAGACATACAGATGGCCAAGTAGCACATGAAAAGCTGCTCAACATCACTAATTATTAGAGAAATGCAAATCAAAACTACAATGAGGTATCACCTCACACCAGTTAGAATGGGCATCTTCAGAAAATCTACAAACAACAAATGCTGGAGAGGGTGTGGAGAAAAGGGAACCCTCTTGCAGTGTTGGTGGGAATGTAAATTGATACAGCCACTATGGAGAACAGTATGGAAGTTCCTTAAAAAAAAAAAAAAAAAAAAGAAAATTCTAATCTGTCTTTCTTTATAAGTTTCAGTCATTATTCTTGTGTTTCTTTTTATTAAGCATGTTGGCAATAAGTATCTCTCATCTTTTTTTTGTTTGTTTGAAATCAGAATAATGACCGGACTCTGAAGATAAGCAGGAGAAATGAGTAACAATTCAGCCAAACTGAAAGTAATAAACTGGGATGATGCAGTAACAATGAACATGTTCCAGATACCAAATATCCCTTCTCTTTCCTTCCTTAACAACTGGACTCTCATTTTGTAATGTGGCAATCCAACTCTAAAGAAAGTAGAAATCTAAATTAAAACAAAATAATCCCACTTTCCTGTTGTCTTGTAACTAGAAATTCCCATGTGACCCCATTCTGTCTAATTAGATGCAAGTGGAAGTCTTCTGGACTTCCAGGCAAGCTTTTCACAACAGAGAGACTTAACCCTCCCTTTGCCAATTACTCCTCTCCTTCCTCCTGCCAGGAGCAAAGATGCAATGCCTAGAGATTCAGCAGCCATCTTGTGATCATGAAGATGAAATCCACAAACTAAGGATGCCAGAGCAGAAAACTATAAAGAGCAGCTATACCAGCCCTGGAACACTTATTCCTGGATTTGTTATAGGAAAAGAACTAGAGTTCTTATTTATTTAAGCCACCATAAGTAGAGTTTTCTGTTACTTACAGCACATTCTTTACTGGTATAGGAAGTAGAATAAGTATCAGCACTTCAACTGACATAACAAGAATCCTGCCTGAGTTCACAGGGTTTACTGTTGTATAAGGCACCCGGCTTTCTTTGAGGCATATAACTCCCTAAGTTGAAGCAACATTTCTGAACCTGTCAAAGCAATCTCCCTTTCCCTCCAAGGCACTCAGTCTAACTAGTGTAGCTGAGAATTAAAACACATTTTCATCCTGACTTTTAGGGTTGACAAGCTCACCTTTTAGCTTTTTATGCCTCTCTGCAGAACCCTACAATGTGATAATCATACAACTAAGTGGCCTTCTGGATAAGGCAAAGGGGCTTCTGAAAGAATGTCAGAACTCACAAGAAGAGGTTTTTTAGTTTTAAAGACAAATAATAGATGCTTTAAATGTAATTTCTTCTTTTCCATTAGTAGCAAATTACCCTTGCCATTTCTAGGAACTGACATTATTCCTTTGCTGGCAGCTTTCTTCTTTAAATGATCATAGCTGTTTGTTTATTTTTCTTCATTGGGAAGAGGCTTCCTTATACCAACACCCCTTCCAACAAAAGAAGTTCAAGATCATTCACACATTATCTCTATGAGCACAATAATCTACCAAATTTCTTTCAGGCTATTCTTCTGCTACTTGTGGTTACTGACACAATGTAACCAAGAATTTCTATTAGCCAGTTGGTCTGATGCAAAAGTAAGTCTTCTACTCTTTCAAATTCTTGTGAAAATGCCAACAATACTATTGCCTGTGATGCCTATACTAGTCCTTTCCCCTTTTGAAAAGGTGGATCCAGTTTCCACCTCATTAGGATTAACCTGTTTCAGTCATATAAAATACATACTGTCTTTAACAGAAACTAAGCCTTAGTCTTAGTGATCTCCAGGTAAGCCTCCAGGTAAGCCTCTCCACAATTTAAACAAGGAGCCTCTTTGAGAAGTTGAATGAGCTCCTGAATTCTCTTAAAATAGTAGTTTCATCAGACATTGCAGTTGGGAGTAATTCAGACCTTGTTTCCATCATACATGTAAAAAATATAAAGCTTGCTGATTATTACATGGCATAATATGATGTGAAGTAGAGCTTGGCTAAAGTTTACTTGAATTCATTAGCATCTCTTCACAGTGAAGGTGAGTTGTTTAAGTAAAACTTAGGGGTCATAGGAAAGTAAGACATTTTCAAGTACTACTGCATTAGAGAAGTAGCTATTTACGATTAACATGCCATTTACAAAACTTGCCTTATCTAGTCACTAAAACAAGGGCCCCGAGGACCTGGTTAGGCATGGATTTGTTTAATTTCATCTATATTATTGAAATTAATGCATGTTTTTGGGCAACACTTTCTGATTTACACCATTTTTAAGAATAGCCTCCTATCTACCCCTCTCCTTCATTCAACCCAGTTAATAAAATTCTATTAGTTTTATTAAATTACTTACAGACAGATCATTAAATGAGACATAGGTAGAAGCATTTTGGTGGAGTTTTGCTGTATTTATTTACTTCTACATGATCTCTTTGGATGTGACTATCAATCTTTTTGGATGTGACAGATTTTCACATCTGTCCCTCTCTGTTCCTGACCTTGTCTTGCCCCTCATGTCCTCCTGCCTCTAGCATCTCTACTCTTATTCTGTGTTCTATTGTCTTCTTAGAACTGTGTTTCTAGCACCCCTTCAACCAGCTAAGAATGTTGCCCACATCTCAGGGTCTACAGATTATGCTTCAAATTGCTTGGGTTAGAAACCTTGGCCCTTCCCCGTCTGATCCCAATCTACATTTGCATTTGGATTTTCTGTGCGGGATTTGTTGCACTCTGCTTCCATGTCTTTATTCAAAATTTCCTCTTCCTTCCCAGCTGTCAAAATTCTTCTTGTCCTTTCTAGGTGAGGACATCTAAGGCACCCTCCAAGTCTTTGCCCTGGACCATCTGTAATATCTTCTTTGCTGTCTTTGGTTCAGAATGACAGCACTCACTTTTGAACAGCTGTATCACTGGGAGAGAATTACAAGTAGGAGTTTTATGGTGACACATTCAAATCCTATCTTTGCCACTCTATGTGACCTTGGAAAGTTTATTTCCTCTTCTCTAAAATGCAAACCATCATCATCATAGATAGAGTGAACATTAAACTCACAGGACAGTATGTGACATATGATAAATAATCAACATGAGCTATGTTTGTTTACAGTCTTGACTTCTTGCTTCTCTGTTGTTCTTAGTCAGATTCATCCATAGATATCTTCTCTCTCCAACAAGATGGTTCACTAACTGAAGTCAAAGCCTCTCCTGATTCTTTTTTTTTTTTCTTAAATTCAGGAGCACCTAGGGAGTCGCTTGGCTCACAGGTACTCAATGTTTGTTCATGGACTGAGATGGTATGTACAGTGCCAAGAGTCATTAGCAAAAGACACCACATCAAACCTGGCAGAAAATGTTTTCATAAGTTTCTGAAGAAGTGAAATCTTTTGGTTCTCACCTCAAAAATCTCTGCAAAATGAAAGGCATATATCCCAGGCAAGAAAGTGTTATGTTTCACCCAAATGCTCCAAGCTGAAGTTGAGTAGTTTAAAATAGCTGAAGAAATGGGGGAGTATATTTAGAGCTCATTTTATTTATTATCTCATCTTGTCTATCAAAAGTATATTTACCAAAACTATTTAATATGCAGGTTTTATATAATAAGATCCATACCGTACTGCTGGATATATAACACAGGCAAATAGCAATACTCTAAAATAGGCTGTAAGAAATAATACTAAGAAATCAGAGCATTTCAAATTATAATTTCATTGTGCATGTAATAAGTATCACTTTGGGTCTCTAGGTCAAAATAAATAGTAATATCCTATGGTAGATAAATTCAGAAGAAATAAGAAACTCTTTGGACAAGATAATGTTGCTATGGAAACCTTAATGTTCACAAGCCTGCTTCTGAAGGCTCTGCTGCTTTGCCAGACTTTTTACATTTAACTTTCTTTCAAGCTTTTTATTTAAGAAAAATAAAAAAGGCCTTTTACCGCTGCGACCTAAAATGTGAGTGACACTCTACCCTCTATCCTTCTAAGATCCATGTAAATAACTTGTCCTGCACACTGCCCCATAGCGTGAAAATACAATTTAACTGGGTTGAAAAGGAAAAAAGAAAAAACAGCAGTGTGTTCATGCTTGATTTGAATTTCCTTCCACAGTGGGGCTGTGGAAGGAGCTGGAGCCCGAACTTGCTTCACTTGAAGCAATTTTGGTGCCAGGTCACAGAGTTGACAAAGATGACTTTTTAAGTACAAGTTTAAAGCCATCTCGAAGTGTTTCATTGGCACAGAGCTGTCTGAACTCCAAAGTCAGTGTTGTTTGAGAAAATAAATCAGAAGCGTCAGAACTGAGCCTAGAAACTTTTGGCTCTGAACTTTATAAATTTCATTTATTTTACTCCCCAGGCAACACAAATTTAACACAGCCATCGACGTGTCTGGTAGGCTGAGACTTAATGAGGCTTAATAGACTTCTGCGCTGCAAGTCTTATCTACATCCTTCAGTTTGTGCCTTTTCTCCTCTTACTTTCTGCCCACACACTCTGTGGCACTTTTCCGTTCGGAATGATCTTCCCTCACCTGGGGCCACCATGGTTGAGCTTCAAGACAGTCAGTCAGGCCAGACTCAGGGGAAGTAGTCACTCTTTGAACCAGAGTCCTTAATGAACAACCTACCCAACTGTACGTGAGACCCCACACTTGTTTGGATCTGGTGCTGGCGTAGTTTCCTGGAATTATTCTAAAAGTCAACAGATACCCTGCTTACCTTTCCCCAAGAGCTAAGAACCAGAACCCTAAGAGAGAGAGAAACGGATGCAAATAAATTACAGGGGTTTTCAATTGCAACAATTTTTCTTTAGATTGAATGGCTCCCCACTTATAACAATTTGCATGTACTGTGTGCTTTCTACTCGATATGACCTTGGTGTTATCTATAGGAACCTTACATAAGGGAATATACAGCTCCCATGCTGTTTTTAAGAAATGGACCCTAAATTTAAATGTAACAAAGAGCGACAGACTGATGTCTCTCTGTTACTACCAAGAGGAAACAAAATGAAAATGAGAACATAAACGCCTACAGCTTTTTATTGGATTCGCAGCCATAACTGACTTTAAAGTCTTACTCCAAATCCCCTAAAACGTGCTTCTTAAAAGCTCCCCTGAGAAAATTCTCTGACTTCTTTACACTAATTAAGAGCTCATCTATTTCCATAAAACAAGATAGGAGTTACACAATAAATTATATTGAATACAACTGTAATGATTGATTACCATATCACCTAGCCTTGTGAATTAGCATCCATTTTAAAGAACTGCACTTGAATATTTTGCTGCGTGTATTGGTTAAATTCATCCTTAAAAAGTTTGGCGTCATTTATTTGGCCTAGAATGGTACTTCAATTTGTGTTTCTATTAAAAAATAGATGAATTATTTAGATCTGCAATTTTTTTTCTAAAAATAAAATGGGCTGTAAATGTAAACTCACATTTCTTGTTTAGAAGGAAGTCCACAAGAATATTCTAGGAGGATCGTCTCAAGAAAATGCTAAATCTGCAGAATCAGTTGTCTTAGGAATTTAGTTCTTACCAGTTCATATACCTTTAATTTGGTTAGCATCTGCCGAAGGTAAGGAGTGGTTGCATAATTTTGAATAAGCAGTGTAAGTTGGGAATAAATGATGGAAATCACTTAAATAGATGCTAGCAGTCCATATTTTATACTGAATACAAATGATCCCTTATTACTAAATTTGTACTATTAACAGATTCTTTTTCTAGTTTATCTTGCTTTCCTCTTTCTTGATCACCTCAAGATATGTTCATGGTCTCTGATTCTGTTTTCTCAGTTTGTACTCAGTTGTTATCTAAATGCTAGGTGTTAATTAACACCTTACACCTGTTTACTGTTTAATTCTAGTGAGAAATATTTCATCTGGATCTGTTTCTTCCACATGGATTTACCCACTGTCATCCCTATCTCATATAAGATCATTTAATCACGTGGTTTCTTAAAGGAGCATTGTGAAAATATAGACAAAATGGGGTCAAAATCAAATTTAAACAGAGTTTTACTTACAAGATGATAGTAGATATTTATTTTAAAATACATAGATAAAAGTAATATTCTTAGTATCTGGGTCTATTTTTGATCCTGTGTCAATCCTATCAACTAATCCTCCATAGCAAAGTGAGGACATTGAATCAGATCAGACATAGCGCAAGTATATATGATGTACCTCCTATTGCAAACCTGCCCAGAAAAAAAAAAAAGTGCAACAATCAGCACTGCTATGGGCCTTGAATGAGGCTGTAAACGTATGAATACGTATCTCCCATCTCTGGATTTCATATTCTTTAAAGATCTTTTTTTAGTTTCATCACCCTTTAGTTACCATGTTGTTTAATAAGAGTGCCATTTCTAAAGCCTGGTATTCTAAAGAAAAAAAGTATTTTAGACTATACTGTCTACTATAAATAGACTATATTGACTGTTATAGGAAAGATAGGCAGTACGTGGGATAAAGCTTCATAGCAAGCAATGATGGTGGAAAAAAGGGTTATCTGATTAACAGTGAGCTGTTAATTTATAATTTATAATGTTTTAGTTTATCAACTTCTTTTGAAATATATTAATTACAAACTGTTTCATGGAGAAATTCAGGGACTGGTGATACAAAAATAAATAACATACTACTGTCTTGCCCTTGTTTAAGCTACTCATTAGTTTTCATAACAATCCTACGGAGCTCTGGGAATTATTGGAATGATTTTACAAATGAAGAATCTGAAAATCAGAAGAAGCTAAGTGAGATACTCAAGTGATAGAGTCAAGACTTGATCATGGGTCTACTGACCATTGAACTGAAGAGTGAAGGACCCAATTTTTCTAAGTAAACTAAATTTGCAAAACCCTCTAATTCTCTTACTTTAAGAAGAACCAGTCTTATTTATCACATATAATTAATGACATAATCAATGTGAGATATTTTGAAAATTGCAATGTGCTTAAAAATATTGATTTTTCTAAGACTGTGCTTCTTAAAATGTGTCCCTATCTTTTACATTATTTAGTTTTCTGCTAAAAATCTAAAATAATCATATGGGTTTAATGTTTCCAAGTACATATTTTCTCTAAAAATAAAATTTTAAAAGGGTGGTGTTTTCCAAATATGTGAGTTCTCAAATGGTGGCCATTAAGGAAAACACATTAGCTTAAAAGTGGATGGAATTTGGGCTACTAGAGCAATATTTAACAGCAGCTTGTTTAACCAGAGGCACCTATATGAATTACATTTCAACCAGGAACTCATATCTTGGACCTGGCTTTATTAATCCTTCATAAGGGAATTCTTGAAATTTCACTTGACAGACAACCTAGGGAACTCCCATAAGGCTGTAAGTGCTCTAACACTTCACAGATAGACAAGGGAGGTTTGACCCTAGTGCTATTGTGTCCTATGACTCCTTTATGTCAACAAACTTGGGAAATAAGGGATAGATTTGACACATACTCTCTCTTCTACACAGTTTCATTTAACCTACGTGATATCAACTTCTTTTCTCCTGGAAAATCCCAGGGTGTACTAAATTTATTAAATCAGAAGTACTGAAATCTAATGAAAGCATCCTTAAATATACAGCCACACATTAGCCCCTGGGGAAATAAGCAGACCTATGAAAAATTACTTTCTTTCCCTTTCTGAAGCCTCTGGCCTTCCTAAGAGATCTAATCTAATTTCTTGTTGTTTTTATGCCATATTTGAGTCCATTTGTTTTCAACATTCCATGTTTCCCATGTTCCCAATTGACTTGTCACTACTTAAACTTTCTCTCAATGGTCTGTTTAATGTTTTTCCTGAATTTAGATACACTCGATATACTTGATATGCTCCAAGTGTTTTCTGGTTCATCATCCTCTCCTTCCATGTTTCTGCCTACCACCCCCGCCCTCCTCCCCCCTCCCCTACCCCCCCGCCCCCCACCCCCGACATGCGGGAGGATATTGGTCTCTGTCCTTCCCTGTGTGAAATTCAACTGATTTCCACACCCCTTGGGCCTCAGTTTTTGCACCTGTATCATGAAAAGTTTAGCTAGATAATTTTGAAAACACCTCCCTGAATGAAAAATTTAAGGCTTCTCAGAAAAAATATTGACTATAAACTGGAGAAATCCGCAGTTAGCTTTCTTAATTATACAGAATCTAGAACTACTTTAGTCTACCCTTTAGGCATTTTAAAATTCCTTTCATTGATATACAATGAAACTTCATCCACTTTGCAAAGAACTACATATAATTTCTCAGAGAACTTAAAAAAGTTTCCTAATTCAATCCAGGCTTGCCAATCTGAAACTCCATTGTTACTATGTTTCTTTGCCTTCTAAGATGTTTCTGACTCTTGGAAGTGACTCCAATTGCCTCTAGAACCTTAGAATAAAATTCAGATCCATATCTATGGATGGCTATAGTGTCTTAAATAATCAGATCCCTGACTTCATCTCCAAACTTTGGATGCCACCTGCCCTCTGTCCACCATGCTCCAGTCACATCACCCTCTTTCTCACATCTGTTCTCTCTTCATGGATACGCTTCTGCTGTTCACTTGTGCTGGGGAGAGGGAAATTTCCCTCTCTACCCCTCTCGAGTTCTTGTGGCTGGATTAATAATAAAATTGACACAATACATATTAACAGGATAAAAAGCAATAAATTTTCATTTGTGTCCATGGAGGTCTCATAGCAATGGTACCTAAGAAGTGGCCAAAGCAGGCAGCTTTTATACATTTTAGACAAAGAAACAATTAATTTGAGAGGAATTGACAGGACAAAGAAATTTAGGTTTGAGTCCTTAATTAGTAAGGAATTTAGGCAAAGTTTGGGCTTGGGGAGTAAATTACTAAAGAAGTAACAAGGTTTATTTATATAAACTTCTTGGTCCTAAATTCCCTGCCTCTGGTGATAAGGATGTCTTTCTACTTCTGGGTACAGGGAGGGCAGCTTTCAAATGGGAGGTTTATTTCCTGCTTTCAGAGAGACAGAGAGGAGGGGCAAAAAGACCCTCCTGCATCAGCCTTTTTTTTGAGGTTTTATTTTATTTAATTTATTTTTTTAACATCTTTATTGGAGTATAATTGCTTTATAATGGTGTGTTAGTTTCTGCTTTATAAAAAATGAATCAGCTATACATATACATATATCCCCATATCTCCTCCCTCTTGCGTCTCCCTCCCACCCTCCCTAACCCACCCCTCTAGGTGGTCACAAAGCACCGAGCTGATCTCCCTGTGCTATGCGGCTGCTTCCCACTAGCTAACTATTTTACATCGCATCAGCCATTTAAGTAACTTTAATTCAAAATAATCAATATGCCCATTAAGGCATATTTTGGGGTGGCCTGCCCAGGGCCCTAACTCTTGGCTACTCCCTTTTCATTCTCCTATCTTAGCTTAAAAGTGAACTCCCTAGAAGGTTCCTTAAAAAACTAAAAATAGAATTACCATATGACCCAGCAATCCCACGACTGGCCATATACCCAGAGAAAACCATAATTTCAAAAAGACACATGCACCCCAATGTTCATTGCAGCACTGTTGACAGTAGCCAGGTCATGGAAGCAACCTAAATGCCCATCGACAGACGAATAGATAAAGATGTGGTACATATATACAATGGAATATTACTCAGCCATAAAAAGGAATGAAATTGGGTCATTTGTAGAGACGTGGATGGATCTAGGGACTGTCATACAGAGTGAAGTAAGTCAGAAAGAGAAAAACAAATATCGCATATTAACGCATATATGTGGAACCTAGAAAAATGGTACAGATGAACCGGTTTGCAGAGCAGAAATTGAGACACAGATGTAGAGAACAAACGTATGGACACCAAGGGGGGAAAGCGGCAGTGGGGGTGGGGGTGGGGGTGGGGGTGGTGGTGGGATGAATTGGGCGATTGGGATTGACATGTATACACTGATGTGTATAAAATGGATGAGTAATAAGAACCTGCTGTATAAAAAAATAAATAAAATTAAATTTAAAAATTAAAAAAAAAAGTGAACTCCTTAGAGAGACCACCCCTGACCACATTATCTAACCTATAATATTCCTGTTATTCCCTATAAATGCACTGATTTTATTTGCCTCATAGAACTTAAAACATTGGAGGCAATATATACCTCATTTGGGAGTTGCCATTCTAAATAATTTACCAGATAACTTAAGTTTCCATCTTAAAATGGGATCCAGAGAAAGAAATGGCTCACAAAACTGTCCAGGCTCTAGAGTCAGAAGCCCTGCCCCTTGGCCCACAAGACTAGAAGGGTCTGTGGAATATCAAGATGCTACATGAAATGTATAGAAATCTCAGATAGGACAATCATGATGCAGGCTTTTAGGGTTTGGGGGCCAAGCAAGTAACATTTCTACTTTTGATTAACAGTCCCTGTCATACCACTAGATCCTGATAAAGACTGATTGTCTGATCCTTACATACCAATGGGTCTTCTAATCTGAGTTGCCAGTCCTGGTCTAGATGTTATCTAATTTACCATCATATAGAGTCAGGTATGCCCCATAGCAGTTTATCATTTTATGACGGTATACAGGAGATCTGGAGTAAGCAGGTCCAGGATTATAAGACCCACACATGCACTGATGGCTAACATTCCCGGTACATCTGCTTCTCACCCTCAACTCACACCCAAGAGATGTGACATTCAAGAACTAAACTATGAAGGAAAAATAGGAATATTCCAGGTAATTGGGACAGCCTAGAGGTTAAAAAATAGGAGGGCTGCTTTGGAAGTCAAGTCTGTTAGGAGTGGAGAGAATAAGAGACAAATGATGAAGGATGAAAAATTAGCAGATGTTGGAACACAACACAGCTTGTAATACAGGGTTAAAAGTTTTCTCTTTATCAGGAGTAGTAGCAAGGCAGTGAAAGGTTTTAAGCTGGGAGTGAACAGCGTGTTATGAACACATCTGCATTTTTGAAGACCACTCGTTGCAGTTTGGGGACTGGATTAGAGGGGACAAATGAGACCTGTGATGAGAGGTCTCATTTAATCCAGTGGGGAGAAGAGAACGTTCTGGGTGAACATAGTTGCACTGGGATAGAGAAAAGCAGATTGCTCCTAGAATTTATTCAGGAAGAAGAATCAACAGGACTTGATGATTGATTGGATAAGAGAAATGAGGGAAAGAGAAAGTAGGTAGTTCTGACTTCTGACTTGAGAAAGTGGATGGTGTTAGCATTCACTGATAGAGGTCATGAAGAGTAGAGCAGAATTTTGCTTGTGAATGTGGAGGAAGGGGACAGGTTAAGAGAGGTGACACGTCCAATTTTATACATATTGTGATGAGGTGTCAAAAGGACGTTCGAACCAAGATACTTAATAGGCAGTTGGATTCACAGAGGTACGACGGGTTTAGGTTGGATATACTCATTTAAGTCTTCGGCATACATATGCTCATTAAAGCTGTGACAATGAGTGAGATTATTTAGTAAGAATAAGAGTAAACTAAGAAGAGAAAGGGATCTAGGAAAGAACCTTAAGAGGTTAAAGGGCAGGCTTCACTATACTTAGTTTAAGTTTATAAACTGCTCATTGAGTTATAGAGACACTCTAGTAGGAAAAGTAGAGATGACAGTTGTCTTTTATTAACAATTTCTGAAGTAAAAAATAAATGCGTGATAAAATATGCCATTGTCATTGAATCCTCTCTTTTGCTGTTTACCCAGCGCAATAAGAAAATAACTTTTGGTTTGTTGACAAAATTTAAAAATTATTCTTAGTGTTGCACAAGAGAATTTCCAACTAGACTGAGCAGGTTACAAGCAATCAAGAGGGCACCAACAAATCAGGGAAAGATCTATACTTCGCATGTATGGCTACAGAGTCAGGATGGCAGTACTTCCTCATCAACAACGGCTTTACCTCACTACTTGGGGCATTTTTATCTCACTCACTAAAGGATTATCCTGCATGAAAATCAATCTAAACATTTCACAGCAGCTGCAGACAAGTCTTTCTAAGTGTAATAACGCCAATACATGGCATTCTTATGGAGTCTCCTGCAGTATCTGCTTGAATATGCCTTGTCAAAACTGCAAAGGAAAAGTTGTTAGCTGTGCTGTTGCACTGTTACCTCAAAATCAAAACTAGTAGTTCATGAAATAAAACAATAAGAAAAAATAAAGCACTGTGGATGTAAATATGTGACTGTCTAAGATACATTCTACTTGAATTTGGCATTAGTCTGTTAAAGAGACTTTCTGTTTTTCTAGTGTTTGTCTTCCAGATTTTTACTGTTCAGATGTCTGTATTTAAAGAAATAGATTTCAGAAATGTCATTTCATAGTTCAGATTTTACTACCATTCTTTTTTTCAGGACTAACTGCCAGCTCCTTCTTTAATTCAATAACCACCTCAATAAAAATAAAAGTACATCATATATCTCCTAAAACAGAGCCTTATACATGGTAAGTATTAAAGAAATAATTGTTCAGAAAGCAGCTGATGAGTTCATTACAAGTGTATAGTTTCCCCCATTTCTCACCTATTCTATTGGCAAAAGTCCAACATACTCTGTTGATGAGATTACATGGAAATAGACACTCTGGTACATGGCTGGTGGGAATGATGAGTGATACAGTGCCTCTGTATGGGAAATGGCAGATTAGCATTCTAACAAGGAAAATGAGGCAGCCATCGCAGGTATAATTGTAGTGGAAGGACATTCACAGCAGGAAGACCAGAGGAAGGGCTGTTGTGAGAGTCTAGGTAGGCACAAGAGAGAGGAAGTTTTTATTTTTCAGCAATGATATTTCAAAAAAAAAGATAAGTATGAGTTCACTTTCGAAATAAGATCATGTAGATCGAGGCACGACACATGAGTAATTTGAAGTCTCACATACCTGGGTTTGAATGCATTCTGCCATGTACTATTTGTTTTATCGTGTGCAAGTTAATCAGCTGCTCTAAACCTTGGTTTGCTGCCCTATAAAATGGGGATATGATGAGTTATCTCACAATCGTTTTTTTTTTTTTTTAAGACAGTGTCTGACATAGAATCTAAATATGACCACTCTTCCTTCCCCTTTGAAGATCATTTTCCAAACAAGGCAAAGGAGGAGAGAGGTGAGGAGGGTGGCGGGGAGAAGTTGACCCAAGAGAGTCCCGCTGGAGAGTTGGGATTTCATTTCCTGAAACATTACGTATATTTCTAGGAGTTTAATAGGTGATACTTTTAGTATATTTGTCAGACACTGGCCTTTTCAAACCAAATAAAAGCATCCTTTTAGTATTTTTGGCAATATAATTATTTTCCCATTTAGGAAGCCAATGTGGACCATTTCAGCATAATAATATGAACAGAGTCACACCAAGCCTTTCCCTGAAAGAAGAGCAAGATGGAATGGCTCTCCATTTTTATTCTTAAAGATGTGAAGTAGTCTTTGTAAGACTCACTGCTATTACTGGCTACACCACTGGAAGGCAAGCTGCTTTCACTTGGTTTTACTTGGACAGATTCTCAGGGCTGTTCCCCCAAATGTGCCACCAAGAAATCCATACATAATAAGGCCTCGCCATGGTGAAAAAAACAGAGACAGCTGAAAATCACTTTGTTCTGAGCTGCTTACCTCAACTCAGAGCACCGAGCTTTCAAAACAAGGCACATGCTTCCAAACACAGGATGGCCAGGAATTTTGATTCAGGTCAGTGCTTGCTTTCCCCTCCACCTTATTAAGAAGGAAAGAGAAACAGAGAGTGAAGGTTACCATTTGTTAACCACTAGGTAATCAGGGTGTCTTGCTGAGGGAAAAGGGTTTGTGTCTCAACAAGCATTATTCATGTGCTAAGCCTGCTGTCATTCTATGGACTATTCCAGTTTCCTGAACACTTTCTCTCTGAATGCCTTCTTCTTCTAGACTGTATGTTATTATGCCCCGTCCCCCAACTATTAAATATGCACAGGGCATCTCTGTAGACATATGTTCTTTGGAAAAACTGTTTGAAATAGTGTCTTAAAGCCTTAGTGCCTCACTAACACACATCACCCTGCTGTGTGTCTGTGGTCCATGTTCTGGTCCTCACATGAGTCTTATGGCCCAATTCTACTTTTCTCAAACGTGGTGGAGAGACAACTGTATCAGGCTCATCAGAGTGCTTATTAAAATGTAAATTTACAAACCGCACCCTAGCTCTTTGCATTAGAACCCCATTTCCAAAAGATAAAACCACGCATCTAATGCCTGGAGAGACTCCCTCTTTAAATTAGGTTAAAGTCCTTCTGAGCAAACTTAACAACCTGTCTAAGTGGTCCTGCGGAGGGCTGGAAGGAATTACCAGAGGTAGTTAGGAATGCTCTCTCAGTAGCAGCTGACATGAAATGTGTCTGTACGTGTAGGCTCATGTATTATTTAGGACAGTCTGATCACAAGAAACATCCTTAACACTAATCCAGAATGCTACTTTGACTTCTGTTGAAAATCTCATGTGTACAAAAAGAATGATGTGCAAATGCCAGAGCCAATTTCCCATTGCCTTTTAGCACTGATTGTGTTAATATGGTAAAAGGGACCCAGCGTTCCCCAAGAAGCAAATAAATAAGTTTCTAATTATAATTTTTCTTGATAGGCTGATTATACAGAGATTTTTTTGGCCATTCATGAGCCAAAATGGCTACTCAGGAATGAGGATATCTTCATGGCCTAGCTTGCTCTTAATTCCTATTAAAGACTGCCATTGGAGATTCTCTAGCAAATTAGGAGTTAAGCAGTACAGATTCTGCATCTATTTGCCTAACCAGCTGTCCTGGAGAAAGTATCAGAAAGGGAGGTGGACTGTTGAGGAGGTAGGGGTAATGGTTGCAACTTTAGGTTTCCCACAAATATTCCAGAACTGTACTGCCCAAGATAGTAAACATTAGCTACAAATAACTATTGAAATATAAATTAATTAAACTTAAATAGGATAAAAATTCAATTGCTCAGTAGCACCAGACACATTTCAAATGCTCAGTAGCCCTGTGTGGATAGTGACTGCTATATTGGGTGGCACAGATAATATGTCTCCATCATCACAGAAAGTTTGTTTAGACAGCTCTGTTTCACAAGATTTTCTAAGTCAATATGAGTCTCTTCAGGAAAATAACCCCAAAAGTACAATAGGGCAGGGATTTATTGTTTGTTTGTTTAATCAATCAACTATAGCAATATAAGACAGAGTTCATCTTAAGCTAGTGCATTAAGAGTTGACTTTGAATATGTGGAACCCAGAAAAATGGTACAGATGAACCAGTTTGCAGGGCAGAAATAGAGACACAGAAGTAGAGAACAAACGTATGGACACCAAGGGGGGAAAGCGGCAGGGGGTGGGTGATGGTGGGATGAATTGGGAGATTGGGATTGACATATATACACTAATATGTATAAAATAGATAACTAATAAGAACCTGCTATATAAAAAAATAAATAAAATAAAATTCAAAAAAAAAAGAAAGAAAGAAAAAAAAAGAGTTGACTTTGAGCGGGAGAAGAGCCAGAAGAGTTAATTCTAAAAAACTCTTTGATAACTGATTTGTATACAGAGCATCAAGAAGAATCTCATGCATCTCTCCAAACTTTTTTTGTGTAAAGACATCAGAGCATACAACTAACAGTAGGAGTTGGGTATTAAAGATTTATGCAACTCTGGGTCAAATAATCTAAGGAGAAAAGTGAGATTTTTCAATTCTCAATCATTTTTGCTTCACAATTTTTTCTTCCCGTATTCCCCTTGTAAAATTTCCACTTCCTGTTCTCCAATCTCATACCATTTTTGTCCCGTTTTTGAGGTTTTACTTATGCTACTTTCTTCTCTCTCTTTTTTTTTTTTTCCAATTTGGCCACTCCTTGCAGCTTGTAGGATCTTAGTTCCCCGACTAGGGATTGAAACTGGGCCACAGCAGTGAAAGTGCTGAGTCCCAACCACTGGACCACCAGGGAATTCCCTGCTACTTTCTTCTCTTAATGTTTATATCTTTGAGGTCCATTTTCTCCTTGAATCTTTTCCTTAAAACCTGAGCCCATAATGATCTGTATTTTTTACCTTTACGGATTAATTTATTTGCTTATTAGTAAACATTTATTTAAAACCTACTAAGTGTCATCACCTCATGAAAGACAATCCTCTCAGTCAAGAAGCCTATAGACTAGTGTAGGAAATAGAGAAACAGCTAATTTGAATATTCTATTGTGTTCTATGATATATGACTCAAAGAATACTATGGGAGCATAAAAGCTGGGGAAGCCAGAGAGCAGCTTCCATGCAAGAATAATGTTTGAGTTGAGTTATGAATGAGGAAAGTATTCCAGGCAGAGAGACTGTCACGCACAAATGCATGGAGGCATGAAAGGGCATGGCAAGATCATTGGTGCTGAGGCAGAAGGAGACAGGCATGGACACCCAGCAGAACATAAAGGCTTGTGAGTCCAGCTAAAGAGTGTGAATTCAAAGTCGTGAGAAAACAGAAACAACTATAAAAATTACATTACAAAATATGTCATACATACTGCAGTATATCTCAGTTTAAGGTCAGAAATTCATTTCTGCAAGTTAGACATTTTGGGCAGAAAGTTTATCAGGAGCCTGTTTTCCATTATTGGACGTGTGAAATTTTATGTCATTACACATTCCACTTTAACCTCAAATCCTTACTCAATTTCCTAAAACACATATGTATTATTACATACCTATATACAAGAAACCTACAGTCGGCCCTTCATATCTGTGAGTTCCATATTCCCAGGTTATGCATCTAGGGATTCAACCAACTGCGGATCAAGAATATTTGGGAAAAAAAAAAATTCCAGAAAGTTCCAGAAAGCAAAACTTGAATTTTCCACACACCAGCAACTAGTTACATAGCATTTACATTGTATTAGGTTCTACAAGTAATCTAAAGATAATTTAAATTATTCAGGAGGATAGGTGAATTTACAGATTCAGTAAAGTTGCTGGGTACAACATCAATATACAAAAATCAGTTGTGTTTCTATACACTAATAACAAACTATCAGAAAGATAAATTAGGATGACAATCCCATCGACAATTAACTACATTTTAATAAGAATAAAATATCTAGGAATAAGTTTAACCAAGGATATTAAAGACCTAAACACTGAAAACTGTAAGACACTGATGAAAGAAATTGAAGATACAACTAAATGGAAAGATACTTTGTGCTCATGGATGGAAGAATATTGTTAAAATGTCCATACTACCCAAAGCAATCTACAGATTTAATGTAATCTCTATCCAATTTCCAATGGCATTTTTTTTTTACAGAACTAGAACAAACAATCCTAAAATTTGTATGGGACCATAAAAGATTCCAAATAGCCAAAGCAATATTGAGAGAAAAGAAAGCTGGAAGCATCACAATTCCTAATTTTAAAATATACAACAAAGCTATAGTAATCAAAACGTTATGGTACTGGCACAAAAACAGATACATAGATCAATGGAAAAGAATGGAGAGCCCAGAAATAAACCCATGCATACATGGTCAATTAATTTACAACAAAGGAGCCAAGAATATACCATGAAGAAAGGACAATTTCTTCAATAAACGGTGTTGGGAAAACTGGACAGCCACATGCAAAAGGATGAAACTGGACCACTCTCTTTTGCCAAACACAAAAATTAACTCAAAATGGATTAAAGACCTGAATGTTTTATATTTTTATCTTTAAAAACTTTTTTAAATTTTTTAGTTTATTGAATAGTAAATTCAGTATGTGGTCCTTTAATACCATTGACATTAGTGGCATTTTCTCAAAATCATACTTATTATATTGCACAAAAAGGGTATTTCTTTTTTTTTAATTTTTATTGAAATACAGTTGATTTTAAATGTTGTGTTAGTTTCAGGTATAAAGTGATCCAGTTATACATATATGTACATACAGATACATATATAAATATATATATGTGTATATATACTTTTTTTTTACATTCTCTTCCATTATAGGTTATTACAAGATATTGAGTATAGTTCCCTGTGCTATACAGTAGGTCCTTGTTGGTTACCCTTTTATATATAGTACTGTGTATATTGGTAATTTGAGAATCTGAAGTCTTTATATGTCTGAGTTTGTTTTCTTTTCCTCTGATTTTCATTTATTGTTTCCTCCTGCTTTTTTTTTTTCTGAATAATTGTTTCTTTCTAAAACTTTACCTACGGAAGTTCTTTCAGAACTGAATTTTTAATGTGTTCTTATAAAGAGGATTGGCATTGATTCTTCCATGGACCATGGCACTACTGACCTGAGATAACTATAAATTAAATTGGGGGATGTTTTGACTATACAAGTTATGTGAATAACATCCCATAACATCCCATATCCTTGTTAGAGCTGGTTTGTGTTAAAGACATTTTATTTTCTTTCAACCATAGGCAAAGTCATGATAACTCTTTCTTACCATATCCCTATGGGGTACAAGTTTTGTTTGGTTTTGATTTTGTCAGGTGCTGGTTGTTTAGTTTTAGTGTTCTTTTTTTTTCACTACCACTGTTCCCATAGTAAGTGAGAGGCCATCATGTCTGTATGTGGGATTCTCTGATCTGACATCTCACTTTGCTCAGGACCTAGACTGGGTTTCCTGTTGCCTGTGCAGCCCCTTAATCTGACACTCTGAAGATCTGGACCACCAGGGATTAGAAGATGACCCCAGGGTGTGCTTCTGTGCTTTCTTAAATATCTAGAGTCATGCTTTCTCATTGATTTGGTTTTGGAAGATTTTTTTGAGTTATTTTCTTTCCTCTCATCTATGCATTTAAAAGATTTTTAAGCACTTCAAGATTTTATTTTGTTTTTGTTATTAACCAGATGGGTTTTTAGAGATTTCTAATAGGACATGTTACTGGAAATAAATGATTTGTAAGCAGGGGTAAGACATAATGTTCATTTTAGAAAAATCACCAAAGTAGAATTGGAAAAGATGGTATGAAACGTGGGAGTGTTATGGTAAATGAGACCATTTCTTAAGAGACTTTTACAGAAATCAATCAAGAAATAATGAGACACTAAACTAAAGCAATAATGCAGAGAGCACAATGGAAGAGTTAGATACTAGAAATATAGTGGGGGTGGAATAGACAGATCTTTTCAACCTTGGGATTGTAAGACAGTTTCAGCTATCTTGAATGACTATAATTTTTCAGCTTTCTGTTGTGTACACTGTAGTTATTGACAGTGGTTTTCATTAGGTTAAACAGACCGTTCTGGGGAAGTCCAGGAAAATAATTTCCCCTTGTGTACCATATAAATATTAAATATCTATAGACTGGTTAGAATTAGAACAGACAGTCATGTGTTCTACTACTCTTGTATTACTACTTTTGTTGAGGTGGGGTGGGCGGGAGAGAGAGAGATGCTAGAGAAGAGATGTTCATTCACATTTCCACGTGCTAGCCCAGGAAAGATGCATTACTATCCCCAAAGATTGGAGGAAGAATGAAAGACAGAGCTAATTGTGGGGTAGAAGACTGCAAACTATGAAATATTTACTTACAGGAATGCTTACCAAAAGACTGTAATTTGGTGTCTCTGTTTACTTTTTTGTCTATCTATTTCTTCCTGCTAAACACCCCATTCAGCCCAAGAATTAATGAATGATAAAGGGATCTTCCAAATTAATAAATGCTAACAATAGTATATTCAATATTTTCCTATGATGATGAAGTAATCATTAGTGGAAGGAACAACTATCTCTTAGCTGAATAAATGCAAGAGGTAAATTAGAGAAGAAAAATTCTAGCTTGATTCCTAGTTTAATGCCACTGTAATTTAGCTCAGTTTTTTTTTTTTCTCTCCGTGAAATCTTTATAATCAAGAAACAATTTCCAGTCCACTTTTTTCTCTGCTAAGATCTATTGGATAATTTAAAAATCAGTTTGCTATTGCTTCAGGAAGTAAAAATTTCAGACGCTCTGTGTGCTGATTAACATCTAAGAAATCTATAAAGTTTAACTAAGAAAAAAATGAACAATAAAGTTTTATTCACCCCGCTAAATTTTAGTGGCTAATGCACTGCTTTATTTTCCGTAGCTTTATTTCTTTGCAATCCTAAAAAGCCTTGAAAATTCTCATCAGAGAAACATGTTCTTTGCATATGTTGAGTGGTGGAAAGTAAAACAAAACCTTTAGATTTGTTGCTTTTAGTTCCTTTTTTTAATGCTTAGGATTAATTTAAGCGGTTGTTTTCAATATTCAGTTTTAATATTTTATTATATCCACTCTAACATTTTTATTTACTTTTTTCTGTGTTTAGGTGTCATCTCCAGGACTAGAGTAGATCTTGGTGGACAGAATCTGAGAGATAGTGTGTGTGTGTGTGTGTGTGTGTGTCGGGGGGGGTGTATGTATGTATGTATGTATGTATGTATGTATACCCTCAGTTCCTGGCACAGAGTTCTTGAAACTCTTGTAATCTCCTAAGTAATAAGAGAACTAGGAGCATCTTTTGCTCTAATATTTGGTCTTTGACCCAGGTTCCTGACACAGGGCTCCTGAAACCCTTGTAATTTTCTGGGTGAAAGGAGTATCTTTTGTCCTTATGAGGTGACTCTGGGGGAGGGCCCTCGTTGGCTCCTGGATGAAGGCTGGTCACCAGAAAGACCAAGCCATGATTAGAAGCTTTTCAGCTCTACCCCTCATTCTCTTGAGAAGGGAATAGGGCTGAAAATGGATTTCATGTTTGATCATGCTTATGTGATGAAGGCACCATAAAAATCCCAACAGTTTGGTGTTTGGAGAGCTTCCAGGTTGGTGAACACATCCACATTCCAGGAGTGTAACACACCCCAACCCCATGGGAACAGAGGCTCCTGTGCTTGGGATACTTCCAGGAAAAAAGATAGGGTCTAAAACTATCTTGTATCTTGTATCATCATGATACATCTAATAAAAGAGAATGAGACCTTCCATGTCTCTCTACATATATTATGCACAGTACATCCATTAGCCTTAGAAAGATTTCTCTTCATAACAATATATTTTCATTATCTATATTAATATTAAAATTCATACTTTTTAACTAATTGACAGAATTGACTAAAGTCTCAGAATCCCTAGTCATTCACTTAGCACTGTTTAGTTTTAATTAATAATCTTTGTTGCAGTTCAATTTAAGTCAAATAATGTTTCCTGGATGCCTATTACAACCAAGATATTAATAAACCATAGTTTTAACATGCATTATGCCCCAAAACTCTCACAGTCACTGAGAAATTAGTTTCTTATAAAACCTGGTTCATGATTCCTAGGTGTCTTTCTGGACCTCCTATTATTTCTTTGTTTTAGGTCAGTCTCAAAACACTTGAATAAATATATTCTGTGGAATTTTCTTTTTAAATTACAGAACCACACAGGCACAGAGCTGTCAATCAACTAGCTGTAAATGTTTACAGTAGTCATATTTCAAATTGACTCAGCATTAAATATAGTATAATACCTTCTTAAGTGATCCTGGCTAAGTATCTCACACCTTCAAAAGATGGACCATATTAGGCTTTTTTAAGAAAACGATGGCAACAGTTAAAACGAGGTGACCTCGGGACTTCCCTGGTGGCGCAGTGGTTAAGAATCCGCCTGCTAATGCAGGGGACATGGGTTCAAGCCCTGGTCTGGGAAGATCCCACATGCCACGGAGCAACTAAGCCCGTGTGCCACAACTACTGAGCCTGCGCTCTAGAGCCCGAGAGCCACAACTACTGAAGCCCACAGGCCTAGAGCCCGTGCTCCGCAACAAGAGAAGCCACTGCAATGAGAAGCCCGTGCACCGCAACAAAGAGTAGCCCCCGCTCGCTGCAACTAGAGAAAGCCCGCGCACAGCGATGAAGACTCAACACAGCCAAAAAAAAAAAACAAGGTGACCTCATCAAGGAGAAATTGCACAGTAGAAAATTTTGTTCACCCTAGCAACTTAGAAACACATTATAAAGGAAGTTATGAGATACAGCATTATAAGTTTCATATATTTAGTACTCAGTGATGACAAGATCATTGTGTGTCCACTCATTCACTGTTTGAGACATTATCAATTTACATAAATTAAAAAAATAGAATGATAAAACATATCAAGAACTGTGATAATTTCTATACTTTTGGATTGAGCATTTCTGTTCTTATGCATTAATTTTAATGAAATAATTCAATAAAAAGAAAAAAAATCTGTCTGAAATGATCGACTGTAGTGAAATTAGGAAAAAACTAAGTTTATAACAAAGATTACTAAGAAATTCATTATGTACAATAAAATGATTCCAGCCAACAATAACGATAATAAAGTCTACGAGACCATGAACATCTTAATGATTTGTAATGCAACCATGAAAGAGACCTAGAGTCAGGAACAAGTGTGTGTCCACTGTTTCAGTAAAGGATTGAACCCTGTGGTCTATGTTACCAAGAAGTTTTATTCACTGAGACTTCCAGCCACATTTAGGGTGGGGTGTTTGCCATTCTTCCATGTTGATTCCCTCCTTCCTGCCATGTACCACACTATGCCATATTTTAGTGAACACTCTATTTTCTTCTTTCTTTGTTGTCATGTATGCAGCCTTTAAAAATAATAAACACACCAAGCATGCATTTGTACAGGTATGTGATGCTTAGCTTGAAGTTTGATCACTTCTTCCCTGTCTGCCCATGAGAAAAATGTTGTCCCCTAGCACAGAGACAGGCAAGCCCTGGATGCTGGTATTACTCTGATAGCCCGTCAAGCAGTGTATGAACCCTGACTGCTGACACTAGCCTTCCAAAGAGACTCTCTGTATCTGCTGCTGCTTGGTTAGTTCAGAACATTGCTATGCCCACAGTGCGTGACTATCTCAGCAGCCGGGTGGATGGCTTGCCGCCTTGCCTGAATCCACAGCCAGCACAAAGGGCAGGGCAAGCCTGACCAGCTGGGTATGAGGACAGAACTGTGATTACTTAAGAATCACTAAGCACATGAAGAAGCAAGTTGTTTTGAAGCTTGTTTTCCCCTCCTCTTCAAAATCACTGGAGCTGATCTCAACTAGCAGAGGACGGCAGGGCTCTGTGTTGATTTAAGGTATTACCCCCAGGAGTGTAGTACTGTCATCAGGGATTTCCCTCAATCACTAAAAGGAGAGATATCGAACCAAGGATGAATTCTCAGCACTCAACAAGTCAATCAGGAAACCCCATGGGGAAAAGGACTTTTTCTTTTCAAAGTAGATAATGCCCTGCATTTCTCACTGTGAAAGAAAAGGAATGAACAGATTAAAAGGCAAAGGTTTCCAAAGAGTAACATAATCTTCACTGTGGAGAAGAGAAGGGCGGAGGGCGAGGAATTATAACGCGTAGCTAGCTACATCCTGCAGTGTTTCAGTAGGAAACATAGCTCAAAGCTTGCCAGCATTCTTCCTAGCAGAGCTGGGCTTATTTTCTCGACCTCATTTCAGTCTTTGACCCATTCCTTGTATGAGTCAAAGGATCTAGTAGGATGAAAGGATCACTTAAGAAGTCTCTTGCTTTCTAGAATGAAAGTTGCACAAGGAGAGGAATGATTCTGCCCTGTTCACCTCCCTGCACCCAGTGCCTGAAAAGGGTCTGGGGCATAATGGCTTTTTAATAAATATTTGTTGAATTAATGAATGAATGTGTTATTAGCTGCATCTACTTGCAATTCTGTTTCAACCATTTCTGCCTTAATAATGCATCAGTCAAGTCTTGAAGCAGGTAGTGAAAAAGAAATGGAGGCCCTAGTTCATTCTTCAGCCACTTAGGGTAGAGTGAGGTGAGGGACTGAGATAAAAAGGGCAAAAGGGAAATTGGTAACGGGAGAAAGGAGAGAAATATAAGGAGATGAAAAGGCAAAGAGAACACATTTTCTTGTTAGTCAGACTGCGGAAGTAAACCCTTAATGGATGAGCCAGAGTATAACCCACTGTATGCTCTCCTCACCCTTAAACGTGTTGTTAACTGGGCACTCTAATGGCAAGAGAGAGAGATTCACGAACACACTGCCTGAGGTTACCCTTTACTTTAGCCCTGTACTCACCATCACAGGTGACATTCTGACACTCTCACCTGGATGCAGACAACCTAAGCCATGTTACTCTTTGTGGTTTTGGTTTATTAGATTCCAATGAAACAATTTCCGCTTTAGCAGGGCTTGAGCCAAAGCAGGCTCCAGCAATGTTTGTGAAATGATGTGGACACAGCTTTCTATTATTGAAGACATCACAAGATACACCATTTTCCCTCTTTGCAGGCCTTTTCTAAGAGAGGATTATTCCCTTTTATCTGATTCTTTGCCCCATCCTTGTGCCAGATTTAATTTAATTATGGCATCCACGTTTTGTGTCCCTGCCGAGAATCCCTAAGTCCAGTGGCAACATTTTTAATAAATCAAAGGGATCAAATCAAATAAATAAATGATTTGGGTGGCAAAGGGCAGAAAATTTCCAGATGAAACTCAGACAGGGTCTTGGCTTAGCTCAAATGGGAAACTGCATAATCAGCAGATTTCTGGAGGTTTCCAGGTTATGAGACAAGGTTTTTTACATTTCACTAATTATGGCTGGAGTTAGAGAAACATAAAACAGAATAAAGAAAAAGCAAAAAAAAAAAAAAAAATAGTGATTGTAAAGTTGGCCACAGCTATCGCTCTCTCAAGCCTCATTTCTCAAGACAAAATGCCAGAAAAAGTGCTCTTTGTGGTGAGTTTGTAAGACTAGGCAATTTACGAAGATCTGTCTCTGGTTATTTTTTTCTTTTTACCATAGTCATTCCTTCTGCCTCAGAGGGGGGGGGGGGAAGTGTTTTTTTCCCAGGGGGAAGGTGGTTTGATGTCTTTTTATTTCTTCTAAACGCACTGCTGTGTTCTTGAACCATTTCTTAAGGTGTCCTCAATTTTTTCCCCAACACATACACACATACTGTTTAGGGACTACAAATGCCCATTCCAACATTTCCACTCTGTGAATTTGTTAACTACCCAGTGTGCATTAGCTCTTACAAGTATGAAGCAACTGCAGCCACAGTTTCATTTATTGCTTCTCAAGTATGGCCTGGTTTAAAAAAGTTTCACCATCTGTTCTGTTTTAAGCCAAAGCTGAATTAAGAGGATAAACTTTCGCTACTGCTTCTGTTACTACTGTGGTATTATTATATTTTAGGAATGGGGAGGAGGTGAGAAGGCAAAATAAATCTATATAAAGTCTCTAAGAGAATAGAAGATGAGAATTTTTTTTTTTTGGCAATTAGTGGTACTATTTTTGAACTTGATCATGAAGGCTACTTCTTTCCTTTTGTTAAGTCCCATCAAAAAGAATTTGTAAAGGATTCATGAAAATACCAGTAAGTCAGTCGCATATTTGTTAAGTATCTTCTGAGTTTCCACATTTAACTACATTCTGTGGTGCTTAAATGAGAGGTGTAAAACTTAACTGTTGCCCTCAAGAAACTCACATTGTAGTGGGGGTGATGAGAAATATGTATATGGAATAAATTTTTTAAAAAGACTGTCCAAATTAGAAGCAAAGACATCCAGACACATTAACCACAACTCTGGCGATGGAAAAGTAAGGATTCTATACTGTCAACAAATTATTGCTTATGATGACATTATCAGGTGTATGCATTATACTTTTACTAATATTATTTTAAGCTATGGTTGGTCGTACACATAATATGCAACTGGAGTTCTCTGATTTTTATCAGGATAAGCCAAAGAGAACTCTGTTTATAGCTTAAGGACACATGGACAGATTATTCCATGGACAGATTATTCCAAGAGGTATCTTCTGTGATCCATCTTAACTGTTGGTGTCCATTAGAACCACCTAGCAAGTTTTATAAATTAATAAATGTATATAATAACTAATCAATTAGTAAATTAACTGATTAGAAAATCTCTGGGCTCTATTTAAGCCACTGGGGTAAGGTCTGGTCATTATTGGTCTTTAAAGTTGACCAGGTGAACTTTATTTTTATTGAACTATAGCTGAAGTACAATGCTATGTTAGTTTCAGGTGTATAACATAATGATTTGACATTTGCATACATTATGAAAATGATCACCACAGTAAGTCTAGTAACCATCTGTCCCCATACAAAGTTATCAGAAGATTATTAACCATATTCCTTTTGCCATATGTTAATTAATTCCTGTGACTTATTTATCATATCACTAGAGGTTTGTATCTCTTAATCCCCTTCACTTATTTCTCCCATTCCCCCCATCCCACTCCCTTCTGGCAATTTCAGGTTTGTTTTTGGTATCTATGAGTCTGTTTTCTTTATTCTGTTTTTTAGATGCTACATATAATTGAGACAATGTGGTATTTAACTTAGCATAGAACCCTCTAGATCTATGCATGTTGTCACAAATAGCAAAATTTTTTTATGGCTGAGTAATATTCCCGTGTGTGTGTGTGTGTATCACTTAGGTTACTTGAATTAGTGTTTTTGTTTTCTTCAGGTAAATACCCAGAGATGAAATTACTGGATCATACAGCAACTCTATTTAAAAAAATTGTTTTTAGCTCCCCTCTTTTTTTTTACTGCCATAAGCTTTATGGGGCAATGTCTTTTTTTTTTTTTTTTTTTTTGGCCACACCGTGCCCCCTGCAGTGGAAGCTCGCAGTCCTAACCAATGAATTCCCATCTATTTTTAATTTTTTTAAGGAAACTCCAAACTATTTTCCATAGTGGCTGCATCAATTCACATTCCCACCAACAGTGCACAACGGTTTCCTTTTCTCCACATCCTCCCAGATATCTTTCAAACTACTGCCACTGTGCTGGGACTTGGAGAATGTGAAATGTTACGAATGCCCTTTGAAAGTGACGTCTTGGCAGCAGCTACTGAAGCACACGCACGTAGAGCCCGTGCTCTGCAACAAGAGAAACCACCGCAATGAGAAGCCCGCGCACCTCAACGAAGAGCAGCCCCCGCTCGCGGCAACTAGAGAAAGCCCGGGCGCACCAACAAAGACCCAACAAAGCCAAAAATAAATAAATAAATAAAATAAGGGCTTCCCTTGTGGCGCAGTGCTTAAGAATCCGCCTGCCAATGCAAGGGACAAGGGTTCGAGCCCCGGTCTGGGAAGATCCCACATGCCGCGGAGCAACTAAGCCCGTGCGCCACAACTGCTGAAGCCCGCGCGCCTAAAGCTCGTGCTCCACGAGAGAAGCCACCGCAATGAGAAGCCCGGGCACCGCAATGAAGGGTAGCCCCCGCTCACCGCAACTAGAGAAAGCCCGCATGCAGCAACGAAGACCCAACGCAGCCAAAAATAGATAAATAAGAAAGAAAGAAAGAAAGTGAAGTCTCTATTTTCTATAGCTTTCGGGCTCCCCTAAACATAAGCCTGGCTGGTTTTCAAAGCTTGACTTTCTCGGGTCTTGTCTGCCGGTGCAGGAGCTGACTGGGGATCCCGGTGTGAGGCTCGTCCGTCCGCCGGCTCCTCCGGGAGGGCCTCTGCGGTTGTGACGTCCCTCCCCGCCTCCCTCCCGCTTGTGGGTCCCGACCTGGGGATGTGCGTCTGACGAGACTGAGTCTCTGCCCCTCGTACCTGTCTCCTGGTGATTTCTTTATACCTTTAGTGGTGGGAAATCTTTTCTGCTGGTCCTGAGGTTGTTCTCAGAGACAGTAGCTCTGCAAGTAGTTGTAACTTTGGCGTGCTCCTGGGAGGAGGTGCGCGCGGTGTCTCCCTCGTCCACCATCTTGATTCCTTCCCCCACCAGGTGATTTTAAAGAGCTATCAGGGCTGAGAATCCCGGTGTTAAGCAGCTAGATCCAGGCCTTATTATTTGAATTATTCCTTTCTCTCTTGAACCTGTAAATTAGTTTTTTCTCTTACAGGTTTGCTAAAACAAAATCAGTCATTCTGGGCACGTGTCAATCACCAAAGAGATTTGTTTACTTTAACACCTAACAAAATAAAATATTCCTCATCTTCCACTCTTTTGTTTTAATGACACTATGTTCTCCTGGCATTCCTCACACCTGCATGGCAAGTTTCTCACCCATAACCTATAAATACTTGAGGTCTGTAGATCTTATTCCTGTAAAGTCCCTTTGCTTTTCTTTGTATCTTGGGTAATGGCACCCACTTATATGGCTTTAGACACCCCAGGTGTAGCGATAGCGCTCAGGTTTCAATTTCTAGCTCAGATAATCTTCTGAGTTCAAACATATTCATCCAATTGTCTGTTTATTACCTTTACTTAGATGGCTACAATTGTCCTAAGTTTAAATTAGTACATCTGCTTATTAGTAAATTTTAAAACTTAAGTGAAATGGACAAAGCTACTAATATCCTCATGTCTTTTTATCTCTGTAGTATTTATAATTCTGCCTCATTTAATAAAAATTCCTAATATTTAAAAAATTTTTCTTTTACCTTGACCATTCCATAAGTTCTACTTGATGAGTCCTTTCCAAAACCAACATTTGGCTTTATTGATACTATTATTTCTGTTTATTTTCAATGCAGCAGGCAATCCCATCCACATCCTCTAGAACCTTATTA
This sequence comes from Eubalaena glacialis, assembly GCF_028564815.1. NCBI lineage: Eukaryota > Metazoa > Chordata > Mammalia > Artiodactyla > Balaenidae > Eubalaena > Eubalaena glacialis. The sequence continues at coordinate 42,093,932 of NC_083729.1, forward strand.
TTGTAATGCCGCTGTCAGTCTGAACTGTGTGATTCCAACCATATTTGGGGGAATCATTTTTACTATTTGTGCCAAATTAGAACCAACTAAAATGGTCCTGGGCTATTTATTCATTGGTTAGTTTGAGCAAGAGTTTCTCCAACAGCTAATAATCACCAAGAGACTGAAAAGTCATATTGGTTATTGGTATTGCCCTCTTCACATTCGCTGGAATCACATGCACCCTTGAGGAGGTCCAGGGCAAGAATGTATTTTACTCTCTGTTCCTTACTGAATTTTTTCACTAATATTTTTGCATAGACTACCATTTCTCTTGTTATAAAAGTGTCTTAAAAGTCAGGATAGGTGAATCATTCCACATTTTCATAATGACAAATATCAAATTTGGGTGTGGGTGTGTGTTTATTCTTGGGTTTGTAATGCAGTCCTTGTCGACTACTACAAAGGCCATTGCTAGTCATTTGCACCATGTTAGTAATATATGTAGGATGAGGACATTTCCTATAAACAGAATTTCAGCTATAGGTGCTATTTTTTTTAACATAACAAGAAATAAAAATGTAAATAATGTGAATGATTTAGTTCTCTGTTTGCTCAATAAGCACAAGCCTGGAATGAACATGAGATGGACATTAGAAATCTGATTTGCACTTAGTCTTAATTCTTACATACTTATTACATGTTCAGAGAAAAATAAGGATATGGGTTTTCATTACAACATGGTCCTTAAACACAGGCAACTTCTACATTTGGCGCTCAAAGAAAAGGTGATTTCGTCCACTACTGGATAAAAATCAGCTGTGTAGGACTTAATAATGAGTAACGATACTGTACTTCAGTATAGTAAAATCAGAGTCCAAGGAATAGGGTACCAGTGAGAATTGATGCCTGAGGTAGGTGGAGTGAATGATTTATAGATCCCGTCTTCAAAAGTTTGTCCAAATCAAGGCCAAATACAGTCCAGAGAACTTTAATGTGATCACAGAAATTATACTAGTTATTTTGACATTTTTAGAAAATGAGAAGTGATGCTAGAAGAGTGGAGGAGTCAAGTTTTGCCCTAATTTTAAAAGTAATACTCAAAGGATGTTTTAAATTCTACAGTGATGAGCTTGAAATTAAAATTGGAACAATTTTTAAAAATAGATGTTTTGTGGCTAATTTTTAAAAGAAGGTGTAATCATTAATAAACAGCATTACGCATTAAACTAATTCCCTTTCTCAATAGATTGACCAACACATTAGGAGGAAATCATTCTGTATCCTGGTTGCAAGAAGACTTAGTTTCTCATGATCTTCCAATAGACAAGATACACTGAGTTAATCTCCACTTAAAGATGATTGGCAAGTTGATAGGTATTATCCTAACTAGTTGATATGTATTATGCCTTTCAACTTTGGCAATGTTAACATTTTGGACAAGATAATTGTTTGGGGGAGGCTTTCCTGCCCACTATAAGTTGTTTAGCAGCACCCCTAATCTCAACCTTGTACACGCCTGTAGCATTGCCCACCATCATGTCAATCAACACTGTCCAGACGGTACCTCATCTTCGCCACACCCACGCCCCACCCAGTTAAGAAGCACTGTTTAGAAGGCGGTCTCTTGAGGCATGCCTAATATCTTTCCTAGTGAACATATTTTCCCTGTGTCTAAAATTTGCCAATGATTTCGTGTCAGAAGACCATATGAGAGATGCAAGATAACAATTTATCTCAGCTGGCTAGTATTTACTACAATTGAACTGAATACAATCAATACAATACAATGAATTTCTCATGGATAGATAGAGAGTCCTGCATTTAAATCAAATAACCAATTTCATAAGTACAAGTTAAAGGAAACGTCATGGAAAGAAATCTGATGATGGTAGTTGATCGCAAATTCATTATAATTGAAATAACTATTATAAGATTTTTCTTTAAAAAATGAAACCTGAAGTGTTAGTATTATAGAGAATAAACTTCAAATCAAGGAAGGTGATAAACCCATTATAATTTGGTCTTAAAAACACTAGTCATTTTTGTATCACATTTTGAGAAGAACGGAGGTTCAAAAGAAGGGTATTAAGATTATGAGAACTTTAGCATCCATATAACTTAAGTAATGAAATGACCAAGGGAAACCAGAAAGTTAAGATTGAAGAAGAGAAAACCCAGGCAAGCATGGAAGGGGGATAACAATATTGGAAAGGTTGTCATGTGGAATATGGGGTACATTCTGTTTTGCACAAAGAGAATTAGAACCAATGAGTAGAAGCTATAGGAGCCTAGAAATGAGGAATCACAACTAGGTAAATTTAATCACGAATTTACTTAACCTGAATTACATTGCTTTTTATAGAGAAAACCATATTTATGAAATCAGCATGTTCATGTATGAGTTCGTGGTTTCACACATAGTAAGATGAACAGATGTAAACAAAAGTACATTTAGTGGCTGTATCTTTAAGTGTATCAATGTAGAGGTGCTTAATGAATATTAAAATCCAGAAAACAAGAGTTGGTATTCTTCCTCCGCTTGTCTAAGGATGGGTTTTCCTTTCAAATGCAGTCTTCCTTATGGTGCCACTTTGTCCCCAAAGGGTGTTGCAATTACTTTTAAAAAATCAATAAATCCACAGTTGTATTAAGAAATATTTTATTAACAAAACAGTAAATTCCACTTGCTTAGCATTTCCAATAATGGATAAGTTGGCCTTGCAACAGAAAAACAAAACAAAACAAAACCCTTAGATACCCAATCACACAAAGCACTAGAAGGGTAGGGTCATGTGGCCTTTCTTTGATGTCTTAGGGATTGACCACCTCACACATTATTGTAGTATTTGTTTTCTTTTTTTTTTTTAAAGGCAACACATTACATGGATAAAAAAGAAGCATACTCAATCAGAAAAGTTACAGTCTAGAGATGTAATCAAATTTATGCCAGGTAGTGTGAAATCCTCTATTAACTGCCAACTATGCATGGAACCCTGATACATTTGGTATGAAGATACTTGGGATTTTATTCATATCTTTTCTCTCCCCATTTACAAAGAAAGAAAGAAGAAAAAAAGAAAAAAAAACTGCTAGATTTTGTGTAGGCCAATAACATTAGAAATATTTTTACCGACAATATTGCATGAAATTTTAAAATTTATGCTGGAAAGAAACACTGAAATCAATTCCAAACAACATGCTTCAGAGATATACTGCTTAAAAATACCATTATTTAAGTTATTTTCTATCACGATTTAGAATCTTTCCAGATGGAAACTAGTTCAAGTTCAGTAGATCAAATGGAAAAGCAACCATTTTTTTTTTAAACCTCAAGATGTAAATGAGTGGTTTTATATTTACCTTCTATTTCACTGGCTTTCCCTGAGTAAGGCTGGATGAGAGGAAAACAACAACTACTTATGAATCCTTTAACCTGGCAAATTAAAAAAGAAGAAAATCTGAAAAACAAGTAATGGATAATAAATTTTAGTTTTATACCTCTACTTTCTGGGTCATGAAAACCCTTTAAGACTTTTCATATATAGCAATTACTTGGCAACCATAGATGGTGGTGATTTGCTATGAATTATACATATATCTAAGGTGCTGTATGTCTGAAATCCAGGCCACGTCTTGGCTTTTTTCATCAACTGAAGTATCACAGAAGATGTTTTGCATTTTTTGCCTTTTCTGATTAAAGCTAATTGTAAAAGTATTCTTCTCTTCTATGAAATCTAATATCATTCTTTTAGGAGATGTTAAAGTAATGCGACCAATTTTTACTGAGGCATCACCTTCCAATCTAATATTGCATTTCCTTCTCATACTAATACTTTATTGCTATGAACATCATTGAAACAATATGCAAAAACAAGTGAATAATCTATACGTTTCTACTACTTAATGTGTGTTAAACTAAAACTATATTTAATGATATATATGTAAAACCAGAAAAGTTAAATTATAGTCTATAATCAACAAATCATGATTTTCTTAAATGGATAGTAATACAGAATCAAAAATTACTGAAAATACTTTCTTAGTTGAGAAAGTGTTTACTTTCCAAAAATGTTTATCATGCACATCAGGTTCAGAGACTATATATATATATATATATATATATATATATATATATAATTTTATTGGAAAAAAAGTTTTCATTTGCAGCAGCCAGGGTTAAGGTGTAGATCAACCAATTTTGCTTCCATAACCTTCCCACCTAATGGTTTATATTCATGCAGCAATATACCATTGATAGTCTACTTGATAAGGAAAGGTTCCATTTCATTAGGGACTAAAATCTTCTGGAGGTTTCCTGGGAGCATGATCTCAATGAAGCAAATCACCCCATTTGTCATCAATACCTTGGCACAATGATCTTCCTTTCTGCTTTTCAATTTGTCAGTAAATATTTGCTATTATATGTACGTCTGGGTCTTCCATCCTATCTGATGGATTCCTCTGGATTTGTGTGTGTGTGGGTGTGTGGGTGTGTGTGTGCGCGCATATTTGTGATCGTGAATGGGAAATGTATGTGGGAAATGTGAGTATTTGGGGGAGCAAAGATTATATGTATATAGTTTACCTTCTAAATCACACCTTTCATACAAATACTAAAACTTAACTGCAACAGAATGAAGGCTGTACATGTAAGGAAAAAAAAAGTAGCTGAGTCTTTTTATATACATTCATACATATCTTCCTTAGAATAAACACTACATTGTAATTTTTTTTTAAAAAATTAGGTAATTGTAGCAATTTATAATGGTGGCAAAAAAAAAAAACACCCTGAAATAATTGTTGATCTGATGTCATAAAACTCCCTATAGTTAGCAACACTTATAACATTGAATTTACCAAAAATGGCTGAAGAGCAGAGATATAGTTTGCATTTTCTATACAACAGGCTATAAAACGTCACTTATCACAGTCCAGAAAGCACACAGAGATGGATTTTATATAAACACATGTAATAACATATTAAGCGTGCATGAAAATTTCCCAATGATTGCATCTATACCCTCTTGGTTCTTTCTTTCTGTTTTGAAATTTTAGTGTGAAAATGTGCCTTATCTTTCACATTGTTGAAAATAAGGCCTCCATACTTTGTTTTTTTTGCCCTCACAACCAGAAGGGGGCTTTTTGAATGTGTTCCTACACAAGTCTTCAAAAAAGCCAGCACTTTGTTTCAAGTGCAAGTTCCAGCCACTGCTCCAGTTGTGCCAGGCGACGAACTCTGAAAAGGTCTGCAGGTCGAGTCACTCAAAAGGACAGTCTTCTCTGGCAATCAGACTAACTGACTTCTCGGGAAAGTGCTAGCACTTTGGCTAAATCCGGGATCATAGGTAGTTTCTTTTTCTGTGTTGTGTTTTGTGTTGTTTTTGTGTTGTGCCTCCCGATGTTGTAGTACTCCTTTGCTTTACGAATGCGTGCTATCACCACTGTCTTTTAGAAATGTTCCAGCAACATAAAGACAGGCAGAGTAAATTAAAACACGGTGGATGTTAGGGAATTTATTGACCTCTGCTTTTTTTTTTTTTTTTTTTCTTTTTTGGAGAAACAAGAGCATGAGATACTTGTTTTTATTTTTTAAAAACAGTCTTTCCTTCCTGATTGCATTCCCTGTCTTCTTTTTTATGTGCTTCATAAAAAGGAAAGTAAATAAGTTTATATTATGTCTCAGATAAAATGAAGACTATTTCTATACAAGGGTCCTTTTCAGATCTTGGGATCAGACGTAATACTCTTTATCCTTGTTTTTCTTGTTTTTGTTGGCGCTTTTCGCACTGCTGGGTTGTTTCTCCTTTACTACAGCCCCATTGGACTGTGCTGAGTTACTGATGTAGTTTCGACTCTCATCCACGTGGTATGAGCCTTCATCCCGGTTTCGGTACTTGTACATGGCGTAGAGGAGGATGAGGATGCACAGGGCGGCAGCGGCTACGATCCCCACAACCATGCCCGTGGTGCTGCTGGACTCCCGAATCACTTCTGCTGAGCCTGGGTACGGCTCTCTCCCGCCTGCCCGGGTTGGGTTGGCTGTAGGAAAGAGGGTGAAAAAAAAACACCAAGTGATTATGGAGTTTCCTGAATGCCAGAGAGCTACATTTACCGTCTATTTCCAGGCCTAATGGAATAGCATCGACTGCTCGAGGAAAAGGATACTGTTGCTAAATGTAGCAATTCCTATTCCTCTTGGTCACCAAAAACTAGGGCCTGTGAATCAAAGCACTGCGACAGAGATCTGTTGCCATCTTTTCTTTTTCACAGATCGGTTTTGTTAACAGGTTCTTGTAAGTGTAGCTCCAAATAAGCTCCATGTAGTTCTAAGGGCCATGTTGATGTGTTAGGTGAAACACGATAAACCCAACATGAAGAATAAAATCATAACATCAAAATGACTCTACCCTATGATATTAGAGATTATCATTTTAAGAATCGAATTGATGTTGATACAAAACGCTTACGGTTAACTCTAGACTGAAACCAGATAGCTAAATTTAGGATTACTTCAGAAATTGTATTGCCTCCTATTGCACTGAATACAGTGTTGAACAAAAAGATAATCCAGGCACTTTTAATAGTCTAATTGCCTACTTTTAAAAGTGTTATTTTAGTCACAATTCTACAAACTAAAACAACTAATTTTCTTTTCTGTTGGAGGTTTATTTGTTAACATCAGTATGTGTGTATGTTATTCATTCACTGGCAGTGGCTGAGTGATCACCAAAACTAAATTTGAGAGGAGAAAGTAAGAAAATATTGTTAAATACCTTAAAGACCATCTAGACTGGTTTTGAGTCAAAATTCAGTACCTAGTAGATGATCATAAATAAAGGACTTGCTGCCCCACTTTTATTTAACTGACAAACCCTCATTCAATCTTTCAAAGTATAAAGTTCTTCCTTGGGTACAAGAAATGGATCACAGGGTGCATTACTATTTTCTCCAAGGCCTAGACAGGCACTGAAACTGACCACAGATGGGGAGAAAAGTCCCGGGATTTAGTTTAGAGATAGAAGGAGGGGGGAGCGGCTCTCTTCCTCTACGTAATAAATTTATTATTATTATTATTTAAAAGAATTTAAAAGAAAAGGAGCTGTAGAGAGATAAGATTCTATCCCATCTCTGATCACAGGTCATTTTTCTCTAAGGATTGTGTTTTCTCTTTTTCTCTGAATCTCCATCCTCTCACTTGTCTTACAGAAAAAAGATAACTTTTCAGATGTAATGAATTAAAAATGCTATAATTTTCAAAATGTTATTCTTTGTAAATTATGCACAATGAACTTAAATAATCTCAAGATTGCATAAATAGTGTGTATATGTGGAAGGTGTGTGTGTGTATATACACACACCAGAAACTGAACAGTGCAAAAAAGCTAAAATGGTACTTTTATTTCACTATCACTAGTAATTTATATATATATATATATACACACACACACACACACACATATATATATATATATATATTTTTTTTTTTTTTTCCCCCCCGATAGGGAGGGGAATTTCTTTTTTATACCCACTAACCCTTAAACTCTTCAGCGGTGCTCCGGGTGGCTAAGCAAGAGGCCTTTTTCTTTTTTGGCCGTGCTATGCGGCATGTGGGATCTTAGTTCCCTGAGCAGGGATTGAACACGTGCCCCCTGCATTGGGAGTGCAGAGTCGTAACCACTGGACCACCAGGGAAGTCCCTATTTTTTTATATTTTTACAAAAGTTCCTATTAGTTACTGGGAATCATTTTGCTACCATATAGCACTATGCTGCTTTGTAATTCGATTTTCAAACATCACCAAGTTTTCATCTGCCTAAATGTGGGCTTCTTGCCGTCACTTTCCTTTCCTTCCCCAAATAAAGCCTTACAAATATAGTCACTTACAAAGGAATAGCTCTCAGTCTCAAAGCAGCCATTTGTTCTGGAGCTACAAAATCTAGTAGGTGAAACCTTTGTATGCTGAATGTATCCCTGCTTGTTTTACAAAAGCTCATGTAATGTTGTTGAATAAAAAAGCCTTGGAGTTGCTTCTGTGGCTGAGGCAGAAGGAGACAAAGACTAGAATCCACAGCATTTGATTACAGGAAATTAATTTCCTCTCAAGAAGAATAGAACCTACTGCAGGAACTCTGTCACTACCTGACAAACCAAAGGCAGCACTTTCTCTCTCAAATACAGTCATCTTTGCCAAAGTCTGCCAATTAGCTCAGCTGCTAACTTTCACTAAATGACAACTTTCTACTTGCTCATTTTGTGGAACATTCTTTTACCATGGTCTCTCAAGAGCTGGAAAAGGGGTTTCATTTAAATATTACCTAAATCATTTCCCCACACCTGATGGAATGCTTTCATTTTAAACACATTTTCATAATTACCTCACTTTGTCTGTCAGAAAAGAATGGGGAGAATGGAGAAAAAATCCTCATCGTATAGCTCATGATAGTCAGACTTGAGAGTTTTAATGGAATGCAGGGTTTACATTTTCTAAACTAAGAATATATATGTCCTTTTTTTTCCATTTAGGAATTTGTATTGTAAATGGACCATCTTATCAAAGAATTTTAATTTTATTTTTATTGGCTCAGATAGTTCTGATATGTTTTCACAACTGTAGAAGGAGCGCACCAAAACCAAACTGGTGGTAAAACCAGAATGAGATTACAAAGACCAAAGCAAAGCCTCAAACGCTTCCATTTTGCCATAGAGCTATTTGAGAAATGCCTCCTGTTGAAGGAAAATACTTGTCTTTTTTGCAACTCCAGCCAAAAGGTTGCTTCGCATGCAGGCCTGAAACATCTCTGTAACCCATATATAAACAAAGATTCTAAATATCATAAAACTAGCCTACCAAAAAGACCCTCCACAAACCCAATGATGAAACATTTTATCTCTTGTTTCCCCTGATTCACATTAAAAATTAATAACCACCACAGGTATTATTTTAGGTCTATTTGGAATATGCAGTTGCTTCCATATCTAACTGATTATTTAACAATTTTTTTTTTCTGTTTATGCTTCCAATCTGAAAGCTAAGTGATAATTTTCTTAACTTCTGTGCTAAGATCAGAAGTATTTATACACTTAAGGGTTAATGGGACATCTCTCCCAGATGTGCAATAAAAGGCTAGAGAAATGTAAATATTTTCATGAATTATAAATGTGGTTCCCATATTGATTGTCATTAATGGTTTATTTTGATGATCACTGAAAAATCTCTGAGGAATTTCATATTAATTTAAATTTAGATAATAGCATAAATGGCTAAAAAGGCTAAACGCCTTCTTATATAATTTGGTTAAAATTTTTTATTAAAAAATACAGTCATCTCTTCACCATTCATGACAATATGAAGAAAGGAATTTAATCAGAAACCTCCATAAGCAATTCTTATATCTCATGGATTTGAGTATTTTGCATTCTCTTTACACTTCCTAGTAAACTAAATCAAGACATTCTAAATAATTTTTTAAAATCTACAAGTGTTTTTTTCTCAGCAGTGCTAAAAAACAAATAAATTAACTAAATTTTACTTTCACTCTGTCTCCCTTTCTTTGTTGTAGCAGTGATGAGAACACTTAAAAAACAGGTAAAAGAGAATATAAGAGAGGTGCTGAAAGAATGGAACAGGTATAAATTACCAATAAGTCTCTGAATGGTCAAAAGTTAAGTGATTTGTAAGTAAAACTAAGCTAATGTAGCGATTCATTACATAGGGCTCAGAGGTACAAGGAGCCCAGATCAATGGAAAACTTCAGTAGGACCGACTGATGATGGGCAAAGAATAAGCCAAAGCATTTACATCTTATCGGTGTAACTGGAAATGGGCAAGTATTCAACTCCACCCATACTTCGACTTCAGGCTAGCTTGCTGGCAAAAAAAAAAAAAAAAAAAAAAAAAAAAGTAGAAAAAAAGTAGAGTAGATGAAATATCCTAAGGGTTTAGGCCTATATACCCTATTTTAATGATTCATAAAATAAAAAAAAATCATCATGAATTACACATAGTTTATGTGAACACTAAATGATAGATTATTTTACTTAATCAAAAATTTCTCATGTAACTCTATCTTCATTTTACTGGAGGATGCCAGTCATCACATACCCCTCAGAGAGAAAAAATGGTAGTGGTAGGTCTACTTACTACATGTGGGGAAAGTGCACGTGCACACCGTAATGGCAATATGAAGGCCTTTGATTTTTGCTGGTATTTTTGCCTAAACGACTCAAAAACTACTGATAATAGTGGTGAGGACAAAAGGCTGTCACAAGGGTTATAACCTCTTTCATATAAGCCACTTCTCAGCCAAATGGCTATGGAAATATTTCTGGGACTTGTGTACAGATAGTGTTATCTTAAGGACAGATAAAAATTTATTTTAATTCTCTCTCTTTCTCTCTCTCTCTCTCTCAAACATCTGGCAAGATCTGATGGTCTCTAATTTTCCATATGGCCTGCTTTGGCCCAGATTTATCAAGAATATTATAAGCTAGCTCTATGAATTTTCTTGTTTTTCATTGTCAACTTATTTCTCTGATTACTTAGAAAGGAATAGTCTTTCAGGTACTAGGACAGTTATTAACATATTCCCACATGATACCCTAAACCAATTTACTCATATCAGGTAATAATTCATTGTAAAGAATGCACGGTAAGTGTAAAAGACATATTCCAGGGCCTCGTCACATAAAAAGAATAATAAACCCATCTGTTGCTCTGCACAAAAAAAGTTAAAAAGTGAAATATTTAAAATTTTAACTTATCCTTAAACTTGCTGAATAGTTATTTTAAAACTACCACCACAGAAAAAGAAATCGTCCTGATGTACGTTCCTTCTTTATTTTTGATAGTCCTTGGCACTGTATCTGTGAAAGAACATGATTTCCCCAAATAGGAACTAATTTAGATCCAGTTAAGAAATACCATAGAACAAACATGTTTAAGAGACACAACTGGCTAAAGAACAGAGTGGAGAGGACCACGTGGCAAGTCTTACTTCTTACCAGCTCCTCTGGTCCTTGGTCACCCACTCTATGCTCCTGCCTATTCTTTCTCCTACTTCTTCCCCCTCCCTACCTCTTCTCAGCATCCCTCTCCCAGCTCTTGATATCCCTCTAGGTGGCCCTCAGAGAACACAGTGGGTGTGTCCCTCCCCACTCAGTAAAGGAAGAAAGCCAGGCCAGCGGGGGTCAGGACTCTGCCTCTTCGAGCTAGTACATTACTCAGCCGGGTGTTCAATGAGGGACAAAACTTATTGCCAAGTTCCTGATTTCACATCACACTTTAAAATTGTCCCTGTGGCAAAAAAAAAAAAAAAAAAAAAGGTCTCAATGTGATTGTTTCATTAGAACACAGCCTTGGTGCTTTATATTGGTCCGCTTTACTTTAAAATTTAACTTTCTAAATTTGTTTACAGAATAAAATTCTATGCTTTATCAAATGTTTTATGACCAATTTCAAAAAACTTTGATTATGAAGCAGGGAAGATGAGGAGCACATTAGGCCATTCAGCTTTGCACTGGAGCCTATATTTACCAGTTTGCCACTGTTTGATTGTGTCTGGTCATAACCACAGTCTATGCACATGGGAGAATAAAGCCCTCATTGACTCAGCAAGGTGATTCACAACTGAAGTTCTAAAATAACTCTGCATTTTTGAAAGGTAAATTTTTGAATATTAATGAATTTTTCCAAAGAGCTTTTTCACTGTGCAATGGAAAGCATCTGACATCCTTTAGTTATTCTTTCTTTCCATTCTGAGATTAGAAACATAGTAATCAAATATTGTTATTGAAAAACAAACCTGCTCTTGATTTATGTTTTTACATAATGTTTTACACGTGAAATGATGCTTAAAGTCCTAATTCCTGTTACATAAAATGAGGGTTCGGTGAGTGGCGGGACCTTGTATTTCCGATGACGAGTTTACCAAGGCAATAACCATGTCATCAGATGTTCTTTTTATCACTCAAATTGTCACTTTTATGAAACTATTTTGTATACTTGGATGAGCTATTCTTTCACTGTAATCTGATTATATTTATGTTGTTTCCAAACTTAGCTTTGCAGGGTGACAATGTTGTTTCCAGGCCATTTGTATTGCTGGTTTTATTTCTTCAATATAGACTGTTAGTGTATAGGTACCTCATCAGCCATGACCCTGCCACATGCAGGATGAAGCAAGAGTTTCACTGTATACTGATAACAAGGAAAATTCAGCTTTTAAGCTTTAAGAAAAAAAAAGTGTAAGAGATTACCAATATTAAGAAATAATAAAGAATAAAATATACCAATGATAAAAAAAATGGAACTTGAGCTATATATTTCAGACCAGGAGGGGTAGATACAGGGTCATAAAACATTATGCTCAACATATATCATTCTGCTATCTGAAAATTATTAGACCACCTGCCTTACAATAATCCTTTTGAAAAACTATTGGAAAGATGCATTTACTGAATTTTTTTTCTCACTTAAAAGTCTTTGACCAGTCTTTCTGGTTTTATCATAGATTAAACTAAAAGTAATCAATTTAAAATTTCTGTCTCCACCCCAATGAAGAAAAAGAATTGCCTAAAATGATCCCATTAGACCACAGTTCTGCACTGTGTCTTAATAGATGTGAAGTTATTATAATTCTAAGCTAGCCTTGAAAATGGTTTCAGATTTATAAGGGAAGATAAGACTTTTCCAGTACCCAGTTTTACTAATACTGTGAAAAGAAAATTGGAATTGTAGGCTCCTGTGGTGTTTGTGAATTGAGATTAGCACAATTATTTTCCCCATCACCAAAAAAGAAAATTATTATTTTTTTCATTTTTGTGTTTCAGTACAACATAGGCCAAAAGAAACAATTATGATGTAATCACTCATAAGCATGCACGTTTAAGTACCACAGTTGCAGGAAAGCAGGTAGGCAGTGATTTATATGATATGCATTCATTTCAACTCACACTGTGGTTTTTTGAGAGGTGATGAATGCCTGAATGCCGGATGTTTCAAATCCTTCCCTGCTCACCAGCTCCACCCATGCCCTGCACATTTTGATGTTTGCTACTGCAGGTCAAACAAATGGCTTGAAGGAGGTCATGCCTGATACATCTCAACCCCTACCCAATCAATTGGAGATCCAGAAAGAAGGAGATTCAGATAGAACTTGGAAATCAATAAGCCTTTACTACCTGCCTGGCTGCTGGGACTAACATTTTCCTCTGCTACTTTCAAAGCCACCAAGTCACGTGTATGAAGGGAAATGCAGGGGCTACCGCTGTGGGATTGAGAGGATCATTTTCTTCACCAGATATCTAGGTGTTGCATGAGAAGGGGTGCAAAAAACAGAAAAATTCATAGTGTGCCTGCAGGACAGGGAGTACCAACTAGGACAGCTGCTACCTCAGATGGCACCACATGGAACAGAAAAGGCAATGGACAATTACATCATGTGTGACATTGGTGACACTGAAAATAGACAGAGGAATACACATTCTCCCTCATCTCTGAGGGAAGCCATAAGATCATGGCTATGTGTCCACAGCTTAGTCATCTACAAGCTTCATAGACTTTTTACATGGTCATTGTGCCCATAAGGTCTTATTAGAATCCGTGAAATTGTCATGGTGTTTACTGAAGTACCAATGTGACTACTGTTCCCACAGCTCTTCATGGTCTGGCCGCAGCTACCTACTCAAGTTTGTCTTCCATTTCTCTCAAAGAAAGTGACAGTCATAATTTTATTGCCATCTCCCAGTTCCCATACACCAATAAAAGTTCTACCTTCATGCCTGACTCATATGCCCTTTTTTTTCTAGCCTGGCTGAATATTACTTATTTCTCAAGACTTAGCTTAAATGCTCCATCTTTGGTGATGTTTTCTCTAAGAATATTCCCTCCTGCTGTCCATCAATTATATGGTGAGCTACAGTTACGTTCCAGGGACTATACTAGGTCCTGGGGGTAGAGGAGTTAACCAAACACACTTGATGTCTGCCCTCATGGACCCTGAAATATAATGAGGGAAAGAGACATACAACAAAAATCACACAGTTAGGCTTAAAGCAATAACCGGAACAGGTGTAATGAAGGAAAATGGTAGGTACCATGCAGGAGTAGAACAGAGGTTTCTGATTTAGACTGGGGAGTCAGATAGACCTTTCTGAGGTTGTAACATTTATGCTGAGACGTGGAAAATCAGTGGAGAGTAGGCCAGTGAAAAGTGGGCAGAAGAATCTTCTAATCAGAAGGAACCACATGTGCAATGACCTTGAGGAAGAAAGGAGTTTGCTTTTCAGGAACTAAACGAATGCCAGAGTGGTGGCAGCATATTGAGTTTTGGGGGAAAGTGAGAAGAAATTTGAAGGTGGACCTGAAACTTACATAGATTACAGTCCATGGAATGAAGCCATATATCAAAAGATCATCACATTTGACTCCATAAATAATAATAATTTTACATGGAGAAAGGTGTCACTAACAGAGTGAAAATGCAGAAGAGAAAGGAGAGGAGAAATATCTGTAGTACATATGACAAACCAAGAGTTAACACCTATAAAATCTACAAAGCGTGTATCAATTGCTATAGAAAAAGGCAAAAACCCACTAGAAAAATGGACAAAAATACAGACAAGCAAGTGGAGAATAGAAGATCTACACGGGTGATAAATGTAGGACAAGACGCTCAATTTCACTAGAATGGAAGTCAAAATAAAATAAGGAGGGTTTTTTTTTTTTTTTTTTGCCAACAATATGGGAGGAATAAATTAGAATTAAAGAAATAGTGACAATTTGGTTAGAACATTTGCTTGGGAAACAGACAGTTGTGCTGGTGAGAATATGAATTCCTCAATAATTTTTAGAAAGTAATCTAGTAACATCTATCAAAATTTAAAAGGATTAAATTGCAGCTGGCTGATGGGTGGATGTGAGTTCATTATAGAATGCCTTCTAATTTATTATATGTTTGAAATTTACAATAGTAAAGTTAAAAAATACACAAATATTTTAATCAAGCAATCTCAGTTTGAGAATATAGTCTAAAGAATTAAATACACCAGCATGCAGATGTATAAATACAGGATGCTTGTTATCACATTTTGAGGAGAAAAGAAAAAAGGACAACTTAAATGCTTGTTAACAGGGTTATGGTTGAATAAATTATTCAGCCATAATTGCATAATTTATTGGACACCCTTAATTATGGCACACTTATAGCCTAGAATTTTAACAGAGTTAAAAATAGGAATTACAGAAAATTCTGTTGACCTAAAAGATGTCCATAATACATTAGAAAGTAGAAAACCAAATTTAATTCATAGAGTGTGCTTCTATTTTTCTATGGCAAGAGAGAAAAACAACCCTATATTTATATATGTTCATAGGAACATGGTGAAAGATGTATGAAAGATCCATGCCAAACCGTTATCATTGGTTAATGAATGGAGATGGGAAAAAAGGAAAAAATAAAATCAAGTAGAAAAAAATTAATTAAAAAATTTCAACAAATATGTATTGAGTAACAACAATTTACCAGGTACCGCATAAGGTGTTCATAACAACATACATAAGACAGCCATGGGTTCCACCTTCTTAGAACTTTCAGTATATTTGAAATAAAACAGAAAATATAAGAAAACAAACAGGACAATTTTAAATTTAAAAAATTCAATGACACAAGAAGGCACAAAAATTGGGTGCTAAGAAAATAATGAGGGAGAGGCTTTACACAGGTCATCAGCAAAGGGCAGCCTCAGTAGAAGTTATTTGGAATGAGCCTTAGAGGAGAAGGATCCACGCCTTCCAGTGTGAACCCTGGAAAGCCATCAAGGATTTCTCAAGAAGGAAGATATGAGATAGGATGGCCTGAAGCTGGCAAGAACAGAATCAAGAAGACATATGAGAGAATCCATCTTTATCCCAATCTTCTCTCAACCACAAATTACATCAACCATTTTAGTATGGATCCTATACTATTGTGGAATCTTACTTACATGTTTCATTTCTGTTGGGTTGTTTCTTCTCTTTCAGACTGGACTGCTAAGTCCTTTGATAGCAGTCACAGTGTCCTGTGACTCTATTTCTCTTTTCCACCAATTCCCTCACCTCCAAACATCTAATGAAGGCTGAACACATGAGCTGCAGAATGTATGTTTTCTGACTGATTAGAGGAAGAGATTTTTGTAAGTTCATAAATTTTCAGGAGTGGACTGGGGTGGATATAACCATGAAGAAAATGTGAGAGATCTTTGATTTCAAAGTTTTGAGTAAAGGTAATAAACAAGTGGGTAAAACATTGATGGTAATTACATACTTCTTCATAAAATACTTTTACCTCAATACTTTCCTAACTCCCACCTCCTATAACATCTTCAATAAAAGAAGTAAAGATGGTATTTATTTAATTAAGCCAGAAAGCACTTCTCTGCTTAAGTGAATTGGGATCAATGTGCATCAATGCAAGTATTGTATCTGCATTTACTTTCCTTATGCCTCCAAGTACAGGCTGCTTAATTCCAGTGACTAAGCACTAAGTTATTTAAAGTTCACCAAGTTAGCAGTCTTAAGTTTGATTTGTTTGGGTGCCTTACTTATATTGACCTTATCTGATACCCACAGCACCACAAATAGTTGAGAGCTAATTTGGAGCTCTTTTCTCAAATTCAGCAGAGCAGTGGCAGAAGTTTCTAGGGTATTTTTTATTCCTGTTGCTATTAGAGTAAGAAAGTTGAAAAGGGCCTCATCAGTCAGGTCAAACTTTCCATAACTGTCAAGTAGAAGAAAGGCCATATAGGCAGTAATTGAGAAAGTCAGTTTCAAAGCTGGGGAGTGTGGAGATTCTACATGTGTTTTTCATCAAAATGTACCACATTTCAGAAAACGCAAGAGGAGCTATATTTTGAAATGGAGATGATACTCTCCATTATTGATTTCTACTCAACTAAACTCTTTGATAGCAAAACAGTTTCTTTTTCTGGGAGGTCAATGACTAAAACACCCGGAAATACGTACACCCAGAAGTCACTTTTCTTAAGATGTATTTTACTTTTTTACATATAGAAAGTTGAACAGTCACTCTTTACACAAACCAGGCGATTCATTCCAAGGAATTCTCAAGACTGGAACCTGGAATTTGAGGGGAACCTGGTTTACAGGAAGACAAAGGTGCCACTACGATTATAGCTGGAGTAATGTGGAGTGTGTACGTGAGTGTGTGTACATGCATGTGTGCATGTGAATGTTGCTGCATTCCTTCCAACTCGCTGACAGAAGCTGCTCCAGTCACCTTTATTTTCTCATAATTTATAGGTAAAATCAGGCTTCTGCAGAGCTCCAGGGAAGATTTCATAATACCTTGGGATTAACTTACTTAAATGTATTGCATTATTAAAACCCCCTTTGTTAACTTCCTCCCAAATGGTACACGGATTTACCCTTAGTAGATATAATTTCATGTGCCTTAACTGTCAACTGATGCTCAACACGGCAACTATGCCTTCTGACTCACTGCAAGGCTGAAAATTTTTTCTCATTTTATTTATTTAGTTAGCAACTGTTACCTTTATTGAATTATTATTATATGGTAGGCTCTGGGCTGTGCACTTTACACACATTATTTAATTTTTTCCTCATAACAACTCTGTAGTTGTTATTATGACTTTACAGGAAAGGACACTGAGTCTCAAAGAGGTTATGCTATGTATGCTTCCCAGGTGGCATAGCCAGAATTCAAACTCAGGTGTGTCTGTGGCTATTACAGTTTCATACATTCAACGTGTTGGCACTTATGACTGTAAAACCATTTGTTAGTATTCCCAAATTTTCCCTTCCCTGTAGAACTGAACCCTTTAGGCCTCTCTTCTAAGCAGCTGTCCATTTCCACCTCTTCCAGCCACATTCCACTACACCTCCTGCCATCTATCTGTCCTTTCCAGTAAAAGGAGTTTGCATTCCCACAGAGTCTTAGGAAAGCATAGCAAAAAAGTGGTAAAAAAGAATTTTTTTAGATTCTAGTCCAGGCACTGCCCCTAACTTACTGAGTGACCCTTAGCAATTCATTACCCTCTGCTCACATTCTTTCATCAGAGACATAATGATGATACATTATTTATCTCCCAGGGTCACTGTGAGGATCCCACCAGGTGGATAAATGTGCCAGTGCTCTGAGAAGGATAAAGTGTTATGTAAAAAACAACGAGGGGGGCTTCCCTGGTGGCGCAGTGGTTGAGAATCTGCCTGCCAATGCAGGGGACACGGGTTCGAGCCCTGGTCCGGGAAGATCCCACATGCTGTGGAGCAACTAAGCCCATGTGCCACAACTACTGAGCCTGCGCGTCTGGAGCCTGTGCTCCACAACAAGAGAGGCCGCGATAGTGAGAGGCCCGCGCACCGCGATGAAGAGTGGCCCCCGCTCGCCGCAACTAGAGAAAGCCCTCGCACAGAAACGAAGACCCAACACAGCCAAAAATAAATAAATAAATAAGTAAATTTAAAGGAAAAAAAAAACGAGGGTCCGATTATATTTCCTGTGTCTTCCACACAAAAGGTATTGAATCGGCAGCCTTCCCAACAATGAGACAACTCTGTGATACGCACAGCATACCATGGCTCAATCAGTTGTGGCAGTGACCACCACAGATGTTATCTCCAAGAGGATCTCTGTATTCAGGGACTCCCCTTTCATGAATGGAGGCCCTGTCAATTCAGGTGGCAAAACAACCATTTATACTATGAGGCCTGTGGTTTCAGGCCATTAATTGTTAAGCTACATGTGGAGCTTGTTTCTGTTTATCTGTGAAACATTCTATCTTTATGGATCAGTGCTCTCTGACTCCCGTGGTTGGAGTGAATTAAATTTCTCCTTCTTTCAGAATTTTATTATGAGATTTTATGTTTTTAGGTATTAAGAAATCAATCATCTAAGACCACTCTTTGGTAATACCTGACAGAAGGGCTTATTATCATGGAAATAACAACTCTTGATTAGGTTTTAGGGTTTCTTTCTAAAATTGTTAGGTCATTTCTTCTTGACCTCCTTCCTTCCCTGATCTGGAATTCCATGTTCTACTCTGGATGCAATCCACGGTAGAGTCTCTGTAGCAGAGTTGTATGCTGGGTCCTAGGGGCACTGCCTCTCAGAGTTTCTGTATAGTGTTTATGTAAGTGCAGGTCATTCTGGGTAACAGGGCAGCATGTGGTTTTCCTGATTTGAAACTGGGTCTCCTCACTTTGGGTGATCATCTTTATATTCCTGTCGTGAAGCTATTGCTGTCTCAATTTTCTTTTGTTGGGGAAAGTCACATTCTTTTTGGTGAAAGTGCAATAGCTAAGGTGAAAGATTAGACAGTTTCCCCACTGAGCCCATTAGAAGGAGGCATGTCAAGCCTAGAATTGGGAAATACGGAAGAAAAGCCATCCATCTTTGGGGGAGGGGGTGTGGCGGCTCTGCCTGGTTAAGTCATGCAGCCCAGAACGTTCCGAATATTTTAGGAGGCAGAGCAAGCGGATTATAATAGCACGCAGGAAAGCGAATCATTCCTTCTCTCAAAAGCTCTGTGGGGCAGCGACCTGCATTGTTTTCCTCCAAAACTAAGAATAGCAGATGACATGTGCCCTCTTCCCATCCTAGCAACCTACATCCATCCAACTGAAGCACTGCTCTTGTCTTACTAGTTTCATAGTGGCTACTGAGAAAAGTTTGATGCTGCTAGAATTCAGAAAGAGTTTAAAAAGCTTTTTATTGTAGATGCTAAAGTGCCAATTACTAACATTTCCCCTTCTTGCCTGTGGCTATAGGTTTATTCCCATTTATAATATGGTTGACTCCTCAGTTAATTTGCTGGTACTACTAATAAAAGCTAAGTCATACTATCAAAGTTTCTAGGTGGCAGACTCAACACTAAGGGCTTTACATGGATTGTCTCTTTCAGCATAACGACATCATGAGTATTTAACGTCATTCATGCCATTTTGCAGATGTAAAAAGTCAAGTACACAGAGGTTCAATGTTTTGCTTCCGATGACACAGCAAGTGGCTGAACTGGGATGTGAACTCAGTCTGCTTTCCAAAGTCTGGTCAATGAAATGTAAGATTTTAGTATGCTCAGAGAGGTGGTGACATTACTCCTTCTCTTTCTACTAATTTTTTAAATTTAATTGATGGCTTCTGGCTGTACTGGCATCTTTAATACATCCTTTTCTTAACCTGGCAATTTCATAAAGTACTCTTGTCTTTCTTATTACCAATGCCAGGCTTCTTATAATACTGAGGGTGGGTAAGGAGCTACTAATGATGAAAGTGATCTGACCAACAAGTCAGATGACATGAGATGAGACCTGCAGACTAAAGCCTATTGTAGCATTTGCTGGTCTTTGAAGCACGTGAACCAACAAAGAAAGCGTATTGGCTCTTCACGGGGGCAGCATGGCCTGTAGTGCAGTATTCAGAATATGCTGCTTTACCTCTGATACCATCTGAGGAAATGTAATTAATAAATACCAAGAAAACGCCACAGGAAACCAATTTCATTATCAACGCAGATATTGGACACAAATTACAAGAAAACATGGTTTCACTCTTCCTGCATTTCATGTTTCCATAAGAGGTAGACTTACCCTTTATTTTTCTAAAGCTATGCCGCATTTCTTCCTTCAAGGTTGGTGAATATTTCAAAGCACGGCAGTGTATCTCATTTTCTCCTTCCAAAGCTCAACAGGACACGTCACGCTTTAGAAAGGCTCTTATGGCATTTTAGCATTTTCTCATAAGGACTTGTGAAAGGTTATTAATGTTTTAAGGCTGGATACATGTAGGCTGCCTAGAAATTTATGGTATACACATGACTGAGTAGATTTTTTTCTGTTAATTACTGTAGGACAGTTCTGCATTAGCAGTCATGCACTTTTTGCAAACTTTCTTTTCTTTTTTAATTTTTTTTGGCCACACTGTGTGGCATGTGGGATCTTAGTTCCCCGACCAGGGATCTAACCCATGCCCCCTGAAGTGGAAGAGCGGAGTCTTAACCACTGGACTGCCAAGCAAGCCCCTGCAGACTTTCAGGTAAATGTCCAATCTAACTCAGCAAACTCACTTATTTGCTAAGTAATTACTGTAAGTGGCCAAGCACAGTTAGTTTACATGTGTGAATAGAGCCCGCTGTCTCTAACAGCAAAAGGGACTGTACCCATTTTCCACCCAGATCTGGAAATCTGTCTGCCTTGTGAGGGGCCTCACTACAAGTTAGGATAATGGGTTCACTGGCACAGGCTACTGAGCCTCAAAGATGCTAAGTAACTTCCCCAAGACCAGGAAGAGCTGCAACTCGAGCTAGTTCTATCTGACTCCAAAGTTACAATCATAACTAATACTCACTCCCTGTTGCATATCACAATTCTCACAAAATGCTCTTGAAGTTTTTCCAGTGTGGGACAATGATCCACTCCATTATATTGTTAAACAAAAATTATCAAATCATAGAAAGGTGAAAAGAGTTCACGTTAAGTAAAAATGGCTGTGCTCTGAAAACAAACAGAAACCATATTTCGTTTGTTATTTTGTTTTCTACTGATCTCCTGGTAGGAACAAATTTTGGTAAAGGAAATCAGTTGCCTGAAAAGGTGGAATTGCCTTCACTGACCAAGACCTTAGGCTTGGGCAAACTTTAGACAGGCTTCTTCCTGCCTCTAGGGCCCTGGCCTCCCTTTCCTTAGAGCATTTACTTTAGAAAACTGGTAAATCCAAGTTCCTTCTCTACCTTTGATGTGTAAATATTTTTAAAGCTTCGTTTCAGTGTTATAACCCAGGACTATTTTTCTCAAGGACCTAGGAGCCCTCACTTTGAAATATAACCTTCAAGGAAGATAGCTCCCCATCTTCCAATTTCTGTGGGGAAAATAGGAGCCTACCTTGAGGGGGTACATGTTACTCCAACTCATAAAGCTACCTTCAGTCTTGAAGATATTTGAAGGAAAGGGTTTATTCTTCCTTTGGGTGAAGCCAATCAGCCAACACAGAAGGTCTATGGTCTATGATCCCTCCACCCCAGCTCTTAAAAAC
Organism: Eubalaena glacialis; assembly: GCF_028564815.1. NCBI lineage: Eukaryota > Metazoa > Chordata > Mammalia > Artiodactyla > Balaenidae > Eubalaena > Eubalaena glacialis. Next base: position 42,115,957 of record NC_083729.1, read on the forward strand.
TTTCCAGTTTTGGTTTGTTTTGTTTTTCACAGTGAATTGAGCTCGGATTGAATTTTGGGCTCCTTCTACTGCAATCTTCTTGAATAGATCTCCCTTGTTTGTTTAATTTTGTCCAATGTAATTTTTGTTTTGACATTACTGTTCTCAGAAAAACAGGGGAAAAAGTGCAAATGATGTCTAATGTCTTTCTTCCATTTTAACCATACAGCATTTCATTTTTATTCCAGTTGTCTGGAGAATTAATATGGAAAAAGCAGTTCTTCCACCAGCATGTCACACACTGAAAGCCACCTAGCTCATCAGAGCCCAAACTCCAGATGCCCTGTCCTGCACCTACATGACTAGCTAGGCCCTCGCCACTGACTCTGGTCTGACTCTGCTCAGGAGATGCTCTAGGTGTTTCCAAAAATGGAGCACTCATTACTGCTGTTTTTCTGGCTGCACCTCAAAACTCCCCATGTTAACAGCGATGTGTTGGCTATTACAGGCTTATTAAACTTGCTTTTGAATAATTACATAATAAATACCCCAAATTTAAATGTAGCACAAAATTATCTTCTAATCAGGCTCTAAAAAATATGATCTAATAAGTAATATATTCCTTTAAATGACTGTGATTACTTATTTAATAAAAAGATGCACCTGGTTCAATATACATATCTTTATTCCTAATGTGGTTAATGGGACCAGTTCAACAGAAATCCTTTGATCTTTTCTCAAAATAGCACACTGGAAAACCACATGAAATTGCACAGTAATTGCAGCAAATTTAGCCTAATGAATAGTAATACATGTAAAGGACCTTTCGCCATCAAATTTAAATTTATGCCAGCCATGGAAATTATTTAAATGAACATTTAAAAAATTAATCTTATATTTGTGAGGTGCCTGAATTCTAAAAGAACAACCTTCTGCATTCCAAGAAATTAAAACCCCACTTTTCCTAAACTAGAGAGCGTATTCTCTCTCTCATATTACAAAAAGTAACTTAATCTCTCTGAATCTCCCTAGCTATGAAAATATTTCAGTTTGGCCAAATAATGAAATAGAATAATGTTTACAAAGTACTAAGAACAATGATGAACACAGAATAGATCTTCACTAAATATTAGTTGTTATTGTGATCTATCATTACTCATGTAACCTGAACCCTGATCAACTGACAGGCAACCAACAGTATTTTTTGAGGGTCTGTACCGATGACCTCCTCCCCATTGGTTCAACTAATGTTTAAGAGCTTGCCCCCCAAACGACATTCCTTTTCTTCTCCTATAATTACACCAGTTTTTAAATTATTTAATAGAGCTTTTCTTTTTCTCCTTTGACAAAGGTTTAACTGATTTGAGAGTGGCCCAATATCTTATTAGCTACCACCTGCCCACACACATACACAAAGAGAACAGACATATTATTCCAAGCATTATACATCTAAGAGGAAATTGTCCTTCCTAAATAGGGCTCCCAGGAAACAAGAAGCTGATACTGTTCTCTTTGTAACAAATGACAAACTAGTTTTTCATCAGAAGTTCCCACACCAGAGAGGGTCATTATCTCCATTTAGGTCTCAGATATCAACATACAAATCACCTTTTCAAATTTCTTCAGGAGTTTTGAGAAAAGGATCTATTTAGAAGAAGGCCTCAAAATCAAGATGTACTGACATGATTAAAGGTCACTGTGGAACTTCAGTGGTTTGTAGTGTTGCCATTTTGTCAACTTACTAATAAATCAAAGCAGTCTGTCTTACAAAAACTTACGTTCCTGTGAAAAAAGAAGTCTTGGAAAATATGTATATTTATATAGCACACATAGTAAAAACAGCAAACACTCATGTAGCACTTATTATGAGCAATGCCTTGTTCTATAACATGCTTTCCATACATTAATTCATTTAATCTAACAACCATGTCTCTAGGCTGAGGGAAAAGCACAGAAGGAGCAAGTGTTTCTGAGAAAAAGTGTGAAGGAAAAGTCATCCACTTTGTCACACGTCCAAGCAGCTGAAACCTGGCGTTTTAGGGCAAGGTTGGCCTGTGACCTAGCTACCAATGGCTGCTTCTGATTTCCACCTGTTGACTAAGAGTTGGGGTTCAATTAGACCCCCTGAATTGAACAGCCACCCTCTCATATTCTAAAACACTGTTTATACCAATGTGAAATTGTCATCTGATGCTAACCACAAAGGACAGTGTGGCTGGAATCAAGTATAACTGAGTTCCATGTGTTCCCACCCGGGGGATTGTTCCTGATCTAGTTTCAACATGTACAGTTCCCATCAGGAGGCCTGAGTGGTTTCATCAGTTGCCCACCAATGTTCAGCCAGGAAAAGTAACAGCATTATGTAAAAGGGAAAAAGAGCTTGGATATTCTTTTTCATATAACTGAATTAGGAAGAAGAAAAGCCACCATTTATGGTCTACTTTATGCCAGGCATTGCAGTAGATGCCTTACATATATTAGTTTTAATTCTTGTAACAACCTGAAAAACAGGTGATATTTTAATGTCAACGATAAAGATCCTGTTCATCATAAAGAATAGCTGAAAAAGCATCTGGGGTAGAATGAAAGATGTCCTTTTGTAAAATGGAACTGAAGGTGCGGTTTCTATTTTTTTCTCTGAGAGTTTAATAGAGCAGTGGGTGCACAATAGTTCTCAACACTATTCAGTCAATGGTGAAACTGACAATCCACCAAATATATAATGTCCCTCTTCGTTAAGAGATCTGGGTGGAATTACATGGCAATTCAAATTTATCAAGCACTTCATAAAAGGTATTAATTTACTTGTGTTCAAGAAGATGCCAGATTTTTCCTGTTTGCTTCATTAATAGCCTTAGGAAAGCATCTAAGTGATAAGCATAGCACATTTTCAGAGAAGAAGAGATTATTTTTGGAAGAGTTTTGGGTCACGATGATTAGAGAAACTTCATATGTAAATATTCAGGGAGACTGAGAGACATTAGTGTGAAATACACAGAAGATTTGGGCAATCTACCTGTAAAAGTAATTATGCATCTCTTTACAAAAATATCTGCTTTCACTTGCTTAAGGAGTAGCAAAAGTATAGTAGGCATATCCAGTTCTAAATATTTAACCCAATATATTACTTTCCTAAAAAGTCAGTTTCCCAAAATACAACCTGCTGATATCTATCATGATTTTTATCAAGATATAGCTAACAGTATCCAAAGTCTAATAACATCAGCAACTGCAATTTTTGATCATGTTATTTTATATTTGTGTTCAAGACACAAAGCAAGTATGAAAAAAGCTATTTAAGAGAACAAGTACATAGTACATTAAGAAACAAAGACCTAGAGGAGGGCTATCCTAGCAGAAAACAATATTCAGATTATAAGAGGATAACAAAAACGACTCTTCAACTGCAAAAAAACAGTTGGAAAATAGGGGAAAAAAATCATATGAACTAAGAATTTCACAGGAAGTTGTCACACAAACAGAGCCAATTATGCCGAAAGAGCAACACTGCATGAATTATTAAAGATGGGCATGAAAAAAAATTATAGGGAATTGGATAGAAAAATCCAATGTAGAAAAGAGATCACACTTACAGAATGTAATATAGAAAGGGAAACCATTCATGGACTACACTATCAAGATACCATCTAGGGGAGGTAAGATCACAAGAAAAGCCTACAGTGGAAGATGCCATTAAAGCAACAGAATCTGAAGTTTAAGCCTTAAGAGGAATTGATGAATTGGAAACTAGAGAGTAAGGAAAGAAACACTGAGGATGAGAAGTTAAACTAGCCTTGGTACAAGAGTGTTGTAGCTGTCATCAGATGGGGTCAGTAGCTGCTGTGTCTTGTATATCAGACAGCAGACTTTGGGGCTGTGGAACAAAATTAAAATTCATGCAACAAATCTCGTGCGGAACAACACAAACAGAGTTCCTGCTTCACGGAGCTTTTCTTCTTGCGCGGCGGGGATGCAAGCTATATGTTAATAAACAAGTAACAAATAGAAAAGTAAACATGATTCTTTCAGATAAGTGATAAATTAGTAAAGAAAAGAGGCAGAAAGGATATCTGGAGTGTGGTTATTAACAAGCTGCTCCTCACTTTCCATGGTGTTATAATATTTAACAAAGTCAGGTGAATAAAAAGGAGAGGAGGATGTCAAAATGGTAAAAAAAAAAAAAAAAAAAGTTATCTTTCTCTTTCTTTCTCTCCTCTTTCCCCACCCACACCATCCTGTACTTAGGGCCGGCATCCCCAGAGAAAGGGAGACACAGTAAACTAGTCTATAAGGAATGGTTAGTAAGACCTAGAAGCAATGGCTAGAAGAACTGGATCATTTAACTGTGCTCAAGAAGGAAAAAAAAGTGACAATTTTAAGTGCAATTAGACTTCTTACACTGGAGTTACTAGGTACTCAAAGTGAGGACTCTATAAAGAGGATGATAGCCTCCACTCACACAGCAAAAGAAGGATTCAGCCCAGAGGAAAACCAGCCAGTACTATAATTAGTAAGAACCTATATTGTTTTCAGCATTGTGTTAATAGAGTGGAAAAAACTGAAAAAGTATCAACTGCTCTCATGCTAACTGGGAACACAAAAGCGAATATAAATACAAATATAGACACACACGCATATCAATGTATAACAAACACCAGACTCCAGTTATGAATGATCCATGCTGGAAGATCTTAGAGAAGCTACAAAAAAGACAGTCATGGTTGGGCATGTGAGAATAGGAGAAATGGGGAAAGGAGAAATTTGAGGCGGGGAGAAGGCAAATAGATGGACTGATGTCATGGACAAAAAGGCAGTAACTTTTTTTTTTTTTTTCCTTTTTGACTAACACAGAGAGAATGAGAATACCAATGAAAACAAAAGCAGGACTTTGACAAAGTGGTCCAGGATGGTATCATGAAGGGACCACATCTGTCTAGACAACCAAAAGGGAATGGTGTAGAGATCAAGAAACTGGAGGAATCGAATGGATGATATCAGATTATATCAGATCACCTTCTAATAACTGTGTATGAGAGATGGTTCTGGAGGCTGAGAATTTTGATATGTGGGGTGGAGGTGAGAGAAAGAAACACGAGAAGACAACCAGGATGGACCTCCCAAACCTTCTCCTGCTGAGAGATGACAGCTGAGCTTCCGCTCCTCACTGGCACTCAGTAGCTGCTCTCAGTGCTGAGAGTAAGTAGCTATAATCAGTGGGGGGACGGGGGTGGAAGTGATATTCAAAAGGAGATGTAAGATATGCATCCTGAACCATTTTTTAATCCAAATATCAGAACGAGTAGATTAAAATGATATTCTTCACAAGAATCCCAGATTAGTTATTTTACTGTGACATGAAGTTCTCCTGTGGTTATAGGTGACATCTACAGAGGTCATGAGTTATCCAACAGTGGTTAGTCCATATCTACCTCAATGGTTTTGTTAACCTAAACAAGACAATTACTGAATTTTAAGAAACACTGCTTACAAAGGAAACTAATGGAAATGACCCTAATCCTTGGTATTATGAATACTTGGAATCAAACCCAGGCTCTGATCCATTCATTTTCAGGGTCCACAGCCACTGCTTGATGGTACAGGGCTGCAGGAAAGCAGTATTGATGTGTTAGTCACACCATATCACAAAGAAGGAGAGGAAACTATGCATCACCTAGAGTTAAAACACATCAACTTGAATTTTAGGGAGACATTGGAAGACTCAAATATTTCTCTATTAAATGAATCAAGGACTGACTGTACCTGCTGTTTGTTTTACTATTGCCATAATACTCTCACTTCTGAAATTCAGAAATTTATCACTTAAGATAATTTGCTGGCAGAGTGAGGGGTGGGGACTTTTTGTCAGTAGAAAGGTCAAATAATTTTCCAAAATGCAATGCAATTTTTAAACTTTATAATTTTATTATGGGTGACCCAAGAAAGATCCTCGTATATGGTCATACTGAAAATTATATCGTGAGCTAATGGAATGTGAACAGTAAGGTACCAGCCTTGTGTGCTGTCCCCCACTGCTTTTTCTGGAATACATAATCTTGGTGGGTTTTGTTTTAAAAATTATTTTTTCAATAAATGTGGGGAAATGTACCCACGTAAAAAGTAAGAGCTCTTATCTCACAATGAGGTATTTTTTCATAGGGTGGACTTCTAGACATAAATGCAAAGATCTTCTAGGGACTATAGCATGCAACAAAGATTTACAGTAAAGCAAAGAAAGTAAGAAAAAAAGTCGACTAACCTAACCCACCTGAGCTCGGCTCACAGGGGTCAATGTCCTCGTCATCGCTGGGACACTCCGCTGAGGCCACAAGGATGTCATCTGTGGTCTGTAAAAGAATCACATTCAGTAGATTAATTTAAAGGGACCTAACAGATCTTTTCATCTTTGTCTCGTGGACCAGTAAAACACCACTTGTGTTTACCTGACAGATCGAGAAACCAAATTCAATTATTTCCCTTCCCGAGGACACAGAGCTTACATTCTTCAACTTATTTTAGATCCCTCATAGAAGAATTGGCGTATGTGTGAAAACTTGATTCTAGCTTATTTTACATGAGGATATGGAAATGGTGGTAGCCAACTTGTAGATACCCATCCTTTTAACTACACAGGGAAGCTGCACACAGGAGCAGACAGAGGTTTAAAACAGCCTGGCAGAAACAGATGATTTGAAATTTATTACAGCCCTGGAGTGCTACAAGGTTTGCATCAGTAGGCTTTATGCAGTACTTGTGCTTGGCTTCCTAAAAGCAGAACAACTATATAACCTTTTATATTCATGACCAGGTAGAATTTGATGTATCTTTGAGATATAGCTTGTCTTTATTAGGAAACACAGATTAAACAGAGAATATCTTTCACTGATGCAAAAAGGGAAGCAAATATAGTCCATTGAAGGTATTTTTTTAAATTTGTGTTGAGCTTTCACGCTCATTACAAAGTTCTCATCTTGGTAATATTCAGATAGCAGGTATTGTTTCCCCATTGTCCTTTCCATCATTAAGGTTTTAGAATAAACGAAGAGTGTATTGGGGGGATGATAGTTTACAGCAAATAGGATAGAGGTGACAGTTTTCTTTTTGACATTCTAGTTGCTTCATTGCACTTACAGCAAAGAAGATAACCGTCACTGTAATAAAAAGCAGAGTGTGTAAAACCTAGCAGTTAGTCACATAATCAACACATTTACAAGCATCAAAGGTTGTTCTTTACTGCCGCTTATAAGCAGCAATAAACTCAGCACAGATATTGCATGGAAACTGTGAAGGTTTGCATCAGATTTGGCTAATGCTAAGGTAATACAGAGAGAATTCAAGGTACAAGAAGGAAAATATCTCATTACATCGGCTAAGGATTAAGGAAATTATAATTGTTTAGATGATACTCAGAACTGCAACACTGATGAAGTCCTTCTTTAAAAGTAGAATTACAATAATAAAGGTCTTAAATTAAAGAAAACTCAGATATATGATATGATATACTTTTATTAAGGGAGTGTCTAATAGAGGGTAAAGTATAAATATATATAAAACGTTAAGAGAATTGCGTTATTTTGAAAAGTGGAGACAAGGGATGATGCACATTTGTGGCAAAATTAGGCTCAAAAATGTTTCAAGTACAAGGTCTTTAATTAATCAAGAATAAAGAATTTGTCCAGATGCTAGTGTTTCACAATATAACTTTAAATAAATGCAAGCATTTAATAGTATTTTGAGATGGTTTCATGTTATTCTGCTCTTAATTCCTCTAACACAGTTGGGAGACTGAATTCATTTATTTCGCAGCTGTCATTTTAAAAGAAGTTCAAATACCAGTTTTCCTGGAATTGCAACTGTTAACGCCAGTGATAGCCACTAGCAATTGGTGTGATAGTCACGTAGGTATCGTTCGTTACAGTGAGCTTTAAAAGGCAAGAATCCATCCTCCTTCTGGCACGAGCACATCTTGCAGGATAACATCCAAACTGACTTGATAATAACAAGTTATTGGATTATGAGGTCTGGCAGGTCAATTGTTCCAATTCGCCCCAGAGCTGATAATCTGTTTTTTAAAAGCCAACTTCAAGTGGAAAGCTACCTTTGTTTGAAAACCACAGGGGATATTTTTTAAAGTTAATTTCATGGTTACAAGAGAATTTCTCATTTTCCTTGAGGAATTTTTGTTCTTGGTGGAGGTGGGGAGGAGGATATGGATAAATTCTTTAATCTAGTTCTTCTCACCCTGGCAGTGATGTTGTCCCCTCTCCCCTCCTCCACCTGGGAAGACATCTGGCAATGTCTGGAGACATTTTAGTTGTCTCAGCTGGGTTGAGGTGGGAGTGGGTGAGCTACTATTGGCGTCTAAAGAGTGGACACCACGGATGCTGCTAAAAAATCCGAAAACGTCCTTGACAGCCTTCCCACAACAAAGAGTGATCTGACCCAAATGACAATAGTGCAGAAGTTGAGAAACTCTGCTCTAAAAGCTTCAAAACTGTTCTGTACCTTGTTTTTCTCATCTGAAAAAAATGGAGAGCATAGTCACTGTTGTTGTAAAGATTAACTTAGAACATGAAAAGTACCTAGAATAGGACCGCCTTTTAAATATTTATAAAAGTTGTGATATTACCAACATTATTGTTGTTTCACGAATGGAACACCAATTTAATATTTTTGCACTATATTTATAAATAATATAATTTTAGACATGAAACTGGAAGTTGTACATGTGAATTATTCTCAACTTTAGATCTCATGTTAGCTTTTATATCAAAATACAGTAGCTCTATGGGTACTTTGTTGAACTAAGTTTCCATCTTTTGCTGCCTAGGTTCAAATTCTGAATTAGAAGTCAAACATCGAATATAAATAATAAAGGTTGCTTCCTAAAAGAAATTCACGGACTAGAAATGTGTAACTCAGTGTCGTGTTTCATGCAGACTAAGTTATTTAGGTTGCAAAGTTAAATTTTGTTTTAAAAGTTGACCTAATTTTTAAATTCAACAGCCTTTCCGAACAATTCCACAGCAAACAGAAAGTGTTAGAATGTTCTCAGTGTTATCTTTCACAAAACACAGCACCTAAAATAACAAAAGATGTCATACAATAAACAGTACCTCCTATAGCCTTTTATAGTAGGAAAAATATCACTGTACAAATTCGACCCTATTGTACAACTATATTTTAGTTTTTAATGCACGTTTCCTGATAAAATGAATATACATTTTTTCATATTTTTCTCTCAGAAATTAAAATCCAGCAATAGCCTTGTGAAAAAATGCCTTGATAGAAATCATCACTGTATGAAAAATCAAGAAGTGGCTCAAGTATAGGGAGAAAAATCAAATTTCACTTCATTTCAGAGGCTAAATTAACGAAACAATTTTCTAGCCAAAGCTGTGTAATTTAAATTTAATTCACTGTGTTTGGAACTGCCTCCCTATGACATGCTGTTGAAGAAACTCAAATATGTCACATTAATCAATTCTATTCTTCAGTATACTTTTCCCTGATGTTTATAACCTTTTTCAGAAAAGAGACAACCTGCTGAAGGAGACAGAATAGTGATCGAGCAAAAGCATTAGCTTTACATAACCGTCCATTTAGATAAGGGTCCCTAACTGCATTCAACCACTCACAGGTCAAAGTGCATGCTGATCTTCCCTGATTCAGAGTGGTCTGGACATTTTCATGGCAAACATCTGTTCTTGTTCAGAATGTCTACTGAAACTGCTTAGGTCTCCTTACCTTTAGGGGAAAAAAATGATTTGCACACAATTCAGGAAATAAAGGCACTGAAATTTAATTCACATGTTATATGGATAAACACCAACCTGTATAGGGTAGGAAAATTTAATCAGAAAGGGGGAGAAAGGATGTTCTTAATGTACAGTAAGAAGTTACACCAGTTTTTTTAATGTCCAGGGTTATTAGGCAGAGACCACTTGGTGGGTTAGAAAGTAGAGAAACACTGATGTATTTTTGTTCTTTGTATTTTTGTTCTACAGAGAGTCTTTTTCCCCACCACCACCTTCAATGGTAGAATTTGCTGCATATTCACTTTTTTGAATATAGCACAATTGCATATCTGTGTGCTAAAAAGACATGATGAGAGGATAGATAAACTTAGTCTGTAATATTATATCCTTGCTAAGACTAGAATTCCTAGACCTTATTCCTCATGGTAAACAGCTTTGCTGAAGACTGGTAAATTCTGATGAAAAGACCCACAAGAAAACTCTACCAGGACAAATCTGCTTTGTGAGAAAAAGAACATATTCCAACTGTGCAAAAGGATGTCCATTATGAATCTGATACCCACAAAGAAATTCTTGATTTACTCTAAAATTTCAATTGAAACTTTGTTTCTAAACAGCAACAGTCTATCCAGCTATACATCCAAATACAATGTAAAAAAAATAATTGTCTCAAGCAATGGTGGTCACTCGTGTAACAGTATTTAGCGTAATCTCTCACTGCTGTGATGGACATTTATACTGAGCTGCTTGAGACAACTGATGGACTGAGTATGGTGCTAGCTGACATGTGATATGTTTGGCTAATTGACAGACGCTTGTTCTGATACTTTTGTCTAGGTGAAGCTGCTCTGGAAGAGAGAGAACATTGATGTCTGCCTTTCAGCACTGAATCTGATAGTCTTCCTTATCAGATTTATTGCCAGATGTGTTTTCTTGAAAAAAAAAAATACCAGGATTCACAATTAGTGACACAAATTCCTCAAGCTGGGTCTGAAGCATTGCACTGATAACCTACGGGGCAAGAAGTTTCTAGGAGGTAGGGAAGTCACAATTTTCACCAAAAGGAAAAACTGCAAAAAAACAACCCAATTGTAATACATATATAGAATTCCCAGACAGTGGGTCAAGTTGATCAAATCAAATCACTAAACAAATATGTCAAATTGGTAATTTTAGTTAATCCTATTAAAAATGTAGAAGGAATTTAGAGACTTTGCATAGATTCTATGGTAGTTTCCATTGTCTCAGTGAAGCTTTTGGTTCTTATTTGTCATTTGTTTCTCTGAGTAGCAGATGCCACATAAAGATATCAGTCCCATGCTCACTAATCTAATAAAAATAAAAATAAAAAACTGAGATCCAATACATGAAGGATGAATTTTAGCTCCAGCACATGAGTAACAAAGAATATGAAGATCAATTAGTCACCAACAAATTAGTCACTCATCTATCCATAGCATTTTCTGGTGGGCACGAAATATGGTCACTACCTAACAAGGCACAAATCGTGATTCCTACCTGCAAATAACTTATTGTGCCCGTTCTATTCTAAAGCAGAAGAACAAATCACTCATTAATACAAATAACAAAATCAATTCTAATAGCTTATTTTGACTGAAATTTAACAGTGCTCCCATATCTACTACTTCATTAAATATTCACCAATGACACACTTATGCAGAATGCAGGTGGAGGTGCTATTATTCTGAGTGTTACAGTTAAGTGCCTGCTCAAAAAAATACCCATTTGTATACTCATTTACCCAATTTGAATGTTTGAACGTTGGCATTCATGAATATTTAGGGCAAAACTGAAATATCCCTGAAAACGGCCAGCTTTCACATTTCTTTAATGTTTTTTTTTCCTCAGTTGATGCCTTAGGTTATTACAAAGAGTGACCAGAAATCAGCTGGCTGCTTGGAAAAAGACAGACTTGAAAGTCATTCAATTTTCTTCAGAATTTTCCTGTTTAAAATGTATGCAATGGTTTCAGAACAGTGCAAGTGAGTTGGATAGAAAAACTCACCATGTAAAGAGGTCACAAATATCTTACTCATTCTAACATGCATTTTCATATGCATTTGATAGTGGTCATCCTAACAGGAAAAACCCTAAGGGGAAGATAGGGATATGGAAATAATGCCACAGAAAAATGAAATTATGAGAGAAAGAAATGAACTGAATTCCTGCTTAATGAAACAAAAACATATTTTTGCAAAGTTATGCAAAAGAGTAAACCTGCAAAATAAAAACCTGGTGTCAGGAAGCTTGAAATTAAATTTATCTTTTTTAAAAAAAGATAAATTCTTATCTTTCTTTGAGCTACTAAATGACCTCTATGCTCATATTGCATTTCCATTTTTAGCCAAAGCAAATAGGAAAGCTGGCCAAAGAAAAAGTTAAAGTGAAGTTTAAATTTTCAGGGAGGATTTGGAATATCTATTCTCTTGGATTCTCATGAATTAGAATTTGGGAGTGTAAGACCTCCAAAGAATGCTGGTAGTGATGTGGAGATGCTGAAAGGGAAACTAGAATATGATGTGATTGAATGTGCTCCCTCTCTGTTTGTTTTGTTTTTGAACAAAGCCCTTTCTGAAATGGGTTTGGCCATTTCCAAATTAAATAAATACTGACAGATGTTTACAATGCTAATCTAGGCTTCTAGCTGTGTCAATATGAATCTTTAGTCTAACTATTGTGACTGAGTGGACTAATTAGTCACACAGGTTGAACTGAAAATCCTTATTGGTAATGAGGCCAAAACATTTTATTATTGTAAAATGCCAACGATGGATAGTTTCAACAACATGCCTCCAAAATCCAAGCTTTCATTGTTGGCATTTAACATGTTAGGAAATGGAATCATGTTTTAGTCAAGCAGTCATATATCTTCTTGTACTGAGCCAGACCCTAGTGATCATTAGTCTAAGCTCTTCATTTTACATATCAGGAAACTGAAGCTAGAAATTTAAGTGTTTTTGTTTGACCACAATTATACTGCTAATTAATGGCAAAGCTATGAGATTATCCCGACCTCCAGTAGATTGTGATTGTCTCTCATCCCGGGTGACTTCTATCCATCCATCCATCACTCACCCAGCCATCCTCCCATTCATCTATCCATCCATCCCAAACCATTTTGTTCTTTAACGGATTTCATGTGATTATAAAGATACACAATGAAATAAATTTAAAATAAGTTAAAAGGTGGCAAAGGAGAGTATTGGCTTTTAGATAAGTAACCACTAAAGTTATCATGAAGAAAACACACACAGATATCAGGAGACATATCCACAGCTGTTCTACCACTTGATATGGCAGCAGCACATTAAGTTTCACTAAAAACGGAACAAAATGAATGTTAGAGTTTAATTTTTTACTCCAGTTACAAAAATTCAAATATTGACAGAACTGCAGTTACTTTGAAATGGAGTAAACCCAGAAAGTTCTTTATTTACGTGTGGTAATCTTTTCTTAACTTATTTTTTTTAAAGACCTTAAACATCTTGTCTCTCATCTCTGCACATAAATGCATAACTAAATTCTTGGGGACAGAAAGAAAATGTAGATTATTGAATCTTTTCCTATTTTTCCCCTTGACTTAGAACACTGCAGGCCACGCTGGCTACAAAATTAACTCAATGAACTCTTTTGTCTCTCTTCTCATTAATCCACTGATGAAAACTTCCAAGGTGTCTCTTATTAACTTCTGTTTTCACAACATAAGTGCTAATGAGATATTTAGCTTTGTCTCTCTCACACAACCATCATTAGGGTTTTGTCAAATTATCTTAATACACCTTGGGGGTAAGTTAAGTGGAGGTGACCATTAATTAATAATACTGTGGTTTCTCCAGGTACAGTCTAGACATGCATTCATTGATCATTAGGAGCCACAGGCAGCTAGTTATCCCAAACACTTCTTTTCTACTGGGCAGGACCATGACCAATGTCCCCTTGATAGAGCTTTAACTTGGAGATATGTGAGAACTTCCATCCCACACAACGCTTGGAGTCTGGTTCAACAAGAATTAGGGATGTGGTTGGAAATGATGTTGATGAGGTTGACAGACAGTTGGTTTCCTGATTTTTTTTGGACCCATTTGTTGAATATATGCAAGGTTCTATACCAATATCTTGCCAATATCTGAGCAGCACCTCTATGAGTGTTTCTATCAAGGAGTGATTGAGAGTAAATGTGATCTCGCTTAAATGTTATAATGTTATTTTGTTCATGCACTAAGAGATCCAATCCTTGCTGGTTATAGTTCAACTGGAACTCCAAGCTTTCATATCTGACTATTTCATTCCTTATGTTGGGTACTTTGGTTCCTTAATACATATTTGGAATGTTGTCCTGTTGAACCACTTCAGTTTAATTTGCTGCATGCTGATCAATAATGGAAAATATATATCAAGTCTCAATCTGGATCTCATAAGTAATATGTATCATCTTGAAATGATTTCTGTGTTCTCAACAGTACATAAGAATATATATACTATATAGGCAAATACATATACTATGCATGTGTATATATACTATATATGTGACTAAAGTATATATATAATAATTTGTATATGACAAAATAACTTCTCTATCTCATAGGGATATTATGGGGATCCATTTTGATATGTGTGAAAGCACTCTGTAAATATGAAAGTTCTCACACAGCAATGTTTATATGTTATTATTACAACTAATACAGAATTATTTTTGTTCCTCACATGACAATATGAAGAACAGTTCTGGGGAGTGCTTAAAGAGGGCAGCCAAATATCCACTCAACTGAATATATTTCATTTTTATGTCTTGAAATCCTCTTGTCCCCTCAGTTGAATAGGATCTGTATCCCTCACTCCAACTGGCCCCTCACATAAATGTTGCTATTCTTGGGAAGATCTCTTTTACATCAGGATATGATTCACTTCAGCATTGCTTATTGAGTGCCCATGTTTCAGTCTCACTGGTAACCTACAAGATGGGCAGTGCCAATCCACGTCTGGCACTGTGATTCCCTCTTCTCCATGTCAGCGCTCTGGGAGAGTCACTGCACAGATGCAGGGCTACTGGAGTTCTCTCAAAATTCTCCTCCTTATTCACTTTCCTGGGACTTGGAAGATTGTGACAACTTGATTTATTTTATGCCCTCATCCAGAGTTTACTCTAAATCATGCCCTATTATATCTAGAGCATTTAAATGAACAGAAAATAAGAAAAAAGAGATCACGTAGCAAACACTGCTAATTAAAGGAGAGAGAGACAGACAGACAGACAGAGAAACAGACAGAGAGAAGGAGAAGGAGAAGGAGAAGTAGGGAGGGGAGCTGAGGGGAGAAGAAGAGGAGGCTGATTCTAAGTGTGATCATGCAGCACAATGCTTCTTATTATAGTGGTTGTATTTGTAGCTATAACAAAACATTGCCCATGGTCGTGTTCCCTATATGGATTAATAATATGCGAATTAACTCTCGTAAGACACTGAGCAATATTTTCTTAGTGCATTAGAACAGTAGAGGTGTGTGCCTTTCCAAATTATATTTAAATCTAAAAGTTTGGGAACTGCGTAGGTGTATGTTTTATTTCATGTATTTCTGTGGGACAGAATTCATGTCTGTGTTTTATAGCCCTCGAACATCTATCACATCTATCACAGTTCAACAGAGTTGATTTAAAATGTCATCACCATTGATTGTGCTGATTATTTCACAATGTATGTGTGTATCAAAACATCAACCTTAAACAATTTAAATTTGTCATCTATATGTCAATAAAGATATAAAAAAATGCTATCATGCTCTAAAACCTGGCTTATCTTCTTTAAGTATCTGTAATTTCAATAAAAGCACTTGATGAAAATAAGAATGATTGTGAAAATAGAATTAATAAAGTTGAGTGAAGGATTCATCTTGACTTAAAAAATAGAAGATATATTATACATGACACTTGCATTGGTAGAATCATTTCAAATAATCTTATTCCTGATGGTCATCCTCTCTTAAGTTCACTACATCTAGGTGTATGTTTGCCACAATCGCTCATTTGTAACAGCTCTTTAAATCTCAAAATAAGAGTGAGCAAGTATAGATTATTTTCCAGGAGTATAACTCCTAAGAGTGGGAGATGAGAATCGTGGCAAAAATCACACTTTTTCAAAGATTTTATCTGCCTTCTAACATCTCTAGAAGTGACAATGAAACTTTGTAACTGGTTTTTACATTATACCTCATGGCTGGAAATTTATGGTAGAGAAATAGCAAAAAGTGACATTATCTTTAACTGCAAAGAGAGAATGACTAAAAGCTAGAAGGAAGGAAAAGCTAAAAATGTCTTGCAATAAGTTGGTCTGCCTGCTTTTATGAAGCATCCCTGTCCGTTGAGAAAGCAATAAGATATAGCCTGCCTCAGAGAAAGGACCGAGAAAAAGAAAAAAATAGTTGACTGCCATTCTGGGTTTTTTCCCCTGTATAATATACCCCTAACTCTTCCAGTCTCCCCTGAACTCTACTGCCATAGTCTTACTTGTAAATACTTTCACTGGTTTATAAGGAAACTATGCCTTTATAATGTTTTCCTTCAAAATCTAACTACAGGATGAAACTTTTATCTTCTTCCTGAAATAAATTGCATGAAGATAAGGGCTGGCTGAGACCAGCCATCAAATTCAGACCAAGACTTAAGTGCAGGACAGAACACACTCATGAAATTTGTATCTTTTGATTGATTCTTCCATGCATTCACTCATTCATTAATTCATTCATCCATTCACAATCATTTATTGAATACTTTTGATAAATAAGGGGTTATACAGAAGAGGAATATAATATGGAACCAGACTTCCCTCCCTTGAATTGCTTGGAGAACTTCAGGTGTATGACAAACGGAGGCCATCTATGAGCAGAAAATCCTCTCTTTACCCCTGAGCATAGAAGGAGCATGGGTATTAGAGCTAGATAGACTGGGCTGAAATCTCAGCTCTGCCACTTATTAGCTGTTGATGTTGGGCAAATTATCTAGCTTCTTTAGGTTTCTTCCCCTGTAAAAATGAAGTTATTTACACCTATTTTGAATTTTTATGAGGATGAAATTCTCTAGGGCTAGATAGGCACACTGTCTAGCACAATGGCTGGCACTTAGAAGACGTTGTCGAGAGTATTTACTATGTAGACACAGCTGGCTCTGTACACATTCTCACTTTGCTCTCCTTGCAACATGGGAAGAGAAGTTTATCCTAGCCCTGGATTTCTGTGCTCTTCAGACACAGACATTCCCTTCACAAAGGAAATATAATTTCCTGGCTTCAATTCACACTTCTGTTTAAACATCCTATAAACAGAGTAAATTACATATTTGAAGTGAGAGCTCTTTTTAAAACACCTCAAAAAACATCATAACTACCAGTGTATTGAAAAGCCAAGGGGCTTCTCTTCTCTTCTCCCTAGCTGCATGATGTAACCAAGCATTTATCAAATCCTACTGTTTTCAGAGTCTGGAAACTTGAGTTATTTGTTCCAGTTCCCTTCTAGTAAAGAGAGGGAAACCCTAAGTTGGCACAGTCAGGAGTGTAGTATCATATCACTGCACCGACAGCGTCCAGCTCAGGAATAGATTGTGGTCTCCTGGCCCTCCATCCAGTTGGCACCCAACTCCTTCAGTTTCATATTTGGGTGTAGGGAAGACAAAAAGAGAGGCAGGATTAATTTGTCACTTTTCCCAAGTTTCTCAAACATGATTTGTCTTTTTCAATTCTTCCCTAGGTTTTATTGAAAAGTTTAAGCAAGGCCTTTGAAAAATCCCAGGGAATGCGGCCTTCCGACGTCCCCTGGAGCTGTCAGACTGGTGATCACTCAGTAGCTCCTGGAAAGCCCACTAAGGACCACCTGAAGAATGCACATTCAGATGCTGAAGGAGAATTTTGTTAACTGCCTTCTATTGAGGACTGGGAGCCTCATGAGAGAGTCTGTCTTTTCGTGCACACTTCATCAGACGGCGTCTGTGTCTAAACTCTTCCCTGAGATCTTCGAGTGATTAACCGTGTCGTCTTTTGGATAGCTTTTCTCTCTTCCGCCTTGCATTTACAATCAGTTCCTCTCAATTCTGATGTGTTTCCTCGAAGTTGCTATCATGCCTCTCCACCTGGATGAGCCCTTTTCCTCCCCCACACACCTCTGCAATCCCTTAACCTTCTCTTCATCCTCATTACTGGAATACCTGCTGATTAAGAACAAGAATTAAGCCTTCTATTCACCAAAAAATGTCACTTGTCATTATGAGAACTTTTGGTATCATTTAAGTGTCATCACGTAAACAGAAAGACAAGCTTCTCTTGATGGTTTCGTAACGCTGTTAGGAGCATCACTGCTACCTGCAACATAGCAGTGACCTCAGATGCCAAAGAGAAGAGTATCCCTGCCCTGCTCCATAGGTCCTCAAACTACTCTTCCACTTTTGAGTTGATGTGCACTCTTATTAGTTTTTCTCTTTTGTCTATCACTGTCAGGCTTTATAGAGGCCCGTTTCTGTTTTCCAACTTGCTCCTTCATATCTGCTTTGAGCTAGAAATCTAGATAATCAGATAACCAATGTTCTTTAACTATCTTAGAAACAGGGTCACAGAGGCTCTCAAACAAGAAAGCCCAGGTGCTTCAGAGTCAAGGCTCATGGCTTAAAATACACAAGACGTGTTAGTTTCCTCAAAATGCAAAGTTCCTTTTGAAGGTAGTGCATTTATTGGTAAGTTAGCACCCAGTAATATTTTTACTATGATAATTCTCAAATAGGCTTTTCTTCATTAATTCCAAGAAACTCTACTGGAACTAGACTCCAAATACCTGAATCTCTATTTTCTAACATTTAATCAAATAGAAGCCAAGCTTCCTTGGTGTTCTTCTGAGTTTGCAGGGAGGGAGATGAGCAATGTAGTAAGGAAAGTGGCTGCCTTATTGTCTTTGACCTCCTTGCTTCCTGAAAAGATGGAGTGGGGTTACGTTGGCTTGTACTTAAAGGTAGAACCTGATGCTGACATGCAAGGGTTCAGCTACATTTATCCAGAGTGAGTGATTCACTCAGTGTATCCTGAGTAGAGAGAGAGATCTGGTAGCCCCTTTTCTGGCTTCCCACGACCAGCTTTTCACTTGAGAAATTGAGGAATGCTAGTACTGCTCCCCAGTGACTCTATGCATGGATATTAGACTTAGACCCAAGATTAAATTTGGAGTTATTAGAACTTCGGTGACCTACTTAACCTCTCATTTATAAAATTAGAAGGATGCAGTACCAATCTTGGCAGTGTAGTTGTAAGAATTAAGATAATCATGATCAATGAAGTACTTAGCATTATTCCTGGTTGTGAAATAAAAGTTATATTTTTGTGGCAAGACAAGAGAAATTTAAACAAAAAATCTTCCCTGCCCTTTGGCCTCCTCTCTCCCCACACTGTGCTTTGTGTATCTGCGTTATGCATCGACCAAACCTGCCACGTGAGCAAAAATACCTGCTCAACCATGACCAGCAACATTCTCCTAGCATCAACACGACAACTCCTTAAAAGATGGCATTCCTTCTTGATCTTCTAAGGGGTCACATAACCCACCACGATGATGCTTAGATCTGAATTATGTAAACAGTCATTAATACATCATTTGATGTACAGCCCTGTCTCAAAAAACTTATATAACTGTGCCTTGACTTCTAACCAATGGGACAGTTCTCAGAGCTTTCTGAGACGCTCTTCCCGGGTTATAATCCTCAAATTTGGCTCAAATAAAAATTTCCATTTCCTTTTAAATCATTTTTGACCGATTAACTTTTCATCAACCTGGTGCATAATAAACACTAAATAAATCTTAGCTCAAAAAAAAAAAAATCTTAGCTCTTCTCACCTTCGTTATTACATAAGACACACACATGTGTTACCTCTAGCCTACTGGGAGGCAGCACATTTGTTGTTAAAGTGGGCAAAACCCAACATCCTAATAACCACAGTAGGTTGACTATCCACATTTGCCCTTGCCTAGAATAATACTGTGAAGTAGGAGAGGAAAAAAACTAAATATTGCATGAAGAATGCAAATGTACTTTCTCCCTGAATGTTCTATTTTGGTTTTCAACTTTTAAACTTCACTTTATTTCAAAACATACTCCCAACCATTCCAAAGCATTTTCAAGTTGGAAAGCCTTCTTTTTGTTTCACAATAAGGTAACTGCAGGTGCAAACTCGAGGGAGACAGACCTTGGAAATTTTAAGTATGTTGCCATGGCAATGGCTTGCAAGAATGTGTATGAGTTTCATCTTAGCTCTCAAGCATTCAACCGAGTTCATACGTGGAGGTTCAAATTACTAGGCACACAATGTTTGCCATTCATCGTGTCTTGAAAGGTTTAGAAATAACTGTCTCTGTTGCTTATAGCAATCAGAAACTACAAAATTCTACCTATCTAGCTATCTATATATCTATGCAAATGTGGAGATCTAGTCATTCATTATCTACTCTTAGCTAGCCAATCTCACCAGTTTGGCTGCTCTAAGGGAAGCTGTATACATAAATTCAACAATAATCATTTTTGCCATTGTTACAAAGAGTTGCACTCCCAATATGAAATAGCTATAAAATTTTTCTACTGAATTTCAAATTAATGTCCTCATTCAAAATGGATGTATCCTTAAAGAAGCATGATAATTATTTAGGGATGGTCAGTTAAAGCAAACTTTCAGTCTAATGAAATGTGGAGGATCTTTTTAAAAAGGTCCCATCCTATAATGCAGGAAAGAAGATTAAAATGTGTAACTCTAGTCATTAAATCAAATGCCCCTACTCCCAGAAAGCGACACCACCACCACCACCAACAAAAAGACATACAAAGGAAGTAATTTTATCTCATTTGAACCATCACTATCTTAATTGCTCTTAAATGGTTCAGTTGATGCTTCTAAATTCCAAAACCCTCACAACGAACTCATGATTCATTGCCAATAAAAGCAGTGATTCTTGACAAAAACACTTTCCTCCCATAAATGGAAGCTACAGAACACTAAAATTGGAAAGTTTTAAAGTTATCTATTTGATATAAGAAATAATTCTTAACAAATTCTCTTCAAATTTCAAGGCTTTTTCCATCTAAATTTGCACTATGAAAATTAAGCCAATAATAAAAAAATGCATTCACCAGCAAAAAAAAAAAAATATGGATTTCTAAGAGTATATGTTCTTTAGTTTTCTAAGAGTATATGTTCTTTAGATCATTTGCAGCAAATGATCCATGATGATACAAAGTGCCCTACATGAAATGAGACAAGGGACCCTGTTATGTCCTGCATTCGGTTATTGACAAAACCTTCACAAAACTGTTATTAGCTACCAAAGCCTGGCAGTTATTTAAAATTCACTTTGCTGCTATAACTTTGACCCATCTTCCAAAACACACACACACACACACACACACACACACACACAATCACTCTCTCTGTCCCTTACACTCCTTGATTTAACAGCTAGTTGACATACTTTAAAACTACAGTAGTGCTCCCCCATTCTAAAAAGCCTACAGCAGTGCTGGAATTAAACAAATGAGAACACAATAATTAGCTATGCAAACTGTCAAGTAGATCTAAAAAGAAAAACAACCCAGAAAACACAACAATCAGCAGTTTCAAGCTCTAACAAGAATCTACATTGAGTTCCCATTTATTTTAAACAAAAATACATTAGGTCTCTGAAAAAACATTCACAGCAATTTCCATGGAAATAGGGCAAATCAGCTAATGGGTCTTTTACATCTCTAATTTCTATGATGCTGATATAGTAGAAAAGTCTTTGGTCCTACACTCTTTCCAAATAATTTCTATCCTACTCCTCTATAACCAGATTCATTCCCAAAGTGAGTAGCATCTAAAATGGTTCCAAAGTGGATATGGAACAGGTGTGTGGGTCAAATCACATCCTGTGACCCCCAATTCCCAAATCCCTCCCTAAGCCTCACCACAACAGTTTTATAAGAGGTAATGAAATTAAAGGGTAAACTGGAAAGGGAAAAGAATTGTTAAATTATCTGGGGCATTTGTGTGTGAATGGAAGGGAGAAGACATTCAATTCTTTGGGTGGAGAGTATGAATTACACAATTTGTAGCTAAATCTCCGGGATCCTTTACTACCTACCTTCACCCTCTTACAACCATGTTGAGTCCCTATGAAGCAACACAGACTACTTCCAACATATACATGCTTTGTCTGAAATATCAATCTAATGCTTACATTGACGGTTAATGTTCCTTTAACCCATTATGCATCCAGCAATAGAATTAGAATATCAGATTTTTTTAAAAATCTAGAATTGTGATGAACACATTTACTTTGAAACTTGTGTTTGCTTCAGTTCTCTTATCTTCAAACTTGTAGAACAACTGTCTGCTTTATAAAATTGAGAATGTAAGATGGGATGCCTGAAACTGGTCTAGGATAGGACATAGCATTCTGAAATTCGACTAGGAGTTCAATCATTATCTAACCCATTGACCTGTGGCAAATCACTCCCCATTCCATTATAAGTAGGTTAGAGTAGATGACCCCTCAGGTCCCTTTAAAATATAATAATCAAGGGTAACACAAGAGAATCTTGTGGTACAGATAAGCCTCTTGATTTTGGTGGTGATTATAAGAAGCTATACATGTGATAAAATTGCATAGAACTACACAGACACACACACACAATAAATGCATGTATAACTGGCAAAATCTGAATAAGCTCTATGATTTACATTCTGGTTTTGATATTGAACTATAGTTATATAAGATGTTAACATGGGGGGAAGTTGGATAAAGGGTGCAGGGGACCTCCCATATCTTTCTTTGCAACTATCTGTGAATCTATAATTATTTCCAAAAAATTTTTTAAAATATATAAGTACCTAATACATGCATGCATACATAAATATAATAATCTTTGATTTCGTGAAATGGCTTGTTGACTGTCAAAGATAAATGCCAATATACAGGGCCTGATGCTTTACCAATGAAGTGAAATTTATTGGTTCCAAACAATCCACTTTTCAGCTAAATGTGATAATTTTTACCTAAAACAATTAGTGGTTTAAAGGTAGTTAGGATATTGACTATTTCTCCATGATTCGAAGTGAGGAAATTGTTATGTGACAGGTTGTTACTAGTGACACCATTTTTGCCAGCCCTTCTGTTATTTATCCTTGAATACTGAACCCTACGGATTAAGATATCAAATAACTAAAAATTTCAACAACATGCCTTTGATTTAAAAGAGAAAATTAAAACAAAATACAAATAAAACAAAACAAAACCAACACAATTCTAAAGGAAGTATCAGGGAGTTACTAAAAATTGAATTCCTAATATTTATATTCTGAGGACTCTACAGTTTCTGTTCAATTAACTTCTCCTATGATGAGTAATCTTACTTTCTATTACTAAAACCCTGTAGAATCCTATTCATCTAAGAATTAGGTTGTGCTCAATATATTTACTTGCAATGTCATAGAGTCCAGTGGACTCTCCTGACCTCCCTGAGGTCTAAAATTCATGGCTAGTGTCTTAGCAATTTTGTACCTATATGTTGGTCAAAGTTTGATTCTTAAGTTTCACCAATGGGGCAAAAGAAAGCAAAATAGATGCCTGTAGCAGACTTCTGTTAGAGGTAAAGTAGAAAAGAGGCAAAGAAAGCAGGAAACTATAAAGAAAAGGGTGAGCATAAGGAAAGAGAAAAGGTAAGAAAAGGCTTCCCTCACCTATGTTTGGAGAGTGGTGGGGGACCTCAGCCCATCTTACAGATGAGACCAATGATAGAGGTACTTCAGACTTAGAAAAGTAGGACTAATGTCTCACCCAGTGAGATATAAAACAGGTCTTGGGTTTCAAAATTCTAGAAAGGGATTTGAAAGAAAAGAAGCATTATAAAATGTACAAGTCAAAGTAAGTCAATCTATCAAATCACCTCTGCGCCAGGACTAGCCAACTAAACTGTATCTTTAGGATTTAGCTCTCTTGTGGCAGCAAAGACTACACTCCTCTTAAACAGCAAAGCTTAAGACACAGAACAGAAAAGAGCCTAGTAGAGGATTTTCCTGTCCTTGCACATCTTTCACCAAACAATACAAGGTAAAACACACAGAGGCAGTTTCTCAGTCACTTTAATTAAAAAAGGCAAAGAATGGTGAGTTACCTGATGAAATCCTTTTAGAACCCATGCATACTTCTCCCAGAGTTAATTCTACCAGTTACCATAAATTTAAAATGGTAGAACTACTCTTGCCAACTAAGGAATGTCACTCACTACCTGGTTCTACAAGAATTGAGTCATTAGCCACTGAAGTCGCTGACCTGTGGTACACCTGGAAAATAATTTAGGGCAGAGATCAGGAATAAGGCACTCTGTGCTCTGGGAAAACTGGCAGAACAGGCCTTCAGATAGTTATATATTTTCAGGAGAAAATTTTATGAATCCAGATTTTTGCATCTTCCCATGATTAGAAAATCATGAAAACCATGAACTGAGATATCTATTCCTCATGACTATCAGCAACCTTCTACTGAGATGTATGCTTGATTGCATGTACCCCTTCGCCAAACTCACACATATACTGGCTTCCTTGCCTACCTCTTTGGAGTAATTTCTCATAGCCATCTGAGAGGCCGTCTCCAGGCTATAGCCCTCAGGAAGCCCCCAAATAAAACCGAAACTCACAGTTCTCATGGTGTGCCTTTTCTTCTCAGTCGACACAACCAATAAAAGAATAAAATACGTAACAGGTAATGAGCCAAGAAAGACACTCAGGGTGGTAAACATGTGTCAAAGCTGCTGTAACAGAATCCAGGCCTTTACTTCATGTGGCCATAATGAAAAGAGCTGGTGAGAAGTGTGAGGCTATCACCTAACACTTTGCCCCTCTTTGCTCTCCCTAGGGCCACAGTGCCACAGTGCATCTTAAGCTTTGCGGGGTCCAGGTAATGCTTTAAAGTTGAAGTGTTTCAAGCTAACTGTGTTCTGGAAGTCCAATCTATCATTATAAGACTACATTAAAAGCTAAGCCTCTACTGTACATATCAATTTGTACCCCAAAATGCTGGTTTCCCAGAGCATTCACCAAATCCTGTCTAGGTTTAGATGCTGATAAGAAATAGAAGAAAAAAAATTAAAAATGCAGTCACTGCACCTTCCATGTATTAAGTCTTAAAACTGTAAATGTCAAAGTTCTAATTTCATTTCCTTGTGTCTACGAATATTTCCCTGCTAAACATTTCAAGTTACTATAGACACTCACAAGCTATATTAGTTTTTACAGCTAAATTATGAACATTCATAAAAATAATTTGTCCTACACATCTAATCTTTTGTTCTCAATGTAGACCCAGTTTCTTTTTCACATTTATAGAAAAATGCTTACAAAGTCTTGTTCTCTGAGGATCTCATCTGGCAGTGATTAAATTTATTTTTCATAAATCTTTATTGGTGATGAGAATTTTTCTCAGACTGTGCTGTTGATGGCTTATGTTACCTCTTTCCTTACCACTTTCATTAGAAGTCTCATTGTACCTTGTTTCTTAGAGAAGAATTTGAAACTGATTTGGGGATGAAGGACTTTTAGTCCAGAGTATGCAGCACTTTATGAAATATTTATCCATACAAAGCCTAAAAATACACATGGTAGGTACAGCATTCACGTGGGTAATTATTTAGTAGGTTCAGCACATAATTTTACACCACAGGGTTCTTATTAGGAACACCAGAAAGGGAATCAGAGTTTCTTGACACATGGTAATAAATATTTTCACTTACAATGAATAATTTAGCTCTTTTGGTATTCATTGTATGAAAAATAGATTTGAAATAATTTCAGGGTCTGTTAGCAAAGGTGAAGGTTTTGGAACACAAGGAGAAAACAGGGAGTATGGGGCCACTTTTCCCTTGTTTTCACAGAATTTTGCTTGTTTTTGTGATGCATACACTGCAGATTTTCCCTCATTTGTCAAGATGATGTCAAAATGAAAAGATGTTGTTCCTTCTGTAGCATTTCCTATTGTTAGTTTTTAGGATTCCAAACCATTAATTATGTGAAATTTACCAGCCTTGCCCATAGAATGCTAATAAGTCTCTGTATTCTTCACTATGGAAGGAAAAGGAGATTTCCTTCCAATTAATGCTAGCCATCACTGGAATTATTCTCCCACTAGTTTCAAAATGAAAATTTCGTAAGAAAATCTCAGGTGCAGATTCATCTAAAAAGTCAGGGGAGACGACTCAACAAAATGAAAAGCAGTCTATGTTTTAAGACCACTTTTCTTTAAAAACTTTTTCTTTTAAAGGAAATTCACATTTATTCACACTCTAAAATCTTAAAGTATTAGAGCTGCAAACCCCTCACCTTACAAATGGGGATGTCAAGTAGCAGAAATTTAAGTAGTTGGTTTCACCACACTAGTAGCAGTAAAACTTTCTCTATTATAATGTCTTTATATAAATCTATTAAAATAAAATGTTTTAAAATTATATAAACTCCAAAAAATAACCTATACACAATGGGACATTTTGAACTTGAGGTGAATTGGGGCAGTTGTAAGGACAAGTCTAAAATTTAGGAGAGTTTTCCATGCTGAGAATGGTAAAATTTCCCAAGGAAACAGAGAAAGGAAAAGAGAGTCTGTGACCAACTTCAAAATAAAACCAACATTGATAAGGGTGGGAAGAAAAAAACAATTGTTTGTCCTCCTAAAATACTTGACTGAATGTTTCTTAGTAGAAATTTGGGGTAGCCCAGTGGGGAGAATTCTCTTAGGTATCTGTGGGAATCAAACCAAGTGATGCTGAAATTTTCCAAAAGTAGTTTGATGTCACTCAGTGACATCTATGACACAAAAATTCTAAAAGCAAATCATTTCTCAAAGGGCATACTGAATGTTAATTTCTTAACTTTGACAGAAGTACAATGCTTATATAAGATGTTAACATTAGGGGAAGCTGGATGAGAGTAAACTCTCTTTAATATGTTTGTAACATTTCTATATATTTAAATTATTTCAAATTAAAACATTTATTTAAAAAATAAATAAAAGAATCATACTGATCTGATCAAATCCTACGTATTACATATAAGTTGGGAAAACTGGTATTTATAAAATAATTTTCTTTTAAAACAGATACAGATATGTTCATAAAGGAAAAAATACTACAACCATAAAAAGTAACCTATGAATTCCCCACTTTTGTAATATTTACAGACATAAAACATGTATTATCCTCATTTGAATGGCATCTTTAGAAATGATCTTATATGGTAGACTTTCAAATAAACCAAGAATATACGTTTCTACTTCATCTCATCATTTTAAACCCTCATACTTCTTCCTAAAGAATTAAAAGAGTTGATGCATCATTTAGGGAATTGCTAGGTAGAGAGAGAGAGGTTAAAGTCAGTATTTATTTTGTTATTGCATCAGTAGTCTTCTGTTTTAAATGACAACATCTGTTGCAACTGAAATCTCACTGGCTATTTGGAAAACTAGGAAGTCAGGAATCTCAGAAAACCTTGTTGCATGGATGCCTCTAAACAGTGACCTGAGCTTACTGTCTCTAGCTTGAGATTTTGAAAAATAATCAAAAACTATTCAGTTTGATATTTTATACCTAGGTATTATTTCAATCAATTCTAATGAATGGTTCATGAAGTTTCCCATAATTATTCACTATATTTTAAACTACTTACTGAGGAAACAATAGTATTTCAGTAACATGAGTAGACTATTTACATAATTATCACTTATTCAAAATTGTTCCACTTCAGACCAGACCTTTGTTTCCTGCCTATATCCTCCCATGTTCTATTTTCTTTTTGATGGGTGCCCTTCAAAAAGAAAATAGAATCAAAGATAGAGAAAGAAGTAGAGTCAGGCATACTGAAAATTATTGCTGGAGTAATTTACAAATACACTTATTTATACCTTAGTGGCCTGAGATAGTTATATTTACTCCAAAGTGTCTTATTTACTATTGGAAAAGTGACTCAATATTTCAAGTCATCCCATCAATAAAAAGAAAACAATTTCTTATTTTTTAAGGGAAAACATTTGGCAACAATAGCTAATTTTAACAAATAAAGAAAATAAATACAAACTAAATATGCAGGTGATTTTTAACTAAAAACAGTTGTACACATTTTGTATTACTTTTATCATTCTTAAAGCATGAAAACTGGTTTAAGAAATCAATATGTTGTCCTGAGAACATGTAGAACAGGAAGCAACCACATTGACTGATTTTGAGACAAGCTACTTGGGATCTTGCTTCATATTCCAATACCCTCAGTGCCCTAAACACCACTTCAGAGGCTGGTATTGGTGTTACAGGATGTGTAGCCCACCTGATTTGACCTGATTTTGTGTTACCTTTTATTTTATGACTGGATAACTAGGGCTGCTCAAACAAATTCTGAGAAAATACAGCAGAAAAACATCAGAGCATCTACTTAGCCCTTATTGAACTCTCCTTTCTCTAAGCTACCATGAAGTGTGTAATAGATGCCCAGCAAAAACGTGTTCATTAATTGAGACTATAGGGTGAAATTATTCAGCCTTCAATACCTCTCTAGTTTTATATGTGTTTGTCCTTTCTCCTCAGCTGGACTTTTAAGGCAGCAAGTGTCTTATTTTCCTTTGAGTCACCCATGACATCAAGCATCTACTGATCTATCAATCAGTAGATATTTTAACAGATCTTAACTATTAAATGTACCAAAAAAACACTGAGATACATGCTTATATATTATAATTTTCAACATTCTGGAAAGAGATGGTATACTTCTTGAAGGCTTAAGAAAACTCTTGGCAAACCCAAGAGTAGCTATTACCCTGACATTTCTAGTTTTTCTATGTAAACTATTATGTAGCAGCTAAATATTTAGCAGTGTTTTATGCAGACACAAATATTCATACACACACCACATTCAACTCTGAAAATATTGTAGTCCTACTACAAACCCAATGGATAGGTGATTCACTCAAATCTAACCGTGTTAATTGAGAGAAGTCATGGCACATGATGGAACACAATGATTTTTCAGCCCATGGGAGGTTAAGTGGTCTAGAGAACACATCTGGTCATGCAAGATAATCCATTATGTAGATAGTTCACACATGGGTCATTGAGAATTGATGCCTGGGGCTATATCTATGCAACTCCAAAATAAGGAGCTTCAAAAAAATATCAAAATTCTATGCAAACTTTTTGATTTGACAATAAAATAGAGTGTTCTGAAGTCATAAAGGTAGTCTTAGTCATATACATACATTATTATACATACATAGTATTTATATATGTAATCTATATTTTGTATATATAATAAATAGTTTTTAATTATAAGAAAATTCATTTCAATGGAAGATTGATTGGGACGGCATTGTCTTTGAAGCTGTAGTAGAGTTTTTAATTTGAAAAATGTGAAGAGGTCGGACAGATGAAGGCATTTGCCCACACCACTAAACCCCCATATCATCTATTAATTTACTAGTACATCTAGGCTGTGAGGTTATGTAATTATATTTTTGGTCTAAAATATGCTTACAGTCAAGATTGTAGCCCTACCAAACCTGTCATGTTTAAATAAAAAAGTCGTGGAAACAAACATGAGAGCATACAGACTCCAGGACTGATGTCTTTCAGAGACTGATTTCTTTTGGTCCCCTAAATAATATTCAAGTCATTCCCATCATTCTATGAAGTTTTTGTCTTTTAAACTAAGCAATACCTAAGGTAATGAAGCCTGAAGCCTTTATAGCAAAAGACATTGCATTTAGTCATGGGAAAATAGTAAGAAAACTTTTTTGAGCCTTTTTTGCTATCAGGAAAACAATTAAATTGTGGCTTAATCTGCAGTCTCTCTCTCTCTCTCTCTCTCTCTCCCCCCATATATATATATATATAAATATTTTTTTCACAACAATGAAAACAAAAATGTATAATTGATTTTTTGGGGGGAAATAGTTCTCAGATAGTTTCCAATGCATAATCAAGAGAATTCAAATGAGGGTGAAAATTTGAGGGGAAAATGA
This sequence comes from Eubalaena glacialis, assembly GCF_028564815.1. NCBI lineage: Eukaryota > Metazoa > Chordata > Mammalia > Artiodactyla > Balaenidae > Eubalaena > Eubalaena glacialis. The sequence goes on from NC_083729.1 coordinate 42,145,755, forward strand.
AAGTGTGTAGTGATAATCACACATAATTTATGACACAAAACTAGAAAATCTCTCTCATATATTTTTGCTTTTTCATGGTTATTATTTAGTTTAGACTTATATGCTGTCTTAATTTTCTGTGAGACACTAGAGATACCCATGGGTTTATATCTGTCTGTGATTCTCCCCAGTTATTCTGTATACTGGAAATTGCCTATCTACTCGATATATTGTGCTTGGCTCCATTCTCTGTGCTAGAGTAATGAGGGAAGGGAGCCTTCAGGAGATTCAAGTATCAACTATCAAGTAAATGTAAATAAGATAGCAGAAAATAAAATCAATCTTTCTGGGTCAATATGGTAACCTTAATAGAAATCAATGATATTCAAAGCCTAAATATACACAAAAATGTATAAGCAGAACTTGGTGTCATTATATTCTGCTGAATTTATATATAGTTTATTGTTTCTGTTTAGTAATAGAGGTCTGGAACAAATGGCATTTGAGTCCATAGACAGGTAAAGCAGCAGAGGAATAAAGTACTGGGAGTAGAGGAAATGGGAAGTGAAAAAGAAGACTGAATTAATAAAAGGCACCACTTGGTCTAAGTATAATTAAATATCCACTAACTCTGTTCACCTATATCTTGCTAGTGCTTATAACACCGGAATTAAGAGCACTAATTTTGACACAGCAAAATCTTGTTTCAAATGGGTTACTTTCCAAATGGGCAGAGTGTAAGCTTAGTTCTTGAAACATTTAAATTTAATATAGACAAAGACTGAAAGTTCCTGGCTACATACTTTGTTTTCCCATTTGAAAACTACAAAGTATAAGCTAAAAGGGCTTTTCCCGTCAATTAGCAATCTGCCTACCGCATCCATCATATAGTTAATTGATTGCACTTGTAGTTTATAAATGCACCCAGATGCTGTGGAATGAGCACATTTTTGTAAATTAAAGGAGCATATGGAACGCACACAGACAGTAACATTTCATCATAACTACCCAAAACATCCTTAATATGCAATGCTACATCGCTAATTACTTCGTAAATATGTAAGCATTTCCTGGTTAATGTCTTGGTGAGAAATTTGCTTGGCAGTTGACCCCAAATGCTACTGTGACCAGACATTTAATACCACTTCAGGGCTCTTCTAGTTTCATTCTACAGAAGGAGAACGTGGCACTCAGCATATTAGGCAACTTGACTGTGCAAAGTCAGTGAAAATATTTATTCTTTAACACTGGGTTATCTTGCTTAATGAACACCAGTCAACCCTCCAAAATATAAATATCTGTCCAAAGATCTGTCTGTGGGCACTATTTCTAAAAACGGTAGAGGGAATTTGCCAAGTGAGGAGAATTTTGCTGCTTAGTGGACTCTTTAATTTCTAAGAACAGGGCATTGGAAGAAAAGGACTGGAGAAAGTATAAGAAATTGGTCTCATTCGTTAACTCTGGGAAAATCAATATAAATGATTTGAATAAATTATCCTAAATGTATCTCAGGATACTAAAGGTAAAGGTTTTCATTCACTTTATCTAGGTCATAATTCCTTGTCAAGCCAAGGTTCAAGAGGCAGTCAAAAGAGACATGCAACATGGCTAAATTTCCTTTGGAAAATGGAAATTCTCTCCATACACAAGGTCCACCAACCAAATGATTAAGAGAGCTGTGGGTGACCCACAGAGTAAGAGATGTGTACTTAAACTTTTAAAATTTGTGTTTCATTGGTACATTTTGGCAGCATGATTTTGGTAAAATTCAGTTGTACTTAGGACTGGAAACTGTGTCTGGGTTCACCTTAGAATTTTGAAATAATCACTGAAATCATAGAATTCAGAAGTAAATTGATTTTTCATTCTTTTTCAGGCCTATGACCCTTCTGGGCAAAGACTGTGCCCTTGGGTGACAGAAGGCTTGATTAATTTCATTGCAGAATTTGAACTGGGCATTGGTCTAGCCCCCAGCCTTCATGATAAAATCAACAAATACTTAAATAAAACATTTAAAGTTATTCTAGAAATGAACATCTATTTATAAGCCTGAAGTAAAATAACAGTAGATTAGTCAGCACGAGCTCCTAATGTTTTCATAATTCAAAGCTTACTTAGGGAAAAAGTCAGCAAGCCCTACCGATGCTTGAATCGTTAAAGTCTGATAAATAAGTTTAGTAGTTATTGCCATATTTATATTTAGATACAAATGACTCAAATAATATGACAGCTTAATTTGAATTTTGCTCCTATTGAATACTTTTCCTGAATATGGCAAAGAGAAAAAGGTTACAAACAACAACAAATAGCACACCGTTTATAATCTGGTAAAAGCACCTTCTGTTCATGGGATTTCTTTCCTAATCTATGAAGCAGGGGTTACCTAACTCAATGAAAAATAGTTGTCACAACAGACATGCCATTCTATCTCATAATTAAAGGAAGATGCAATCAGAAGTTCCCTTGAAAAGAGGTGCCAGGCTTCCTTCACTATTAAGCCCACTCCTCCCCTCTCCCCTCCCCTTTTCTGAGATTCAACCCCTTCTGTTCTACATCTGCTCCGCCCCCGCCTATTGTCTCCTCTCCCTGCCAAGCATGCCAATCCCATCTGGCCATACTCTTGCTTTTGCTGGCTCTAATTCCCATGGGCCTAGGAAATACTTGAATGCCAAGGCTTTTCGCCTCTTCAGGAGAATAAGGATAGCTAGGACACTATCAAACAATTATCTGAAGAATTCACACTCATGAATATGCACATAGTCTCGAATACGCAAACAGCACTTTTAGAATCCTCTCTTAGGCTAAAATCAAAAAAAATGTTTCTAATTCTCTCACCTCGGATGCATTTTTAAAAACTGAAATCTTACTGTCTTTGAAATAATCAAAATTTATATTTCAAAAATATAAAAACATTCATTAATCCCAGACATGCATTTTTTTTTCAGTAAGCAGAATTAGTGTAAATAAATGTTACTCAAATCTTACCATCGTAAAATATTTCCATTAATTAATCAGGTTTAATAATCACTAATACATTTTCTGTGGCACCAAACATACATTTAATTCACACATTACACCTTTACGAATTCTCAACGAAAACCCACTCTGCCACAAAAGCATGCATGGTCAGAATCTAAGCATATTTAGGCAAAATAATCACCAAGTCACTAACAATAATAAAGCAGTCTGGCAAGTATTGAAAGCAGCTTTTATTCATGCTTTTACTCGAATCAACTTAATATATATATATAAACACACACCCCACAATTTTTGGTTGTTTCTGCCACAAGCATGCTCATAAACCTCTGAAGCTCACGCAACAAACAAAAGTAGAAGCAACCATGCTCAGGGTTTAAGGACATTTAAAAATTTAAAACAACCTTTCTACATTTCATACAGAGCGTGCATAAATTTGACATGCAATCTCCAAGAAGAAACATTTTAATATAAATCTTAAAATTAGTTTATCCAAAAGAGTTTATTCTTATTTTCATTATTATTGTTCTTAGGCTTCTGGTATCTTAAACCCTGCATGCTGCAGTTCTAAGCTGTGCTGAGCACCGGCTGTGATAGAAGAAGCTACCTGCGAGTTTTCACAGTGCCATCTCATATCCATGTCTGTCTGGCTACCCTGCGTGCTTAGAGCTTTTTTCTTAATTCTTAATGGAAATCCTAGGAAATTTAGTCCATCCTCTGAAATCAATACTGGTGACAGGAGAGCTCCCTGACTCAGTGGGAGATCAAGATGATAAATTGCCTGCGCATCAGCCTGGCCTATCAGTGCCCTGCACACAGATGGGCGAGAAAACACACAGAAAAGGCTCTGTCAGTCACGTGTCACCAACGAGCCAATGGCTGATGCGCTACTGCAGGAAGGGATGCTGCAGTTCCGTCTGCAGTTGACGAGGCTGTTGGTACACAGACCAGCCCGTGCCCAGCTCAAAAAGTCTTGGCAGTCTCTGCTGTCAAATTTGCTCCCCCACTGTGACTGCATAGGGAAACAGACATTCCCCTAAACCCCGACCCAAATAAAGACCTATTTTCATGCACAGGAATTTTTCTCTGTATTACTTTGTAATCAAATGTGACAGCTCAGCAGAAAGGAAACTACTTTTTAACATCCCAACCCTTCAACTCTTCTTACGTGCTTCCCTTCAGATGATTATCATCTTTTCACCTAATATTAAATTAGAAGCCTTAAACTGTGCAATTAGCATGCAAGCCTACTAACAGAATCGGCTCAAAGCTTTGTAATTGTAATTATAATTTTATTTTCAAGTTAATGAATGGCATTTTTTGAATGCCCCATTTATAATGAGTATTTTTAGGGGATAATTTTGTAAAGGCAATTATGCAACATTAAGAAGTACATTACTATGCTTTTTTTTGCCAATTAGAGCTGTTTCTCTTTAAAGACAATTTAAGTCCCAATAAATATGCCATGTTATCGATCGTTAAAAAGACAAACAAGGTCACCTTATTTTTGATAAAGGAGGCAAGAATATACAATGGAGAAAAGACAGCCTCTTCAATAAGTGGTGCTGGGAAAACTGGACAGCTACGTGTAAAAGAGTGAAATTAGAACACTCCCTGACACCATACACAAAAATAAACTCAAAATGGATTAAAGACCTAAATGTAAGGCCAGACACTACAAAACCCTTAGAGGAAAACATAGGAAGCACACTCTATGACATAAATCACAGCAAGATCCTTTTTGACCCACGTCCTAGAGAAATGGAAATAAAAACAAAAATAAACAAATAGGACCTAATGAAACTTAAAAGCTTTTGCACAGCAGAGGAAACCATAAACAACACGAAAAGACAACCCTCAGAATGGGAAAAAAAAATTTGCAAATGAAGCAACTGACAAAGGATTAATCTCCAAAATTTACAAGCAGCTCATGCAGCTCAATATCAAAAAAACAAACAATCTAATCCAAAAATGGGCAGAAGACCTAAATAGACATTTCTCCAAAGAAGATACACAGATTGCCAACAAACACATGAAATGATGCTCAACACCACTAATCATTAGAGAAATGCAAATCAAAACTACAATGAGGTATCACCTCACACCAGTCAGAATGGCCATCATCAAAAAATCTACAAACAATAAATGCTGGAGAGAGTGTGGAGAAAAGGGAACCCTCCTACACTGTTGGTGGGAATGTAAATTGATACAGCCACTGTGGAGAACAGTATGGAGGTTCCTTAAAAAACTAAAAACAGAACTACCATACGACCCAGCAATCCCACTACTGGGCATATACCCTGAGAAAACCATAATTCAAAAAGAGTCATGTACCACAATGTTCATTGCAGCTCTATTTCCAATAGCCAGGATATGGAAACAACCTAAGTGTCCATCGACAGATAAATGGATAAAGAAGATGTGGCACATATATACAATGGAATATTACTCAGCCATAAAAAGAAATGAAATGGAGTTATTTGTGGTGAGGTGGATGGACCTAGAGTCTGTCATACAGAGTGAAAGAAGTCAGAAAGAGAAAAACAAATACCGTATGCTAACACATATATATGGAATCTAAAAAAAAAAAAAGAAAAAAAGAAAAGGTTCTGAAGAACCTAGGGGCAAGACAGGAATAAAGACGCAAACATAGAGAATGAACTTGAGGACACAGGGAGTGAGAAGGGTAAGCTGGGACGAAGTGAGAGAGTGGCATGGACATATATACACTACCAAATGTAAAACAGCTAGCTAGTGGGAACCAGCCGCATAGCACAGGGAGATCAGCTCGGTGCTTTGTGTCCACATAGAGGGGTGGGATAGGGAGGGTGGGAGGGAGACGCAAGAGGGAGGAGATATGGGGATATATGTATATGTATAGCTGATTCACTTTGTTATAAAACAGAAACTAACACACCATTGTAAAGCAGTTATACTCCAATAAAGATGTTAAAAAAATACAAACAAAATAAAACAACAAAAAACAAAAATACAAACAAGCACCAAAGGATGTACACATCCTGCTTCCCAAAGCCAGAAAAATAAATGAGTTATCCAGTGTTGGAAACATGTACTTATTTTTTGCCTTTCCTCTAAAATTTAAAGTAATCCTTCGTAAGCAAAGGCTCCACATCTGGAATACCATATGGAAATATATCCCCAATACATATGCATTTATTGATCATTCTGTAATAGCAGACATGTTGCACAGTTCAAGGTAACTGAGATGACTGTATCCTGTCTGACAAGGAAGGTTTTAAGTTGTGAGACTATGGTGTGTTTCAAATGGCAGTATCATGGAGATACTTTTTAAAAAGCTTAAAAGAAACATTGAATGATCTTCAGGAATAACCTTTATATCACAAAGAGTACCTGGGGAACCTCTATTGTTCTTTATGGCCCAGTTTTCATTATTTCCATGCATTTTCAAGGACTAATTCTAACCCGTTTTAGAGTCACTCAATACTACTAAGAAAAAATCTGAGAATAAATCGTGATAGGTGTGCCATAATAAGTAAATTGCCACTGAGGTTTAGAAGGCTGAAATTCCAAAGCTAATTTTGACTTGGCAACTATTTTTTAAATCCATCCTGGAAAGATTGGACTCTGTCAAGTTTTTGTTTTTGCAAATTCCTTTCCTCTCTCCTTTATTCAATGTTGACTCTAAGGAAATAATAAAGCATTTCTTAAGTTCTTTAAAATATATATTGTTTTGTGCCCATTCTCTCCATTTGGCCTATTAATTCAATAATATGACCCTCAACAGCCAAACTTTATTCTTTTAAAAGAAAAGATTAAGGCTCAGAGCATTTATCAAAAAGAAAAAAAAATCATGAAACATTGACATTAAACCTATTTATTGAACTATTGTAATAGCCAAAAACTAAAAACCACCTACTCATCAATAATGACCTGATGAGATAAATTACAGTTTTACAGTCCAGATACTCTGTAGCTTGTAAAATAGAATGTGGTAAATTCAAACATGCGTATATGAAGAGATCTCTAAGATATATTGTTATGTAAACAAAAATTAAAGGTACAAATTTAAAATTGTTTAAAGGCTATATACACACTACACACATGCATTTATACACACAAATACATAGCTGCATGTGCAAAGGAAATTTCTGTAAGGACATAAAATATCAGTTAATAGTGGTTAAATCTGAGGAGGGGAGCCGAGTTCAAAGGCGGGACCATGGCATAGTTTTAATAGGTACCATTTTGGACATTTTAAAAATCAAGTCTATGTATTACTCTTCTAATTTAAAATTATTAAATAATGTAAATGATGGCATCTATGTTCATTTATGGTTAAAAGGATGTGATTGGTAGATGCTTTAAGCAAAAATGTTGAGGGGAAAGGAGGAGAGACAGAGGAAAGGTAGGCCTGTTTTTTTTCATGCAAAGAAAATTGAGTACATGTGGGCAAGAAGAGAGCTGCTAGGTATAGGTTCTGGCAGTCTTAGCTGAAGACCTCCACATCCCATATTAACTTTTGGTTCTTTCATCTCTGAATGCAGATAACAGTACAAACTTACGTGTGTTAAGAGCTTTACAACTTCTAGTGACAATTCACCTGAATTATCTCTGATTCTTAGAGGTAGGAATGTGGAGGACTGAGAAACAAATGATTTGACTAGTTACCTGAACTTGGGTGAATTAACTCTTTCAAAACTTAGTTTTCTCAGAAGGATGCAATTGGCAAGAAATGGCAGAGCTAAACTCGAATCTTAATTTAGGATATTGTTTACTGCTGTTTTAAAAGCAAGATGATGTGCATTTTTTTTTTTTTTTTTTTTTTTTTTACCAATAATGATGTAGGGTTAAAGACAAGATGAAATCCATTTTCTTCTGTTTCCTACCTGGCACAAGCTTATTTTATCCCCAAACCAGAACCTGGCTTATAGATTCTATTTTTGACTCTTTTGTTGTTGTTATTCAGACTCTTATAACTTTAAGAGATATAAACTTTAAAAAAAGAATTGGCCAAATTTAGTGAAAGGCTTATAATATGCATTATTAAAGGATTTTTTGTTTTACCTCCAATTATTCTAAATCAGTGGTTTATGGGGGGGTGATTTTGCCCCCAAGGGAACATTTGACAATGTATGGAAACATTTCTAGCTGTCACAACTGGGGGAAGTGTTCCTAGCATCTAGTGGGTAGTAGCCAAGGATGCTGCTAATCATCTTAAAATGTACAGGACAGCTCCTACATCAAAGAGTTATCTGGCCCTAGATGTCCATAGTACTGAGACTGAGAAACCACGCTGTAAACACTGGGCTTTTCTACGTTATTTACAAACAGGTTAAAAAAAAAAAAGCATTCTGTATATATTGTGATGTGGCAAGGAAGTAAGTTTAGATGGAGAGAAGACGATAACCAAGGCCCAAGGCTGTGGGTCACTCCAAAGTTAAGAAGTCATGGAGAAGAGGAAGAAACAGCAAATGAGGATGAGGCTGGGAGGAAAAGCAAAGTGTGGTGATCTGGAAGCCTGTGGTAAAAAGTGTGTCAGAAAACACATTGGCATCAACTTGCTCGAATGCTGTTAATAGGTCAAGTAATCCATTCTCCATGGAGGTTTATATTTAAACAAAGGGTCTGAGAAATTAATCTCATTGAAATTAACAATATGAAAGGCTTGAGGTCCTTATTCCTCTTCATATTTGAATTTTTGAAGATGTGGCCAGAAAAAGTAATATTTACAGGGATCACAGGAGGGCTCTTTGAGGGACTACATGAGGGGAGGGGGCTTTTGTGACCCTCAAATTATACTTCTTAGGCTACTTTAGAGTCCACAAAGCTAGGCTTGTAAACAAGTGAGCGAATAAATCCTATTTTGGACCCCTCCCCACGCCCCACCACAGCTTGCAGAGTGCCACCATATCCCCCTAGCAAGGAGGTTAGTGATTCTTGTCTCCAGGCCCCCACCCAGTCTTTCTACCCATAGATAAAGTTTTTAGGAATAGAGTTCTCAGAACCAGCTTCAGGCACTTTCCCTCTGTGACTCCTGTCATGCCAATTTCCACACTTGGCCAAGCCTGTGGGTCAGTGCAGCAGGGCTGAGATACAGAGCCACCTGGAACACTATGACATTGGAGCAGCTTCAAGCCAAATTAATGCTCTTTGTAACAGGGAAATATTGCAGGAAAGCAGGAGAGATCAGAGAAAAGAGCCACAGATCTAGATATTATCACGTACTCTGTGGTGTGGGAGAATATTCCATGTCACAGTTCTCTTAAAACCAGAAAGGGGGGCTTCCCTGGTGGCGCAGTGGTTGAGAGTCTGCCTGCCAACGCAGGGGACACGGGTTCGAGCCCTGGTCTGGGAAGATCCCACATGCCGCGGAGCAACCAGGCCCGTGAGCCACAACTACTGAGCCTGCGCGTCTAAAGCCTGTGCTCCGCAAGAGAGAGCACAATAGTGAGAGGCCCGCACACCGCGATGAAGAGTGGCCCCCGCTCGCCGCAACTAGAGGAAGCCCTCGCACAGAAACGAAGACCCAACACAGCCAAAAATAAATAAATAAATAAATAAAATTAAAAAAACAAAACAAAACAAAAAAAAATCTGAAAGGTTTTTACAACTCCAAGAGCTCGTATGGCTTGCATAGACCAACTCCTTCATTTTATGGATGAAGGATTTTGAGGCAGAGAGGTTAGATAACTTGGCTTAAATTAAGTGACAGTGGGATTCTGTCCCATTCCAGTCAATGGATGAACATGATATTGGCAAGTTTCAAGATTTAAAAAATCACCATAATTATCAACCAGAGTAAAACTTAGAGGAAGGGGAAAAGTTGATGTCAAATAAGAGACAGCAGATGGCTCCAAAGCCTCCTCCCTCCCACACTGATGCTGGATTAAGGCATGGAAAGCTTTTGTTACCCAGGAAAAAGAGTATGATCCTCCACTGGGCATTGATAGGCTATGAAATACAAAAGAAGCAGCTTTGAGTCTCCTCCTTTCAGAAGAATATGAGTGGTGGCTGAAGATTTTTTTAAATGCAAATTCTCTTGTCTGTACTTTCACCACAGTGATGACGAATGGGAAGTAGAATGCATGAGTGACTTTTAAAAGACATATGTCAGGAAGTAAGCTCTAGTTGTGAGAGAATATAGAATAGGAAATATTCTGGACCATTTTCCTTTTTTAAGAGAACAAATAGAAATGGTAGAAAATCATAGTGGATTACCTTAGTTTTAAATTTTTATTATTTTATTTTTTCCCCCCTACAATGGCAGCCCTAGTTTGACACCATGGAGTGCCACTACATTCCTGTTAACTACTAATTTAATATTTGCAAGTACAGGTTAGAGGCAGGAAGTGAATTAATGTCTAAATGAGTAAAATTTCACATATTCTAAATCTTATGGTGTCGGTTTTCTGCAACCTTATTCTTGTGGGTTTTGTTTTTTTACACTGATTATTTCTCTAGTTATGCACGTGTTTTGCAAAGTGAAAACACAAGCAAAAACCCCACTGCCTCATATAATCTTTTCCATAACACTGTATTCTAAAATGTATTACACTAATGTTGAAAATAAAAGAAATTGATACTCAGAGGGATTAAATATCACCTATATCCATGAAGTTAGCAATTAAAAGTCTATAGACTACATATCAAATGTTCTTTTCAAATCAATACTACCCTTAGTGCTTGCTCTAGACTCACTGTTCTCAAAGTTTAGTATGCATAAGAACCAAGAAGGAACAAGTTAAATATCCAGATTTCTGGGCCCTTCCCTGAAGACTGATTCTCTTACTTAGATAGATCCCCAAAATCTACATTGTTGGTAGGCATCCCCTCTCCATAACATAAGAACCTCAAGATCATCTTAGAGTTTCAAGTTCAGAATTCCTTTTCATGAAGAGTCATGTCAACAGGATTTCTAATGAATGGAAATGGGAAGCTTGTTTTTTAGGGAAAAAAATTTAAAGAGTGGTAGGAATAGTGTTCACCAAGAGAGAATTGGAACAGAGACCCGTGTCACAGCAAAAAAGAAACATGCAGGTGCTTTAGAGTCATCCATGAAGGGATAGTTTCCCAAACTGGATTTTACAACGTAAAGAATATTTTAGCTGAAAATATTTTTGAGCAAGGAAAATTAATGTGCATAGAAGAAATGTGCAAATAGTAGCATTTAGAAGAATAGGATGACCCTTTTATAGCCACAGATAGAAATGACACTTGGCTGAATTGGTCCCTATCTCACTGCTGCCATTAGAAACCATGAATATGCAGATATCCAGGCAGGGTCCTTTTACATGTCCTAGGAATTCATTTGTACTAAGAAGGGTTTTCTTAGGATAGCTCTCTAGACCTCTAGAGGAGGCAAGCTTTCCTTTAGGTTAGTGAGATCAGAACCCACTAACATCACATCAAAGCTTCTTTAATGGTTTAAGAGAATAAATCCACCCAGAAAGACATACCCAATCTATTTCATGCACAACAATGACACATGAAGATGAAGGGAGAGGGCAGTGTACAGAAATCCTCCGGTCACTGTTTTCTCCCAGCTGGCTTCTAGGTTGGGCAGTTTAAGACCAAAGGGTAAAAATGGTGCTGAAAGGATGTCTACTGCCAGTCCTTAACTCATTTTTTAAAAATTTCTGAGATTTTGGCATACGATACATTTATTTTATTTCAACGTAAGGATGACTAACTGTTCACATTGCTCCAAACTCAAGACTCAAGGGACAAGTTTAATAAGGAAGCGATTCTTTTAGGATGTTGTGAGTAGGACAATGCCTTTTACCAAACAGACACCAGTGATCAAAAATAGTTTTGGTGGCTGATTAATGAAAAGCATTAATCAACAAAAGCCATAGTCCATGGTCTAGTCTGTTAGAAGGAAAGAGGGAAAGGAGGGAGAGAGTCAAGAAAGAAAAGAACAAAAGGAAAAAAAACAGTGCAAAACATTACATGTAGCTGAGGTGCATTAATAGACCTTGTGAGAAACTTGTTTTTCAGTGAGTACCGTTTGTCAGACATTATAAAATGTGAGTCCCCTTCCCCTCCGCTTCCCCCACCTCCCGCACTGATAATGGACCACACAATATTTTAAGCAATAAGAATGACTTTGAAAAGATACCTACACTGACAGTTACACATGACTTCACAATCCTATGCACGCACACAAGCACGTGCACATAAAGAATCCACATTTTTACTTATCAGGAGTAAATGTTTTCCATTAACAAAATTGTGAAACCTAAGTTGGAAACAAAGCGCATCGTGGACTGAATATAACGTTATAAGAAAATCCGTGAACAGGAGTTCTCAAGTTTTCACTCATACAAATATACTGTAAAGTTCCATGAGCAAACTGCAGCTGGCAGAAGCACTTATTTCATGTAGACTTAATATTTTATAGCAATTCTTTCCCAAACTTAAGATGCCAAAGAATTTGAGTGTTTGCTAAAAATGCAATTTTATGGCCCCACCCTGGTGGACTTAATTATAATTTCTAGGGATGAGGGTGAAAAACTGCATACTTAACCTCTACTCTTGGGGATGCTGATGCAGGTTGTTATGGGCCTCAGTGTGAGAAACACATCTATGTACGCTCCCCTCCTGCATCCAGCCACTTCCCACCGTGACACCAGCCTTGGACTGGATAATCCAATTCAATTGGATTATCCAACTGAACTCCTACAGCATGACACCTTTCATTATGGGGGATAGAAGGTTGGAAAATCTAGAGGGAGCTTAGAAATGATGGGATGAATAGATTCTGAAAAGATTTCCTGCAACAGATTGCATTCAGTTTGGATCTAGAAAGATGGTAGAGTTATTTTAGGAAAGGCATGAAAGTGTAAGAGTGCTTTTCTTTAAAAATTTAGAATTTATTATATAAATGATAAGCTTCTTTATCTTTTCAACTGGAGGACCAAGCAATGCTTATAGCACATAAGAAATGGTCAATACACATTAGTTGAATTAGTAAATATGATCACCACAACAAAGTAAATCTATGAAAAAAATTCAGTCACAATCCCAATACCTTCACAAACGTTTCTGTTGCTGTTGATGCTGTTGTTAGAGTTTTGATTTTCATTTCACATTCTTTTCTATTTATTATCTGTACACACACATAATTTTAAATAGTTGCAATAATACAGCAAAGAAAAACAAAACAAAAAGACAACCCACAGAATGGGAGAAAATATTTGCAAATGAAGAGACCGACAAGGGATTAATCTCCAAAATATACAAACAGTTCATGAAGCTCAATATCCAAAAAACAACCCAATCAAAAAAATGGGCAGAAGATCTAAATAGACATTTCTCCAAAGAAGACATACAGATGGCCAAGAGGCACATGAAAAGATGCTCAACATCACTAATTATTAGAGAAATGCAAATCAAAATGATAATGAGGTATCACCTCACACCACTCAGAATGGCCATCATCAAAAAAATCTACACACAAAAAATGCTGGAGAGGGTGTGGAGAAAAGGGAACCCTCTTGCACTGTTGGTGGGAGTGTAAACTGATACAGCCACTATGGAGAACAGTATGGAATTTCCTTAAAAAACTAAACATAGAGCTAACATATGGCCCAGCACTCCCACTCCTGGGCATACATCCAGAGAAAACCATAATTCGAAAAGATACATGCACCCCAGTGTTTATTGCAGCACTCTTTACAATAGCCAGGACATGGAAGCAACCTAAATGTCCACTGACAGATGAATGGAAAAGAAGATGTGGTACATATATACAATGGAATATTATTCAGCCATAAAAAAAGATCAAAATAATGCCATTTGCTGTGACAGGGATGGACCTAGAGATTGTCATACTGAGTGAAGTAAGTCAGACAGAGAAAGACAAATGTCATATGATATTGCTTATATGTGGAATCTAAAAAATTGGTACCAATGAAATTATCTATAAAACAGAAACAGTCACAAATGTAGAAAACAAACTATGGTTACCAAGGGGGAAATGCCAGATAAATTGGGAGATTGGGATTGACATATACACATTACTACATATAAAATAGATAACTAATAAGAACCTACTGTCTAGCACAGGGAACTCTACTCAATACTCTGTAATGACCTATATGGGAAAAGAATGTAACAAAGAGTGGATATATGCATAACTGATTCATTTTGCTGTACAGCAGAAACTAATACAACACTGTAAATCAACTATACTCCAATAACAATTAATTAAAAAATAGCTGCAATAATAAAGATATAGTTTTATAATTTAATAAAATAGCATATACATTTTCCATCTTGACCTAGAACATCATTATTATCATTTTAACGGCAATACAATAGACAAACTGCTGTGTTATAATTCACATAATTATTTTGAAATTTTTTGGATAATTCATTCATTTCTATTTTGTATTTCTGCTATTGTAAATAAAACTTTTCTTCCTTTGTATTTTTTTTTTCATAAGATAAATTCCCCAACGTGGGATTACTGGTCTAAAGACATAAGTGTTTTTATAGATCTTGAAACAATCTGCCAAAGCACTTTTCAAAGACTTGTTCTAATTTTCACATTGTCTCCAGCGCTGGTGTGAACATGTTGTCTTTTCTATCTGGAGATGCCCTTTTTCCATTTAAAAAAAAATTCTGGTAAACTCCTACACATTGTTTTATATCAAGCTCAAGTGCTACCCTTCCTTGCAGGCTTCTCAAAGTCCCTAGGCAGAGTTAGTCATGATTTCCATCATGTTCCCATAGTACTTTGTAATAATACCATTTTTAGCACTTAAATAATTCTGTTTGTTGTGGTTGTTTGTATCTTTCTTTTTCTTCTTCCTGGATTATTAGCAACTGTAAAGTTGGACCCCTGTCCACTTCATCCTTAGAGCCTCTGGCACAGGGCCTGGCATATAGTAGACATTCAATAAATGTTTGTTAAGTGAATGAGGAATGAATGAATGAATGAATGAATGTGTCAACATGATGCACACCCAAGCCTCTTGCTGTATCTCTGGGTAAAATGCCTTCTTTCACCAACTCTATTATAGGCGACCTAGTCCTAGGAACATTTGTTATTTTTGTAGGTCTGTTTTGTAATATTTATATATTTTTTTTACATTTGTATATTTTGTAGCTCTATATTTTTATATTTTTACTGATCTACTTTCAGGTCTTGGTGGCACAGTTCTGTGACTTGTTGTGAATTAATTCTCTGAATCCTTTAGATAACGACTTCTGGGTACACCAGAGTCAGAAAATGTGTCTTTCCAGTTCAAAAAGAAGCACCTTTTATGAATAAAATGTTAGGACTAGTGAACAGGATTATAAATCTACCTGTGGAGACTATAGCATGTACATGGCCCCACTGTAGAGAGAATGAAAATTTAAAAATAATCACTGATACTGAATTATATAATAATATATAATCAATAATTATTCTTATATTATATATCACTTTATGCATTTTGACATACACACTCTCACTTTATCCTTACCAAAACCTGGTAAGAAATGCAGACAAAGCAAGTATATCACATTTAAAATTTGGAAGATAAGGAATCTAAAGCACAGAAACATGATTAGGAAGTGGAAAAAGCAGGGCCAGTATTCACATATTTTGAATCACATTTTAGCCCTCATTCTAATAAACTCATGAGACCCCGCTAAATTTTGTTAATTAACCAAATTGAGAAAATGAGCTTTTAAACAATATAAACTAGACTGGTGATTAAAAAACAAACAGGCAAACAAACAAGCAAAAACTGCTGGCAACAGAAACATTTGTTCCAAAAGAATACTTAAAAATAATTCCATATGAAAAACAAATAATATCAGGGGATTCTTATTGAAATTGGTGGCAGATGGAGGGGGCTGCTTTCCCTCCAACCTGGTGGCATACTTTCTATAATTTACGCTCAGGAAAGCATCACAGTGGACCATTCACTCACTCAGTCATTCAACTAATACATATTATGGCCTAACTAGGTATGAAGAACTATGGGTAATACCAAAAAAAAAAAAATATGGCAGAGTCCTTCTCCAAGACCACACATATACACACCTACATTCTATCTCTCTCTCTTTCTTCCTCTCCCTTTCTCTCTCTCTAACACAGTATATTATAAATGCCACAGAAATTACATTACATAGTAAACATTCTGAAACTTCAGGGACAAAAGATAACTTCTAGGTCCATACCCTGTACTGAGTTCCAGATGTCCATGTAAGGAACAAAATGAAGGGATACAGATTTTGTTTCTTATTTTGTGACTTTGTATAAACCATTTAATCTGCCTATGCTGATGTGTCCTTGTCTGTGAAATAAAGGAACTGAATCACTTTTGCTAATCAAATGTATGTACTATGTGACCACAGGGGAGAGGGTAATTCAGTGGTAAGAGCACAGGCGGTGAGATCAGACAGATCTGGTTTCATGACCTAAGCTTGGGGCTTAGATCAGCTAGCTGGTTAGCACAAACTTTCTAAATCCCAGCTTCTTCATCCATAAAATGAGAATAATGGCAACACATACCTTTTGAAATTTCCCATAAGGTATAAGTGAGATAATATATAACATTTAGCAGAAAAACTGGCACATATTCAATGGTCAACAAATAGTAATAATCACGAACTATTAACATGAAAAAGTTGCTGCTAAGTGCACACAATGTTTCAGTTCTACGGTTCTACATAATTTATTTTTGACACAGGCTCACTCACTGTGGAAGCAATTAGTGTTCTATATTAAATAAAGGTCAAAGACTTTGGCAAGGTAAATACATACTTAGAAATTTTCATATTAGGTATAGATTCATGCAAAGCCTTGGCAAGATGCTACGTTTCATTTTGCGATGTGCTAGATTTTGCAGTACTCTTTGGAAAAGGCTAGGCTTTTTTTCAGTTGTCATTTGTATGTGACCTCCAGTTCGATCAATCAAAAACAATTAAGTCATTAGTGTGCTCTGAGTTTAGTCACTTCCATAAATGCTGCATTAGTTGCCTTAGAGATTCTCAACTTCATTTCCACTGTGACAAGCATGATGAATGGCGTTCACAAGCATGACACACTCCCAGGCACATTCCCAGCAAGCTGGCTACAAACTCATCCTTTCTCTTTCACCTAAGAAGGCATATGGGGATGCAAGTGTGTTAGAGAGATGTTATCATAGACAATCTTGAATCTACTCTGCTGATTATTTAAGACAAACAAAAAACTTAATTATTCACTCATTTTGGAAGTTAAACCATAATTATCAACATTACTTAAAACATACTTCACATCTGATCGGGACATATCAATATGTAAGAAATTATGGTACAGAATCACCCCATGGCATGACCCAAGGATATGTGCTTGATGTGTGGGAAAATCAAAAGCTCAGTCACTGAAGAAAATGCATTATGAAAGAAGAAAAAGATCTAGTATCACAAACTATGTGAAGTTTGAAAAGATGTTTACTTAATAACCTGCTACTTGGATTTTAGTGTGGTGATAAATTGTCTAGAACCTTAGAAGAGGCAGGACACATATGTGTATCATTAGTAATCCTGCATTTCTCTAAAACAGCAATTCTTAAATTTTTTAGTTTCAAGGAACATTTCACTCTTAAAAATTACTAAAGACTCCAAACATCTTTTGTTTACAGAGATTATATCTATGGATATATACTCTATTAGAAATTAAAAGTGAAAAACTGTTAAATATTTATTAATTCATTTAAAAACAACAACAGTAAATCTATTATGTTAACATAAAACATACATTTAAAAAATAGCTATTTTTAAAAATAAAAATTTTTGAAGAGCACAGCATTGTTTTACATTTTTGCAAATATTTTAAATACTCGGTTTAATACAAGACATTTTGGTGCTAATATCTGTTTCTGCATTCAATCTGTTGCAAAATTACATGTCATTTAGTCTCTGAAAAACTCCACTGTACTCTTGTGGAAAAAATGAGAATAAAAAAGGCAAATAAAATCTTAGTATTATTATGAAAATAGTTTTGACTTCACTGAAAAGGTCTCAGAGATCCCCCCTCCTCCACTCATGCCCCAAGGTTTTGAGAATCACTGCTGTAAAGTTTCTATAATATTTAGAAACTACATTCATTATTATTTTTTGGTATGTTATTATTACCTTCAGTACACCTATGTGCTATTCTTGTTTCTCTATTTGAAAGCTTCCTGATGGAGAAGACCATGTCTCACAAATCTTAGGCATCATTTACAGCATGGTAGGCCTGCCTAGAACCATAGTATAGCATCGATATATAATATGTGATTAATTGATCTACTGATTGATTAAAATTCATGATGTCTTATGGTTCCTTTAATGACCTTTAAACTATTCACTGTAGTAGCATTTGTACAGTTCATCAAATTTTGAGCCCATTACGTCAACATTCTACTTAAGTAGAAGGAGAAGCTGATTGTATCTGAAATTATTACAGATGAGACAAAGGTTTTTTTTCCCCCCTTAGGAAGCACCTGTGAATTTTGGAAGAGAAATATGAGATGAGAAGCTAGAATTCTACAATTCTAGGGATGTCATTATTACATTTTTTTCCCCATAAAAATTGCCCTGATGCATCAGACAGACAATATTTCAAGGTCCAATTAATTTGTGTATTTAGTTGTAGTTTCATACTTACAAAACAATTGAAAGCTAATAACATGGAAGGAAATGGCAGTTTGAATTAATTAAAAGCTAGAGTTTCATACCTCTATGAATGGGAAAAAAAGCAACAAATATCATTAGTATTTTTATTTATTCTACTTCAAAATCAGATCCTTTGAGAGACACCCACATAGTAACTCAGAAATGAAACATTTCTACATTTATCCTTGCTGAATCCTTGCAGAGTGGGATGGTTGGCAAATATATATTAAAGAATGAAACAGTCCTCCTAAATTAAAGGCTTTATTACATAATAAATAATTTCTTTGACTCTTACAAAATGGTTCTTTTATCTTCAAATTTGTGAAAACCCACAGAAAGAGACTTAGTGCCTGCCATTGCATTGGTAAGCAGATAACTGTTTTGACTATTCTGTCATAAAGAGAGTATATATTTTAAAAAGGCTCTTCCCTGCTAAAATCTGGGTAGATAAAATAGCTGCTAGATTGGGAAGTGAAAAGTGGGGTCACCCATCTGAATTGGGTTTTCGTTTGTCATGATTCATAGGACAGCAGGTATTCTAGTCTAGTTGTCTTCTGCTTTCAGAGGAAGTCTACATTTCGTAAACTCATGGCAGAATCACAAAGCATAAGGCCTCAAGGCTCAGTGGCTCAGTAAACACAGTTCTCTTAGGTATTTCATCTTAAACTGATTTTGCTTGTGACCCACATAGGTAGAAAAGGAGCCCCAAATCCTGCCTATCTTACCTGTGAACACTACAATGGACTGAAGTGTCACTGTACAAGTAAATTTGGGAAGCCAGGGATGGGGGGAGATTTATGGATGATTAATATTTGAACTGTAAAACAAATGTCTGAAATTCTTACTGACAAATGTTAGTTGATGCAATTATGTGTCATTCAACAGAGTTAACCAAGAAACTCAAATAAACTAAATTGTAAATGTTGAAACTAAACTCCTAACAGATTAATTTAAAAAGCAAAACTGTTACCAGATGAAAACAACACGAAACACAAGTCAGGTAGGAACTCCTACTACCCATTCACATGCATGTGCAGTGGGCTTGGAAACATTGCCCAGCAAAATGTGGCAGCCTGACTCTAGATTATTCTGTTTGAATTTTGAGTAAGTGTAATTGTATGCTATTTCTAGCTTATAAATACTAAGGTTGTTTAATTCTTAATAATCTCATAGGTAGCCCTTAATTGTATTGTGAACATCTAAGTTCAATGGCTTGTGTGCCATTAGCCTATGAAAAGCAAATAAAGGATGTACATTTCTGGTTCAGGTCGCAATCCACCAAGTGGAACCTTGGGGTCTTTGGGCCAAGGATTTGTATGTGAAAATCAATGCTCTAAGGCTTATTAAATCTCCATATAAAAAAGATCAAGTCATTCAACAAATATGTGTTGGGTCTACTAAATTGCAAACCTATTTAAGACTCTGGATACAGCAGTGAACAAGACAAGGCCCTGCTCTAGTCCATTTTCTAGTTAGAAAAAGTCAGAAAACCAACAGCCAACCAATGCACCACTGTCAATGCCCTCCAGCCAGAGATCACTAGGAATATGCCTTCAGTTGAACAAGTTGGGTTTATTAATTTTTATAGCAAGACAGAACACACATCATAGGGAACCATGAAGCGTCTCAGTAAGAGGGTGTTAGAAAAGACATATTAAAGAGTTTGGGCTTGTATTAGTCGACTTGGGGCAAGGTTAAGAAAGCATCGCTTTGTTCTGGATTGGATGCTATCAGGAAGTAGAGGTACTTCTACAGTTGACTGGGTATCTCAATAAATCTTACCTATAGCAAGAGCAGACTAGAGTCAGGATAGACCTGTGATTGGTAGATAAGTGGTAGTCACTCATTTTAACCAAAAGATGGTTTGACATTTTGTAGGTTGCACAGTGACCTTGATTTTAACTGTTTTTAAACAAAATAATAATGTGGCTTTGTTTTGTTCCGCTTGCTTATGGTCTCAGAGTGACCTGTCTCATGTTGGTATTCTGTGAGATAGTTTCTGTCCAACAGGCAAGAACCATGATCTTTCTGTGAGCTCCAGGACAGCTTCTAATGATATTCAGGCCTCACTGTGTGGATTAAGCCAGTTCCCAGATTTCAGGGACTGCTCTTCTCTTCCAAGCATCCAACCAAAGAAGCAATAAATAAACAACAACACAGACAAAAATCAAAGGGTGATAGAACAGGGTAAAAGGGAGGGCCCTTTATATTTGGTGTTTGTGGAAAGGCTCTTGGACTTGAACAACCAAAAGAAGCCAATTTGTGACTACCTTGGGGAGGAGTGTAAACATTCTAAGGAACAACTATGCCAAGGCCCTAAGGTTGAAAAGTGTTTGAAGTGTTTGAGGGATGAAAGACAGATAGTTTGACCCAAGAATGGTCAGTGAGGAAGAAAGAGGGCAGGAGAGAGTCAGATGGGAGCTTTGTAGTCTAGGTAGGGGACTGAGACTTTATTCTAAGTGTGATGGGAAATCATTGGAAGTCTGAATAATGACATAGTTTTACATAAATATTTAAAAGATCCTCCTGTATGATCAATGAAGAATGTGTTATGGGGGTTGAAGAGCAGATGAGAAGCAGGGAAATGAGTTAAGAGGTTTTGCCGTGTAGGCAGGAGATGACAGAGGTTTGCCCCAGGGTGGTGGTGGTAGAGAGGAGTAGAAGGGACTATTTTGAAGTCAGTGTTGTGGGACTTACTGGTGGGTTAATTTGGGGGGTGAGGAGGAGGAAGGGATAAATGGAGGATGATTTTACTAGTTATTGGGTTCTTAATGTCAGTGATAATCTTATTCACAATATCATTCCTAATTCCTGATTCACAGAAGGCATTGGATATTGAATGAAAGAATCCATGTTGTCAGGAATGTTAGCCCAAGTAGCAAGCTTCAAAACTGTACACATTTATTAACTTAACAGTTGAGATTTGGTTCCTAATTCCCTCTATTGGCTTGTAGATAACTCAGTGGTAACAAAGTACAAAATAAACCCCAGAACAACTCAATCAAGGTAGTATTGTCATAAATAAGTACTAAGTAAATGTCTCCTATCTACTTAGTAAAAACATGCAGGAAAAAAGTCTAAAATAAATAGATTTGGAGAACTTTTTAAAAAATAAACAGGAAAAAAATGGGTGATGACTTATAGCAGATAAAAATCCCAAAGATTCTGAATTTTGTCCCTAAACATCTTTGATAAGATATCTAACTTTACCTTCTTAACTCAAGTGAATGGTACATTGGCTTATCTTGAAGAAGCCTTAGAAGAACTGGCTGTGATATTTGCTGCCTCCTATCAACCTCTGAAAGTCACAGGCCCATCAGATGGCCTTATCTAATTTCCTGCCCTGAACCCAGACAGAACTATCCTCAGGAACACACAGAAGCTGGGTAAGGAAGTATGGGCAGTAAATCACTGCTTCTCCAGAATCACAATGGGGCGCCTTCCTTTCCTCTCACAAGAGGAGTCCCTCAGGAAGCA
Organism: Eubalaena glacialis; assembly: GCF_028564815.1. Classification (NCBI taxonomy): domain Eukaryota; kingdom Metazoa; phylum Chordata; class Mammalia; order Artiodactyla; family Balaenidae; genus Eubalaena; species Eubalaena glacialis. The sequence goes on from NC_083729.1 coordinate 42,167,808, forward strand.
GTAAGGAAGAAGAGTATGGGAGTTCTCCTCATTATTGCCTATGGAGGCACATGGTTGGAGCCCAGACCTTCTTTCCAGTGTGATGATGACTCCAGCAGAGGAGCCGGTGCCTCTACAGCATGTTTTCTTATTTTGGAATCTGACAGTTCAAAATTTTATTACGTGTAAGCAGAATAGGGTGTGGAGTATAAGCAGGAAGTTTCTTTCTGTCTTTGTCTACTGATATGTTTAAAGCATATGACCAATAAAAAGACAAAAACAGTCTGTTTAAGTTTGGGAATGTTCTTGTAAAGCACTAGAGGAATAGCTTCAATCCACAGATAACATGGCACCTAGCATACTACCAGATTATCCAAAATGTACTGCACAAAATCTATTTTAGAATCCATTTTCTGCATGTTTTTACTAAGTAGGTAGGAGACATTTACTTAGTACTCATTTATGACAATACTACCTTGATTGAGTTGTTCTGTCCAAATGGGGTTATTTTGTACTTTGTTACCACTGAGTTACCTACAATTTGACACTTGACTTTTGAAGGTTACTTAAACTACAATGGTGAGAGTTGGGGGAAAATACAAGTATCTCAGAGGTCATGTGGTCACAACCTGCTACAGGGACACCATGTAAAATCGTCATAGCTAAGGGAACTGCTTCAAGAAACCAAAGATAGAATGTGGTCATCCTATGGCCCAGAGGCAACCTCACAACCATTAAAATGACTCCCTGGGTCAGCCATGCTCACTCACTCTCATTCGAAACAATTATTTGATGATATGGCAAACTACAAAGTACTCTGCTTCGTGTACGGCAAAAGATGAGAGCGAATTTCTAGACGTTAATAAACAGGTTAGCAGTTTTCTTTCACTCTGCTCATAGCACCATGGAAAAATCACTGAAGTGTGAAAAACAGGATTCTGTCACACCAGTGCCTCACATCCAATGCTGCAAGAGAATGATACATTGACATATTTAGGTGTAGTTCTCATAATTTCACCCAACTCAAAGCAATGACTGAACACTCCTGGGTAACATGAGAACACCTGGAGAAGGGAGAGAAAATGATCTTTCTTTCCAATCTCCTTCGTACCCTTGGATTTCTTATAGCTAAGGACACACATTTCTTGCAGTGATTGAAGAGGGTGGTAACATCTGTCAAATCAGTAAAGTCAAGACATGAAACTCATTTTTAAGATCTCAGTAGAGGATAAAAATGAGAGAAAGATAACTTGTAATTTCTGCCAATTAGATACGCAGGAATAACTAAGGGAAATGAGCGCTTAAAAAAAAGAAAACCACTTTCCTTGACTTCTTAAAAATTGAATTACTGCATTTCAATAACATTGTCATTTGTAATTATAAGAGTGTTGAAACTTTATTTCCCCTTTTCCGAGTCCTAAGTTTGTCTTCTGAGAGAAAATAAAATCTTTTAAATGTAATCATATATTTTAAAAAGCAGTAAAGTCTAGTACTTTTCGTAATATTTTCAACAATCAATATACCTGAAAAAAAAAGAAAGAAAACAACCTATATTTCAAGTATGGACAGCACCATGCTGGAGAGTAAAAAAAATATTTAGAGAGCCTGAGTGCACACCCCTCGGGTCTCATGACTCTGCCGAAATTATGGGGTGATTTCTGGAAATTCATTAAACCTTTCAAAAAATATTTACTGGGCATCCACAGTGGGCAATGATCTGTGCAGGGAGCTGGAGGTGGGATGGAGGTGAGCATGATGTACAAGGATAAATGAGATGCAGAATATGCCCTTAAGGACCTCACAGTCTAGAAGGGAAGAAGACATATTGTTTTTCACCTTGTACTAAAATCATCTGTGTATGAGTCATAAAAAGTAGAGGTAAGTATTATGGAATTTCAGAGGAAGAAGAAATTACTTCTTACAAGGGGGGAGCAGGGAGGAATTTTAGAAGTAGATATAACTTCCTTTGCCTGGAAAAATGGGAAGTGTTTGGACATGTACAGAAAGTGAAAGGATATTTTCCTGTAAGCAAGAACAGCATGAGTAAAGACATGGAGAAAGAAAGCATGGTGGACCAATAAATTGTTCTCTTCACCTGAACTGAGGAGAAGATTAAGTGGAAAGACAGACTGGGGATTTACAGTAAATGGTAAACTACGTAATAGCCACCTAAAGATGTCCACTTCTTAATCCCTGGAATTTATAAATATGTTACCTTACTTGGCAAAAAAGACTTTGCAGATGTGATTGAATTAAGAATCTTGAGTTGAAGAGATTATCCTGGATTATTTGGGTGGGCTCAAGGTAATCATAAATGTCTTAATAAGTGAAAGAAGGATAGTCAAGGTCAGAGGTAATGTGATGAGGAAAGCAGAGGTCAGAGTGATGCAAAGAAGGGGCTGTGAAACAAGGAATGCAGGTAGCTTCCAGAAACTGCAGAAAGCAAGGCAACAGCTTCTCTGCTAGAGCCTCCAGAAGGAATGCAGCCTCACCAACCCATTTTAGACATCTCACTTCTAGAATGGTAAGATAATAAGTTTGTGTTGCCTTAAGCCACCATGTGGTAATTTGTTACAGCAGCAACAGGAAACTAATACAGAATGGAATACTTTGAATATACTATGTCATAGTATCAACGATGATTCATGGTGGTCCTGCAACTTTTACTCACTCTTTGATTACGACACTTACGTTGTATTTTTATTTTTTAAAATATATATTTACCTGTCTATCTTGCTTGCGTTATCAAGAGGATACAAGTGTTTTAACAAAATAGAGAAAACCCATAAAGAGAAAAAGATTTGAGAGCAAGATGCTGAATTCTTTTGTGAACACAGTACATTTGAAATGTCAGTGGGTCAACATGGTGGGTGGACAGTTAGAAATGGAAATTCATGCCTTCTACTTAGAGATGAAGGTGCATAACTCTCAGAAGCAATTACTAAAATTTATTATTATAGCTCATAAAATAGACTCACTGAAGTGTGGCTATTGACCATTGAGAAAATTTAAGTGGTATGTATTCATAAGAAGGGAATTATTCAATCAGGATATTTTGACATAGGTTGTTGGAAGAAGTGATTTTATAGTGTTATTAGCTAAAATGCCATCATTTAACTAGCTTGTGATTATGTATAAGCAAAGCATAAGGCAACCGACTATAGATGAATTCACAGATGGAGAAAAAGACCTTCTAAAGAGAAGTACCTCACCCATAAGTTGCCTTATTTCTAAAATATTTTAACAGGACATTAATTCTTCAGCGACACAAACGTTTCTGAGTACCTACTAGTACAAGGCAGGACTCTTTATTCATCTTTTACCTAACACAGTCTTTGCTTTTGAGAAGCTTATTATTTCCTTTTAACATAAAGCTCTATGCTTCCCCAAAGCACCACATAATTAGATAGAATTGCCCCAAATTACTTTTTATCCCAAAGGTATATAATTTTCAAGTCTCTCAAAAGTGTACATGGCCCATCCTTATTTTGCAGTCTGTTCCTAGGGTTCATCTCTGTAGACTGGGGAGAGCCTGAGGACACTGTGTGCCTGGGAATCTTAGGAAGCTGGGTCATGGGCTTGCAGAGGAAATGTCACTTAGGGAGGGAAAACAGGTAAAGGAAGCTTAAAGTAAGGACAGTGAAAACAACCTCTGCCTATTTCAAATCCTGGGTTGGCCCAAATTACCACCACTTCAGGGATTTTATAAAATGCTGCTGCATTGCTTTTGCAAAAAGACCGCCTGGTCAGCAGAGTGGGATGACCTCTATAAACAGAAATGCCGTGATGTTTAGCCATCAAGCAGAAATTTCAGGGGCAATAAGACACTGCAGTCTCCATGCTTCTGCCCAAAGTGCAAACCACACAGGTCAACCAAATAAGTGAAAGCAGGAAGGACTAAAACCTTTAGCTGCCCTAAACTCTGAAAGGATGATGGTATGTCCCTCCCCAAGCCACGGTCCAATACAACTCCAAAAACTATATTCACATGCTATTTTATAAATGGTGACTCTGAGTTTAACCAAATATTTTATGATCAGTGACCCCGACACTGTGTAAAAGGAGGAAGAACTTTACCACATGTAATTTTTATATACACACCCACATTTTTTAACTTGTAAAATATGTGTAATGGATGCTCTGCAAATCATTTCCCACAATGTGTACTGGGTTGCTTTTTTTGCAACATCAAACTTCTTTTTTCCCAAAAACATTTTTTTTGGAAACCCAGTTTTTTGATACCCAAAGCACGGGTGAATTGAAGCATACTTCTTTTTTTTTTTTTTTTTCCAAATGGACAAGAATTGCAGTGTTCCACTAAAGGCATCTCTTTTTTTTTTTTTTTTTAAAGATTTATTGAGAGGATTAACCAAGATGGCGGAGTAGAAGGACGTGCTCTCACTCCCTCTTGCGAGAGCACCAGAATCACAACTGGCTGCTGGACAATCATCGACAGGAAGACACTGGACTTCACCAAGGAGGATACCCCACGTCCAAGGACAGAGGAGAAGCCACAGTGAGACGGTAGGAGGGGCGCAATCAGAGTAAAATCAAATCCCATAACTGCTGGGTGGGTGACTCACAGACTGGCGAGCACTTATACCACAGAAGTCCACCCACTGGAGTGAACGTTCTGAGCCCCACGTCAGGCTTCCCAACCTGGGGGTCCGGCAATGGGAGGAGGAATTCATAGAGAATCAGACTTTGAAGCCTAGTGGGAATTGATTGCAGGACTTCGACAGGACTGGGGGAAACAGAGACCCCACTCTTGGAGGGCATACACAAAATAGTGTGTGCATCGAGACCCAGGGGAAGGAGCAGTGACCCTGGGGGAGACTGAACCAGACATAACTGCTGGTGTTGGGGGGTCTCCTGCAGAGGCGGGGGCTGGCTCTGTTTCACCGTGGGGACAAGGACACTGGCAGCGGAGGTTCTGGGAAGTACTCCTTGGCGTGAGCCCTCCCAGAGTCTGCCATTAGCCCCACCAAAGAGCCCGGGTAGGCTCCAGTGTTGGGTTGCCTCAGGCCAAACAACCAACAGGGAGGGAACCCAGCCCCACCCATCAACAGTCAAGTGGATTAAAGTTTTACGGAGCTCTGACCACCACAGCAACAGTCAGCTCTACCCACCTCCAGAGCCTCCCATCAAACCTCTTAGATAGCCTCAACCACCAGAGGGCAGACAGCAGAAGCAAGAAAAACTACAGTCCTGCAGCCTGTGGAACAGAAACCACATTTACAGAAAGATAGACAAGATGAAAAGGCAGAGGGCTATATACCAGACGAAGGAACAAGAAAAAACCCCAGAAAAACAACTAAATGAAGTGGAGATAGGCAACCTTCCAGAAAAGAATTCAGAATAATGATAGTGAAGATGATCCAGGACCCTGGAATAAGAATGGAGGCAAAGATTGAGAAGATGCAAGAAATGATTAACAAAGACCTAGAAGAATTAAAGAACAAACAAACAGAGATGACCAATACAATAACTGAAACGAAAACTACACTAGAAGGAATCAATAGTAGAATAACTGAGGCAGAAGAACGGATAAGTGACCTGGAAGACAGAATGGTGGAATTCACTGCTGCGGAACAGACTAAAGAAAAAAGAATGAAAAGAAATGAAGACAGCCTAAGAGACCTCTGGGACAACATTAAACGCAACAACATTCACATTATAGGGGTCCCAGAAGGAGAAGAGAGAGAGAAAGGACCAGAGAAAATATTTGAAGAGATTATAGTCGAAAACTTCCCTAACATGGGAAAGGAAATAGCCACCCAAGTCCAGGAAGCGCAGAGAGTCCCATACAGGATAAACCCAAGGAGAAGCACGCCGAGACACATAGTAATCAAAGTGGCAAAAATTAAAGACAAAGAAAAATTATTGAAAGCAGCAAGGGAAAAACGACAAATAACATACAAGGGAACTCCCATAAGGTTAACAGCTGATTTCTCAGCAGAAACTCTACAAGCCAGAAGGGAGTGGCATGATATACTTCAAGTGATGAAAGGGAAGAACCTACAACCAAGATTACTCTACCCAGCAAGGATCTCATTTAGATTTGATGGAGAAATCAAAAGCTTTACAGACAAGCAAAAGCTAAGAGAATTCAGCACCACCAAACCAGCTCTACAACAAATGGTAAAGGAACTTCTATAAGTGGGAAACACAAGAGAAGAAAAGGACCTACAAAAACAAACCCAAAACAATTAAGAAAATGGTCATAGGAACATACATATCGATAATTACCTTAAACGTGAATGGATTAAATGCTCCAGCCAAAAGACACAGGCTTGCTGAATGGATACAAAAACAAGACCCATATATATGCTGTCTACAAGAGACCCACTTTAGACCTAGGGACACATACAGACTGAAAGTGAGGGGATGGAAAAAGATATTCCATGCAAATGGAAATCAAAAGAAAGCTGGAGTAGCTATACTCATATCAGATAAAATAGACTTTAAAATAAAGAATGTTACAAGAGACAAGGAAGGACACTACATAATGATCAAGGGATCAATCCAAGAAGAAGATATAACAATTCTAAATATATATGCACCCAACATAGGAGCACCTCATTACATAAGGCAACTGCTAACAGCTATAAAAGAGGAAATTGACAGTAACACAGTAATAGTGGGGGACTTTAACACCTCACTTACACCTATGGCCAGATCATCCAAAATGAAAATAAATAAGGAAATAGAAGCTTTAAATGACACAATAGGCCAGATAGATTTAATTGATATTTATAGGACATTCCATCCAAAAACAGCAGATTACACGTTCTTCTCAAGTGCGCACGGAACATTCTCCAGGATAGATCACATCTTGGGTCACAAATCAAGCCTCAGTAAATTTAAGAAAATTGAAATCATATCAAGCATCTTGTCTGACCACAACGCTATGAGATTAGAAATGAATTACAGGGGAAAAAACGTAAAAAACACAAACGCATGGAGGCTAAACAATACGTTACTAAATAACCAAGAGATCACTGAAGAAATCAAAGAGGAAATCAAAAAATACCTAGAGACAAATGACAATGAAAACACGAAAACCCAAAACCTATGGGATGCAGCAAAAGCAGTTCTAAGAGGGAAGTTTATAGCTATACAAGCCTACCTAAAGAAACAAGAAAAATCTCAAGTAAACAATCTAACCTTACACCTAAAGAAACTAGAGAAAGAAGAACAAACAAAACCCAAAGTTAGCAGAAGGAAAGAAATCATAAAGATCAGAGCAGAAATAAATGAAATAGAAACAAAGAAAACAATAGCAAAGATCAATAAAACTAAAAGCTGGGTCTTTGAGAAGATAAACAAAATTGATAAGCCATTAGCCAGACTCATCAAGAAAAAGAGGGAGAGGACTCAAATCAATAAAATCAGAAATGAAAAAGGAGAAGTTACAACAGACACCGCAGAAATACAAAGCATCCTAAGAGACTACTACAAGCAACTTTATGCCAATAAAATGGACAACCTGGAAGAAATGGACAAATTCTTAGAAAGGTATAACCTTCCAAGACTGAACCAGGAAGAAACAGAAAATATGAACAGACCAATCACAAGTAATGAAATTGAAACTGTGATTAAAAATCTTCCAACAAACAAAAGTCCAGGACCAGATGGCTTCACAGGTGAATTCTATCAAACATTTAGAGAAGAGCTAACACCTATCCTTCTCAAACTCTTCCAAAAAATTGCAGAGGAAGGAACACTCCCAAACTCATTCTATGAGGCCACCATCACCCTGATACCAAAACCAGACAAAGATACTACAAAAAAAGAAAATTACAGACCAATATCACTGATGAATATAGATGCAAAAATCCTCAACAAAATACTAGCAAACAGAATCCAACAACACATTAAAAGGATCATACACCACGATCAAGTGGGATTTATCCCAGGGATGCAAGGATTCTTCAATATACGCAAATCAATCAATGTGATACACCATATTAACAAATTGAAGAATAAAAACCATATGATCATCTCAATAGATGCAGAAAAAGCTTTTGACAAAATTCAACACCCATTTATGATAAAAACTCTCCAGAAAGTGGGCATAGAGGGAACCTACCTCAACATAATAAAGGCCATATATGACAAACCCACAGCAAACATCATTCTCAACGGTGAAAAACTGAAAGCATTTCCTCTAAGATCAGAAACGAGACAAGGATGTCCACTCTCACCACTATTATTCAACATAGTTCTGGAAGTCCTAGCCACGGCAATCAGAGAAGAAAAAGAAATAAAAGGAATCCAAATTGGAAAAGAAGAAGTAAAACTGTCACTGTTTGCAGATGACATGATACTATACATAGAGAATCCTAAAACTGCCACCAGAAAACTGCTAGAGCTAATTAATGAATATGGTAAAGTGGCAGGATACAAAATTAATGCACAGAAATCTCTTGCATTCCTATACACTAATGATGAAAAATCTGAAAGAGAAATTATGGAAACACTCCCATTTACCATTGCAACAAAAAGAATAAAATACCTAGGAATAAACCTACCTAGGGAGACAAAAGACCTGTATGCAGAAAACTATAAGACACTGATGAAAGAAATTAAAGATGATACCAACAGATGGAGAGATATACCATGTTCTTGGATTGGAAGAATCAACATTGTGAAAATGACTATACTACCCAAAGCAATCTACAGATTCAATGCAATCCCTATCAAATTACCAATGGCATTTTTTACGGAGCTAGAACAATCATCTTAAAATTTGTATGGAGACACAAAAGACCCCCAATAGCCAAAGCAGTCTTGAAGGAAAAAAACGGAGCTGGAGGAATCAGACTCCCTGACTTCAGACTATACTACAAAGCTACAGTAATCAAGACAATATGGTACTGGCACAAAAACAGAAACATAGATCAATGGAACAAGATAGAAAGCCCAGAGATAAACCCATACACCTATGGTCAACTAATCTATGACAAAGGAGGCAAAGATATACAATGGAGAAAAGACAGTCTCTTCAATAAGTGGTGCTGGGAAAACTGGACAGCTACATGTAAAAGAATGAAATTAGAATACTCCCTAACACCATACACAAAAATAAACTCAAAATGGATTAGAGACCTAAATGTAAGACTGGACACTATAAAACTCTTAGAGGAAAACATAGGAAGAACACTCTTTGACATAAATCACAGCAAGATCTTTTTTGATCCACCTCCTAGAGTAATGGAAATAAAAACAAAAATAAACAAATGGGACCTAATGAAACTTCAAAGCTTTTGCACAGCAAAGGAAACCATAAACAAGACGAAAAGACAACCCTCAGAATGGGAGAAAATATTTGCAAACGAATCAACGGACAAAGGATTAATCTCCAAAATATATAAACAGCTCATTCAGCTCAATATTAAAGAAACAAACACCCCAATCCAAAAATGGGCAGAAGACCTAAATAGACATTTCTCCAAAGAAGACATACAGACGGCCACGAAGCACATGAAAAGATGCTCAACATCACTAATTATTAGAGAAATGCAAATCAAAACTACAATGAGGTATCACCTCACACCAGTTAGAATGGGCATCATCAGAAAATCTCTAAACAACAAATGCTGGAGAGGGTGTGGAGAAAAGGGAACCCTCTTGCACTGTTGGTGGGAATGTAAATTGATACAGCCACTATGGAAAACACTATGGAGGTTCCTTAAAAAACTAAAAATAGAATTACCATATGACCCAGCAATCCCACTACTGGGCATATACCCAGAGAAAACTGTAATTCAAAAAGACACATGCACCCGAATGTTCATTGCAGCACTATTTACAATAGCCAGGTCATGGAAGCAACCTAAATGCCCATCAACAGACGAATGGATAAAGAAGATGTGGTACATATATATAATGGAATATTACTCAGCCATAAAAAGGAACGAAATTGAGTCATTTGTTGAGACGTGGATGGATCTAGAGAATGTCATACAGAGTGAAGTAAGTCAGAAAGAGAAAAACAAATATTGTATATTAACGCATGTATGTGGAACCTAGAAAAATGGTACAGATGAGCCGGTTTGCAGGGCAGAAGTTGAGACACAGATGTAGAGAACAGACATATGGACACCAAGGGGGGAAAGCAGCAGTGGGGGGGTGGGGGTGGTGGTGGGATGAATTGGGCGATTGGGATTGACATGTATACACTGATGTGTATAAAATTGATGACTAATAAGAACCTGCAGTATAAACAAACAAACAAAACAACTAATACTAAACTTTCATTGGGTTATTTGTATGGAAATATGTTAATATAAATGTTTCAGACATTACATGAAATTTCTAAAAATCTTATATGTTCTGTCTGGTATAATGTTATAAGTCATAATCCTAGTTATTACTTTAAAATGTATATCTCAGAAATAACTAATTTTCTTGTCAACTGCATTATTATGAACTTTCATCAAATCTTTAACCGTGGTCATTTTTAAGTCTTTTGTCATTTACAGACAGTTCTGGGTGTACTCTGATGCTTTTGTAAATATGTTCCTATAAAAGGGTTTCATCTTCAGGAAATTCATGGAAAAGACTCTGACAAGTACAGTTTTCTGGTACCTGACTGTACTGATGAACTGAATGAATAAGAATTTTCAGAACTCTAATGAAAAACTGATGAGCTCATAAAAGTGCTAACAAAAGATCAAGATGAAAAAAAAAAAATTAATTACATGGGACTGAGTGAACTGATGAGGATGAGTATAATTTTTGTGACTTTCTGTTTGAATTTAAAAAAAGAAAAAATCCCACAAGGACTCAGAGGCAAAGAATATACAAATCAATTTTCACTGCAAAGTAAAGGAGCTGTTACAGTGGAGGATTACTGGACTGAGTGTCAATATTATGACATAGTATGAGTGTGTTTCATGTTTGGTAATTGCAATCATTGTTGCTTTTGTTGTGGTCATCCATGTACAATGCTTGGTGTCAGTCTATTTATCTCTTGTAAAAATAAAATACAGTGTGTGTGAAAAAAAAATAAAGATTTATTGATTGATTGATTGATTGATTGATTGCTATGTTGGGTCTTCGTTTCCGTGCTAGGGCTTTCTCTAGTTGCGGCAAGCGGGAGCCACTCTTCATCGCGGTGCGCGGGCCTCTCACTATCGTGGCCTCTCCTGTTGCGGAGCACAGGCTCCAAACGCGCAGGCTCAGTAATTGTGGCTCATGGGCCCAGCCGCTCCGCGGCATGTGGGATCCTTCCAGACCAGGGCTCGAACCCGTGTCCCTGCATTGGCAGGCAGACTCTCAACCACTGCGCCACCAGGGAAGCCCCGAAGCATACCTCTTTAAGTAACAATTAAAAAGTAAAATGAACAAACTTGTGCTGAAAACCATTCTAAAACACATTATTCACTCCCCTGCCTTCTTAATCAAAGGACGCTGAATATAATTTAACCTTTTTTATAATGACATGGGTTTCATTATTATGAATAGTAATTATTCTATGGTGCTATGACACAGTGAGACTCTTAGGGAGTCTTACCTACACATGAAGTGGCCTAGCTGCCTTTTTTTTTTCCATTTTGAGTCAGCTGTTTATAAATTTTCTTGGACCTTTCTCATTGGCATGATGTATACATTAGTTGGCTTTTATTTACTACTCTCATTTTAGTCAGCCTACCTGCTTCCATCAACTCCTAACCAATAAAGCAAGACATTCCCAGTGTGCCAAAGCTCTGGGAAATTACCTTGTGCTGGGGTATTAGACCAGTGCTTATTGAACTTTAATGTGCTACAGTTCACTCCGGGGTCTTCTTAAAATGCAGATTCTGATTCAGTAGTTCTGGAAAAGAAACTAAAATTCTGCATTTCTAACCAGCTCCCAGGTAATACCCATGCTGCCAATCCTTGAAACACATTTTGAGTAGCAAGATATTAGATAATCATGTTATTTAAGAATTATGTCTAAACTAAAGGTAAACTAGTTCCAAAGGAGGGATTAAAGACTACTCTCCTACAAATAAGTCCTAACAATTTAGAATATGGACATTAAATTTAATATCTCCAAAATGACTTTCCTTATCAATATGCCCATCCCCTGACCTGACCATACAAACCGTATCTCTCTTCTTTACACTAGCATAGAACTTAATTTCTGCCTCTCTGTGGAACATATGTCTTTACAAATTGTTGTTATTTAGACATGTCAGGTACTAAACTGGAAGAAGAACCAAGTCTTATCTGTGTATTCCTTAACACTATGCTTTGCTCAAAAAATGATTTTTGAATAAATGTAAAGATTGGAGAATTAAAAACTATAAGGTAGTTTCTATATAATATCAGATTCTTTATTGTGTGATACATAATGAGGAAATGAATCAGGAAGTAATACTTCCTATACTAGATAAGGACTCAGATAATTGATCAGGAAGTGAAGCAATACTATAATCAAATATATCCATGTCAAGTTCTAATAAACTGCTAAGAAAGTAAAGTTTGTTCTCAGAGTTCCTGCCTCCGTGTGCTATACATAGTCCTTCCTAGTTTCCCTACCCACACACACATACCTAATAGAACACACATGCACACACACACAGGCACAAATTTGAACATATACCATCTACACATTCTTTAACTTCCAAAACCTCCTCTGGAGAAAGAGTCTGAGATTAATTTATACTAAAATGTAAATGACTGACTATGGCTTAAAGAGCTATTTCTTACCTCCACCCTAAGGGGAGTTTGAATTTTTAACAGAAATCCAACTCTATATGTAATGGAATGAAGCCATTAAAGAAGACTTTTTGGCTTTTAATGACAAAGCAAGCGACAGATTTAAATAGAGGCCCTCTGAGTACCTCTACATCATGTTATGCTAGCAGTGAACATCTCCTGAATAATTGCTAACAGCTTTCCTGTACCTGGGCTGTAAGGTTTCTCCATAGTGATAAGCTGCTTCTAGCCTGATATGAGGAACAAATGTGCACAGAAAATCCCCACTAAAAGTACAAGCTACAGAACTGGTCAGGGCTAAAGCAGGACAAACACAAAAATCAATTTGATAGCTCATTTGAATCTATCCTGTGCTTCTTTCCAAGGGCAGACAGGATTTATAATCTAGTTGGGAAAGAATAAAACAAAGTCTCAATTTCCATTAAACATCTGTGTAATGAAAAGAAATGGAAATTGTCTAACTAGAGATGATTCAAATATCTAAGTAATAGTATCAATGAAAGCAAACATCATGCTAGCTTTTGATGCAATACCATTTTACTAATTTAATCTAGCACAACAATCTGCTACGTACTCCACAGCTGTAATTAAATCAGTGTTTACCTCTGTGGAATTCTGAATGGAATCAATGACAGGTGTTCAGGAGGAAAGGTAAAGGATAAAATAAGGCAGTCACCATAATTTAGAGAGATTTCTATGAAGCCACTCTGTACCACACATTCCTAAATAACAGAGAATAAGAAGAAAATAGCTCTAGATGATATTCTACAGAGTCTAGATGCATTTCTCCCAATCACAGGATATCAATGTGATGAAAGGCACACTTAGGGGGGAAGGATCTGCCTTTCCTGACCCTACAGACTGTTCACTGTAAAAATGACTGGAAATCAGCTCAGAAGTCTGAGCACAACATTGGCGAGGAAGACACTCTGGAGTTACAGAGGAGCTCTGGTGGAATGTGCGACAGACAGCCACAGAGTGAAGTTCCCACATTTGCTTTCTTGGTCAACCAGGAGTTGTTCAATAGTGAAAGTCAGACAACAGAAGCTCGATTTCAGATAAGATAAAAGAAAGATATAAAATTTTTATTTTCTTCCCACAACAAAACAAATCCAACAAGTCAGCACATTTTGCTGACAAAGAAAGAAGATGTACAAGCTTGGCAGTGCCTTATAAATCGCAGACCACAGTTATTGTAAGCCGGGCTTCCGGCTCGAAGGGAACTGGTTTTGAGCCCCAGTCCAAGAAATCATGGCTATTTAACATCTCTAATTTCAGTGTCCTCATCACAAAATGTGGATCATAATATCTACCTCCCAGAGAGGTTATAGGATAAATGAAATAATATTTATGGATTGTTTAGCAAAATGACCACTCAATAAATAGTATGTATTACTACTTCCATGGAAAGCAATCATATTCAAGTTTAAATTTTATGGTCTCTTTCAGCTTGTCAAAATTAAAGGGGATGAATAGGATGCATATTAAAACTGTGCAATCACCGGAGGCTGAAATGAATTAAAATATGTAAAGCACTTAGAGGGTGCTATAAAAGAGTTAGCTATCATCACAGAGCGATGTATAATGTGTTAAGATGGGGTGGGGGACCTTCAAGATGGCGGAGGAATAAGACGTGGACATCACCTTCCTGCCCACAAATACATCAGAAATACATCTACATGTGGAACAACTCCTATAGAACACCTACTGAACACTGGCAGAAGACCTCAGACTTCCCAAAAGGCAAGAAACTCCCCACGTACCTGGGTAGGGCAAAAGAAGAAAGGAAAAACAGAGACAAAAGTATAGGGACGGGACCTGCACCAGTGGGAGGGAGCTGTGAAGGAGGAAAGGTTTCCACACGCTAGGAAGCCCCGTCACTGGCAGAGATGGGGGGTGGGCAGGAGGAGGGGGAAGCTTCGGAGCCACGGAGGAGAGCGCAGCAACAGGTGTGCAGAGGGCAAAGCGGAGAGATTCCCGCACAGAGGAGCGGTGCCGACCAGCACCCACCAGCCCGAGAGGCTTGTCTGCTCACCTGCCGAGGTGGGCGCGGGCTGGGAGCTGAGGCTCGGGCCGTTGGATGAGGCCAGATCCCAGGGAGAGGACTGGGGTTGGCTGCGTGAACACAGCCTGAAGGGGGCTAGTGCGCCACAGCTAGCCGGGAGGGAGTCCGGGAAAAAGTCTGGACCTACCTAAGATGCAAGAGACCATTGTTTTGGGGTGCGCGAGGAGAGGGGATTCAGAGCGCCGCCTAAACGAGCTCCAGAGACGGGCGCGAGCCGCGGCTATCAGCTCGGACACCAGAGACGGGCATGAAATGCTAACGCTGCTGCTGCAGCCACCAAGAAGCCTGTGTGCAAGCACAGGTCACTATCCACACCTCCCCTCCCGGGAGCCTTTGCAGCCCGCCACTGCCAGGGTCGCGTTATCAGGGACAACTTCCCCGGGAGAAAACGCGGCACGCCTCAGGCTGTTGCAAAGTCATTCTGGCCTCTGCCATCACAGGCTCACCCCGCATTCCAATTATAACTACTGTACCCCTCCCTCCCTCTGGCATGAGTGAGCCAGAGCCCCTTAATCAGTGCTGCTTTAAACCCATCTTGTCTCCGCGGAACAGAAGCCTGAGGGTAACCTACACACAGAGGTGGGGGCAACACCAAAGCTGAACCCCAGGAGCTGTGCGAACATAGAAGAGAAAGGAAAATATCTCCCAGCAGCCTTAGGAGCAGAGGATTAAATTCCCACAATCAACTTGAGATACCCAGCATCTGTGGAATACCTGAAAAGACAACGAATCAACCAAAATTGAGGGGGTGGAATTTCGGAGCAACTGTAGACTTGGGGTTTACTGTCTGCGACTGACTTGTTTCTGATTTTTATGTTTATCTTAGAATAGTTTTTAGCGCTTGTAATCATTGGTGGATTTCTTTACTGGTTTGGTTGCTCTCTTTTTTTTTTATTACTTTTTAATTTTAATAATTTTTTAAATTTTAATAATTTTTTTAATTTTTAAATTTTAATTATTTTATTTTATTTTTTTTCTTTCTTTATGTCTCCCTTTTCTTCTGAGCCGTGTGGCTGACAGGGTCTTGGTGCTCTGGCCGGGTATCAGGCCTGAGCTGCTGAGCGGGGAGAGCCGAGTTCAGGACACTGGACCACCAGAGACCTCCCGGCCCCACATAATATAATCGGCGAGAGCTCTCCCAAAGATCTCCATCTCAACGCTAAGACCCAGCTCCACCCAATGGCCAGCAAGCTCCAGTGATGGATGCCCCATTCCAAACAACTAGCAAGACAGGAACAAAACCCCATCCATTAGCAGAGAGGCTGCCTAAAATAATACTAAATTCAAAGACACTCCAAAACACACCACTGGATGCAGCCCTGCCCACAAGAAAGATAAGATCCAGCCCCACCCACCAGAACACAGGCACCAGTCCCCTCCACCAGGAAGCCTACACAACCCACTGAACCAACAATACCCACTGTGGGCAGACACCAAAAACAACAGGAACTATGAACCTGCAGCCTGCGAAAAGGAGACCCCAAACACAGTAAGTTAAGCAAAATGAGAAGACAGAGAAATATGCAGCACATGAAAGAGCAAGGTAAAACCCACCAGAACAAACAAATGAAGAGGAAATAGGCAGTCTACCTGAAAAAGAATTCAGAGTTATGATAGTAAAGATATCCAAAACCTTGGAAATAGAATGGAGAAAATACAAGAAACGTTTAACAAGGACCTAGAAGAACTAAAGAGCAAACAATGATGAACAATGCAATAAATGAAATTTAAAATTCTCTAGAAGGAATCAATAGCAGAATAACTGAGGCAGAAGAATGGAAAAGTGACCTGGAAGATAAAATAGTGGAAATAATTACCACACAGCAGAATAAAGAAAAAAAGAATGAAAAGAATTGAGGACAGTCTCAGAGACTTCTGGGGCAACATTAAACACACCAACATTCGAATTATACGGGTCCCAGAAGAAGAGAAAAAGAAAGGTTCTGAGAAAATATTTGAAGAGATTATAGTGGAAAACTTCCCTAATAAGGGAAAGGAAATAGTTAATCAAGTCCAGGAAGTGCAGAGAGTCCCATACAAGATAAATCCAAGGAGAAACATGCCAAGACACATAGTAATCAAACTATCAAAAATTAAACACGAAGAAAAAATATTAAAAGCAGCAAGGGAAAAACAACAACTAACATACAAGGGAATCCCCACAAGGTTAACAGCTGATCTTTCAGCAGAAACTCTGCAAGCCAGAAGGGAGTGGCAGGACATATTTAAAGTGATGAAAGGGAAAAACCTACATCCAAGATTACTCTACCCAGCAAGGATCTCATTCAGATTCGAAAGAGAAATTAAAACCTTTACAGACAAGCAAAAGCTAAGAGAATTCAGCACCACCAAACCAGCTTTACAACAAATGCTAAAGGAACTTCTCTAGGCAGAAAACACAAGAGAAGGAAAAGACCTACAATAACAAACCCAAAATAATTAAGAAAATGGTAATAGGAACATACATGTCGATAATTACCTTAAATGTAAATAGATTAAATGCTACAACCAAAAGACACAGACTGGCTGAATGGATACAAAAACAAGACCCGTATATATGCTGTCTACAAGAGACCCACTTCAGACCTAGGGACACATACAGACTGAAAGTGAGGGGATGGAAAAAGATATTCCATGCAAATGGAAATCAAAACAATGCGGGAGTAGCAATTCTCATATCAGACAAAATAGACTTTAAAATAAAGACTATTATAATAGGCAAAGAAGTTCACTACATAATGATCAAAGGATCAATCAAAACAATGCGGGAGTAGCAATTCTCATATCAGACAAAATAGACTTTAAAATAAAGACTATTATAATAGGCAAAGAAGTTCACTACATAATGATCAAAGGATCAATCCAAGAAGAAGATATAACAATTGTAAATATTTATGCACCCAACATAGGAGGACCTCAATACATAAGGCAAATGCTAACAGCCATAAAAGGGGAAATCGACAGTAACACCATCATAGTAGGGGACTTTAACACCCCACTTTCATCAATGGATAGATCATCCAAAATGAAAATAAATAAGGAAACACAAGCTTCAAATGACACATTAAACAAGATGGACTTAATTGATATTTATAGGACATTCCATCCAAAAACAGCAGAATACACTTTCTTCTCAAGTGCTCATGAAATATTCTCCAGGACAAATCATATCTTGGGTCAAAAATCAAACCTTGGTAAATTTAAGAAAATTGAACTCATATCAAGTATCTTTTCTGACCACAATGCTATGAGACTAGATATGAATTACAGGAAAAAGACTGTAAAAAACACAAACACATGGAGGCTAAACAATACACTATGATATAACCAAGAGATCACTGAAGAAATCAAAGAGGAAATCAAAAAATACCTAGAAACAAATGACAATGAAAACACGATGACCCAAAACCTTTGGGATGCAGCGAAAGCAGTTCTAAGAGGGAAGTTTATAGCAATACAATTCTACCTCAAGAAACAAGAACATCTCAAATAAACAATCTAACCTTACACCTAAAGCAATTAGAGAAAGAAGAACAAAAACACCCCACAAAGTTAGCAGAAAGAAATCATAAAGATCAGATCAGAAATAAATGAAAAAGAAATGATGGAAACAATAGCAAAGATCAATAAATCTAAAAGCTGGTTCTTTGAGAAGATAAACAAAATTGATAAACCATTAGCCACTCATCAAGAAAAAAAGGGAGAAGACTCAAGTCAACAGAATTAAAAATGAAAAAAGGAAAAGTAACAACTGACACTGCAGAAATACAAAGGATCATGAGAGATTACTACAAGCAACTGTATGCCAATTAAATGGACAACCTGGAAGAAATGGACAAATTCTTAGAAAAGCACAACCTTCAGAGACTGAACCAGGAAGAAATAGAAAATATAACCAGACCTATCACAAGCACTGAAATTGAAACTGTGATTAAAAATCTTCCAACAAACAAAAGCCCAGGACAAGATGGCTTCACAGGCGAAGTCTATCAAATATTTAAAGAAGAGCTAACACTTATCCTTCTCAAACTCTTCCAAAATACAGCAGAGGGAGGAACACTCTGAAACTCATTCTACGAGGCTACCATCACCCTGATACCAAAACCAGACAAAGATGTCACAAAAAAAGAAAACTATAGGCCAATATCACGGATGAATATAGATGCAAAAATCCTCAACAAAATACTAGCAAACAGAATCCAACAACACATTAAAAGCATCATACACCATGATCAAGTGGAGTTTATCCCAGGAATGCAAGGATTCTTCAATATACACAAATCAATCAATGTGATACACCATATCAACAAATTGAAGGAGAAAAACCAAATGATCATCTCAATAGATGCCGAAAAAGCTTTTGACAAAATTCAACACCCATTTACGATAAAAACCCTCCAGAAAGTAGGCATAGAGGGAACTTACCTCAACATAATAAAGGCCATATATGACAAACCCACAGCCAACATCGGTCTCAATGGTGAAAAACGGAAACCATTTCCTCTAAGATCAGGAACAAGACAAGGTTGTCCATTCTCACCACTATTATTCAACATAGTTTTTGAAGTTTTAGCCACACAATCAGAGAAGAAAAATAAATAAAAGGAATCCAAATCGGAAAAGAAGAAGTAAAGGTGTCACTGTTTGCAGATGACATGATACTATACATAGAGAATCCTAAAGATGCTTCCAGAAAACTACTAGAGCTAATCAATGAAGTTGGTAAAGTAGCAGGATACAACATTAATGCACAGAAATCTCTTGCATTCCTATACACTAATGATGAAAAATGTGAAAGAGAAATTAAGGAAACACTCCCATTTACCATTGCAACAAACAGAATAAAATACCTAGGAATAAAACTACCTAAGGAGACAAAAGACCTGTATGCAGAAAACTATAAGGCAGTGATGAAAGAAATTAAAGACGATACAAACAGATGGACAGATATACCATATTCTTGCATTGGAGGAATCAACATTGTGAAAATGACTATACTACCCAAAGCAATCTACAGATTCAATGCAATCCCTATCAAACTACCAATGGCATTTTTCACAGAACTAGAACAAAAAATTTCACAATTTGCATGGAAACACAAAAGACCCCGAATAGCCAAAGCAATCTTGAGAAAGAAAAACAGAGTTGGAGGAATCAGGCTCCCTGACTTCAGACTATACTACAAAGCTACAGTAATCAAGACAGTATGGTACTGGCACAAAAACAGAAATATAGATCAATGGAACAGGATAGAAAGCCCAGAGACAAACCCATGCACATATGGTCACCTTATCTTTGATAAAGGAGGCAAGTGTATACAATGGAGAAAGACAGCCTCTTCAATAAGTGGTGCTGCAAGAAATGCACAGCTACATGTAAAAGAATGAAATTAGAACACTCCCTAACACCATACACAAAAATAAACTCAAAATGGATTAGAGACCTAAATGTAAGGCCAGACACTATAAAACTCCTAGAGGAGAACATAGGCAGTACACTCTATGCCATAAATCACAGCAAGATCCTTTTTGACCCACCTCCTAGAGAAATGGAAATAAAAACAAAAATAAACAAATGGGACCTAATGAAACTTCAAAGCTTTTGCACAGCAAAGGAAACCATAAGCAAGATGAAAAGACAACCCTCAGAGTGGGAGAAAATATTTGCAAACGAAGCAACTGACAAAGGCTTAATCTCCAAAATTTACAAGCAGCTCACGCAGCTCAATATTAAAAAAAAAAAAAAACCCAATCCAAAAATGGGCAGAAGACCTAAATAGACATTTCTCCAAAGAAGATAAACAGATTGCCAACAAACACATGAAAGGATGCTCAACATCACTAATAGTTAGAGAAATGCAAATGAAAACTACAATGAGGTATCACCTCACACTGGTCAGAATGGCCGTCATAAAAATATCTACAAACAATAAATGCTGGAGACGGTGTGGAGAAAAAGGAACCCTCTTGCACTGCTGGTGGGAATGTAAATTGATACAGCCACTATGGAGAACAGTATGGAGGGTCTTTAAAAAACTAAAAATAGAACTACCATATGACCCAGCAATCCCACTACTGGGCATATACCCTGAGAAGACCATAATTCAAAAAGAGTCATGTACCACAATGTTCATTGCAGCACTATTTACAATAGCCAGGACATGGAAGCCACCTAAGTGTCCATCGACAGATGAATGGATAAAGAAGATGTGGCACATCTATACAATGGAACATTACTCAGCCATAAAAAGAAATGAAATTGAGTTATTTGCGGTGAGGTGGATGGACCTAGAGTCTGTCATACAGAGTGAAGTAAATCAGAAAGAGAAAAACAAATACCATATGCTAACACATATACATGGAAGCTAAAAAAAAAAAAAAAAAGGTTCTGAAGCACTTAGGGGCAGGACAGGAATAAAGACGCAGACATAGAGAATGGACTTGAGGACATGGGGAGGGGGAAGGGTAAGCTGGGACGAAATGAGAGTGTGGCATGGACATATATACACTACCAAATGTAAAATAGATAGCTAGTGGGAAGCAGCCACATAGCACGGAGAGATCAGCTCGGTGCTTTGTGACCAGCTAGAGGGGTGGGATAGGGAGGGTGGGAGGGAGACGCAAGATGGAGGGGATATGGGGATATATGTATACATATAGCTGATTCACTTTGTTATACAGCAGAAACTAACACACCATTGTAAAGCAATTATACTCCAATAAAAATGTTAGAAAAAATTATAAAATGGAGAAAAAAATAAAAATGCTATTTTAGGAAAAAAAAAAAAAAAGATGGGCTCTGCAGCCAGATTATCTGCATTCACGTTCCTGTTTTACCTCTGACCAATTGTGTGCTTTGGACAAGTCACTTGAACTCTGCCTCAGTTTCCTCATCTATAAAATAAAGACAATAATAGTAATATTCACTCATTTGATAGTCTTGAAAATTAAATAAGCTACTAGATGAAAATAAGAAATTGGCACAAACTAAGTTCTATTTAAGTACTAACATATAATTTTTTTTTCCTTTTTAGTACACACATACTGTTGCAGACAGACCTTAGAGAGATCTCTGACAATTTCTGCCTCCTGGTATCCAAGGCTTTTGGTAATCCCCTCCCCTTGAATGTAGGCAGGTCCTATGACTGGTTTCTAGCTAATATAAAACAGCAAATGTGTCACACCCCAGATTAGGTTATAAAGACTGAGTCTTAGAGGACTGGCCTTGAAGAAGCAAGCTCCTATGATGTGAACTGCTTATGCAAGGGTCACATGGCAGGGAACTGCAGGTGGCCTCTAGGAGCTGAGAGCCTCAGTCTTACAACCACACAGAATCAAGTTCTCACAACTGTTTAAGCTGGGAAGATGCTGCTAAGATTCTAGAAAGGAATACAGGCAAGCCAAACACTGTGACTGCAATCTTCTGATAGCCTGAGCAGAGAACCCAGTTAGCCATGCCTTGACTCCTGACCCACAGAAACCATGAGATAATAAATGCGTATTGTTTAAGCCTGTTAAGTTTTTTGCATTTGCTACGCATTAATAGAAAACCAATACATATACCTCCATGTAAAATTCAGAGAAAAGAACAGTAAGATGTGGAAAAGTTTAAATTTTTTCAGTGCCCTGGTATATTTTTCTGATACTTGACTGTACTAAGCATTGTGAGTCCAGTGTTAGTTCCAGGCTGGACAGATTTGGCCTGGTCAAAGACATTGCTAAGTCTGTCTTTGTTAATTACACTGAGAACGATCTAACTCTGGTCTACACGTGTCCTCCTGGCCTGACTTTAGCTTTTGGCCTTTGTGAATGGCAAGAGTATTAGGATGTCAGTGATGTTCGTTTTTCTAGCTTCAGTTCCCAGTTCAGAATTTTTAGCAAAAAAGTATGAACTCAACAGCCTTTTTGAGAGTGGGAATGGGAGACCGAAACATTTGTTGTGTGATGTAAAAGTTTAGTAGGTTTTGCTGACAAAGCTTACCCTGAATAGTACTGGTTTTCTGAGGAGTTTCCATCCTCCTTCCCTCGTCTGTTTGCTCCACTTTGCCATTCCAGGGAAACAGACTGGGAGTCAAGGTATTTGTGTACTGGTTTGGGTTTGGCTTATTTCTGGTTGTAGGACTAAAGATGACACAGATGAGTTAGCTTAACTCTGTGCTCTACTGATCTCAAAGGGTTGGGGTCAGGGAAGAGATGAATAATAAATGAAAATGAAGTTCTGGGGAAAAGTTACAAAGGCAGAACAAATACAAGGCAGTGATATTACAGAAAGTCTGGAAAGCTCAAAGGAATCTAGGCAAACATTTAAAAAGCCTCAAGTTCTTTATCATATCAGAAGCTATCTCATATTGCCCATTCCAAAAGATGAGCTTGCTTATGATTTAGAGTTTAGACTGAGGGATTCACGGAATTTGAGAACTGGAAAACAAGTTAGTTTTTCTCTTAGTCAACTCCTGTATAAGAGTAGTGGTTTTCTAAATTGTTGAGTAGGGTTCTGAGGCTCAGTGGAACAGAGTATTCCAATTAATTATCCATCACTGTCTGCTATGGGCACAGGAGGGGACAGTGGCAGAGGTGGCATGCAGGCTACACATCTTCTGACCCTAATTTTAGTGCGACTGTTTTAATGTATGCCTGAGAGCACAGATGCATGGGGGAAAGATATAGCTTGTTAAGATCATGCAGCTAGTTTGCTTTCAACTTTGGAACAACATCACAAAAGGCAATTTGTACATTTCCTTACTCCTGTTAAGCATCTATATTCATAATGCCAACCATGAATTTTTGCTACTTCAGAAAGCCATTTTATTTCTTAAATTTGTGATGTCTCTATTACATTTTGCCAGTGTGAGGAAATGAGTGTCTAATCTTGTCAATGTAATATTTATTCTCAATCCCTGTAATATCCATTCATCCTTATTTGAAAGTTGATAAAATCTGTTGGCAACCTCCTTGAAGCTGCAAAGCAGTTATCCAAAACAATAATTTGCAAAATGTTCAATATAAATGGGCACATAGGCCATCCTTGAACACTGATGTGCCTTTTTGATTCACAAGTTTAACTCAATTTTCCTAAAGTCTATTGTAAACTTTAAAATTGTTTATTACTTTTTTACAACCTTGTTTTAAAATTTACAAACCATAACATAGTGATCTTTCAGGATTACATCTGAAACAGATAATATTTCCAATAATCCCCGCGGGGCTATGGGTCAGAAATAATGAGCTATTCCACAAGGTACTTCTAGACATAACAAAGAGTATATACACTTTTGTGTTATTTCAGATAGAATATCAAGGATGGAACATTTTGGTTCCACTTGGCTTAACACATGGCCCCTCTCATTTAGAAATATTTCTTGACGAAATCTAGTTGGAGAGCTAGAAATGTACAGTTTAAACAAAATGCAATAAGGATTGATTTGCGCTATGAGAAGAAATCTAGAGGGCCAGGAAAAGGCATGCTGAATTTGATGAAGGAAGGGCAAGTAGATTATCGCTGGAGTACAAAGTTTACACTGGTGGGATGGTGGAGATAAAAGAAGATGAAGAGATAGGCAGGGGTTAGATCAGAGAGAACCTTGTAGTTCATTTTAAGGAACTCAGGCACCTTAAACCTTTGAAGCAGGGCAGTGACAGGGTCAGATAGGCATTTTATATAAACCCTTGAACCTGAGGAAAGACTTGTGTTTCATGACTCTTTCAGTTATAATGAAATATTTATTGTACTCCATAATAAGCTTTTGTCATTCTGCAATCCATTTCTTGGTCTTTCAAAACTCACAAGGACATATATTTTAAAAAATGTGTTACTCTCTGGTGTCAATTTGTATGAGACTTTTTCTTTGGGAGGCAGATTATTTTTGTGTTTGGTGGTTGCTGTAGTTTTCTTGAGTCTTTTCAGTATTCCCAATTTAGGCTACTTGGCATATCAAAATTTTATGGCTCACAAAAATGGGGTTTCAGTATTCAATCTTGAATTGCTTATTTATATTCTACCTCTGAAAATTCAGTTTTTCAAAGTCATCTCTTCTTTACTCTCCCTTCCCCGCTTCCTTTGCCTCTCAAATCAACAACTTGAAGATAGGTGAATTAACACACACTAGTTTGTAATAATAATGTAGGTAATTCGACACTCTGAATTATAGTCTGGGCAGAGAATATTAGGTGCAGTCTGTCTCCCAAACACCATCACAGATTATTCATATTCATTTCTTACTATATGCATCTAAAGTGCAAATTAAAATAATTTAGAATTCTGCAGGAAAGACAGAGGGAGGTAAAAGCTTATTGCCCATCTCATTGCTAAAGCGCTGGAAACATTTTCAGCATTCCATAGATCCACAGCTTGAAAAGCTGATTGTTTAAACATGGCATCATGACGGCACCACAGTTTAGAAAACAGTGGGGCAGCCTGTCGCCCTACAGGCAGTAATAATCCACAGTAACCAAAGGAATAATAAATGCTTCATAAAACTATCTTTTTTCTTAGTTCATTATTGAATATTGTAAATTTATTTAGCATTCCTGCTGCAAAGAATATAATAAAGGAATTACCAATCAATAGATCATGTTCTTATCAAGTGCCAGACAAAATAATCCTCATAATGTAACTACCCACTGTGAAAAGATAGTAGGAAACTGGCCGGAAGGAACCATAATGTTAATACAACCAAATGCTATGCAGAACAAAAATATGATATACTGTGGGGAGCAGAAAAGACGATTATCTTTAAAGAAGAGACAGAATTTTATACAAGTGTTAGATTTTGATTCCTAATACTTGAGAGGATGCAAACGTGCTTCACCTCTGAAATGGCTCTAAATTTTTCCCCCTTTTTTACCAGCCCACTGCTTTTCTTCAGGCCATTAACAGCATTGTCTACCTGGACAACTGTGAGAATCTACTCACTGGTATCCAGTGGCTTCAGATTTCATACTACTGAATCGACCAGCCACTCTTCACCAGTATTATCTTTCAAAAACGCAAAGCAAACAATTTCACGTTACTGCTAAAAACAAAACAAACAACAACAACAAAACCACACTCTTCCAGAGCATCCCATTACCCAGAGAATTATAGTCTAACCTCTTTCGTGGCGTACTCAATATTCTCTAAACATCTGCTCTAAATTACTCCCATCCTCGTCTTCTACTATTCCCTGCATTCTAATTACTCTGTGTCTGCACCAAATTCTCTAAAACACTGTGCATGTTCACCACTATAGACCTTTGCTCATGCTGAAGCCCCTGCTTAGAATGCTTTTCCTCTAATTCGTCACCTGAGAAAAACTTACTGCCAAGGCTATTATTTTCATCACAGTTTGACTTGTTCATTTTATTGGAATCTATTTTGCACTGCAGAGAACTTCTTGAAAGTATTAGTTAACCACTAGCCTTGTGCTATTGAAATAACACAATAAATACACGTTGAGTAAAGCTGAAATCATACCTTAGTTGTCTTTTTTCGTCATCGATGACTAACATTGTTCTTATACTTAACGGATCTTCAATAAGAACTTAAGCCTGTGGAACTTCCTCTGTCTGCACCCTTTCTCTCTGACAGCCACCCTCTTTATTCTTAACCCTCACTTTCAACCAGTGGACAAGTCCTGCTGATTCAGCAATGGCCCCCTTGCCTACACCCCATTCCCACTGCCACTACCCGAGTTCTGATTCTCATTACCTCTTTCTTGAATTACTGCAACTGTCTCTTCAGTGGTTGTTTGGCTTCGAGTCCCTCCCTTAGATCATTTTACAACCAGCTGGCAGAGTTGTTTTCCTGAAGCGCAGCTGTAATAATTCCATTCCCTGTCTTGAAAAAAAATCAATGGCTCTCTAATGCCTGCAGAACAAGTCTAAACCCCTTAGCAGGTTCTCTATCATCAGCCCACCATGTGCTTTCCCAGATTTTGTTATACATCCCCCTGTACACACTCCACGCACCACCCTAACCCTATTCTTTGCCATTCCTTGAACCTTTGTATGAATTCTCTCCCTTGATCTCCTAGTTGTTCTTTCCCTCATCTCAACTTGTTGATGTGCCCACGTTTCAAGGAATGGATAAAATGCCCTGTTCCATAATTAGGTACTTCAAGTACCTAATCTCAGACTTTTTTTGCTCATAGAGCATATTCGTTTCATCACTAAAAATGTACAAATGTAATCTAGTAATCTCATTTCACTGTTATTTTACATAAAACTCTACTTTTTTTTAATTTTTAAATTTTATTTATCTATTTTTTTATACAGCAGGTTCTTATTAGTCATCAATTTTATACACATCAGTGTATACATGTCAATCCCAATCGCCCAATTCATCACACCACCACCCTCACCCCTCCGCCGCTTTCCCCCTTTGGGGTCCATACGTTTGTTCTCTACATCTGTGTCTCAATTTCTGCCCTGCAAACCGGTTCATCTCTACCATTTTTCTAGGTTCCACATATGTGTGTTAATATACGATATTTGTTTTTCTCTTTCTGACTTACCTCACTCTGTATGACAGTCTCTAGATCCATCCACATCTCAACAAATGACCCAATTTCGTTCCTTTTTATGTCTGAGTAATATTCCATTGTATATAGGTACAACATCTTCTTTATCCATTCATCTGTCAATGGGCATTTAGGTTGCTTCCATGACCTGGCTATTGTAAATAGTGCTGCAATGAACATTGGGGTGCATGTGTCTTTCTGAATTACGGTTTTCTCTGGGTATATGCCCAGTAATGGGATTGCTGGATCATATGGTAATTTTATTTTTAGTTTTTTAAGGACCCTCCATACTGTTCTCCATAGTGGCTGTATCAATTTACATTCCCACCAACAGTGCAAGAGGGTTCCCTTTTCTCCACACCCTCTCCAGCATTTGTTGTTTGTAGATTTTCTGATGACGCCTATTCTAACTGGTGTGAGGTGGTACCTCATTGTAGTTTTGATTTGCATTTCTCTAATAATTAGTGATGTTGAGCAGCTTTTCATGTGCTTCTTGGCCATCTGTATGTCTTCTTTGGAGAAATGTCTATTTAGGTCTTCTGCCCATTTTTGGATTGGGTTTTTTTGTTTTTTTTTTGTTTTTGAATACTGAGCTGCATGAGCTGTTTAAATATTTTGGAGATTAATCCTTTGTCCGTTGATTCGTTTGCAAGTATTTTCTCCCATTCTGAGGGTTGTCTTTTCGTCTTGTTTATGGTTTCCTTTGCTGTGCAAAAGCTTTGAAGTTTCATTAGGTCCCATTTGTTTACTTTTGCTTTTATTTCCATTACTCTAGGAGGTGGATCAAAAAAGATTTTGCTGTGATTTATGTCAAAGAGTGTTCTTCCTATGTTTTCCTCTAAGAGTTTTATAGTGTCTGGTCTTATATTTAGGTCTCTAATCCATTTTGAGTTTATTTTTGTGTATGGTGTTAGGGAGTGTTCTAATTTCATTCTTTTACATGTAGCTGTCCAGTTTTCCCAGCACCACTTATTGAAGAGACTGTCTTTTCTCCATTGTATATCCTTTCCTCCTTTGTCATAGATTAGTTGACCACAGGTGCGTGGGTTTATCTCTGGGCTTTCTATCTTGTTCCATTGATCTATGTTTCTGTTTTTGTGCCAGTACCATATTGTCTTGATTACTGTAGCTTTGTAGTATAGTCTGAAGTCAGGGAGCCTGATTCCTCCAGCTCCGTTTTTTTCCCTCAAGACTGCTTTGGCTAATGGGGGTCTTTTGTGTCTCCATACAAATTTTAAGATTTTTTGTTCTAGTTCCGTACAAAATGCCATTGGTAATTTGATAGGGATTGCATTGAATCTGTAGATTGCTTTGGGTAGTATAGTCATTTTCACAATACTGATTCTTCCAATCCAAGAACATGGTATATCTCTCCATCCGTTGGTATCAGCTTTAATTTCTTTCATCAGTGTCTTATAGTTTTCTGCATACAGGTCTTTTGTCTCCCTAGGTAGGTTTATTCCTAGGTATTTTATTCTTTTTGTTGCAGTGGTAAATGGGAGTGTTTCCTTAATTTCTCTTTCAGATATTTCAACATTAGTGTATAGGAGTGCAAGAGATTTTTGTGCATTAATTTTGTATCCTGCAACTTCACCAAATTCATTGATTAGCTCTAGTAGTTTTCTGGTGGCATCTTTAGGATTCTCTATGTATAGTATCATGTCATCTGCAAAGAGTGACAGTTTCACTTCTTCTTTTCCAATTTGTATTCCTTTTATTTCTTTTTCTTCTCTGATTGCTGTGGCTAGGACTTCTAAAACTATGTTGAATAATAGTGGCGAGAGTGGATATCCTTGTCTTGTTCCTGATCTTAGAGGAAACGCTTTCAGTCTTTCACCATTGAGAATGATGTTTGCTGTGGGTCTGTTGTACATGGCCTTTATTATGTTGAGGTAGGTTCCCTCTATGCCCACTTTCTGGAGAGTTTTTATCATAAATGGGTATATGGAGCTGGAAGAATCAGGCTCCCTGACTTCAGACTATACTACAAAGCTACAGTAATCAAGACAATATGGTACTGGCACAAAAACAGAAATATAGATCAATGGAACAGGATAGAAAGCCCAGAGATAAACCCATGCACCTATGGTCACCTAATCTATAACAGAGGAGGCAAGAATATACAATGGAAAAAAGACAGTCTTTTCAATAAGTGGTGCTGGGAAAACTGGACAGCTACATATAAAAGAATGAAATTAGAACACTCCCTAACACCATACACAAAAGTAAACTTAAAATGGATTGAAGACCTAAATGTAAGGCCAGACACTATAAAACTCTTAGAGGAAAACATTGGAAGGACACTCTTTGACATAAATCACTGCAATATCTTTTTTGACCCACCTCGTTGAGTAATGGAAATAAAAACAAAAATAAACAAATGGGACTTAATGAAACTTCAAAGCTTTTGCACAGCAAAGGAAACCATAAACAAGATGAAAAGACAACTTTCAGAATGGGAGAAGATATTTGCAAACAAAGCCACTGACAAGGGATTAATCTCCCAAATATATAAACAGCTCATGCAACTGAATATCAAAAAAACAAACAATCCAATCAAAAAATGGGCGGAAGATCTAAAAAGACATTTCTCCAGAGAAGACATACAGATAGCCAAGAGGCACATGAAAAGATGCTCAACATCACTAATTATGAGAGAAATGCAAATCAAAACTAGAATGAAGTGTCACCTCAATGGCCATCATCAAAAAGGCTACAAACAATAAATGCTGGAGAGGGTGTGGAGAAAAGGGAACCCTCTTGCACTGTTGGTGGGAATGTAACTTAATATAGCCACCATGGAGAACAGTATGAAGTTTCCTTAAAAAACTAAAAATAGAACTACCGTATGACCCAGCAATCCCACTACTGAGCAAATACCCTGAGAAAACCATAATTCAAAAAGACACATGCACCCCAATGTTCATTGCAGCACTATTTACAATAGCCAGGACATGGAAGCAACCTAAACGTCCACTGACAGATGAATAGATAAAGAAGATGCGGCACATATATACAATGGAATATTACTCAGCCACAAAAAGGAACGAAACTGGGTCATTTATAGAGATGTGGATGGACCTAGAGACTGTCATACAGAGTGAAGTCAGTCAGAAAGCGGAAAACAAATATTGTATATTAATGCATATATGTGGAATCTAGAAAAATGGTTCAGATGAACCTATTTGCAAAGCAGAAATAGAGACAGAGACGTAGAGAACAAACGTATGGACATCAAGGGGGAAAAGGGTGAGTGGGATGAATTGGGAGGCTGGAATTGACATATATACACTGCTATGTATAAAATAGACAACTAATGGGAACCTGCTGTATAGCACAGGGAACTCTACTCAATGCTCTGTGGTTACCTAAACAGGAAGGAAATCCAAAAAAGAGGGGATATATGTATACATATAGCTGACTCACTTCGCTGTACAGCAGGAAGTAACACAACATTGTAAAGCAACTGTGCCCCAATTAAAAAAAAAATAGCATTGACCAATCACGAGGCTTTCTAAGTGACTTGGAATAGGATGACATATCTGTTAGGCAACAGTCATTGGAGGGGAAAGGAAACTTCAGGATTAGAGTTTACCTTTCTGGTCTGATAATTATATAAATAATATAAGATTACGCGACACTTTTCCTATCTGAAACAACCAGACTACTCTATATTATCGGAGCATAATGTCAGTGAGGGTGTGTGTGTATGGTTGGGGGAGGGTGTTATCAATTTTAATTATAAAGTTTTCAAGTGAGTAGAAGAGTTTCTATTTTTTTTCTGTAGACCTGTGTTTATTTTTGTCATTAGAAGTTGTTTATATCCTGTTATTTTTTTAATAACCATATCTTTCACTTTTTGAAAAAATTAAAAAGAAAACAAATTGTAATGCTGATGTCTCACCATTTTAGCACATCAGAAAGAGAACACTCTTTTACAGCTGTCTCTCCTCTGTTCAACTATGTGCTACTGTGTAAGCCTTGACCTTAACCCAGGTAGGGACCATCTCACTCACTCAAACCTAAACTTTAAGTCCTTGCAGAGTGTCTTTGGGTTCAGTGTTATGGCTCTTTCCCCAATCTTCACATATCTATAGCTAGTTGGTTGATGAAGCAAACCGTCATTGGTCTAATACGCAAACTGTGTCCATTGGTTTATTGCCAGATGAATTTTTTCATTATAAATTAATGATATAAAACCTCTCTGCAAGCTAGCAAATCACTGTGAGTCAGAAAGCTCAACATGGCCTTAATCAATAATCCTATGCTACTACTTTTTCCAAAAAGTTCAATTATTCACTAAGAGTTTAGCTGAAAGTCTCCTTAGATAATTATTGCAATATTTAAATAATATTTATGGAAATAGCCAAATATGTTCAGCCTTGGCTCTACCTCACGTGCAGACTTTTCACGAGCTCAGGAAAGTCACCATGGCCAGGAGAACTACCATAGTTCTCAATGACCTCTTGTCATGAGTGGAACTTTGGTGGCTTTGACAGAATCTCTATAGTCAGTGAGCACAGAAGCTAAATACACCAAATCAAGAAGAATCTCTAGGATTGGACTCAAAGAACATTAAAGATGGAGGGCATTACAGAAATCATTGAACAATCCCTCCCTCTCTTCTTTTTAAACAAGAAGACTCGTATCAAATATAGAGTTAGTTTGTAGCAAAAGTCTCTGACCCCTGGCCCTCCAGATCCCCTGCAACATCTATCTCCATACTGACCTACCTTTTTTCATACACAGATCTCAGAATCATCCAACCAGTTCCAAAAGGAAGTCAGTTCTTATTACTAACATAATGGAGAAGTCTTCAGATTGTTAATTTAAAGTCATTATCAGACTAGGATCAAGTTCAAATTCTCCAACTCTCTCATTCAGTAAATCATACAAGAGCTACAGTCAAGGTAACTAGAGCCTCAAAGCATAAAAAATAACTTGTTTGAAATTTATTTGCTGTGAGGAGGACACCCCACGTTTTAATGAACCTCAGAGCAGATACAAGCTGTCCTCAGTGGCTTTCGTATGAGTTCCCTGCACATTCTTCCTTTAGAAATGCAAAAACTCTTCCAAGAATTTTATGCCTGCATGGAGAAAACTGCTATTGTGTACAATTAGCATATTTACTAAGGTTTGTCATTACTTTTGGTAATTAAAATCGTACAAAGAGAGAGACATATCCAATTCAAGAAAATTACACAGTACAGTAATACAATCATAATGGTTGCCTGACAATTATTAAAATATACCAAATTCTTCTTTACAGTAAAAGTATTCACTAGAGTAGCTTCTGAATAAGATCATTGCTGTGCTTTCTATTTAAATATGTTTTTCTGCGCAGAAAATTATAATTACATTTGCATAACTACTGTAATCAATCTAGAATTATGGCTCAAATTTTTATTCTCCAAATCACTATTCTTTCTAAGACATCAGGAGCTCTGAGGCATAATCTGGGTTTGTGGATCATTATTCTAATTTGTAATGGGATTAAATATATTTTTGCACCTTCTTTACATGAATCAGTCATTCTAGGGATACAGTAGGCAATACAACTGCTTTGTGCAATTTGTTTATTTCTAATTGAAAAACAGGCTTTAATTTCCCAAATCCATTTTGTCCAAAACAAAAGAAAATAAACCATTAGCAAAAACAATTATTTACATTTACAAAAGGAGAACACCTAACGATATTTGGATGAAGCGGACTTCCATAGGCAAGACAAACATTCATCTGTACATTCAGGTGTCCTGTACTTACTGAGATTAGCTGGGATGGCCGAGCTAAATTCTGTCCCATCTTGGAAATACGGGCTGCCATAAACCAAAGATTTCTTTTGAATGTTTCTCTTTATTCCTGATGAATTCAACAGGCTTCCGTGGGACCTGATATTACAGCTATACCTATTTTTAAAATCCAAGTCAGATCTGATGAAAATGATAAGCAGACATAAAAATACCAATCTGCAACCAGCCTTCTAGAGCCATGGACCAGGAGGCTAGCTCTATGAGAAGTTCCTGCTAGCTCCTTTTTCTGACCAGTCTGCTGACAGTCTCAGAATCCCACAGACCCTATCTGCATGGTTCTTGTCTCTGGAGGGCAGAGACTGAGGCGCAGTAGCAGACCAGACCATGAGGTACTCTAAAATCCAGTTTGTCTCTGGTCCTGCTACACAGTGTTTTTGGTTACCAGGTCCAGCTACTCAAGGGAATGATGTCTCCATGGGCCAGGCCAGCACACAATAAATTCTCAACAGCACAGACAATATATATTTCCTGAGAGTCACTGTATGAAGTCACTACCGAAAGAAACCCTAAAGCCTTTCTCTAGCAAAGGATTTCAAAATCATTTCCACGTGAAAAGATGTTAAACCTAACTCAATCTTTCAAACTATTTTTATTTTGGAAGGTTAGGAGCTTTGCTGAAAATTGCACAAGGAACTGTTTTAATGACCAATTAATTCAGATTGGCAGACACACAGGAGTAAATATGTTCAGTGAGTAACAGCAAGGGTCACACGGATACCCAAAGGATTATGTATTGACTTTGGAAGAGAAATTGAGATAAACTGAGAACAAACATTAAGTCAGCCGTGGAATTACAGTATTACTTAAGTGTGTACTCAACTGTATGTTTACAAGCACAGATAATGCCTACCTAGGAAAAAATGGAGCCAGCAGGTAACTTGACTTGTATTTACATAATTCTATAAAAATAAATTCTTGCCTCATTACTGAGAGCCAGTCTCTATTATTGATACATTACCAGCCTCTAGAAAGCATGGGGAGCTCTAGATGTAGGCTCAGCCTTATTTGGAAGGTGTGTGAATTCAAAACAATGACAGTTTCAAGATTTCTTTCCTTTAAATAGGATAGCGACATTTATTCGAAAGATAGAGAAATACAGTCAAAGAAGTAGGCAAAGAATCATAAGAAATTGGAGGTATGTGGATATTCAGTATGTCCTAATTTTGTTTTTTAACTTTTTTCTATTCTCATTTTATATACATGAAAATTTATATACATGCAGGCACAGAATAAATGAAAGATATTCATTGCTTCCTTAATTCTGAGATAAAGCAAACCCACATGAAGCAGAAATTACATCACTTGTGTGCTAGTTTCAATGAACGCCTGACAGTGGAGGAGATGGAGAGTGGTAGAATGGTGGAATGCTAAAGCCAGGTAGATAAATTGAATGTGGAGCTAAGTCTTGAGCAGGAATTTAAAGAGGAGAAGCTATGTGGATAAGCTAGTAGGAGATTGATCCAGGTATGGCAGAAGTAAAATACTGAAATTCTAGTAATTAGGGCAGCATAAACATGTGTCTAGTTTAAAGAGTGTGTGTTCAGAAAAAAAACCAAAACAACAAGAAATGAAAATGGTGAGATGGGGGTTACAGCAGAACATAGAGGGAGTTGAAGTGTTGGTGGGGGCAATCAGATTTAATACGAAGATGTAGTTTATTTATCAAAGTAAAAACCCAACAATTCTTTTTGAGGAATAATAGTCTCCAAGGCAACTGAGCTTTATAATGAATAATAACAATGGCTAACACTCACTAGGTGTTTTCTATGAGTTCTGAGGACTTTATGTATGTCACATCATTTAATCCAGGATTTCTCAACCTTGGCACAATTGACATTTTGGGTTGAGTGATTATTTGTTGTGAAAGGCTGTCCTGTGTACTGTAGGATGTTTAGCTGCATCCTTGACCTCTACCTACTAGATGTCAGTAACAACACCCACACCCCATACCTCCCAACATACACACAAGTCGTGACCATCAAAAATATCTCCAGTCATTGCCAAACGTCCTCTGAGGCAACACCTCTCTAGTTGAGAGCTTCGGACTTTTTCTTAACAAGAAGCTATGAGTTAAATCTCATCAACTTTATTTTCACTAACTATCTTTTCACAGATGAAGGGCAGGGATGTTAAATTACTTGCTCAATGTCACACAGTTAGTAAGCAGTAAAGCCTGTTGGTCTCTGCTCCTGGTTCCTGGCACGGAACTCCTAAAACCTTTGTAATTTCCTAGTGATAAGAACACTAGGAGCATCTTTCATCCTAATCTTTGCTCTTTGACCTGTCCTGGCACAGACCTCCTATATCCCTTGGAATTTCCTGGGTGACAGCAGTGTCTTTTGCTTTGATGAATCTTAGTGGACTCCTGGATGGGATTTGGTCACCAGGAAGACTAAGTCAATATGAGAAGTTTGGAATTTTCAGCTCATTCCCTATTCTCCAGAGAAGGAGAGGGGCTAGAAATGGAGTTAATGATCGATCATGCTTACATGATGAAGCCTTCATAAAAATCTCAAAAGTATGGGGTTCGAAGCACAGTTGTTAAGTAACTTGCCCAATGCCACATGGTTAATAAGCACCAGTGAAGCTTGTCTGTGAACTTCAGCCACTTGATTCTAGGGACTGGATTCTTAACCACTATTGTCTATTGCTTCCTCATAATCTTTCTAGGCAAGAATCTAGCATAAAGTCCTATTAAAAAATAAGAAATAACCCAATGTAATAGCCCTCATGTTAACTGAAATATTAAAAAATGGCCAGACTTCTTTATTTTAGTAATGATATCACAGCCAGTGCAGTCAAGACTCCTGTCTCTTGTTTTGCAATTTATCCAGTGACTGCCTTTCTCATCTAATGCTTTTTCAGTGATATGTTCTACATCATGTTAAAGAGATTTTGTTGTATGTGACCTTAAACTGACATCAGAGAAACAATTATCAGCGCTTCTCTGTTTATTTCTTCTGGGCTTTGGCTGTGCAGGGAGAATAAAAGGTTCTTGCTTGTCCACAACTATTTAAAAAATGCAATTATTTGAGTATACCTTGTAGCTTCCAAGTGTACCTAGATTGTACAATGTGCCTGTCTTAGCAAAAGGGGACGATCCACCTGCACACTTTCTGATCAGAGTTGCTCCCTTTTCCTTTAATGATATATGGAAAGTGGGGAAAGAATGCTAGAAGGGAAAAAGGTCTGCCTTATCTTCCATGTGGGAGTTTTGCAATCATGTAGTGAGAACTCCTCTGACCTCATCTCACTTTAGGTAGGCAGGCAGGAGACTGTGGACGGAGTAAGGAGGAAAAAATGGGAATAACTTAGAAATAATAAATGGTCAAAGCCTCCCCTTTTCTGGAAAGGTAAACAGGGATTGCTGCTAAAGGAAAAAGACCTCAGCTAGGTAGGAGCATGCCTGACTCTGTCTGTGTGGCCTCTATTCTCCCATCTATATAATATTTATGAAAGGTTCTTCTTAATGATAAGGTTCCACGCATCAGTAATAATTAACGAAAGATAAGGAAGGATTTGTAGGCTTCATTTATTATTTTAATCTATTAAAAATCATAGAGAAGGCAGCAGGTGAGAGACACAAAAAGAGAATCACAGATTCATATGGCCCAAAGCACACTGCTTGTCCAAAGCATGTCTTTTGATCCCAGAAAGTTCTACCTATGAAACCGCAGACTTAATCTGAGACTCTGCTTCCTCTTTTGTGAGATGGAATAACACTACCTCTCCGGCAGGATTTTCTAAGACTTAGACTGAAATCTCCAAGTAGACAATATTTCAAACAGTATTTGGCACAATACAGGCAAACAGGAAATACACACTGGCTAAATGGAGGTTGAAAGTTTTCAAGTGAAAATGTAATTGTGCAATGAAGTTTAGTTCCCTTTCCCTTCTTGGAGTTTTACTGAGCATGGAAAAAAAGTGAGGCTTATATTTATTTTAAGGAGACTCATGGCCTAACAGGAACATGGAGACTAATGCAACTCAAAAGACCAAGGCAACCAGGTAGGCAAAGCTCAGAAAGATGGGCCACCAATCACAGGGATCAGGAGGAAAAGTATGAGCCTTAAGTAAAGACCAAGGGGTCCAATATTCTTCAAAGAAGGCCAGATGCCTTTTCCTACCACCTGAGGGGCCTCTGAGTTCCCGTCAACTAATCTTGACGTGACAGAAGAAAGTCAAGTAGAGTGGTTGGCTTACATTTGATTGCCAGCGCTAGGGGTGAAGTAGGGTAAAGAGGTGAGGCTATATATATATAGACTAAATCAAGGAAGTTTATCTCCAGACACAGAAGCAAAGTTTGATCATTCCAAACCACTTTGCAATGAAGAGAGGGTTGCCTGGAATGAATGAATGAGATTAACAAGGCCTGTCTAACCTTCCACCTCACCAAGTATCGACATTTTGGTTTTTTCCTCCAGCTTTAGAGATAGAGGATATGTCTCAGCTCACAGAATTTTAGGCATAATAATGGAAATTGACATTTGATTGGCATTTTATGCAGTACAATTGTGTAATTGTGCAATTCAGGCCTGCTGTATAATAATCCTTCCCTGCCGGGTGTGGAGCACTTTGGGCCCCTCTGGATGATAGATGTGATGTGAATGGGAAGCATTATTATTACTTATGTTTTATAATATGTCCACTCTATGTCCTCTGCCACAACAGAGACTTCTTTCGAATGTGCAGTAAAAGCCCCCAAGTGATGCATTGTCAAAATATTTTTGAAATGAAAAAGCAAAATTAACCACCAACTGCCCCCTTGTCTCTATGAAAATAGCACTGCAACATAACCAGGGAAAAATCAATGTTAAATAATAAAAGCTACAACCAAATAAAAACCTAAAAGATGGGAATGAGCCCTGTGTTTGGGAGAAGTATGCTTTTGCAAATCTCAATAATGGTAATTTTGCTTTCCAATTAAAGTGTAATAGCAAAAGAGCAAATCATCACCCAGAGCATCCTCAAGAATAGCTCAATGAATTTTGCTTTACTCAATAAGAAGGAAAGTTTTCAGTAGAGCCCTTTCCTGGGTAAAGATTTGAGCAGCAAAGACACAGGATTTTTTTTCCTCTTTACATTACCCAAACCCAGATATCTTCTGATGACTCATCAATTCATAAAGACCTTTATGGTCGGGAAGCACATATTTAAATATATAGTGAACAAGTGACAAACGATACACGCTAGTTTTTTGGTGGGTAAAATTCTTCTAAAACATCAAAGATTTTCTAAGAGCAGCGGGTTTACTCCTTATATCATTGAGTTTCCATTTAGGGACAGGTCACATTAATTCTCAGGAACTCTTTCCAGAATGTTGTTTAATTAGTGTGACTCTTTTAGATTCCAAATCAGGATGCTATGGTATTTTAATACGGGAAGATGTCAATTTAAATGTGATAGATAATTGACTCTCTACAGTTTAATACAATTTTAAAAGATTGTAACTTGGATGCTTTCTCTGCAGTAGGAATGCATCAAAGGGCCCCCTGTGGGCTGAAAAAGTTAAAGCACTTCTCTAAAGGTTTTGAGTCCTGGAGAACCTAAAACAATAAAATAACATTTCCTCATTAACATACTAGTCACAATGTCATTCCCATAAAGTGCCTCTGGCATAAAAGGCTGGCCTTTTTCCAGATGATCTTTTATGGGGATGGTTTATTTTTCTTTGTCTTGACATTAATGAGCTGTGTATTCAGGGAAATAGATTTCAATGCCTGTCAGATTACTAATCAGATGCTTTTCTGCTGCTCCAAGAGCAAGCAGGGAACTCTGGTAAAATGGGGGAAAACTAGACGATTCATTGAAAGGGGTCATGAAAATAAATGTGAAGGCAGTAATGGACCTGTTCCAACTATGACTTCATGACAAAATGCTATGACTTCCAACATTTTATTACTTGCCATATCTTCCTGTTTTGCATTATTGTCATACCTTTTTTTTTTTTTCCCTTCTGAGTCTTATATCTTTGGGGAAAAAGAAGATAAAGATATATGTAAACTTTTTTTAAGATTATAAGGTATCTGATCCTAAAATTCAGAGACTGCTGATTAGATATAAAAAGTATGTTTTTATAGCTCAAGGCTGCTAGTTATTTACAAGCATCTTGGAGGAACAATTTCTTTCTTGAGCAATTCGGGTATATCCTATTCTACCATAGTAGACTGAAGTTGACTGTTTCACCAACATTTTACTTCCTATTTATGTGGCATAGGCTGAAGATGCTAAGGCAATCTAACAAGAGGGATGGGCACAGGAAATAGTCATTAATATTGATCACAGTATCCTGAGCCTCAGTGGAGATGAAGAGAATTTTTTTTAAAATCAGGAAAAGAATGAGTTGGCAGGATTGAGAATATAGGGAAAATATTACTGGAAAATACTCAGTAGGTAAATATAGATGAGGGAATAGGCACAAGGTCAGGCAGCAAACACACTTAGCTTCATATTTCCTAATCACTCCCTCTGCTTTGCAAACCCTTCCAAAACATTACCTCATCTGTGCTTTCATCATCCCCAGTGTGTAAGATTCAAACTCATCCTATCCCTTTGTGCAACTGAGAGATTTACCTTTATTCATCCCTAGTTGTCTTTATAGTCATTTCCTCAGTTTACCACTTATTTTGATTTTCTTACTTTGATTTTAGACTGATCTCGCTAACAAGTTTGGAAGCTGTCTGAGGACAGGTATACATCTTTTCTGTGCTTCTCTTGAATCCTCTTTTGAATCCTTAGTCCTTAAGAGATAGGTCTTGATTGATTGATTATAACAAGGTAGTTTCAGAGCATGTGGTAGATTATTGAAGGCCAAGTTTATCATTTTCAGCATATGTGTGTATATTTGTAAACTGTACGCTGCAAAATGGGCATTTCATACTCAAAACTCAAGTAGCTGGGGCACCAAATTATAATTTTGATTTATAAACAAAGGATAAACAATGTGTCATATATATTTTATAATCAGAGAATGACTGTGTATTATTCCTTATAAGAAGCATTTACAAATACATGTTTGTCTTTTTCTTAAATGGTTTTATTGTTTACTGTTTTATTCATTCTAATTAAACTGTTTTAACACCATAATGCTAAAGTGTCTTGTGCAGTTTCATTTTTTTAATCCTAAAATTCATAACTGCATACTGGAAGTGTACTTATGACACATTCTTGATGTGAAAATGCAAATGTTTCCAAACATAGTTATTCATTTGTAAACACTGCACCCACCTGGACATTTTTCCCAGCAAGGGTTATTCTCAGAGTATGCTTTTGTAGGTTAATACTCTAAGGAATTAAATATAATTCATATATGAGCCAGTAATAGAAATTTATATGCAATCATATTATTTACTTGATAATTCCATATAAATTTAAAACAGTCAGAATGCCCTGTTTCACTCCTCAGTGGTAGTTCTAATGGATTTTAACAAATTCAGGATGAAACAGTCATGGATGGGAGGAGAGCATTTAGTTCCTGCTTTAGCCTTCCAAATTTAAAGTAAATAAATAAAGTTCTCTTTTTTCCCCTATTTATATTACATATATATGTATAAAATATATTTAAATATATGTATACATATAGATACACAACTACAATAGAAAGATCATTAAATATCTACCAAAATCTCTCCTGCCTGCCCCAATCCTCCCTGTTTCCACTTGAATAACTATAAATAACATTTCTCAGTTCTTCCAGAAGGAAAAAAAAATACATTCAACTTGATCTCAAGAAAGCATTTTTCTTATGCTGCCAAGTTAAGTCAGCAATTTTAAAATATTCTAAACTAAAATTTTCATTTAATCATTAGGTAGGAGGTTAAAGTACATAGCACTTTACCAATGTAAGCCTTTTCCTAACTATTAATAGATACTGACTTCAACTGATGATGCCTGGTAGCTCTACCAAACTTTTGCAAAGGGCTGAACACGCATAAGCACTCTAAGAAGGAATAGGAAATACACTGTCATCTACTTAGGTCTTTTTTTTTTTTTATAAATTTACTTATTTTATTTATTTATTTTTGGCTGTGTTGGGTCTTCATTGCTGTGCACAGGCTTTCTCTAGTTGCAGCGAGCGGAGCTACTCTTCGTTGCGGTGCGCGGGCTTCTCATTGCAGTGGCTTCTCTTGTTGCGGAGCAGGGGCTCTAGGCGCGCGGGCTTCAGTAGTTGTGGCTCACGGGCTCTAGAGCGCAGGCTCAGTAGTTGTGGTGCACGGGTTTAGTTGCTTCGTGGCATGTGGGATCTTCCCGGACCAGGGCTCAACCCGTGTCCCCTGCGTTGGCAGGCGGAGTCTTAACCACTGCGTCACCAGGGAAGCCCTACTTAGGTCTTAATACTGCTAATCTGAGATGTCTGCTGGAGTTTTGAAGCATAGGTTGTTTTTTCTAATTTAAGGACCAAGTTGCTTTGGAGTGTTCATTCTCTAAAATGTCTATGGAGTGTATCTCCATACACTTGATTATGTTTTCTGTGTAAGATGTGGGCAAGCTGGATATGGCCAGTATAGCAGGATGGAAAGGTATTTTGTTTTGAAATATGCACAGACTCAAGTCACAAAATCTAGGGTAAGCAAAAACAGGCAGTAAGCATATTGCAATTCTCTTAGACAAGGAAAGAATCTTTTTGTTAGTTTGTTTTTTGTTTTTTTATATCTCTAATATATCACATAGTTCCTAAATGCTTCCAGTTTAGAAATATTGTAAGAAGTAATTTTTTAAGAAACAAATTATTAAAGACTCAAATGTTAGCCTTGATTTCACTAAAAGAAATATAATTAAAGGAGCCAAGGATGTTAATTTAAACCAAGCGAATTCTTTAGTGCTGTCTTCCTAGACTTTAGAAATCCTAAATTGTGTTAAATAATCAAAATATTTTGAAAGACTTTTTAAAATATAATATGCAGTCATCTTGAACATATATTTTGCTAAATCATCTATTTAAGAGTCTTCTACTTTGTTTATCACCCTACATAAAAGATAATTCAGACACCATGGCTACAAAACAAATGTTGGCAGGTAATAAAAAATGATAAATAACTTTTCTAATTATTCCACTCCTGGGTACTGACTCTTAGAAAATGGAAAAAAGTGGCATCTTATTGCTTTCTAATTTAGAAAGCATATTAATTCTTGCAGTTAATGATTTGATACATAGCATGCTACTAGATTTTCTAACACAATTAACTCCTTAACACTAGAATCTTGTCCTCCCCAACGTAATATAAATAAAAGATATAAATCATTTAGAAAAACAGAGGTTTACACTTAGCACCAATTCAAAGTTCTTGTGAAAAAAATTTAAAGGATGTGTACAAAATTTTAGAACTGGGATACAAATCTGAAATGTAATAGGATCACTGCCAAACAATTACAGATAACGGAATAAAATGTATGGTTCCTTTCCCAGAACTTTGGAACATAATCAAGATAGTACAAAATAATTTTGACTTCTTTATTTTTAAAAACAAGAGATGTGTTATATTTAGCTGTACCCTACATTTTCATTTTACTGTTTTTCTGAAATCTATGATGAATAGTTGCTGAAATGTCAAGGAATGAAAACATTAGATTTTTATTCAGTGACCTGTAAATTTATTGGTTGTCAGAATCTCTTATATAGTAGGTAGAAATAAAGCTTCTATGGCAATCAAATTCTATCCTTAGCTAATGCTGGGGTTCAGTTTCCATGAATATTCCCAAATCTTGTTGAAATCAAGTAGCACTACATCACTATATTGTCTTCCAAGGGACTGTGTCCTTCTACAATGATAGCCAGGGAAGAAACAAGGATACACTGAAGATAGTGATTTGTAGCAGGTGCTAGGGCTTGCTTGATATAGGTACATATGCATGTCAGTCTATGTAATATACTAGAACCCATAAAAGCACAAATCACTGCCAAGAGTTTCTCTTGTCCTTTTTGAAAAGAAGTCACACGACTTAACCTGGCTTAGTAAGTTTGGGTGTTGCTTCTCTAAATGAGATTTTGATTAAGAATTATTATATCTGAAAGTCTTT
Organism: Eubalaena glacialis; assembly: GCF_028564815.1. Classification (NCBI taxonomy): domain Eukaryota; kingdom Metazoa; phylum Chordata; class Mammalia; order Artiodactyla; family Balaenidae; genus Eubalaena; species Eubalaena glacialis. The sequence continues at coordinate 42,210,886 of NC_083729.1, forward strand.
TTGCCTTCATCACTTATATTTTTTGATACCATTTCAAAACATGTGATATAAGTTATAAAGGGACATTGATGAGCTTATAGTTGCCTTGTCACTAAATCCAACTAAAAATGAACCCAAGAACATTAAAGGGGCTAGTGTCAATTTTTTTCTGTGAAAACTCAACATGTTTTCTCCTATAAATGTGTTCAACCTGGTGATCAACGACAAGTTTGCAATAAAAATCTGGGACTGGTTTTTACTTTGAATAAAAGGTTAACAATACAGGCTTCATGGATGTTTAACCAGCATCACATTAAAAAAAAATGAGGGGCTTCCCTGGTGGTGCAGTGGTTAAGAATCTGCCTGCCAATGCAGGGGACACGGGTTCGAGCCCTGGTCTGGGAAGATCCCACATGCCGCGGAGCAACTAGGCCCGTGAGCCCCAACTACTGAGCCTGCGCGTCTGGAGCCTGTGCTCCGCAACAAGAGAGGCCACGATGGTGAGAGGCCCGCGCACCGCGATGAAGAGTGGCCCCCGCTCTCCGCAACTGGAGAAAGCCCTTGCACAGAAACGAAGACCCAACACTGCCAAAAATAAATAAATAAATAAATAAATTAAAAAAAAAAATGATGGAGGCAAAGGCAAAGCTAATGGATTAACCTTTTAAAAAGTAGTTCAGTGGGATAACTGCTGTAGCACCATTCACTTCAGGGCCAAACTTGTTTAAATGGGCAGTCTCCCTTGGATCTTATCCAAGGAAATTTAAGTAATCAAGTACCAAATCATGGTGGGGCAGATGGGATGGACGGCTATTTTGCATCTTGTTTAGTGAGTGTCACATATAATTTTTAGAAAAGTAACATTGTCCTCTCATACATAATTTTTAACATAAACTAGTTTATATATGCCATCTAGAAATATTAAGGACAATATTAACATATCTGACATTTATGCCAAATAGTTTACATTGGTTATTTCATATAATCCTCACAGTACTCCAGGAATTAGGTGCTGTTACTCTCATTTTACAGATGGAGCTATGTCTCTATATATATTGCTAGTTCTTGCTGAAATCAAGTAGTAATTCATCATTCTGTTGTCTTTCAAGGGACTGTGTGTCCTCCCTTCCTCACTGATAGGGAAGAAACGAGGATAATGATTTGTAGTAGGTGTTGAGGCTTGCTTGATATATGTACATATGCATGTCAGATGGGTTTAAATAATGTGCCTTATATACCACATTAGGTCAGACAAGGAAACAAGACTGTGAACTCAAGTCTAATCAAGACCTTAGGCCTTGAGTACTTAGCTATAATACCTATCAACATAAGACACTGGGTTTTGTCTTGTGTGTTTTGCTAAAATATCTTACATTCAGAAGTAACCTAAGGTTAAACTAAAGAGAAATAAGAATTTCCCTTAGTCTCATGCCCTACTTTGCCTGAATATATTTCTTAACACCTGACTTTTGCAAGAAAATTACAATACATAGTCTATCCTATAGAATAATACTAACAGTTTCCTTTAAAGTGGGTAAGATAAGGCTTCTTATCAATTACAGTTCTAGCTAAAGAATTAAACACTGAATGCAGAGAACCAGTTCTAGCCCCATTTCTGCAACCAGTTTTGTCACCATGGTAAGTTGTTTAATTCTTTAGGTTTCTCAACTATAAAATGAGGACTTTAGACTCGCTGACATAGATTCACAGTAGTTTTAAGATGGTATGATAATAACATTCACTCAGACTATAAATTTGCAAACATTGCACTAGACACCAAGAAGAGGTTCACAGTGGCTGAGAACAGACAGGTCAGGTCTTGGAGAGGTTTGTAATTTGGGGAGTTGGGGGCAATGAGTGAGGTAGGGAGTGGACAAGGCACAAAAGAAATATGTTCTTTCTCAAAGATGACCTTACTGACACACTATAACTAGGACGTTCATTTTAACCAGTTCTACAACAGACACATACAGGCAGTATCTTACCAGTCTCATAAGCAGATGGTTTGTGAACAAGGTGCGGGGAGCAGTGCAAACATGAGTGGGTAGAGATACGAGGTCTTAAGGTAAGAAGACTGGCTGATACAGAGACCTGGAAGTGGGCATAAGGAGTCAGAGGAGTTGAAATGGAGAGGAGCTTACATTTAGGTGGGTGGGGAAATGAGACGTGCAACGTCATATGGAACAAAGCTGATGTAGACAATGGAAGCCACGGGCTTCCGGAAAGTGGCTAAAGATAATGAAGTTGGGATGGGGAGAGTAAGTGAGGAGCAGAGTGTGTAAAAATGGGAAACATGACAATGTCAAGTAGGAGGGAGATTTGTCTATATTTTAAAACATTATATATTTAAAACATTTTTCTGAACATAATGTTAGCGCTTCTTAAGCATCTGTAAATGCCAGGAATCTTACATGCATCATCCATTGTACTTTTTATAATCATCTTACAAACTAGGTAATAATTGTCCTATTTTGTGGGTGCTTCATCAGGTTAAGCAGCTTGGTAAAGGTTACCTACCAGCTAGTTAATGGATAAGCTAGGAGGAGAATATAGGTCTGTTCTGCAGGTAACACCATGTGAACTCTCAGTCCCAAACTAATTTTGCAAATATGCAAGTGAGTGACTTTAGGCTAAACCCAACTGTGTACATTTTATAAAGAATTCTTAGAAATTACTACTGGCATTTTCTCCCTGGTTCTGTGGCAGGTGTCAATTTCTTTGTTTCCAGTATCCAGGCATATGACTTGCAGACGTGGCATACTGAGTGCATAAAATATGTAAAAATACATGGGGTAAACAGCGGGAATTAATGACTGCCATTTATTAATGCAGTAAACGTGCCTCTCCACCACCTCAAGCCCACTGTCTGCCTACAAGAATAGAAAAAATCCACTCAATTTGAACTTCGTCTCTTCCATTTTTGAGGCACATGCTATCTGAAACACCAGACTTTCTGTGTTTAAAACAGAGACTTTTTCTTTCTCAAATTTGACCCTGAAATGTCCTCCAATTTTAATGTCAGGAGGCTTACTGCAGTGGTCTGGAGAGCCTAGTTCATCATGAAAATGTGCTCTACTTTTCAACACCAAATAAATATTTCTTCCCTGCATCCTGCTTAAAATGGTCACTTCCTTCCCATGGTTATTTTTATTATTCATGTCATCAGATTCAGCAATGTGAGATCTATTTAGGGGGAACATTTCATCAATTACAAAACATAGAGCATGCTTCTGTCTCTCAAAGGGTTTAATGACACCCTAAATAAGTTCTCAACTGTTGGGGGAATTACAAAGAACACTCTTCTGTTGAAAACATTAAAACTGAATACTTGGAATAAAAAATTGAAAAGCTGAAGTTTAACAGGGGACACACTCCTTCTCCTTGTGACTCATTAAATGTGTTATTATTTTTACCCCGGGAAGTGAATTCTTTCACTTCCTTTTAAGATTATGGCCCTGGCAACATATCACCCAAATGATGGCGCATGAAAAACAAGACAGTTTGAGAACAACTCACAGTAAGTAGCTGATTTCATGATTTTCATGTGCTACTCAATAGACTTTGACATTCTCTCTCTCATTCTTGCCTCACTTAAATCTATTTTCCACATAGCATCCAAAGTCATCTTAAATTATAAATCAGATCATGGCATTCCTCTACTTACTCCCTTCATTGATTCTCCCTGTTCTAGGAATAAAGGCCGAGTCCCTACCCTATCCTACTGTCTCTGTGTATTCTAATCTCTGTCTCCTAAATAGGGGACATTTCTACCTTAATTTAACACCCTTACTCAAACTATACCTACCTCCCAGGGTATCTTGCCATGTGCATACCTATCAGAATCCTCCTCTACATTAAGAACTATCACGAAACCCACCTCCTCCATGGAGCTTTCCCTGATTGCTGCAGTGGTAAATAACTTCTCCTTCCTATTATGTTGTATTGGTTTTCTGTGGGCTGAGACTCTGTTTTCAAGATCTTTGTGTTTATAACCATAGTGATTTGTACATTGCCCTGAGAACGGTAAGTACTGAGACCATAAGGCGAATGCAAAAGTTAAGGGAGCCTGTGGAGAAAAAAAAACTGTTGGCAAGTATACAAGTTCCTTTGCCTTTCTATCTCTAATTTCTCTTACTTCTGTCCTTGATCATGATCATATAAAATGTTTACCAAGCAATTATACTCCAATAAAGATGTTAAAAAAAAAAGTTTACCAGTTGTTCACAGGGAGTTAAAATATTGCTCTTTAAAATTCTTTTGTAGGGATACTGATGGAGCTTTTACAATTATATAGAGAACTGTGTGCATATTTCTTCTTTAAAGACTGGATCTTACCCAGTCTTCCTAGCTACGACAAGGAAACATCAGGCATTTTAAAACAATAGGCCCAGATTCTAAAATAATAAGGTCTTTTTTATTCTCAAGATTCCAAACATAATCTGATTGCCCTTCAACAGCCTTGTGAATAGGCATACATAATCTCATTCCCTATGGAAAGAAAATCAATAACATAGTGTGTCCTACTGAATGCAACACGGGTTGTCAGTATGAGTTATAACAAGAGATTCTCACTCTTTGGACATGCTCCAACCATCTGAGTGGGCAAAGTCACAGAGCACCACCTGGGCCTGTAAAAAGATGGCTGCGTACAAGTCAAGCAAAGAGGCATCAGAGTGAAACCTATTTTCCAGCACCTTGATCTTGGACTTCTTAACCTCCAGAACTATGAGAAATAAACTCCCATTGTTTCAGCCATCTAGACTATGGTATTTTGTTACAGCAGTCTGAGCTGACTAAGATAGCAGTAGAGCACTCTGAGTTCTGCATTTAGTTTGCAGAGATTCAAGTACAGGATCCGCCACTCATTACCTATGTGACTTGAGGGAACTTCTTAGCCTTACCCTTAATAAGTCAGAGGGTCTTCTGCTGAATGGAGCCTATACAAATATCTCCTTCAAAATATTACTGAGGATTTAAATGAGAAAATGCATATAAAGTACTTGGCACCATGCCACAAATACTCCAAAGACACACATGCAACCTAGCATTTAACAAGTCTGGGTAACTGTGTCAAGTGAGTGGGAAAGACAAAAAGGGCTGTAGGATTTTGGAGGAGAAAGAGGGTCCCTTTGCTTGAAAGACTTAAAGAATGACCAAGACACTCTTAAAGTTTCCCTCAGCTTGAGTACAATTTAGATAGGTTTCTTTCTGACTATAGGCCCCAACTTCCCTTTTCTTAGAGCATTTACTTTTGAAAAACATAATTACAAATACTTTCTCTGCCCTTCTTTAAAGGTATATAAATCTCCTTAAAAGCCTCTTGCCAGTTTTACGACCTAGGGAATATCTTTCTCAAGGACCTGGGATCCATCCCTTTGAAAGGTAATTATCAAGAAAGATAGCATCCCTACCTCCCAGTCTCTGTGGGAGGATAGGAGCCTAGCTTAGGTGGGCATCCTCCTCCAAGTTGTAAAATTGTCTCCTGTCATGAAGAAACAAGAAAGTTTACTTTCCCTTTGAGTAAGGCCAAGAAGCAAACACAGGTGACCTATAATCCTCCACCTCAGCTCTTAAAAATCCTCCAGCTCTTTAACCCAGTGGAGTTGAATTCAGTCTTTCTCCCATATTGCAATAGTCATGAATAAAGTCTTCATGCCTGGTTTTTAAACTTTGGTACAATTTTTTTTTTTTTTTTTTACTTTGATGGGAAACATTCACAGATAGCATGAAACTTGAGATATGCTGTAAAGTGTAGCTTAGATATTGGTTTGGCCGTGTATATAGATAGCTTAGAATAAGAAGTTGCATATATTTTATTAGTTAGCAGTAACTAGTTATGCCATGTCTCAATGCTTTATTAAGGATTATCATTGAGAATTTTTATCAAGTATTGATATTTCAACAGTTACTTAGAGAGCACCTACTAAGTGTCTTTTGAGATTTTAAATCTCAAAACTCTGTACTAACATTAGAAACTATGGACCTGAAGTCTTGTATATGTTTCTAGGAAACTGATCACACATTTAATTCTTTGCACATGAGTGGTGAAGAGGGAGAGAAAGGAGTTCCTGGCTCATAATTTTAAAACATTACCTACAGTGAGACTGTTTTCTAAAGAACTCTTTAGGATGTAGCATACAGACCAATGTGTAAAGCATATCTTTTTTACTAAACAAATGTAAAGTTACATAAATCTAATATCCGAGTGACTCTTAGGCAGGTATTAACACTCATCTGTATGACTAATGTGGAAAGTTTCATTAATCTGTGTAAGAAAACCAATACGCTAGGATGAAATCTTTTGCTCAAACTCAGGTTATGTTCTTACACTGTTAATCTTGATGTATTTTAAAAGAATTTAGCATATTTTTTAATCAAGCACAATAAGTTACAAAAGGAATCCAAAAGGATCTCTCAAATGACTATTTATCTAAATTACTCTGATTATTCCTAGTAGAATGTTTTCCTTTCTTTTTTCTTACCCATATCCATCTTAATTATAATTCAGAATTTATCAGAATAAATTAGTAAAACTTAATTTCCTTAGCCAGATTTTTAGTTATTTTTTCAGTTTAAAGTACAGTCACCTAGGCACCCAGAAAATACAGAATTTAGAAATCTTTTAACTCAATGAGGATGGAAAGAGTGAACAAGTATCATTTTGCCAATTCTCCTGTTGTCTGAGGCTACTCGCTTGCTCTCCATATACCAAATTGTGTACTTAGAAAATATCAACGCACAAGGAAGAGCAATGCAATTTGTCTCATCCAAATGCATCATATAAAATGACCAAGTGCTGTTAAGTGCTAGAAATGTGTCTCAAAAGACTCTCCATGTCTACGTCACTTTGGGGTTGTTTAGAAGTTCAACCCTTTTAGCGAGAAGTATTGAAAGATAAATCTAATTCCCAGCCCTTAACTCACCACTTACAGAAGAGGCATTTTTATTGCAGAACATGTCTTCTGATCTTGCTAGTTTGTAATGAATGTCTCTGGTCTGCCTTAGCAATGTACTAATTCTAATAAAATGAAAGACACAATTGCCCCCTACCCAATTCTAAAAAGAGTGAATATATCATCCATTGTAACAGATGAAATGTGTTAAAAAGAATTCAATATGGGGCTTAAAAAAGAGACAGTAAGAGACAATATCTACCATTCAATTTGAAAATTCCTCTTGGAGAATAATACAATATGATAGATACACCATTTCATTGTGGCTATCCAGCCATTACTATTAGGAAGAGTATGAATTTCTACATAGGTTGAAAGTCTTGATGATATGTGCCAGAGTCAAAAAGCACCTTTGTTCATTAGTAATAAATACGCTCTTGTCCATTCCCTACATAAATTAGAACAGTTAAGATTTTCTTTGGCTGTCCTGGAGGATGGGAAATTTGACCTGAAACTTTACTGTGATACTGCTAGAATTAATTAGGTGGCAGTGCTTAGGACTGGAGACAAGACTTGTTGGGCTACTGTCTTGTCAACATTCAAAGTAGAGAAATAGTCTGATGGTGGGAGGAAAGGAAAGGAAATTCAATTTTAGAGAATTTTACAAAGGAAGTATGGTTAGGTCATTGAGATCGAATTTGTAGATTTTTGGTGATGTACACTAAAATTCCAACTTGAGAGCTCAAGTCTGTTTCAAGTTCAGGGTATGCTATGGTCTGAATTGTGTCCACTCAAAATCCATATGTTAAAACCCTAACCCCCAATGTGACTGCCTTTGGAGATAGGGCCTTTAGAAGGTAATTAAGATTAAATGAAGTCATAAGGGTGGAACACTAATCCAACAAGATTAGTGGCTTTATAAGAAGGGGAAGACAAAGAGATCTCTCTCTTTCTCCAGATGCACACCCCTAGGAAAGACCATGCGAAGATAGTGAAAAGGCAGCCATCTATAAGCCAGGAAGAGACCTCTCACCAGAAACCAAATCAGCTGGCACCTTGATTTTGGACTTCCCAACATCCAGAAGCATGAGAAAATAAATGTCTGTTGTTTAAGCAACTCAGTCTGTGCTGTTTTGTTATAGCAGCTACAGCAGACTAATATAAAATGGAAATCACAAATTTTTACTGAAATCTTCTTATAATCATCTTTACAGAAAGGCTGAGTTCTTTCCAATCTGACATACTTTTGCTTTCATGTAAAGGCATTTGTTACTACAGTAGCACACAACTTTAGCAAATTTAACTTTAAAGTGACTTCAGACTTCTTTAACTGGATTCTGTGTATAAAGTTCGGAAGAGCTCTAAAATAATCAAATTGCATGCAGACTGTGCTGTGCACATACTGTTTCCTGGGGAAATAGTTTGTGTTTTTATTCCTATTAACAAAGGAGTGTGGGCCAAAAAATGAATTCAAGGTGGCATAGACACTGTGTGGAGCTACAAGGAAGGTTTTATGAAGTCATGGTTGAGGCATTCACAATTGGAAATGAGTGATTCAGTGGTAATATCATCTAATATTGGACATTTTAAATGAATATTTGATGGTAATTAAGCCTGTCAAAGAAGGCCTTTCACATGGTTGTTTTTTATGAAGTTACTACCTAGTTTCCTTTCCTAATATTATTTTCTGCAGCATTTACCATTATCTAATAGATGATATACTTTGCTTATGCAATTTCCTCATATTTTTCTCCACTCACTAAAATTCAAGGATCATGTGGGCAGAGTTTTTAATCCATTGCTTTTATTACTGTTTCCACACTGCCTAGAATAGTGCCTTTCCTACACTACGTGTTTCACACATATTTATTTAGTAAATGGATGAAATAGTGCTAATGTTTGAATGTGGTTATGTGTATTGCTCATACTCATATAGAACTATGCCTTAATTATTTCTATCACATTCCCTTTCCTTTCTAAAAATGTATTTTCTGTGTTGATTTATTTGAATACTGTTCCTAAAGTCCACTTGGATAATTTATACGTAGTCTAACTAATAAGTAGATTTTAGTAGAAGCAACTGGCCTACATTAGAATGTAATTCAAAACTTCAATTTACTATTTTAAGTTGAAAATAAAAGCTTGGTTCTCTTTGTCTTAAATAGAGTTGAAGTCATATCCCTTTTTTATATTTCATTCTCCATTTCATCACACAACAATGAGGGTATGTGATACTAAAATGAGAACATTTTATTGACTGCACATCTCAGGAAGAAAGAAAAGCCAACATAACTTGATTATTTGCCATAAGAGAGGCTACATATGGGGAAGTTAAATCAGAAGTTTCGATAATTTCCAAAGCACATCTTTTTTTAGCTTTGTGAGATTTTCCCCTGGTATCTGCATTTGAGTATCGGTGTTTCTGTTCTTCTAAGAGTTATACCACTTGAATCAAGGTACCATATTGTTTTATTCAGTTCAGGCTGCTATAACAAAGGATTGATACCATAGCTTGGGTGGCTTATAAACAACAGACATTTGTTTTTTACAGTTCTGGAGGCTAGAAGTCTGAGATCAGAGTGCCAGCAAGGTTGAGTTCTGGTGAGAACCTCCTTCTGTGTTTCAGATTGCTGATTTCTTAGAGTGTCCTCATACAGAGGAGAGCAGAGAGGAAGCAAACTCTCTCTTATATGGGCACTAATCTCATTCATGGGGGCTCCACCCTCATGACTTCATCCAATCCTAATTACCTCTCAAAGGCCCCACCTTCTAATGCCATCACTTTGGGGATAGGGTTTCAACATATGAAGTTTGGGGGAACATAAACATTCAGTCCATAATGCATATTTTCTAATTCCAACTATCTGGTTTTTCCTTCCCACATAGAGTTTCACTCTCTCTACCTATTTACTAGAAAGGGAGTGTTCCATTTCTTTAAAAACATGTTTAGACTGAGAAACAAAACATGCTATTAATTTCTGTCAGACGTTTAAGCAGATTTTATAGGAACGTCAAGGTGAATGAAAAGCAAAATTCTGGAGACATGTTGCAATTCAGATAATATGCTTATCCTCAGAGGGGAAAAACAATGACCTTAGTTTAAGTTTTGACATCTTTTTAGCCTAATGGCTTGAAAGAAAAAAATTAGTAAAAAAAGGAAAATTATGACAACTACAAAGCATATAGAGAAAAATAATGTAATATATAAAATTGAGGAAAATATGGAGGTATGTGGGTTTATGTGTAAAGGAGATATAGAAACAGTGACAATGGCATGCTTACTTAATCAAGAACATGAAAGGCGTATCTATATCTGTATCTTTATATTTATACCTATATCCATATCTATACTCTGTATCTCAAAATAGATTCATGTACTTTGTACTAGAGTGATCTTTGAATAATGTGATTTTTGACCATCAAAGTTTGCTGATGAATACCTCTAAGGAGGAAAGGGGAGAAAGCTAACTACAGGACTTAAACAGCACCTGCTATCAGCTGAACAAATGAACTGTTCCAATACTGCATGTGCCCAGGAAGGAATGGATAACAGCACCTAACACACTAGGAGACCGTCTTCATAGGAGAGTGGGTAGAACTGAAATATACAGTACTGGAAATGTTAATCCAAATTTTTCAGATTTTGACAACTCTGTATACACATTTGTTTGTCTTCATTTGACTTTTTAGCTATTAAAAAATGTATGTGACAACATGATTTTATCCTTTGGTGGGCTGGAGCATAAATATTAATACAGGTCACATTTCTTAAGTTGTGATCAATTACAAACATGGCCACATTTCTTATAATTCCTCTCCTTGAATCTGGGCTGACCTCGTGATTTGCTTTATCAATGAAGCAGAAGCAGTGTTATATAAGCAAGTTCTGAGCCTGGGCTCAAGAGATTTTGCACAGTTCCACTCTCACTCATGGAACTGTATGATTGAGCTGGCTTTCTGGAGCGTAAAACACATGTGGAACATAGATAAACTGTCCCAGGTGAGCCACCTTAGATCAAACAGTCCCTAGCCAACCCGGTAGTGTGGATCATCAACATATGAATAGACCCGCTGAGATCAGCCAAACCTGGCTGAGGTTAGAAAAACCACCTAGCTGAGCTCAGTCCAAATCGCAGAATCACAGAATCTTGAGCTAAATAAATGTTTCTAGTGACAAAGTTTTGGGGCAGTTTGCAACATAGCAAAAACTAATTGATACACAAAGTAAGTGGGGGACTTTAAAAAAAAGGGTAAAACAAAATTTATTTTAATCAATTTAATTAAATAAATAGAATACTTTTCTTTAAGTAGTGAGGAACAGTTAACTTTGAAATGATAAAAAAATAGGTGATAACTACACAAGGCTATTAAATGTCATGTATGGTTAGGTTTGAATGTAAAATATTTCTCTCCTTTGCTTTGTATTTGTGTTTGTTTCTGAGTTTCTTTTTAGCAAAGCAAGCAGTAATTTTGCTCTAATTGCCATTGGAATTAACTGGCAAATGTCTTTTGAATTCAAAGTAAAAAAAAAAACCTGGAATGTAGGAATAACAAAAATCCTCCTCTCTTTCTAACACCCCTCTAATATCTCTCTAATATTTCTGTTCCTGACTCTCTGGAACAAATTGAAATTGGATACCAAGACAAAACTATACCTGGCTTTCCATTCTGGCTTTTCTTCATCGATGAACAGTGCATTATGAAGTCAGAAATATACGACCATTTCTAAGATTCCATTGAAGATAAGATATTAGAGAGAATGAAGGCTATTTTGCTGGCTTACCACATCATCTCCTTCCAACCATCAAAAATGAATGACAATAAAATAATGCAAAAAACTCAGGCCTTATCAACCACAGAGTCATTTAGAGGTTTTGTGATTGTTCTTTGAGTCCAAATGATTATTGCTAAACTTTGTCAAACTGGGAAGATTAAAAGGCTGTAGAAATGCAATACCATAAATACTCAAGCAAGCAGGAACGGCTTCAGAAGGTTAAGTTAGTGAGGGGAAAGAGTAGGAGGCTCAGAACTCAGAAATGATAAAGAACGTTATGTTGTTTTCTTCGTATTTCAGGATTTGTTAAAATTTGAAAACTCAGTTAATTGTGGGTATAGAGAAGACTTCTCATCTGTGTTTTGAACGTGAAAAGCAAAGGGCATTCTTCTCTGCATAGAGACTAAACGCAGTACCAACACATTTAATTTCCTCTCATCACAGTAGCAATCTCAATGTCCAGTTCAAGCTGGGGGAGAATACTGATGCTTTTATGTCTCTCCCTCCTGAGGCTCCACTAAAACAAAAGCTAGAAGAACAAATACGGTCTGTAAAGCCTATCAGTGAAGAGAAAAAGTATGCAGTCAGCAAAATAAAGAGATTTCCAAACATGAGTAGAAGACTAGAAGTGGCTGAAAAAGGGTGGATGAGTGAGATAAGCAGAAAAATGCACAGCTTGGAATACAATGCGGAGAGGTACAGGGGATAAAGAGTCAGTGACAGCCAATCTGGAGATGATCTGGAAGGAGACCAGCAGAAAATATACACAAAAGTCATATCAGTTGGCACCCCCTACTCTTTGACATTGGGAGAGGCTCTAGGTCTCCAGAGACGCTCAGCTCCTAGCATTGACGCCCTTGTGCTATTTCCGCCCCTTGGGTATGGAGGGGCTAGACTAACCGCAGCCATGACGGAATGTCACTTCTAAGATTAGGTTATAAAAAGTCTGTGGCTCGCATCCTAAGTAAGCCCCAGACTCTACCCGCAACCCTCCTTCCTCTCTAAGATCACTTGCCCTGGGGGAAGTGAGCTGCCAGCATTCATGAAGCAGCCCTCTGTCCACATGTGAGAGAATAAGGCCTGCCAACGGCCATGTAAGTGAAGTGGAAAGTGAATTCCCACCCTCCAGTCAAACCTTTAAATGAGACTGCAGGCTCGGTCAACAGCCTTCACTCCAGCTTCATGAGAGACTGTGAGCCCAAGGCACCTAGGTAAGCTTCACCCAGATTCACCTAACCCACAAAACCCGTGACAGAATAAATGCCTGTTAGTTTAAGCTGCTAAATTTTGAGATAACTTGTTACACAGAGATAGATAATTAATATAACCACCTAAAATATAACAGTAGCTTTTTTACCCCAAAGCAAAAACAAACCGACAAATGAAAATCCAGGTCATTTTTCTCTTAAAACCAAGAAATTGTCCAAGGAAAGGCAAGGCTCTTACTATGAATGTTCTCTTCATTCTGGCATTAGGATGTCTGCTCCATTTCCAAGGAAAAGTCGACCACCCTACAAACTCTGACCACTCTCAACCTGAATAGGGTCTCCTGTCACGCTCAAGAACAAGCAGTAACACTGGTGCTGAAGAACAGAAAGCACAGATAGGAGATCTCTGGTGGGGGGGGGGGGCGGGGGGAGGAAAGATTTGATAGAACTGAAAGAGTGATTGGGAATTTAAAGTGATGATCCAATAAAAGTAAAGGAAGAAATGTAAGGAAAAAAGATGTTGAGGAACTTCTGGGAAAAAAAATATGGAAGACAGGTATAATCCAAATATGAAGCAAAACAGAATGTCCTGATTGTAAGCAATTGATAGGATGGAAAGGAATCCATTTGACCCTGACCCTGAGAAAATTCTCCTTTGAGAAGTCCAGGTAATATAATATTGGACCCATAAGAAAATGAACGTAATCTTAACACATAAGTGAAATGGGCATTGGACAATACTTACATAGTAATGATAATCTCAATGTGCTTTGTTGCTTTTCCACTTTATACTCCTCATAGATAAAATATGGAAGATGTAGTTGTGGTTGCCAAACAGTATGTTCAAGTTAAAATCTCTGGAAATATGAGATGGTGAGATCTAGGGAAGCTAGAGGAACAGGTAGATGTACCATATAGTTATCTTACTAATGTGGATACTCAAGAGATATTGTTGTATATTAATGGAATGAGAAATAGAGATATAAATATACTATTTAAAGTGACAAAAATAACTAATATATGAACAAAATTCAGAGGAAAAGAAGAAAAGGAAAATGAAGGGATTAAGGCCAGGAACTAATCTTCAGTTTTCATTCTGGAGATTGCATAAATATTATATAAAAGGGATAAAAAATTGGAAGTGTAAGCATATTATTTAGAGTTATGGAACTAATTACCAAAAGAATTATGAAAAGATATCATCTCTGGGAAGTAAGACTAGGGGTGGTGAGGGGTTGGATGGGGGGTTGCTACTCTTTACACATGTATCACCTTCTAAATCATATTGATTTGTTTTCATGTGCATGTGTTGTCTTAATGAAAATAATTTAACAATGATTCCCACTTGTTTTGCATATATTCAACAAAGTATAAAAGTAAATTTTGCCAGCATCCTGTTATTAGCCTCAGAACTAGGGTAAAAGAGCAGGTTATAATTAATGTTATTACTTGCAATTTGAGGTACCACCCATTTAAATATATTGTATTTTTCAAATAACCCACACAGCAAGAATAAATTCCTCTGAAATTTCCTAGGCTTTGTCTAGATTTGTCTGTCATCAGGAATTCACTCCACTCCCCAAACTTCATTTAAGTCTTTGTGTCCAATTAGTGTTATGCCAGCATGTCCCTCTAATCTCTTCGTTTAATTCTCTAGTTCTTTGTACTCAGTTCTCATTTGAAATTGCCAGTGAAAATATCAGTTTTTACATGCTTAAATTCAGCAGTGACTATCTTTTCAGAACATTAAACACTTTCCCCAGTTCTGTTTTCCAGCAATAGTCAATGTCTAAATATCAAGCCTATGCCCAGCTTTTCTTGAAGCCTTGTCGAGTCTCTGGTGCAAAAGTGGGTATGTAATGGGTCTCACAGTATGAGGCTTCCTCGTTGGTTTCCTAGATATTTTTACCTGTTTATTTAGCTTGTCAAAATTAGCTGGAGATATAAAAAAATCGGAAAAATGGTTTGAAAATGTGAGTTCCTGCCTCTTCAAAATGGTCCACATACTACACGCAATTCTGAAGTGACTGTTAGCAATCTGACTGTGGGGAGGTCAGCTTCTGGGGCAGACAACAGGGGGTGCTTTGCTGTAGACACTTTAAAAGCAATACTAAATCTTACTAAAAGTCAGCCTGCTTTTTTGTTTTACAGTGCATAAGCAATTCTAAACTATGCCAGGGATAAAATATTCCTCTAAAAGGGGGACCATCAACACTGCCCCTTCCCCCCCCCAGGTGAACCACCATAACCCCAAACTGATGAGGCTGCATTCAACCTCTGGAAAAGCATGTTACACCCACTAATCTGTAACCTGTCAGTCAAAATTATACTGCTTTGTACCCTTGTCTTTTCCACCTTAGGGACAACTACTGGAATATCCTTCCTGAACTTAAGTGAATGTTGGTAACACAAACTGAAATGAGAATTTGCCTCCTGTACATCCTATTCACATCTTTCTCTTAAATGAGACTGCATATACTTAAAAATGACACCACCCTTTGTTTTAAAACTGTATTTACTCTGCATATGAAGGAATAATTCTGTTATTTCCTTCTTACATGTACCATCTTTATTCTCTGCAACTATTTTTTTGGCTGTGTTGGGTCTTCATTGCTGTGTGCGGGCTTTCTCTAGTTGCGGTGAGCGGGGGCTACTCTTCGTTGCGGTGCACGGGCTTCTTATTGCAGTGGCTTCTCTTGTTGCGGAGAATGGGCTGTAGGCACTCAGGCTTCAGTAGTTGTGGCATGTGGGCTCAGTAGTTGTGGCACACAGGCTCCAGAGCGCAGGCTCAGTAGCTGAGGAGCACGGGCTTAGTTGCTCTGCGGCATGTGGGATCTAGTTCCCAGACCAGGGCTTGAACCCGTGTCCCCTGCATTGGCAGGCGGATTCTTAACCACTGCACCACCAGGGAAGCCCTTCTCTGCAACTATTGATCAGTCCAGGAAAATTCAACACTAGGCAGCACTCAGGATTTATCTCAGCATTGGGATATGCACTTTGGGTGTACATAATTTATTTATGCAAAAACTATTTACTAAGGGTCCATTTTGCACCAAGCACCTTAGGTGCTGAGCCTGCACAGGTGAATAGGGCATAGGTTTTGACTTTCAGGTGCTTGTCAAAAAGGAAACTGAAATAAAAGTTATAGGCTCTGACAGATAAATAAGTATCTGTATGTCTACTTATCCGAATAGATAGTTATCTATTTTTCCAAAGTGCTATGAAAACAAGAAATGCATCCTGCTTAGGGTTGTTCAGGAAAGCTTCAAGTGAAATGCAAGGTCTAAAATCATCTCATACCATTAACATTAGCAAAGCTTTAGAACTTTACAAAGGTAGAGTCAATTATTGTTAATAAGATCACAGGTACAGTTGCAGCACAGGAAGAAAGAAGGAAACAGGAACATTACTGGCAGAGGGAGCAACACTGCAAAGACTGAAAATGGGAAGTTGTCTTTTGTTTACTATGGGAAGTTGTTGTTTACTATTGCTAGCACACCAATGATAAATTTCAGATTGGGTGCTTTACGTAACATGCTCTTTTTTTTTTTTCCCCTTTTCTGAATCAAGTTTCCAAATAATGTGGAATGCAAAGTCACAATGACAAGAGTATATAAGACAATGAGGCAATTAAATAAACCACAGACAACTTCAGTCATAAATATAATTAAACCTCTATCTAAAACTATAATGAAAATTCTTACTTTGGATAGTGGAACGCCATCAGTTTATAACAGAATAAGTGGGTCATTTGGCTGCCTTGTGATGTCTTATTTTCCATCTGTTGTTATGGATTACCATTTTGACTCTGTCTAGAATTATTACTAATGGCCAGTTGATGCTGTGCAGGGAAAGGTCAGATACAGGAAATTCACCACAAAATGTGAAAGAATCTTGACGAATCCTTTTTACTTCTGAAATATGGGCATTAGAACAAAAGAAACTCCCTTTAGTGGAATGTGAATATTTTCTATTTTCTTTTGAAAGAAACTGATACTCTCTTTGGACCTGTGGACACAAGTACTTACACTGTAATCTAGCTGTACACACAATCTTTTGATACACATTCAGGGATAGTTACCGTAGAGGTAAGCTAAGAGGTGTAGAAAATATGAAAATAAGCTTCCCTCAAGAGTTCCAGGTCCAAAGTTTTCCTGCTGAATGTTTAACGCTGGGTTACATTTAGTGAAGATCTCGTAAGGGCTGGCTTAACATGGTACAGCAGATAGAGACTCCTCATGTGGTTACCTGCCAGTATCTCAGGGAATCTATAGTTGAATATATTTGTTACATAGTCCTTGGATGGTGTTGATCAAATTCAGGCCCATTTCTCTTATTTGAGATTTGCGTCATCTTCTTTGAATCTGTAATGCCTAGAATAGGGTCTAGCACATGGAAGGAAGAAAGGAAAAAAGGAGCAAACAGAGAGAAGGAAGAAGAGTGGTGGCAGAATGGAAACGAGGATGCTAAGGAAGGAAAAAATGACCACCTACTTTGTGCCAGATGCTATACTAAGATGTTTGCTCATATAAATTTAGCTGATACAAAGAATCTGTCATCACAATAAACATGATTTTAAAGTTCCCTTTATTATTGGCTCATATTTTACTCCATACGATAGTCCAACATTGAGTTCACACACACAACCAACAGTATCCAGGCTTCCTCAACAGCACAGTATTTATTCCATGGAGGGACAGAGGTGATTCGGCTCCCCCACATGCCTTTCAGGGGAGCCTCCAGATCTCTCTTGACTAGGAAGATCCTAAAAGAGGACAAAAGGGGCCTGCACCACCAGCTACCCTATCAAACCTACAGACAGATGATAACATTTATTTTAGAAAAAGCTTTCCACAGAATGTGGGTAACTTCAGACTCAGGGTAGTGTCTAGCACCTTGCCAACACTCAGGACATGTTAAGTAATAAAAGGGTGTTGCTTCAAATCACTTGCTATTAAAAAAAGACTAAAATATATTCCGTCCTTTCAATTTGTTTCAGTTTCAATTGTGCCAGTGATGTTGTTAATAATAGACTGTACATCTGTGATGTACAAAAGCTTTGCTATTGTTGATTTAGGGCACTTTATAATTCATGTATGGAGTCTCTACATATCTGAGAAATGGTTGGTTCTTGTTATACAACTCTGTATCTCTAGGTACCTCACACTCATCCTCAAGAATTCAATACCTTGCAAAGTGCATTTTATATGTTAGGTACACAAAAGATATTTGCTAATTCATAATTTTAAATAAAAGTATTGCAGATTTATAGGCAACATACATCATGGTTGAAAATAAGTAAGTTAATAAAAACAAATATACACTGCTATGTTTTGATTTGTTTTAATTATCATTTACTATGCTAACTGGAGAAACTATTGGTTAACACTGGTGTTATTTGTCTGCTTGAGAGCCTACATAAAGAGAACAGTGATGATGAGAAGACAGTGAAAACTGTTTGGTTAGTGCTGTATAGGGGCAGATGAATTAACTAGATCTCCTCTTGAGGTTCCAGCCTAATGATGTTAATATATTTGTCTTGTTGGGGAACTTTTCAGTGATGCTAACTGATAAGAAAACCTAATATAGGCACTAAATAATAAAAATTTAAGAAATCATCTACTACCAAAGGCAATCTACAGATTCAGTGCTGTCCCTACCAAATTACCGATGGCATTTTTTCACAGAACTAGAACAAAAAAATTTAAATTTGTATGGTAACACAAAAGATCCCAAATAGCCAAAACAATCTTGAGAAAGAAGAATGGAGCTGGAGAAATCACACACCCTGACTTCAGACTGTATTACAACGCTAGAGTCATCAAAACAGTATGGTACTGGCAGAAAAAGAGACACATAGATCAATGGAACAGGATAGAAAGCCCAGAAATTATCCCATGTACTTATGATAAAGTAATCTATGACAAACGAGGCAAGAATATTCAGTGGAGGAAGGAGAATCTCTTCAATAAGTGGTGCTGGGAAAAGTGGACGGCTACAGGTAAAAAAATGAAATTAGAACACTTCCTAACACCATACACAAAAATAAACTCAAAATGGATTAAAGACCTAAATGTAAGGCCAGACACTATAAAACTCTTAGAGGAAAACATAGGCAGAACACTATCTGACATAAATCACATCAATACTTTTTTGGATCCATCTCCTAGAGTAATGGAAATAAAAGCAAAAGTAAACAAATGGGACCTAATTAAACTTAAGAGCTCTTGCACAGCAAAGGAAACCATAAACAAAAGGAAAAGACAACCTACAGAATGGCAGAAGACATTTGCAAATGATGTGACCAACAAGGGATTAATTTCCAAAATATACAAACAGCTCATACAGCTCCATATTAAAAAAAAAATCAAAAACCAGGCAGAAGGCCTAAATAAACATTTCTCCAAAGAAGACATACAGATGGCCAACAGGCACATGAAAAGATGCTCAACATGGCTAATTATTAGAGAAATGCAAATCAAAACTACAATGAGGTACCACCTCACACTGGTCAGAAAGGCCATCATTGGAAAATCTACAAATAACAAATCCTGGAGAGGGTGTGGAGAAAAGGGAACCCTCCTATACTGTTGGTGGGAATGTAAATTGGTGCAGCTACTATGGAAAACAGTATGGAGGTTCCTTAAAAAACTAAAAATAGAGTTACCATATGATCCAGCAATCCCACTTCTGGCCATATATCAGGAAAACATGAAAACTCTAATTCGAAAAGAGACATGCACCCCTATGTTCATAGTGGCACTATTTATAATAGGCAAGACATGGAAGCAACCTAAATGTCCACTGACAGATGAATGGACAAAGAAGATGTGGTATACATATATACAATGGAATATTACTCAGTCATGAAAAAGAATGAAATAATGCCATCTGCAACAACATGGATGGACCTAGAGATTATCATACTAAGTGATGTAAGTCAGACAGAGAAAGACAAATATATGATATCACTTATATGTGGAATCTATTTAAAAAAGGATACAAATGGACTTATATACAAAACAGAAATAGACTCACAGACATAGAAAACAAACTTATGGTTACCAAAGGGGAAACAGAGGGGGAAGCATAAATTAGAAGTTGAGGATTAACAGATACACACACTATATATAAAATAGATAAACAAATAAACAACAAGGACCTACTGTATAGCACAGGGAATTATATTCAATATCTTGTAATAACCTATAATGGAAAAAAATCTGAAAAAGTATATGTATGTACCTACATACATACATATATATATATATATATGTAGTCACTTTTCTGTACACCTGAAACTAACACAACATTGTAAATCAACTCTACTTCAATAAAAAAAATCATAGAGATTTAAATTTAATCTTGATACTAGTTTATTGAACAATACTTACTGTTTTACATATATCATGAAAGCAAAAAAAGCATTGTTAATAATAAAAAGATATTCATTTGTCCTACAACTGAGACTTGAAATATCAGAAAGGGAGCCAACCTCACCAGTCCTTTCTGAGAAAATGCTCACTGAAATTACTGCCACATATTAATTAGATACAGAGTTTTAAGTCATTCTATTTCCCCCATGGTAATAAAAGTGATATCAAAAGAAATTGTTTCAAGAATCATAAACCCAACTTGGTCTAACTCACAGCTGGAAGTACTTGAAGTCTTTCATTTCCAAGTTGAAAAAGGAGTATATCGTGACTTTTTAAGCTCCTTAATCAAGACATGTTATTGAGGACAGTGATAGAAGTCATATTTGCAATATTCAGTGTCATACTATGAATGAGCTTCTGTCTGAGAACAGCTGGGAAACAGGTATATGAAATTTCTGGGCTGCTCCGTCAACAGTGATTTGAGATTGTGTTGGTGGTGGTGGTGATGGTGGTGATGGTGGGTGAAGGTGAGTAAAATAGCGGATAGTTCTTCACTACCCACTATCAGTGGATAGCGGATAGTTCTTCATTATAAAGTATATTTAGTGTTCACGGTCCTCTCCCACTAAATGCCAGTGACAACTCTCCCCCTGAATCATTTCCTGCCTCCCACCCCTTCCCACATCCTTGTTCTAGGGGAATGGTGCTGCCTCCTTGTGGAAAACACAGAGAGAATTCAACAGAGAATTCAGCTCAGTACATACCACACCATTTGAGCTCTGATTTAGAAACATCAATTCAGAGCTGTTTTCAAGGGCAGAGAAAATACCTTTAAAGGTAAGAAAGATGCTTTAATTTATACAGTGTACTTGAGGAATGCTTTTCAAATGTAACTATCATTTGTATAATGGTTACATGGGTCAGACATTTTTTTACTTCTCTGTATTTTAGGGTGAACCATAAGAAATTTTCTTTTTTTGGTAATACAAATTGTCAAATAGCAGTAATTGTATATAGTTCACATACTATATTGACTCATTTAATCCTCACAATAAGCTTATGAAACCAGCATCCCCATTTTATAGATGGGAAACAAAGGTATTGAGAGGCTAACTTGCCTAGGGCACATAGCCAGTATGTAGGGAAAGTAAGGCTGAGATTTAAGTAGGCATTCAGGCCCCTGGAGTCTTGCCCTTGACCCCTGTGCAATACTGCCCCCTAACAGCCCTTTCCAGTGTTGCTTCTTCAGACTGTCAGCTCTCAGAAGGCAGAATCAGACTGAGAGAGATTGGGAGGAGTATGAAGGAGGGAAATAGGTAGGTGAAAAAAGGGAAGGGCTTTCCAGGCAGAGGACAGAGAGGTGTGAAGCAGCATGACCTCTAGAGGTTTCTGTTAGTAGTTCAACAGGATCAGGGGAAAAGAGTGTGGAGGAGTGGAGATAAAACTTCTAGTGAGGCAGATAGGAGGCCAGCTGTGAAGAATGGGCCCTGACAATCATCCAAGGAATCTGCTCTTTGTCCTAATACCTGGATGTATTAAGGCCCATATTTGCATTTTCGAAAAAGCAGCCTGACACCTGGGTGGAGATCATTTGAGCTAGTTTAGAATATGAGAATATGAGAAGTTTGAGCTAGTTTAGAATATGAGAAGTTTGAGCTAGTTTAGAATATGAGAAGGCAGGAAGTGATGAGATTCTGAACAGAGGACGTATTTAAGGGCAGAGGACCAGATCACCCCAACGTACTCTGAAAAGAAGCTGGCTGCACAGCCTTGGGGAAGTTATTTAGTTTCTCTGTGCCTCAATTTTTCTCACATGTAAAATAACAAGAATAATACCAAGCTGTACTTTCTGAGTCTTCATTTCTTCCTCATTCACATACATTCCCTAGAATTTGATTACTTTTCTAATTTAATTAACAAGACACTTATTAGTTAGTGTCTTGTGTCCTTAGGACCACACAGGGCAGGGCATGCACACAGTTCCCACCCCCTCCCCTCACCCCCAATGTTCTTTTATAATTGATGCCATATCACTAATAATCTTTCCATATCTATTCAAAAAAGATTCCCGTCTTATGCTTCCCCCCCAGCCCCAATGCACAAGCATCCCCTCTCTCGTCTCTGCTTTATTCCTATATCACTTGACATCCCATGTATGCTGTTTTAACGTTTATTGTCCATCTCCCCTAACTAGAATGTGAGCTTTGTACAGAAAAATCTAATTTTATTCAATGCTGTATTTCCGGTGACTAGAACATTGCCTAGTATATAGTAAGTGCTCAGCAACCATGTGTTAAGTGAATAAATGGATGGATGGGTGGATGGATGGCTATTTTTGTCTAGAACTAGCCTTGTCCAAAGATGTCTCAAAACCAAGGCTGCATCCACCAAGAGAGCACCTTTTCATCCAGTGAAACCTCCAGACCCTAAAGAATATGCACTGAACACAATAATTCTTAAAATAAACTCTTTAAAATGTATATATCCTAGAACTTTTGCTTACCCACAACGAGGGGAAACCACCTTCTAAACGGAAGTGCTTACCTACATTTAAAATTACAGTGAGCTGCACTTTTCTTACCCGGGAACCATTCTTCTTAGTTTCAGAAGAATATGCCTTTGTATATATTTTCAAATCTACACCCAAGTGTTTTTCTTTTCAGTATGCACTAAAATTTGCAGTAGAAATGTACATTAGTTTAAGTGAATTCAGCAGAATGATTGGACTAGGGAAAATAAAATTAATTATTCATGTCACTAGTACTTTAAAATGCAGAGTGGTTATCAGGAACACACATAATTATAAGTAATGCAGTTATTTTTTAATAATGAAGCCACAGCTAAGGTTAATTAATACTTTTAATAAAAAAATAAAATTTTGTTCTTTGAAGTTACAATATGTTTTTTGTTAGTTTTAGATATTTTTCATGGAAATACGTGTGCATTCTGCTTACATTTTTCAAACAAATAGTATTAATTTTTTAGGAGTATCTCCAAAGCCACCAGGAAGCAATAGCAGTGTCTGACACATTCAAACACTCTTTTTTTGCTTGAATCCTAATTGGGATTCTTTTTGGAACATTCCATAGGAATCAAATGCCAATGGCTTCAGTAGGAAATGAAGATACATGTCCTGACCACTTACCAATGTTTTAAATCCTCAATAGTTCCTTTTCTTGAGTAGGTTTGCTACCTCCACTCTGAAAAAAGCCTAACTAGATTGTTCCAATACATTTCACTTATATTTACTGATCCTGCCCCCGTCTACAATTTAATTTCTTACTAAGAGTTGCAAACTATAGTCCCTCCAGTCACAAACCAGAATCTCTCAAAGCCTTAATCTCTCTCCCTTCTCAAGATTTTTGAAATGAGATGAGAAGAAGATGAAAAAGGCTATGGATTCTTGAAACCAAGTAAGGATACCAGAATCAGTTTCTGCTCTGAATGAAAAGACAGGGCTTCTCTATTTATTATTCTTATGAAGTATGATTTTCTTGCAAAGATAGATTTTATATATGCTGTAAAAGTAGAATGCAATATAATTTACAGACCAAAATGGGATGCTTTTGAGAGTCAGAAAAGGATACTATTAATAATTACATCGGTACACCAGGCGCACAGGAGGACTATACAGGCCAACTGAGATGCATGCCACACTGTGTAAAAGTCAAGGGTGAAATCTATGCTTTATTAAATAGGCATCAGAAGACCTAATTAAGAGCATCATCACTAAAGTCAGTAAAATTTTAGAGCTGAGTACAATTCAAGAGATTCCTAAACCCACTTATTTTAGAGAGAGCGCAAGGCCAAAGTGCAGCGAGGTTAACCCATCTGTCCAAGTTACACAAAAAGGTAGGTGGTTGTGTTGAAATTGGAAACGGGTCTCCTGATTTGCTGTGATGGTTCTATTTTACCATACCTCCTCTAGGCAAAAGGCATTACTGTGGATCCATATTGTCTACGGTATGTAAATAACTTGTAAAATATTCTTGAAGGAAAGAACCACAGTATCACAAAATGTGATACAAAGCATAGACCAAAAGAAATTTCACAATCTTGATCTTAAAAGAAATAATTTCCTTTCTTTACAAACTGGCAACCAAAGGGAATGAATATTGCCCTTTGCATGTTGACTTACTTTTACTCATTTAAGTAAATGTACACATACATTGTAAGACATTGCCAGATTATTCAGAAGAGGAGGGAACACTCAGCCATCA
The DNA here is from genome assembly GCF_028564815.1 of Eubalaena glacialis. NCBI lineage: Eukaryota > Metazoa > Chordata > Mammalia > Artiodactyla > Balaenidae > Eubalaena > Eubalaena glacialis. Next base: position 42,235,336 of record NC_083729.1, read on the forward strand.
AAAATCCCAAGAAGCTCTCAGCATCCTGAAGAACTTAATACTGTTAATTATTTGCAAATATTCACTTTCCGAGATTAGCCTTATAGAAAGTTTCTCTTTTTTAGGATGAGTGGGTCTTACGGAAACATTTAGATATTAGATATCATAAGTAAAACAAATTTTTATCAACTTTATATAATCCATATAAAAAGTACTATTAATATTTTTATAGTCACATTTTTAAAAGTCATTTAATCAGAAGGGTTGGTAAATGTACTCATTATTTCATGACATAGATCATATCTTCCTAAAGTAAACATCAGTCTTAAAATTGATCATCATTCAGAGAAGAAAACCTTTTTTTTTTTTTCTTTTTAAAGCATATTTACTTCTAAGTAGGAATGTAAACAGGATCTTATGGGATGACATTTTGTGAATACTCTTTTATAGTCTCTGACTCTGTGAAAACTGAAAATTCTCCCCTACTACTTGCCCTGCAGGATGGCTGAACAAACCTCATCTCATCTATCTGAAATGAATCCAATTTAATTCTGCTTGACCAAAAATCTGTTTCCATAGTTCTAAAACATGCAATCACCCTAAAGTACATTGCCATTGTAGCTATCGCTGAGGAAAATACACCTTGATTGAGAAAACAGTCCAGTGTGGCTTTTGAAAAATAAAATGACCCTCCCTGGTACACAGTTTGGTAAGGCAGTTGATGAAAGCAGGCAGGTCAAAGGTTACAGTCTTAGAATTAGCATTACAAATCACTTACATATTTAAATGTCAAGACTTTGACAATTCTAACAAACATTTAAATTCTATATATATCAGTAATCTCTTTGTAGTTGGAGGGCAAGATAAAAATCAACTGTGAAGCAAAGTAAATTTACAACAAATTATTCTGTTACTCAAAAATAAATAATTTGCTTTCTTCCCTAGTAGTTTTTCCCCCATACATTCACATCTTATTACCTGTAATCACAAACATATCCTTTTAAGAGAGAATTTTTAAAACTTTTAGTACAACTTTAAAACACTGTTGTTGAATATTTGTAGTATATTAATCCAAATTATTTAATTGCTGTTATTGGTCTGTTAAAAATCTAAAGATTTAAAATATGTATTTTTTAATGAACCTAGTAATCTTTTATTTAAGTCAATACCTCCTCAAATGAACCAAGTAATCATTAATTGATTAGATCATTTACTTCCATAAACCACTGCTATCTTTAAACATGTTATAGCTTACCATAAAAGAGACTCTTTTCATTGGCAATTAATGGGCAGTTAACTGTTTTCCTTTCACATTAGTTAATATTATAAAATGCATAAATTTTTAATTTCTTCATTTCTAGGTGTTCAACTTGCAAATGAAATAGCTATTTTACAAATGTTTACTTAAAAAACATAATTTCTTAATACATAGCGAGTACTAATTGATAAAAAACATAAAAGTAAGGCTGATAATTCTTTCCTTATTTTGGGATACATCTGGTTTACCTAGCAACTTAAGCAGCTGTAATTTCATTAACGATGAAACAAGACTACTAAGAAAAAAATCTGATCATTTCAAATTTTATTCACAAGAACATTTCTATTTCCGAATGTCCTAGAATGTCCTCTTATGAATTATTTTACATAAAGGAAATCGTCTATCATAGCTCTGTGTTTCATTTTCCTATATCAGATTTGCCTTAATAACCTGCTTATCGTTAAATAAACCGTAAACCAATAACCACAATAACAAATCATTAGTGAAGTATTAGAAAATACAGAGCTGTTGGGCATGCATAAATCTGTCTAAAGACACAAGTCTTTATCCAAGAGGCTAAGTGCAATTATTAACAATCTTATAAACCCAAACAAGACAGAGAAAAATCAACAAAATGATTATACTCTAAGCACACATTCTTACTAAAATGTATATTTCGTAAGGGAGGGGTTTTTTGTTTGTTGTTCCTAATGTATCCCCAGTGCCTAGAACAGTGTATGGCACATGTAGTGTGATCCGTAAATACATATTGATGAACACCCTGTGAAACAGCCCATTTTATTTCGTGGCCAAATGCAAATTTTAAAAAAGGAGAGAGAAGAAAGAAAAAAGTGATGCATATAGGTGTATAATATGAAATACTACATTTATAAATGTACAGACTTTACAACTTTTTGGTCATCTCTCTTCTAGGACATTTTCTCTTCCTCTATTCTGTTCCTCCCGCCCCTTCCTATTCAAAGTAAAAATCAGAATCTATTTTCTTCTTTCTCTCGTAAACATATGTTAATTAGTAGATAGGGTGCTGATCTGAACAGAATTTATCTTCTTTTACTCTCTTTCTAAATGTGACACATGATCTACTTCAAACATTTGAAATAAAAGCAATTTAAAAAATAATTGTTGACATTCTTGCTTCTTTAGTACATGGTTTTCTAGAAAAGTAAGAATCATGTATTTGGAAAGCTTTATATGGCACCTACTAGAGACATTCACTAACTACCAAAAACAAAACAAAAGCAATCAATCAAGTTTGGGCCAAGAAGAACACACAATTCTGAAAGCATTAACAATAGAATATGTACAAAGGCTATAAATGTCAACAGAGATCTAATAGCATTTAATAGAATTTCAACAGCATTCTAAAAGCCTTTATAAAATGAAAGCTCTGAGGCAGGTGTTTTTTTTTTTTCTTCTTCTTCTTCATTGATGTAATGCCAATACTTAAGCCAGTGCCTGACACATAGTAGGCAATCAGTAAGTATATCTTGATGGAATAAATATACTTCCTAGTTGTACAAGTGTGACATTTAAAAATTCTGTTTTTCAAAAATTTTAGACATAAGATTGAAAAATAAGCTCATTGAAGTGAAATATGGGTGAGGGCAGTTAGCTATATAATGTACGAAATATGTTGGCCCAAGACAGTTTTTAAGTACCATATTTTGGGTCTTTGTCCTCAGATAAACTAACAGTGTGTTTTTCCCATAGACAGTAAAATAGTAGATTTATCATTCACGATGAGAGCCACATGCCTACCAATTCAAAATTTTCAGACTTCAAAATACAATAGAAGTGCTATAGGCAATTTCTTTTTTAAGTTGTTCAAATTTGCTTTTATTTTATTTTGATGAAGTGCTGAGTTTGAACAAGGCCTTTCAGATACTTCACTATTTGACTTGTTCATTTAACTTAAAAAGTGAAAAACCTGTGTAATTAGTAGACAATCCCCTCAGTTTGGGCTAGACCAAGATTATTGAATCAAGACCATCAACTAACCACACACAAACCATCACAAAGCAGTATATATCAATAAAAGTTCACAAACCACAAACCAACAGCATATACACATTTCATCCTCAAACTGAATCCATTATATTAAGCAAGTCTTAAAAAAGCCATAATGCTTGAGATCACAAATAATCCCATTCTAGAAAAGACACATATGCAGAAAAGTCCACTTTCATAATCACAGATCCAGAATGAAGAAGTGAAATCTGTGTACTCACCTGGCTAATGGGTTCTTTTGTAGGGGGCTTTCCTCTTCTGGCTGTGCTAGTAGCCAGGGTCGTGGTGGTCTCCATAATTGACGTGGACATCTCTGACTGCATGGCAGTGGCTGTCGACTCAGTTGTCATAGAGGAAGGCACTTCACCAACCAGTCTCACATTTCCCACTATGGCGATGTTGGCATCATTTTCGGCTGCCATATTCAGAACTTTCAAGCCATTGTAGTAAAGCCCAGAGAGCTGACCCTGGAAGGGCTGGCCCTGCTCTTTCCCGCCAATTATTATGGTTGCTTGGCTATTGAAGATTGTGAGCTGACGCCCTGTAAAAATAATATTACATACATGCAAAAATGTTGATTGTGAACTCTACATTCTACAAAGGATGATAAAACAGATCTTTCATGGGGTGGATAATGAGAGCAATAAACTATAAGAGAGGCATTTGACTCATAATTCATTGCTTATAAATGAGGTGTCCATGGAATGCATAATCATTGGCAAATACTTGTAAATTCTCAAGTTATTGTAAATGTAGTGCTTTTGCTAAAAGACCAATCAAAGATATGTATTATAAATTAATTTTTAGTGGATTCCTTTCCCCTTTTACCTCAAGATCTTATACTGTTGGTCTCTTAAGTCTGAATTGTTTAATTAAAAATGAGATATTTAATATTTCAAGTATTTGTCATTCTAAAATTACCACTGGTAGAAACTCATCTATAGCAGCTGAAATCTGATTTTAAATTTATGGTAAAAATTTCATAATTCACATAATGGCCACAGGTATCTATATGCTCTTCTTTAGAAGTGTGTATTTTTTGAAGGCAATAGTCCATTGTTATTTGAATTATTCTGTTTTTCCGGCAAATACACTGAAAAGAAACACATAATTTACACTGAGCGTGTCAGAGACAAAAAAAATCCAAAAAGATTTTTCTGATTGGCTTTCAGCAAGTCTATTAAAACAGAACAAAATAAAAAAAAATATAGCTTCAGATGTAAAAAGCGGCTTCAGGAATGATACACAAACCGATGGAGAAATTATGGCACATTTCCATCAAACAGCAATCCTCAGCACAACAGTACCAATATCATCAAATTGAGTATCCAGTTTTAGCAGATTGCTCTCTGTTCATAAAAAGCATGCACACAACTTTAAGTTCAGTTTTAATCAGGGCTTGTTCCCAAATGCTCTTAGAAGGTTGCAAACGTTAAAGGGACTTCATTTTGACTGGCAATCCATATTGCCCACTATTTAAGATGCCTAGAGTTTAAACCAAGAGTTGTTTTTTTTTTTTTTCAGGACCATAATGAAGATATCAGAACTACATATATTTTAGTTAATAATTTAGAGGCTGGAACATGTAATATAATCTATAAATGATTTATCATTTTGGGTTAATGCTTGCTGTGAGTACCTTCATAGATTGAGTTAGTGGATTATATTTAACAGTCCCTTTAACCTTAAGTTAACAGGGTAAGATTATTAAACAGCTGGTACGTCTAAAAATGTATAGAAATTATTATACAAGGAATGCAAATATTACTATCTACATTTTACTGTTTTAAATTTGTTTTTAATTTAGTTTTACGGAAAATTTATTTTTTATGTTTATTAGTGTTACAATGAAGTACTACTTGGTTATGTTCAAATTATTTTTTTATTTGAAGTTTTAATCAATGTTTTTTACCTTTGTCGAGTAGCCATTCATCAACTACTCGACCAAGTCGATATGGAATTCGCTGTCTAGCAATCGCCAGGCGCTCGTTATCATTGTTTCCTTTAAAGTTTAAAGAGACATTTCATTGGTTAAAATCTGTAAGGTCAAAGGTTAAAAGTTAATACTTAAAGCTTGAGCTATACAGTTGCCACATGATTTTTTGAAATTTGGAATTTTAAAAAGTTCTACCTAGAACATTTCATGTTTCAGACTTGTCATTCATTCATTTATTTTATTTTAGCAAACAAAATTATTCCTATGTTAATTGAAAATTAGAAATCTGCATTTGAGCTAGGTTATTAAAACTTATATTATAGACAGACCCGAACAACCAATTTAAACAGCATATAATAGCTTTACAAAAAAATGAACATTGATCTCAGGGTTTTGTCTTTTTGATGTTTCTTATTAACTAGTTAAACATGTTCAGGTGAAACAGGTTTAAGTTTTCAAAATACATTCAATCTCTTATTCCAGATTAGTAATTTATGAACACCAAACTTAATACCATCTTCGGCACACTGAAGCATCTAAAATAGGCCTAGCATACTTTATGTCCTATTCAGAAAAGAGAAATTCTTATTCATCTCATTTAAGGAAACCACAAAGTCTGAATAGTTCTCGTATATTCCACACAAATTGGTTTATCAACCACTTGGACATCACAAGGGAATACATCTTGCATCATCAAATATGTTATGATAGGAAAAGGCTTTGACAAAAGTGACTTTGAGTGTCCTTCAGTTTCATTTAAAACTTGACAGATTGAGGCATATGACATTTGAAAGAAAGTATATGCTCAAATATTTGCTTTTTATTAAACTATTCTAAAGAAGGCATGATAACTTCAGGAACAAATACAAGCCACAACAGTGGTCCCTATTCATAGCTCTAAACTAAGTGGGAGCCTTGATTCTTTGAATAAGAAATTATCTGATAAAAACATAGTTTAAATTGACCTTGAATAATGCTTGCAAATAGATGACTGTTTTCTTGATCTATAAAGCACTTAGGAAGAATCTAGGCTGCCATCTCAGCACTCAATCGTGTATATTGCCAGAAGTTTTTTTATTCTATGAAAATTAACTAATGTGGAATTTTGAACTAAGACATTTTGGTAATAGCTCACATGAGGACTCAGAGGCGAAAGAAATGTTGAATGGTAGGTAGTACTGCCCACAAGAAAAGACTGGAGCATTTTACTAGGGAAGATAAAAGATACATTTTTCTCAATTTAGAATAATTAATAAATGTTTTCTTAGGCTAGTTTTATTTATACACTATACTTACCACAATAAACCCACCATATTAGTCACACACTTTTAGAGAAAGAGAAAAGAACTATCATTTAGACCTTATCAATATGTCCTTCGAAGTTTTATATGACTGAAAATATTTCATACATTAGTATTTAATTGAAAATGTAAATACCAAAGTGGACCAAATATAAAGTTTAATAAAAACATTGACATCTATCTCTCTGTATTATGAAATTATTAAAATGTTATAGTATTTTATCCTATGGGAACATATTTTTGGTATATTGATAATTTTTTTAAAAGGATAAAATAGCATAAATTCCAAGCCTATCTTTGTTTTCAAGAAGTGTGTACATTTTATGTTCTCTTTTGTGTGCTTGTATACATATATCAATATATTTGGAAAAATATACTAAAATTTAATATTAATTGTCTTATGGCAGCATGATTCTTGATGAATATGTATTTTGGCTTATATGTGATTTATGTAATGAACATGTTTATGTACGTAATTTGATAAGCAAATTAAATACTTTCAAAAACACATACCCTTTGCTCTATGGACTTCTTTGTAGAGCAACACTCATACCAATTTACACTATTATACCTCTCCTGACAACTTTATAATTATGTGGCTCCTTGTGCTGTTTTTCATGCTAGAGTGTTCCCAGCATCAGAAATGATCTATTTCCTCAGACACCACCCAAATCTAGGCTGCAAATCACCTCTTGCCCAATTACTACTATAATATAATAACAGACATCTCTGCATCCTCTCCGCAATCAATCCCACCCATTCTCCACATGTCAGCCAACACCCTATCATGCCGCTCGTCTATTATAACCCTCCCATTGCCTTCAGGATAAAATCTCGACCACCTGATGAGGCTTATGATGACTTCCATGATCTGGTCTCTTCCCTCCTCCCCTGCCCCATCTCATGGCTGTCACTGCCTTGCTCTCCTCTTTCCATCCTCATGAGAATTCTTTCAATTCTTCTAAAGCCCTCCTTTTACCTCTGGACTTTTGCACTTGTACTCTCCTCTACTTGAAAGATTTTCATCACTCCCATCCCATCCCATCCTCACCTTTCCTTAGCCAAACATGACTCATTAATGGAGTCTTCTTGGCAGGAACATTATTTCCTCAGGAGGTCTTCCCTGATGTCCCCAAGTTAAATTAGGACACCTGAATATATGCTTTCCTGACACCTGATACATGCCCTTTTGAAACAAGCACTGACCCTGTAATTGCATATTCAATAAATATTTTCTCTCTGAACTCTGAAATTCTATGAGGTCAGGTATTATGTGTAGTGTTTATTGTTGTATTCTCAGTGTTTGCACAATATCTGTCATAGAACCTCCTAGGAAATATCTGTAGAATGAAGTAGCAAAGGAAATCTTGTTTTAAATTCTGATAGCTTCTGTGGCACCATTATCTCATCTCCACAGGCTAACAACATTCACAGGAAAGCAAATACTTGTGCCAGAGGATAGATCACATGTAGCTAAGCCTCCCTTTGTACTTTCCAAAGGAAACATCAAATATTTCAATTATAATTTTATGTCTTTAATGATTATCACTGATTTGAACATCCATACAATCAGTTCATTATTTTTTTTTTAATAACTGCCCTGTGCCACAAAATAGATAAACATAGTTATTATTAGTAGGGAAAGTAGAGAGAAAAGTCTTAAATAATACAGCTGGAGGAAATGGAAGCCTTTTGAATGATTTTGAAAAGAGTACATAAAAACACAAGAATACATATACACCCACATGCATACAGACATACAATTTGCCCTCATACCTTTAACTGGCACTCACAGAACAATTAACATGACAGATATGGTATGATTTAAATCAACAATAGCTTTTGAAGATTCTTGATGAGACTCAGCTAAAAAAAGAACATACACTGCATTCCTAATGAATAACAAAGAGGTGATCTAACAACAACAACAAGAAAAAAAGAGTGGGCAGCAGAGATAGGTATAAAAAGACACTAATTTTTAAGACAGGTACCCACACAAATGGTCTCATACAATCCCATAACCCATGGATTTCAGATGTCTTCTAGTTGAGAGTATTTTTTTTTAATTGAAATATTTGATTTTGAAATCCAAGGACAGACTTTATTATTAGTTGGCATAATGGATAGGAAATCAGATGGCGCTTACTTCACTATATGTTGACTTTATTCTCCAAATCCTTTGTTTTTCTACTAGAAAATAAAACTAATGACTTTTCTTGTGACAAAATTGTATATAAGTACATTATCAACAAACAAAGGCATATCTAGATAGAGTGACAATGTCTTCCTAACAGATGATTCCCAAACCCCTCTTAGTATTGGGTACAAAATAGCTCCGATTGTTTAAGTTCACCAGGAATAAGCCCACATTTTGCCTCTACCTCATGATTTTCATTAACAAGCTGCACATGGAAAGTCATAAATGAAGTACATTATTTTAAGAAACTGCCCTAAATGCATTTCATTCCTTTACAAATTCATGGTGATATGTTATTTATAACATATCCAGTAACTCTGCATGATTGTATTCATTTTATTTAATCCTGTCCTTAGTTTGATATGCTTCTAAAATTTTACATGCAATATAAAGGACATAAAACAACCCATTTGATAGGGAAAGGTCAAAGATAAATATAATTTCTGATGACCCTTTCTTTTCTTTGGAACGTGTTGGGATCTGATACCAAGCATGCTGGGATGTAGAAACACTACATGGACTTTCTTTGGACAGTCAAAGGTTGCAGGCTTATACAGAGAGAAGAGGTTAAAAACAAGGAAAATGTACCTGAAAACTGAAATCAAATGAAAGGCGAGAAACTATTTTCAACTTCAAGTATCCTAAATCAGAGGTAAGGATAAAGCAGTAATGACCCACTTGTCAAAGACCAATGCATTTTGGAATTATAAAAAGTGTCCAAGTAGAGTTTCAACTTTTTAAAAAGCATGCAAATCAACTACAGTAATCTACTGAATACATAAATTCGGTTTATAAAGCCAGAGCTTCTCACTGAATAAAGGATAATAATTTAGTTGCATACATCCTTTACCCTAATAAAAGTGGAATGAGGTTTTTCTTTTGATTTACTTTCTTTTTCCTCCAGTTAATTTTATGTGGGTTAAAATTGTTACCTCCACTGAAAATGTCACCAGCAACATACATGTCTCTGTTGAAGTAATTTTCAAGCAATAAAATGGTATGTAAAATTTGGTTTACTTTTCCTTGAATTGTTGAAGGATTCAGTAAATTTTTTAATTAATAAATTTTAAAAAATTTAAATATAATTGATATACAACATTATATCAGTTTCAAGATTCAGTATTTTTGACAAGAAGCAGGCCCCATCTAGTAACACTACTACCAATTGATAGGTTCTAGCTCTAATTGGTGTGGCCATTTGGTTATAAGGTACTGTACATAATGGATATTTCGAACAAGGTTTCACAGGTGAAGAATAAGATGGAAAATCTGATCATTCATACTTAAAAGTGTAGCACCCTCAATTTTGATTGAATTCAGGATAGTTTTACTTTCCCAGCTAACCAATAATATTTGGTCACACTATAGTATATTAATTTTTTATAAATCAGTAGACTTCAAGGAAACAAGAGTAATTTCAAAGAATCAAGGTAAGCAGCAAGGAGTAATAAAACTCAAATCCTTGAATTGGAGTTAAATTTCATGGTGGTACTCAGAAAACAAAGGGAAATAAAATTGTAATCATATTTTTACGACTATTGGTCAGTAGAGATAAGCTATATGAACTTCGCTAACAAATATTTTTCTCCTCTCATTTTCACAGATCTCCCCTGATGTGTAATTTCTCTTCAGAAATAAAAGTGGCAGTTTTTGATAAGACATAGTAATATACTTGGAAAACAATAAGGAAAAGCAACGTTATGAACCCAACATTTGTTCAGAATAATATGAAAGTGAAAACAAAGATACTCGCTTCTTCTGAAGGTTTCTTGTTTCCTCTTTTTTAATACTGGGAAAGGAAACACAAAAGGGTTCTTAAATGCTGCACATACTTCCTGAGAAGATTAGGACTCTGTTTTTAGACTTTCTGTTTTTAAATGAGAACATGGCATTTGGATATGCCTAGGCCCATAAAGCAAAGTACAAGTTTAACAAAGTTTTGCAAAATTACTCTAGTTTTAAAAGCAGCATTATCACATAATTTCCAACTACATGCTGTACGAGTAGTTGTTATACAAACCATACAATACAGTAATATCTAATTTAGCTGGCAAGGCTCCAAATAAGTAGATTTTGAACACTATTGACACTCCTCAAGGGAAAAAGTTGTGAAAAAAATATAGCTGTTCTAATGAAAATATTTGTCCTATGTATTACATGATTTGCTGTATCATTAAGATATGTACATAACAAACATATATATCCATTTGGCTCCTGCCTACTTCTCCAGTTTCATCTTGAACCATTTATTTCTAACTCTTTAAATTCTAGTCACTGTGGACTTCTTTCAAATTCTACAACCAAGCTAATCCTCTTCGAAGGTGTCATTCACCTTGCTTTGCAAATTTCCTGCATTTCTGTGTATACCTCAACACTCCCACCCATCCCAACAGACACACGTACATAGACACAGACACAGACATCTGAGTCTGGCCAACTTATTTCTTCTTTTGATATTAGCTTATATGTTTCTCAAGAAAGCATTCTCTGGATACCTCCACCAAATTAACCTAGAGCCTTCCATTAAGCATCCTTGTAACATTTAGTAGCAGTAACTGTAACTGTGATGAAATGGTTTCATGTAACTGATTCTAGATTATGGGTTCCTTGCAAGTAAGGACTATGTGTGGTCCATCTGTTCACTGTTTTATATACATACCTATATATATATTTGAAAAGACATAAAGTGAATTTTGCTTGGACTTCATATTGCCTCCTTTTTTTCTTCCTTGCCCATCTCTTACCTCTGCTCTCATGCCACTCATTGATAGCCCAAGGCATGCATCCATGTCTACTCTTCCTAGACATATCTCATGTACCCAAAAGACTTCACCTTCCTCTCTAGTTCCAATAGTCAAATCCTTTGTTTCTTTAGTACAGCTTAGCTAGACATTAGGAAAGCAATCTGACTCAATGAAGTTAACACATAAGCACTCACTGTGTACTCAAAGTATTGTTTCAGGCATACATCAATACATCACATAGAGACTATCATTAAAGGGCTTAGATTTTGACTGGGGAGTCAAGGGCCAAAATGAGGAAAGTTAAATGGAAGTTCAAGATAATAGATAACTATGCATACGTATACAATTAACCACTGCTTGAATTGTAGTTGCCACAAAAGTTCAGAGAGGGCATTGGATTAGAACAAAGAAGGTGTGATAGAACCCAAAGAATTTTACCTAGATCACAAGCAGTCTAAATTTTATTGAAATAAAAACCAGATAAAAATGTGTTGTAATGTGGATATTAATCCCCAAAAAGTTGATAATTGATTATTCTCTTTAACTTCATAAAGCTCTACACTCCTACATCTATTTTTTAAGTAAATATATTCTCTAAAAGAATACATTTTGACTCAAACTAATTGCAAATACAAATAAAAATGGTTAAAATATATATGCCATGCAAAGTGAAACTTGTAATACACACAATGTTAAAACTATTGAATAAAATACTATGCTATCTCTTTGGTGGGGCTAATGGCAGACTCTGGGAGGGCTCACGCCAAGGAGTACTTCCCAGAACTTCTGCTGCCAGTGTCCTTGTCCCCATGGTGAGCGACAGCCACCCCCTGCCTCTGCAGGAGACCCTCCAACACTAAAAGCATGTGGGATCTTAGTTCCCACACCAGGGATCGAACCTGCACCCACTGTAGTGGAAGTGCGGAGTCTTAACCTCTGGACTGTCAAGTTTGATGGTTCTGCTGACGATCCAGTGGGGAATCCCAAGCTGAAGACACAGCTGGCCACTGTGGGCTGGAACTTTGGCACTCAGAAGTGAGTTGTTGACCAGAGGGCAGACAGCAGAAGCAAGAAGAACTACAATCCTGCAGCCTGTGGAACAAAAACCACATTCACAGAAAGATAGACAAGATGAAAAGGCAGAGGGCTATGTACCAGATGAAGGAACAAGATAAAACCCCAGAAAAACAACTAATGGAGTGGAGATAGGCAACTTTCCAGAAAAGAATTCAGAATAATGATAGTGAAGATGATCCAGGACCTCGGAAAAAGAATGGAGGCAAAGATGGAGAAGATGCAAGAAATGCTTAACAAAGACCTAGAAGAACTGAAGAACAAACAAACAGAGATGAACAATATAATAACTGAAATGAAAACTACACTAGAAGGAATCAATAGCAGAATAACTGAGGCAGAAGAACGGATAAGTGACCTGGAAGACAGAATGGTGGAATTCACTGCTGCTGAACAGAATAAAGAAAAAAGAATGAAAAGAAATGAAGACAGCCTAAGAGACCTCTGGGACAACATTAAACGCAAAAACATTCGCATTATAGGGGTCCCAGAAGGAGAAGAGAGAGAGAAAGGACCAGAGAAAATATTTGAAGAGATTATAGTTGAAAACTTCCCTGACATGGGAAAGGAAATAGCCACCCAAGTCCAGGAAGTGCAGAGAGTCCCATACAGGATAAACCCAAGGAAAAACATGCTGAGACACATAGTAATCAAATAGGCAAAAATTAGAGACAAAGAAAAGTTATTGAAAGCAGCAAGGGAAAAATGACAAATAACAAACAAGGGAACTCCCATAGGTTAACAGATGATTTCTCAGCAGAAACTCTACAAGCCAGAAAGGAGTGGAATAACATATTTAAAGTGATGAAAGGGAAGAACCTACAACCAAGATTACTCTACCCAGCAAGGATCTCATTCAGATTTGATGGAGAAATCAAAAGCTTTACAGACAAGCAAAAGCTAAGAGAATTTAGCACCACCAAACCAGCTCTACAACAAATGCTAAAGGAACTTCTCTAAGTAGGAAACACAAGAGAAGAAAAGGACCTACAAAAACAAACCTAAAACAAATGAGAAAATGGTCATAGGAACATACATATTGATAATTACCTTAAACGGGAATGGATTAAATGCTCCAACCAAAAGACACAGGCTTGCTGAATGGATACAAAAACAAAACCCATATATATTGCTGTCTACAAGAGACCCACTTCAGACCTAGGGACACATACAGACTGAAAGTGAGGGGATGGAAAAAGTTATTCCAGGCAAATGGAAATCAAAAGAAAGCTAGAGTAGCAATACTCATATCAGATAAAATAGACTTTAAAACAAAGAATGTTAAAAGAGACAAGGAAGGACACTACATAATGATCAAGGGATCAATCCAAGAAGAAGATATAACAATTCTAAATATATATGCACCCAACATAGGAGCACCTCAATACATAAGGCAACTGCTAACAGCTATAAAGGAGGAAATCGACAGTAACAGAATAATAGTGGGGGACTTTAACACCTCACTTACACCAATGGACAGATCATCCAAAATGAAAATTAATAAGGAAACACAAGCTTTAAATGACACAATAGACCAGATAGATTTAATTGATATTTATAGGACTTTCCATCCAAAAACAGCAGATTACACTTTCTTCTCACGTGCGCATGGAACATTCTCCAGGATAGATCATATCTTGGGTCACAAATCAAGCCTCAGTAAATTTAAGAAAATTGAAATCATATCAAGCATCTTTTCTGACCACAACACTATGAGATTAGAAATCTATTACAGGGAAAAAAATGTAAAAAACACAAACACATGGAGGCTAAACAATACGTTACTAAATAACCAAGAGATCACTGAAGAAAACAAAGAGGAAATCAAAAAATACCTAGAGACAAATGACAATGAAAACAGGACAATCCAAAACCTATGGGATGCAGCAAAAGCAGTTCTAAGAGGGAAGTTTATAGCTATACAAGCTTACCTCAAGAAACAAGAAAAATCTCAAGTAAACAATCTAACCTTACACCTCAAGGAACTAGAGAAAGAAGAACTAACAAAACCCAACGTTAGCAGCAGGAAAGAAATCATAAAGATCAGAGCAGAAATAAATGAAATAGAAACAAAGAAAACAATAGCAAAGATCAATAAAACTAAAAGCTGGGTCTTTGAGAAGATAAACAAAATTGATAAACCATTAGCCACACTCATCAAGAAAAAGAGGGAGATGACTCAAATCACTAAATTTAGAAATGAAAAAGGAGAAGTTACAACAGACACCGCAGAAATACAAAGCATCCTAGGAGACTACTACAATCAACTGTATGCCAATAAAATGGACAACCTGGAAGAAATGGACAAATTCTTAGAAAGGTATAACCTTCCAAGACTGAACCAGGAAGAAATACAAAATATGAACAGACCAATCACAAGTAAAGAAATTGAAACTGTGATTTAAAATCTTCCAACAAACAAAAGTCCAGGACCAGATGGCTTCACAGGTGAATTTTATCAAACATTTAGAGAAGAGCTAACAACCATCCTTCTCAAACTCTTCCAAAAAATTGCAGAGGAATGAACACTCCCAAACTTATTCTACGAGGCCACCATCACCCTGATACCAAAACCAGGCAAAGGTACTACACAAAATGAAAATTACAGACCAATATCACTGATGAATATACATGTAAAAATCCTCAACAAAATACTAGCAAACAGAATCCAACAACACATTAAAAGGATCATACACCATGATCAAGTGGGATTTATCCCAGGGATGCAGGGATTCTTCAATATACGCAAATCAATCAATATGATACACCATATTAACAAACTGAAGAATGAAAACCATACGATCATCTTAAGCAGAAAAAGTTTTTGACAAAATTCAACACCCATTTATGATAAAAACTCTCCAGAAAGTGGGCATAGAGGGAACCTACCTCAACATAATAAAGGCCATATACAACAAACCCACAGCAAACATCACTCCCAATGGTGAAAAACTGAAACCATTTCCTCTAAGATCAGGAACAAGAAAAGGTTGTCCACTCTCACCACTGTTATTCAACATAGTTTTGGAAGTCCTAGTCATGGCAATCAGAGAAGAAAAAGAAATAAAAGGAATTCAAATTGGAAAAGAAGAAGTAAAACTGTCACTGTTTGCAGATGACATGATACTATACATAGAGAATCCTAAAAATGCAACCAGAAAACTACCAGAGCTAATCAGTGAATTTGGTAAAGTTGCAGGATACAAAATTAATGCAAAGAAATCTCTTGCATTCCTACACACTAATGATGAAAAGTCTGAAAGAGAAATTAAGGAAACACTCCCATTTACCACTGCAACAAAAAGAATAAAATACCTAGGAATAAACCTACCTAGGGAGACAAAAGACCTGTATGCAGAAAACTATAAGACACTGATGAAAGAAATTAAAGATGATACAAACAGATGGAGAGATATACCATGTTCTTGGATTGGAAGAATCAGTATTGTGAAAATGACTATACTACCCAAAGCAATCTACAGATTCAATGCAATCCCTATCAAATTACCAATGGCATTTTTTACAGAAGTAGAAGAAAATATCTTAAAATTTGTATGGAGACACAAAAGACCCCCAATAGCCAAAGCAGTCTTGAGGGAAAAAAAACGGAGCTGGAGGAATCAGACTCCCTGACTTCAGACTATACTACAAAGCTACAGTAATCAAGACAATAGGGTACTGACACAAAAACAGAAACATAGATCAATGGAACAAGATAGAAAGCCCAGAGATAAACCCATGCACATATGATCACCTTATCTTTGATAAGGAGGCAGGGATATAAAATGGAGAAAAGACAGCCTCTTCAATAAGTGGTGTTGGGAAAACTGGACAGCTACATGTAAAAGAATGAAATTAGAACACTCCCTAACACCATACACAAAAATAAACTCAAAATGGATTCGAGACCTTAATGTAAGACCAGACACTATCAAACTGTTAGAGGAAAACATAGGAAGAACACTCTTTGACATAAATCACAGCAAGATCTTTTTTGATCCACCTCCTAGAGTAATGGAAATAAAAACAAAAATAAACAAATGGAACCTAATGAAACTTAAAAGCTTTTGCACAGCAAAGGAAACCATAAACAAGACGAAAAGACAACCCTCAGAATGGGAGAAAATATTTGCAAACAAATCAACAGACAAAGGATTAATCTCCAAAATATATAAACAACTCATGCAGCTCAATATTAAAGAAACAAACAACCCAATCCAAAAATGGGCATAAGACCTAAACAGCCATTTCTCCAAAGAAGACATACAGATGGCTAAGAAGCACATGAAAAGCTGCTCAACATCACTAATTATTAGAGAAATGCAAATCAAACCTACAATGAGGTATCACCTCACACCAGTTAGAATGGGCATCATCAGAAAATCTACAAACAGCAAATGCTGGAGAGGGTGTGGAGAAAAGGGAACCCTCTTGCACTGTTGGTGGGAATGTAAATTGATACAGCCACTATGGAGAACAGTATGGAGGTTCCTTAAAAAACTAAAACTAGAATTACCATATGACCCAGCAATCCCACTACTGGGCATATACCCAGAGAAAACCGTAATTCAAAAAGACACATGCACCCCAATGTTCACTGCAGCACTATTTACAATAGCCAGGTCATGGAAGCAACCTAAATGCCCATCGACAGACGAATGGATAAAGAAGTTGTGGTACATATATACAATGGAATATTACTCAGCCATAAAAAGGAACAAAATTGAGTCTTTTGTTGAGACGTGGATGGATCTAGAGACTGTCATACAGAGTGAAGTAAGTCAGAAAGAGAAAAACAAATATCGTATATTAACACATGTATGTGGAACCTAGAAAAATGGTACAGATGAACCGGTTTACAGGGCAGAAGTTGAGACACAGATGTAGAGAACAAACGTATGGACACCAAGGGGGGAAAGCTGCAGGGGGGTGGGGATGGTGGTGTGCTGAATTGGGTGATTGGGATTGACATGTATACACTGATGTGTATAAAATTGATGACTAATAAGAACCTACTGTATAAAAAAATAAATAAAATTAAATTCAAAACTTATTTAAAAAAATACTATGCTCAGCAAGAATTTGAGGGCAATATGCAAAAATGAAAATATTTGTGTTAGGATGGAGGGATCGTGAGTGATCTTTTTCAAATTTTAATTTAATATTATAGATACTGTATTTATAGGTATTCCAATTTTGCTCCCACATTTCTTAAACAAAAAGAAGCGTTTTCTACAAATTAAATGTAGTGTCTTGATGCAATGTTATAGCAAGAGAGGGTAGCACACCCAAGTGCCCTGTCAGTCAGCCCATTTATACAGCTAGAAAGAGGACAGACTGCTCAAGTAGGGCAATGTTATATCCGTGACTAATGCTTCAGAAGCCACCCCAGCTCCTTCTGTGAAACAGCAGCCCTTTGTATCCAGTTAAACAATATCTTCATGTGAGACTGCTGTGATGCTGGGCATGGAAAGCCACGTCTACTGCAGAGTTCAACAGTGCTTGGGGAAGAAATTAGAAGCTTAGCGCATTTCTAACTGGCTTAAGAAATTTCTCCCTTCACGTCCCCGTGTTATGTGGAACATTAAGATATCTAGTGTGCCTTTATACAAAGATTTCTAAGAGCGTGTGTTCCTATTAGCTACTTACATTCAAAATTTTTATTTTGGATATTGTTCCATCCGATGAATTAGAAATAAAGGTAATCTTGTGAACTTTGGGTGTCATTGCCTGTATGTAATATTTACAGGTTCTTCCCTAAGCCTTCTAGGCTGTTGGGTTCCTAATGCAAAAAACACTGAAGTATCATATCAAAAACCAGCAGCGAGAAATGAAAAGCAACAGGGACAAGCAGATAAGAAAATACAGAACGTATTCTGATAAATTAGAGGTCATACTCTGTTATCACGCATACTAAAGAGTTCTTTTGTGGTAGCTGTGTAGCATTTAAGACAGAAGAATGGTTTAACAGCTACAAAAACAGACAGGGCCACTGATGGATATCACTCAGTGGTGAGACTAAGAAAAATGAAATGTAAGAACAGACCCACAGTACCCTACAAATGGCATTTTGCCATTTTCCCAGTTATGAGAATCTTAAGCCCTTTCTAAATCATAATGTCAACATTTAGGCTTATTCTCCCTAATAGGAACTTATATATATTCTAAGACTTCTTTTCCCAGTTCTTGATTTCTGAAAGTCAGAGAAATATGTGGTACAGCTGGATTTTCTACCTCCTCATACCAACTTTGACTTTTAGTGTATTCCTCTTAATATTTAGACTAGTCTATGGAAGAGGAAATAAGTAAATGTCTCCTACATGGTCTGATATAGCCCGTAAATGGTATTGAGAAAGTTCCTTATCCTCCAGTGAAGAAAAGTAAGTCTGATTACTACTGAATTCTAACCTCATTTTCAATGGACTTCCATCTCTCTCCTCTACTTGTAATTGGAAGGCAGGAAGATTTTTTTCAATTAGAAAGATGGGGTTTGTCAACTGCACACAAATTATTTAAGATTAAATGCCCTGGAAGTGCAAAGGATAGGCTGAGATACAGCTGTTGAATCAAGGGCAGCCTCTTCAGTTTCATAAAATGTAAAACCTCTTACATAAAACAACGAGTTTTTTCTTTTGTAGACAAATGAAACACTATGGATTTGAACTAGAAACCCTAAAATAACTTTCCTCCAGTAAAATTTTGTTTCGGCTGTCAGCAATTATTTCTTACAAGAAAGTACTCATGTGGTCAGATTCATTGTGGAAAGAGAACCCTTGGTGGTTAAGATACTGGGCTTTAATTCCTGGGTTCAAATCCTGGCTTTACTATTAACTAGCTGGGTAACATTGGGCCGCGAGCATAACACCTCTGAGCATCAGTTTTCTCATCTGTAAAATGAGTATTTGTAAGAATAAGTGACATAATATATGTAAGTCTCTTAGCACAGTGCCTGGCACAGAGTAAGCATCCAGTAAATATTAGCCATTATATTATGATTGCATCATTATCTGTTATCTGGTAAAATTTGCCTAATATGATATATTTAGAAATACAGAGATCACAGAAATTGTTTCTCAGCCATATGAGCATAAGAAAGTAGTTGAGGTAGGTGTGAAAAAGGGTAGAAAATAAATCTATTTTTCTCTCCTAGGACAAAATATGGCCAGGGAACTAGATTTATTATAAGTGATGTCCTGAACCCTATAGGTGCTTTGTCAAAATCACTGCATTTTCTGCTAAGCAATGTCAGCTTCATTCTCAGAGGTTTATGCATGGCTACGCGTAAACCAGTGGGAACAACTGAAAGGAGGTCATTAACTTGAGGAGGACACACAAAAAGAAAAAGCCAAAGGCACCTGCCCAGAGGGAAAACAGAATTTAGGGGACCACTATCTGTTCAGTGCAGCAGCATGGTGACAAAGCCGCTCCTGGAATAAGAAAACTTTAGATGTCACTGAGGTCTCAAAATGACAATTTTAATCTGTATTTTAATGATTCTAAGAGATGCACTTCAACTAGAATGTCTTAAACTCTTCTTTTCCCCCCATAATGCTTGTGACAAAGAAGGGCCACAGAAACTGTAAAGAGAAGCTGACACCGCGTGGCCTAAAGCAAGTCAGTCCTATTATCTGTAAAACAAGGTCAGCGGACTGTACGGCCCCCAAGACGACCTCCAGCACTAAGGACTGACGGCCCCAAGTTTAGGGTAGGATCAAGAAGACACACATTAGGCCATCTTGTTAAAACATTCTGTCTGTGGGTTTTTATGATGGATTTAATTTTAGAGCCATTAAAAACAAAATATCATCAATGTTTCTAACACTGCAAATATCTTTAAAGAGTATGAAATCTTTGACTTGGTAGGGTTTTTTTTTTTCCTGTTCTTTTTTTAAACTATCTCATAGTTTGGGAAATTTGTGAAGATTTTTGGTCGTCATCTACAGAGACCTTTATAATTAAGCCATTACATTTTTCTGATATGATTAATGTTCTAAGCTTGTCTTCTCTCTTCTTTCAGCTGTACAGACAAACACCCCTCTCACCATGTAGACATTCCTCTGGCTTCTTTCTACCCACCCACTAAAGCATGTCACTGCTCTGACAGCCATTTCAAGAGGAGAAAGGCAGGCAGAGGTTAGATTTTAGGAGATTTCAATTTTATAAAAAGTAGGTAAGAGGATGGGAGGGAGGGAGGGAGTACATTATGACGTTTGAAAAGAGTAGAGGTTTGTCTCCTCTTCGTTTTAAATGCTTAGCTCTAAAGAGATGAGAGGACAATTTTAAGAGGGAATCTAAAGGACTTCTTCAAATCAATGGCTGCTCTTTGCAAACCCCTTTGTCCAAAATTTATCTAAGTAAAATCTCTTCTCGGGTATCTCAAACACCTGTGATCTGGGGAACTGTACTTTGGGAGATATTCCTGGTTCAGGAAACACCCTCATGAGACTTCCCATCCAGTGAAATCTGACAAGAACAAACTTGAAAACCTGCCGATAGTGGCCCAAGTGTAACTCCGAGCCTGAGGGGAGATCACCAATTGAAATCCAGACATCCTACAGGCTGCAGTAGGTACAGTAGTTTCATTGTATCACTTAGAATAAGACCATGAATTTCTCCACTGCTGGCAGTACTTCCCTTTAAACTTAAGCCATCTGTGATTGCTAGTGGATCCCTAAATACCAAACAGAATGGAGAGAAGAGCAAAAGTATAAAAATGTCCAACAAAGTTTAAGCTGATGCGCCATTAGTTAGGACATTTGGAACTGATCCCCTCACATGTTCTTCTCTGTCATTTTATAATCCAGCACATCTATAGTTAGATAGTGTCATTTTCAAGGATAGGGCTAAACTAATTGGGCCATACAACTCTGGCCTAATTAACACTTCATTTAAATTTTTTCCTGAAGTCTTTGAAATCCAACTGGCGACTTGCAGTGACTTCAGTGAAAATAAATGGTTTGTTGGCATCCTCCACACAAGAACCCTTCAAACACTTCCAGACTGTTATGATTTGACTTGTGTCCCCCCCAAATTCATATGTTGAAGCCCTAACCCCAGTACCTCAGAATATGCCTGTATTCAGAGATAGGGCTTTTAAAGTTATGATTAAGTTAAAATGACTCCCTTATAATAGGCCATAATTCAATCTAGCTGGTGTCCTTATAAGAAGAGGACACACAAAAAGACACCAGGGGCATGCACACAGAGAGAAAAGACCATGGGAAAACTCAGAGAGAAGGCAGCTATCTGCAGCCCGAGGAGACAGGCTTCAGAAGAAATTAACCCTGCTGACACAGTGACTTCAGACTTCTCTTCTCCAGAACTGTGAGAAAATAAATTTCTGCTGTGTAAGCCCCCTAGTCTGTGGTATTTTGTTATGGTGGCCCTAGCAAATTAATATAGAGATAATTTAAAACTATTTAAAATCAATATACTGCTGGCTTATTCACAGACCTTTGATGTTAAGCAGATGTGATTGTATTTTGCCACTAATTGCCAAAAAGTCTAGAAATGAGTACTTTGGATTTGCATTTTAATAAAGTACTACATTAGTGTCAAACTCATATCCATTTCAATTTTTAATTTTGGTTAAATAATACATTTTGTCCTTTTTGTCCTGGATTTGCTGCAAATCATAATCTGCACCACAATTCTGATAGTTAAGCCCATTTACAAAACGAACTCTACCAATTTATATTTTGTAATATTTAAGTTAAAAGATAATGATAAAATTGATTTTAGTATGAAATATATATATTTAGGCATTGTTCCATTATGTCTATAGAACAATTTTTACAAAAGGAACTATTTAACCTTTCATATCATTAAATGAAATTTCTCAAATCAATAAAAATTATGTGATATTATCATTTTCTTTAGTTTGTGGCCCCCTGTAGCTTCATTAACACAGATCACTGCAGTACTATTAAAAATTTTGCAAGAGGGAGGAGATATGGGGATATATGTATATGTATAGCTGATTCACTTTATTATAAAGCAGAAACTAACACACATTGTAAAGCAATTATACTCCAATAAAGATGTTAAAAAAAACCCCAACAACTTGACAGAGTGTGGGGATCTTTCCATGTCAGTAAATACATAAAATCAATTTAAATTATTTTAATCAGTTAAAAAAAAATTTCGTGTTGGTGTTAGAGTTCTAATTTATTTTAGAAGTTTCCATGGCAAAAAAAAAAAAAAGACATAAGATAAATCTCTACTAATGTTAATGGTTAAATAAGGTGAGATTCTTTTATTGAAATATACTGGTTTTCTTCAATTTAGCAAGTATTGTGAGATCACAAAATGTTTATTGTGCCCACTTCCAAAACTCTAAAAACAAATTTTAAGTCCCAGAGGACAGAGCCTATATTATTCATACAAATTTCTATTCTTAGAAACTGCCTGAGGAATCTTTTAAAATAAACACAAAAAATTATTCTGCAAGATGGTAATTAGTTTTTTGGGACTTGCTAAATAGTCATGCCAACAACAACAAAGAATAGCAACTTTCACTGTTAACTTGAAATATTTATCATCTGCTCAAAACTGGATGGGTGTCGTGTTCTGTTCTCATTCTCTTTTGGGGCTTATCACTAAAGAATGATGCCAATTCCAAGCCTCTGTGAAGCAGTCCTGCCATAGGGTGACATCCTCCACTGAAAGTGCCCAGGGACAGTGAAAGGCCTGGCAAGTGGGTAACTGTACCAATTGGTGCTAAAACAGAAAGGCTTGAGCTCTATACGCATGCAATCATCTCAAGGTCCCTTCTATTTCCTGAGAAATTGGACACAGCTTTACCACTCCTACCTGTAGAGCCAGACTTCAATATACCTTTCGGCCTGCTTTTTACTTGGGAAGATGCTTGGTAGAAGGGAGTGGAAAAGCTTTGTCATTGCCCCCGACTTCCGCTCTCTTTTAATGTTCCTGGGGCCTGCATCCTTAAGAAGAGCCAAGCCTTCATCCTCAACACCAGTGTCTTTCCATCTCCACTCTCCATGCTATAATATAGTCCAAGCACCGTCTGGACTGCTGTATCATCTCCTACTTTAGCTCCAGACATTCATTCTGGCTCCCTCTAGTTTATTTTCCACACTTTAAGTGGAGGGGTTATTTGAAATAATGTGTTTCTGCCAGTAGACTGTAAGCTCATGAGAACAAGCATTGTGTTTGTTTCTGATCACCACTGTATTCCCTGCAGAGGGCCAGGCACATGGGAGATCTTAAAGGAATGTTTTTGAATGAATTACTAAATAAATTAATGAACTGTACCCTCCTAGACACTTGTTTCTTCCACTATCCCTTGTCCTTCACCTTACCATACCGAATCTCTCCACCCTGGACTCTATCAGTCCTATCTCATGCTCCCAGCCACTTCTCCATGATCCAGACTCACTGAATCCATCCTGCATTTCCTTCTAATGCTGCTTCTTGCAGGTGAAAATAGGTACCCACAGCAGTGATTGTTTTTCTAATCAATACATTGGGAAAACAGGAGAAATTCCATAATAAGTTTATATATGAAGTCAATTCTCTTCATGAAATTTGACACAATGACTCTCTGCTAACTATGTGTAGGGACATACAACGACTCTAGTTTGGATAGGAAAATGGGGGGTCAAAAAAGTCATAGGACTACTAATCTTTTTTAGGAAGTCCTTGGGCATTCTGAGGAGAAATATCACATATAAGCTCTTAGACATATGTGAATACATTATATGCTTAATATTTCAATCAAAAAACAAACATGAAGAAAAAGGAGGCCTATGCTATAATAACTTGGTATTTAATAAAGTTTATGCCAAAAGAGGTATATGCAAGACATGTTTTTCTTTTTTTTTAGCTGGCAGTGTAGTACACTAAACAAACCTCTGAGCTGAAAAAGCATGGGTAAAGGGTCCCAGGCCTGTCACTAATGACGTGTATAACCAGAGATACTTTATTTGACTAGTCTTAAAACAAAAAAGATTTTAGGTTGCCATATTTTTGTATTTGATGACTAAGACATTTTATCTCATGACAAAGTAAGGGTCACAACATAGCATACTATCAAGAATACACAGCTTTTTAAACACTTTACATTGTCACGATAACTTGGGTGAAAATTATAGCACATGTAGCTGACATATTTCTCACCAAAAAAGAAAACTCTCCTTTTAATAGTCCCAAGAGAAGTTTCCAGTTTGAAATTTGTGAAATCTTGATTTTCTAAATATTTAATCTATAAGGCTATTAACATTTATGGAAAGAGATGATCAAGTCTGTCTGAGTTTATGGGAGTTAAAAAAATCCCAGGTTCAACTCTCAGTAATACACTCAACTCAAAGACATATTACTTAAATTTTCCAAGTGTCATCACATCTGTCAAATGGGGATAAATTATGAGATTATTTTTAAGAATGAGGTGTAATTTGTGTTAAGCCCCCAGGTTCTGGTACATAGTTGGTGTTAACTCTATGATGGCTACTATTGTTTTTATAGATTACACAGAATCACAGACCTGTAGAAATGAAAAAGACTTTATAGCTAGAGTCTGGTCTAATTCCCAACCTATTAAGGATGGTTTTGGTAACCTTGACATGTTGGTCTCTTGAGCGCCACAGAATTAGAAGAGAGTAGGAAAGGTACCATGGCTCATTAAGAGTTTAAGTAAATTATCTCATAAAACTACTATTGTTTATGTTATTTCCTTTTAAAATGAAATGAAAAAGTAAAGAAAGAACATCATCACACATTATGGGCAAGTACAATAGACCTTCTTGTTTTGATTTGTTTTGGTTTGGCTATACACTGAAATACTCTAATTGCATTCAATCATTAAACTTAGTTTTTCTAGTAAATGGCTTTTAGGTATATTCAACACAAACAAATAACAGGAAAGTTCAAAGTACGAAACTGAAATTACAAATACAGCAAAAGAAAATAAACAAATACCTATAATCCTTGGTTTCCTATTGCAAGGGCAAGAAATTGGTAACATTATGAAAGCTACTTAGAAAAGTGTAAATCAGGAAAATCAGATTTTCAAAAAATGTCTATATGTGTAGAAACAAAAATATAAAATATAAAAAATAAGATTCCAAATGAAAAATATCAGACCTGACAGAAAGGCATTTGATTCTACTATACAGCTCTCTTCATCCTCACAAATTCTACTCCTTCTATAGTCTATTTTGGGGAAGAATTGAGAAGCAGGAAGATGTATAATAAAAGCAATTTTAGGAATATAAGCATCTGGGCTGTACACCTAATGGGTTAACATAATGAAGAACATAGTTTATAGCTGATAATAGGAAAATTGTGATAAAGGTCTTACATAACTAAAACAATGCAAGTGCAGATAGAAAATGATGGAAACGGGGGAATCGTTGAAGGAGAAATTACTGGAGACTAGTGGCTACCATTGGATTTAGTGCTTTGATGGGATAACTAGAAAGATTTTGATATATGGGGTAATAAGGTGAATTACGTTATTAATAACATGCTAGGAATGTCAGAGGGTAAGATGGTTTGGGGAGATATAATTCAGTTATAGAGTAAGAATTCAATTGCAATCAGGAATATAAATGTTTGTAAAAATGAAACAGTTGTGCTCATCACTACCTATTTGCTCAGAATATATTAAAATTTAACAGGAACATATACCATTAGCACCAGTTACCAGTCTTGTCCAGGTGGACACTACGAATTTCACTTTATCATAATAGATTCAGAAACGTGCTCAAATTCTCCTGAGAACCCAGGGGGACTCAAGATGGAAACCTATGGGATGTCCCTAACTCTAGGTCCATGTTGAAACTGTCCCCAAAAGCATTCTTTTGTCATAGTATAGATATCCCTTAGAAACCCACAAATTCTGGAAGAAAGTGGTTCTGATTGTCCTTCCTTAATTACTCCCTCAGCTTTAGTTAGTAGGATTGTTATAAAGTTATCATAAATACCCCATCACAAACAGCAAGACCAATTTTTGTGCTATTTTGGAATCTTTAACCACCTGTGTTCTTGGGTTCATTCTCTCTCCTGTATGGAATGGTCCTATCACCAACATATGTCCATTCTAGACCAGACTCAGATGTTACTTCTTTTAAGCACTAAACGTGTGTATTCTCCTATCTACTTCATATCTCTTCCAGCTCTCATATTTACCTTTTGTGCTATGTAATCCTGCATTTCCCATACAATTCATGCTTCTCTAATGATTTATCTTTCCTCCCAAATTATACTTCAAACTCTTGTAGGGTAAAGACAATATTTTTTGCTCCTCTGTTCCCCACCAGGTTTAGCCCACCATGGGACAACCATAAGGTGTGTCTTAATACATGCTCATTGATGGATCACAGGAGTAATGGAGGCTTTTGGCCTCCATTAGCTCCTTAATGTAAAATGTGTTAAAGAAATGGATAGGTCTAAGACTTCGTCTACTGTTAGCACTTTAAAGAATTTTATCCATTTTCTGATGCTTTTAAAAAATTTCTAGTCGCTTACCTTTTTTCAATGCTTTCTAATTCAGCATGAAATAAATATTTGAGAAAAATATCTTTAGGCAGAAAGTGAAAAAAAACTATTTTGAACCCAAAATAAACATAATTTATGATACGTGAAACTTGATTAAGCAAAAGAAGATGTTAAGCATAGATTTATGAGTGACTGAGAATGTGTTGATATTTTAAGATACTTTCAGTAGGAAAAAAGGTAATAATTTCATATCTGGTTAAAATTATTTTTAACCAGAATTATTTATTTCAGAATTATTATTTATGTAATAATATTTAATTTTATTAATTTACTTAATATCTTCAGCTTCCGCACCTGAACAGGAATAAACCCAGCCAGCTAGCATAATGACTAACAGATTGATTCTAGTTTCTCCAGGTAAGAGACAAGCAATAGTCTCAATTCTATCTGGCAGTCTTATAGGTAAAGTGACAAGTGTTCTGGATTGCCTAGGGCAGTGTTGGTATGTGTCTGTTATGCAGAAGTAACTATTAATAGTGTTTCTTTTCTCTCTCAGAATCGTGCCTATTTGAATAGTGTTTACGGTCTCCTAACTATAGGGCACCATTGTGGGGAACTGAAGATGGAGACTCCCCTGATGGTTAGAGCGCAGACAAAAGGTAAGGTGCTTGGTATGAAGGAAAAGACAGCTCATTCTTTAGGGGACACCCTCTGTGTCAGGACACATGGCTTGCCGACCCATGCACAGATTGGATTCTGGCTTCCACTCATCCCCTCTGATGGGATATTGGTGAGTGCCTATAGTTAACTCACCAGTAGTAACTGTGTAACTATATGCAGTGGCCTGTCCATCAGCTAGCATGGATTCCCTAATGTTCATTTACTAAAATTCAAAGGATCTCCAACACCTGATCCACATTCCCAACCTTTGTGAAATCTTCCCTGACTACCACACAGTACTCATTTCTCTAAATTTAACCAGAAAAGATTTTCTGTGCCACTCATTTACGTTGAACCCAGCCCTTCCTCAGTGATGTCTCTGTAGTGTTTTGGCTCAGGGTGGGTTTGGAGGGCACGAGGGGATGGGGCAATTACACGTCTGAGGTTTCTGGAAAGACTTATCTCCATGTGTGTGAAGCTAAGTCTGGTAGCCAAGACAGGATAAATTTGTTCTCAGAAGGAAATGCACATTAATATGGGGATATTAGTACCTATTGCAATTATAGAATTGCAAAACTAAACTACTTTGATTAATGAGAGTGAGGCTAACACTTACTGAGTACTCACTACTTACCAGGTTTTTATTAACTACTAAGTATTTTGAAACTAATAACTCATTGAAAATTCAAACAACCCCTAAGAAGTAAGTACTATCATTAGCCCCTTTTACAGATCAGGAAACTGAAGTACAAAAAGAGGTTAGAGAACTGAGCCAGAAGTCACATATCTATGAAGTGTTGTTAACTAAGATTTGAACCCAGAGAGTCTGAGTCCTGAATTTTCTCTCTTAACCTCCACATTATCCCACCTTTAATCTTGTGGTAAGTCTATAGCCTAAGTCTAAAGTTTGGTCATTTGATGTGTAGTCTATATTTCCTATCACAATTTTAGTGTTTAAGAGGGGTATACAAGTTGGATTTGGCACTCACTTCTGTATTTAGGTAAACAATACCCAGGAAAAAAAAGAATAACCAGAAGAGGAGGAGGACATAATCCCAAGGGAAAATTCCCAAGGGACACTTGAATGGTCTTTCAAGTTCTGAGCAGAAGAAAGAATAACCATTGGTATCAGGACCTCAGCACAACAAAGGTGCAATCTGGTGGGAACCAGGAAGAAATTTTTCTGATTTTTTTTTTTCTTACTGAGACTAAGAATAAATAGTGTAGACAGCATTGCATAATACTTCAGAGCACTGGAGTGAGCTTTGGGGTGTGTGACCTTGTAAGTAACCTAATTTCTCTGTGTTTAGTCATCTATCCCAAGGAGATACTACAAGCTGCCTTATAAGATTTTGTGAGCGTTAATGAGAAAATGTATGTAAAAAAACCACCACAGTCCCAGTATGGAGTGCCCAGCATAGAATACCTAACTCACTGTTGCTGATTCTAGATCCTACCAAAGCCAGGAATTGAAATAAACTCTGTGAACATCTGGGATTTGGGGTGAGTTCTCTTTACCTCTTCACCCCAATCCTTGAGCGACACCATTTTCCTTATTGAGTCAATGTGATGGATTTAATCTTCTACTTGAACTTCACTTCCATAAAGCACAAGCCTTCCCTGGTGGCGCAGTAGTCAAGAACCCGCCAGCCAATGCAGTTGACACAGGTTCGAGCCCTGGCCTGGGAAGATCCCACGTGCCGCAGAGCAACTAAGCCCGTGCGCCACAACTACTGAGCCTGCGTTCTAGAGCTCGTGTGCCACAACTACTGAAGCCCACGCGCCTAGAGCCTGAGAAGCCCGCGCACCGCAACGAAGAGTAGCCCCTGCTCGCCGCAACCAGAGAAAGCCCTCATGCAGCAACGAAGACCCAACTCAGCCAAAAAAAAAAAAAAAAAAAAAAAGCACAAGCCTCATCTAATTATCCCCAGGTCTGTTTCCTACTGTGATCGCCACCATCCTGCCCCTCTTTTCTGCAAAGCAAACCTTTGTATTTTAAAAAGCTTCTATTTGTTTGTTTCTCCTCTAACCAGAAAATACACCCTCATCCAACTCCTCTGCCAAACTGAGCAATAAAAATAATAAATGAGAGAACTGAAGACTCCACGTGGACTTCTAAAATGCTCCAGCAAAGGTGACCCTGAAAAATTATTATGGCATGCTATCAATTAGTTGACACTGTGTAGATAAATGAAGCTAAATGTCCTTCTATTCTGTCCAGTTTTATATCTCATATATCTAGCTAAAATACTTCATTGCTTCATTGGAAATACATATGGTAATATCTAGACAGACTTACGTTAGGTATATTCTTTTTTGGGTTCTCAACAGTCATTTTAAATGTTCAGGCCACCAGTATAGATAATATGCTCAAGATGACAAATTACTTCAATAATACTTAACATGAGGAAAGTTAGTCTCAAATTTCCAGGATGGGGGTGGGAACCTTAGATGCTTTCTAATGCAGTAAAACTCATAAGGCTAAAAACAAAACAGACTTTTAAATGTTTAAGATGAAAGTCTTTCTTTGAGAAATAGTCAACCCATGAGGCTAAATCTGACACAAAATATTCATCATCATAATTTAAATTTTAATATATGGCCTATTTAAAAGCTTCATGCTTCAAAAGGTTTTCACATTTATTATGTCATTCTGTCTTAATTAAGAACTAACTAAAATATTAGATTAGGTTACAACTTTGGATTATTACAGAAATTAGGTTTATATTCCTTAGGAATAAATGTACTTTCCTAATAACCATATGAACATGAATATACAATTTAGTCACAACAATTATATCTAACTTAGTTTTACAAAGACATGAAGTTTTGTGGTTTAAAATCTTTTCTTCTGGAGTAATATTATAATATACAGAATTGAATAAAAGGTATTTTTAAATGAAAATCATTTAAAGATTTTTTTATTAAAAAATATTAACTTAAACAAAAGTTGTAAAAGATAGTAATGAGAGTTCTACATAACTTACATCTAGCCTAACCTACTGTTAACATCTTAAATAACCATTGGACAATTACCAAAACTAAGAAATTGACATTGTTACTACACTATTAACTAACGTAAAGACTTTATTAGGTTTTACCAGTTTTTAACTAATGTCCTTTTTGTGTTCCAGGATCCAATCCAGATTCCCACATTGTATTTGTCATGATTAGACTGAGGTCACGAATTTTAACTGAGAATACAAAGAATACCAGAGAAATAAAGTGCCTCTCTCAGAGCATCATATCAGGAGGTGCATGAGGTCCATATTTCTTATTACTTGTGATGTTTAACTCAACCACTTAGTTAAGGTGGTCTGCTGAGTTTCTCTGTGGAAAGTTTCTATTTTCCCCTTGCAGGAGACACTTTTAGATTACATAAATTACTAGTCTCTACTCAAACTTCTACCCACTAATTTTAGCATCTATTGGTGAATCTTGCCTTCAACAATTATTACTTTGAAGTTCTAATGTTGTATTTCTACTTCCATCGCCCTTCTACATTTGGTACTGGAATTCTTCTGTAAGAAAGAGCTGTCCCCACTCGCGCACATATCTATCTATCTGTCTGTCTGTCTGTCTATCTATTCAATCACTTAATATCAGTATGTGCTCACAGATTTATTTCACTATTTGGGTTATAATCCAATACTATATTTATTTCATTGCTCAAATAGCTCCTGGCTAAATTAGCTTCTGGCTAATAGGAGCTCTTTCAGATTGGTTCCTGTGTCCTTCTGTCATGCCTTTATATCAGGGGTCAATAAACTGTGGCCGACAGGTCAAATGTGTCCCTCTATCTACTTTTATAAAGATTTATTGGAACATAACCACACCCATTCATTTACTTATTATCTATTGCTGCTTTTGACCTATAGTGGTGAAGTTGAGTAATTGTGACAAAGATCATGTGGTCCGCAAAAGCCAGATATTTACTACCTGGCTTTTTACAGTAAAAGTTTGTCAATCCTTGCCCTAGATGGATTTTTTTTTTAAATTGAGAACATTGGATAGTGCCAAAAATGCCTTTGTTTGTCACATTTGAGGTAGTTCATTCATAATACAGAACTGTGAATATATATTTTCCTAACTTAATTAGTTACATCATTTTTTATGTTAAGGATCTATTTTTCATGGAAAGGAAGGAGTGGGTTGTCAGTGATCTCCTGGAATGAATTAAGTACATATATAAGAGAATCAACTATAGAGATTAAGAATGTGATGGGGAGAAAAAGGTGAAAAATTATCTAGTACAGAGAGAAAAAGAGATAAATTACCCTTCTCCATGAGTTCTAAAGTTTCCTCTATACATGCAAAGGGCTTTATTACCTTGCCCTCATAATAATAAAAAGTAATCCTTTCCAAAGGTGTCAGATTAATAGTCATTTTTGTCTTGACTGCATTGGACACTGTTATTTCACCATCACACTTCATAATCCTCAGATGACTTACCAATAGATCTATCCAAATGAGACCCTCAAATCACGCACTTTGATTTTAAGAATATTTATTATGCAATGCACCAATGTTAGAATTATAGCAAGCACAGTATCAGTGGTCAAAATCCATTTATTGGACGGATTATGACATTCTTGTAATCATATTTGAGAGAACAATTTTTCTAAATTGGAAGTACAAAAGTTGGGCTTGTTCTGTTAAAGAAAAAGAATTTTATCTGAACTAGCAGAGGCTACATCCAGGGCAACATCAGTGGTTAGAAGGTTATTATTATTAGAAGGTTAATAAAGGGCAGTTACATTTCATTGGAAGCTTGCTTCATTTGGGTAGGAGGAGGTTCCTCCTCATATGTTCATTAAATAGACTTTATTTTTTCCTCTAAATTCTAGACCTCCTTAAGATCACCCAGAGCAGAGGTTCTGCATTCTAATTCAGAGGTTAATGGGCCATAAGGATGTTGAGGCACAACCCCTAAAAATCATATGCATCACTGAGTGTACATGCAGATATCTGTGTATTTTTCTAAAGATAAGATGCCCTATTTATCAGATTCTTATAGAGGCAGAGATTCAAAGGAAGTTAAGAAAAATTGATCTAGATTAATCTAAAACTGCAAATAGTTACCTAATTTTTGTACTTCATATAGAACTTCAACATTAGTGTATGAAATTTTTACCTTTTTGCTATTCTGCTACCTCTTGAACAAACTGTCATTGTTTACTAGGAAAAAAATGACATTTAATACCAACTAATTCCTGAGCTAACAAGATAAGAAAAATGGGTAGACAGCAGACAAAGGGAAATAGTATGAAAAGTACGAGCCTTACTCATAGGTGATATTCAAATGCTCACATTAAGAGTTGAGAGGAAAAAAAGCAAATAGTAGAATTTTAAAAAAACTGTTTAATCACACACAAAAATACTAGTTATTATCAGTATTTATCATAAAATATATAAATATTCCTGGGCAATTTAATAAAACCTCTTGATAAAATAGGGATCAGAGTGTTTGAGAAAAAGTTAAAAGAAGGGCCCATCATTAAGTTGGGAACATGGCTGATCTCCCATTGAACTCAGGTAATTATAAACTATGTTACAATAAAGATACTTTTGGATAATAATCAAATTATAAAAGCATTGTCACAAAACTATAAATCTCTTTAAAATCAACCTAACACCTGCACGTTTCCTGAAAGCCTAATATCCTTAAAAATGTAATTTCTCTGAGTTTTAGCCTTTACCTATTTCTGAAAACCTATTTCTATCTCAACTTCTAAAAACCAAATTTTCATTTATAGTGGCAACTATTTTTTTTTTTGTATCTGACATAAGTGATTCATTGTTTTTAACTAGTAGGTAGATTCATTATCCTGATCAGTACTTTTGAAGAAGAGTCCTTGAACCCAATTCCTCAGTCAACATTTTTGGCTACGTTTACTTAAAATTTATGATAATGCCATTCTCTGTTTAACCCAAGTATTTTTCAGGAATGAAATCAACACCTCCCTTTATTATGATAAGAATTTAAATCTCTAAACAAATTGTAATTTGGAAACAATGACGGGGAACAAGAAGATAAAGGGGGAATCTTCTGGAAACCATGAAGAAGGGCTGCCATTTATATATATTTATATTATCTATGTTTGCCAGACTGTGTAGTCTAAATGATGCCCATCAAACCATGAGAGAACCTTTCTCTTTCTTTTATCAGAAAATTAAAATTCCTAATATGATTGTGTTACAGTAACTGTAAGAACACTTTGATATTAAAAAAGAAAAAAATGCAGGTCACTGAGAATATATAAGAACAAGTGAGAAGTCTGAGAATATATCATTTCTTTCCATCTCCTTGGATACAATTTCTCTGAAGCTAAGCATTTTAGGTAGATGTATTTAATATACTGCTCAATAAAAAGTTCATTATGCCTCATCATTAAGAAAAGCCCCCAAAGTCTCAGAAAAACTGAACACCGTGAAAGAAGATAATTAAAATGGAAAAAGTCAGAGTTTTAGTCACTAATTGTAATACAGCTATAGTATTTGAAGTTTCAGATTTCTCATAGTTTGAAGCTTTACTTTGGATAATTTGGATTAGTAAACAGTTAACTATATCAAATAGAAAGTCAAATATTTATATATTCACATAAATATTTATTCATGCACCTATGTACGTTTTGGCTAAAAAACATGAGCAAAAGACAATGCTTTGACATTGAAGTTAAATGAGGAAATGGGATTTATTCAACAATTATTTATTAAGTACTCTATTATGTGCCAAGTCCTGATAATCATGTCTTCTGTTGGAGCCTACCCCAAACTTGTAGTTTATTTAAAGAATGATTCACATCTTCTGTATGGTTTATCAGTTTCCATAAGTGAGTTAGATTTTCACTGCCTTACTTTGTAGGAGGGAAACAAAATTCAGTCACACTCTTCCCATATCTCTACATTTAACCAAGACAGGGGCAAGTCTTCTATTAAGATACAGTTTTTCTCCCGAATAATACGTAAGAATTCTTATACTTGAATCCTCTAATGAACCATTCCTCTTCTAGCTACTGAAATCAACTAAGTTTCAAGTGATGTCACCGAGAAATAAATATAAATTAGTAAATATATAAAGTTTGAAATCATGTCAACCTAAAGGTTGACTGCTGCAGGAAGAGTAAAACAGTATGATTCATAATGGTTTCCTTAATTTGCTAATTAAGTTTTTAAAGTGAGGTTAAAAAATAATCAGTGCCTACTAATAAGTAATACTATTCAAAAATTTAGTGATAACAAAAAACTGTGGTTTTTATAAGAAACTTATTTTTATTCCATGTGTTACTATTCTTTAACACTCATATGATAGTTTTGTGTGTATGTGTGTCTGTGTGAGTCAGTAGTAGCAGTAGGCTGTGACATGGATTAATAGAGACAGTTATGCCTGATCATGTGAATCATAATGTTTAGTTATGAAGAATATACCTTGTTATGCTGAAGGATACATCTAATGATCTCTCTTCTGTTTCGTTTTTGTCTCCCAGACAGTATAAAGGAAAGCACACAGAGCCAGTAGATAGGAGTTTCCAAGTGTAGTTTTGGCTCTGCCACTAACCAGCATAGTCATCCTGATCAAATCCATTAGCCTCTCCAAGATTCCATTTTATTGTCTGAAAAGTGAAGGAGCTGGAAGAGAAGATCTTCGAAGTTCCTTACCTCCTTCAAATTCTATGATTATAAATGAGGTAGATTTTCTCAATTATATCATCCACATAGTAAAAATTCAGTTAAAAAGAAATAAAAATATGAAAATCCTCAAACCAATGGATACTTTAGTACCATATAGGAAACTTTCAATGAGGGAGTGGCTTAAATACATAATAATTAATGACTTGAACTAAAAATCAATCAATCAATTAATCTAAACTAAGTGTGTAGAATTTAAAGGGAAATCATCAATATGACTTTCCCTGAGCCCTGAAACATTTGAAGCCTTTGAAGATGAAAACAAAGTCAAGATTTAGAGATAATCCCCATAAGATCTTTGAGCCAAATTGAATGGTCATGCAAAAAGCATTTACACCCTCTCCATGAAGTCTTTCCTTGAGTTATTCCTCTTTCTTTCAAATCTTCCATCCCTAAACTATCTGCTTTGTTACAACACTCCAGATCACCATCTTCTCTTTTCTTTAAACTCTAATAGCAACTAAACCCTGTACTACTAACTTTGAAGCTAATCCGTTTTATGTGACATTGGTAGGTCTTCAAAATCCTTCTTTGCCTCCCAAATAGACTAAACTCTTAGTAAACAGCAACTATATCTCTGACTTCTCTACTTATTCCTATCACAGGTTTCCATTTCATTGTTACCTAATGCAGTCTAGTGGTCACACTGCAGCATCAAAACATTGAATAATCAATGGTTACACTGAGAGAGAGAGAGAGGGGAACTAAAAAGTAGAAATGACTCTCCTTTTACTCAGTTGTTCACTAGGTCTTCTAATGTATTCTGTATTCAATCTCTTTATTTTCTCACACCCTCACACCTTACCTTAGGCCTTTATCTTTTGATACCTGGGCTTTTTAATAGCTTCCTAATTATTTTCTGTCTCTACCTCTTCCTGCTAATCCCATTAAAATGTAATCTAGCCTTTCAAGACCCAAACCAAATTTCCTATATTTTTTGTAGTCTTGCTAGACCACTCACTCCAAAATGGCTTGTCTTTCTTGGAACCAATTTTCCCTTTTTATTTTTCTTATTCAGAAATTAGCAGGGCTTCCCTGGTGGCGCAGTGGTTGAGAATCTGCCTGCGAATGCAGGGGACACGGGTTTGAGCCCTGGTCTGGGAAGATCCCACATGCCGCGGAGCAACTAGGCCCGTGAGCCACAATTACTGAGCCTGCACGTCTGGAGCCTGTGCTCCTCAACAAGAGAGGCCGCGATAGTGAGAGGCCCGCGCACCGCGATGAAGAGTGGCCCCCACTTGCCGCAACTAGAGAAAGCTCTCGCACAGAAACGAAGACCCAACACAGCCATAAATAAATTAAATAAAAAAAAAGAAATTAGCTGAATATGATAACACTTGTATTTTCCCACATAGTATATTTTTAATCTTGAACATTTTTTACGTATCTCTGTAACCAGATGGTAAGCCTAGGAAGTTCCTTTAATATAGTATACATTTGTTGCTTTGATGTATTAACTTGACAGGAATAAAATGAATATTTGACCTTGTACAGAATAAATAACATCTTTTTGGCATTCTGTGGTAGACAAATGAATTCAATGGTTTATCCTCGAAGGTAACTGTGGTTTATCTGGAGAAATCTTTAGTCTGGGCTAGTAAAATAATGTTAGGTTTTGTGGATTAACATCATGAGAAGATGAAGTCTATGTTTGTTGCGAGAGAAAATTTTGCTAACTGTAATTAGGAACAAATCAGGGATTAATGATGCATTACATTCTAGAGCTTTAACTGATAAGCACCAAGAAATGGCTTTCTCGACTTTAAATGGTTTGCAAAATATTATTTCTATACTTTGCTCCATGCACAGAAAATAATGAAAACTGGGTCTGCTATTCAGAAAATTCAATATTTATTCTAACATGTGAATTGTTGAGTTATGAGAATATTTCATACACTCCAAAAAAGCATAAAATCTACCTCTACTAATTAGTTTCTCTATGAAAGCCTTCCAGACAATTATAGGCTAATACCACTGGTCAATGCTTTAGGTACTTTTCATTAAAGGTACAGTGTTGCTACCAGATGAATTGCTTCATATAAAAGCATTTACCACAAAGTCCTATAATGGAAGGTTAAGTGCTATACTTAATTACTAATTTCAACCCCTATTACCTATATTTTGCAGTGCAGGCACTTAAAAAGGAACCAAATATAGTCTGTTGGTTTCCACTTCTCTGATTACAGGATTTAGTGGTAAAAGCATTAGTCCATCTGATTTTCTAATGAATAATAACCAAAAAACAAACAAAAAAAATTTTTAAATAAAAATATTCATACCACAAACCAATATAAAAGAGATATGCTAGACATTTCTGTTGAGCTCATACATAAGATCACTTTGTTATAAAAACTTTAATCTAGATGACACATACTTGTAAATTTGTATTCAGTCTTATGGCATTGTTGCAGATGAAGCTCTGAGAGAAAAAGGTATTTGAAATTTTCATGGCTTATTTACTACCTCAACATCATGCTGAAATGCACACAGAGCAGATGATTAATAAAATGCTTGATGACAACCATGGTGACTCCCCTGAGTTCTTTACATATTGATTGTTAACTTTTTATATGTATATATCGAAATTCCTCACAGCTGCTCTAATTTTCTCAAGGGCAGATTCTGTGTTTTACCCTTGCTTGTATCCTTCAGAATAACTGCAACTTTGCTCACTTTTGATTTATTAATAACATCTAAAATACTTTTTGGTGAAAGGACACTTAGAATCTTTGACTAAATATAAAAGGTGGCATCTAAATTGAGTATTACTGAAGAGTCGTTCCTTAATTATCATGATTTTGCCAGCTTCTGATTTTTAAATATATTTTATATTGTTTCGTATACTGAGCATCCATTTAATTGGTACATAAGACATCATATGTGTTAAACAACTATTAGTCTAGAAAAAAATATAGAAATATTTGTTGACTTAGTTAATTAACACTGCTCCAATCTCAGCTACCGATATTCAAATTGGACATTAGCATACCACAAAAAGACAGGGATCATGTCTTTTTTGGACTATGCCTAGAATATAGTATCTGGTATGTGCACAATTAAAGGGTTGTTAGTCAGATAAAATATATTAAAATAGTGAGGTATAGAAATTTTTAAAAACATAAAATATTTATCCAAGCGCATTAGTGCATTAGAAAATGAGGTTCTGATTATCTATGCTCGGGAAATGCATACTATATTTCTCTTTTAGAGATTCATTATGGTATTAATATAACAAAGTACAAGCATAGATATTTTTAACTTAGTTAACCCAGAATTTCCCAAACTAACTTGAGAGTGGGACTTCCTCTCTCCTCTCATAAGTCACCATTAACATTCTCTAGAATAGGGCTCTTAAAGATACTAGTTTGGAAGTATGATAAGAGTGAAAAGTTACTAAACTAAGATAATTTTAAAGAATTAACTGGTGAAACAAAGCTAGGCTTCAAGAGGCAACTGCCACACTGTAATAGTAACAGGATTTATCATTTTACATGGTCAGGTTCACTGTTCACGGATGACAACATTCCAGGAGCAGAGTCTAGATCTTATCCTACTTTATATCTTCAGTGGTGTCCAGTGCAATGACTTCCTCTCAGTAAATAGGTATTGATTAATCTGGATTTTAGGAAATTCACCAGTTTACATTTCTGTTGTTTCACTAAGGCTGCAGTTATCATAAAAATTACATTTCTACTAGGATTCAGTACATGCAATAAGGGATTAGCAGGGGCTATGTAGCACTGCATACATATTTAAGTTACTTTCCTTCCAGATCTTCCATTCCTTAGTCTTATTAAAGTTGGTAACAGAAGGTGTGCATTCTTGTAATTGTAGTTTAAAACCGGGATAATTCCAAGGACATCAATTCAGCAAATATTTATTGAGTGTCTACTATTTGCCAGTATTATAAAAGGCACTGGGCATATTATTAATGTGCTTGCTTCTGAATTTTGTCATAGAGCAGGGGTTTTTTTTTTATTACATTTAATTCAGCAAATATTTGTAAAGCACCAGATTTATAGAATAGGTTTGAAATGTGGCTTGAAGATGTAGATGCTGTAAATTATAAAAGGTCCAAAAGGGTATCACAGACATTTCATTCCATAATTGTGCATAAGTAGTACTAAAAAAAATTGATCTTTATTTAGTAAGTTAGTTACTTCCTCGAATTGTTTCTTTCAAGAAACAAATACTGTAATAGAGAAATTTATATATAAATTTTGGTAATCATTTTTATTGTGCAAAGTAAAAATTTCTTTTTATAATCTTTCTTTATACTAATCTTTCTTTATCTTTATATACACAGATAAATGAGACTGATGTTTTTAGTAACCTCTTTTGTACTAAAATATGGAAAGGATAATAATTTCAGTAATGGACTTTGGACTTTTAATTTGGATTTTACTTTAAAATAGCATTTTAAAAATTGAGAATATATGCAATCACAAGTAACACTGGTTTAAGTTTCTAATCTACTGCCTTTGTTTCAATAACAGTACTGACAAAACTCATTAATTATGAACAAGATAATTTTTATTTTATCAGTAATAGCTTGACATACATTTTATAGACTTGAAATGACTAATACTACTAGTGTCACAGAATCTTTGTGAAACCCCATGGTTATATGACAGTGAAAACAAATTTCATTTACTTACATGTTCTTATAACTGCTGTTTTATGGTACTATATATAGTTCCTTTACTATTTCTCTGTTTGTCCCATGGTCCTCCTGCAGCTTTCATGAGTTTCAGCTATGTACCACCATCAAAGGAACTCTCGTCCTATTTTCTTTCACAGAAAAGTGGTATGATATTCCCTCTCTTAGGTTTAAATTTTAACTTTGTTACTTTTGACAAAGCCTTTCCTTTGTTCAAATGCAAGGACCCAGTTAAAAAAGAGCTTTGACATGTTGTGCCTTTTATGTGTGCATTTTTCTGGTTTCACTGATGTCCCGAATTTTGCAAACGATAACGTGTGCCTTCAAGTTCTCCTATAAAATGCCATTTGTACACTGTATCAAGAACAGTTTAGGACAGCATTACATTCACATGACTCTAAAATCTGATAAATACTTGATGGTTTCTCAGAAAACCCACAATTGGGTAAAACGGACGAAAACAATGCTTCGTTTTCCAATTTGTTTTTCATAAAATCTTCCCCCGATACACATTCACTGGCTTACCTGCAGGGTAGCGCTCAATCACTGGCCAGCTGTCCACCTGTAACGTGGCATTGCCACCACTCCTCGTGAAACGGACTACATGGTATTTCCCATCGTTAATGATTGCATTGGACTCTTCGATGGCGATGTCATCTGTCCCAACATTAAATTTAACTCCGATTTTTCCTTGATGCTGGAAGGGAGGAGGGGAGTAAAAAGAGTTATATGAAGTTGTGCTGATACATCATCATTTAATAAGAATTACATACAGGGTATTGCTCAAAAACATGCTTCAGAACAACAGCTGCTTTCCTCCGATTTTACTTCTGAAAAGCTCCAGCAAGGTTCTCGACATTTGGATAAATCTGAAGCATCTCTTTCATGGATAATTGATATTCCAAAAGACACGCTTTCAAGAGAATTGAGCTGCCTTCTTCCCAGAGGTTGCCACAGACAAGGTGCACAGCTGCCTGTGTTAAAGGATATACTTTCATGTTCTTTAACATAGCTCCTTTAATCCACGCCTTCCATTTCACAAGAAAAATGAGGCTTGAAATTCTCCCTTTTAATAACTGGTGAAATCAGAGCAATGAAGTCTATTTCTAAATACAAAGTGGACAAAAGCTCACAATATAGAAGATCACTCTACAGGGTATGGGCACACAGACAGGCATTTAATGAGTACAATCATTATTCACACACAAAAAAATCATCATATGCTAAGAGTCTGAAATTCACTGAATTTCTTTATTTTGCAGATGATGAAACTATGACACAGGAAGGTGCAATGAGTTGTTCAAGGTCATATAACTAAATAGAGGGGCGCTACAGTTAGAATTCAGTTCCCTCATTCTTCATTTATACCTAAGCTAAGATGAAGTTAAGATACGGGTATCTAAAAGTAACTACCTCTCTGAATTATGCAAAGCAACATTCTAAGTGCAAAGTTTGTGGCTGTTAACTTTATAATTTCATAATACAAGGCAGCAAAGAGAAACATGTGCTTATGTCCTCTGTCTTTGAGAGAAACCTTCTCTAACAGCAGGGCTGTCAACTCTACCACGAGTTCAGTTGATTTTTAAAGCATGTGAATTTGCCCTTAATCAGTAGCACAGAATACTTGCACTGTGGGCCCTTGTCAGAATACATAACCTCAAACTGTCTGCAGCTCACCTTTTATCAAACCTCAGTTGAGAGGAACGACATGGGGGAAAAGGGAAGCAAAGGACATACAGTCCATCCATTGCTGCAGAAATTTAAAATCAGAATTTCAGAAACCAGAAGATTTGGACCACATCCTCTTGAGCTCTTGCTGGATTCTCATCATTGAACTAAGCAGCAAGAGCATGGCATCAGTTTACACTGAGGGTTATTGTAAAAAAAAAAAAAATCTTGTATAACACTGCATTAACTGAAGGGAAGTATTTGAAGATGTTGTTTGGGACACTGGTCATTGCCATTGTCCCCTTCTATATTTCTTATTCCTGGTTCTTGGTGTCCATAAAAGATCTCTTTCTTACAATAGGTTAGTATGGTTTTTATTTTTTTGTGTTTTGATTTGTTTTGGGCTTGATGAACAATATGACTTAAAACCACATTTCCTGGGCTTCCCTGGTGGCGCAGTGGTTGAGGGTCTGCCTGCCAGTGCAGGGGACACGGGTTCGAGCCCTGGTCTGGGGGGATCCCGCGTGCCACGGAGCAGCTGGGCCCATGGGCCACGGTTGCTGAGCCTGCGCGTCTGGAGCCTGTGCTCCGCAACAAGAGAGGCCGCGATAGTGGGAGGCCCGCACATCGCGATGAAGAGTGGCCCCCGCTTGCCACAACTGGAGAGAGCCCTCGCGCAGAAACGAAGACCCAACACAGCCATAAATAAATAAATATACCTTTAAAAAAAAAAAAAGAGAGAGAGCATCTACAATATAGCTACACATATGTAACACAATGTTGAAATAATAAAGCCTTTAAAAAAAAAATCACATTTCCTTTCTGACTTTGGTTATTAGGAGACTCAGAGTCAAAGTGAGTAGGGAAATTTTAC
This sequence comes from Eubalaena glacialis, assembly GCF_028564815.1. NCBI lineage: Eukaryota > Metazoa > Chordata > Mammalia > Artiodactyla > Balaenidae > Eubalaena > Eubalaena glacialis. The sequence continues at coordinate 42,277,861 of NC_083729.1, forward strand.
AAGCTGCATAGACCCCTGCCTGCTATACTGTTTTCCCCTGGGCTTATTTTTATTTTCTACCATATTTCTCAAGATCCTTATTTTTAAATATATGCCATTGTAAGGCATTTCGGTTTTTGGTAGATTGATTCAGATGATAACTAAACAACAGGATTCCAATAAACACTAACCTTTTATCCAAGGGCCTATAAAGACATTTTTAGACATCTTTTTAGCATAGGTCTTTGGTGCAAGCACACATTATTTTTTCATTTTGGTAGAATTCCTATTTGCTCATTTTCAGTAAAATATTTAACATGGCATATTTATATTTTAACACATATGTGATATAACTCCACAGGAAGGTTTTTAAGAATCTTATTTAAGAGGTTTATTATCTTTATTTAAACAACACTTCTATAGTGTTCTAAGCACTTTACAAATACTAACTCTGGTATTTCTCCTAACAGCCCCAGGAAAGAGGTACTATTTTATCTGCATTTGACAGATGAGGAAACTGAAGCACAGAGTGACTAAGTAACTTGGCTAAGGTCATGCAGCTAGAAAGAGAAAAGCTGTGATTCAAACCCAGGCAGTCGGGCTCCAGAGGTTGAGCTCCCACTCATTACACTAGGCTGAATTTTAGTAATATTGGGCCATCATCTAGCTGCAGTTAGCAGATTTGGTAAATCTGGTTGTTCTTTGTTACCTGTTTTATCTTTCTGGCTAGAGTAGGAGCACCACGGAGCCTCTTATTATGCTTTGCAGATTGTATGTATCAATCAATGCGTGCTTAAAATAATTTTATAGAGGATAGTAAGCAACTGATATGTGGACATAATAGGATGTTAAAATGGACTCTTTTTGTCTCAGTTTCAGCTGCAATCCTGAGATATCAATAAGTAAAAAGCAAACAAACAAACAAACACAGATTTCTACTTCCATTTTACAAAATGAGGTATAAGATTGCCTAAGCCAGACTTGCAAAGAAGAGCACTAAAAACTGCTTTTGAGACCCTGAATTAATTACCTATTTGCAGCCCATTAAAGAGGCAAGAAAGATCAAGAAGCGATTGATAATTAGAAGAGGATTTTTGAATGTGATGTGATTTGCATGTACCTCCAAGGTAGAAGGTTACTTTTCCCTTATCTTAGGGGTGCACGGGAAAGGGACTTTAATGGAACATCTCAGAAAGTTTGATACTTGTCTCCTGGAACTTGGGGCAGTTGTTGGGGTAATCAGCAACCCCAGTTGCCCTTGCCTGGGATTTGACGCTTGCCTGACAAATCTTCAAGGGGAGAGACTGTGACTGGCTGATGCTCTGATGGCAGAGCAAGAAGTTATTACTGCACCAGGGCTCACCTGTACATTAGTTTGTTAGAAGGAACATGTGAGCATTATACATGGACCATGGGTTAGAGAGCAGCACTGAATTGTGTTGTATTCTATCCAAGAGGTCTCCTGGGGAGAGAGGTGGTGAGTAGTTAAGACAACTCAAGAGAAAGAACCTGGAGTTGCAGTGATGGGTGCCCAGGGACTGAGGCGGAAATCCTAAATCACCATCTGAAGGATGTGGTTAAGAGAACTAAAAAAACCCCACCAAAATGCCCCCCAAGAGTGCCCCTCAGTGTCAATCTTAAGCATGGGCTAAGCACAGCTAGACAGTTACTATTGTATTAGCCAAGTAAGATCATTTCTGCCCCTTATCTCCTCTTCCTTCTCCTGCTTCATCCCTGGAGGAGTCAAGGAGGAAGAAGAGTAAACATCGTGTAAACAAGAGGAGAAACAACCCTGCTCCCTCACCCAGTGCAAGTGGCAGCTCTAAGGCAGCCCAAGCAGCCCAGCTCTTTACCCCAAGCAGAGGTAAAGGGATAAAGGACTGGCTTTAACTGAAATTGTATTTATTATTACAAAGGAGTAAGCTGAAATGACTTATGTCTAAACATGAACAGATGATTTTTTTTATTATCTAAAAATGACCAAGGTAGTGTTGAGACATTTCCTAGACTTTACTGGGGTCAGGAAGAAATATTCGACAGAACAGGTTTAAATTCCTGTTGCAACCTAGGAATCAGCTCTTTCACCATAACAAGTACATGGAGATATTTGTTACTCTAGAGCTGATTGTTTTACTGTCTCTTCTATTATAGTCATGCATCTTATCCCAGGATAGATGGAAAGAAATTCTTCAAGTTTCCTACTTGTTCTGATAGGAAGGCTATAGTAGGCTATTTTCATCAGAGTTCTAATCAGTAAGGAGATTCAAGTTCTGTGAATAGACGCATTACAATGCTAAAGATACAAAATGCACCAAACTCTGAAAAAGAGTCTTTTACCTTATCCATAAATGTTTCTGCAATATGAAATGCAAAATGCTTATTTTCTAGGGTAAATGCCCAGATTTCTCAGGGATTCATTTCTTGCAACATAGTAAAATAAACTATTAAGAAACAGTGAGAATTGCTGATACTTGGAAAGCTTCTGACTTTTAAATGATGCCCATCTTTCCCTGCATATGTTGATTCTTCAACTTCCAACATCTTTAACATCTCATGGATTCAAACTCCAGAGACAGCTAGACCAGAACTGAATACCACCAAAGTAGGTTCAAACAATAGACTGTACCCTAACTCAGACATTATTTACCCCATCCCAGGTTGCATCAAGTCCTTGAAAAACAACTTAATCATAAATAATAGCCAATGGGCCAATTTTTTCGCCTAAAAACAAATAAATTAAAAAGGCATATAAACTATAAAATATTAATATCAAGCATGTTTAGAGGACCAATATTTACAATTCCATTCAGAAAGTGTAAATATTCTCAAAACACATCCCTCCCATATTGACATGATAGCAAGTCATTTCAATTATATAAACAAAACTTGCTAAACTTTCTTGCCAATAGATAATTACAATTAAAAAAAATTCATTTCAAATTCTTATTCTCTGGGATTAAATGTGATTGTCCCTGGCAAATTCTCATGACATTGCATTAGCAAAACCAGCAGTAATTTCACTGGACATGTACTGATTTTTCAACTTTGTGTCTTCCTTGAAATAGATAACTGGCTCACACCATAATTTCAAAAATCTATTATGAGAATATCAGTAACGAGGCATTTATAATTTAATGAAGTCTTTCCATGGATTCATTAAATAAATAGTGACAAAGGTAATTACTGATTTTTTCACAAAAGCTCATTTCGGAATAAGGATTATATTATTAGACCAAGTTAAAAGGAAAAATGAAAGATGACACCGGAAAGGAACTTGAAAGTTTTAGCAAGTGACACCATAGTTAATGCATCTCTTAATTCCATCTGCAATCACATATTCATTGGAAAAATATTTGTTTTAACGAAGATCAAGATTTAATGGTATACTCATTATCTTGGGCATACTTCAAGCAGGATGTTTGTGTGTTATAGATGCAGATGTATTTCAGTCTATATGCATTTGAAACAGATAAAACAGAATACACATATATAAAGCTTTAGCTTGTGTATGGCATACACATATGTCCACTGCTTCTTTTCCCCTACTCTGGGGTTGTTATGAAGAAGCGTTTGGCTCAACTATGTCCAGGAAAACAGTAAAAAGTGAAAAATTGTCTTTTTTTGTTGTTCATTTATCATACTCTTAGAGTATCATTAAGCAGGTGAACAAGTGTGCAACCCAGGATGGCATGTAGATTAGCAAGGAGGTTTGTTTATGGTCTATAAGCTTCTTTTGTGCAACACAATACAGTTCTATACTCCAGGGCCCCCCTTTAGAGAAAACTTGATGATGTTTTCAAATGCACTCAACGCTCGCGCTCATTTCCGAGTACAGAACAACTCCCATGGTCCAAGTCTACATTGTCAACTGAAGTCGGAGTCAGGCTGAGTGTTATGTTTTGCCCTTCCAGAGACTAACCCTCACCAAGGAACAGAGGTTTTAAGGCTGAAGGGGACTCTGGGGCCTATAGTCACTGTTGCCGGGAGTAAGTGACACTGCAGAGCACGAGAGTCAGAGAGCCGCCTGTTCTCTCACCTCAAAACAAACACACTGATTCAGATCATTGCTAATTTAACCCCAAAACGTTTCCAAGTGAATGACTTAGCGGTCCTACTGGCTGGTAGAGATTGTGTTTACCAATCTAGATGGGCCATAATGTCAAGAAGTGGTTTGGGTCCAGTTATTTTAACCTGGCACTGAGCTGGAAACGCAACCTCTCCCCCCAAAAGAAACCCCACACCATTTCAAAAACAAGAGGTTACCGCTCCCGTCTTCCACGTTCCCTACTGATTTATACTTTTTTATTCATTCAGCTAATAAATAAAAATTGAATAATATGAATTCTGCATTTGCTATGTGTGTAGACAATACAAACATGTAAAGTGTGTTCTCTGCCCTTCAGGAAGGTTTCAATCAAATTGAGAAGATAAATCATGCATGCAAATATTCACACCCACAAAAGAGTTAAGGGATTGGCAGGCAGGAGCCGAGCAGCACTGTTGGGGAGGGTTCCAAAGGTTCTCAGGGAGCCTCCGACTGTGTGGCCAGCGTTTGGACAGCTGTAATACAGCCAGTGGATCCCAAAGATACCCAGGGACATAGAAGATATGTTCCCTCTGTCCCCCGTCTCTCTTTCTAGGCCCTACATACCAGAGGGCTCACCGGGTACCAGGCACTGAAAAACATACCAGGTATCTACCTGAAACTCCCAGCTGACCTAAAAGTTAAGTGCTACTTTCCCCATCTGCTCAGAGAGTTTAAATAATGTGCCCCGACTCACATAGCTAATAAATATCAGTACTGGAACCTCACCAAGTTGGAGGGACTTTGTAAAAAAGAATGTCTTCGTGTCCATGTTCCAGAAGATCTTGAAACCAAGGCATGCTCAGAGAATGGAGTTAAGAGTAGGGCTACAGAAAAGTACACCTTTCTTTTTAACTGATTACATTTCATAGCGCCACACAATAAGGAACCAGAAGTGGCTGAGATCTAGGGTGATACCACCTTAGAAAGATCTTCTTTAGGGTCATACATTCTAAGAAAATAGTATTTTCATTTTCTCATCAAATCTTCATTAAGGATAGTATACCTTTCTTATTATATCCCCATTCGTTGGAATGCTATAGCTCCTCTGATTCCATGAAACTATATCCTGACAATGATATCACTCTCCTGGAGGCTGCATACATCACTCATCTCTTGGTCCTCAGACTGTCTAATAAAACTCCGTAAGCTCACGACAGTCCTCCCTCACACCCTGTTTTAGGTGTTAGTTTTTATGTACCTGTTTTAACTCCTCAACCATATTAGAAAGAGCTTGAGGGTAAGAAACAAGACTGACTTATTCCTTATTATATCCTTCACAGTACTTTGTGGACTACCTCTACATTTGTAATTTTCCAAAACTCTTTCACATACACATTCTTTTTTTAGTTGAAATCTAATTCACCTATCATAAACTTTGCCCTTTTAAAGTATACGCTTAAGTGGTTTTAGAACATTCATGAGGTTCTGCAACCATCACCACTATTTAATTCCAGAATGTTTTCATCACGATGCAATTTTCTTTTGATGAGATAATGCATATAAAGTTCTTAACACACTTAATGGCCACTCAGCACCTGTGAGCTCTATTATTATTTTTTTTTGAATTTTATTTTATTTATTTTTTTATACAGCAGGTTCTTATTAGTCATCAATTTTATACACATCAGTGTATACATGTCAATCCCAATCTCCCAATTCATCACACCACTACCACCACCCCTGCTGCTTTCCCCCCTTGGTGTCCATACGTTTGTTCTCTACATCTGTGTCTCAATTTCTGCCCTGCAAACTGGTTCATCTGTACCATTTTTCTAGGTTCCACATATATGTGTTAATATACGATATTTGTTTTTCTGTTTCTGACTCACTTCACTCTGTATGACAGTCTCTAGATTCATCTATGTCTCTACAAATGACCCCATTTCGTTCCTTTTTATGGCTGAGTAATATTCCATTGTATATATGTACCACATCTTATTTATCCATTCGTCTGTCGAAAGGCATTTAGGTTGCTTCCATGACCTGGCTATTGTAAATAGTGCTGCAATGAACATTGGGGTGCATGTGTCTTTTTGAATTATGGTTTTCTCTGGGTATATGCCCAGTAGTGGGATTGTTGGGTCATATGGTAATTCTAGTTTTAGTTTTTTAAGGAACCTCCATACTGTTCTCCATAGTGGCTGTATCAATTTACATTCCCACCAACAGTGCAAGAGGGTTCCCTTTTCTCCACACCCTCTCCAGCATTTGTTATTTGTAGATTTTCTGATAATACTCATCCTAACTGGTGTGAGGTGATACCTCACTGTAGTTTTGATTTGCATTTCTCTAATAATTAGTGATGTTGAGCAGCTTTTCATGTGCTTCTTAGCCATCTGTATGTCTTTTTTGGAGAAATGTCTATTTAGGTCTTCTGCCCATTTTTGGATTGGGTTGATGGTTTTTTTAATATTGAGCGGCATGAGCTGTTTATATATTTTACAGATTAATCCATTGTCCGCTGATTTGTTTGCAAATATTTCCTCCCATTCTGAGGGTTGTCTTCTAGTCTTGTTTATGGTTTCCTTTGCTGTGCAAAAGCTTTTAAGTTTCATTAGGTTCCATTTGTTTATTTTTGTTTTTATTTACATTACTCTAGGAGGGGGATCAAAAAAGATCTTGTTGTGATTTATGTCAAAGAGTGTTCTCCTATGTTTTCCTCTAAGAGTTTTACAGTGTCCTGTCTTACATTTAGGTCTCTAATCCATTTTGAGTTTATTTTTGTGTATAGTGTTAGGGGGTGTTCTAATTTCATTATTTTACACGTAGCTGTCCGGTTCTCCCAGCACCACTTACTGAAGAGACTGTCTTTTCTCCATTGTATATCCTTGCCTCCTTTGTCATAGATTAGTTGACCATAGGTGTGTGGGTTTATCTCTGGGCTTTCTATCCTGTTCCATTGATCTATATTTCTGTTTCTGTGCCACTACCATTACTGTAGCTTTGTAGTATAGTCTGAAGACAGGGAGACTGATTCCTCCAGCTCTGTTTTTTTCCCTCAAGACTGCTTTGGCTATTCGGGGTCTTTTTTGTCTCCATACAAATTTTAAGATTTTTTGTTCTACTTCTGTAAAAAATGCCATTGGTAATTTGATAGGGATTGCATTGAATCTGTAGATTGCTTTGGGTAGTATAGTCATTTTCACAATATTGATTCTTCCAATCCAAGAACATGGTATATCTCTCCGTCTGTTGGTGTCATCTTTAATTTCTTTCATCAGTGTCTTATTGTTTTCTGCAGACAGGTCGTTTGTCTCCCTAGGTAGGTTTATTCCTAGTTATTTTATTCTTTTTGTTACAATGGTAAATGGGAGTGTTCCCTTAATTTCTATTTCAGATTTTCCATCATTAGTGTATAGGAATGCAAGAGATTTCTGTGCATTAATTTTGTATCCTGCTACTTTACCAAATTCATTGATTAGCTCTAGTAGTTTTCTGGTGGCCTCTTTAGGATTCTCTATGTATAGTATCATGTCATCTGCAAACAGTGACAGTTTTACTTCTTCTTTTCCAATTTGTATTCCTCTTATTCTTTTTCTTCTCTGATTGCCATGGCTAGGACTTCCAAAACTATGTTGAATAATAGTGGTGAGAGTGGACATCCTTGTCTTGTTCCTGATCTTAGAGGAAAAGCTTTCAGTTTTTCACCATTGAGAATGATGTTTGCTGTGGGTTTGTACTATATGGCCTTTATTAAGTTGAGGTAGGTTCCCTCTACACCCACTTTCTGGAGAGTTTTTGTCATAAATTGGTGTTGAATTTTGTTAAAAGCTTTTTCTGCATCTATTGAGATGATCATATGGTTTTTATTCTTCAATTTGTTAATATGGTGTATCACATTGATTGATTTGCGTATATTAAAGAATCCTTGCATCCCTGGGATAAATCCCACTTGATCATAGTGTATGATCCTTTTAATGTGTTGTTGGATTCTGTTTGCTAGTATTTTGTTGAGGATTTTTGCATCTATATTCATCAGTGATATTGGCCTGTAGTTTTCATTTTTTGTAGTACCTTTGCCTGGTTTTGGTATCAGGGTGATGGTGGCCTCGTAGAATAAGTTTGGGAGTGTTCATTCCTCTGCAATTTTTTGGAAGAGTTTGAGAAGGATGGGTGTTAGCTCTTCTCTAAATGTTTGATAGAATTCATCTGTGAAGCCATCTGGTCCTGGACTTTTGTTTGTTGAAAGATTTTTAATCACAGTTTCAATGTTATTACTTGTGATTTGTCTGTTTATATTTTCTATTTCTTCCTGGTTCAGTTTTGGAAGGTTATACCTTTCTACGAATTTGTCCATTTCTTCCAGCTTGTCCATTTTATTGGCATAGAGTTGCTTGTAGTAGTCTCTTAGGATGCTTTGTATTTCTGTGGTGTCTGTTGTAACTTCTCCTTTGTCATTTCTAATTTTATTGATTTGAGTCCTCTCCCACTTTCTCTTGATGAGTCTGGCTAATGGTTTATCAATTTTGTTTATCTTATCAAAGAACCAGCTATTAGTTTTATTGATCTTTGCTATTGTTTGCTTTCTCTTTCATTTATTTCTGCTCTGATCTTTATGATTTCTTTCCTTCTACTAGCTTTGGGTTTTGTTTGTTCTTCTTTCTCTAGTTCCTTTAGGTGTAAGGCTAGACTGTTTATTTGAGATTTTTCTTGTTTCTTAAGGTAGGCTTGTATTGCTGTTAACTTCCCTCTTAGAACTGCTTTTGCTGCATCCCATAGGTTTTGGATCGTCGTGTTTTCATTGTCATTTGTCTCTAGGCATTTTTTGATTTCCTCTTTGATTTCTTCAGTGATCTGTTGGTATACAGTAATGAATTGTTTAGCCTCCATGTGTTTCTGTTTTTTACGTTTTCTTCCCTGTAATTGATTTCTAACCTCATAGCGTTGTGGTCAGAAAAGATGCTTGATATGATTTCAATTTTCTTAAATTTACTGAGGCTTGATTTGTGACCCAAGATATGATCTATCCTGGAGAATGTTCCATGCACCCTTGAGAAGAAAGTGTAATCTGCTGTTTTTGGATGGGATGTCCTATAAATATCAATTAAAACTACCTGGTCTATTGTGTCATTTAAAGCTTGTGTTTCCCTATTAATTTTCTGTTTGGATGATCTGTCCATTGGTGTAAGTGAGGTGTTAAAGTCCCCCACTATTATTCTGTTAACTATCGATTTCGTCTTTTATAGCTGTTAGCAGTTGCCTTATGCATTGAGGTGCTCCTATGTTGGGTGCATATATATTTAGAATTGTTATATCTTCTTCTTGGATTGATCCCTTGATCATTCTGTAGTGTCCTTCCTTGTCTCTTTTAACATTCTTTATTTTAAAGTCTATTTTATCTGATATGAGTATTGCTACTCCAGCTTTCTTTTGATTTCCATTTGCATGGAATATCTTTTTCCATCCCCTTTCAGTCTGTATGTGTCCCTAGGTCTGAAGTGGGTCTCTTGTAGACAGCATATATATGGGTCTTGTTTTTGTATCCATTCAGCAAGCCTGTGTCTTTTGGTTGAAGCATTTAATCCATTCACGTTTAAGGTAATTATCGATATGTATGTTCCTATTACCATTTTCTTGATTGCTTTGGGTTTGCTTTTGTGGGTCCTTTTCTTCTCTTGTGTTTCCCACTTAGAGAAGTTCCTTTAGCATTTGTTGTAAAGCTGGTCTGGTGGTGCTGAACTGTATTAGCTTTTGCTTGTCTGTAAAGCTTTTTATTTCTCCATCGAATCTGAATGAGATCCTTGCTGGGTAGAATAATCTTGGTTGTAGGTTCTTCCCTTTCATTACTTTGAATATGTCATGCCACTCCCTTCTGTCTTGTAGAGTTTGTGCTGAGAAATCAGCTGTTAACCTTATGGGAGTTCCCTTGTATGTTATTTGTTGGTTTTCCCTTGTTGCTTTCAATAATTTTTCTTTGTCTTTAATTTTTGCCAATTTGATTCCTATGTGTCTTGGCATGTTTCTCCTTGGGTTTATCCTGTATGGGACTCTCTGCACGTCCTGGACTTGGGTGGCTACTTCCTTTCCCATGTTAGGGAAGTTTTTGACTATAATCTCTTCAAATATTTTCTCGGGTCCTTTCTCTCTCTCTTCTCCTCTGGGACCCTTGTAATGCGAATGTTGTTGCATTTAATGTTGTCCCAGAGGTCTCTTAGGCCGTCTTCATTTCTTTTCATTCTTTTTTCTTTATTCTGTTCCGTGGCAGTGAATTCCACCATTCTGTCTTCCAGGTCACTTATCCGTTCTTCTGCCTCAGTTTTTCTGCCATTGATTCCTTCTAGTGTAGTTTTCATTTCAGTTATTGCATTGTTCATCTCTGTTTGTTTGTTCTTTAATTCTTCTAGGTCTTTGTTAAACATTTCTTGCATCTTCTCGATCTTTGCCTCCATTCTTTTTCTGAGGCCCTGGATCATCTTCACTATCCTTATTCTGAATTCTTTTTCTGGAAGGTTGCCTATCTCCACTTCATTTAGTTGTTTTTCTGGGGTTTTATCTTGTTCCTTCAAATGGTACATAGCCCTCTGACTTTTCATCTTGCCTATCTTTCTGTGAATGTGGTTTTTGTTCCAGAGGCTGCAGGAGTGTAGTTCTTCTTGTTTCTGCTGTCTGCCCTCTGGTGGATGAGGCTATCTAAGAGGCTTGTGCAAGTTTCTCTATGGGAGGGACTCGTGGTGGGTAGAGCTGGCTGTTGCTCTGGTGGGCAAAGCTCAGTAAAAGTTTAATCCGCTTGTCTGCTGATGGGTGGGGATGGGTTCCTTCCCTGTTGGTTGTTTGGCCTGAGGCGACCCAACACTGGAGCCTACCCGGGCTCTTTGCTGGGGCTAATGGCGGACTCTGGGAGGGCTCACGCCAAGGAGTACTTTCCAGAACTTCTGCTGTCAGTGTCCTTGTCCCCACGGTGAGACACAGCCACCCCCCCCACCCCCGCAGGAGACCCTCCAACACTAGCAGGTAGGTCTGGTTCAGCCTCCTATGGGGTCACTGCTCCTTCCCCTGGGGCCCAATGTACACACTACTTTGTGTGTGCCCTCCAAAAGTGGAGTCTCCCTTTCCCCCAGTCCTGTTGAAGTCCTGCAATCAAATCCCGCTAGCCTTCAAAGTCTGATTCTCTAGGAATTCCTCCTCCCATTGCCAGACCTCCAGGTTGGGAAGCCTGAGATAGGGCTCAGAACCTTCACTCCAGTGGGTGGACTTCTGTGGTATAAGTGTTCTCCAGTTTGTGAGTCACCCACCCAGCAGTTATGGGATTTGATTCTATTGTGATTGTGCCCCTCCTACCATCTCATTGTGGCTTCTCCTTTGTCTTTGGATGTGGGGTATCTTTTTTGGTGAGTTCCAGTGTCTTCCTGTCAATGCTTGTTCAGCAGTTAATTGTGATTCTGGTGCTCTTGCAAGAGGGAGTGAGAGCACATCCTTCTACTGTGTCATCGTCCAAGTCCTCTTCGTCCTCCGACTCGTTGTCTGCGATTGCGTCGGCGACAAGGCCAGGGCCAGGCTCTTACTCCTATTATTGTTATTCTTACATTTGGAAAACAATGTTTTACTTCATAGTAGTTTGATGGAAGTTAATTAAAATAATGCTTGAATTATATAACCATTACACTTTAGTTAGAACACATAATACCTCATTGATCTTCACAACAATTTATGAAGTAGCATATCTATTTTGCAAATAAAGAAGCTAAAGCTCAGAAAAGCTGAAAATTGACCAAAGTCAGAGCATCTGTCTACCATTTGACTTAAGAGGGAACATTCTAAAATCTACTCATGCTCACCTATGGGATAAACTGTCCAGCCACTGTTTGTACTGAAGCAGAGTCTGCTTAGACAACCCTCTACGACCCCTGTCATGTCAATGATACTATGGTTCTATAAAAAGCTAAATGGATGGCTAAGCAGCTAGTACAGAAGGAGAACAAAGCAAGAGAGAGAGAGAGAGAGGGAGGGAGGGAGGGAGGGAGGAGGGAAGGACTAGTTTTTTGAAATGAATCAAAAGCACCTAAGTTTGAATTTGAGTCTTAGATTTTTTTTTCAAAATTTATACAATAGCTGAGATCTAGGATTGTATTATATATTTAAATCAGAAATTCTTCAGTTTATGAGGGGAAAGGGGATATCCCACTAGGTCGATGATTCAGAGTAACCTAGGAGGACTTTTGTAAACCATACGTGTTTTTTCCCTGAGAAATTATAACTCTCCTCTCCAGGGGGGATGGAGAGACTTGTCTTTATGGGTAAGAACCCTTGTCTTGCTACGTTTGTAGGACTTGATGGTGGTGGTGAGAATAAGGGTCAATGAGTTCTTCTCTTGAGGACGGATAGACCCTGAGTTCTGGTGATAACACCGACTCTTCAATGCCTCCATTTCCTCACATTGTCTTTCCTTAGATGAAATTAAATCAAGAATCAGAATAATGTTGGAATGAAACTAGCCCACTAAATGACTGGCGGGTGTGTCTTTGAAAGGGGCAATTACCCTAATGTTGCTATTTTGAGACTATCTCTATTTTGTTTGTTTTACCAGTTGAGCCAATACTGGATTATCGTTGTATTTCAAAAGACATTCTTGAAGTATTATGAAGTTTTCCAATGTGGCCATGGGTTCAGAAATGTAATCAAGCCTTTTTCACGGTACTTTCCCATGGTTCAAATAGCATATCTCTGCATGAAGCCATACAACTGTAGAACGAAATGAAACTAATTTATCCTCTTGGGAATCAGAGTCAGCTCATTAAGATCATTAATTCTGCATTTCCATTCACTGAAACAAATAGCAACCATCATAAAACAGAAATACTCATCTTTAAATGTGTCCTGATATATGAAGAATGTGTTCTATCATTAAGCTTTTTTCCTCTGAAAAATCAAAAAGCAGAAATCAAACAGATTTTGATTTGGCTGGTGACCTATCTCAGGTTCTTAATTTTTCACAGGTAAGACCTCTGGTTGAATATTTAGCCCAGTGGTCTGGCATCATGACAAACCCCTGGGGTTGCTGTATGGAGATCTAAGGTGACATTGGCTTAAGTTAAGCCTTGTCAAAAGTTCAGTGGGCTGGTCACATATGGCTTGGGTTTTTTTTTGTTTATGTTTGTTGATTTGTTTTATTATTGCTGCCTTTAAAACCCTTGTGGGTGTTAAACTAGCTTTGATCAGATTTCTTGGTCATTCAGAAAATTGTGTGCAATAAATACTGGGTTTCCGGTGCTGATTAAAACCATAACATTTGCTTCCCTGCTTTTCTCTGATTCCTTATCTTTGGGCCATTACACTGCTTGTTATTACCTCCACCAGGAACCCGACAGGGATAGGATATTCAGCTCTATCAATTCCAGTAGCTGTTGGCATTTCTCTGTAAAATGGTTTCCCTATAAAAGAGGTTTGGGATTATTTGTGTATTTCATTTACCTGTTGTATCACAGAACCATCATTTTCAAGGGGAGCTGACTATGTAATTGCAGTCTGACTCTAATGTTCCAAATTTCCATAGCACGGAGCACACCATTTTTCAGACAAGAGACAAAACATCTTTGGATGGTGAATTTAGTCCTCTACATGGTAAATGTTACCTTAGTAACTAGGTTGTAAGTAAAACAAAATTAGCCTTTGTATTAAACACACCTTTAAGAAACAAAAATATATTAAGAGATAAATGCAATTATTTTTAATGACTCGGTGAATGCTTATAAGCTATGCGTGAAATGAAAAGGTTAGTTTGGAAGGGATATCATTTTTTAAAGTTGTGTTTGTAAACTGTGAAAAATAATAGTGAGGTAATATTTTCAGGTGTGTTTGATGAACTGACTTCTAAAAAATGCTATCTTGGGTTTCACAAGCCTCAAGCGGAGCCCTAACTTGAAACGCATTCCAAGAGAAAAGCTGACAGTGCTACCTTTCTCCTTTTTGTTTTTATTGACTCCTAGTCCAGGATGACCTGTTTACATCCTTAGAAAAAGCAAATGTGTGCATGTGGGCAGAGAAATGCATTCACCAAAGACTATTTTCTATAGAATCAGCAAGGCTCTATTATCCCCAGTGTGGTAAGTAATAATTTCTGAAGTCATCAAAAATAAATCTATGTTTATGTGTGTAATTTTGGCACAAAAGAGTTTTCAGAAGAGAATACAGACTCTTTAAGGTTGAAGCTCCCGATGATTATGATCTTTCTTCGTCTTAATAAAATAATAATACTGCCACGAAAATAAAGTAATGGTCAAGAAACATTTAGCAAGTATTTATTAGGTACAGTCCATTTCATGAAAACACTACCACTCTTTCCAGGACTTAGAACTTTTAAAATGTATGTAGGTTGTGTTTACATACATTCATTTTCCTAAATTATATGATTTTCTTGCCTAAATGATACTCAAATTTTTGAAATATCATAACACGAGTTGAAGCTTCACATTTATTTATTTATTTATCCATTCATTCACTCATCAAATACAGACGGATGTCATACTATATTCCTGACATTCTGTCAAATTCTGGATAAACAGTGGTTAACAAAACAGCGCCACTGCCATTATGAAGCTCTAAGTCTCTTATTATTTCTTTATACATTAAAATTTGTATTAGCATATTAAGTATGCTAAGTGTCAAGAAGGAAAAGGGCAGGGTGTTATGAGACGCATTGAATGATTCAGGAAAGCCTCTTTGAGGAGCTGAAGATGTGAAGAAATCAACAATGAGAGTAAGAGTTTTCCAGGCAAAGGAAACGGTATGTGCACAGGCCCTGAGGAGGGAAAATATGTATGTATAAAGACAGATGCTTTTATGTACAAATGCAGATTCAGATATAAAAAAATGGACTCTTTGTAGTGACAGAGATATGTAAATTATGTACGAACATATGTAGGGATTATCCAGAAAATTTATCTAGGAGATAAAACTAGATTATTGAATTATACATTAAAAAAGTAAAATATATCATTTGCAGACATAAAGCAATTGGAAAATAGATAGCTAATCACATTTTAAAAATCTTGCAATCTAAGAATGGAAAATTGTTGATGTATATGTAGAACCTAACAGTATGTATCTTGACATTCATCTAATTGTTTGTTCCTAAGTTTCATTCAACAATGTGCTTTATGAAATGTAATATATAAAGACTTTCTGAAGCAACAGGGACACTACATTTTCTAAAAGTCATTTGCTTCTACAATGTCAAAAAATGATTCATCATTCTGTGCTTATATTTCAAAGCTAATGTAACATGTTTAGTTTCTTTGTGGGGTAGAATGTCTTGTTAACTCATTTCTCTAGAGAGCTCTTTTATCTCAAGATGTAGCAAGAGTTCTCTGTACACTTTTCCCCTTAAAAATACTGTTTGAAATCATTTGACTTGTCTTTCAAGTACCCTCTACAAATTAGTTGAAGAAAGAAAAGTTTTCACCTTTGACCCTTTTACCTTCCCTGCTCTGAAAGAGAAAAATCAACAAAATTCAATGTTTGAGTCCCTAAAATGCAGGTTTCCAGGTAATGAACAAGTCACTTTAAATAAGAAGATAAATTTTCATCTAATTATTTTTCTGGAAAATTTTTGAATAAATGAAGTCAGAAGATAAATTTTTCCTGCAATTTGGCCTAGAAATTTGAAGCCAAAAACACACAAAGTGTTCAAATCCAAATAATTTATGAGCATTTTGAACTTGAGGTAAATATTCATTG
Organism: Eubalaena glacialis; assembly: GCF_028564815.1. NCBI lineage: Eukaryota > Metazoa > Chordata > Mammalia > Artiodactyla > Balaenidae > Eubalaena > Eubalaena glacialis. The sequence continues at coordinate 42,293,600 of NC_083729.1, forward strand.
CTAACTTCTCCAGAGCAGTAATCACTGGGGGTTCCTTGAGATCATCTCTTTTCATGGTTCCCCTGGAAGAGCCAGAGGGTATTTTGAAGAGACTTGTGGATTCTGATGACACAGTAAAGCCAGAGTGAGAGGTAAGTATTGGGAGCAAAGTCAAGTTATTAGCCACCTATCAAAAGAACACATGTTCTCTCTCTCTCTCTCTCTCTCTTTTTCTCACTGCTCTGTCACACTGGACTTCCATTTCCATGAATGTAGCACATTCTGTCCCATCTCAGGACCTTTGCTGTTCCTTCTGTCTAGTTATCTCTTTCCTTGTTTCCCCCATCCTCAAATAACTGATCCCCTATATTGGGGGTGGAAAAGAACCTTGAGAACTTTAGGGTGGAGCTGTTCATTGACTCTGATGAGCAAAAGGACAATGCTTGTCTGTGAAAAATGCCCTTGTATGAAGCAACAACTGAAGAGTGGATACCCATTGAAGTACAAAACACACTCACTTAAAGGTCTGCCCTGACAATAGTTGAAAAGCCAGTGCCATATAGGAAGGCATGTCTCATTTGATTAACAGTATTCTCCAGTGGACTTTGGGTTATCTGTGATAAATCTTTCATTATTAAAAATCACAGCAAGGGGCTTCCCTGGTGGCGCAGTGGTTGAGAATCTGCCTGCCAATGCAGGGGACACGGGTTCGAGCCCTGGTCTGGGAAGATCCCACATGCCGCGGAGCAGCTAGGCCCGTGAGCCACAATTACTGAGCCTGCATGTCTGGAGCCTGTGCTCCGCAACAAGAGAGGCCGCGATAATGAGAGGCCCGCGCACCGTGATGAAGAGTGGCCCCCACTTGCCGCAACTAGAGAAAGCCCTCGCACAGAAACGAAGACCCAACACAGCCATAAATAAATAAATAAATAACCCAAAAGTTAAAAAAAAAAAAAAAATCACAGCAAGATTCATATGCTATGATCTCATACCCAACTTATATACTTCCCTTGCCAAACAGGTCCACTCTTTCAAAATGAACATAAATCAACTCATTGAGAAGATAAAAAACCCTTGAGAAATTAATCACAAATATCTTCTAAGGCCAAATGGAAACCACATCCAAATTATTCACTGTTTTGTAATATTAGTGCCCAAGCTTTCCAAATGAGTGGCAACTTAAGAAAGGCTGTACTTGGCAGTGGATGCATGATGATGAATTGATGATGATGGTGATGTTGATGATGTTAAAAGCTACCCTTCCTGGATACTTGCTATGTTGCAGGAACTCTTAAGCAGTTTATAAGAAATACTATATTAGAATATATGTTATTATTTCCATTTATTTGATGAGGAAGCTGAGCCTCAAAAGGTTTAATAACTTGCCCTGAAACAGATGCCTAATAAGCATCAGAGCTGTGATGTGGTCTCAAGCAATCTGGTTTCAGATTTTGTGTGCTTAACCATATTTAACTACTATGCTTCTCAGAAGGGGTCCAAGGTGCTCAAAGGAGATTGCAGCTTAGATGTGATATTAGTAAGCCTCTTGGAATCAGAGAGATGCTAGCATCCTTGCTATTGTATATACCAAGCAATACATCAATTACTTTTCAAACCTTCACTCCTTTAATCCTCACAGTAACTCTATTTGTCAACCTTATAATCATCATGTAGAGGATATTTGAAACTCAAAGCAAGTATGTGACTTCTCTGAAATCACAGAGCTAAAACATCGTCTAGTCACATTCAAACCAGCCTATTTCATTCCAGACTAATGCTTTTTAGTCACAGCATGCTGTTTCCCTCTGCACAACTTTCAAGATCCCCTGGAAGTAGAAGAGGCCACATGAGAGTGCCCTGGGGCCTCAAAATCCTTATCATCTTATGAGGCTTTGAGCACTGACAAACCTGCCAAGATGGAGGTAGGCAGAGCCCAGCAACTTTTCTTTCATGGGTATTAAAAGAGTACAGGTGTTCAGAATTACTAGTAGGCTAAATCTTCACCTGCATTAGGGTCAGAGCAGCTTTTCTCATACTTCAGGAGCCCTGGGAACAGAAATGGATGCACAATACCCTTTAGGTTTTATTTTAATTCTGGGTATCACCAGATGCTCAGAGACTCTGTAATGGAGGAGCAACTAGAGAAATGGCCAGTGTCTTTCCTCTCTCCCTCCTTGTCTGTATCCCTGATTTTACTTAGTATCTTTTTTTCTTCCCAACTAGCAGATGTATTTAAATCATTTTTAGTATTAGCTGTCATTTTGGAAAGATGTGCTCAAACTTCCAATCAAACCCAATAGAATATATCATCATCCTAACAAAGACAGTCATGGAGTTGTTTGCTAAATAAAATTTATGACTCCGTTGGAAAGGAAATGAGAGATTTCATTGTAGTTTCCCAATAGTGATAAGCCTAATATTTAAAAAGAAATATTAATAACTTTCCAGCAGATCAAATCTGTGTGTCACAATCAATAATCAAGCAAATACGGATCTAAATTCTGTAACCAGGTTTATTGTATCAAAAAAACAATGTATAGTACTATTATAAGAAGCCTTTAAGTGGTTTCATAAGAAATGAAATAAATCATCTTTAGCTATTTCTTATATCACAATAATAAACATAATTTAACAGGTAGAGTTGCTGAAATTTGAAATATGAATTGACCATTAGAAATATTTTTAATTATAATTTTTCAACTTTTTAGTTAACTTTTGAGGTCATGATTAGAAATGTTAATATTCATCTTGTTTCTTTTTCTAATTCATTTAACGTCTCTCTTAAAAACACAATGACCATGTCACAGACCCTTTTAATCCTCTCCTTCCATAAATATTTCAAAGTTTCATTTATAAATCAAAATTCTTCAAATTGTTAAATTTTTATCTTAGTTGTTTGAAAAAGCCCTCTCAATCATTGCCATCTTCTCTTTCTCCCTTAGCCTGTAAGTGTGGATCTAGTTTAATGATAGCATTTTTAATTTGAGCTAATTTTATGCAAGATGCTGCCCAAGAATGCCAGATCTAAGAGAATGCTTCATGCAAGAAATCATAAAGATAGGACCCGTGCTGCCCTGAAAAATGAACAGAAAAATAACAAAAACACTTTCTCTTTAAGCAAAGAGCATATTTTGATGTCAAAAAAGAAAGAAAGAAAGAAAGAAAGAAAGAAGAATATTTAATATTGGCTCTGGTTGCACTCCAATTAACTAACAAGTAATGATCTATAATTAACTCACAGATTCAACAATGACGCGTAATGATAGATGAGTAAGAGATGTGGGAAGCATTTAAGTTTGGACCAAGATGCAACAAATGTGAACCCAGCACAATTGGTTTGGTGACACGAAGCTTCTGATTAGCTTTCCTAGTCAAAATTAAATGATTCCATAGTCCTTTGAAATAATGATAATATGATTTCCTGTTTTAATTAGCGCTCTCACTTATCTCAAACTTTGCTATTACAATTTATTTTATACCCAAAGAATGCTGTAAAAAGAAATTATGAAAATATTTTCAAGACAGATTTATAAATTTATTTTCTAAATTAAAATTCTATCTTAGCATTTCATTTTATTTTTATTTTTACTGCATTGTTGACTCATCATTTAGCTTAAAACATCATAATGTCCAATCTATGCTATAAGAGCTCGACTATGTCAACACATTTTCCTAACAAATAACTGTATCGACATTAGCACAGACCACCAAAATGCACTGATTATGGATGATATATGGTTAACGTGCACCATGCACGATTATTGATTAAAAAGTAGGCAACACTCAAGTTCTCCAAATAAATGAACAAAAAAAGAGAAAATTGATAACACCTATGTATTGACTCATTCACTTTACTAGTCATAAAAATGTTCTATTGTTCTCCTATTGGTAGTTTAAGAGAATGCCTGTAAACTGAGTTTCCTTTTAAAATATCAGGACTCTAAAAGATAAAGTTGTCAACACTGTCTGTCTCTCATTTCCTTTCCAAAACTTAGACCTCTGAATTGACTCCTGTTAGGTATAATGCTTTATTTCCATTTATTTTCTCAGGTTATTTAAAACTTTAAGTTACAAACAACTATTTATTTTGGAGACCATAAACACAGGAAATTCATAGGATTTCTCCTGCTCCATTATTTTAGATTACACCATGATGCACCAGGATACAACTGGTGAAAGAAATGAGGACTTTTGCCAAAGATTCTTAAAATACTGAAAAAGAAAATAACAAAAATCTTAGCATAGGAAAGAGGTCTTAGGCCCAAACTCTCTACCGATGGAGGAAACTGTTCTAAAATATCTCTGACAAAAGGCATTTGAAACCTGCCAGTAATGTTACTACTTCTCGAGGCAGCCTATTCGTTTCTGAAAATCCTTTTGAACCGAAAGTTACCTCTCTTTAATGTGTCTGCAGTATGGATCAATATAGTGTAACCTGTACACTTTTCCCATAGGACAACCCTTCGCCTTTTTGCAAAGTTATCCAGTCCTTTTCCTTCCACCCTCAGCTCAAGTCTTCTCCTGGAGAGTCATTTTCCATTCTTTAACTATCAATCATTAAGAGAAATTTTTCTAACCATTCATCCTTCAGATACCCAGCTGGTTAATAAACTTAGATTCTAAAGGACCTTAATAGAACATATTAGCTTAAATGCAACACATAAGATGGGTGCTAAACAGTGTGCTATCTTCCTTAATTAAGGCATTATTCTCCCATCAACATTGTCTGGGTTTTTTAATAGTCACACTCACTAGTTGCTTTTAGTAAACTAAAATTCTCAGACCTCCGCACACTGTTCATTAGCAAGATCTCTGTATTTATTCTTGTGGATTTGAAAATGCAATTATAGGGTTTTAACAACCCCCTCCAGATCTTCCATCTGTGTTGGTTTTATTCAAACCTTTTTCTTCATCCAAAATACTCCCTTCCAGCTCTGCTGTCTGAAAACACAAACTCTCTTATTTATCTTGGGCTTAAACTTCCTCAGATCCATATTACACTTTCTAGTGTATCATTCTGTTTGATAGAGAAGATAAACTCTAAATAGGAGTAAAAACCCCCAGTTTTCTCTCTTCACCTGTCATTATATCCTTTCACCTAAGCAGATGCCTTCCTGGTCCACCATTCTCCAGAAAATAAAAACCCCATTTTTCACAAGACTGCTTATTTAGACTTTAATCTTAATGAGTCTATATTTACTGGCTCAGAGCAATCTCTCTCTCTCTCTCATCGTATTTGGTTTTACAGACATATCCTGAAATACCTTTTTAAAATATTTTGAGTTTTGAACCCTTCTGTGGAGACAGGATCCTGAGAGCTTTGTCGTGGCTTTGACACGCAGTGTAGAACTCAAGTGTCAAATGTGCCTGCAGGTGTGTCCCAATCCCATGTGAGACAAGCCATTGCTTCCTTTAGTAAAATTGGGAATAAAAATCATATCTGCCTCAGAGATCTAACAAGGATTACATGAGCTCTTTTTTAAAAAGTAAAATGTTTAAAATAACGTCTAGGGCTTCCCTGGTGGCGCAGTGGTTGAGAATCTGCCTGCTAATGCAGGGGACACGGGTTCGAGCCCTGGTCTGGGAAGATCCCACATGCCGCGGAGCAACTGGGCCCGTGAGCCACAGCTACTGAGCCTGCGCGTCTGGAGCCTGTGCTCCGCAACGGGAGAGGCCGCGACAGTGAGAGGCCCGCGCACCGCGATGAAGAGTGGCCCCCGCTTGCCACAACTAGAGAAAGCCCTTGCACAGAAACGAAGACCCAACACAGCCAAAAATAAATAAAAAATAAATTAATTAAAAAAAAATAATAATAATAATGTCTAGGTCAAAGTAAGTTATCAATAAATATAATCTATTACTAGTATGTTAACAATACATTCCTGGATATAAAATAATCATCAAAAGAAATCAGAAATTAGATTCTTTGTCTTTTGAAACGTGAGACAGTCAGGTGTCTTTGCCATTTCTGTTGCCAATATCTAGAATGTGCTTCCCCTCACATCTCTTACATCTCCAAAAGTCTAAATCCTACCACCCTTTGATGTCAAGCCCAAATATTACCTCTTCCAGAAGGTTTTTCCTTATATACTTTCCTGAAGCCTTCACTACCCTTGGACCTGATTCTTGCACTGTGAGGATCTTGAAGGTACTGAATTTTTACAACTCATCCTTGCAGCTCATTATCCTGCATGAAACTTGAACCCCAGTAGGTGCTTAATAAATATCTGTTAGATGAGTCAACGGCCCACTCTCTGCTCCAGCCATAATTAATTTCTTCCGCTCCTGATTTTGCACATCCTCATTGCACATAACTATTTACCATGCACTGTAATTATTTGTACATATAACGCCTCTGCTCTACAGGACTTTAAAGCTTTTTGAGTACATATATGTCAAATTGATCTTTGGCTGCCACACAATGCCTCAGCACATGGGATATACTAAAAATATTTTTGAATGAATTATTGTCTGCTTTTCACTATTGCTACCGTATTTTCTGTTCGTGAAAGTTTTGAAATCTGTACCAAAAAAGGATTAGCTATAACCTGCCTCGTTCTAAGGCATCTGTTCTATAATCCAATGACCACACCTCTGCCTATACAAGTGATCTAACTATAAGTCCCTTAACTCTGAAAAGCCTTTGGAAAGTTTAAGTCCAATTGTAGACTTTTTGTGACTCTCTTGGTCCTTAATGCTCATTTACAATCCATCTTAATATGTTGGAAAATGAAGCAGGAAGATTATATAATTTGTATCAGGCCCTGCCTGATACCACTAGTCTTGGGTCCCTCTACGGAACTCCTTAATTTGGGGTGTCATTACACTGAAATCACTTCCATTGGCCATTAATTATTCCCTTGGTCAATTAGTCATTGAGTATCTCTATCCATGCAGGGGACTATATAAGTCTATCAAGGATACAAAGCAAATTCAGAATCTGTTTCCCATTTTTGAAGATAAGGTCCATATACATACATATTGGTATATCAATGTAAGGCATACACAAACTGAACTCTAGTGATGTAAAAAAAAACACATAACAGACTTGAGAAAATGTTTGCAAAAGACCTATCTGATTTTTATCTAAAATAAACTCTTAAAACTCATCAATATGAAAACAAACTACCAAATTGAAAAATAGGCCAAAGAGCCGAATAGACACCTCACCAAAATAGATTTATAGCTGGTGAATACACACATAAAAAGAAGCTTCAAACCATCTGTCATTAACGTATTGCAAATTAAAACAATGAGATACCACTATACCTCTATTAGAATGGCCAAAATTCAAAACGCTGACAACATCAAATCCTGGCAAGGATGTGGAGCAACAGGAACTCTCATTCATTACTGGTGGGAATGCAAAATGGTACAGCTATTTTGGTAGACAGTTTGGCAGCTTATTACAAAACTAAACATATTCTTACCACACAATCCAGCAACTGCACTCCTTGGTATTTAAACAAAAAGGCTGAAAATTTATGTCCACACAAAAACCTGTACATGGATATTTACAGCCGCTTTATTCACAATTGCCAAAACTTGGAAGAAACCAAGATGTTCTTCAGTAGGTGAATGGATAAACTGTGGTACATCCAGACAATGGAATATCATTCAACGCTAAAAAGAATGGAGCTATCAAGCTTTGAAAGGACATGAAGGAAATTTAAATGCATATTACTGAGTGATAGAAGCCAATCTGAAAAGACTGCATACTGGATGATTCCAACTCTATGACATTCTGGAGAAGACAGATCTATGGAGACGGTAAAAGGATCAGTCATTGCCAGAAGCCGGGGGTAGGGGAGGATAAACAGGCAGAGCACAGAGGATTTTTAAGGCAGTGAAACTACTCTGTGTGATACAATAACAATGGATGTATGGCATTATACATTTGTCAAAACCCATAGAATGTACAACACCAAGAGTCAATCCAAATGTAAAGTATGGAGTTTGAGTGATAACAATTGTCAATATAGGTTCATTGATTGTAAAAAATGTACGATAGTGGGGGATGTTGATAAGGAGGGAGGTTACACATGTGAGGGGCACAGGGTATATGGGAAGTCCCTGTACCTTCCATTTAATTCTGTTGTGAACCTAAAACTGATCTAAAAAATAAAGTCTACTAAAACAACAACAACAACAACACAGTAGGACCACGGAGGGGGGGAAAAAGAAACACACTTCTGAGGATGCCCAGGAGTTTACCCAAGCTGAGATAACACCAACAGGAATCAATATTCCTCGAGCACTAACTCTCATCCTGTAATAGTTGAAGCAGTTTATGTGCACTTTCTCCTTTAATCCCCGCAACTACCCAGAAAAGGAAGTACCATTATTATCTCTATTGTGTTTATGACCTGAGACTCACAATGGCCAATAACTTTCTCAAACTCACACAACTAATGCGGGGTATAAGTAAGATACGAATCCAAGCCTGTCTGACTGCACAGCCTAGGTTAACCTACACGACCTGCCTTGAAGAAAAAGGAGAAATCAGGTAGGCAAATGCAACAGGAAGAGCAAACCAGGTGGGAGAAATCAGACATGCTCCTGAAAATTTTGCATCTATGACAGTTTTATGCCTCATTTGTTTTTATTGAATATTTCCTCAAAACTACTAGCATATGTGCAATACGAATGGAGGCAATAGTCTTTCTGTTACATCAGAATTATATACATATGTATATTTATATTCAATTTATAAGCAGTCTTATTAAGAAGGCTTATTAAGAAGAAATAATTTTCACAGGGTCAATCTTGGGTCTAAGTAATTATATTTGCTATCTTTTTAATACTAGTAGTTAGATTTCTTGCCTAATTGATTTTTGAACCTTTTCAAATGTGCCTGAAGGCATAACTTGAAATTCTTCTAAGGTTCAACCTCTCTTTTCTACTGTGACTAACAATGTTTAATACAAGGCAAACACATTACAGGCTGAAAGAATAATTGCTTGCACCTCTTGCTGGGGTACTGTAAAAAGCTACGCAATTTTTGTTGATCTTCCACTGGCCTGACTATAGCAATTGAAGTTTATCAGAAAGATTTATGACATGTTATTTCAGGCTCTAACAGATGACTTTGGGAAGCTGGGAAAACTCACTGAAGTTGAAGTTATTATCTGAACCTCACAGGGGTAATTAGAGATACAACCTAAAGTGTTGAGTCAGCAGTGAAAAACACAAGAAATTATCAATTAAAACCTTTGTCTGTATTTGGGGAAGAAGGTGGAAAATGAAAAGATGTGTAATGAAAAGAAATCACACATTCAAATAGGAAAGTCAAAGATTAGACCTGGAAAGCATTTCCCAAGCTATCTGGAGATGGGGATGGGGTCAGATCACTACTGAAAAAGGACACTCAAAGGGATTCTCACAGTAAGTTACCAAAATTGCTTTGCATATCTCAAAGTGGAGCACTTGAATATCTACAGATGTGGGGCTGCAATAAAGCAAGGAAAACCTCTGCTTATTCCCTATACCTCCTCTTCTGAGGAACAGGCAAAATCCTCCTCCTCCAACCAACCTTGACACTGACATTTCTAAATATTTTCAGGCAAATTGAGTTAACAACAATTTAAATCATTTCGTGGGATGAGCGTGACAGCCTATTCTCAAATACAGGGCTGCACCTAGTGCCATTGATTAAAGCTAGTTTTTATTCAATATGTCTAACTTGGTGCTGTTCTCTCCAGACTAAAAAGAACTTAAAAATTCCTGCATCTTTCTGGTATCTAATGGGAAGGAGAGAAGGGGGTGAGATGCCAACAGAAGTTAACCATTTTCATATTTTCTGAAATGAGTCACAAAAACAAAAGAAAATTGCCTGTGCATGTGTGTGTATGTGTATTTAATGTATGTGTGCATGAAAAGCCTTGGAAATAAAGGCAGAAGTAGACATTTTCAGAACATTCGGTGGTGATTGTTTTTATCAGAATCTGTTTGGACAAGAAAATAAGAACTGAAAGCAGATATACCTTGAAACATTTTCAGCCCATATCCTGCTGCTTTCACACTGAAAATTGAAGACGATAAAATAATAAACACCCGTTAGATTTATGTAGTTCCTTTCCGTCAGCAAAATCCCTACAGTGTTGTGCAAAATGACAGCAACTTTTGAATTACAAAATTATTAGGGGTCACCATGAAAATCCTTTAACCCCGAGATAAGGGGAGTGGATAATAAAGAGCCAAGAGGAATATTTTCCATCCTGCTCTGCAACCCGTAATTTTAATACAGGCATAAACTGTGAATAAGTAACACAGGCATTTGTGTGCAGCATACATTTGGGTCTGAATGATAGGAGGCAGTGTTTGAAAATACACTTTTAATAAAGCATATACTACAGAATAAACAAATACCAAAGTGAAGATGGATTAGAGGAGCAAGTATTAAATGATTATACCTTCCTCCAAAAATTATTTCTTGCTATGTGACTCAAAAAAGGACAATATGCTTTAGATAGTATTATAAGCAATAGACTAGTGTGATTGTCTTCACACAGCCACCAGAAGAGTTTCAATGAGTACTTCTCACTGATTCACTGAGCCAAATCGTAAAGCCCCAGGCTGTCAGGAAAAAAAAAATTTTTTTTTCACCTGTACATTTTGACAAGAACTTGACAAAAATGTAAGATACCCTTGCCAGTAGTCCTATTGTGAAAAATATTAGAATTGGTCTATGGCCTCTGTTGCTACAAAATTTAATGTAATTACTTTTTTGTGGTATTGTCTAGACTCTACAGTATTGGCAGGATCTTTGTTGTAAGTCTATGCTGGAAAGAAATTAAATAAAGACCTAGGTGTTCTTTCTTCTATTGTAGAAACTGCATTGGACCAGCCACCTTCCAAAAGAGTGACTGTCGTTTAGCAAATGAACCTGAAGGTAAAGGTATTTACAAGAAAATGCAAAAGCAAGGTCTTTATGTTATTTGAACAGAACGTGTCCTTAAATGAGAACACTGAAAAAGAAGATTGTAGGGCAGGAATTCTCAGACTTTAATGTGCTTGTGAGTCATATGGGATCTTGTTAAATAGGAGATTGTGATTCAGTAGATATGGGGTGGGTCCTGGGATTGTAAATTTCCCAAAATCCCCCAGGCCAGTCTGCAGACCACATCTTGAGTAGCAAAACGTAACGTATAGAGAAGCTTGATGCCTAGGATTAATCTGTTAAAGAAATCTTTTAATAATATGAATGTAAATTAGATGGAGGATTTCTTTTCTCCCTTGTAGGAGAGAAATAGACTGGGCATATTAAGTATTTTTTAAACAAAAATTGGAATAGCAATTTGACTATCACACTCTAATTGGTGAAATTTTCAGCTGGAGAAAGATTGTAATAACAGGGTATTTCTCCTAAATTAAACTTTTCTTTTCTCTAGCTTTTAAAAGTAGCTCAACAAAAATAGAATGTGGTTCTGTGTTTGATTTTGCTTTCTTTAAATTCAAAAGCAGACTCCATAACTCTTTTTAGAAACCATAGTAGTGAACTGCTGAGCTACTGGTCTCAAGAAATCTGGGATCCCTATGGTCTTAGTGGTTACTGAATCAGTCAGACAGTCACATTTTGCTTCCATTGGCTGTAAAATGGACCATGATGTAATCTAAGACAGACATCAGTCAAGTCTTTATTTGAACAGCAGTCTGGAATACATCTTAATTCACCAGTAGGAAGGATTTCTTTGCACATAAGTCTGCATTACCCTATTTAAAGCCAGGTTCATTCTTGTTTGGCAAAAGACTCTGTGCATTTTAATAGGCATAATACCTGTATGCCAACCTGTCATTTTTTAGCTGGTCTTGCAGACCTTCTGATAAGCTTTAGATTTATATTTGCCAGTAGGCTTAGACGACACACCTTATGTCTCTGTGACACTAAGAGCTTCATGTTGCTCACCTGATCCAAGTTAGAATTTTCCCACATATTAATTTGAAAATTAGCATATGAGAACTTTAGCCAGAAGGAACCACTGCATGATTTTATCTCTAGGTTATGCTTTGTCAGAATTCTAAACACTATGTGCTTTTTTTTGTTGTTTTTTAATTTTTGGAAGACTGGGTCTGTTAAAAATCTTTTTTTCTAAATAAAAGAATAAAAAATCAAAACCCATGGATTTTTTATGGGGTACTTTCCCTGCTAAATGTATTCCCTAAGGTAAACACCTTAGGGCCTTCTTTTATTTGAGAACTTTAGAGAAGTCACAATTAAGCATGGATGTAAATCCTCCTGAAAAATCCCCAAAGAAATTGCAAGTTTCCCCTTGTCTTTTATCTGAGCTTTCTTTGTCATGTGGCAGGGATTAGGGAGATGCAAAACCTTATCATAAACAGAGAAAGGTTGAAAGAGTAGCTTCATTTTTTAAAAAATCTATCATTTGAATGTAAAATGGAGAAAGTGTCTCTTCCAGGTTGAGTGGAAAATATAGTAAAAGAGTGTAATCCTAGCTCAAGAGATTTTGTCTCAAAATCCTAATTCAGCTAATAAGAAAAAAGGAACTAATATATAAGGATGTATATAGAAAGCCTTCTTTTTACATATCAATCCTTGCAATTGACACCAAACCAATCTGTTTCAGTGTCATTTTCCTGTATTTACTGGAGTCATTTTTATATTTGTTTTGCTCTTTTGAACATTTCCACTGGCATTCAAGAATGATTAAAAATATACAATTCTTATAAATATTACAAAAAGGCACTTTCATGAGTTTTTTAGAAAAATGTTTTGGGTTCAGTGAAAGAAGGAACCTGTTATACTTTTAACACAAGCACCCAATTAGTTCTTCTGGTCTGCATCATATGTTCTCCTTGGAGCATCTGTTAACAGAGTCCTGCTCTACTGTTGATCAAGAAGCCAATAATAAAGAATATACAAAAAGACAATTTAATATTATATTTGAAATGTTTCTCACTTTCTCTGTTTCTCACTTAAATGTAACCTCAGTGTGTTCTGATTTGTAGAATGCTTTCAAACAAAATATATATGAGGTAGAGAAAAATATCAATAAAATCTCAAGGTGGGGCTTCCCTGGTGGCGCAGTGGTTGAGAATCTGCCTGCCAATGCAGGGGACACGGGTTCAAGCCCTGGTCTGGGAGGATCCCACATGCCGTGGAGCAATTAGGCCCGTGAGCCACAATTACTGAGCCTGCGCATCTGGAGCCTGTGCTCCGCAACAAGAGAGGCCGCGATAGTGAGAGGCCCGCGCACCGCGATGAAGAGTGGCCCCCGCTTGCCGCAACTAGAGAAAGCCCTCGCACAGAAACGAAGACCCAACACAGCCATAAATAAAAAAATAAAAAATAAAAATATCATACCATTAAAAAAAAAAAAAAAAAAAAATCTCAAGGTTAAAAAATATGCATTTCTATATACATCTTTATAAAATATGAATAAGACACTCTGGAAAATGGTCAAGGACTCAAATACACACACACACACACACACACACACACACACACATCCAGTAGATATGCACATACCCAAGCACACACCTATGGCTAAAGGTAGAAAATAGGCCTAGGAACCAGATATTAGCAAACTTTAATCACAATGGTGTTTATAGTTTAGTTTTAGGGGTTAAACATATTAATTTAAATTCATCCTCATAACCTTAAAAAAATAATTACTTTTTTAAACAGGCTATGTAACGGAGGTACATGCTATCCACAACACGACATGGAAGTACAGACATCCAATTCCACGGTCTTTGGTTGTGGTTTAAACATGAAAGTCTATTTCCTTAAAGGTAGGTAAATTAATAAAATCATTGAATTTATTGATTGGATAATAATACATATTCTCTATTTTCCTTAAATACTGTCCTCTGGAATTTGTTATAACACAGATTCAGTGTAAGTTATGAAAAACCAGTCCTTCTACATATTGCTAAACAAAAACTTTCACTTATTCTATCCTCACTGTAGTAATTACTGATGCTACAAAACCTTTATTTCCATTAAAACACTTTATGAGAGTTTTGGGTAAGCTACTGATCATTTCATAACATCCACTGACTAAGTGTGACTTTGATTAATTGCTGATACTTGAACTTAGAGTGTGTTAATAATAATAGGAGTTAACATTTATTAAGCACTTACAGTATGACAGACACTGTTTGAAACCCTATACTTATTTAATTCACCAATAACTCTAAATAGATAGTATAATAATCCCCATTTTACAGATGATGAAACTAAGTCACAGAGAATTATCAAAGATCATATAGCTAGCCAGTGGAAGAACTTGGAATTAAATCTTCTCTGTTTTGTTTCAAATTATCTTAAACACTACATTGAGCTTCTCACAATAAAGCTTCTTATCCAGGAGAGTATAAAGTAAGGTGCAAAATGGAGGCACATAGACTACGGTTCTTTTGATTGGGAAGGAAGGAAACGTCCTAGTGTTTTATTATTGAGGCTAGGTGAGACTGAGCCACTGATGTACTTAAAGTAAATCTAAAGTAAACCACAAATACTAGGGCTTTCCTAAAGATTGCCAAAGGTCAATAAAGCTATGTGTTACTTATAGTGCAATATGAAACAACATGGCAACAGGAATGCAGAAATGCCTATTCGATAAAGTCTGCAAAGGCAATTTTCTCTGGAGAAACTCCTCAAAAATCTTTGGAGAGGAAGTAGTATAGTCATTGAATTTCCATAAATACTCTGCTTGGTGATAACATATGCTGAACACAACTGAAGGCAGCCCTTCAAGTCTGGACAGCCAAGCTGCAATAGATAGAGCAGATACACTTGCTGTGTGAATCTCCCTTCAAAAAAAAAAAAATCCCATTTGTTTACCAAAATCTATTCGCACTTGTTGAGAAGCTTCTTTCTTCACTTATCTGAATGTGATGATGAATCAAAGTACTTTCTCTTCTGCTACCAGATGTGATAATGGAGAAGCTCAGATCCTCACCAGAGGCTGGAGGAGGTCTTTTCAGTGCTCTCAGAGAGGAAAAGTTAATTTTTCCAAGTAAAAATCCCTCCGTGAGGAGTTGTATTAATGAGGTCCGAAGCAATGCTTGGTACTTGACTATGCTAATTATCTCAAGCAGACTGTCAAGAAGTTCTCTTTCCAGTGTCCTACGCTAAAGTTATCACCCATGTGAACTGTAATTCCTTCCTCACTTGCTATTTTCACATAACATGGGGTTTTGTTCTCTGTGTTTGGCTGCTGTGAAGACATTTTAATCTCATCTGACGAGATCTGCTCAAATGGAGGAAGCGTACATAAAAACCACTAGCAGCAAATTGCTTGTTCTGAGGGGGTTCCACTGTCCTTGTTAGGGCAAAGATTCACTTCCAGTTCCCAGAGATAGCCTCCATCAACACATGTTCTTGAGAAATCAGACTTTTCTTTCTAAACATGGAGGAAAAAACAGACAAAAACCTCTGCTTGTGTTCTAGAATGGGAAAACAAAAAGTAACTTAGATAAATGCATGACATACATAGTATGTGATATGGTAAGAAAATAAAGAAAGGAGAAGAGGAAGTGTGAGTGGGTGGCACTGAAAAACATAGTGGCAAAAGAAGGCTGCAACTAAAAAGGTGACCTTATAAAGATCAAAGGGGGTTAGATAAAGAACCATGTGAATGTCTGGGAGAAAGGCGTTCTGGGCAAAGGAAACACCACGTACGAAGGCTCCAAGGGGAAAGCAAGCATGGCATGTTTGAGGAGGCCAGTGTGGGTGGAATAAATAATTAAGAAATAAGCATGCATGTGTGTGTATGTGGGCGGGTGTTGGGAAGGAATCACAAGATCATATAGGAACCTATAGGTCAGTGGAATAATTTTGGATTTTACTCCGGGTGATATGGGTAGTGGTGATACGGGGTATTTTAAGCAGACAATTCACATAATCTGATTTAAAGTTTTAAAAGATCATTCTCAGTTTCTTTGGGAATAGACTGAAGTACAGAGAAAAACTACCAGGCTACTGAAATAGTGAGCACTGGTTAAATCCCAATTACATTTTAATTACAATCAAATCATACACAGTAAGGTAGGGCCAACAAGATTTGCTGATTGGATGTGATGTGTGGGATACAGGAAGAACTCAGGATGACTTCAAGGTTTTTGGAAAAAGCAACAGGAAGTATGGATTGCCATCCTTCAAGATGAATAATATTACAGAAGGAGTACATTTTTGAGAGGAATATCAAATTTATTTTGGACGACTGAAGTTTGTATAAGTTTGGATAGTAAATGGGGGATGTGAGTCTAGAATCTGGAGATAAAATCTGAAAGTATCACATAGAGATGGTGTTTAAAGTCATGAGAAAGAATGGGGTTTTCAGGGGAGTGAGTATAAATAGAAAAGAGAAGAGGCCCACGACTGAGCTTCAGGGGTCTCTACTAATTAAAGATCAGGGAGATGAGGAGGCACCAGAAAGAGAGACTGTGAAGAAGCAATCACAGAAAAGTGTGTGGTTCTAGAAACCAAGAGAACAAGTGTTTTGCAGAGGAGGAAACTGTCAAACATGTAAAATGCTGCTGATAGACCACGAGGATGGACTAAGGATTGACACTGATGGCCACTGTTGACCTTAATAAAACTACTGTATGTGCTATTTCCCCAGCTAAATTCTACACTCCTGGTGGTCAGAACCTTTCTTAGGCAACTTAAACTTAAGGGTTGAATTTCAAAGTTATTTTTGCTTATATTGTCTGGAACTCTGAGTGTCATTTTTCATACAATTTATGATATTTCAATATAGATTATAGGTGACTTCTCAAGAAAGCCCACTTCTTCTCATTGTTAACACATGGAACCAGACCAAAATAATAGACCATAAATCTTTAGAACAGAAAGTGATCTCAGAATCCATCTACTGGTCAATCTTATTACCTAACTGGATGAAAAGACAAGTGAACACAGGTTAAATGACTTACCCAACAGAGGAGCAACAGAATCCAGCACGCCTAAATCTCAATTTATTGCTCTTTCCCTTTACTCCAATGTCCATGCACATTAATTTTAATTAACTTAACAAATTAGCTTACAGGTTTCCTTTAAGGCAGGCATTCTTTCTCATACCCATAGTGTCTAGCACAACAAAGAATGAATTTCAGAACCTTATTGTCTTTAAAAATCAGGTTTATTCAGATATAATTTCCATATACGAAGATTTACCCTTTGTAAAGTACACCTTCCGGTGAGTTGTGACAAATGCATACAGTTATGTAACCACCATGGCCACCTAGATATGAAACAAACCCACCAGCCCAAAAGTTCCATTGTGCCTTGCTGTGGTGAACCCCCTCCTCCAACACCCTGATAACCATTCATCAGATTTTCCTCCCTACAGTTTTGCCTTTTCTAGAATGTCTTACAAGTGGAATCATACATATTATTATTTAAAATTGTTTCCTGGGTAAATACATACCAAATTTAACTTAAAATGTTTAAAATATATCTTTCCCTCCCACTACCACAATTTTGGTCTTTAAGAACCTCCTCAAAGGGCTTCCCTGGTGGCGCAGTGGTTGAGAATCTGCCTACCAATGCAGGGGACACGGGTTCGAGCCCTGGTCTGGGAAGATCCCACATGCCGCGGAGCGACTAGGCCTGTGAGCCACAATTGCTGAGCCTGCGTGTCTGGAGCCTGTGCTCCGCAACAAGAGAGGCCGCGATAATGAGAGGCCCGCGCACCGTGATGAAGAGTGGCCCCCACTTGCCGCAACTAGAGAAAGCCCTCGCACAGAAACAAAGACCCAACACAGCCATAAATAAATAAATAAATCAATTAATTAATTAATTAAAAAAAAAAAGAACCTCCTCAAAGACCCCTTCATAATCTCTTGCTGTGATCTCACCATCTAGAAGTTCCTGAGCCCCTTTGAGTTTATTCAATCGTTGATTCGTAACTCATATATTTACTAATCAAGCATTTATTGTCTTTAGCAATATTTAGAACTCCTTCACTGTTGTTATGTGTGTGAGTGTGTGTGTATAAATGTACACATTCCTATTTTGGAACTGTCTCTATCCCTTTGTATTCTTCTGAACACTCAGCACAGTACCAGTGACTGAAATAGTCCTATAATCAATGGTTGATTTATTGAAAATGTGGCAGCAACATTAACCATCAAATCATGGTGTTGAGTCTCAGCAGTCCTAAATTTCAGTAGTAGTATTCGAATGTAAAATTAGCACACTTGAATAAAATCTACATTATCTTCTTTATTCATTCAAAATCTCTTAGTAGCACAGATGGATATTTTCAGAGTTTTCTCTCCTGTGTGCCTTTAAGCATATAAGATTAGACTTTTGGCCTTGCACCAGAAAGAGGGGCTGACAGGATATGAAATCCTGGGGGATAACAGGGATCTAGCTAGTGCTCTTTCAAGAAATTTTTTCTGAGCCAGAAACTGAAAAGACAGATGAAACTGGGACAACCCAGGGATAACAGAGCAAGGAAAAATCATGTCTTTTTCCATAAAACATATTAACTATGATTCTGGCTTTAATATTAATATTTTTGGTTACAGTTAAGCTTTAAAGTTAATGAAATTCTCATTTGTACGCTGATCTAGGGACATGAATACCAAGTTGCAGATGGGATGGAAATTAGCAATAAAGAAAATTAAAGAAGATGAAAAATGCCTACAGAGTTTAACACACATACACATATGCCCACACTCATACCAGGGTAATATGAGAGAACCTGGATATTTTTTAGAAGTGACCATTTGAAGAAGTTCAAATGATTCATCATTTTGCTGTACTTTTCTGTGGTATAGCCTAAGATTTTTGAACAAAAGGTAGCTTTATGAGTGGCCTGTTTACTGCATTAGGAAATATGCTGTTTTATTCTAGAGACCATAGGAACAGAACAAAGAAAAAGAACAATAGATAAGAAAGGAAAATTACAGTCTTAGGAATAAGAATGTATTCCATCCATTTCAGCCCCTAGACTGACTATTAAAAGGCTGCCACCAGGCAGGATTTTAAACATATGCCCTTTTCAGCACACAATTTTCATACAACAATTGACGTATTGAGCATACAGCACATATTACAACATTGCTCTTTCTCTGCAGATGTTTGATTGACCTTGACTAAATGTCAAGAAAAACACCTTTCCTGTCTTTTTTTCCCCTGACTTTAATTCACCTTCCTTCATAGTTAAGTATTGCTCCATCACTTAAAAATGTGTTCTGCTTAAGTAGTAACTACAGGTGCAATTCTGCAGATAAAAGAAACATTGTTTTGTAATATACTAAATGTGGGAGACCTTTGGTTGAATAAACAATTGGAACTGCTAATCCAACCCATACAGTTGTATTTTCTGTAGATTTCCAGAAAATATGACTTTTAAAAAGCTAAGACATAATGAAAACAAAAATAGGAGGTGAAAAATTCCGTCTTTGTAGTCAGTATATTTTATTACTAAACTTTCATTCTCAGCCTACATCAGAAAATACTTGAAGCAAATGGAGATCAGTTTTCTTTTCTTTTTTCCTTCTCTTTTCTTCAAGAGGGCCTCTCATTATCATTGATAGAAACTATGCCCAGAAAAAGCCATTAACATTAATGGAAACTATGCATAGAAAAAGCCCTAGATTCGTTTTTGGTCTTTTAAGGAACTTATGCATTGCTGCCCATCCCAAAAAGACAGGATGGGAAGCTGCTAATCACATTTTGCCTCATCTTTTTAAATTATATATTTCATTAAATTATATTTACTAAATCCTGAGTTGGAAACAGCACAGGGAAACTCAAGCTGCAATAATATTTACTCTCTCAATAAGCCAAGAGCTTTCACAAACCATGTGTCTTACTGAAAGTCACTGGACAAGTTATATGACCATGATTCTCATGAGCATTCTCTTTGTGTTTGCTATTAGGCTGTCTTCCAGGAGTTGAAATGATTAGCAGTAAATATAAATTTAATAGCTCCGCTTTGCAGTTCCCCAGTCACTCTCGGTCCCTCCATCCACTGGGAAGATAATGTGAATTACAGCCTATTAACTGAACATATGACAATAACTAAATCTGAACTAAGACATGGGGGAATCTTAAAAGGGCAAAGTAAAGTAAAAAAAAACAAAAAAAAACAAAAACATTGTTTAATATTCATTTCACCTTTGTACCAAACACTGCTCTAATTTAAAAAAAAAAAAAAGAATAAAGCTAAAAGAATTATTAAGTCATAAATGACCTAAAATTTTTTAAAATCCTGCTTGAAAAGGTATGGGATATTTTTGTCACTTGGAACAGGATTGTGAAAAATATTTTGATTTCAAATATAATTCTGCCCAGCTATTGGAATTACTCAGAGTTGGATCTTCTAAGATTTACCAGTATCTTCTCAGCTTCTTTCATATCATTATCAGGGTTCTGCAGACAACTGGCAATAGGTTATTGTTTTAATATGTCTTCTTTTCTAGATACCTTACTGTACTTCTTATCACTTATCTCTCAATATAGGAAATACAAGAACTGGAAGATAGCAAAGATCAGGAACTCTTATAACTATGCTGTAGTCTGATGATGAAGGAAATAAAATATGAAAGTCTTTGTGCTACTCTTATTTTTGAACCTATCAGAAATAGCCCCTAAGTCTTAAATAATAGCAAAATACTCTCTCACATTTTCTTCTAGGTGTAATAAAGGTCAGATACAATAAGAAGCAAAAGAAAAAGGGTCATCGGAGAAAAGAGCCATTTTAAGTTTGGCCTGATGGTGAGGGGCTTTTAAACACTTGCCAAGGAGCATCAAGCAGAAATGAGCTTAGTAAAAAGAACTTCTCTTAACTTTACTCCCCTGTTACTTTCATTCTTCTCTGATACTTTCATCACAGATGTCTTCCTTCATCACTATTCCATATGTACAATTGCTGAAAGACTGGGATGACTGTGTTGCTCAACATCGCCTGGCACATACATGGTAGGAGCTATAATTGAGTATCTGGGAAAATGTGAGCTTGGTGATACCAGGGCAGGTCATGAAAATACAGAAAAAAGAGAAGGAGAAAGACAATGATTCCTGATGACATCGTTCGTCTCCAGATTCACCTTTTCTTGAGTCCATTAGCTAATACATCAATATGCTCTGGTGCTTTAGCCAGATAGAATTAAACTTTCTCCTGTTGAATTCAAAAGTATCCTAACTTGGGACTTCCCTGGTGGCACAGTGGTTAAGAATCCGCCTGCCAGTGCAGGGGACACGGGTTCAAGCCCTGCTCCGGGAAGATCCCACATGCCGCAGAGCAACTAAGCCCGTGCGCCACAACTACTGAGCCTGCGCTCTACAGCCCGTGAGCCACAACTACTGAGCCCCCGTGCCGCAACTACTGAAGCCCACGTGCCTAGAGCCCGTGCTCCGCAACAAGAGAAGCCACCGCAATGAGAAGCCCGCGCACTGCAACGAAGAGTAGCCCCCGCTCGCCACAACTAGAGAAAGCCCGCGTGCAGCAACGAAGACCCAACGCAGCCAAAAATAAATAAAAATAAAAAATAAATAAATTTATTTAAAAAAAAAAGTATCTTAACTAATACAATAACATCAGGAAATGTGAGAAGAAGCTTGACCATCTCACTACCTTTTGCAATGGTAGGCAGGGTTTAAAAAATAAACATTTACATTGATGGAGTTCCCAGAAGACGTGGATGATTTGCCTGTTAGGAAAATAAAATGGATGCCACAGAGTAAAATTAATCTCATTCTGCTTTCTGAATACATGTCTGATGCTCCAAAAGAGTACCCCAGGTTAACATGGATTGCTTAAATCCAAACGCTCTTAATAAACATAGTATATAAATTAACTTATCATGAGCAGCAAACTAAACTGAAGCAAATTAATCCTCAAGGTGGTAAAACTCAAAGGAAATCCCATGATTTTGCTGATCTCTTAGTTGATGCCACAGAAAGTCAAACAAAAATGGGATATCAATCTATTTGAATACCTCAGTTTTACAACATTTATTTGAATAATAAAGCATTTTTTCCTTGAATTAAACTGAGGCAAAACTAGAGGGAAGCGAAGTCAGCTCTCTTTGTTCAAAGCTGCTATTACCTTTGCTTAAATTAAATAATTGGATACAGTTCTATTTCACATACGTTCTCTCACTAAAATTGGGCATAATTTAGTGAAGCAGGGTGCTGAGAAGTCTACTGCCTTGGCAAATGGCCACTGGAATATAATTGAAACGGTAGTTTTTCTCCCACATAGAAAATAGAACTGTAGAAAATCAAATTCAAATTTATATAGGAATTTTGTATTAAAATAATTGTCAGACACCCAGAAAGGGTGGAGGACTAACAAGTTAAAGAAAAATTTCATTTTGCTTGAGCAGTGTGCTAAACCACACTCCATGTATTGTAATATAGAAACAAAATTAGCAATTCTAAAGTACAGAGACATGGAATGGAACATGAAAACCAAGTTGATGGGCCAATCTAGTTGTTTAAAAAAGAAAAGACAGTATTTATAAGCTTGCCATGCAAAAAAGAATACAGGGTCTACTTTGGGCCATGTTTGGATTATATGCTATAGTTACCCAGGTGTTTAGGCACTGTGGCCACTCCATAAATGGTTCAAATAAGAAATAATAAAAATATTCATTTTAATGCTGGAGAGAAAGTCTACATGCTAAATTTTAGATTTTTTACCTGAACTGACCTCAAGACACAAAGTGAATTATACTTGAAAGTTAAGTGAAACTAGATATAATTTATATTTTCCATATAAAGTTAACACTCCAAGCAACAAATGCCAGACACTATGATAAGCATGAAGGTTGTCTCATTTATTTTTTCATACCAACTCTCTAAGCAGGTTACTATTCCCATTTTAAAGATTAGGAAACTGAGATTTAGCAATATTAATTAAGTTTTCCCGAGGTCACACACAGTCCTGTCCATTCTTCCCACTGATGTCCTCCCAGACTTGCTCTGACATGCCCAGAATAAAGATTTCTTTCTTTCCCATCTGGAAGACATTCTTAATGACTCAGTCATTGTTACCTATGAAGAGAGCTCAAAACTTTCTGAAATTCTTTTGCTCCACCCACAAAAGGAGATGCTCTGGAGATGGTCAAAGACAAACAGCAGGAAATACAACAAACTAGGGAATATAACAAAAAAGAAGCAGACTTACAGAGAACAAACTAGTGTCACCAGTGGGGAAAGGGAAGCGGGGAGGGGCAATTTAGGGGTAGGGGAGTAAGAGGTACAAACTACTAGGTATAAAATAAGCTATAAGGATATATTGTACAACACAGGGAATATAGCCAATATTTTATAATAACCATAAATGGAGTATAACCTTTAAAAATTGTGAATCACTATATTGTACACCTGTAACTTATATAATATTGTACCGCAACAATACTTCAATAAACAAAAGTAATGCAAAAAAAAAAAATTAAAAAAAAAGGCAAACAGCAAGGGGTGGAGCTTTTAGTAGAAGCAAAAATGTTCTTCCTGAGGCTCTGCTCCTCACATGGCCAAGCAAGAACCAAGAAGCAGTCCGTAAAAACAGAACCTGCAGCCCCCATGACTGTTTTTCAGAGCTCGGAGAACTGATCCAGCTCCTCAAGTCAGAGACGAGCAAAAGATTTGGGTTAAAACCTTGACTAGGAATTAAGGGGAATAGCCTTTACTTAAGTAGTTCCCAAACTGTGCTGCAAGGAATGCTGTGAGATAATCATATGTTCTGTAGGGTGCCTCAATGCAAAAGAAATATATGCCAAAGCAAACAAAAACAAAAACAAGAGTACTTTGGAGTTGAACAAGTTTGGGAAGTGCTAGGTGGAATAAATTTCAGCTTTCTTTATTATTTTCAGGATTAACCATTTATATGCTAATCAGCATTATGAACCTCAAAAAGTATTAAGTCCACTGATAATCTGCTGAAGTCTTTGGATGCCCTGCCTTAAGTATCCTGCACGTGGTGACGTAGAAGGAGTGGCGGCAGCTGAAGGTAGTCAGTTGAAAATTCAGGGACTTGGGATCCTGGCCAATTCTTTTCCAGATAGAATCACTAACAGTATTTAACACCACAGTGATCAGAAATATTTCTGTAAAAACATTACCCAATTTATTTAACTTAAATATGTCTCTAATTGATACCATATTAAGAGAAGCTTATTCCTTCTTGAAATCATCTTCAGGCATCAGTTGGGCATCTCTGAAACCCATTTTAATCTGGCAGAATTCTCAGATTATTTGGAAGCAAATAAATGTTCAGTGGGGTAGACTTAGATAAGATTTTCAAAAATGTGTTTCTCAGCTTGGGTTGTAAAGCTGTAAACAGGTTCACTATTCACCTTCAAGAGAATGGTACAGTATTTAGGCAGCCCTTTCCCAACTTAATTAATCATTGACACCTTCGTCATGGAGCATCCTGAGAGGCTAATGCTTCAAGGATTCAAGGTGTCCGTTTGAATACCAGTGACAGACAAACTTTATTGTTTGAGTTTATTATCGTGGATAATGAGGGTTTTCTTTGCTAAGTTTATATCTTCAAGATATAACAAAGCTCAGTCATGTAATCACTAACTAAACCCAGTGTTGAACTAGTTACAACCCCCTGATTTAGGTCTGGGGGTCAGCAAGATGGGAGTATCTCCCTTTGAGGACAAGGACCTTGCCTTGTACATCTCTAAAGTGCTCTGACACTAAGCTCAATAAATGTTTCTTCAATAAAGGAAGAAAGGCTGTAGTGCCACTTATAGTGCAAAGCAGTTTTCATCTTCAAAGGCCTTTATTCACATTAATTCAGCTATTTACATTTTGCTGATGGGTAAAGGCTGGAGAGGCTAAATGGGCTGTTAAAGGCCAGAAAGAGTAAAACCTTGCCTGTCAGGAATCAGAAATCTGCACTTACTGATTTCCAGTCATATGTTCCTGGCTATATCCAGGAGAAAAGAAAAAAAAAAGGACCGACATCTAACAAAGGGCAGGTAGGTATTGGTTGTTCTACTGTCAGGACAAGTCAATAGTGGTTAAAAACATAAATACACTAGATGGTCCCAACAGCTCTACTGAACAGGTATGAACAAAAAGTTCTTTGTGTTGTGGCTTTGGGCGTGTGTGTGTGTTTTGTGTGTGTGTGTGTAGAATTGTGATATACACGGTGATACAGAAGTACCTGTTCCCATTTGTAATTCCAAAATGGCTTCCAGGTGCCACATGCTGTTTACATGGGAATTGAAATACATTTGACCAAAACCTTATTTTGCTCTCGAAAAAGTGTGCTAATTGTATAGATCCAAAGGCAGTAGGAACATCATAATTTCAAAATACATTACAGCAATTTAAAAAAACTATGGAACCCTACTGTAAATTAAAGCACCCATGAAGAGTGTCAGGTGTGTACAGTTATGCCACTTCATATAATTCTTTATGAGCTAGCTCATGTCCCAAACTCTTATCTCTTATTTTGCTGTGAACTGCAGAAACAAAAAAAGACTCCTTGGTCATATTGCTTCAGCTCTCAGCTGTGTTTGTATTCCTTGGAGACCTTGACTTTCTCAGAATAGCTTCCTAGAAGTAAAAAGTGATGAAAAGGCCCAGTGTTTACAGATCCAGCGAGACAGCGATACAGTCAGAAAAGTGCTCCATGTAAGTTCTAAACATCTAGCTTTGTGGGCTCTTTTACCTTGTCTCCTCCTCCTCTCTACCCTGCTAAAATCTGTGCAATTAAGCCATGAAAGATGTCTGCCTTCTATTCCCAAAGCAACACTTGATGAGATAAAAAGGAGCCTATTTCTATCTAGCTGATGACATTTGTTGTGTGCGTAACACTGTACTTCATTTGGAAGTTGATATCTTAAGGAGCAGGGAGGAGGAATTACAAGGGAGGTAGTGAGGATATTGCCAATTAGGACCAAGAATGTAAGGACTGATCTAAGACCAGCACCCAGTGGTCAGGTGTCAGATGCAGGCAGTAGAGAATGTGGTTTTGAGAAGCTGGAGATAAATCCCCACGTAGCTGGCTTGGGCTTGGATTGGCAGGTACATGGAGTGCAGTCCTTGAAGATGTGGGGGAAGTGTCTGAGGCAGGATGCTGGATCAGGGCAGGGCTGGGTCCACAGGAAGCCTTTCTTCCTGGGCTACACAGGGGCTGGGAAAAGGCCTCAGTACCATCTACTGAATGGAAGCCACTGACAAGCGGGCAATCTGGATTGCAGAGGAAGTCTAAAGAGACATTAAAGTGAGAAAGTTTGTTAGATCAGAACAACTGAAATTCTCCAGGGGCAATAACTGTGTTAATAACTTGGGTGGAGTAGATACGCCACCGCAACACCGCATCCATAATCACCACCCAGCATGGTGCCAGATGGACTCTTCTCTAGGCCCACAAGGATACGCTGAATTCCTAACAATTTTTACATTCTGATCCAGAGTGACAATTCCAGAAAAAAGTTAATAAACTGGTTGGTGCCCTGGAAAAGAAAGCTATATTAAAGCCATGGACAAGGGAGAAGGGAAAGCTCTGTTCGTGGCCAGCGGGGAGAAAGGCTCTTATAAACATATAAATGCTTAAGAAGTCACAGACTCCTAGCACAGGAAGGGTCTTCGTTATTGACTGAACTAACATTTGCTTTTGTTCTTATTACACATAAGGAAACTGAAGTCTTGAGGAATTATTTTCCCAAATCACACATCTACCTGGCAAAGCGAAGACTAGACGACATTTCTTTGCTTATGTCTTGAACTTCTCTTTAATTTGGAAACCTCCGATGAAGCAGAACACTTAATAAAAGTTAATTAGGAACAGGTACAGCTGAGGCCTCCTCCTGCCTGGTTAGTTAAAGGTAACTAAACATACAGTCTGATTCAAAGGGACAAACCTATTCTTGTATGTCCTGAGAAGATGAACCTCTAGATATGGAAACCTCACACCCTCAAGGCAAAGAACTTCAAGGTAGTCCAAGACTATTAAGTCAACCAATCAAGGAATATAACTAAGGAAAATCACTTGTTCATTCTGATGTTAATTTCAAACTATGAATTTTTTTAAAAGCAATAAAGAGTTCTGAGATACAGTTACCAATATTAATCAAAAGTAATCAGAAAAACCAGACTATCAAGGGAAGATAAGAGATCTTCCCTCACCACATTTCTAACAGAAATACATGGCCATCATTAAAGACACTCTGCAGAACTGATTCAAGAAAGACCCCAGGTGGTTGAAAACTGAATGAAATTTCCTTATAAAGTCAGTTCCTTGTCATGGAATGGGTTCCATGGCTTGGAGTGAAAACCACCAGCAAAGCTCTATTAAGAAAACCCTCCCTATGCCTCAAGAAGCAATTTGATAAAATACAAGACAAGTGTTCATTACCAATCTGGGCATCTAAAGAGCAGATGACAGAAGCCAAACAGCAGATTTAGGTAGCTTCCCAGCCTCATGCCCAAAGCAAGGCACTGACACCAGGCCTCGGAAGTCACTGCTTTTCCATGTCCTCCTCCTCCCATCACACACACCTTTTCCTCTTAAATCTCCTAGCTGCAAATGTTAGTCAGTGAAGTCAATTTTACCCCTTTCATACCCACAAACTCAGTCTTGGGTTGCCCATTTTGTGATTATCATCATTGATGAAAGACCCCAATGGCATTAGAAAACCCTGAAATAACACAGCTGATATATACCTGGCAGGTAATTGCCCTAATTACTGGCAGAGATGGATATCGAATCTATTTTTAAAAATCTGAGCAGACGGCACTTCACCCCTATGCTACTTCTTTCCCCTCCCCGCCGCCCCCTCAACCTGCCCAACAATTCCTGTTAGTTCACTGGAGCGTTTCAGACAAGAAAGCAAAAAGGATTACATGCGGTAATATAATGTGGCCTTTCTCACACAGCTTCTCTCTGCAATCCCAAAGCTGTCATTAGCAGCTTCAAGGCAACATGCTTACTATTATTTAAGATTAGGCTGAATTCTTGGTGAGAAGTGGATGTACTCATTCATTTGTTGAATAAGTATTTATTGAAGTACTCTACTAAATACCAGGTAAAGTGATAAAATAAAAAAGAAACAGCTAGTAAGAAACAGTTTTTTACAGGTCATTATAAGAGATTTAAGTAGTAGTAATAAGGTAGAGGAGGAAAGAAGAAACATTTTAGGAGGAACCCCATATCCAAACACTGCAGCAGAAAAACAAGTATTGATTCTTTTCTTTTTTTTTTTTAATAAATTTATTCATTTATTTATTGGCTGTGTTTGGTCTTCCTTGCTGTGCGCGGGCTTTCTCTAGTTGCGGCAAGTGGGGGCTACTCTTCGTTGTGGTGCGTGGGCTTCTCATTGCGGTGGCTTCTCTTGTTGCAGAGCACGGGCTCTAGGCGTGCAGGCTTCAGTAGTTGCGGCACATGGGCTCAGTAGTTGTGGCTCACGGGCTCTAGAGCGCAGGCTCAGTAGTTGTGGCACACGGGCTTAGGTGCTCCACACATGTGGGATCTTCCCGGACCAGGGCTTGAACCCGTGTCCCCTGCATTGGCAGGCGGGTTCTTAACCACTGCGCCACTAGGGAAGCCCTGATTCTTTTCTTACAAACTACAGCGTATAAACAAGCTGCCTACTTATGTCTGATAAAAGTGACGGCTATGATTATCTTGCTTGTAGTGTTTTAAACTTTTATGTAGGAGAGAAGGATATTTATGGATTCACTAATTGGTTTGCAGTCAAATAATTCTACTGAGGGGGAAAAAAAAAGTATTCTTGCAAGAACATTGAGACATAATATGGATAATGCAAAACCTACATTTAATCTTGGCCAATTCCATTGTCTTATATTTTGTGTAGATGTCAAAAATATCAATGAGAAGAAAATGGTTCACAAATGCCACCCAGGGAATTGCCCTACTTTTCCTACTTGCCAGTTTTCAAAACAATAGATTTTTTTTCCCTTCTCATCTCCAAAACACTGACCAATTTTCTCTAAGAGTATCTCCCTGTTAGGAAGAGTCAAAGGAAGAAATAGAAAGTTCATCTCTTAATTAAGTTCTTCCCTCATAAAATCACTTATTTAGTTATGCAAGTTGTTATGCAGCTATAATAAAGACACCACATTTTCTTCCAGAAATTAAGTTGAGTAGGGCTAGATTGCATGAAGAGAAGAAATAAAATTTCCTGAGAAGAAGAACAAATTGTTCAGAATGAGGTAGGTAAAGTTCCCAAGTCAAGGAACAAGTTGATTCAAAGTGGTTATTCAAGAAATCCTGAAGGTGATCTAAATTCACATTTCATTTTGTCTTGACAGGAGGCCTGGCTTAGGGATAGAACATGATGGGTTCTTATGATACATCTTAACTTCTTACTTCATTTACTATTGTTAAAATATTTTTGTTTCTAATATCATAGCTTACAATAACTCAAAAGACCCCAATTATTTATTTATTGGTTGGTAAGGCACCGCACTCTAACAGACATTTGATGCCCAGCCTCCTCCTTAGAAAAGGGTGCAAAGGAACCCTTGATGTACCACAGGTTGCTTACAGCATTTTGCTGGAGCTTTGAGGCAAACGGAAAGAAATGCTTTTGTCCTAATCAGGCATGACAGCCATGAAATCCTGTGTGCAAAGTAAACATCAAACTGATATTATTTTTACTGCCCAAAATGCATTATCTGGAAGATTGAATAAATACAAAATAATATTTTTTATTTGTTATGGTTCCAGCTACCAAAAGGAGAAATCTAATAGAATAAATATGAACTACCCATTTATACACATTTGGGAATGGATAAATGACCCCATCTTAAGTTTGAAGAAAAATGAAGAATAACCTTTCAAAACTAAAATAAATAATCAATCTCTTTTAACTTTGCTTATTGGAATTTCAAATATCAAGACATTTCTAATTTGTGCTAACAATGATATACACCAAAGAACCAAATAGAAAGTACTTACAACACTGTCACTTGAAGGTTTTGCTTTGATAACTTTGAAAGGTAGGAGACAAACCAAGTGAATTTTCTTCACTTGGGCCAGAATGTGTTTATCAAACCCAACCAAACCTAAACTCATGCAAACCAATGAATTTTATGGTGCTCACCAAGCACATATTTTCAGTGGGTGATTGGTGAATATTTGTGAACATGTTCGTTCTCAAACTTGAGCTACTGTTATTTGGAAATTAAGGCCAGTATTGATGACCAATCTCCAGAAAGTTTACTAATAAACAGACAGATCAAGTCATTGGGCTGTCATGGACTTGCATTGAAATTACAAACAAACCCTTCTCGATTTAGTCAGGAACTTGTTCCACTTGACTGTGACTAGATTTCCCAACTGTGTCTGTCAATCAAAATTAAGAAGATATATAATAACTTTAACTTCTTTCTAAATCTAGAGCCAGGATAAAACTCCAAGTCATTATTAACTAGTACTCTACCAAGAATACAGACAGACCTCAATTAGTCAATTCATCTCTTCTTAATCATTCCCTGTGTCAAAAGACAGCCTGCCTGCCACTCATAAAGTCATTAGCTGAGGAGAAAAGTAGATTTGATTTTGATTGAGAGTAGAAGAGATGGTAGGCTGTTTATAAAAGAATGCTTGCAAAGTGACTTTAAAAAAAAAAAACTGTTTTATTGTCCTCTGTTTACAGTTACTTTCTAAAACAAAATAATTTCTCCTCTGAGAAAGAATGAGACATTTTACTTTTTCATGCTATTTTGAATTACTTGGTTGAACTTGTAAAATTCTAAACCAAACTAAACCATCTCTTTCAACAAAAAGTTGTCATAAAAAATATCAATGCAGCTTTGAAAACAAAGAAAAACCCACTCATTTTCATGCAAATTAATTTAGGTAAATTTTTATACAATTTAAATAAGTATATAGGCTTTGGAAACAGTACTACATTAAGGAATCTCTCAATTTTTGATGAGTTGGGGGGGGTGGATGAGGATACAACTCAATCACTCTGGTTTCCAAGATTTTAAATTTCTCTCTATACTGAAACAACGCAAACCAAAAAGAGAGCTTCTCCACCTCTTTCAAGGAAACTTTGGTGGTGAGGGCAGGAAAGGAAAAGTAATTCAATGAACCATTTGTAACACATTAATACTAATTCCTTCATGGTGTTTGTGGTTAGAAAGAGATGAAATAACACAAAGAATTCAGGAAAATCTATGACAGTAGAATTAGAAGGTTAATTTCACTTCTCACTGCCCTCTGTTTGCTATCTAAAGCTGAAACCCCCTTGTTTCATTCCCCTCCTCACACCTTTTACTTATTCCTCTTTCTAAATTAGTTTTAACTTTGAATAGAATTTAATTGTGGGTCATAATTAAAATAAGGTTGGCAGTTCCTCAAACTGTTTCTTCAAGTGTAATGAAATATTTAACAATGATCATCTTGTGAACTGTGCTACCCTCTCATTATTAGGCTTGAAGCCGTCTTATTTTCTTGTTCCATTCTTCTCCATACTCAAAAGGTCCCCAAAGAACCACCTTCCGAAGAGTAAGAACAATGGTCCCATTAGTTTGTCATAAAACCAAAATGATGCATGTGTTTAATAACACAGAATGTGACCATAAAAGTCTGACTTCTCATTTGGGATGATTCTTGGAAATGCGGCCCAAAGAAATCACATGAGAGTTGAGAAGTGAAGATAAAAGGTAGAGAGTCCATTTTGCAAATGTATAAAATCCTCAAAGTCAGGGGAGGAGAAATAGAGTTACTCATAGGTCATCACGTGAACCTGAAATAATGTTATTCATTGTAGGACAATGACAGTCATATCATTAATCCAAAATATTCAGGACTTTCCCACAAGGAGATTAAGTAGACAGAATCAACAGTTATTTTCGCTATGTAAAGTTAAGGCAAAGGTATGGCAGACAGTTGAACAGTTCTAGTCTTTTCAATTTCCAAGCAGATAAATTAGTAGCTTACTAATAATAGAAAGCATTTTAAAAGAGAAGAAATCACTAGTAATGACCTGCTGAATATTATTAAACCTCACATTTGTTTTGGCACAAATAGCAAGTGGTGATAGTTGTGGAATTACAGATGTAATTGGAAATTTTAAATTTCACCTTATTTGACCAGTCATAGATTATTTTATCTATACTAAGGAAACATTTTGAAAGACCCTTTTCCAAATCAACAGAAAAGAATCATCATGGAGAAAATATAATATTTTCCCAGTTTAACATTTTTTTTAATGATAGAAAATGGGAGCAG
Source organism: Eubalaena glacialis (assembly GCF_028564815.1). NCBI lineage: Eukaryota > Metazoa > Chordata > Mammalia > Artiodactyla > Balaenidae > Eubalaena > Eubalaena glacialis. The sequence continues at coordinate 42,325,735 of NC_083729.1, forward strand.
TAGCTGAAAGTGTTAAGATATATAAGTATATTTAGTTTAAGTCAAAATTACATTTGAAAAAAATGAAAACTGATACATTACTGATACTCTCCTAAATAAAACTGGTTAGTGCAGTTTTTAGTTTTCTTTCTAAATGAAATCCAAGGATATCCATGCAAGAATTATTTATCATTGCAAAATATCAGACACAAAGTAAATGTCTAATACTAAGGATGTAGATAAAAAAAATATAGCACAAGAGATTATCTGTCCACCCCTAGGACTGTGTACTTTAGAATGATTATTATTAAAATTGAAATGATTTCTATCCGTGAAGGAACAGGTATGTCTGACTTCAGAGACCAAGAGGTACAAGAAGTTTTCACTAAATGTGATCCAAATAACGTATGCATCACCATCACTTGCTGTGTTTTTGAAAAATGCAGACTCCCAAGACCTGCTGAATCAGAAACCTCAGCATGAGATCAAGAAATCTTCATTTTCCAGAAGGTGACCATGCCATTCTTCTTTAAAATCTGATAATCAGGGCAGCACCAAGTTCAGGATGTTAGTAGAGGTTCTTGGACATCTTAAAGGGATTCTGAAATGGTCCAAGGCACTCCATATTCATCCAAGCATTTAGGACAGCATTCGTAAAGTCAAGTGCCAGAGGGGCCAGGCAGCATTTTAGAACAGAAATGGGGAGAAAGGGGGCTACTGCAGACAGAAGACAGTCTTCCCTGTCTAAAAGCAGTAGCAGTTACTCACTTTCCCTTGATTATTCTCCCGCAAGAATGTGGACCACTTTGTCAGATATTCTGAATTTTTTTCTTGTCTTTTACATAGTAGAGATCCTGATGTTTATGTGAAACATTCTGATTTTTAAATGTTGACAACTAATTTAAAACGCTTTAAATGTGCAATCAGCCACGATATAAGCAGGCAAAACATTTGCAACATCTGATTCTGGCTAACTATCTGAAAAATATTATAGAATGGTCTTCTCTGCCACATAGATAATTTCACCTCCATCTGTGGTTTACATATATAAAGCACAGATGGAACAGTCCTCTCTCTACACTATCAGTGCAGTGTGTAGGTACTTCGGAAGAGTTAAACATACAGCACTGGACCTATCTAAAATGAATTATGGTCTAAACAACAAGTAAGATTACACTCTATGACAGTGACCAAATTAACTATAAGTTTCAGAGAAGAGCATGGTCAGCATGGGATAGGAAGATTATAGAGGGTTTCCTAGAGAAGGGAGTATTTAAAATAGACCATGAAAGGTGATTGTGCTTAAGAAAAAAAGAATTTTAAGTAACTTTATTAAGACTGTAAAACTCCTTTCTGTTAGAAATCTTATCAGGCCAGTTAATACATACCTTTTAGTGACACAAGCATTTTTAAAAACTTAGAAATACTGAAAACTTGAAAAAAGAAAAAACTCAGGATGGATTGGATTTAAAAGGCATTAAGTGGCTTCCCTGGTGGCGCAGTGGTTGAGAATCTGCCTGCCAATGCAGGGGACACGGGTTCAAGCCCTGGTCTGGGAAGATCCCACATGCCGCGGAGCAACTGGGCCCGTGAGCCACAACTACTGAGCCTGCGCGTCTGGAGCCTGTGCTCCGCAACAAGAGAGGCCGCGATAGTGAGAGGCCTGCGCACCGCGATGAAGAGTGGCCCCCGCTTGCCACAACTAGAGAAAGCCCTCGCACGGAAACGAAGACCCAACACAGCCATAAATAAATAAAAATAAATAAATTTAAAAAACAAAAACAAAACAAAACACAGAGGCCCCCCCATCACTGCTCATGAAACCATTGTTTAAAAAAGAAAAAAAAAAGGCATTAAGGCATTAAGGTATGACCAGGGATGACTGAACAAAATCAAGAAGGTGAGAATGAACATAAAATTAAGCCCAAGCATAGAGCCTACAAAGAATAAAGTAGCAGGTCACTGGAAATGTTAACTAAGACTGTGTGCTGCTCTCAACTATCATCCTATCCTTGTGATAGAGTCCATGAAGAAAATAAGAAAAAAAAAAAAATATGACAAGTGTATTTTGTTTTCTTCTTCATAGGCCTGATAATGATTAATATCATCCAATGTTAGATTGAGGACTAAACCAAAGCATATGAGCAGGGAAGAGAAGAAACTAAGAAAAAGAGATACATATAGATAGGTAGCTAGCTAGCTAGATAGGTAGATAGATAGCAAGGCGGGGGGTGGGAGGGAGTGAGGGAGGAAGGAAAGCAAGAAAATATTAATCCATCATGGGAAGAAGTAAGAGGAGAATTATCTACAAACATGTAAAGGGTCATGGGTAAAAGGAACATTGACCAATTCATCTCATTAGTGGGTACAGTTCAGAATGCAATGTACTTAAGCACAGTGGGGAGAATTCAGGTTAAATAATACGAAAGAACTTTATAGCTATAGGAGGACACTCCATGAGCAATGGATCATGCTATCAAGGGAATTTAGAGACACTCTTGGCTGAAAGACACTAATTTATTATGGGTTGATTTAAGTATAATTAAAATCAACCCAGATACCAAACAAGGGAGAGGCTATGTAACTTTTAGAAATCCATTTATTACCTAAGGACAGAGAGAGCAGCAAATGTGCAAATGCTCTGCAGCTAGATTAATCTTCCTTTAAAAAGCTCCCACTCATCATCTCACTCCATTGCAAAAATAACTTTAAATGACTCTACACAATCCATCCAAAGTTGTAAGTCAGATATGTAACAGTTTGGCTCTATCCTGCTGTTTCAACCATTTTCCCACTCCTCCTAGACACAGGCCACCAGCTCTCGTTAGACTGATCTACTTCCTGTTTTCTAAAGCTTTCAGGACTGTTGCCAGGCTCCAACCCCATGTCCATCCAGGCTCAAATACCTTAAACCTTTCTCTATGTCAATCTCAATGCTTTTCATCCTTCAGGGCCAAGTTCCTCCTAGAACCCTAGATTACAGACTAGTAATTTCTTCTTCTCAGGACTTGAACAGCAACTGCTGTCCATCTTCTTCATACAGCACTTACATGTGACCTCTCTCGCATAATTCTATTTTATTATCAAATAATGATTATCATGTCTCAGCTTCTTATCTAGACTACAGTGTCTTTATTGATGACCATCAATGCTTACACTTTAGGGTCCATGGTGTTTTGCTCAGAGTACATGCTTAGTGATTTTTTAGTGGATTTACTGATTAACCTTCAAATCATTTCAAAGCTCTATAGAATCCATACTAATTCTAACAAGACTGCAATAGAATCTTACAAAAATATTTTAATGTTCTTTAAAACTATGGCTATATTTTTTTTCTCATCTTCCATTTTCATCCTTAGGATAGATTTCCAAAGCAAAACATTGGCCTCTGAAAGCTACTGATATAATCTTCGTTCCTTCAGTGAGAAATCAATTATTCCCTATCATTTCCCCTTCAGGGCAATTGTAGCAGAATTATCTTTCTAATTATAGCCAAATGGATTTTGGAGATTGATGAAGAGAGAGTTTTGGGATCTGCAAAATACTCCTCCTTTCTGCTCTTTTTAACTTAGTAGCAATGAGGGGACACTTAATCAACCAGTAAACGCTCTTCATGTTTGTTGTTCTTTTCCCTTTAGTTTCAAGCCCTACCTAAGTGTTGCCCCTCTCTGCTCTCTCTATATCTTTGCTCCTTCATTTCATCATGAATGTCAATATTCATGGCCCAGGTGAGTTTTCCTGACTGCCCCAGACAACAGTCTGAAAGAGAAGCCAGAAAGCCAGGGGGAAAAGTGCCACACAAAAGCTCTGGCAGACACTGCCACCTACAGGGAATATATGAGCACCGTCTTTAAGATCATCCCCATTTCATTCCATCTCATGTTTCACAAAGAGGAGGAAATAAGGCACATTTGAACTATATGGATAAGGAAGAAGCCAACTCCATCAAATTATAACCTTTGATTTAGAGTATGGAATAATTATGTATGTATGTATGTGTGTGTGAGTGTGTATACATACACAATATATACATACTTACGTAAAATATGTAAATTACTCATTAAACTGGGCCAGTAAAAATTAATAGGGCTGTAAGATAGAAAATAAAAAGACAGAATAATATCCGATTGTACCATTGATAACTTCTGTCCTTAGAAAAACAGTTTTTAAAAATGTTAGAAGAGTTGTATACAGTTGTCCCTCAGTATCTGCAGGGGACTGGTTCCAGAACCACCCCCATCCCAAGGTACCAAAATCTGAGGATGCTCAAGTTCCTTATATAAAATGGCATAGTGTTTGCATAAAACCTATGCACATCCTCCATATACTTTACATCATCTCTAGATTACTTATAATACTAAATACAATGTAAATGCTATGTAAGTAGCCCTAAGCACATGGCAAACTCAAGTTTTTTTTTGTTTTGGAACTTTCTGGAATTTTTTTTGAAATATTTTCTATTCACAGTTGGTTGAATCCACACATGCAGAAGATATGGATAATGGAGGGCTGACTGTACTTACTTTTGGTTCAACTCTGCAATTGAAAAGTTTATGTAACACTATATACAGTGTGATAGGACATATATCTATAGCCAAGATGTCTGGGGGTTGAAGGTTTTCTCCTCGAATGATATTTTAACTATTCGTTAAAGAAATATCCTTGAAATTAATTACATAGACATTGCTTTCTTAAGTATGGGATGTGGAATATTTACTTGATAATTTAATGCTATCATTACGAATATATGATATTCGGTAAGGGAATAAAAAAGTATAAAAGAACATACTTTGAGTATGTGCTGTGCAATAAATCATGATTAAAAAGAAAATTTATCTGGAAATAATTTCAAACTTATTGAAAAGATGCAAAAACAAACAAAAAACCCATCGCAAGGAATCCCTGTTATCTACTTCACCCAGATTCATATATTATTAACATTTCCCCTTATTTGTTTATTTGTTCTCTCTTTTTCTCTATTCTGTTCTGTCTCTTTATCTTTCTCTCTCTACACACACACACACAATTAGTTTCTCTTAACCACTGATAATAAATTATATATATCATGGCACTTTCCCCCTAAATAATTCAATGTATTTCCTAACAAGGATATTCTCTTTCATAATCACAGTACAGTTATCAAGACAATGCAATACATTATTTACTCTAATCTACCATCTATATCTCCATTTTGTCAATTGATCCAGAAATGTCTTTCATACCATTTTTCCCCCTCCAGGACAAGATCTACTCCAGGAGAGCCATAATTTTTTAAAGTCCTTGAATCTGCTTTATTGGGAGAAAAGAAAGAACAGTTTCTTTCACTTTAGCTACTTAGGCTCTTAGCTATTACTTACTATTGCAGCCAAAAAGCCTGAATGTGGGCTGCTCCCATTCACCTCTTTTATTTGCTACTTCCTCTAACATATATTGGATCAGAAACAGGATAATAAAATACTTTGGAGTTACGGATGGGCTAAAATTAAATACTCAATATATGAGGGATTGAAGCCTTTTTCTATGACTAGAGGGCAGGTGAATTTTTTGTATGTATTTGACAGCTCAGGGGAATTTCTGTTTAACCCCTGGTAAGTTATCTATGGTGCTAAGGATAGGTGAGGTCTTACTTAACGTGCTTATAATGGAATTCTGTCAATAGTCTAGGGGACTACAAAATAGCTTAACAGAACTAAATGTAACACCTTCCCAGAATTGGTAAACACTTTTTGGAAAGTTGGAGGAATGATAAAATAGTGTCATAGAAAAACAATTGGTGAAATTGATAGTCAATAAGCATTAGGTAACTGAAAAGCTATTTCTTTATGTGTATGTAAGAGGAGAGGGAAGAATATTAAAATGGCAACTATAAACATCATAATTAACCCCAAAAGTACTAATCACAATAGTAACTATACATTCCTATGTTGATATTTCAAACTGCTAAAACAAGTTAGGAAAAAAAATATTGTAAGACAGTTTGAGACAATGTTTCAGACATATTATCTCTTGTACTGTGAAGTACATCACTACATTATGTCAATTTCCTTAAGTAAAAAAAATTTTCCAATCAGGTTTTTTTTTTTTCCCTATACTCATCCAATGCTTGGTCAGTCTATTGCAAAAATGAGATTTTCAATGGTAACTTAGTGCATTCAACAGTGCCTTAGGATTAAATCAGAAAGCCTAGGCAAGGACAATAAAGAAAACTTCAATTGGCCAAAACACAAATGATCAAAACTTCATTAATTGATTTTTTCCTAACTTTTACTTGTATTAAAAAATAAAATGAAAAGTTCATTAGGAATATATTCCAACATATTTATATATTAAACATATATTCTATTTTCTTACAGCTTAACATCTATGCAATAGTTATCAGTGCAGAATGGAATTCCAAAGTTTTACAGTGCCCTAAATCCTCAAAAACAATGTGACAATATTTGCTAGAACAATAAGTACCAAACAGAAAGATTTAATTGTATATAAATAATTTCCAACAATGTAAATATTTTTAAGTGATTCCTTTTAATCTTTAATTAAATAAAATAGCATCTTTCCCCAAGCATTTTAGTTAAATTAGATTCCATTGTACCATAATCTTTTGGATGAGATTTCTTAATGCAAATACCAAATGGAGTATGCCCTTGAGGTGAAATAGATCCTAGATTATTAAAACAGGAAAACGTGTTCTAGGTCAGGTTAACAGAGAAATAAAGTATTTCCCTGGGCAAGTAAATTAGATGGTTTATCTGCTAATCTAAGTTTAGCCAGTATGGTTTTTAATGGTATTTCTCAGAATTCTATATGGCCAAGTACATTACAGCACTCCACAAGGGGGACTTTTTTTCCCAGAGCTCATTTTATCATAGAACACTTGTTCTTAGAAAGTAGATTACATTTACCCAAGCTAGTGTTTTCTGGATGACAGTTAGAGACAGCTGATCTAACATAAAAGTTGGTTATTCCCCTTCCCCAAATAACTATATACACTAATAACACCTGGATTCTAATCCTTTACAATGTCATTACTGACGTCATTAATAGAATTCTAGGTAGGAACCACAAAGGAGGTGCCTAGGGAGATGCTAGAAAGGACAGGCACCAAGATGAGATTCACTGAATTTATAAAAGCCTTACTATGTTAGCATTCTTCCACATTATTGTAGCTTTTGAATTCTTACATTAAAACTCAATTTAACTAGAATTTGAAGATAAAAAGGGGTGCCTACAATTAAAAAAAAAAATTCCCTTACTCAACTTGCAGTTAAAATTCATGTCAGAATTGGGCGATTGGGACTGACATGTATACACTGATGTGTATAAAATTGATGACTAATAAGAACCTGCAGTATAAAAAAACAAACAAACAAAAAAAACAACTAATACTAAAAAAAAAAAAAACCATGTCAGAAAGATAAACAGCCTGCAAAAGACAGAGGGCTTGCTAAATGGAATAAAGCTTTTGATATGGAAAATTCATCAGCTATGCATGTATAGCTCCTATTATTATATATCTAATATGTATACAGTATATTGATGATATACATAGTGATATCATTATTATACAATTGAAGTTGTATATTATTTTACGGTTATACATAGAGTTTGATAGCTTCTACCAGTAGAGTTAGCCATACAACACCTTCCTCTTTTGGTAAGACTTCACTGACCTCCCACACTGCAAAATGCTTCCCACACACTCTTCTGAAACTTAATATTTTGTTTATTTCACTTTTTGGAAATCAGTCTTAAAATGCAAATACCAAAGGGAAAGAGGCACAATGTCTTAAACTCACACTAGAGTTAAAAAAAACAAAAAAAGACTGAATGATATTCTTTTTGAATCAGGTTGTATTCATCCATCAAGAAGGGAACTGTAGTTGATCAAAACATATTTTTGATCGCATAATTTTGATGAGACCCTGCCACCTCTATTGAATTCTCTCTATTATCAAGGTGACTGAAATCTGACCTTATTTTTGAGTAAACATTTGGGGGATTGGAGAGAACCTTGATTTTCATTACTCTGAATAAGCTTTCAGTAACAAAAGGAAAAATTTTCCAGTTACAAAATGCAGCAATACTCCATTGGAAAGCGGGGGAAGGAGTAAATACTGTGTTCCTGACCAATAAACATATAAAAGGCTTTTCAGTCATTTGGGGGAAAGAATTCGATTCAGGAAATAAAATCAAAGAGAGAAAAGTGTCCTACTGTTTACTAAAAGAACTTTGAAATACAGAGCTGGCTCTGGTCCCATTACCATTAAAAAAATATCTTCCTTTCTGACAGTTTTTAATTTAATATTACAAGTCAGAAATCTGGTTTAAATCAGAGGTCCTTTCAACTAGCCAGAGGTTCAGTTTTCAAATTCTGTAAAAGCGTTATGTCCTGATGTCGCTTGAAAAAAAACAAAAAGTGTTGCGGACAGCAGAGATGTGTGGCAGGACAAGAAATACAGGGGGAAAAAAAGGTAGGGAACAGTTTACACAATCAAGTTAACACAGGGAGTATTTTCTTGTAAAATAAAAATTAATTGGGAACATTTACATTTATTGAGTTATATACAGTATGCTAAATACTTAAGACAGTAAGTCACTTGCTCCATTATAGTTTTCCAAATGATTATTTTTCTGCTACCCAAGATTGCTATGAAAATAAATGAGAAGAGATCTGGTCAATGAACAATGAGACTCTCAAAGCTTAAAATATTGAGCAGGCCAATGCCTACTTGTGGGAGAGAAGTATTATTCCTTTTCTGATTGGTATTGTAATAAAGCTTTCTGATTCGTCATTGTGTATTCAACGTCTTTTTCATCATTAATTATTTTTCTCATGTGTACTTTGCCTTATCTCATTTCTCTGCATCATAAATCCCTGATAAGAGATTCTTTGTCATCCCTTATACTCCTAACCCTTCCTTTCCTTGCCTTTCTTTTCTCCACTGAGATCTCATCTAATACTCCATAGGAGTCACATTTTTCTGCCAATATCTTATCACGAGAATCTCTCTCCAAAAATGTCATAATCTGCAAAAATACAATTTTATTTTCTCTGAGTTGTCAAGATGTGCAGACATTTGAAGATTAAACATAGAATGGTTTCCTTCTAAAGTTACACTTTAGAATTACTTAGCATATCAGATTTAGACAAAGTAATTTCATTTGATTCTTCCTAGGGACATTGAGAGTAATATATCTTTAGGATCTCTTTTGTAATATATCTTTATCCAGAGAGTAATATATATTTAACTTAAACAAATAGAATGAGTTAGTGGTAAAAGGCAAATTTATCTCTAATATCGCTTGGAAAAAGTGTGTGGAAGTGTAAAATAGAATATACTGAAAACAAATAGAGATACACTGAACTCAAATCACCATTGTAGAAAGACTCATGCAAATTTTAAATTGGTTTGAATGCATGGAGTGGAGAGGGCAGTAGCTCCAAGAGCTAAAACAACATTTGTACAAATCAGTCAATAAATCCCTCAGCTCAACCATGTGGCCTTCCCATCACCCTAAAGACAAATCCCACCTGGCATGCCAATGTTTTCCTTTGGTGAGGTATTTTACTATTCAGGGCTATCCTAATGTCAAACACACAGCACAGGGCTGGACACATTTTAGTATGAGTGAATGAATATATTGGTGAATGAAAGTATGTGAGGAAAAAAATCTAATTTTGCTATTTATACGGGCCTAAATCCCAAGAGTAACAGGGTGTCAAACAAAAGTAGCTGATTATATCTTGATGTTTACTTCTATTGCTTTTATATTTAGGTTAAAAATAGCTGAAATAAACAAAATTTTTAGATAAAAGATATATATATTATACATATACATATAAGTATATATATGTATATATATGTGTGTGTATACATATAAATGCCAATATATACAAACCAAGTTCTCTTTGAATAACGCTCTTTTGCTGATGCATGTTCCAAAACCTTAACTCACCTGAAATTCTTCCCCTTGTGCTTTTCATCCATTGAAACTCTATCTCTGTACTTAAGTCAGTCTTCTGGACAGCCTTTTCCTAACCTTTGAATTTATTTCTCATTTGAATGTATTTAGCATTTATACACTCTATCATTCATTTCACTTATACTACTTTATAATGTGAACTTTTAAAATATGTTTAGTTCCTACATAAAGAATGTGCTAGGAAAAATTTTGTTAGTTCTATCTCATTTTGTTTCCCCTATGACATTCAGCACAGATGCTCTGGGTACTGTGAGTGGGTACTCTATAAATACTTACTAGATATTTCACATGAATGATAAAAAAAAAACCCTCTCACATCTGGGATCTTGAGGAGGTCAAGAGTTTCAGCAAGCACTGCAGTTATCCAAATTTCGATTTATCAAGATCGCAATAATTGCACACAGCTAAGAGGAAACTAGAGTGATGATGCATTCTTTCAAGGAAGTGCCTTAACAGACTCCCAGGAAAAGTTGACTGCAAACACATAGTGGACAAGCCACATGCCCTTATTTGTATCTATAGCACCTACCCACATGGCTTTGCAAACAATATTATAAATGAATGTTTGTTGAACAAATAAATGAATAACTAAACACTGAATACAAAAGGATTCATCAAATCCGTTTATGAATAGTTGATCCCCTCTTCCACCAGGTACAGAACTGGCAAAGTAGAAGCATCAGATAACATTTCTTAAGATTTCTGGATAACTGAAAATCCAAATAACAATATTTGAAAATAAAACATTTTAGTTAGCTCTATATATAGGGTCTATTTCTGGATACCTGCAAACCTGGTGTAAAAGAGAGCTAAACAGGGCAACTGAACAACAGATGATATATGTGGCAAAGAGGTGATTTTTTGAGCTGTTAATAATGATCGATGATGTGGTCATAATATGAAATTACATATGACAAAATAAAATTCTAACCTACATTATCAACACCATCCTAGTCATACAAAATTCAGGATTCATCCACTCTACTTGTCATTCTTACTCTCGAAAACTTCCTATATGACTGCATTCATTCTCTAACCCACTTACAAAGTAAGGAAAAAGTCATCAATTAGTCTTGGCTTTACCATTGTTAAAACAAGTTTCTACCATGAAAGAATCTTTAACCACAGGATTTCTTCTTTTAGAAAAAGCAAGTATAAAAGCTTTAGCTGGAGATCGCATGGTGTGTTTGAAAGCACTGAAAGATTTCAGGCTTTATTGTTAGGCGGATATACATGTGCTGCTTACCTTCTATAAAAGAAATCCTCACTTACAAACTGAGTCTGGATGAAATGGATACTGGGTAGAAGTGGGACATTTGAAAGTTAAAACTATTTCCAACTGTAGTGTTCTTTCTACAGATTCTCCAGTCTCACAATTTGGGAGAATGGTGCTTGCTGAATTTCAGATGCCTCCATTCTCACATTCATTTTACTAATATATTTACAGAAGCAGATGCATGTTTAAAGAACAAAAGTAATATGGATGAGAATCTGATACCTGTGCATACTAAACTAATGCTTTTTTAAAAAGTTGTAAAAGCAATTTGGAAACTAGACACTTAGACTGTTAAGGTAATAGTGACTTGTGCCCCAGAGACAGCACCACCATTTATTGACTATGTGACCTAGTAAGTCACAACCTCATGTGTGTCAGTTTCCTCATTAAAAGAGCCAAGGTTAATACTGGCATCTACTTCATGCAGTTGATTTAAGGAAGCAGTTTTTTATTCAAGCAGAGCCTTTGCTACATTGCTCAATGAATGTTAGCTCTTCTTAGTACTATTACACAAACACATGAAGGTTGAGAAAGTAAAGTCCAACTTCTCCTATAGATAAATTGCTCTCATCACCATTTGGTTGAGTTTAGTTGTTTCTATTTTCCTGCACACATGTCCAGTACTAGGTATGCATCTGCTTATCCACAGGGCCAGTCGGCTTTCTGGAAAGGTTCCAAACTTGGTACGTCCCTCTCTTTCTCTTTGTCACATGATTTGGAATTGCAATCAGAAAATATCCCTGATGCTAATGTACACACTGTCAACGGACAGAAAGACACAAAGTTTAATAAGATTCTCAGTAGCAAAGTTTGTCATTTGGTATGATCAAATATCTGCCATGTTAAAGCCTGCCCTCTAATTGATATCTGATGATTCACCCCAGTCCTGAGGAATATGACAGAACCTAGGTCCACAGAGATCACTGACCCACAGAAAGTTCATACTGACAACATCTATCTTTCTTTCCGTATGAACATGCCAAAGGAGGGTTAATATACAGTGTGTACAATCATCTCTGGGTTGAAAGCCTGTTTTCCAAGTTCATGTTAACAGTATGTTTTCCTTAAGGGCACCACATTAAGTAGTGAAAATAGAAGTCTTTAAGCAATGCACAGCTTTTGCCTGAAATAGCAGAGCAGAAAGGAGGAAAGTCATTGCTACAGAAGAAGTGGTTTATTGTTTGTAAAATGTAACTTTAACAAGTGATTGCTAGAGAAATTGATGTCATGAACATCAATAGGCATCACTCACTTTATGAAACCCATTTTACAACCACTGGAGCCACCTGCTTGGAAAAGGAATGAAGTGAGAGTTCAGGGGCTAATTGATCCACAAAGATGAAGGGTGGACATTTTGTTTAATGGTTACCACCAAGAAACTGCTGGTGAAGAAGTAGAGATGTAATCCACAGAACTAGTCATCTCTACTTGGGGAAATAACTCAGAGAATCAACTTATATAGGTGGAAAATTAAAATGGATGTTTGTATATACAGAGGAGCAAATGATACGGGAGAAGACCCTTATCTACAATGGTTGTACAGATTTAAGAAAAAAGTCAAATTTTCTCACTTTGTCAAAGCTTCCAGAAAAAAAACAAAACAAACAAACCAAAAAAACGGCAGTGCTAGGATGGTTCTTGTACTCCCCAGGCCTTTCTTCATCTCACTATCTATGCATAAACTTGTTTCATTCCTTAAAGATTCTTTGGGTATAAAATAATATCTTAATCAGAATGAAAAGAGAAAGCAATTTAACAAAGGCTTTAGGATGGTTATGTATCTCTTGGTCCAAAGACATTTTCATCTTATTTTAAATGATTCAACTTCTTTGAATTTTCATCTTTTTTTTTTCTAAAACTTAACAAACTCCAAGGATCTAATATCTATCACTCCTAACTAAATATTTGAAACACTGAATTCACTCTTTCTTCCACAAAAGCTACTCTTCCTCTTTCATTTCTTTTTCTATTAAGTATTGGCATTAATTTTCTCAAGTTAAAGACACACGAGTCCTCTACAACCAATTCTCTTCATTTACCATAGATGCTGGTAACCTAATTTTAACTGATTATACTTAAGAAATGTGTCCCCATCGTCTTTCAGACTCACTGCCAATGCCCTTGTCAGGCCCATCTTATCTCTCAACATGCCACCAACCTTTCTCCCTGTAATCCATTTTCTTCACACTGGTGCCAGAGCTGTCGTCCAAATAAATGAATCAGGCACCACAGTATTCAATCACAGACTTCTCGGGACTTCCCTGGTGGTGCAGTGGTTAAGAATCCGCCTGCTAATGCAGGAGACATGGGTTGGATCCCTGGTCCGGGAAGATCCCACATGCCGTGGAGTAACTAAGCCCATGCGCCACAATTACTGAGCCTGCACTCTAGAGCCCACGAGCCACAACTACTGAGCCCGTGTGCCACAACTACTGAAGCCCTTGCACCCGTGCTCTGCAACAGGAGAAGCCACCACAATGAGAAGCATGCACTCCGCAACGAACTGCGGCCCCTGCTCGCCACAACTAAAGAAAAGCCCGTGGGCAGCAACGAAGACCCAAAGCAGCCAAAAATAAATAAATAAAATAAATTAAATAAATAAATTTTTTTTTAAAAAGAATGATTAAAAAAACAAAACAAAACACAGACTTCTCACCATGACCCCAAGCCTTCTTCCCTATCTTCCATAATTACCTAGGTCTGAAGACTTCGTCTATATCTGCTCTGTCCGATGTGTTAGCCACTAGTCCCATATATTTAAATTAAGTTAGATTAAATTAAAAATTCGGTTCCCCAGTCACGCTAGCCCACATTTCCAGTGTTCAACAGCCATTTTGATTAGTGGCTGCCATGTTGAAAAGTACAGAGACAGAATATTTCGCAAAGTTCTCCTGGATAGCACTGGCCTATTTAGACATTACTCTGGTCACACTAAAATTTATACTTCCTGAATAGTTTTGGATAGAAAACCATTCAAGGACTCCTACCCTTGCATATGTTACAAGCTTTATTTTGCCTGCCCTTCCTCACACAGAATTATTTTCTGATCGTCGTGATGCAGTATCAATGTGACCACATGAGGAAAGCCATACCTGGTACCCTCCGCAGAATTCATCCTAGTACTCCTTGGCTCCCATAGCACACTGTTTATACCTCTTTGATAAAGCTTACTGTATTGCACTCTAACTTTCTCCTTACCCAGCTAGCTTTTCCACTAAACCACTAGGTATTTGCACATAGAGACTTCTTCATTTTTACCTATCTATCTATCTATCTATCTATCTATCTTAGCTTAGTGAAAAGCACACAGTAAACATTCCAAAATGTTGAACATTAATTTAATTCTGAGCATATATCTTTGCTGACAAGTTTGCTTGAAAAAATCAGTAGTCTTGCCTCAAGAAAAGACTTAGGTCCCTGGACCCAGTTCTTGTTTATTGTTTCTTGCAAGGTCTCCCAGTCTATTAGCCACACCATTCAAATTTCCACCTTCACCAAGCCATATGCTTATCTGTAGAAATATTGATGCCAAATGGAAGTAGAATTTCCAACTCAAACCATCCATTAGGTCTAAATTGGTTCTAAAACGAATGCTCTTTTTGTTAATATTTTCTTCTGTTGATGAATTATTCCACTATTCCTGGAGAACATTGATAATTCTCCTCTAAGTAGATTAAATTACCTTTAAAGAAATCATGCTTGATCACTTTGAGAAGATCTGAGCTTTACTCAAACTACAATTCAGTGAGTTGACCTAGAGTTAATCGGACAAGCATAGCAATGCGTGGGTAGTGACACACAGTTTTCAAGCATAAGCTGTATTAATTAATTCCTATTAGGAAGGTTTAAACAGCACTTGCAATGGACACTGAATTTTATAAAGACAAACATAGCCCACGTTCTAGGAAAAAATAGTGCACATTCTTGCTGTTCGATCTACGTTTAGACATCATTAGAACTAGTGAAGGACGTAGCTATAAAGTGCTAAAATTTATATCTTGGATATTTAATTCTATCCATTTTCTATATGAAAGAAAGCTCACTAGTTTGTGCAAAGCTCTTACTTATTGATAATTCCATATTATGTTAGTTTCAATGTTTTCCCAAAGAAGCAAAAATACGCTACTGCAAAATGCTCCTACATGGATTTATATGTCCTTTTGTACATCTGTAAAATTGCTGAAGCACAGGGAGATACGAGGTATTGTAGGAAAAAAAAGTCATTCAGGCATCGTGTGTTAGAGATCTATTTTTGTTCGTTTATTTCTACTCAGCACCAACTCTATGTTCTGGGATTACTAAAACTACCTCTCATTTCCAATGGGGCATATTCCTCCCCAAATTTCACCGATATGGATCCCTTAGGGACTGCCACATTCTTCTGTGATCATACCTCCCTGGCCAGAGTTGACAGATCCAAAATGGACCCAAATTGGGCCAATCATAGTACTGTAGCTGCCTAAACACATTTGATTGGTCCAGGGGTAGGTACTCCATTAGCTTTTTGAATCTGGAGCCAAATATCTACGCCCACAACCCATCCAGAGATATTTGACATTCACGTATCTCCCCAAAAACCTCAGGTAAATGCCCCACAAGGGCTAAAGATTAAGGCAACAAAGCTAGAGAGCTATCAAAAACCACATTTTCTACCACAAGGAAAAATGCAGTCAGCAGTGAGATAGAATGAAACTGACAACCTAAGAGAGGCAGAGAGGAAAACCTGATTGATTCCTGACACTGCCTGAATCCCTAGGGCTGGACCTTAACACTCTCCTTATCCCAGCTTGGTTATTCAAGGCTTCCTTCCATTCTGGGAGCTAGTAAATCCTCTTCGTTTGAATGGTTCGGGCTGCCTTTCTGACAATTACAGCCAAAAATTTCTCATATTCATTAACAGTTAGTGCACACTAAAATGTACGGTCAAAAAGACAGTAACGTTTCAGACCCTTCCCTGCAAAAAATTCAATGAAAGTGACAGAAGTTTTTTATGGGAACAAGAAATTAAGTACTATCCAATTGAAAATGTAATTTAAAAAATATATTCCATGGCTATTTTGGTAGTAAATGAAGTTTTCATGGAAAATCCCTTCAGCATTCCCAGGTCTGCAGAATAGTGTGGGCAATGTCCAACAAGCAATTACCAGGGAATGTACTCATCTACTGTTTGTTTGAGGCCCTCATACACACATATACAGCTCCCTCACCTCCAATAAAAGAACCCACTATCTATGGACTAGTAAGAAAAGAAAAAAAGAAAGAAGGAAGGAAGGATGGGCTTTAGTCTTTTAATTAAAATGTTGATAAATTTATACATGTTGACATTCAAAGGGTTTCTCTCATATACTGCTTCTAGGAGTACAGATTGGTAGGTATAAAATGAAATGAGTCTTTTGCAGAACAATGAACACTTCACATCTAAAACCTTAAGATTTGACAGTCTCTCTGTTCACGTTTGTTTGTTTGTTTTTTACCTCCTGTAATTTATCTTAATAAAAAAATAATGCATATGTAGAATATTTTACCTAAAAAGACATTAGCCATCTTTTTTCCTTACAACGGAAAACCTGAAACCCCTCTGTCTACAGATACGGGATGGATTAAATAAGTACGGCATATTCATATACTGGAAGTATATGCAACTAATAAAAATGATGACAAAAGTTTTCACAGAAGACTGAAAAACATGTGCCATGAGATAGTATGTGTAACATATCTCTATTGTTTTAAAGAAAACATTTTCAAATTAATACATATGCAAATAAATATATCTGGAATTATATATATGAAAATGTTTTATCATTTATCTCTTTCTGGATAGTGAGATTAGGGCTGATTTTCATTTTGTTCTTTGTGTTTATTTGTGTTCCATAAAATTCCTGCAATAAACACATACTGCTTTGGGAAACAGAAAAAAATATTAGATGTGATTTTTAAAGTTAAAATTAAAAAATGAAAAGTCATGTAATGAAGTCAAATTGGGTGTGAAGATACCTTGGAAACACCACATAAAGGGATCTCTTTCTGGGTAGTCACTCCAAGGGATATTTCTTCCTAGAGGTCCTTGTTAAATAAACAGGGTGGCAGGTAATGTAGTATATGAGAAATGGCAAAGGGGTCAGCACCAAAGTGCCTGGGTTTTAGCTCAGGTTTTGCCATTTAATGGTTGAATGACTTTGGGCAATCATTGATCTTGACGTCTCTTATTTTATTTTTTTCACCTGTAAAAAAAAAGAATACCAATGCCTCCTACCCCTCTATCCCTATGTGTTACTGCAATGTCCAAATATGTGCATGAATGTGGATATGTTTTGTAATTATAGAGCATTAATATAAGTTTATGATAAAATAGTTGTTACAAAAACAAGGAGGAAATCAGAAAACCAAATAAAATCTAGCAAAATAAAAATAAAAATAAATCAATAAAATGTAAAGCTTTAAGTCACATTTTCTAATTCTTCTCTAGTTCCTTCTTTGACAAGAAAGTATAAGAATATATAAGATAAATATCAAATCTCACCTCTTTCCTAAAAGGTCTCTGCCAAGCCAGTCAGAAGTGAGCCCTGAGGGCACACAGTACTGCTACTGGTTTAAACTCCTTGTCACATGTCGAGTACATGCAATTCACAAGCCACAAAACTGCTGCAAGAAAATATCTTTTTGGTTGTCTCTTAAGTGTCACACATGTACTAAGAGAACAGTAACAACTAACACTTTCATTGAGTGCTATTATGTTCCAGGGGCTGTACTAAGTACTTAGTGTGTATTATCTCAGCTAAGCCTCATAACAATCTTAACCAGTAGGTATTAAGTAGCCCAGTCAAGGACACATAGCTGTTCAGAGCAGGGTAGGGATTAAAGCCTGGGTGCTTGACCAGTGCATTACAATGCCTTCTGTCATAGGACGTGGATGGCTATTGGGGTGGATATGATATAGGTTCTGACTCAAAGAATACTGACATTTAGCAGTGGCGATGAAACATGCAAGCATTCCTAAATAAAATCAAGTTGAGATAATTTCCACATGGATTTTCCTCCAAGAGGAGTTGGCATTGTATCTGTGTCTTGAAGTTAAGCTTTGAACCAGTCATTCAGGCAGAGAAAACAGCATGGTAAAGACATAACACAAAAACAGATAAGCATAGGTTTTCATAATATTTACATATAGAATTACATATGTATTATACATATTATATATGATACATAATATACTATAAATGATATGCTATATATATTATATATATATATCTGATATATAATAGTAAAGACAATATGATCCTTGAGGGCAGAATGTAATCAATTCAACATTACTGAACTTTTACATAATAAGCACTCAAATAGTTACTGAATTAATGCTTAGAGCTGTGTTTTACAAAATATTTGTTTCAAGGTGTGTACAGGATGGATTTGGACATGGGGAGGGAGAAGCAGGGAACATGTCAGTAGCATGGCAGAAGAGTGAACTCAGCAGCCGAAATGAAGGCGGTAAGAATGGAAAGGAAAGAACAGATATTGGAGGAGACCATGCGAAGACAGTCAGCCAACCTTGGTAAGTCTGCGGTGAGAAAAACTCAAAGGTATCTTTTACAGTGTCACCTTGAGTTCCTGGGGAAAACGCTCTCTTGTCAACAAGTGTAGAGAAGGAATTGTAAGGTGGGAAGATCTTCCAGACATGCTAAGTGAGATGTTGTGGGGATCTTTTCATGGTTGAGTTAGAGCTGGAAATATAAGCTTTGGAGTAATCTGCAGAGAGTGGATAGATAAAGCCTTGCTAGTATCGGGTGAGATAACTGGGGAGGGGAATTACAGGAAAAGAAATGAAGCTGCTGGAGAGAGAGCCTTCAGAAACAGAAAACCTAATGGGCATCTGCATCACTGATACATTCGTCTTTGTACATTTCTGGGCACCATTCTTCAGCCCAGCAGGATGTGAATGCAGTACAAAGTGCACAGCTAAATATTTCCCAGCTTTAATCCATTTAAGCGTAACACATTTCCTAGTTAAGCCATTCATCACTATTTGCTGACATTCACAGACAGTGCATTTCCTTACATGCATTTACTTCAGAGAACACCAGAAGAAATTAAATTATGTTGGAACAGGGTGATATCTAGTGCTATTGGAAGAGAAAAGAAAGGGTTCTCGACATTATTATTCCAATGTTAAATGTCCTGATCCTGATTTTTCCTAAAAAGCAAATGGTTTACTTTGAAGTGTCTAAACTGACGAATGTAATTAAAAATTGAAGTTCCTTGTGAAGGGAACAAAGACCTTCCCTTGAGAAACCAAGAAGCTGAGAGTTAAGCCACTGATTTGTTTCTGACACAGCTGTGTTTTGTTACATGAAGGTATTTATGGCATCACTGGTGGAATACAGTTTGTAATAAGGGCAAAACTAATTGCTGGAGATCCATGTTTCCTTACAGTGGAAAAGGTTAATAATTCCTTCTCTATCACATATTGGTTACACTGTTTATTAAAGGATAGACTTTTTTGGCATTTTGTAAGGAAACAAATGATTCTATAAAGTATTATTAGGAGTCCATAGAGATAGAGAAGATTTCTTGTCAGCATAAGACAAAAACTGTCCAAGATGGGGACAGCCAAAGATCACCTACCATTCATCACATGCAAGGTAACTGCCTTCCTTTAAGTTCACTCAAGCAGAAAATGAACAGCAGCCAATGTTGATCAGAGAGATAGAAAATGCTGGTTCCAGAAATGAAAGTCTCTTTTTCAATTTTTAGAAGTTAAAACAATGTGCTATATACTTCTGCTGAAACAGCAAGAGGGCCAGCCTTGATAAGATCACGGTCAAGGAACTGATCAGTGGCTTCTTGATGTGTTTACAGAATTTCACAATGATATAACCGACAGATGCTCAAAAGTCGCCTCAAAACCAACAAAGACAAACATTCTGTTTTCAATCTTTGGTAAATAATTTTGAAGTTCCAGAGCATATTGTTCAGAATGGAATTTCACCCAGATAACAATCTTCAGACCTTGACTATTGGGAGGATTATAAACTGTGCCAAATTGCCATTCTATCATTGGAAAATTTCAAAGTATTTTTTGCCCCCCTCCAAAAAAACCCAAAACTCTTCTCAAAATAGGGACCTGTTTCGGGCTTCCCTGGTGGCGCAGTGGTTGAGAATCTGCCTGCCAATGCAGGGGACACAGGTTCGAGCCCTGGTCTGGGAAGATCCCACATGCTGCGGAGCGACTGGGCCCGTGAGCCACAATTGCTGAGCCTGCGCGTCTGGAGCCTGTGCTCCGCAACAAGAGAGGCCGCGATAGTGAGAGGCCCGCGCACCGCGATGAAGAGTGGCCCCCGCTTGCCGCAACTGGAGAAAGCCCTCGTACAGAAACGAAGACCCAACACAGCCATAAATAAATAAAATAAATAAATAAATAAAAATTAAAAAAAAAAAAGAATACTTTAAAAAAAAAAAATAGGGACCTGTTTCAAAAGTCCAACTTTTGTTTATTGTCTCTCAGTACAATAAACAATGGGTACAGTAAAAAATACAGCTAATGGTTCAAAATTGATTTACGTTATTAAGGCATAAACTGCTAGTATGGCAATTTTAAGTCAAATGCGTAAAATGTATACTGAGTAGTAAGTAGCTTTAAGCAATTAATGCTGGAAGAAACTATTCAAAGATGCAGTCCTGTCCTTCACTGGGGTCCTCTCTGCCTGTGTGAGAAAGCCTACAAAGGGTAGATGCAAAAGAGACAAAAAACTAGGGAAATCATCTTGGGAGGAAGAAGGGTGATCCGTAGTTATAAAATAATGAGGACTTTTACTTTGTGGCTGGTTACTGATACTGGAGATATCTCCAAAATTACTTTGCATGACATGATAATGCTGTGGAAGAAAAATATCCTCAATGTCTAAGACTTGGTGTGCTTGTGAAAAATTTGTCCTCGTTATTTTATAGCCAAATATTCTAAATGTTTACAAAGCACTGTTTCCACAATCATTATAATCTGATAGGTAAGATAACATGCAGGATTTGTGACTTGCGAAATTCTGCATCAAGCTCAACAATAAAAAACCTGTGGATCTGGCTACAATTCAAGCCAAACCTTTGTGGCTTTTTGGTATCATGAGGGATCAAAGAATACAAAATTGAGTGTGATCAAGGGTTTGTGCTTTTTCTGGTATCAGGTTAGATACAGCTGCTAGTACTGATAAGATGACAACTAAAGAAAAAAAAAAGACTTTTCATTACAGAAAGAAAGATCAACAATTTGTTACAAAAAATTTTACATTAAGAATAGGTGAGCAGGGGCTTCCCTGGTGGCGCAGTGGTTGAGAATCTGCCTGCTAATGCAGGGCACACGGGTTCGGGGACACGGGTTCGAGCCCTGGTCTGGGAAGATCCCACATGCCGCGGAGCAACTAGGCCCGTGAGCCACAACTGCTGAGCCCGCGCGTCTGGAGCCTGTGCCCCGCAACAAGAGAGGCCGCTATAGTGAAAGGCCCGCGCACCGCGATGAAGAGTGGCCCCCGCTTGCCACAACTAGAGAAAGCCCTCGCACAGAGACGAAGACCCAACACAGCCAAAAATAAATAAATAAATAAATTAAAAAAAAAAAAAAAAAAGAATAGGTGAGCAGGACTTCCCTGGTGGCACAGTGGTTGAGAGTCCGTCTGCCACTGCAGGGAACACAGGTTCAAGCCCTGCTCCGGGAAGATCCCACATGCCTCGGAGCAACTAAGCTCGTGCAACACAACTACTGAGCCTGCGCTCTAGAGCCCACGAGCCACAACTACTGAAGCCCACGCACTAGAGCCTGTGCTCTGCAACAAGAGAAGCCACCGCAATGAGAAGCCTGCGCACCACAATGAAGAGTAGCACCCGCTAGCCACAGCTAGAGAAAGTCCATGTGCAGCAACGAAGACCCAACGCAGCCAAAAATAAATAAATAAAATTACAAAAAAAAAAAGAGAGAATAGGTGAGCAGGTAAATTCACCCTAAATATATCCTTAAGAATTGCTCAAAAACACTCAAGTAGGCAAAAGGACTTCCCAAAGTGCTCTCAGTGATGCCTGCCAAACACTATCCAAAGAACTCTAGTTCAGATTTGTGATCTTTTTGGTGTTGTTCATTTGTTGCAACAAATTAAATCAGGCATTTTTGAGAAGATAAGAATTTTATAGAGCCCACTATACTTTTTAATATTAAACATTAACAGTGTGAGATTATTTCCTGGACTTTTAAAAATTAAAATTATATACACTATTTTTTGGAGAAAGCTTTTCATTGAATAGTGGCTTAGTGTAACATGAAAAATTGATGTAATATTTGATTACAGATGGCATGTGTTATGATGTCTATAATTTTGAGCATTAGGCTACTGGTTGGAAATGTAATCCCTATTAATAGCATTTCTGGGGAACAACTAGATTTGACATGCCTCATTTCAATACATATACCTATTCTAGAAACATAATCTGTCATAATCTATCATAACTGCCAGGACTTTCTGTAGTACTTCAGTGGTACTTTACAGAGAATGTCACCACCGCCCACCACCCATCTGTATAATGCATGTAACTTTACAAGAAAATATTTGCACCTATTATCTTATTTCATCTTTAAAATGGTCCTATAAATTGTGTAGAGCAAGAATTATGAACTAAATTCCAGTTATGAGCTTATAAGGAAACTGAAGTAACAATAAATTAGTGGCAAAATCTGGACTAGAATTAAAATCATTTGGCTCCAAACTAATGTATGCTTCTCCTAGGAGCAGCCTGGTATTTTCAGGGACTGGATTCGATGGACAGATTCAAGCCATGGGTTAAAAATGCCGAGAATGTCCGGCTGACTATTGCTGCATAGACCCCTGAGGTGAGGTGCATCCTTGCTCTTGTGTAAGATTCCTTAACAACAAAGGCAGAATAGAGGGTTTTGACAGAAAAACTACTTTTCCTTGCAGACCCAGACCAGTTCCTTCTTGGTGAAGCCTGCTTCTATGGTAAGTAAAGTGTTATAGCATCTGGAATATCCAGTAAATTTTTGATTTATCTGCCTTGACAGTCAGCAATGTGTTAGAGAATAATCACTATAATGTCTGTTTATCTTCCTACTATACAGTGGGCTCCTCAAAAGAGGAACCTTGCTTATTTTTTGCCTTTGTTTAGTGTCAGGCACATAGAAGTTGCTCAGTAAATTTGTTGAATGAAGGAAGGAAGGAAGGAAAGGTTTTTGGAACTTCCTTATGCAAATCACTCTGCTGACTGAGTCTATGAGGCACAAGAGTTTAGAAGGAATAAAAAATGTTTGAAGTCAGTGTAATAAAGGATTGTCTTGAAAACGAGTGAAACATTGACTTTGGCCACTTGATTTGAAAATTATCAGTTGTTAGCCAGTATTAAAGAGATCAACATTTTAATACAACTCAGTAACAACTGGGTAACTTGACCAGAATTGTATGTAAACTGCTCCTCATCCATTCAAACTGATTTTTATGTTTTGGTTTCATGGAACGGACCTATCACGCATGGCAATAAACTACTTAAGAACTAGGCAGTGTTTCATATGGTGTTAAGGAGAAAACATTACTGGCACTTGTATCAAATAAAATTGCTTTCTTTGGCAAGCTATCTCAAACCAGGAAAATAAATTTGTTGAAGATCTTCAAAAATCTTGTATAAAGTTTGCAATCTTCTGAATGTAAAACTCTGCTTATAAACATTGTCAGGGTAAAATTTCATCTTAAAACAGAGTGATTGCTTCTAGTTCCTGTGATGTTTACACAGCAACTTCTGCAGAATTACTCTAAGAAAGAAATAGAAAAGAAAATCAATAGCAACACTGCTCTATGAAATAAACTTTGTGGCTGAAATAGAACCAGAAGATTAAGATAAGACCATAAAAGTATGAAATAATGTAAAGGGCACCTATATCAACCCCATAAGAACCACTAAAGATGATTTCATATGTATATTTCATATACACACAATGGAACATAGACATTTTGCTATTTCACAAAGTCATTTTCAAGTAGTAATTAATACTATTCTGCTTAACCCTGTGGTATCTGTAAGCCTTAATCAGACATTATTTGGAAAAATACACTTTACAGCATTATTACAAATTTCTCACTTTCAACATAAATTCTTTTGTAAAATGGTATTCTTATTTTAAATAAAAAGTGAAAAAATATATAATCTCTTTCCTTTCTTTAAAAATGCCAACCTGCCAATTACATAAGTAATTATAGCTGCATTTACTATTTGTAGGCAACATCCTTCTTCATATTTGTATTTCTTTTTTATTTCCTCAACAGCCCTGGGGATATAATTCTAAGACTGAAATTTAAAACCTTTGTCAATTATTAGCTTAAATATTAATTTGAGTTAAAAATTAGACATTTTTATTTCAAATACTGAGCAACAAAAATGACTTCAACCATATATATATTCAATCATACAGAATTTAGTATCCCAAGTAATTTGGGAGTTTGCATAATTTCCATATTTTTTTTTTTTAGTATAGCAGGTCTTCAAAACTACACAGTTGAAAACAACTTCCCCTTAGTCACCTAGTGTTAACAATCAGGTCTGATCAAGATTTGAACCACATAACCTTCCTTCTATTAAATTACCCATGAGTAACAACTGAGTCCCCCCCCACTCAAACCAAGTGGCTTCTACAACTGGAAGCAAGTCAAGGGGAGAAACAGATAGATCAACCTGATAATCTGAAGTTATCTGGGCCCTCTGCTTGCTTTTGCTAACATCTTTTAATTTTTGAGCCTGGACAGCCAACTTGCGTCTGCCTTAGTGTCACAATCTGCTTAAAGTCTTAGCTAGAGAAATATCGTATACATTCTTTTGCAGTTGATAATTGACACTTGCCTTTTGCTTTTTTTGGTAAACATTCCTCCAAAGTTCTCCCATATGTAACAGATCTGATCAAAACCATATATAAATAGCAATTGGTCATTTTCTAAATGTAAAGAAGTCCAGTATTTGCTCCCTCTTAACGTGAGCCAACCATATACACGTTTCAGTCTACCATTGATGTTATTAACTTAGGAATTACTAACACTATACAAATACAGGACAACATCTAGATTTTCAGGGCTGAACGAAGTTCATAAGCAAGATGACAATGTGGAGACAACATACACACTTGATCCTATTGTCACTATCACTTGGAGCCAAGTTCATAGAGTCTGAAAGTTTGCTTTCTGAAAGCAAATCTGTCCTCTCCAGTCTCATGGTTTTCCTTTCCCTCTATTAAGGCATACTGATTTACATTGTATTTCAGGTTTGAAATCCACAACAGACCAACTTCACATGTTTATTAATTTTTTATTTATACTGTAAGATTAATTCCATTATGACCAATATTGTCATATCACTTAATTACATCGACATGTATTGAATTACTTATAATAAATTAGACATATTTAAATAAATTCTAGTTAAGAATTTAAATAAATGAGAGCCAGCTGGCACAATGACAGAAAGACACTGTACAGGAGCGGCAAAGGCACGTTCTGTTCTCCGGGTTAAAACGATTTAGCTTGACTGACAGAACTTGGAGGAATTCCTTCTGTGGTCAGGATATTTTCTCTTTTGCATAAGATGAAAGAAATTTGGAATGAAAGTTGGTGGTGATAAGAAAGCAAACAAGACCAGCAGAAAAGTGAGAAGCTGTACTTTTTTCAATAAAGAGTTACTTAAAATGACACTGCAGTCCTTGACAACCATCTTCAATGTTCATTTATTGAGAAAATACTATGAAACCAGCACTGAACTGAAGTATCACCTTATCAAATGGTTCTTCTCTTGCTGCCTTTGCCTTGACACCTTGAGAATAACTATGAGGACCAAGAACAAATAAACACTTCATATTCTAAATAAGATGGGGTCAGATTCCCTGTCAGGGAGCCTCTCCACCCTCTCCAATCTCCCCTCCCCAATGTACTTTCTAATCTATATAAGATGATTTGAGAGTCGTGAAGGAGATAGTATTCCTGACAGGGAACACAGAGGTCTTGTTCTGTGTTCCCCATCAAATAGCCAAGTTAAATAAAAGAGACTCCAAAAGAAACTCTCATAGCAGCCGCCTGTGGGGACACCGCCATGTCACGGCCAGTTGCTGTCCTTACTGTCATAGGAGTGAAACAGAACTTGTCATTGAGACAAGTTGTATACATACCTCTGTGGCTTAGGGATACACAGGGAGAGAGAGAGAGATGCCTGCTCCTCAGCTGAAGGTCTCTGGAGACAGGAGGCCTGCTGGGGCAGTCTACGCTAGGGGTGAGAGAACCTAAGAAGTGAAGAAGAAGGGACCCAGCTGGTTCTTCTTGTCTCCCTGAGGATGCTGAAGACCTCAGTGGCTAACTGGGCTTCATGTGGAGGAACATGGAGTTGAAGATGGAAAAAGTATGGGGTGGTCCACATAGTGGACCTCATGAGGGGCACAAACCGTGCGTGTATAGAAGGTACCAGAAGTAACAGCATGCAGTGTTTAAGCATTTTGAAATCAAACATATCTGGATTCAAGCCTCAGTTCTGACAGTATTTCGGAGACCTTCGTCAATTCACTTAAGGTCTCTGAGCCTGTTTCCTCCTCTGTAAAATGAGAATAATGAACTCTACCTCACGGGGCTTTTGTGAAGGACAAATTGGGCAATGCTTTTAGAAATGATTTTAAAGGATTTCACTAAGTAAGCACTGTTATTATTACTTAAACCATATGTTACAGCCACCTTCACACTTTGCCCATATCATCTTACCATATTACACACATTCTTAGGTCAGCTAGAGTCATACACAACTTTATGCCTTGCATATTTCCTAGAGGTGCTGTAGTTCCGCAGATTCTAAGCATGACTTGCAATGACCCTCGTCTTTGTATAATCCTATTCCCTTTGAGTGTGGGTGGAACCTTTGAACATGTTGATATATCACATCTATGATATATATACACATGCAAAAAGGTTTTAGCTGGGTGGGCCCAATCTAACCCTTTAAAAGTAAGGATTTTTTTCGGATGTAAAAGCAGAAGTAGAAGTCAGAAAGATGCAAGCATGAAAAGGTCTCAGCACACCTTTACTTCTTTGGAAATGGAGGGGGCCCCGTGAGAAGGAATGTGGATGACCTCTAGAAGGAAAGAGCAGCCCCCTGCTGACAACCAATAAGGAAACAGGGACTTCAGAACTACAGATTCAAGGAACTCTATTCTACCAAAAACCTGAATGAATCTGGAAAAGGGTTTTTCCCCCAGAGCCTCTAGGTAAGAGCCCAGCCTAGCTGATGGTTTGAGTTCAGCCTTGTGAGGCCCTGAGCAGAGAACCCAGGTAAGCCTGCTTGGACTTCTAACTCACACAACTGTGAAATAATAAAGAGGTATCATTTTAAGCCACTAAATTTGCAGTAATCAATTATGTAGCGATAGAAAAAGCACACAGATTTTGGTACCAGAATTGGGGTGCTACTCTAACAAATACCTAATACATAGGGGTGGCTTTGGAATCAGGCAGGAGGAGAAGTCAGAGAGATGCAAAGCATGAGGAAAATGCGGCATGCTGTTGCTGGCTTGAAGACAGGGTGCCAACTGCAAGGATGGCAAAACTGCCCCTAAGAGCTAAGAATGACCCCCTAGCTGATGACCAGTAAGGAAATTTGGACCTTAGTCCTGCAGCCACAAGGAACTGAATTCTGCTAACAATCAGAAGGAACTTGGAAGCAGTTTCATCCCCAGAATCTCCAGGTAAGAGCCTAGACCAGTTGACACCTTAATTTTAGCCTTACGAGATGCTAGCAGAGAAGCAAGACTTCTGACCTACAGAAAAGTGAACTAATAAATGGATGTTATTTTAGGCTGTAACTTTGTGGTAACCTATTATGTAGCAGCAATAGAAAACTAATACAGAGCTACAACCTGTTTATTGAATAAATGCTATTTATTAAATGATAGCCATTTATTGAATGCCGATGAAGCAACTGATACATAATATCAGGAAACATTTTGGGTGCGGTCTGGGCTGAAAATTCTCCTCAAGAATTTTGAATCCTGGATTGTTAGAATCTAAAAAAAAATTATTTTCGGAGGCTAACTACAACTAGGATGACATGTCTAAGCATTCCTGGTGATGTAGAAAATATTTGTGGGTGGCAGTGCAGTGAAGTTTTGTAAAAGCTACAGTCAAATCGAAACAGGAGGGAAGAAGGCAGAGCACAACCTTTAAAAGAATGACATAGACCAAGGACACGACGTAAACTGATTAGAACCAAATAGGTCCAAGATGGCGGACAAGTCGACTTCCACTAGACCTTGAGCCTCAGTATACACTCATTGTGACACATCAGCAAGCTAAATGACGTACCCCCCAGCACCATGACAGTTCTGAGGCTGACCATCAAAGATCAAAAAGTGGGCGGTGGCCCAATTCCTGGAAATCTCAACACTGAGTACTAATGACTAAAGTATAAGAACACTGATGATGAACTAAAACAAAGCTGCATCATCCCCTGCCTCTCCCAGCCATGTATTATAATATTATTGTCCGACAAAAAGAGCATCCCTCTTATTTTAGTATATCTCTAGGGAAAAAGATCAAAGAACACTTTCTCAGGGACTTAATTATCCTTCCTTGGAGGAAATTGTCTCTTTCAGCATGAAGGCGAAAAGTAAAGGCCATTTCATCTTGTTCTGCTTCCATCCATGCCTGTTAATTTTACAACACGTTTTGATATTAGAATATTCTTAAAATACAGCTACCGCACTGACATCTGGTACTACTGGCAACCAGCACTAGATTAATAACCAATGGGAACTGAAAAATGCCTTTTCCTAGGAAGGAATGGGGATAAAAATGATCTTCTGATTGTCACTTTTCCCTAATTCATAAAGAAAAAGGAAAGTATTGTCAACTAATGTATAAATCATTGGATTTATAACGCTGATCTATTAAAGTTTTCTTAGAACAATGGTTCTCAAACTTGACTACATACTGGAATTAACTAGGGATTTTTAACAAATTCTGATGCCTGGGTTTCACTCCTTCAAAGATTGAGTTAGTTGGTCTGGAGTGCAGTTTGGGCACTATGATTTTATAAAAACTCCCCAGGTGATACTAATATATGGCCAAGTGGGTTACATTTATTTATTGACTAGTCTTGGCACTTCTGCCTCTGGGCCATGGCCAGGATTATACACCTGATCCACTCTTAGGGAAAGACAAGTATGAATCCAGTTTATCTTCTCCACTGGAGGACTGTATTCTAGAAATCTCTCAAATACCAAAATCCGTGAGTAATTGCTCTGAAATGAACATGCCAGAGAACACTGCTTTTATCTTAGTGGTTTTTGTTTTCCCACAGGTTTTTTCAATTCGTCTGACTGTATTGGGGCAATGTCTTGAGTGCAAATTGAATCTTCCTTTTAATAAGAAAGATGTGTCTCTGCCTCGAGACCATGTACAGTCTAGTGATGGCAGGCAGTGGCCCAGGGATGCTCATGATGGGTTGAGAGGGACAAGGACAACATTAGAACCATGCATCACAAATCCTGAAAACTGGAAAATTAATATTTATAGCTTTAAAACCAACCTCAATTGGCACAGTAGCAAATCTTAGCAATCAGTTATCTACCTTCTACACTACTTACGGGGAATTAAAACCCCCAGGCTGGGAATATACCCAACTAAAGGTAGCTTTACACTTTATCTTGCCTGAAGATTAGATAGCAACACAATTTGGCCTTTAAAAAAACAATTAGGGTACATTTAAGGTTGCATCGATGTAGAGGAGAGTAGAAACGAGTGAGAGAAGCTATTAGAAAGTGCATTTATTGGGGAGGGGATAGAATTAACGGAACTTTGATTTTTTTTTTTCCATCTTACATTGTCTTTTGTTTTCACCCTCATGTACATATTGATGGTGAATCAATTGGAACATTTTTATGATTGCCAGAGTTTTCTGACCCTGGGCCCTAAATAAGATTGTCTGCTGGAAGGTTTACCGATGTATAGTAGAAATTGGAAGGCTAGAGGCCAAACTTACACTTTACAAAGTGCCTCTGGATTGGGTGGTTGACAAGACCTGAAATTATGTAAATGCAGCCCCAGAAGGTGCTTCTTCAGCAGCTGGATTCATCCAAGACTCTTGCCCTGTAATTTAAGGCACCTGGTGGTGATTTTCTTCTCTTTCCACAACTTCATCTCATTGGTGACTTATGATTAAAAAGAATTTTGTGCCCTTTCCTCTCCACCTCAACATAAAAAGTTCATGACCTTAAGGCATCCAGATAAGAGTAGACAGAAATACTGTTTGCCAGAGGTACCTTCAAACAGAGAAAGAATTTTCACATGGAGAATGTTCATTAGAGGCAGAAGCAAACATACCACTATAATATAATACTAGTTTATATTTGTTGATCAAGTTCTCTAGGCTGTGTACCTATCATACATTAACTCATTTAATTAACCATTCTGTGGGGTTGATACTATTATTATTTTAATTTTACAAATTAGGAAACTGAGACACACATAAAATGTAAGTACCTTGCTGAAAGTCACACAGATAGCAGTAAAAGAGTCAGGATTCAAGAAACAAGGCAATTTGGCTCCAAGGAGCCCACTCTCTTAATCACTGTACTATATTTTAGTTGTGACAAGGGGCTCATGAAATCAAGAAAGGGGCACATTGCTCCACACTGGGAAATGGGAATTTCAGGGAAGCTTCTTGAGGGGGTTTGTATCTGAGCTAAGCAAAAAATATTAAATAGAAATTACATGGATGAAGTATATGAAGAAAGGGAATGAAATTCATAGCAGAGGGGACAGCGTAAGTAAAATCAAAGAGGAAAAAAAAAAACCCTTCATATTGTGTGTTGAACAGTTTGATACGGTTGGGAGATAGGACCTAAACTAGGGAAATGGTGTTGGAGAGGTAAAGAAGGAGTGGATCATGATAGTCTTAGGATCAGACCGAGTACTTGGACTTTATCCTACAAGAAGCCCAAGTGTTTTTAACATGACCCATAGGAAGAAATACATTTTACTTGATAATCTAGTACATTTATATGTATATGTTTATATACATGCACATCCTTCACATCTATATATATTATACATATATATACACACTAAACATTTATATGTATATGAATGATATTAAAATTGGATGAAAAGTTTCAAGAAAAAATAACTAACCTTACTATGTACTCATATTTTTCTATTCTATTTTATGTTTATTGTATTCTACTTCATTTGTGTGTTTGTTTAGGAAACTAGTAGGACCCTCTAAATACATGTTTAATGGGATACAACCCACAGCTTGAAAAAAAACTGTTATTATATTATATTATAATATAAATATATTATATATTTATAGGTATTATATATTGTAGGTATTATAAATATATGGAAACATGGTGATCAGCAAAGGTTTCTGATCATGGTAGAGAGAGGTTAAATTATCACTCAGCTGGGTCACTTTGATACCATTCATTAGGTGTTTGAGGGTGATTCTGAAAAACAGACTGGAAGCAAGGAGATAATTTTCCAAGATCAGGCCAAAAAGAACAGGGAATGCAAAAATCAAGTCTAGCTAGACAGCAGGAAGAATAAATTCAATAACTTAAGAGTCTCCAATAAGGGATGATT
Organism: Eubalaena glacialis; assembly: GCF_028564815.1. Lineage (NCBI taxonomy): Eukaryota > Metazoa > Chordata > Mammalia > Artiodactyla > Balaenidae > Eubalaena > Eubalaena glacialis. The sequence continues at coordinate 42,357,616 of NC_083729.1, forward strand.
CCATATTGGAAGCATGATCAAAGGAATAGTCATAGCATCCTCATTCTTGGGTTTACTGGTTATCTTGGTAGGGTTTCTGACACACCCACCTGAGAGACAGGAAATAAATAAGTGATATCCCCTTCTGACTCTAGATTTATCTTTCTGGGCTCTGACTGCCTGAAAACCCATTTTGCTTGTCTGAGAATAAAACCTTAAATGTACACAGGGTTGTTCTGAAGAGGAGCCCGCAAAAAGTTATTAAAAGCAGATAAATACACATGGCTTTTTCTGCTCAATCCACTCTCATACAAATATCTATGCAACTACCAGAAAAGAGCTTAGTATTTCTTTCTCAATACTAGAGGATGAGATTGCTCCCACAGGACTGAAAGAATTTTTCTTGAGCTTATTATAGATGAGGCAATAATGCCTTATGAAATATTTTAAACTTATTAAGAATAATTACTAGTAATAGTTCGGTGATATTGGGTTATTGTAATTCCCTAATTTTAAAATATTCAAGTATATTTGGACTCTCATTATTCTCCTAGTCTAATTTTTAGTACTGATTTTAAGTAGAAAATAAAAGCAAAAACAAAGGAAGTTACATGCAAACAAATGAGTGAGCCCAACAAAGATACAGAGAGGTTCTTGAAGGACTCCCCAACCTGATTTTCTTCTTGGAATCTGGGACTGGGCAAAAGTCCTGAAGTCAGTGTGTGAAAGATGGAGATGAACCAGTTTCTAGAACAGAGATATTTACCCCTTTGCCCTGTCTGGCCTGATCCACCTCCAAAACCAAAAACACAGACATACAAACAAACAAGAAAACAAAACTAAAGTAGAAACATAGCCACTAAAACTGTTGATTCTGGACTGGGTTGTCTGTGGACATCTGGCTCTCAGAAAACCCCATTTCCCCATAACTCATTCATTTTAGCCTTCAATTCTAAAGGAATTACTTACTTTCTTCACAGACAGGGTTTGCATAAACACACACATAACAATCTACAATTCCCCATTACCCTACAGTCATCTCCCTGTCAGTAGAATTTTATTTCCTAGTCCATGAGAGAACCAATCAAGACAGACACTTGGGAATGTACCTGTGCTACCTGGATCATCACTACCTCAGAATATTGATTCTGAATTCAGAATTCAGCAGCAACAACTCATAAGGGAACATATCAAACCCATCTCAGACAAGATGGAGTATAAACAAATAAATACAAATAAACACAACAGGCAAGTCACTAAGAAACTTTCACCAAGCCTGATAATGGAAAGATTTCATTCCAATTAACTGTCATTGCTTTTAGTTCAAAATATACTAGGCCTTTTCCATGGTAATGCATAGCTAGAATGAGGAAAGTGTAGCTTTTCAGTCAATCAGCCAAGTAATGAGGACATAATTGTATCTAAGATTCCTACCAGGCTGTTGCAGATTGAATACAGTAGCCCAAACTGGCTTTAGAATAAGGCAATGACCTTGAGCCCACAAAGACCCAGTTTAAAATCCTGAACCAATGACATAATGAGTATTTTTGTGATAATCATTTGGCATGCAAATTATTGGAAAGTCATTAGGACGTAGTGCGTACCTACATGCATAACGAGTCCATTTTTATGTTAGCATACCCCAAAGGACTTCCCTGCTGTGTGCTTTATATTGCTGCTGCTTTATGTTTTATGTGTTTGCATTAATATTTTAATTTTCATATACACATCCTTAGGCCATTTTATGAAGGGCATGACTTTTAAAATTTGGTCGATATATTAATGTAAAATAAGGTCATCAAGCAGGTTGTCCTAAATCAATTCCCTGTGTTCCCTCTGCACACTCAAACTTTCCAATATGGTTTATTATGGGTAATGCAGAAGTTAGATCTGAGCTCTAAACTCTGACCATCTGTCAGATTAACGTGCATATGCACTGACTGTCTTTCTTCAGATGATGGATACTACCACAAGTCCTCCCTAAAAGAATATATCAATCCTCTTACACGTGAAAATAAACAAAAACCACAATTGATTTATATCAACAATTCATACATAAGATAGAGTTTTGCCCTAAATTGGCCATTGTGATTAGAATACGACTTTGTTGTCTCAGAAAACCTGTTTAGTATTATACAAGTAGAATGAGACAAGGTGTTAAAAAAATTTTTTTAAAAAGAGGCAACATAATGTAGCCATTAGGAATAAAGGTTCTAGAACCAGACAGTCTCTATCAGACCCAGTTCAACCATTAACTACTATGTGAGTCTGGTCTAGTTATTTCCCTCTTTGAGCCCCAGTTTCCTCAATTTAAAATAAGAACAATAATAATGAGTATTACACAAGATCTATTGCAAAGGATAAAAGATCCATGTAAAGCATTGGCATCTTATTCAACATGTTTATTATTATTATTATTACTACTACAGAGATGACTTCAGAATTGCTATTAAAAACCAAGTAAGGATGTGGGTGGCATGCTGTATTTTAAATTCTGATTCACCTGCCACTATACATATGACATTCATATCTTATTGTCATCGCAGAGCACAGTGTTTAAGAAAAAGGATCCAGCTTTAAATCCTAACTCTATGACTTATTATCTGTGTTTCATTCATTATCGTCTTAACATCTCTATAAAATGGATAAGAACAGTTTTACCTCCTTTATAGTGTTGTTGGGAGGGTTAAATAAGTTAATATATGTCAAACTCTTAGGAAAAAAAAAAACAAACCTCTGGTACTTTTAAGCACATGACAAATATTCGCTGTTGTGATTATCCAGTTTAACTCTGAAGAGAAAATGCCCAAATATTTAAAAATCCAGAAGAACAGAACTAGTTTAGTAGTCATTAAAATACTAATCATTTAAAAATCATAATAATAACCATTAAAATAATAATGCTATAGTTAGCTCAGATGTAACATGCTATATCGTTCGCCTGTTTTTTCACATATACTGTCCAACATGGACTTCTCAACAAGCCTGTGACGTAGGTAGGCTATGGATTATTATCCTCAGATTATACTTCATGAACCTGAAGCTCAGAGATCAGTGACTCACTGAGCTACATAACAATGAATGACAGAGCCCAGGGCTAACATCTCGGGGTGGCCCTCCTGCTCCAGTGTCCGCTCTACCACACTGCTTCCCAATAGCCAAAACCCAAAATCCACAGCAAGGCTGTCCACCACGCATCCTGATACAGAACCCTCCTGAAGCAAGACACCATGATCCTCCAAATCAAAAGCACAATGCCTCCTGACTCAATAATTCTACAGAAATTATAGGTAACAACCATTAAATCTCTACAAACCATAAGGTCATTACTACAGAGATGCACTCTACAACTACCAGTTCTGGTAGACTATATTCGCGTGAAGAAGAGATCTGGTTTTACTTTCCTTGTGACACTTCATATTCCCTTTGTCTCTCAAGTACGCTAGTGATTAATTATTTGCAGCTGGATAGGACACTGCAGGAACAGGTTACTTTTTTTTTTTTTTTTTTTTTTTGGCCGTACTGCACGGCTTGCAGGATCTTAGTTCCCCTCGACCAGGGATTGAACCTGGGCCCTTGAGAGTGAAAGCCTAGAGGCCTAACCACTGGACTTTCAGGGAATTCCCATGAACAGATTACTTTTGAAAATATCCTTTTGATTTCCAATTTTTCAGCCTCTTCCATGGAAAAGTACATATTTTCATTTTGTTTTTAATTGCTGTTTCCCCCCATACTGTACTTACACACCACAGTAAGGTACAGTTAGTATACCTCTAGTGCTCCTAGCTTTGCAAATAACAGGTGAAATCTGTTTAAGAGCAGAACACCATCACCCCATGGAAATTCTCCTCTATGCTTTCGATAAAATTCACGGCCATAAGAAGGATGCATTATGCAAATATCCAAGCATTAGGACTTTGCCACTTTTAGTTTGTTTTAGTTAGTCATTATAGATGAAAGAATATATGTGGATACACACCCATGCCAAAAATACATATATAAACATATATATGTCTTCATTTATAACAAGAAAAATGGCTTAATTTCATATATTTGAGATCAAGACCATTTAGCACTCAACTCAGAATTTACACAGTACTAAGGAGAGGGGGGAAAAAAAAAAACTGAAGTCAGTAAACACACACATCTTTCCATTGACAAGGTGTCCTTTCTCAGCTTCCCTTCACTTTACCTCTGATTTTCTTCTCAAATTACGGGCTTCAGACAATTCTGCACATTTTTTCCTCCTGGAGAGAGATCATCCTCATGTCTTTTGGGGAAGAAGCTGCTCATGAATACTCTTAGGCAGGGAGTCAGTCAATAAGCATTTACTGAATCCCTGGTCCACGGAGCACTGTACTAGGTATTTAGAACTGAGTCTTTCCTCAGGGGAAACAAGGAGGGGAAAGCTGTAACTTTTATCATTACTGGTATGAATGCTATGGGCTGACTTGTCCCTCCCCCCAAATTCATATGTTGAATCCCTAACCTCCAACGTGATGATATTTGGAGATGGGGCCATTTGGGGGATAATTAGGTTTAGATGAGGTCAGGAGGGTGGGGCTGAGGCAGGAGATAGATGGGCTCCAGGTTAGACATTTACGGCCAGCCTCCTGTTTACACTTCCAGATAGAAATAACAACAGGAACAGGGTAAAGAGCTGGACTTCGCCTCTGGTGGACACTTTAAGATAACAGTAATGGCAGGGGCAGAGAGGAGCTGAGCCCTGCCCAGATAAGAGATAAAGAGACCACATAATTCTCATTCTCAAGGTCAAAGAGACCTTCCCGACTACACATGGGGAGAAAGCCTCCTCGGGGGTCAAAAAGGGAGGGGGTGCCGCCCCATAGTAGGTGATGTCAACCTACCCATAGGCCTCTTTGCTAGAATCCATCTTGGCTGAGAGATGCGCATGCACGCAGGGGAGGACCCTGAGATAAACCAAATATGGACTCAGAACCAGGCAAAGCAAGATGACTGATCAAAGGAAACACGGAAGAAACACCCCATATAAGTGATTCAAACTACCACAAAGGTGCGACTCTCTCTCTGAGTCTGCCCATGTGTGTCTATTCACAAGTACTAACACTTTACTTGTTTCACTACTTTCCGTCTCTTTGTGGAAATTCATTTCTACAATACAAAGCCAACGGGCCAGGGCCTTGTCACTGGCCACTGGTCATCTAGTGGCTAGGATTCAGCGCTCTCACTGCCGTGGCCTGACGTCAACCTCTGGCCCGGGAACTGAAATCTATTTCAAGCTGCCGCAGGCCGAGGCCACCTGAGATCAGGGCTTTCATGATGGGATTAGTGTCCTTACAAGAAAAGACCAGAGAGCTTGACACTCACATGCTCCCACTCTGTCTCTCAGTCTCTCTCTCTTTCCCTGCCATGTGAGGAATGAGTAAGGTGGTCACCTATAAGTCAGGAAAAGAGCTCTCACCAGAAACTGACCATACAAACACCTTGATCTTGGACTTGTAGCTTCAAGAACTGTGAGAAAATAACAATTGTTTAAGCCACCTAGTCTATGGTATTTTGTTATGGCAGCCAGAACTAAGATAATCACTGACCTCCTCAGGCCATGAATAAAAGATAAAAAGGTTTTCTTCTTCCACCTCATAAGTTGTTAAAACAAACAAACAAAACCTTTGATATATCTTCTTGGGCCAAATGCATTGTGGTGACATATATGTTTTGGCTCTGGACCAAATTTACAGACCAAATGCTTCTGTGGTCAAGAAAATTCAAAAACTTACAAGTGTACCACCTATTAGGCAAATTAGAAAGATTTCCAACAGCTCCGTATTTTGGATCAGAGCTTCTCAACCTCTTCACTATTGACATTTTGATACAGATAATTCTCTGGTGTGGGGGCTGTCGTATGAATTTTAGGTTGTTAAGCAGCATGCCTGGCCTCTATGCTTGATGTGCCAGCAGCATCCCCCAACCCAACTGTGACAACCAAAAATATTTCCAGACATTGCCGAACATCCCCTGGGGGCAAAATCATCTCCATCAAAAACCCCTATCTAGACCAAAACTTAACTGAACACATGTAATTATGTTATAGAGATATCCTGTAATGATAGCATATAATGGCCTGGAAATATAATGACCTTAAACATAAGATAATAAGAATCTCTCTCTCTCCACCTCTCTCTCTCTCTCCACCTCTCTCTCTCTCTCCACCTCTCTCTCTCTCTCTCCACCTCTCTCTCTCTCTCTCCACCTCTCTCTCTCTCTCTCCACCCCTCTCTCTCTCTCTCTCCACCTCTCTCTCTCTCTCTCCACCCCTCTCTCTCTCTCTCCACCCCTCTCTCTCTCTCTCTCACATACCCACACCTCCCCACACACACACACCAGCATTAAATGAATGCCTGTTGGAAAAAAGGAAGGAAATGAGGCAGCATGGAGCAGAGAAACAGTACAAGCCTCAAGAGAAAGTCTTCATGATTTGAGTTCCGAGCCTACCTTGAATTTTAGAAGTCTCATAATCTCTCCACGGCTCACCTTTTACATATGTAAAATTGGGGGCTTGGCTAGAAGATACATATAGTCCCTTCAATTTAAACAATCTCTGATCCCTAATGTATTCCAGATGAGGGGAAGAGAAGGAACATTTTGAGTTTAAAGTTCTGAGAAAAATTAAGTGAGCTAAGTTACATTCTAATATCAACTACATGAGCTTCAATTCTAAGAACAACTTGGCCAGCTATCCTGAGTATCTTTGATGATGCCAGGAACAGACTGGCTGGATGGCACTGAATGAAAAAACCTCTTCAACACAGCCTGCTCAATCTGGCCTATCCGATGTTCTGCCTAGGATAACTTTAAATTTGGGTAGGCTTAGAATTTTTCCTTGGTGTCTCACAGGCTGTAGGGAGGACAGTCCATGATAAATGCCATCTTCATTAAAAGTAAATTCTTGCCAATGATTTCATGCTACTTTTGTTCTACAATACTGCATATAATTTGAGACATGTTGCCCACAAAACAGAAGTTACACGAGGTTGGAAAGAACATTCTACTCTCTTTTGGGAACTTATATAACACCAAATAGGGATCGAAGGGAATACATCCGAAGTTTGCTATGGAATTTGGATTATAAATGGCCCACTGCAACAGTAAACCCTTTTGCTGGTTCACTGGCTAGAAGTGGGACAAAAGGAAAAAAAGCCATCTGTAGATTTCTATAAAGTAAAACATCTCATCATATCCTTGCTATAAAAAATATGCCATAAAGTATTACTGCAAGATTCAGCAATGATTTACTTTGGAGGTCTTCCATGAAAATGGCTTTAAGAACCATGTTAGCTTGTAGCTGCAGAAGACAGAGGTAACATCAGTAGCTGGGATCAGGCAGTAGTTCTTGGAATTATGGAAGATCCAAGGAGGAAGCCATGTATAAATTTCTCCCTGATTTCATTTCAGAGAATGTGCTCTTTGTAGAGAAATAAGGAAGAATATTTGAGAACATTTTATGTTCATAATGAAAACAAAGAAAATACTGAAGACTGTATTCCCAGGCCTCTCAGTTCAAAGGAACCAACCTCATTGTTAGCCTAGCCAGAAAAGTCATTCAGGATGACCACTGGAGAACAGTGGCTTTAGGAATTAATAGGAAATACCTCATAAAATATTTCAGTAATATCAAACTGCATTCTTCACAAAAAGGTGGAACCATTCTCTAATTCAACGCATCTCCCAGGGAGAAGGCAGTAGATGTGAGTAGGTAAAGATTCCTAACCTGTGTAGTCACATCAGCGCATTAGCCACAGAGAAAGAAGATAAATTCTGGGACCACCTGAAGTGATTTGTTGATCAATTGTGTACATAATTACTGCTTTTGTTTCATTAATTTTAATTACCTGTTATCTTTTTGTCCTTATGCCCTGAGGTGAGTTTTTCATCAAAAATGAGGGATGATTTTATGAATATTATATGCAAACAAGCAAATTAGACTCACTGAACTTGGGAGATCATTTCTTCCCCTTCCCTCCTCTAGGGTTAGCTGCTATTTTCTGAATGTGATATTGATTCTACGGTAACACGCACAAAGGTATTAATCAGGAGAACAGGAGCTTCTGTGAATTCAGTAAAGCTTATTACAGAGTACCTCATTATAACACATTACCAATCTATGACCCCAATAACAGCAGTCCCTTAACTATAGATTCCATTTTTAAATGGTTGTCCCTTTTACATGCTGTATATTGGAACACTCTTTACAGTCTCCACAAGAGCTCTTAAGGAAGAAAAGAATGGATAATGAAAAATAAAAAGCAGCTCCTGCTTAAGGGCACTTAACCTAGAGGTAGACATCCAGGCAGACCCAAGCAACCTATTGCTCCCCCTTCCCCTTTCTTACACTACCTACAGATGATCATTTTGCTTTTCAACACCATGATTCTAAAATTAAGTACTGTATCCCATTATTTGTGCATAATCAACAGTTTTTATTATTTTCATTTTCAAGCAATTATTATCAAAGTTCAATTTTTATATGATAATAGCCAAATTCTGGTGAGAGCCTTCGAAGCAGATACCCACATCTTGCTGGGATTCCTGCAAATGTATATACTCCTTTTAAAAAGTCTTGTAACTACCAGGAATCATTGATCCAGTCATTGTAATCATATGGAAGAATATGTCCTAGAGTAATTATCTTAAACAGAAAAATGTTTTCTACTCACAGATGTTCAAAATAGTATTATTTATAATATTTGTGTTTGTGTGTAAACTCATTAGGGGCTTTCTTTCATTCTTGTATATATTCCAAATTTTCTTTAAGGAGTATTTAGTATTTATAATTAATTTACTTTAAAAAAGCATTCTCCTTTAACAATGAAAAGAGCTCTAAAGTACTCTAAGAGCTGAGGAGAAGAAACAAATTTCTTTTCCTTTCTACATGTATATGACATAAATGCATGATACTAACTACTAAAGGAAAGAAAGAGAAAACATGGAGCTAAGTTTTTCTTTTGTTTCTTTATTTTTTTTTTTTTGTTTTTTTTTTAAGTGCTCTGTATTGCAGTTGACTGACAAATCAAATTTTGAAACACTAGGCTTTCAGTTCCTCTGAGGCAAAGAAAAAATATTGCCTTATTTATTGTTTTGTCCCTTACTCCTTGCCTGGAATACTACAGGTACTCAATAAACTCTTGTGAATATATGAACACGGTCTTTCCATTGGTTCAGAACCATGGATAGCAAATCAGCTCTTTTTTTTTTTAAATAGAACATGCATTCTCTTAAGAGGGAACAGATGTATAGTTGCCGAAGCTCATTCAGCTTCATATTGGTCTCATTACATAGGCAAACAATTACCTTCTCTGGGCCTCATTTGCCCCATTGGTAAAATAATTCAATGCCTTGCCTTTTCAGTAGCAGAAAGCTGGATCAGAGAAATACTGACCACCCATAAGTGAGGCCTAAACTTTTTTACCTTCTCACATGGATACATAAATATTTATTTCCTGGCATTACTCTGCTGATGAGTTTTACACCTTTGCTTATCTGAAGAACAAAAAATAGGAAAAATTGCTCAGTAAGGTAATTTCATCAATATATCTATTTCCCTATTGTCCTCAGCCCACAGTACTAGGAACGGCCACCCCATGAACTTGATGACTTCAGTAGGTTATGTTGGAAAATGAAAAAATAAATTGTTGTGAGAACTTCATTTTCAACTACAGGAAAGGTCAAGGACAGGTCTGATTTGGTAACCTCAGAGAAAGATAGTATCAAAAATTCTTCAAATTCTTCATAATCCTAGGAGTGTATTATTAATTTTCTAAATTTAAAACAGCAAGTTTTAAAAAATAAAAATGGCAAGATTTTCATACCTTTTTGAGAGCCGCAAGGGAAAGGAAAAACAAAAAGAAAACATGCGTTCTCATTCCCAACTACTTTGAAATATTCTCCATGGATTACTATTTCCTAAAAATTAACACCCCCTCCCCCTTTTTTTTAAAGAGTTTTAAAAACCACATAGCTATTCTTTGACTAAAAAAGAGTCACTCTTAGAGTTTAGCACAGGACCTAGAACATGGCAGACTCTCAACAAATGTTAGGTCCTCTTTTTCCTCTCCCCCAGTCTTTCCTATTTCTATGAGCTAAGTTTTATTTTCTAAGACTTTTTCCTTGATCTTCTAGATTCAAAAAAGATATCATTGATTGGAAAAGAATGAAGTTTAAAATCCTACATTAGTGTCTGTTGAGTGTCAGTAAAGATGACTGGCTTCCACATTTTGTTACTTCTCATGTTCTGGTTCCATTTCCTTTCTCGTGGTTCTCCTGGAATTTGTCTTTTTCTCTCTCTCTTTCATAAACCATTGCTCTTTGTGTATTGGGATTCTCTCTTAAGTTTTACTCCTTATTCTCTGGAGCCATAAATCCCAATTCATCCAGGTAAATTTGCCCTTATTTTGGTATCCACTGCTCTTGGATTTGTGTTGTTCCCGTTTTGAGTGGCTCCCATCCTCTCGAAGTCTGTTCACCCCATTTTCTAGCTGACTGTTACCATCCTCCATTCATTGTGGAAAGTCACAACCATGAATGTTATCACAGAGAGACCTCATAAAAATCTATATCTTTATTATATAGAATCAGTAGGTATAAAAAGAAAGTTCTTCCAAGTAAGAAGTATAACATTCTACATTTCATAGTTATTGGTAGTAGATTGGTTTTGGGAGTAGATCCCAGGAGTAGTGCCATCACATAATTCACTTTGGATTAAAATTCAGTAAAAGAAATCTATTAATTAGAACCCATGCAAGAGCCATTAGATGTAAGACATCTAGATGATCTTATTATAAGGCTGTTATGGCAAGGGGCATTAAAATGTGGTTCTAACAATGTATACATACCACAGAGAGAATGATACTCGGTCTAAATCTACAGATAAGTATAGGCTTTAAAGATTCAGATCACCAGCAACGTGCTGTGACTTATTTTTCAACCAATTCTAGAATATATATAGAACTAAGGATTTCCTGAAATGTGACTTCAGATGTGAGCAGGGAGAAAAAGACAAGGGATAAAACTATCCACCATTTTTTTCTGTTAGAGCAACAATGAAAATTTGTCAGGAGCATCTGCTCCTAAAATAACACAATAGAATAAAAATTGGCAACTGAGGCTTAGAAGTTAATTTCAAAGGTTTATTACACTAGAGGGTTCATATTTAGCAGCTGTCAATTTGCTACCAATAACTGTAATAAAAATCAGCAAAACCTGAACTCTTCTCCTGCCAAAGAGACAGTCATTTGTGAGTGTTGGAGGTTTTTTGGGATGTTGTTTCTTGAAAAAGTAGATGTCTATTTCATTGAAACAATGTCTTTATTTATTGAAAAATTTCATTTGAGAAAAAAAGGAAACTATTTTTCTACATTTTGAAAAAATTAATATATGAAAAGGTATGGGATTTTTTTGTTGTTCCAATATTTTTAGGCAGTGTTTTTCAACCTGGGGTAATTTTGACCCCCAAGGGGATATTTAGTGATATCTAGAAACATTTTTGTCACACTAGGGGCTGCTATTGGCATCTAGTGCATAAATACCAGAGATGTTGCTAAGCATCTTATAATATATAAGGCAACCCCTATGACAGTATTTGGCCCAACGCGGCAACAGTGCCCAGGTTGAGAAACTTTTGTTTAAAGGAATTGGCTTGATGGATTTAGACTAAAGGTGGGTTTGCATTTACAAACTTTCCAAACCATGGTTTCCATCAGAAGTGTCATGGTGGAGAGCTGCTGTAGGCAGACATTGGTTGTGCTTTAAGTAAGTGCTATTGGAACAACAGAGTCTAACTCTAGATAAAAATTATAGCAAGTACATTCACACTGATGTAATTAAGTTTGTGTCAGCACTTATACTTGATATGTTTCTATGTACAACATTTTATAACTGGGTCATAAGAATGAATTCTTAACTAAAATGGTACAGAAAGCTTCTTTGGATAATAATTACCTTTTAAATGTACCTTAGCTAATATTCCACACAGGCTCTTTAATTCATCATCAAACAAATGTTAAAAACTTGAATATAGTTTTACCCCAATCTTTATCTCATCACTTTCTCAAATTAAAGTTATTTCCAAAAAGCATATATAAAATACTATAATTAGATTACTCATTTTTAAAATAATAATTTTACGGACTCTACGTAATAGAAACAGCTACTTTCAGGCCAAAAAAAAAAAAAAAAGGACTAAGGATCCATAGTTCATTGGGTTTACTCTCTATTAATCATTGACAAAAATATTTTATATCTAATACTGATTTACTTTAAAAAATGTCATCTAACACGTAAAAATATTTTCAGAAAAACTATTATTTACCCCGTGAAAAATAAAAGAACAGAGAATAGAGCAGGGGCAAATGAAACATATATATGTATGTTTCTCTCTCTCTCTCTCCCCCGTCCCCACATATATATCCAATAAAATTGATCTTCGGCAAATAATATCACTAAGAAATTTAAGGGGGACCCACTCTACTATCAGCATGGTGACTTTCACTTAAATCAGAAAACATTTCAAAATTCAGGATCTTAAAAACTTTCTCCTTCCATTTGGATCCCCAGAACATTCAGTGTCTCTCCCTCCCTCCTTCCCTTTCCTCCTTCCTTTCTCCCTCCCTTCCTTCCTTCAATTTAACACTTATACAGCACTTAGAATATGCCTGATATTTGTCTTAATTTTTTACAAGTATTATATTAACTTATTTAATTCTCCTAACAATCATGTATGTGTGTGTGTGTTGTGCGTGTGTATATATATATATATATATATATATATATATATATATATATATATCCTACATTTTATAAACAACGGAACTAAGGCATACAGAGATCAAGTAATTAGCCAAGGTCTTGTACGTAGTAAGTGGCTGAGCCAGGACTTGTATCAAGGCAGGCTGGTCCTAAAAGCCATGCACTTTATCCCTTTGCAGGTTGCCTCTCCTCTTTATCACATGCTACTATTCCTCATGTTTATCTCAGGCCTGCCCAGATAGTGTGGCCTTGGAGGAGAATGAATGTTGTGAAAGGTTTCAGGTCAAGTCAAAAGGAAATCTATTGGAGGAAGGTGGCCTTATCAGCTGGTCCATCCATGGAGTTGCTTTGTCCAGAAATCTCTTAGAAATACATGCTGAAAAATAGTAAGATATAAATTAAAAGCATCTGTTCTCTTACTGTCATCTGTTTATGGCATATATTTTATGTCACTAACAACTCATTTCTTCTCCATAAGGAGAGCCAGAATAGAATGGTATTTAAGGGCATGGACTCTGGAGCCCTACCTCCTCGGTTTAGTTCCTAGAATTGCTATAATTATGTTTCTATTGCATTTCTTGAATGTTGGGCAGAGACAATGCTATGTTTTCTTCTTCATGGGAACACTGTCAGATCACATTTCCCTGTCTCTTTGTATGTAAGTGGGGCCATATCTCTAGTTCTCGCCAATAATATGAGTGGAAATAATGTGTGACAATTCCAGCCCAAGATGCCTAAGAGCAAGTGTACCTTGTCTGAGTTCTCTTTCTTGCCTTATCTAACATCTGGATGCAGAAGATCTGGATGCAGTGGAGGATTCAGAGGCCTTAAAGGATAGTGGAGCCACAACATGGAAGAAGCCTGAGTCCTTTAATTACTACATAGAGTAAAGCTTCCACCCCTGAAATTGAACTACGGTTGATTATGATGTGAGTCAAAAATAAATCTTTATTACGTAAAGCCATTGAAATTTTGAGTTGTTTCTTACAACAGCTAGCTTTTATTACGCTGACTAACATGAATTTATATCATCATGTGACCAAAATGATCACTCAAACTCCAAATTACTTTGGTTTGGAATTGCTTTACTCAATCTGTGTTCCTTTCCAGAAGAGCTTTGACAAAGTCCCATTACCTATGTATCACTTTTCTGCCGTTAATTGTCCTGTCCTACCATCCAATCACTTCAGCACTTCTGTATAGATTCAAATTTCAAATGTTAAAATAACTTAGTTCAGACACAAATATTTACAGCAGTTAAATGTTGATTTGTAAACCTAACGAATACCAGTACAATTGATGGAAATACCTATTATCTAAGTAAAACGTATTGAAACTCTCTGCTATAAAATCTGACTTTTTCACTGTTTGATTGTGCTACCTGAATGTACAAAACAAAAAATATGGCTCATACGGTCATAACTCTCATAAAGAAAATTATGTCTAATACTAATATTACCTCTTCCTATAAATATTATTCTATTCAAGACAAACAAGGAAATCTTTCACTTTGCTAGCCCCTTAGCAAATTAGTGACTAAATCTAAGTCTTAAGTCTTCATGCCAACATTTCAAGAAGGGCTCCCTAATGCTTGTAAATTGCCAAAGAGATGTAATTCTAAAGGATACGACCTCTTAACAAGTACTTGGAAGAAATGTTATGTTCAGGATTTCAAATATGAATTCATTGTGTTCTTTTAGAAGTTATGCCTTCGGGGTCTTCTGTTTGTGATGGTTCAGTCCCAAGAAGGACAGGGACAATTTGTGTATTACTCAGCCTTGGCTGATGCGTAGATTCTCCTATAACGTTTTCATCTCCAAATGTCTCACACAGTTTAAAAACTAAGGGATTATTGATTGATTTGGCTATACTCCTCGTAATCTCAGTAAGAAGCTCAGAAAAATTTCCTTTGCATCCATCATGCATACTTTGCTCAAAGGCTGAAAGGACAGAGAGTATTTCTTCTGAACTTGGACTTAGCCACCAGAGTTAATAGATATATAATATCCATATATTTTATTAAGAAGATATAAGCAATATCTTAATCTGTATTTTCTGCCTGTGAATAAACAAAATCTCTGGAAAATTACAGAATGATTCAAATCAAATTTTTAAAAATATTATTTATATCAATTACATATTTAAAATGTATGTCTTCTGCAACTGTTTGTCTACTAAATTACCAGTTATTTTGATTAGTGCTGCGTGTATAAAGACAAATCAGATGTGGTCCTTGACCTTAAAAAAATTTGCAAAATACTAAGTCAGACAGAGAAAGACAAATACCATATGATATCACTTATATTTGAAATCTAAAAAAATGATAGAAATAAACTTACTTACAAAACAGAAATAGACTCAGACATAGACAAAAACTTATGGCTAGAAAAGGGAAAGGGGAGGACAAATTAGGAGTTTGGGACTAACAGATACACATTACTATATATAAAATAAATAAACAACAAGGACCTACTGTATAGCAGAGGGAATTATATTCAATATCTTGTAATAACATAAAATGGAAAAGAATCTAAATTACTGCTGTATACCTGAAACTAACACAACATTGTAAATCAACTGTACTTCAATGTTAAAAGGTTGCAAAATAATGAACAAAATGGAAAGAGATATTTCTAAAGGTAAGTAACGTCTTACATACCCTACAACATAAAGTCATAGGCAATAAAATCATAAAGTCATCTGCTGAGTCTGTTTTAAAATGAGACGACAAAAGCAATAAACACTGCACCTAAAACCCAGGGACCATAAACATTACACGTTCTGAAAAATAGCTGTCAGCATGGAAGTCTTGACCATATGTTCACAAACTCAATTTGGATAAAAGGAAAAAGGCTGAAGTCTTGGCACACCAAGGTCAATATGTAGATATATTCTACTTAGCACTTAAAATAAAATTGCCAGCATCTCCACAGAGAGCTCATTTCTTTTCTTAAGGATTAGTAGAGAAAAAGTTAAAAGACTACTATAAAATTAATAGCACTTTTTATTTTGTTTTTGACATCCAAATGCAAATGCCTTTTTTCTTAAGAAGCAGTGGTGAAATAAAATTAAAATGAAAGTTTTTTACCCAGCATAGAATTAAGTACAGCTTGGTGGCACATGATCAGTTGGAGAAGCCATCTAGAATGAGTCATCTCAAAACTTTTAAGAGGATTATAACTCAGCATAGTAGGAAGGGAACATATATTTGACAAAGTATTAGACCAGCGCAGAATTTGAAGCATACTCCTGTGTTCATTTTATATATGAGGGAACTGAACTCATAGAGTACTGAAATCATTCAAAGTCAAAGAATTAATTTTTCAGTAGATTTTGGACAAGAATTTGGTTGAGTCTCAACATTCTCTTCACACTATACATGAAAGATGCCTAGATAATGTGTACTGACTGACCTCTCTAAACTTCACAAACTGAAGGGCTACAAAGCATAATAATCTTGAATGAAGTAGGAATAGATTAGTAGAAAAAGGGTGTTGTAAAAATCAGAAGTGAGTTCCAATCCAATGCCATCGTAACTTCAGGTTACTAATTTTTTTAAATGGAAACAATAAATCCTCATTTTGTCCAACCCATAGGACTATGGAGAGACCAAAGTAAGATAATAAAAATGGTGAATATTGCAAGTTACTGTTATTTCCAATTATTATAGAATGTTTTACAACTAAATACCATTTGTCCTTAAAAGAGATTAATAGACTACTAACAGCTTTTTTCTAGACCTTTTTTTCTTAAAGCAGAGATGCAATTACAATACGTAAATGAATTAAGAATGCTACACTGAATAGTTTATATACTTTTCTCAGGGATGCATAAAAATTTCTTTATGGATATATTCTAATTTAAAAGATAATTTTGTCTAAAATATGTATGGCTACTTCAAAGCTCAAGTGTATAGGCAATTATCCGAAAAAACAGCTTGAAGTTGGACTAACAGGCAGTTCCCATATTAACTAAGGCACTATTGGTAGCAGAATATGACTTAAAAAAGAACAATGCCATTTTCTATTGATTTAGTCTCTCTTCTTTCAAACCACACTAGGCCCTAACATTAAACTCTCTTAACAATTCAAAAAAATTTTTTTAAACATTTCCGTCACTCACTTTAATTTTTCTATTCAGGTATAAATTCACAGAAAGTTGCAAAAAGGTACCAGGAGGTCCTGAGTACCCTTCACCCAGTTTCTTCCAATGACAATATCCTGTATAACAACAGTACAATATCAAAATGAGAAAACTGGCATTAGTACAATCCACAGGGTTTATTCCAATGTCACCAGGTTTAAAAGACTTGTGCTTGTATGTATGTATGTGTGTATGTGTGTATAGCTCTATGCAATTCTGACACGTGTAGATACATGTAACTATGATGCAATCAAGACCAGAACTACTCTATCACCATAAGGCTCCTTCTTGCTACCTCCCTATAGCCACATGACCCTCTTGCCCCATTCCAACCCTAACCCCTGCCAAACCACTAATCTCTTCTTTATCTTTATATTGGTGTCATTTCAAGAATGTCATATAAATGGAATCATCCAGTCTGTAAACATTTGAGATGGACTTTTTTCACTCAGCATAGTTCCTTTGAAATCAGTCTAATTTGTTGCATGTATCAATAGTTTGTTCCTTTTTTTCTGCATAGCAGTCAATGATATGGTTGTACCACAGTGTTAATACAAACTTTTTAAACAAATTGATGTTTACTTTTTTCAAATATATAATATTGTAAAAATTAAAACATAAGCTAAAAATATCTACCTAAAATATAAAGAACAGTTTCTTCATATGCTGTATAAAGATGTATAGAAAGAAAGAACGTACTTCCATAAAGTTTGAAAAAATAACATTCTGAAATAGAATTTTATCCAAAATAGAACTTGGTTTCTAAGATCTAAAACTGTCATATGTTCTATTTAGTGGCTCAATTTGTAGCTGCAAAATTTGTATCTATAACCTAGAAAGAGTTATAAATATTTTACTCAGTTTCAGTACTTAATTTAATTCATTTACACATTAGACTAGGTTAGATTATTCAGTGTAATAAGAAATATGGTATAGATAATAGTTAGCTTTTTATGGTTCATTATTATAGTCTCATTGTCTTTGAAGCATGAAATGTATTTTTTTAAAGATTGACTATAGATTTTAATGTAACATTGCTGTGATTACATTTGTCTTTCAGATACATTCTGAAAATAATTTGATTAAATAAATTAGTGACTATCCATTCAATAAAATACTATATAGCAATTTAGAATGATGATAATAGTACACAATTTAATGGTGTGGGAATATATTCCTGAGCCATTAGTAATCATCATAGAAGGTTAAAAAAATAGTTTATATAATATTATTTTATAAAACAATGCATATAAATGTACACATACATAAAAAACATTTGGAATAGTATATACTTATTGTGTAGTAAAATAAGTATTTAAAAAGGGACATTCTGAGCTATTGTTTGGAACATTACTTTTGAAATGCTTTTAAAAGGAACTTGAACACAGTCTAACTTACAAGACCACTATTCTTATATAAAGGACAGAATTTTCCTTTTGCTACAGAATCAATGTTCTTGTATAGTAATATTATTTTCTTCTTTTTATTCAGTTGTACTTAATTTAATTAGTTAACATGTTTGCTTTATTCATTTTCATAAACATAATTCAATTTTTGAAGTTCCTTCCTATCTTCACCAGCAACAGAATAGTGGCTGCATAACACTGGTTAAACAAGTCACTTCAAAACAAAACCCACAAAAATAAAAGACTTCAAATCTTAGTTTGTCTAAATATATCAAATTCAGCTTTTAATAAAGTATTTAGAGTTTGTGCATGCTCCAGTATTGCTCAATTCATATCTTATGATTTCTTTTTCCTTTACTTATTAAACAAAGCTGTTGTACAACTGCTCAGCTATTCACCATTTCTTCCTACATCTTGATTCTTAGCAATTTTTAGTGATATTCATAAACTGTAGCATATTACTGATCAATATTATATATAGCCTCGGGTAGACTTTTCCCTCTTCTGCCACCACTGGCAACATATAAAAACTGTTCAGGGCTTCCCTGGTGGAGTAGTGGTTGGGAATTTGCCTGCTAAGGCGGGGGGCATGGGTTCGAGCCCCAGTCTGGGAGGATCCCACACGCTGCAGAGCAGCTGGGCCCATGCGCCATGGCTGCTGGGCCTGCGCTCTAGAGCCGGAGGGCCACAACTACTGAAGCCCACACGCTTAGGGCCCATGCTCTGCAACAAGAGAGGCCACTGCAATGAGAGGCCCACACACTGCAGCGAAGAGTAGCCCCCGCTCGCCGCAACTGGAGAAAGCCTGCGTGCAGCAACGAGGACCCAACGCAGCCAAAAATAAATAAATTATAAATAAATAAATAAATAAATAAATAAATTTTTAAAAAAATTGTTCAGTCAGTGCATCTGCTTCTATTGCCCTGAATAAAGCTTGCAATTTATGGTGTCACTATTATCTAATTTTCTTTTAAACTGGAAACTTACCTTTCATATATTAAGCACTAGGATTAGTACTTCAAAGGTATCTATTATAAAATTTTTCAATTAATAATAAGGTACTCATAGAATAATGGGATCAATTACTGACATAATTTTCTTTTAATATTTTACATCCATTATCATTTTGTGACCACAAATGTATCTCAAGGACATATTATCTTCTAATTTGGAAAAAAAGTTGGGCAATTTGAAAGTGAGTGTATCAACTACTTCAAGAAAACAAATGTGGATCCTGCACTATTGATAGTGATAATACCACCACTACTACTATTAGTAGCAGCTAATACTTACCCAGTGATTACTATCTATCTGTTATGTACTGTAATTCCTTTTGTCCTAACAACAACCCTATGAGTTAAGTGACTTCACCAATTTAACTGGCTATCCTGGTCACACCATTGGAATATGGGGGAACTGCACTTGGACCCAGGTAGTCTGGTTCCAATTATGCAGTGCTAGAGTGGATGTTACAGAAATTCATCAAAATGTGAACTAATGTGAGCTAATCTACACCTGAATTTTTTGTTCCCAAGGTTCCCATTTTCAAACTTGTCCATGTCTGCATTAATCATCCACAGCTTAGCTTGAAAGCTTCAGTAGTTCACTAGTTTTCCTGCAGCTGATGAAAGGGTCCAGGTATCATGTGTGGACATTTTCCTGAGGCTTTAAGTATCACTTTACCATATTATGAGCTTACCCTAAAGGCTAAATACCATATACAAACAAGGGAATACAGATATATAATTTCTAGCTACCCTTATGCCAAAGGTGGTCTACAAATTTTCCCTAAATTTTATTAAAAATATAAGAACTTATTTCAACATCTTTACTCTTCCATCCTTCAACTTTAAAAATAACATTAAGTGCCACTGTTTACACATGGACTACCATTCTAAAGATGTGACATTTTCCTTTGAAAGAGAATATTTGGAAGTTAGAAGACTTGAATCTGAGTATCATCGCTGCCCTATGACATTAGATAAGTTCCTTAACCTCTCTGGGTTGTGCTTTACTCAATTTGGACAATTTAATTACGTGATTTCCATGGCAATGGGCTTTTCTAAGAAATGCTTACAAGAATTCAAGATGAATTAGAGGTTCATTTAGTGATGGCGATCCAAAGGGACACCCATGACCTAGTGCAATTTAGAGAGATTTGACTGTGATCTATTTTCCCCTCTCTGTTCATTAAGGAACAACAATTAACTTTACCCGTTTTTACACTTCCTGAAAACAACTTTAAATGACAGAATGAAAGCAATAAAACTTGACTTTATGATCAATTTGAGGCCATCTTTGGAAAGAATAAAAATGTCAAGTTAATATTGGCTCTGCAGATGAAGAGTTTACACAGAACCATTTTTTGTGTCCATTGAGAGAGCGACTGGATAATCTGTGGAAGTCTATTTTCACCTGAACAGTTAAGACCTCAAACATATCCTGGACTGAAGTTCAACCCATGCATAATTAAAATCATTCTTATTCCGTATCCTATAAATATGCAGAAGATGCAAAATGAGAACCAAACACATTCCCCTGCAGAAGCTACTTGGATCCGGCCAAACCTACCAGAGATCACTTCAAAGATCAATTCTTCATGGGCACAGAATCAGGTTAAAATGATTGTGTGTGATCAGGCTGCTCCCTTTTTTCCCATTGCATTATGCATGATCTTTGACTGCTCATAATATAACAAACTGCAGTGTTTCAATAGTGATTTGCATTCTGTGCTAAACTGCAACAGCCATTTCCATTTTATAGACTAATGGTCTATTACACTGCATATTTGTAATATCACTTTTTAAATTTCCTCTTAATACTACAGCTCTGTTTAGACAGTGAGGAGAAATAGGCTCTTTAAAATATTTTATACGTAACAGGTAAAAGGTAATCTTACAAAGACAGATTTTTGCCCTGGCATTATTTTTGATTCTTACTCCTCTCTCCCTTCCCTGCCAGGCATTTCCATGATTGCTTCTTATTTTGTTGTGTAGACTGAGAAACTGGTAATAACTGTGCCTGAGTGACTCTTTTAAAGGAAAGACAGAAATATTACCTGATAATGGAATTGTACAATAATCCAACTTTCTATTACTGTTAAAGCAACTCATAATATTAATGATTTAAAATATAATATTAATATAGTTTCTATTCTGATTCTAGAGCCAGTAGAAAGGAATGTAAAGGCAGGATATAGCATCAGTGTTACTGTCTGGAGTCAACTCCTTAGATGCCATTTCTTACCATATCTGTGTTTGTGGTAGAATCACTCCCTGAAGTCGAAAAGCGTCCTAATTTCTACAGCTGAGAAATGCTTTAAGATGCCGTTGTTCTATAATGGTAAGACATTGCTACTTAGAATTTCAGAGAAATTTCCTAACATCACCAAAAGTGGTATGGCAAAGAACGTATGTTTACATCTTTTAAATTTTAGTAAAGTTTGCATGATCATCTAATGTGTTAGTCACACTTTGTGATTCTCCATATCAAATAATTTTCTATGGTTTCTTTCTACCACGCACCACCCTCATAATCAATCAACAAGTACATTTAATATTGGTGCAATCAACATAGAGGTAAGACAAGAAAATACACAGGGTACAGGCAGATACACAGTTAAATGTACATAAACATATTCCATATATACAAAAAGTGTACCTATATTCCCTCAACTAATAAATTTAATACTGTTCTTTAACATCCAACTTTTATACTTTAAAATGCTTTATCAAGTGGTGGAGTAACATGCACAGAATTTTCCTGGTAGACTTTCTCTCAGAAAACTTTACTGCACGTGATGAACACGATTTCAAAGAGAAAAAGTCCTTGAGATCAAATAACCAATGCTTGTTGTCTGAGTGTAAACCCTTTCCATCCTATTTTGTCATCTAGGAAAGGGGCTAGACACTTGACTGGGAACCTGAAGTTCTGTCTGGGCGTCTGGGGACATATTCTTATCTGCACATTAATTTATCAATTGATCATGGACTCTTAATCAAACAGTTTCTTTGGGACTTGGTTACCACATCCAAAAACGAAGAAGTTGGCATAGATATTCTGTAGGGCAGCTTCCAGCACAAAAAATGGATGAATCAGAGTCATCTTTTAATTCACTTAGAACGTAATGATATTTTTTATGTCTATGTTAAAGACACTGAATTAATGCAACCTTTCCCCTCTCACTGGATTTTTTTTTTTTATATTTTGTTTTAAAAAGTTTTACTTTTTCATTACTCTCCAAATCTCACATTTTCATCCTTGATGACTTCTTTCTAAAGATGATACCAGTGATCAGCAGTCTCCTATTCTCTCTTGTAAGCTTTTTTTCCCCTTTGTATATTTTGTCCCATTCAGCACATACATGGTTTGAGCTATTTTTCTATTCCAGACAATTCTCCAGTGGGATTTTCATCAATAAATAAAGAGACATGCTGCTATCACAGCTGCTCAACACCTACCAAACCCCTCATTAGCTTGTGGGCTACAACATAAGAAAATGAAGATATTTTAAATGCCTCCTTGAAAGTCTAGTCACAAAACTACACTTTGCTTTTTAGCATTCCAAGTTAAAGTATCTAAAACTCAACTTCATTTTAAAAAAATGTATCAAGGAAACAACACAGATTCATAGATCCTTTGTTATTTATATCCATTTTATAGAAATAATAAAAAATGCAAAAAGTTAATCTTTCCACATATATTTGTGATCTTTTCAATAGAAAAAGAAATCTTGATTGGTTATTAAGCTAAACTGCTTGTCTTTTCATAGTTTTTATCCAGCTGCACTAGAAGTTTTACGACAATTTCTTCTTCTTCATTTTATGGCAAATTTTCTACTCTCCCTATGCCACTATTCACCTGCATCATCATGGAACATGGTTTGCATAAACACCAAGCCCTCAGATCATCCATGGGGTACTACCATCACCAAATAGCAATACTGTAGCTTTCGGTTTCCTGAGGTTATTATGAAGGCTCAAAGGAATGAAGAATCTAGCAGCTGGCACCCTCATTCACATGAAGGCTTAGATTGTTAGGAAAAGAATGGATCATTGAGACCATTTAATCCAGTCCACACATTCTATAGGATGAGGCCCCAGGGGTAAAGTGACTTGTCCAAGGTCATAAAGCTTGCCAGGATCACACACAGGAGAGAAACACTGCTGTAATGTTTCATTCCAGTGCTCTCCCTACTGCATCACACATCTTCCCAAAGACTCCTTTGTATTTTCCAACAAACAAACCAACAAACAAACAAACCCACTCTGGATTATCCCTTAGTATAAATCATGCTGAAATATTTGCTTCATGTGAGATCTCAAGGTTTAAATTTTACATGGTCTCACGTGTTTTGAAAATTTTACCTAGTTACACTGCATGATTCCTTTCTTCTGAAGAACCCTCTTGGGTAGGTGATTGTTTATCAATATATACATTCAGTGAATTTTAGAGTATAGGTATATCTCCAAAGACAAAAGACTTGCCTTTGTCCCCAGAGCCACAGAGGTACACAAACTGGCCAGTACTCCCCAGTGGTTGCCCACGGATGGAATGACTGCTGTGTTATCAGAATGAAGCATCATGAAGGCCCAGAGCTGAGGATCTGATTGGATGGAACGATCACTCTTTTCTGTGCAACTTTGGAAATGGTTCATAGAGCCTCCAATTAGCACCTGTCATTGAGGTATACCATTTCTCACCGAAATATATATTTACAGGACAATTTGATTTCACATTAGTTGGATGAAACAAAACAAAATTGCTTCTAGTCATAAATATGTTTGGAGAGATTAAATCCAAAGGTTCACATATCTATCACTGGCTCCAGATTTCATTAGAATGACTTCAGTCCAAAGATTTCTGTAAAGACTTTTAAAAAAACTAATATTTTAGAAATTATATTTTGAAATCAGGCTTGCTTCAATTTAGTCATCGCCTCTCAGAGAAATATATTCTTTTTGAAAACCAAAAAGAAAAAGAAATTTGCATTTAAGAATGTTAAAGGCTTATGGTTTACATAAGGAAATAAAACAAATATAAGGAAGTACACGTGTGCCTAAGTGAGATCTCTCTCTCTCTCTGTCTCTCTCTCTCTTACAATCATTCTCTCTCTGACATTAACAAGTGAATGATGAGTATATTCATGTCTTTATTTAAATATTTTAGTGCAAGCCGAAGTCTTAATGCTATTTCAATGAAGGATTTGTCCACGAATTCTTTCCAAGAGTGGCAAGAGAGCATGCAATCACATTTTTATAATTTATGGTATCACTTTGAGATATAGGAACAAGTACATTAACTGACCGAATGATACAAGACGGTCCACTTCTCTTTTCCGAAAAAAAGAGACATATTTCTCCCTGAGAGACTGCACTAAATGCAATTTATTCTCTTTG
The DNA here is from genome assembly GCF_028564815.1 of Eubalaena glacialis. NCBI lineage: Eukaryota > Metazoa > Chordata > Mammalia > Artiodactyla > Balaenidae > Eubalaena > Eubalaena glacialis. The sequence goes on from NC_083729.1 coordinate 42,382,325, forward strand.
TCTGGGCAATCTCATAAAACAAAAGTGGAAAATTCATCCCAGAAAATCAGTCATTAGAATACTGTAATTTTATTACTGTTTCTGGACAAATTTTTCTAACATCCCCACAGCCTTCTATTATGATTCACAATGTCTGCAATGAGAAAGTAGATGAGGGGAGAACCCATTAAGAGGCAGTTATACAATACCGCTGGACTCAGCTAATAATCCCTTTATTTTTCATTTTTTATTACTCTATAGTTTATAAATGACAATCTACTCATTACCTATTGTTATAAATATTTTGATTTAGCAATGGAAATATGCATCAATAAACAATACCTACTGGAAGCTTTCTGCAATACTTAACAGCCCATAAATGTATATCATATCATTTGCTACCTACTAGACTTATTTCTTGGGAATCTAGATGAACTCTTAATCTTAGCTATAATAACTGCTTGTAAACCCAGCGTCGTTTCTGCTGCTTTAACTGTTTTATCTACTGTCTGGAATCACAATGAATATGCCTCATTAATATTTCTACAATGAAATAAAGTCTTCGAAGCTATTAATATTCTTTCAGAGAGACTAGTCTTGACCTAAAACATGGAAGAGAACACCATAATTGTGAATCTGAATTTTTCTAACTATAACATAAAGTGAGCAATGTTTTGGCAAGCATTGTGACAAGCCTGGAGATAGCTACACACAATTTACTGAGAGAAAGCTGAACAGGCTCTCATCAGTATAACCCTTCTAAAAATCTCAGAGCTTTTTTCTCCCACTAGCTAACATCAATGTCGAAAACATCCAATATATCAAAGGTTTTGTAGCAATCTGGAATAGTATCATTTGGTTTCTTCTAGACCATTTCTATAAGAAGTAAATAAATACAACCCAGACACAATGAATGAAGTAGAATCTTGGTGCACTGAACTATGGTTTTCAAAAGTAAGAACAAAATTTAAACCATTCCGAAGAACTTTCTGGAGACCATGAAACTTGTATTAGGTTAGCAGTGTCTTGCCCCCCTCCTCTCTTCTTTCTCGTCATCCTTGCTGTTTTCTTTTTTTTTTCTTTTTCTTTTTTTCTTTCTATCAGTCTACACTAAATAAGAATGCACCACCTAAAAAGTGAAGGTATAGTATTTACCTTGGAAAAGACCTCCCTTTTTTCCCCTGGCCCTCCTTTTTAACTAGGTCTTCTCTGGTTTTTTCCTATTGCTAATGCTCACTGACTAATTTCTGAGACTGATATTTAATGTCCTCTCAAGTACTGTTTTCAAGGTGTATTGTGCTGCATAAGATCAGTAAACAAATAGCTATTGGCTTCCTACTCCATCCAAGGCACTGTGCCAAATGCTGTGCAAAGAGGTAAACAGCATGCTCACTGCTATGCAAGAATATAATGGGGAGCATAAAATATAATCATCAGAAAGTAGTTCAGTGATTCTCAACCTGGGCTACACAATAGCATCCCCTGTGAGGCACTAAACAATGGTGACACTAGGGCTCTACCTACGTCAATCCATTAAACTGGAATCTAAGGAGGTTAATGACAATGTCTACAAACAAATAATAGGGGCAATAATATTGTTAGGATTCAGTGAAAGATGTCATAAATGAGTGCTTACGTGTAACTATCACCTCAAGTGTCCCTAAAGGTCAAGGCTCCAGTGAAGCTTTAAATCCATGTAGCTCTAGGGACCGTAATGCATTAGGTACTAATAATCTAAAGTTATTCACTGAGTGCTTTCTCTCACAAGTTATTTCTTCTGCATTTACAGAAGATACTCCACATCTCATTGAACTAGACTCATTAGGAAAAAGGGGTATATTAGTTATCTATTGTTGTATAATAAACAGAAAACTAAGTGACTTAAAACTATAATAAAATGTATCATCCACACTGTTTCTGTGGGCCAGTAATTCAGGAAGAGCTTAAATGAGCAGTTCTGGCTCAGAGTCTCATCAGAGTACAGTGGAGAGTTGGACTATGGCCGGAGTCAGCTTGATTGGAGCTGGAGCCGGAGTCAGCTCCAGGGTGGCTGACTCACAGGCATGACATCACACTGTTTTCAGTTCATTGCTTTGTAGTTTTCTTCTTTGCTACCTATATTTAATTTTTTCAATTGTATTTTCTCCCACCCATGATTTCTAAGACCAACAAGTCTACTCTTATTCAATACATAATCATTGAATAGTTCCTCTGTGCAAGGCACTATGCCTCTTATTTTTCAGTCTCGAAGACGGCATAAGTTAAAGGGGAAAAGAGAGATGCTCATACACAGGCACTACACTTGGTGTACTATGATAGACGGTACACACAAAATAAACAAAGGGTTATGGTAAATGAAAGGAAGGGAAGATTCATTACAAATGAATGACTACAGGAAGAATTACAAAATAATTCAGCATTGAATACACTGATGATAAATATGAGTGACAGGTAGGAAGGGAAAGTAGGCTATTTCACTTGAGTCTCTTTTCTGGGACCACTGGTGCCTTTGTTATCCTATCTCACATGTTTGGCCTCATTAATATGTTTCTAGACTAAAACACAGTCTTTAAAGAGAAGCTTATGGATGAATGTAAAGAATATTTTTAAAATACTCCAAGTGCATGTAATGACAGGTAGATACGGGAAAAGATTAGGGAAGACAGACGAAATAGCTTCAACCTTGATAGTAAAACTAAATGCAAAGTCTTTGGTAGCAAGTGACATTAGAATGTGGAAAAGTATGAATTTTAAGTGGAACCAATTACCGTGTTTTTTGTTTCTTCCCCTTTTTTTAATCCTATGGCAACAGTCAACAATCTGGGAGTGGGATGGAGAGAGTAAACAGAATGCAGGCCTGGAGATTAAGAATGGCTGGATGTCACTGGGAGAAGGAATTGAAGGTCCCAGAGAGGGCAGCCCAGGAAATGGCAGAAAGATCTCCTGTAGCCTGAGAGGGCACGATGGACGGAAAAACTATGACGAGCCTGAAGAAACAAGGTCGCAGTGCAGGTGAGGAGCTAACAAACCTATTGTCAGGGCTTCTGATAACTGAATTAAAGTAATAATTGAGTTCTTAGGGCCAAAGATTGAACACTCGGTATTCTTAGACTCAAGTCAAAGAGGAATAACTACTTTCCTCGAGTTTTACAAAGGTAACAGCAGCAAGTTAAAGTGGCCTAACTTTTCCTTAACAATTTAGTGTAGGAAACACCAACTCTGAAAAACCAACAATCAAATCAGCTCTACAGTTTTTGACATGGGTCTTCACGTTCTTGAATACGTCTTCTATTATTACTAAACGTTATTTTTGTACCAAGGTCTATGTTTGAAAGGTTGAGGTACTTATAGACAAATACATTTTTCCTCTTTATAGTATAAGTCTAATGTTGAAATTGCATTTTTAACTATTTCTTTTTTGTTTGTTTTGTTTTGTTTTGTGGCGCTCAGAAGAGAGGTCAGGGTTGAAAATGCAAATTTGTGGTCATTATCTAAGAGAAGATGAAAAATGCCGTGTAAGTAAAATGAACACCCTTGTGTTCATTCACTAAAGAACTATTTATTAAACTGCTACTATGTGCCAGACACAGGGCCAGGTGCTAGGTTACAATAGTGAACAAAAACTTCATGGTACAGGATATATAAGTGGACTTCACTGAAGGTGGTATCAGTCCCTAGAAGGCATTGTTGAAAATGTTAGACTGCGTTTGTAAAGTTACATTATGAGGGGGTTATATTCAAATTCAATAGGTAGAATCAGGTACCCTAGTAGACCTACTCCAATGCCTATCAAGGTCCTGCCCCACAAAAAAACTGTCCTACATCCTATATAAATTTTGACTGTTTCTCTGGATATTCATGTAGGTAAAAAAAATCCATTTATAATGATCTGAGTCTAGAACTTAAGTCTGTTTCACATATAAACAGTTTTTTGCATGGGTTTTATATAAACTGAATTTTCCAGGAATTTATCTATGGTATTAATCAAGAAAAACTTAAACTTTGGTTGTTATTATTGCTTTATGTTTTTCTGAACTTAACGAGATTTGTTTGTTATATCAGAAAATCAAAGCATTGACTGCAACACCACACATGGTAACTGAGTTGATTATTTAACATATCTTACTAGACTGTATTTGTGGCTGTTACATTCACAGTGATTCTGTGTATAGATGCAAGCAAATGACTAATTAAATGAGTTTTCCCTTGTGTTATGCCTGAGTATTAACATGCTAAAATATATGTATTATTTTATAACTACTATTATAAATTACTTTTCATTCTCCTTTATCAGAAAGGTATCATATAGATTTTCAAATTGGATTGTATGCAGTTCCTATTAAGCACACATGTCATTCCAGGATAGACAAGGAAGTACGACAACATATTTGTGTTTGTTTTTGTACATTTTTTTACATATAATTTATGGTATGCATAGTTTTGAGGAATGAGCTGTAGGTATAGTCTACGATAGTGATTAAGAGCATCATGTTTGAGTAAAGACAGTAGGGAGTTCAAATCTTAACTTTGCCATTTATCTTTTCCTTTTCCCCTTGGACTCTCTTACCTTTTGAATTGCTATATATGGATTTTTCCTGGGGTTATTCTAGACAGTAGGTTAATTTTTGCCCTGCTCTTTGGATACTATCTATTGGCACAAAGGTGTAATCATGCATATAATTCTACCCTAGACTTCATGGAGATCCTGTTTTTAATCCACAAAAGATATCAAAATGTTGTGGAAGTCTGTATTCTTAGGATGAAAAGATTAACTTTATATGTCTCAGCCATGTGGATGGAAGACAAGTGTAGATATATGCTCTATTATTTGTGTTACATTATGTACGTTATACTTTCAAAATAGTATTTCAAAGAAATACCTACAAAAATCTATAGTTCTTTTCTTTTTCTTCTTTTTTTTCCCTTAGAGCTGAAAGTTGTTCAACAGCTTCAGCACATGAAATTAGGCTTTCTTACTCCTAGCAGCAGTGATTGGATCAGTTTTCCTGGAGAAAATTAATTCTTAACTCCACGGTGCTTAGGAAAAAATACAATCTGAATCTGAGAAAAGAAATTTCAACATAATACTATGTGAAATGTTTCACAAAATATGCTTTACACAAATTTTCAAATTTCTAATTATGGGTTATGAAGCTTTCAACCCAACATTCACTAAAGTGAACCTAAACCTACATATGAGAAATCCACCATGGGAGAACAACTCCCACCAACCAGCCTTTAATCTTATGCTAATAAGGACCAAAATAACATAAAATGCTGCTACTATCAAGTTAATTTTAAAAAGCAGCATTCAAAATTGTAGAGTTGGTATAAGCCAATTATCTGCAATTAAAGTTTGAAAGAAAATAAATAGCCTGGTTTTGAGTGATGTTGTTGTCCATGGCTATCTTCTCCTTTTAATTTTTTTTTCAAATTTCCTTTAACAAAGAAAGCATTCATTTAAAATTTAAAAATATATGAAATATATATGTATACATGTATTTGTGTGTGTGTGTGTGTGTAAGAAATATAAGAAAAGGGCTAACAGATACAAAAGACGACCTTCTAATTCAAGTGTAGATTTTGGCTCTGTTGGTCCGTCAAGCTTTCCAAGTTGTTTATTTCCATGAGCTCAGAGACATTAGACCACTGACTAATGTGCTGCTCCCTGGGTGCAGTGAGAACATCAACCTTTAAAAGGTGCCTTAAAAATGAGAAGTGTTACATGAATTGGTATTTTAGTTGTGTGTGTGTGTGTATAAACCTTTCTGGATATGACTTAGCATTTGGTCGGGTACTTATTTTGGGCCACTCAATTTGTATACGGATGTGTGTGATTTCATGTATGTGAATAAATCTTGGCATTTGGACTATATTTGGGCAAAGAGTAGGTGTGAAATTATACACACAAGGTGGCCAAAAGTAGCCAAATGGCAAGCCAATTACATAAATGTAGTCTTGTGTACCAAAAAATTCTTGATTAGTTATCATAAAATCAGAGTTTTAATCTCAGTTATTATTATTACTACTATTACTTCTGGTGCTACTGTTACTACAACCACGAATCTCTATTGCACACTTATTATGCATGTAAAATTTACAAAGTTGTACATGAATTGTTCCATTTTCACCCAATAATAATCCTATATGTGAGGTAAGTATTATCAATACCATGGAAAGACAAGGAAAATGATGCTTGGAAAGATTAAGTATCTCAGCCAAGTTGCACACATGTAAGAGACAAAACCCAGATATATAGAACTAAACATCAAACAATTGTAGTTTATGGAAATTCTGCCCTTAATACATCATGTGACTTTAGGCACTTGTGAACAGCTTTGCATATTACTTTTATTATCTGAAAAATGGAGATGATCATATGTGCCCTAGAATGTGCGTGAAAGTGCCATAAAAATGGAAAGTGATGTAATGCATAAAGGTTTGATATTAAAATATCTTCCCCTTTCCTGTAACCCCAACAGATAATTCACTCTTACATCAACTGTAAGAATAGATATTAATGATCAGTAGAAAACTACACAAAAACACTGGCTCTGATACTAAGTATTTTTTAAGTTTAAATATACACTGCAGTTCATTTCAATTCTTTCAGAGATCCCCAAATCACAATGTAGAGAATATATATTGTAAAATTACACACACACACACACACACACACACACACACATATATAAGCTAATCACTATCCATACAAAAACTTGTATGTAAATGTTCATAGAAGCATTATTCATGATAGCCAAAAAATAAATGAATCCACATGTCCATTTAACTGATAGACAAAATGTGGTATATCCATACAATGTAATATTACTTAGTGTTGAAAAGAATGAAGTTATCCATGCTACATTTTTACATGGATGAACCTGTAAACGTTATGCTAAATGAAAGAAGCCATTCCTAAAAGACCACATATTGTGTGGTTCTATTTATAGGAAATGTCAGAATAAGCAAAGGAATGGGGTCAGAAAGTAGTGGTAGCTTAGGGCTTGGGAGAGGGAGGGAGAGGGGTTTCTTCTGGGGAGTAGAAAAATGTTTTAAATTCAATGTCAGTGATAGTTGCACAGGTCTGTCAGTGTACTAAAACACATTGAACTGCATACTTTGAATGATACGATACATGATATGTGAATTATATTTCAATAAAGCTTTTTAAAAGTAAACAAAATGTCAACCCCTATCACCCAACGGAATTTCTAGAAAACTTCCTTATTTGCAAAATTTTCCTCAGCAAAAATCATACGTGTGAATTCATGTAAGTATATATACAAAATAATAAATTTACACACACACACACAGACACATACACATTAATTTTTTCTAGCTAGGACTTTGAAAACCAGTTTTAGGGCAGGTCGTTGCAGTTAAAAGTCTTCATTAGGTGGTCAGGCCAATTTAAAATTATCCACTTTTGGCATTTTCACTGTTTCCCATGTGAGAGTATGTCAGAAGATAATAAGATCTCAGAGGACATTTTTTCTTTCTAGTCAGCTGAAATCATCCTGATTTAATTTCAATCCATTTCTCCTTATTATATTCCTTTCGACAGCCTAGTTCCTTTTCCTCTTTGGTGGCCATATCGTCTAGTTAAACCTGAGTACCAGTATACAACATCCTCTGCAATAATCACACCTCACACAGCAGGTATAAAATTACCTGGGTCTCCCAATAAGCCTAGACATTATGCGCTCTTAGGCCAAGCATCTGAAATAATGTCTGCAAGGTTTTATTTCTTTAGCCTTGATCTAATTTTCACATCATGTTTAAAAACTTGTCACTTGTTAAAATGTTAACAACATGAATTAATGTATAATATCTGTAACATATATAATACATAATTAAATTATATATGTGTATTTAATATATAATGTTTTATATATTATGAATCCAATGAACTTGGTAGCTATATCTATATCTATCTCCGTGAACCTAGGTACTGTCCACTTTAGAGCCATTTGGCAATACTGAAACCTATATCCTAAGTATACATTAGGTTAAAAATAGCTTCTCTCCTAGCACCCTTTTCCCAGAGAAAATACATACTCAGAATAAATTCAGAAAAGTATTTTAGATGATGAAATTCACCATGAATTTAATGACATAAAGTAAACAAGATTCATCAATGAAGAGTGCTAAATTTCAGGAGCAGTAAGATTGTGTTCACTAAAACTGATCGCCACATTTTATCTGCCTGACATAAAAAATAAAAAAATCTTCTCAGGTTGGAACAGATACATGAATCTATTAAGAGTATAAGTAGAAAAGTACCATTAAATCGCTGTTGAAATACTTTTCATATTTCCCTACTTTGTCACCAAATGAACTTTTTAAAATAATCTCTCTCCAGCTCACCTTTTGAATAATCCCTTATGCACACTGGGAAAAAAAATCTTCTATTTGCAGATATGTATTATACTCCATTACAGTAGCTTAATTTATATTATTTCCCTTAATATTCTTAAAGGAATTTGGCATTATTGTTGCAATTTTAGCAATAAGGACACAGAGGGTTGAAGATATTAGATAACTTGCTTAAGGTGCCATAGCTAGTATATGATGTAACTTGAATTTGAATAAAGTATTACTTCGAAGGCTATCTATGTTCTTTCAAGCATACCAGTTGTCTCCACAAACGCATCCTGATTATTAAAGATCTAAACTCAAGAAACACATGTTAATGGTTTAATTTCTTCCACTATGTGTTCCAATCTAATAAAATGTTCTGGCTCCTCTCAAAAGTGTGGAGGGCTTGTGGCCCACCTCACCTCCCAGAAGCCCTCTAACTTAGCATGTGGAGGTCCTGAACACCTACCGTCCTCAGCTCTGGCCTGAGATACGTTGAAGGACAAGAATAAGCTCATCACACATTCAACTGCACTTGATGGCAACACAAATTTTTCTGGCTTTAACCCATATTTTAAAAATATCGAGCTAAGAGATCTCTCAAAATATGGTTAACATTCCTGTGTTAATAAGTTTGATGTTAAAACATTTGGGCATTTTGTCTATTTTAATAAGCTATAAAAAGGCATTAGGTTTCTCACACCAACCCCATTTAATATAAAGACTAAATACATATAATTTCCATTTCAAATTTGCAGCAAACGTGACATTTTACTTTATTGCACACCACTTCTTTCTTCATCCTAAATTATTCTGGCCCAAGCTTTAAGTCAAAACTATGACAATTCATGCCCACAATCCAAACAGAAACAAGATTACAATATTGTGAAGTATTAAAAGAGCAACCAATAAGTATCTTTATAGCCTTCACCACTGGAGTGCTCCAGCTCTCTGACAAAGCTATGTATTTCAGCAAAAAATCTAGCAAAGTTAGTGTTTCATTTATTTCAGGTTGAGGAAGGGAGTTGACCTGGACCTTAGTGGTTTCTATGAGCACTAAGAATCTGACATACCAACAAATGCCAAAGAGTCTAATTCAATAGTAATTAATGTAAAATGATAATAGCTACCATTTATTCAGTACTTATGGTGCATCAGGCATTATGCTAGGCCCTTCACAGGCCTTATTTCATTTCATTTCATTTCATTTCAGTCTAACCCAATGAGGCAGACCCATTATTAGGGTCCTCGTTTTACAAATGAGAAGACTGAGGTTTAGAAACTAAGTAACCCAAGATTAAAAGGAGAGAAACTATCAGGGCCATAATTCAAATTTATTCTTTAACATTATGCAATGATATTCATAACAGTTTTGGCCATCTAGATCTAGTATACTGGTATCTATAAGTTTCACCCAGTGCTGACCGGTGCCATGACCAGCTACCAGGGCCAGTCTAGCAAGATAGTATCCCATGAGATCAAACCCCACTGAGAAAGCAGGATGAAAGGTGTATTTCTGTGCCTGGTGCTTGCCTGTTTCCAATTCAACTCTCAAAAAAAGGGGTGGCAGGAGAATCTGATGTATAGAAATACTGAGGTTCTCCTGTAGGTCCTGTTTATTCCCAAACCCCAACCAGACACATTCTATCCTCCAAGATCCCTGTGACCCATTTTGTGGACTAAAAAATTAAGGAAGCGTGTCAGAGTGCCTTGTAGGTCAGTGACACCTAACATACGAAGATCCACGAGTCTTGACTTTCAGAGACTGTGCTTCCCTGTAGGTCTGGCAGGACAGGGAAACACTTGTCTCATCTCTCATCTTCAGAGCAGGGCCCCTCTGCTGAGATTTTGAGAAAACCTCAGTGCTCTCTGTCAGCCCACTTCTGAAAGCAGAGAGGTGCCACAGCCCTAGTGAAGCAGCTGCTCCAGGCAGACAGTAGACAGGAAACATATGAGGAACCAGGGCTGGGTCTGCCTTCAGCCAGCATCTGTCTGTTAGAACCAAGACTTAGGAACTTAAATAAATCAAAGTCATTGTTTTTGGGGATTTCTATTCAGTTCTATCAGAACCCAGTGCCTACATTCTTAACCACTGAAGTATGTTATGTTACTCAGTAAAAACATGGAAAGTTTAACAAGGATTTGATTTAGTCTTATTATTAACCAAATAACAGATGTGATTTAGTGTTTTCAAATTGTTTATGTTTGTTCCAATAAAAATGAGTAAGATGAGAAATATCATAGATTTAAATGTTAGTTGTACTTAACTCTGTAACAATGAACTGTGTGACCCCTGTGTGCATTTATTAATGATGCATTCATGCATAATTACAGTACTGTATTATAGCTTTATTAATGCTCTGTTTACTAATAATTATAATGCTGTATTAATGATGCTGTAAATATCACCCTTCAGCTCTCTAATATCCTTCTTCTAACCAAACAAAATTATAATTGCTTGGGTAAATATTATCACTTGAAAAATGACAGCATAATAAATATTCAAGTTTAGAAATAACTCAAAACATCAGTACAGTATATTTATCTATTGGCAAATTACTGAAGTATCAATTATATACCTAGCATTTATCACTTTGAGTTCTAAATACCAACTATCTCTTAGTTAGTCAACCAGACTTATTTTGATGTATAATAATTTTACCTCATCAAGAAGGAAAGAGAAAAGAAGCACAGGTAACTTGTTTTCTGTAGATTTAATAAACGTGATGTTTGACAATTTCAGGAAAATGCTGTAATTTCACTGTTTCTAAATCCTACATATCCTTTTTGTTCATTCATGGAAGCAAATCAGTATGAAGGCCTTAGGAGCTACACTAAAAATTTTGCTTATTGGCAAACTGAATCTACTCTATATTCCTGTCCCTTAAACTGTCCCCTTGGATCTAATTTACAAGCTTGGGATTCACTGAGCACTGAGCACATTTTCCCAGAACCAAAAAAATGTGATTAAAAAAAAAAAAAAGTTTATGAGTAATCTATACTTTTTAAAGTTTTAACTCATACTACTAACTTCATTATAAATGTCACAGAAACTCTCAGAAGGAAAGTAGAAAATCAATAGAACAGCAGTTTCAAACTAGCGATCAAAATATATTTTGAATTTGCAAAGAAATAAATGAGTTTGCCTAGAAAAGATCATATCAGAACTTTTATCCCAAAGATTATTTCACTCATTGCATTACTATTCCCCTTTAGCTAAACAGCTTATTTTGAAGGCCTGTATGTGAGCCTACAACATGATTCTTGTGAAGGCATGGATTTTTGTCTATTGGGTTCTCTGTTTTATACCCCTAAGAAGCTGCCAGAACTTAAAGGTTCTCAAAAAGTAACTATTACTTGAATAAATGGCAAATACACATTTCTAATATCAAAACTGGAAAAAAGTTGATGGTGATGCTGGGTATCTATAATTCTCTTATTTAAATGGAAGAAGCAAAGGAAGAGGAGTATTCTTAGGAAACAAAAATAAGCTAGATAATCTGGAAATAGATAATCTGGAAAAGAACTGGGGGCAGAATGAAATGCCTTTGTTGACACTACCCTGTCCCTTTAACCTTTCAGTCTGCTTGCATGATATAAATTTCCAGGGGCAAACAGAAGCCAAATGTGAATTGCTATCTCTGCAAGGGTCAGGTAGGGACCAGCTGCAAGTCTTTATGATAATAGCAGCTCTCAATAGTGAGAACTTCCAAACTCCAAGAATGTTCCTGCTGACTCCAGTTTGAGAAACATCGATTAAAGTTTTAAAAAAGATATTGTCTTTGAAATGATTTCCCAGTTGCTAATTCCCCTAAGAGATGTTTTGTCTTTATGATGGTTAATAGAAATCAACATCAATACAATGGCCGACAGGCGCTGATTGTTGCCATTTGACATTAGGACAGTGTTGCACACACTTGAGAGACCAAGAACTCTAGTTTGAGTAACAGAGGCCAAGTATACTAGGAAAGGTGCCTGACTTTCGACCTGGTCTGTAACAGGACACTCTGCGATACTGTGGCGGGAAAAAATGCTTAACTTTAAAATTAACTGTAACTGTAAAATTAATTGTCAGATTATATCTTTCTTCATTCTCTCTGTCTCTCTCTCTCTTTTGTGGAGCTTGCACATGATTAATACTTTACACATTGCATTCACTCAGCATTTTGTTAAGCAACATTTACATCTTGTTAAATGCATGTCTTGAATGAATGAGTACAAGCTATATGACTTGAAGAATATAAGGACAGGGAAGAAAAATTATGGTGAATATACAATTTGTAGAACAACAATGGCACATCTCATTCTCCATATTTTTTAAGTTTGTAAATCACCTTCAGCTTGTTCATTTCTGCTATAATCAATATATCTATTCACTAGAATAATGAGAAAATATAATAGGATCTAGAGGTCCTTCTGTCCAGTAGCTAGCTAATGCTTTAATTCTGTCCAGACTCCCCTCCAAGGGGACTTGTGGTACTCACCACCTCTTCAGGCACTCAATTCCATCTCTAAACCCCTGCAACGGTTAGATATTTCTCCAAGTAAATTAATTATAATGTCTCCTCGAGCTGTTACCTACTTGTTCAAGTTCTCTCCTTTGGGGCTTATAACCAAGAATCCTGATTGCTTCTAACGTCTTTGATGATTCTACAATTTAACCTGGCTTCATGTTTTTTTATTTCCTCCTGTTAGCCTCTGAAGATATTCCATTTGGAAAATGTGACAAACAGAACAGTACACAAAACTCCAGCAGAGTGATCAGTATAGATAAGGGGAATTCATCTTTTAAAAATTTAATGCATCCTAAAATTGATTAGTTTACTTGATAGGCTCATAACACTACTGACCTATATTAACTTTATGCTGATTACTAAGGTGTAAGTTTATTTGTTTGCTGCTTACTTTGTGTTATACTCAAATGCAGGCCTTCATTTTTACAGTTGTCAATGTGATGTTTTGGATTTGACACTTCATCCCAGCTTGGGATACTCACACATTAGCCATGATTCCAATATTCATCTCACTTACAAACTGCATAACAATATGTTCTGTATTTTCATTAATGGTACTGGATAATTTTCATCATGCCAGGGCAAGGATAAGACCCTTTAGGAAGAACTAGGGAATCTCTCACTATGAGTATGACCATTCTTGAACATAGCATTATTGCCCCTAAATGGGACATTAGCACACATGCCTATCTTTTTCAAGTGGCTTGCATAAGAGATACATCGGCAAATTGCCAAGACTAAATCTTTTCAGCTCTTTCTAATCCAAACTGCAACTTTATTTTCCATACTTTCAGTATTCAATGGGTAGCTTATCAAATAATTTGGATCATTTTTGCCTAGGAAAAGATTGATGTCATCATTAACATGACTAATACAAGCAACAGAGACAGTATCAGTAGGAATCATGGCAGATATAGAAGAAACTCCATTACCTACTTATAAAATAGTATTTTTAAGGTAATTTGAATTCAGTCTTTATTCTAGGCACTTCCAGCTTTTAAATATAGAAGCTTAACTCTTCTGATTGTTCTTAAGAGTTTCTTAAGCATATCTCCCTAGATTTCATGCAAAAGTCATAATATATCCTACATTATATTTTCACAAGGTCTGACTATAAGATAATGAAACTGCTTTCTTGCATGATTTGGGGGAACCATATAGCTTTATGTTGCACTGTGATGCTTTTAATGTTCCAAAGTACATCCACATCCTCTATTTCATTTGATCTGCAGAATAATTCTGTGAGGTAGATAGGTAAGTATTATTAACCTGATTTTATAAACTGATGCAAGGTGAAATGAAATATGCTGCATAGCTAGGACTCAGCTCACTTTAATATACCCAGGTCATTGATTTGCAGCCAGAGCATTACCTGAATTCTACCTATCACAGAAATGAGATAGGTGGCTGTAACCCTCACAAAATTCATTTCAGATAATACTTCATTTATGCAATTACCTTTCTATATTCTCCCAACTGTTGGAATTATTTTTTTCTGATGAGTATTTCCTTTACTTTTTCTTACAATGGCATTATTGTTCCTTTACATTCTACCTCCCACCCAGTCCTACTCCCATTTCCCTATCTGATTGAATATGCTGGCTTCTTTCTAGTCTTGTATTGAAAGGAAAAGGTTATTATAAGGATTTCTGAAAGCAAAGAATTGTATGCCTTTATTATACCCTTGAGGTACATTTTAAAATAGAGACTAGTTATAAATACAGATCATATGCTATGGGTCAATGTGCTACTTCAAGATCAACAAATGAATTCCATTCATATTAACATGACCCCTAGCAAGTGCGAATATTACAGCTCCCTGTACCTAAGATGATCTCAATCAAAGAGTACTGGGGAAAAACATTTACAAATTAAAGTATGGTAGAAAATTAATTGAACTAAAATCAGAAGACCTCAATTTTCATCATTGTTCATCCTCTTACTAATCATGTCATTTATACTCTCTAGGTCCACTTTCCTATTCATGAAATAGACACAATAAAAACTGCTTTCTGTTATCTTTCGGCGTGGTTTTAAACATTATACGTAAAATGCTTTGAACTATAAAACAATATATAAAATATGAGATCATCATATTAATAATAATAGTGGAAAATCAAGACCATCTGAATTAAGGGATTATTATTAATAATTTAATTTAACAGGCAATTATTTTTGCCTATTCTTCAGTTCAACCGCATGTATCCTATAGCTTGGCCAACCGTAAGGCCTTATGCAAAGTGAATTCTCCAATGAAAATTTTAGCAAGCACATAATTAGCATAGTTCTTCGGGTTCCCCAGTTAACACTCAGGTGGTTTAGGTGCTAAAAGCAAGTGCAACAAACAATTCTTTACTAGGAACAAGAGTTTTAGAAGTAGGACAGTTAAAAGAAGTTACAATATCAGGTACATTAGACAGGAAATCTGTCCAAATTTGTAATTTGAACATTTTAATCATATTAGGTAACTCTTTAGAGAATAAAACATTTATCAATAAGTTATTGAAAATAGAAGTCAATTGCACAAATGGGTGTGGCTAAACCTCAGATTAAATTGGTTAGATATTTAAAGAAACTATGCTTCTAAATACACAAAAATGGAGTAGAAACAGAGAGATGATGTCAGAAAAGTTTTTTAAAAATATTTTACAGCCAAATGAGTTCATAAATTGTGCCTAGACTTTTACTGTTTTGATGCTTATAGACATTATAATATATCTGAACTGCATGCCCTACTTTGAAATAGCAACATGGTATGGGAAGATTGGTCCAATTTAAAAATTTTGATTTTGAATTTGTATGAGGAGGTTGTAGTCACAGGTTTCAAGCCAGATATCTTAACTGTTTACAAACTAGAATTAGAAAACAGAATTATTCATCTCTTTGAGCCACTCTTTATCTTCATGATACCAAATGAACATAAAGATCCACATTTTAAAAAATGTAAATGCACAGAGACTAAGACATGCCAAAAGACATTTTCTTGTTTTTAGCTTTGTTTCCAAGCCATTAAAAATTTTAAAAATTCAGAGTGCTTTACTGAGCTCAGGAAGCCACAGCCTCTGGGAACAGCAGAACTACCACGTTAATTTTCTGCATATGTTGTAGAGTGGAAAGTTCAAGTCAGGTTTTAATGATCAGTGGCATCATGTTAACCTCATTTCAAAAAGTGAATTTCAGATTCGAGGGGTGCCAAATATGCACCTGCTGTCCTCAAAGCCGAAAATTCAGGCCCAGAATAATCACGAGGTCTTAATTACACAGAATGTATTGTGAAATATCATTATTATTTTTAGAAAGTAAAGAAATATCTATGACAGAATCTATTGTATGTGTTGGCAGCCTCCAAAAGATGTAGCTAAACACAGCTTCTTAGTAATGTCTTGAAGGGTCAAAAGCAATGACCTTGTCATGTTCCTGGCAATCCTGATAAAATACCTGGGTCAGATACTAGTGAAGATTAATATGGTAATAGAAAGGGATCAGAAGGGTTATTGTAGCAAAACAGATATAGTATAATAAGCAGGGCCTCCTAATACTATTGATATTCTCCATAACTTTTCTCCCAATCCTTGATTATGAGTACCACAGTAAGTATACTTTTCAGGATAATTTTGGGTAATGTTAAGAACAGCAAAGATTGTTTTAAAAGTAGTAAATTTATTCTCAATCACATGTTTAAAAATCACCTTTGAATAGTATGTTCAATGTGCATATCACGTTGGGAAAATATTAAGCATGATCCCATACCATAGTTACTGCTGTATCAGTGCCCACTGAATTAGCTGAGCAGCCAAGTGATTGGAAAAAACAAAGCCTGGAAAAACCCCTAACATCACAGGAACTTTATTTATCTGGCTGGATCCGTAATTACTTATTTAAAACTCTAAGTATGTAATTATACAAAAACCTTCTGTAAATAGGGGCTCAACTCTCAATTTGGATCATCTTTCAGAAATGCCTAAAGAGAAGGACAGAACTAATAATAACAGGGACCCAAAGAACGTGTTCTGGGATAGCATGGAACACCACATACTGTGTGGGTCTGTGCAACACGTTTGTCACCAGAAT
Organism: Eubalaena glacialis; assembly: GCF_028564815.1. Classification (NCBI taxonomy): domain Eukaryota; kingdom Metazoa; phylum Chordata; class Mammalia; order Artiodactyla; family Balaenidae; genus Eubalaena; species Eubalaena glacialis. The sequence continues at coordinate 42,399,250 of NC_083729.1, forward strand.
GCCTGGTTGAAAGTAATTTTTACAACCTTTACAACCCAGAGGGTGGTCCTGAAAGCCACTTATAGTAAAGCTTTAGGATGTTACCTTAAGTCTCTTTGTAATATACCATCACTTGCATACCTGTTCAAATCTTTTGGCTCCTTTTCTTTCAGTCTAAGTTATTGTTATTGAAAAACCAGATAAGATGCCTCCCATTTAACCATTCACTCAGAAAACATTTTGTGAGGCCTACTCTGGGCTACTTTCTAGGGCATACAATTAATAAGACATCCTATGCCATATTTAACCTTAGTTTACGTTATTTCTGATGGTCCCTTTGTTTACTTTTGTATGTTTGGCCAACTCCTCACTCACACGTGCCTGACACTACCTCCTCTGCAAAGATGTCCCTAAGGTGCCAAAGCAAAATTCACGATTCTTTCTTTCACACTACTATTGTAAGTTTATGTGCTTCTATTATGGTCTTTATTACATTATTTTAAAATTCTTTCTTTAAATGTCTGTCTTTACTATTCTTCAATTTTATTGAAGCACGTGCAATATCTTAACCACATTATATTCCAGGAAACTAACAAGGTTCTGTGCATTTTAAGGTTCTCAATGTATCATTCATGAACGAATGAAAACTTCCTGTCTCCAGTGGGGATTGGATGTCTATTAGCTCTAAACATCCATCTGGAGAGATCTACCTGTTCCTGGTATGAACCCCATCATCTCTATAAAACATGATGATTCTCTCAGAATAGAATAATACCCATCACATTACTCTAGAGACTTGATTGCATTCTCCTTAGGTTCTCTTTTTCTCTCAGATCCCAAAGTCCTTCAGCATGCTTCATATCCAACTACAACAATTTATAGCCTCCTCCACTCCCAAAGTTTTGGATAGAAGGGCATTTGTTTATCTTGGAGACTGAGACAGAATCTAAACCCTCAGCAAGCCACAGCTTATAAACAGTATGATCCATTTACTTTCTAGAACTTAGGGATTCTTTAGTTTTTCACTAGGGGTTAGAATACAAGTGAACTACCTTTCCAGGTCCCGAAACTTACCAGGGATCTGAAAACGTCAATTTTGTATCTAGTAACATTTTAGATGACCTTGATTTAAAAGCCTAGAGATTCCTGTTTTCTATATGCAAAACAAGGAAGGCAAAGGTACCCTTTCCAAAAATATTCCATTTTATTGCATGTTTTTGAAATAGCTTTAAGGAGGGACATACCAAGACATAGAAAACAAACTTATGGTTACCAAAGGAGATGGGGGTGGAGATAAATTAGGAGTTTGGGGTTAACATACACACACTACTATATATAAAATAGGTAAACAACAAGTACCCACTGTATAGCAGAGGGAACTATGCCCGATATCTTGCAATAGCCTATCATGGAAAAGAATCTGAAAAAGAATATATATGTGTGTATATATATATATATGTATATATATGTAACTGAATAATTTTGCTGTACACTCAAAACTAACACAACATTGTAATTAACTATACTTCAATTAAAAAAAAAGAAGGACATACCAACAGCCTTTAACTTTTTTCTTCCCCATTGCCAATGAATTTAGGTATCAGCTTCATTGTGATGTTCTAAATACACTAAACTCCAGTACAGGTTTTATTTCTCCAAGTGAATAGTTATCATATTTCAAAGATTCATTTGGATTTTAAATAAGGGCGACCTGTTTTCCTTATATTCAAACAGGCTTAGATCCATCTCTCCATCAGATATAGCAGAAAACAGATAGCTACATCTAGCTCTCTTGCCATCTAAACAACTCTAGAATTTCTTAAAGATGATGATTTGTTTTGTGACTATGCTATATCTGTATGCTATCCACATAGTTTTCACTATTTCAAATATCATCTTCCTATGTACCAATTGAGGGAGGAATAACATTCTGATTAGTACATAAGACTGTTCCGCTGGGTTTGGAAATAAGAACTCTTAGATAGTCAGAATACGAGCATCTTACCAAAAATAATTTGTCATCAAGTCTAGTTGATGAAAAAGCCCTATGAGTTTAGGTGTACATTAACTCCTTATTCTCAACAACCAAATCAAGTGTAAAATAAATAATTATTGAGACACCTACATCCTTAGTATATGTAAAATGGAAAAACAAGGTTATATTAAGAGTTTGCAAATCTCTTATCCTATTATCCTACCTTAAAGATATAGCTCTTCAGTCCTATTGGCCAGAAAACAGATGTTGAAGTGACTACCTATTTAGGAATATTTTGTTACAGACAGGCTTACAGTGAATTACAAGTCATAGTAACAAAAAGCATAATCAGCTTTCCCAACTCCCCAGCCATGGCTTCTTGAGGTTCACCATTACAACAGAGTGAAATTTGAAGTGGGGGAAACACTTCACTCCTGCAGTGGAAAGAAATTAATACTTCCAGTTGTGTAAACCTAAAGGACTTCTCTGAATTCACTGAATTATTGTGGACTGTCGAGGCAAAGATAGATTGTGCATAATAGCCATGGAGCCAAGAAAAGACTAACACTGTGAATGCTTAAACAGATCCTAGTTGACAATTATGCAAACCCTGTTAAAGGAGATGGTCAGAAAAAAATGCAGAACAGCTCAAACTACAATTGCTTTGTCTTGTCCAGATAATTGATGACTGTTTTAGAACGTTCCATATGATTTGAACCAAGCTTTTTCACAATTTAGATCCAGGTTAGTATAAGTCCCTCACCACACAAAACACAACAGAAATCCTTAAAGTTCAATAAGTTGTATCCAATTTCAACACTTTTTCCATTTTCAATACAGCTGGACAGGATCTTTGGTAAAGCCCATTTCAAATGGACCATTATGAATTTCACATCTTTCTGTGAATCTCAAAATACATTAGCTAGACAGCCATCTTATTTTAGCTTTAGAATGTATATCAGGTGTTTTTTTCCAGACACAGCAAATTAAAGGATTATAAAATAGCTCATGGAAAGCTCCAAAGAATTCATCCTCAGAGAGCAAATCTTGCAACACCAAACAACCCCAATTTCCCTTGGGCATCTCAGCTGACAAGTGTTATTGCTAGTTAAGTAAGGCAACTAGAAGACATACACACAAACCATCACAATTAAATAACCTACTCACCACATAACTAATAGTTACTGAGAGGTTGGTTGCTAGAATTTTCTTACTAATTTGAAGCTATAACATGACACATTACAGAGCTTCCTTGAAGATGATACCTTACCCATTTTGTATTGGGTACATGTATTTTATTATGTAGTTATGTGTGTTGAGTGTCTCATCCAATCTTGCCCAGTTATTTGATTTTAGAGTCTCACAGGCTTTGTATCTTGAAGCCAAACAACCTGTTGGAAACAAACAGCAGAGAACAGAACCCCTCCTATCTGCTTGCTGCCTAACAAATCAAAACACACTGAAATCTGAGATTATTAGAGAGGTTTTGGGATAAATAAATAAAATAAAAACTGACTTGTCAAATGGGACTCCCTGCTGCTTGGTACCATGTGTTACCACAGCAAGCTGCATCTGTTCCACTATTAAATATGTTAGTGAATATGATATAGACAGCCATGGCATTATCAAATATTCTTAGTGCCTATTAAACTCCATAGTTACATATTTTAATTTTACCTTTCATTAGTAAAACTCAAGGCGGTAGCACTTTGGAAACAATTTAAAAAGTTCAAAGACAAACTATTGTTTTGGTTATATTTCACATGTTTAAATTATATTCATGCATTACTAATAAAAAATTGGCAAGCTAACCAAAAGGTTCTCAAATTTTACACGTGGTTCTAGCAGCTGTGATTTCACTCACAATGGATGCAATAAGACTAAAGTAAAAAAAAAAAATCACATGTAGAATGTGAAAAACTTAAATAGCTACATCTTTTTATTCCCTTCTGAACATCTTACTTCCTTTCAATTTAATCTTAGCCATTATCAAATGCCACACAACATGTGAGTCAGTCCCTTGATGGAATGTGCTCTCTGGGTTCGAGAACTTTGTCGCTGAAATGGGCTATCAAGAGCTAAGACATCTATGTCTTACTAAACGCTTAATAGCAGAACACATCTGTTGTTACTCTGTTTGTTATATTAAGATTAACCACAATAATGTTGACAATATTAATACATTTAAAAGCCTGTCACATTCCACTGCTGTTGCACAATTCCTGGGGACTGCATTGATCAAAATAAGACGTAACTGGGGGCAAAATTAAGAATTATGGAATGTGTAGAAGGTGAAGAACACAAGGCAGACTCTGAAACGAGTAGTGCCTTCCATTGGGACATTAACCTCTTGCCTGCCTGGCTCATCCCAGAAAACTGTATAGCTGTTGCCTTCCTAAAATGAGTCACATGATTCATGAATTCCTTATCCCATTTCCTCAGCCTATTGTTAGTCTATGAATGCTGTAAGAATATGAGAAAAACTGTGACCGAAGCTAACGGGGGTTTGGTACCACCTTTAAACCAGTGTTATTATTAAAATGTAAACACACTCAAATCAAATAGGCCAGAAAGGAAAATCATTCTACAGAGCTCAATGTCTTAAGAAATAATGAGGCCAGTTTGTCTTTACATTAAAATGCCCCAGTTTGTGGCATCCATATATATTTGATGGTGGGAGTGTTCAACAGTACAATTTTCCTGAAAGACAACTCTGCAATAAATATAATGGTTCTGCTCTTAGGAATGTATCTTCCTAAAAATATATATTCATATATGTGAAACATTATTTTTATAAGATTAAATTTTTTTATTGGTTTGTAATACTAAAGATTCTGAAACAATTAAACAAAATATCCGTCTTTAGGGAATGGTTTGCTAAATTTTAGTATATATATGCAGTAGGATCCTATGAGGCAAATATGAGAGTATATGCTCTAAAGTGGCAAGATGCCCAAAATATATTAAATAAGAATAATCAAGTTGCAGAATAGTATGTATCATATAAAAACATAAAAACATTTTGTCTTTTTAAAGAATGTCCAAGTGTGTCAGCATATACAACTATTTACACATATATATAAAGGAGAAGAAATATATATGTCTATGCATAAAAGTAAAGATTAGAATTTAGACACCACAGTAAAAAGGTTGGTCATATTATAGGCAGTTTTTACTAATTCTCATCATTGTATTTAAAATTTTCAATAAGTACTTTTATGATCTAAGAAAATAAAATTTATTAAAAATACGGTCTTTTTCCAGAAAGTAAATAGAGACATAGAACAACAGATAAAATTCAACTCCCTCTGAACAGCCTGTCATAAAATATTATTGGCCTTGCGGACCCAATTCTACGCATCACTAATCTATTGAATCCAGTTTATGTCTAGACAGAAGAATCAAAAAAAAAAAAGCCAGTAAATAAAAAAAGAGCAGTTAAATAACAAATACAGTTTACTGAAGAGAAAGTTCATTGAAAAGCTAGTTAATCATGAAGCTGATGGCTGCAGTATGTTCCTCACATAATAATGAACAAGAACTGTTGCAATTTCAAATACCAAAAAGCACCCCAGCCACTTCGTTTATCCAACACCCTTCACAATAGCCAGTTACAAATAACCAACTAACCACTGCTTGCGAATTAGGCATTGGTGGGAGAGCTAGAATTTACAATTTTTTCTTTCTACATGTGAAACTTCTCTGCAATGCCTGTCTTTTAAAGATCAAATGAACTCAGTTGTGAAGCCTACATGGCAGGCTGTCTGACCTTACTTCACATATAACTGCTAAAATTTCAACCCCATTTCTCTGCTGATGCCCTGTGGGATACGGAGCTCCCAAAGCCTTGCCTTTACTACTAATTAACAATAATGAACAGGATGACATACTTTTCCTTTGAACACTTCTGTCGGGAAGATATCCAATCGGCAAGAGATACAAGCAATAGACGAATTCCCTTCCCCCCCCCCCCATTTACATGCTGAGATACACAGAGACTCTATCCTGTCTTTTGGTTAAAAAAAAAAAAAAAAAAAGTAGGTCGAGCTGTCTAGGCTTTATGCATTGGCTTAGAACCTGTGGAAAGGATGAAAGTTTTCTCTCCAGCCAGTTTCCAGAGCATCGCAGGTTATTTTTATATTCATCTACACATACCACTGATACTCTTGTGACAGTTATTAGTTTAGTCCCACATTTAGGCACAACTCAAAAAATAACAATGATACCTATAATTCCACCCATTAAAAGAATTTTAAAACAAATATCATGTGCTATGTCATGGCACTCTATTATTATTTAGTGCATTGTGTTGAGGGACACAGAAGTTCTAGCTTGTGCCCAAGCTTAAGGAATGTCATAGTGTAATACACAGTAAAGATTCACTAATTTAGGATTGGTAATTTGGATTGTATGATCATTTGAAAAAGTAGCTGGGCTAGCCTGAAATTTTCCTTTGCACAAAAGAAAAATGGGGCTTTGCAGTCAGAACAGTTACTTACTAGCTATGTGATTTGGGTCAATTATTTAAAAATGCAGTTTGCTCAACTGTAAAATTGAGATAATAATTCAAACCTCAATGGGTTACTGTGAATATTAAATGAAATATAATTTTTATGCAAAGTGTTTAGTGTTTGGTCCATAGTAAGCATTCAATACATGCTAAATAGAATTGTTTAGCTATTATTCTTACTAAGCCAACAAACAGAGGAAGCCTGATTTCAAAGGGAGAGTTTAACCCTGCTTAAGATAATTAACTGTTAGAACTTCGAACATTTAATATATATTAATTAAAATATTTTTTAAAACTATTTTAATAAATGGAGAATCAATTTCACCTCCATCATTTTAACAAGTGTCACACTAGGAGAAGAAGAAGGAAAAAAAAAAAAGATGGTCAAATTACCAGGGTAGTAGAGGTTAATTACCTTCCACAACCCTAATCGATTAGGATTGATTACCACAGGAGGTTTTTGTTTATTTGTTTTTTTCATTCACTCTCCAATTGGATTAATCATCTCTCATCAAGTCAGAATGCAGGGAAATATATCACAGATGTTTTTATATAAGTACCCAAAATTATACAGACAGCACATAAGAAGCATACTGAATCTCAGAGAACTGACTACTTGTTTGGAATATTTGAGCCTGGAAGTGGGGCTGATCAATGGTCTAATGTGAGAGAAGTCTTCCTTCCCTGAGAAATATACCATGTGGATAATGAGTCCATTTCATGATAGGCCCCAGCACTCTGACCTCTGCCTTGAGTGTGCAAGCCTCTGTAGGTTGTAAAAGGGGAGCCCAGGAGAGCGTCACATGCTTTCACCAATACCCTTTGGGAGTCTACCTCATACTGGGCTCCAAGGAGAGCACTCCTCATGTGAGTTCTTGTACCACAGTGGAAATTTACCAGCAAGAGGGGAAGGGAGGCCACAAGCCAAAAAGGAAGGCTCCATTCACTCATGCTTGCATTCCTTCATCAATAAATATTATTACTATGTATTCATGAGCACTGTGCTACTATCTGAAAATACAGAGATGTAAAGACACATAGTACATGGTAACTGACCTTGATGAGTTCACAATTTAATGCGCTGAAAGGACACATAAGGAAATAAACATGACTATGGTAAGTAATATAATAGAATTAAGAACAAGTGCTAGGACTTCGCTGGTGGCGCAGCGGTTAAGAATCTGCCTGTCAATGCAGGGGACACGGGTTGAGCCCTGGTCCGGGAAGATCCCACATGCTGCAGAGCAACTAAGCCTGTGCGCCACAGCTACTGAGCCTGTGCCCTAGAGCCCACGAGGCACAACTACTGAGCCCACATGCTGCAACTACTGAAGCCCACGCGTCTAGAGCCCGTGCTGAGCAACAAGAGAAGCCACCGCAATGAGAAGATCGCGCACCACAACAAAGAGTAGCCCCCCGCCACCCCACCCCACCCACGCTTGCTGCAACTAGAGAAAGCCTGTGCGCAGCGATGAAGACCCAACACAGCCATAAATAAATAAATAAATAAATAGAACAAAGTGCTGTGTTAGTACCAAGAAGCACGTGATTAGTTATTCCCTAGGGGACCAAGGAAGGCTTCACAAATTTATGAAATATATGATCCAGGCCTTAAAGATGAATAGAAACTCACCAGACTAGAAAAGAGAGGAAGGCAAGCAGGAGTGAGAGGAAATAGGAATGTTTCAAAGAAAGAAATGAGCATGAACAGAGGCACTTTGGAGGTCTATCTTTGCTGACTGTCATTTCATTATTGGTACGAATATTTTTTGAAAATTGTTCTCTGCCTTTAAAATTATGTACACCCCAAATTTACAAATCAATCTAATTACAAAAGCTAACTAGCTAAATACAAAATGTTTGAGGCAACTAGTCAACCAGATAACTTTCTATGTGCTTATTTAACTAGAGAAAATAGTTTATATAACTGATGTCTGGAATGCTCAGTAATTCAAGTGATATATGGTATGCTAAAAGCTGAGGTTGTTTGACTTTACAGAGCTGCATTAAACAGACCACAGGCAGAGTTGTGGGGTGTAACCAGAAGATGGCTTGCCCCCTATACCTTTACCTGCACCACACACGTAAGGCCCAGATGTTAAGCACATCGACTTAGGAGTCAGATTGCCTGAGTTCAGATCCTGGTTTTGCTTACTAGCTGTGTGACCTGTGCCTCCTTTCCTCATTAACTAAATAAGGACAAAATTTTTTACTGTAGGGTTTTTATGAGTATTAAATGGATAACAAATGTAAAATTAGAACAGTCATGTGATTATTGGTTGCTTTTATAAATGTCACACTTAAAACCTTTGTGTTTCTACAGCAGGAAGGTTTGGAATATCAGCCTATGCCTACATTCTGTGACTAATATGTCATAAGAATAAAATTTATCCATTAAATTCTAAGATACTTAGAGGTCAAAAGCCACGCCTCACTCGACTGTATTGCAAGTGCCTTGAAAGGTGCTTTAAAAAAGTCTATCATAGAGAGTGAAGTAAGTCAGAAAGAGAAAAACAAATACTGTATGCTAACACATATATATGGAATCTAAAAAAAAAAAACAAAAAACAAAAAACTTGGCTCTGAAGAACCTAGGGGCAGGACAGGAATAAAGACGCAGACACAGAGAATGGACTTGAGGACATGGGGAAGGATAAGCTGGGACTTAGTGAGAGAGTGGCATGGACATATATATACTACCAAATGTAAAATAGATAGCTAGTGGGAAGCAGCCACATAGCACAGGGAGATCAGCTCCGTGCTTTGTGACCACCTAGAGGGGTGGGATAGGGGGGGTGGGAGGGAGACACAAGAGGGAGGTGATATGGGGATATATGTATATGTATAGTTGATGCACTTTGTTATACAGCAGAAACTAACACACCATTGTAAAGCAATTATACTCCAATAAAGATGTTAAAAAAAAAAGGTTTGTTAAATACGTATATTAAAATGAGATTATGTCTGAGTTGGAGTGGGGAACAGCTGGAGATAGAGCCGGAAATTAAGCCCAGATTTTGCATTCATTGCAGGTCCAGCTAAGGAGTTTTTGGCTTTTGAACTATTTGCATTGTAGGCTGGTGGTTCTCCAACAGAATGAAGGCATGGTGCACCAGAATCTTGCTTTGAGATACCAATCTATAAAGAGGCAACATAATGAATTTGAGACACGCTAGCAGTTAGCTCAGATTTGCATCTCTAATCCACACTTAAATATAAACCAACTTCTCCTAAAGGAGACCATGCCCTTGACCGGAGCAGCACTGAGCTATTTATTGCCCCTGAACATTTTCAGAATGCACACAGGCAGTTTAAATTGGCAGAGCTTCTAGAACCAAAAGATTATTTCAACAAATATTTATTGCTCATTTGCTAAATCCCAGGCTCTAGCTGGACTCTGGGAATACAAAGGTGCACAAAATAGATGGAAGTCGCCGCCCTGACACTGCGGCTCAGCATCACATTTTTCATCTTAAATAAAGGATCTGCCATCGTAACTTAAACACTTTAATCTGAACCCCAAATTTTGCCTGGTTCACAAAATTGCCACCAGAAACAGAAGAAAGTACAAGGACTACTAAAAAGTGATACAGGGTTTTGGGGCCGATTCTTTTCCAGACAATGGACTTCCCTTTGTCCAGGAGAAGTAAATTACTAAGTGTCTATGTATACAATTTTGAAAAACTGAAAGTCACTTTCTCCCCATACTTTAAATAAACTTTGGGAAAAAATAGTTAATGAATATTATGGAGGGACTTCAAATTGATAGTCTGAACGGGAAGTTCATGCCCATCCCTGAACAGCCTTGGCGGCAAGCGAGGAGTTGAGATACAGTCTTGCAGAGCAGAGAGGGAAGGGGAGGAGTGATGGGTTGAGTCTCAGGCTCTGTGCCGCACTCTCCCTGCTTTTGTTCACTTAGGAGCTTTTTTTGCCTCTAAGTGAGCACAATTACTGATAGAGGTGGCTGAATATTATCAGTCAGATATGTCCTGAACTAAAAGAGGTTGAGAGACCCACTGCCATGAAACGTTTAGAACCAGAGGTTGAAATAACCAAGTTTTTACTTTACAACAATCGTTCTGGTGGCAGTGTAGAGATGAATTAGAAAGGAGAAGAACCTTGCGAGCAGAGAGATCAGTTTGAAGTCTGTGCAACAGTTCAAGAAGAGGACATTCACTTAAGGCAAGAATAATGGGAGTCATAGAAAGCAGATAAATTCTAAAGCTCTGTTAAGCACTTGAAATGTGGCTAATGGAACTGAAGAACTGAATTTCAAAATGTATTTAATTGTAATTAAGTTAGATGTAAATTTAAAACTAATAGTTGATTCAATTATGGAAAACTTTTAAGTATGTTTATGATAATTCAGCTATGTGAATCTATGCTTCCAGTGGGAAATTTTATGAAATATACAGTATTTCTGATGCAAATTTAGATTCTGAATTGAGAGGCACTATAAGTGTAAAACACACATTAGATATCAAAATTTAGCATGAAATAATAATATAAAACATAGTAAAATGTATATTGATTATATGTTAACATAATACTTTGGATATAGTGAGTTACATAAAATATATTAAAAGTTTCATCTGAGTTTTTTTTTTTCCTTTTTAATGTAACTACTAGAGAACTTAAAGTTACATACATGGCTCACGTTATATTTCTATTGGGCAGTACTGATTGAAAGACATTTCTGGAATTTAGTGAGAAACAGATTACTTCATAAAAGCAAGCATGGGAAAGATGTCAAAGTTTTCATCTGTAACTGTGTAGATGGGCAGGTAGTTGGAAGACGACGAATTCAGTTTTACCTGTGAGACATCCAGGTGGAGATGCCTTTGGCAATGCTGGTAGGTGATGATGAGAGGGGAAGTCAGGGAGTGTGTCTGGGAGTAAGCAGTCTGCATTTGCTGGCTAAAATGCAGAACAGAGTTTCAGGAATATTAAGATTAACTTTTTTTTCATAGACCAAAAAGCCTGAATAATCAATTAAATTTTGATCTTTCACCAAAGAGTTTTTTGGCCTGTCAGTCTTGTATTTCCACTCTTTGTTGGGCAGCAAGGCCCTAAGGGGCAGTTTCAGGAGGAAGTGTTTCTTTTGATAGGTGAACACCACCATGAAAGTGTCTCCTCAGAAACCTGAGAAGTAGGGTCTTCCAGGGCTGTGCTTTGTTGACAGAGAGGTTAAACAGTTTCCTGTCTTGTGACCTAAGCACCCCCAGGTCTAGCATACTACCTCCTAAAGTAACCTCCTAAAAATAACACCTGTGCATTTCACAGCTCCGAAAATGCTTGTTTTCTTCAGAAGAATTTTCTCAGGCCCAGTAAAAATTATCTCTAGTTCTTTGCTCCTGATTTAAAATGTGGCTTATTTATGCCTAGGGTTAACTTGAGTGTCCCTGAGTATACTCACCTAGGTCATCTCCTTCCTTTTGTTGAAACGAACTGCCTGTGTCTGAAGTGGTGCAACATCAGCTTTCATAGGACTGCAATGCCATAGTGTCACTTCCATCTTGTTTCCTGGTCTTTGACTGACATATTCTCTATGCTGTTTGCATTTTTTAACTACTACTCTCATGCATTTTGTTTATGGCTTTCAGTGGGGTTTTTTTGGTGCAATAAAAGGCGTGTAAAAATGACTCTTTATTCAGTATGCATTCCCCAACCTAGGTCTTAACCCTCAAGCAATGTCATTACTCTTTTTCCATCCATCTATATTGTGTTTAGACCTCTGCAAAAGCCAGCATCCTTAATCTTAAAGCCAGTGTATGCTTTCATTGCTGCTCATCATTTCTTCCTAAGACATGTCGACGTCTTGATCATAAGAATGAACGTATCAGATATCAGATATATTCTGAGCATGGGAGATCTTAACCATGTCTGCTCCTGGGAATCTCTTAATACCCTAGGCTCAGCTGCTCCTGGATTTCTGAGCCTATATAAGATAATAAATATTTGCTGTTTTAAGTTGCTAAATTGTGGGGAAATTTGTTACACAGAAATAGGTAGTTAATACATTACAAACTGCATTATAGGTGATCAATAATGATGTGTTGAATGGGCCAAAGGAATGTTTCTTGAAGTTATGCTTTTGAAAAATATTAGCTACAGAAGAAATGGAGGTGTGCTCAGTAGCCAGAAAGGATTCATCAATTTTCTTATTTTGGCATCTCGTCATAAGAAAAGGGCAACTCATCATTGGCTAACTTAGAATGGATTTGAAACCATTCTGTTAATATAGCTTGGGTTCCAACACAAGACAGTAGGTCAAGAAGAGCAGTGATCATAGATTGGAGGAGAATCTATGTCCAAGATTTTCTCTACCTAGATAATGCCCTGGCCATTGTTTTAGCAGCTTTTCCAAAGAGATTCCTGAGCTCTAGACTTCCTTCTGCTAGCTCAGAGCACTACAAGATCCCAGGCCCAACCCTGAAAACACCCATTTGGATAGAAAAGATGATGACTGAGCAGAATCTAGAGAGTGAGAGAGAATGAGAAGAAACCTTCTGCACAGATTCAGAAACAGAGAAATGAAACTAAGAAGTTCATTTTTTTAAAAAGTGGACTAATAAATTTCACTGGCATGGAAAGATAAGAATAGAATTGTGGAAATATGGACTGAAAAGGGAAATTAAGATCAGAATGTTCAGGACATTAACTGTTAGTCACAGAATGTGCCTTTACCTGTACGTACTTGGGAAGCATCCGTGTGTTGTTTTTTTTTTTTTAATTTTGTTTTGGTTTTATTGTTATTACTTCTATGTGGATTTGATTATTATCTGTTAACACAATATAATTTCACAAATGAGAAGGCAATATTTTGTATCTGACCATTAACATTCAGAATTGAAATAAAATTTCTCAGTCCTCTTTAATGGATTAGCTAAACAAAATTGACGAAACATAGCCTAAAAGCAAACACACACTACTGAGGTTAGACTATTTGGTACTATCAGTGTGTTTTAAAAGAGGAATAATAGAGGAATAATCAAAGAAGCATTTTAGCAAATTAACCTGACATAAGTACATAAAATGGATTGGAAAGTATTCAGAATAGAGACAGGAAGATAACTGAGAAGGTGTGGCAGCTGTTTAAGCATCTAAGTCATAAGTACATGAAATAAGGAGGTGCAGGTAGAAACAGCTGTTTTGGTTCTTTTTATTAAATTTCACAGCAGTAGAATTTCAGAGGAGGAAATAATTCTAGAAATCTAAAACCAAATTCAGAGAGATTTACTTATGCTCAAAGGTGACAACCAGCTTAGAAAATGAGATACTAATTTTCATTAGAAAATGAGACACTGAATTAACTTCTAAGGGGAAAGGATGAAGGGAGGAATTTATTTTAATTCACTTGACCCCATCCATCCCAAAATAGGACTGTTTCAAGATATTTGGACAGCACTTAAGCATACTGAAATATGACCATCATTTCTCCCATTTTCTTCAAAGATAACATTCATCCTTCATACCTTAGAAGCTTGGGCAAAAATTTTGCAACACATGGTAAAAAGACATTATTTTAGCCATTCTTTTAAAATTCTTGTCAAATAGGCCACATGTTCTCTAACTCACGTAAGAACCAGGAAAACAAAACCAAATAAAATATCTACTGTGTATGATTTACAGGCTTTAATTTAAATATTACATGGCAAAGTGAAATTCTTAAAATAGGTGAATCTGTTGGTTAAAAAGAGTGTTTCAGATGAAACAGTTGGAATTCTAGAAAAACCTGTGAGGGAATAATTGGGTTTTATCTTGTTGATATAGACATGCACCAATATATAAGTATTGACTTTTAAAAGATTTTTTAAACTTAATCTTCATAAAGCATAAGATAAGATGATGAGAAAGATTTGATATGTCAAAAATACCGATAAGCTATTTTTGAGACCTGTAATATTTACTATAAATACACTATGCTTCTAGTCTACACTAAAATCGCTGATCAAAAGGTGTATTTCTAAATCAAAATCAATTAAGAGCTTGGTTTCAAAAATAAGGCTTCCGGCCCAGGAAATTACAAAGAAGAAACACTTAAGGCAAATATATACAACAATTCACTGATCGAATTTGCAATGCTCTTTCATGCTCTGAAGATGAAAGGATTTCAAAGAACACTCTCCACTCATCCTCTCCTCCATCCTCCAACACACTTCCTCTGGTCAGAACCAACGCATGTGCTAATATTCATGGCAGTGAGTGAGCACACATCTGCAGTGCTTTCTTCGAAGTCAGAAGAGTTAAGTAATCTCCAATTAACGTTACCAGACTGATTTATGAGAGATGTTTCCTCTAGAGTGACGACACTGGTAAAATTTCTAGATGTATCTCATAAATTATAAAAAACTTGAATTTAATTTTTTTGCTTATTGCCTCTAAGAGATTATCTTATTCAATATTGATTAAATAATCATCGTTACTAATTTAAATGTGTATAATAGAACACTTTACAGTTTTTTTGTTTTTTTTTTTTTGGCGGCGTTGGGTCTTTGTTGCTGCACGCGGGCTTTCTCTAGTTGAGGCGAGCGGGGGCTACTCTTCGTTGTGGTGCACGGGCTTCTCACTGCAGTGGCTTCTCTTGTTGCAGAGCACGGGCTCTAGGCGCACGGGCTTCAGTATTTGTGGCTCATGGGCTCTAGAGCACAGGCTCAGTAGTTGTGACGCAAGGGCTTAGTTGCTCCGCGGCATGTGGGATCTTCCCGGACCAGGGCTCGAACCCATGTCCCCTGCATTGGCAGGCGGATTCTTAACCACTGCGCCACCAAGGAAGCCCTTTTTAAATTCTCTATCTTAAAAACCTGTCATTTGTCCACATTCTTACAAATACTTTGCAGATAAGAAAGTAAAACTGCAAAGGGAAGAAATGGAGATATACCAAGATGGAGAAATAACCAAGAAACACTAGTCACGTTGGGACGAAGTATGTTTACTGTAAATAATCTAAGCTACCTGGTAACCAGGGTCCCAGCTAGCTTTTTCATTCATTTATCTAGCTAATATTTATTGAGATAAGTACTAAGTGGTGAGCTCATTTATTTTTGTATCCACAGAACCTTGAACATAGGCTTGGGCCATATTAGTTGCTCAGAAAATATTTCTGGACAGGCTCCTAGCATGTACTGACATAAATGATGAAAAGCCACATTTCTACATTACATTATTTTTCTTATTAGTCATCATTATTATAAATTTTGTTCTATGCCATCAGAAAGTTTACCGCTATTTGAAAAAATGGACAGGTCTGAAATGACTAGAGAACAATTCAAGATATAAGTGAGTTACAATAAATGAGGCAATTACTAAGGAGAGATAATCACTCATCCAGCAAAAATTCTCACCATAGACTTTCTTTAAGCAACCAACTACCATAATCAATTCTTAGCTAAAGATTCAGAAAACAACATCAATAAAAATACGTAACTTTTCAATAATACAGCCGGTACGTATAGAGTGCTACACTTTTTCTATATCGTAAACAACAAGTTGGATGACTTTCTTCAGAGTTATGTAGAAACTAAACTGCACATATGACTTCACTTTGACTACTGAAAACCTGAGAGTCTATAGTCAACCCAAGCCACAATATTTTCAATATATAATTCATGAATTCTTTTATTATTTCAGAAAACATTTCTGAGCACTTGTATTCTAGGCACTGTGTTAATTAATTGCCCCTCACTTCATGTCTTAATCTTCCCTTCAGCCCCTTCTAAAACCTTGTACATTTCAATAGCAATATCATATGGCTTTGAGGTTAATAGTGGTAGCATTAATATTAACATGGCAAAAAATCCATCTGTAAAGACTAGGCCACTTAAGTAAAAAATCATTTTATTCCAAGTTATTATATTTTTAAGAGTATAGTTAATCAAAATTTAAATATGATTATGTTTAAGTAAAATCAAACATGATCATTTGAAAAAATAGGATAATAATGTCAAATATTCACATCCTCACTGAAATTATATGCCAATCAGATTTTAAAAGTTATCGAACTAAAGTGGCATTACACAATTCAGCAAGACTGGAGCAACTTTTAATGTGTGCAATCGACTTTCCAGCTTATTGGTTAATTCCATTAATTGAGGATATAAATATAGCTTTTAAATAAGATCAGAGCATAGTTTATACTTGGCTGACCTTGAAGGTTTATAGAAATTTTCTTGGAAGTTTAATAGATAACCAAAATTTCTAACTTTTACAGATTAAACATATCTGTGATATCATCAGGTTAATTTTTAAGCCAGTTATATTTAAAAACTAAAATCAGACAGTAGTAATAATCTTTCTACAATTGTTGTTTTCCTCTTATATTTCCAATTCTGAAAGAAGCAGAAGAAATGATTTGGGGAAAATCAGGATATACTCAAAGGTATGTAAACCATTTGATAAAATAGCCTTTGAACAGTCCCAAATCTAAGAATCATTATTAAGAATACTTCTGCTTCTATCAGCCATGGGTATCAGCTTTGGTCCCCACCCACTTCATTTTCCATTCCTTTACTTCCTTCTTCCCTCCCTCCATCCCTTTCTCTCTCCCTCTCTCTCTTTTTCTCAAGCTCTCTCTCTTCCCTTTTTTAATATCTAACTCCTCTTTCTCTTCCTCTTCCATGTACCCAACATTATGGGAAAGAGTTAAAGGTAAACTTTAGAAGTAAAAAGAAAACCACTGGCTTACTTTTGTTTTTAATGTGGAAACATGGAAAAAAGTGGCTTACCTTCATGTAAGCAACTTGCTGAGTCAGTAATGGCTGATCACTGCTTGTAGGCAATGAGAGAAAAAGGGGGGAAATGGAAAGTTTTAGTTGGCCAGATTTGGACTAAGACTGGGTCCTAGTAGTTGATATAGGAGTTAGTAGGGCTGACTACAAAGGGTGTTTGGTAAGCCCAGGGAACCAACATCCATCTTCCATTTCCTAGTCAAGGACAGGCTAGGATTAAGAAAGAGTTTGAAGACAGCCAATCCAAGAGGAAGGGTGTTAGAAACAAAAACTGAATCCAAAGTGAATGGCCAGCCAAGACCAAGAGAGGAGAATCAGAAAGAAGGAGGGCCTCACAGGACATCTATCAGAAATCTCTGGCCAGTAAAGAAGCTTTGGAAGGTACTGGGCTGGGTTTTTAGGTACAAGTTCCTTTACATATACAAGGACTCTAAGGCACAGTTGATCAGAATTGGAAAGAAATACCCATTCCTGTAGACTAAAACCCTTTGACCATAAAACAAACAGTGGTTTGAGTAATTCAATAACATGGCCCCTTATGATTTGCAAGTGATCATTATAGAACCTTTTCTCAGGGTAAATGTGTAATTGGTTATGGATCAATAAGTAATTTCTTTCAGGAGGAAAAGCTCTTGTTTCCTTTTTTATTTATTTATTTATCTTTTGAAGTACCAAGGCTCTTAAATCAGAATGGAGCAAATACATTTGGAAAGTTGAGATTACTCTAAACAGCAAGATTCCTTACTGCATTAGTTATCTCAGCTGATCACTTATTTATGATGCCATAAAAATCCAGATGTCTTCAATTCTGATGGTTAGATATTTGCCAAAAGGCAGCTAAAATTACTTTCCAATGTTTCCCATTTTGACAACTGCATTTTGAATTGAAAATTTATGATGGTTCACTAATGGTTGTGCTGAGGTGTTTTGGGGTTTTTTTTGTTTTTGTTTTTGTTTTCCAAGATTAGCAATGAATTCAGCTCTTGTGGTCAGTTGTAAACCTTACTGAGTTTATTGGAAATTCTAGAAACCTAACAGGAAACTAAGATTAAGAAAATAAATGAATAAAACTTTGAGAATTAAGACCCTGCAAGTTTGTGATAATGTATTTTGGTGTTTGGTGGTTTTCCTAATCATTTTACAGTGAGAGCCTGAAGGCCAGTTTCTAACAGGAAAGAACATGTTGACCTAATCTAAGGTCTTCTGAGGCATGGGTGCAGGTAAAGGGAGAACTTGCAAGGATAAACAAAAGCAAAACAAAACAAACTTATACGATCACATAAGGCAGAAGAGATAAACTATACCTCAAGAATAGAAAGGCAGATGAAGAGGTTGATATGCTTCTGGACCTTCCAGAAGATAGAGAGTTTAGACCAAGAACTATGATGATAAGAACCCTTTAGAGTGTTTTGAATATATGACACTTTCCTATGGTTGTTATTTTGATATATCAATAAAATATTAATATCTCTTGACAATGAAAGACTCTGTGTGATTCTTTGCAAATATCGTGAGTAAATGAGAAGTTAAAGAATTGCAACCACACAAATTAGTACCTCTTTGAAAGCAGAGATATAAGGAAGAGTCCCCAAGCTACAGTCAGTTATGACAACTTTAAAAGGTAAAGAAAGCTTTTCATTCATGAATTATTATTTGACATTCACTAAAAGCTAACTAAATTCTTGTGGGAGGCTTAGAACTTAGAGAAAAAGGCATGGTCCCAGGATATAAATGGCAAGAGTCCATTGTATTTTCTTGATGTGTATGTATCAAAATGAGTATAAGATGGCATAGAAGTAATCTTTTTGTCTTTTTCTTTCGTATCCCCAAATACCTTTAAAGATTCCTTTTCTCCTGTCCATTGCATGTGACTTTAGACAATTCTTTTCTCAGGTGAGAAAAGAAACAAGGACACTGGATCCAGATCTGCTGTCACCAGTATTACAACCTCCTGCTTCCAGCCAGATGGAATAGTATCTACTGGACCACAATTTTTTTTATTAATTTGGCAAGACTGCCTAAAGCCACTAAAAACACACCAAGAATAATTCCTTGTGAACAGAGAATTGAGAGGAATTCACACTTAAAAAGAAAAAAAAAATCTATTGTCAAGAACATTTTTAACAACAGTAATAGCTATAAGGTCTTATTACCTCTAGAGTATATTTATATTTTCTGTATATTTTTTGCTGGGAGGAGGGAAATGTCCAAAAATCAGAATTATACATTATTTACAAAAAGCTAACAGTAAAAGCTAAAAGCTGAATCTTATTTTAGAAGTACTTACTATATGCAGCTCTAGGTAGTCTCCCAGGCCAGAAGAACTGTCCACTCGCACCAATACAGCTTCTTTCTGAACAGTGCTAAACCCTATGGCCAGTCTGTCTGCGCGTGTACTTGGCCGGTCATTAGGAGGCCACTTATACGTGATTTGTCCACCACCTTTGCTAAAGATATATGTTGTCCCAGCTGGAAAACAAAAACCAAAACCAATTAGTCCAAATACATCAAGGGCACACTTTCCTATGTTTGTTATGTTGACACATCAGTAAAGTATTAAATTTACACCATGGCAGTCATAAATAAATAAAATAAAATAACAAGAACAAAAACAAAAACCTATGGCAAAGCAAATAAGCAAATAACAGATTTTAATCAAACATGCTCAAGAAAGAGAACAGAGTTTTTTTAAAAAGAAATATCAAGGCAGCTCCATTTTTAATACACTCATTAAATCTACCAGCAGGTGTTTCAGAACAAACGGGACATTACTGCTTTTTCCACTGAGTTGGACAAGCATGCAATGTAATGGGGCTTTATCTCTTTCTTCCAGTTTAAAAAAATAGTTTAGCAGGAAACATTGACTTTGGATGCTTCAAAAGGAGCAGAAACATATATCAACTTGTTTTTGAAACAAGAGCTGCATGTAGATGTGACAGGGTCATACAGCACAGGGAAGGAAATTGCAAGAAGTATGCTATGAATCAACTTTTATGGGGAGAGGGCCTATTCACATATGACAGATCATAACTAATGGATGAACAGCCATAAGACCCAACAGTCATGTCAAGAAAATACAGATAATAGATCCCATCTATAGAAGTCAGGTCTTATTTAACAAGCAACATCTACTAGTTGTCAAACTATCCAGCTCCATAAAAAGACCCATTTTTTTCCCAAAGCAAATGCTAGTCTTACAGAAATAAGAATAATGTCATAGCCTCATTTGGTAAATGTTCAAATTTTACTTTATGATGATGTCAGTAAATTATCTATCTTGCTCTAAAAAGAGTTTTGTTTCAAACAAATTTCCTAAGCATCCAATGTGTTAAAGTCCTATTTCATTGCACCACTGGCATCTACCTCATTTAATGCAATAAGATTAATTCTTTGAGTAAGACTATTTGGAAGAGACATGCAAAGATATATATAAAGGAGAATGAATCTTCCTCCACACTAAAGGGGACCAGAGAAATATTTATTTAGTTATCCCAGGAATAGACCTTAAGGTACAACTTATAGGAGTGTAGCCTTCCAATAACAAAGGATGCCAATACATATTTATTGTGTACCTACTATGTGCCAACATGGTAACGAAAGCAATAAAACTAAATACTAAAATTTAGGCCACAAAGCATCTTGTGTGTACGGAAATATAGCTTCTACCAAGAGTAAGGGTTATAAGTAAAAGTTGAGTGTACAGCAGTATGTTTTCAAGATATCTACACATTAAATTTCTATAAACCAAATTTACCAATTAAATGATGTTGGCAATGTCACATTCATGTACATTTAATTAAATAGCTGATGATATCAATTTTTTTCTCTTTTGATATTTTGGGGCCAATCATTCTTTGTATTCTGTCTGAGACATTTCCATAGGCCCTTGAGAAACTCCAAAGAACTCTGCAATATGCTTAATGTGTCTGACTGGTTAAATAGGCCTTGGTATGTAGACCTGACCCAAGAAACATGTCAAGACAATATTGATATAAAAGTGATAAAACAGAATCTTGTTAAAAATGCAGTGGTAGAGAGGTTAGTCATTTTCTTGAATACTAATGCATGAAAGCAGTTTATCTCTCTCATGCGAGAATAGGTAAGTTATATTTGAAAGGTACTAATCAGTGTGCAAGCAAAGAAAATTCAGAATATACATATTTGTGTATCAGAAATGCCAGAGCCTTCTACAACCATTTATGTTCTACAACATCAGAAGCTTGTTCACCACAATATTAACAAGCAAGCACTATTTGGTAAATCTTCCTCTTGGTAATTTTTGCAAATAATTAAGTATTAAATGTTTCAGAAAAGCCTACATTGATAAAAAACAGGACAAGAACATATAAAAGGAAAGATTTCTTTAAAAGGAGGATGTGGTGGTGACCTCTGAGTGTTAGTACTTGATAGATTTTATTTTTCTCCTTTTAATTAACTTTGTCCTCTAACGACTATATATTTCATGTGAATTAAGAAAAATATTCAAGTAGAGATGCTACTTAACAATATAAAACAAATCTGAGAACTCAGATGTTTTCCAGAATCACCAGAGTAAGGTAGTGTTGTAAGGCAACAATATCATATATTACATGATAATTTTTAACATTAAAAATCACTTTCACAATAATTTTTTCATTTCCTCTCTACTTCTGTATGGAAAGTAGGGCAAGCATTACTCCCACGTCACATTTGAGGAAATTTAGTCCGAAGGATTAACTTGTTAACTAAAGTTGCAAACTTGGAAGAGCTGGTAGGAAATCTAGTATCCAGATTCGACTCCTGTGTCTTTTTTTTTATTACATAAATGTTTCTGTTATCATAACAAGACAGTCAAGAAAAAGTTAATTGGGTATGTCAGTCTGAATTTATCAAGGCCAACTATTATCATATTCGAATGTCTCATAACCATAAAGTGACATTTGTACCTCATGATCATATACTGTCCTTTCACCTCAAAATGCTTTTAAAAAAATTAAAAAATAACATGTAAATGTGAAATGACAGAACATTTAATATATGTTGATTAACATTTAGTTTAGGGTACACTTCCCAAACTTGTGGAACTATGCAAGTTTCCTGTTGCTGAGGATAATAATTTAGAGGTTTTTATTTTCAGTAAGATAAATGTCACAATACAAATACTGTTACTCAAGATTTGATTTCATCTCTATTTCAACCTTTCCAATAAGTGTTAAGACTTGGCAACTAGCATGCCAGTACCTACTCTGTCTGCCTTACAATGACTTTATTCTTCAGGTTTCACCAAAACCAAGCAAAAACAAGCATAACACCATGTGCCAAACAATGCAATTATTCCTAGTGTCCTTTTTCTTCAGATATATCTGAAAACTAGTGTCCTTTTTCTTCAGATATATCTGAAAATCAATCTCTCTTCTTTTTTCGTTATATGCACAATAGAGCATTGTATTGTACACATCAGCACAATTCCGTAATAAGCGAGAGAATTAGATGTCCACCTCCCAACACAGCTCTCTTAACCTACCTCTGTAAGCATCTTGGCTTTAAAAAAAAATCATTTTGCATCAAACTCTAAAAATCTATGTTCTTAAAGCCCTCCTTCCATCAAGATAGAAAATTACAATATACTCTATTTTGGTGACCTTAACAATATGAGAATACTCCCACAATAAAATGTAGTAGATCAGATGACTAAAGTGTCAAAATCTACTTCATTTAACATGCATCATTCTGAACAAAGAACATGATGTACTTACTGCAGCAGAATAGCTAAGTAATTAAGAATGTAAGCTCTGGACTCAGACAGACCAGGGTTCAAATTCCAACTATATCATTTTCTAGTTACATTACATTGACTATTGTGCTATTTATTCTAACCCTTGGGTTTCCTATCCTTGGGGATATTGACACTGTCTATCTCATAGAGCTCTGCCAGGATTAAATGAAACATGCACAGTAACACCTCAGTCTAATTCCTGGCATATGGTAAGGGCCCAATACATTTTCTTTTTCTTTTTTTTTTCATAGCGGTATTATTTTTAATAGTCCAAAATAGAAAACAACCCAAATATCTATCAGTGGTAGAATGGATAAACAATGGTATATTTATACAATGGAATACTCTATAGCAATGAAGATGAATGAACTACAACTACATTCAACAATGCCCTTGATTCTCACTAACATGATGTTGAAAAAAAAAAACAAAAAGATTATGATTTCCACAACCTTCTGAGACTGAACCAGGAAGAAAGAGAAAATATAAAGAGGCCAATCACAAGAACTGAAATTGAAACTGTTATTAAAAATCTTACAACAAACAAAAGCCCAGGACCAGATGGCTTCACAGGAAAATTCTATCAAACATTTAGAAAAGAGCTAACACCTATCCTTCTCAAACTCTTCCAAAATATAGCAGAGGGAGGAACACTCCCAAACTCATTCTACGAGACCACCATCACCCTGATACCAAAACCAGATAAAGATGTCACAAAGAAAGAAAACTACAGGCCAATATCACTGATGAACATAGATGCAAAAATCCTCAACAAAATACTAGCAAACAGAATCCAACAGCACATTAAAAGGATCATACACCATGATCAAGTGGGGTTTATCCCAGGAATGCAGGGATTCTTCAATATATGCAAATCAATCAATATGATAAACCATATTAACAAATTGAAGGAGAAAAACCATATGATCAAATTGAAGGAGAAAAACCATATGATCATCTCAATAGATGCAGAAAAAGCTTTTGACAAAATTCAACACCCATTTATGATAAAAACTCTCCAGAAAGTAGGCATGGAGGGAACTTACTTCAACATAATAAAGGCCATATACGACAAACCCACAGCCAACATCATTCTCAATGGTGAAAAACTGAAACCATTTCCACTAAGATTGGGGACAAGACAAGGTTGCCCACTCTCACCATTATTATTCAACACAGTTTTGTAAGTTTTAGCCACAGCAGAGAAGAAAAAGAAATAAAAGGAATCCAAATGGAAAAGAAGAAGTAAAGGTGTCACTGTTTGCAGATGACATGATACTATACATAGAGAATCCTAAAGATGCTACCAGAAAACTACTACAGCTAATCAATGAATTTGGTAAAGTAGCAGGATACAAAATCAATGCACAGAAATCTCGTGCATTCCTATGCACTAATGATGAAAAATCTGTAAGAGAAATTAAGGAAACAGTCCCATTTACCACTGCAACAAAAAGAATAAAATACCTAGGAATAAACCTACCTAAGAGACAAAAGACCTGTATGCAGAAAACTATAAGACACTGATGAAAGAACTTAAAGACGACACAAACAGATGGAGAGATATACCATGTTTCTGGATTGGAAGAATCAACATTGTGAAAATGACTATACTACCTAAAGCAATCTACAGGTTCAATGCAATCCCTATCAAACTACCAATGGCATTTTTCACAGAACTAGAACAAAAAATTTCACAATTTGTATGGAAACACAAAAGACCCCGAATACCCAAAGCTATCTTGAGAAAGAAAAACGGAGCTGGAGGAATCAGGCTCCCTGACTTCAGACGATACTACAAAGCTACAGTAATCAAGACAATATGGTACTGGCACAGAAACAGAAATATAGATCTATGGAACAGGATAGAAAGCCCAGAGATGAACCCATGCACATAGGGTCACCTTATCTTTGATAAAGGAGCCAAAAATATACAATGGAGAAAAGACAGCCTCTTCAATAAGTGGTGCTGGGAAAACTGGACAGCTACATGTAAAAGAATGAAATTAGAACACTCCCTAACACCATACACAAAAAATAAACTCAAAATGGATTAAAGACCTAAATGTAAGGCCAGACACTGTAAAACTCTTAGAGGAAAACATAGGCAGAACACTCTATGACATAAATCACAGCAAGATCCTTTTTGACCCACCTCCTAGAGAAATGGAAATAAAAACAAAAATAAACAAACGGGACCTAATGAAACTCCAAAGCTTTTGCAGAGCAAGGAAACCATAAACAAAAAGAAAAGACAACCTTCAGAATGGCAGAAAATATTTGCAAACGAAGCAATGGACAAAGGATTAATCTCCAAAGTATACAAGCAGCTCATGCAGCTCAATAACCAAAAAACAAACAACCCAATCCAAAAATGGGCAGAAGACCTAAATAGACATTTTTCCAAAGAAGATATACAGATTGCCAACAAACACATGAAAGGATGCTCAACATCACTAATCATTAGAGAAATGCAAATCAAAACTACAATGAGGTATCACCTCACACCGGTCAGAATGGCCATCATCAAAAAATCTACAAACAATAAATGCTGGAGAGGGTGTGGAGAAAAAGGGAACCCTGTTGCACTGTTGATGGGAATGTAAATTGATACAGCCACTATGGAGAACAGTATGGAGGTTCCTTAAAAAACTAAAAATAGAACTACCATATGACCCAGCAATCCCACTACTGGGCATATACCCTGAGAAAACCATAATTCAAAAAGAGACATGTACCACAATGTTCACTGCAGCTCTATTTACAATAGCCAGGACATGGAAGCAACCTAAGTGTCCATCGACAGATAAATGGATAAAGAAGACGTGGCACATATATACAATGGACTATTACTCAGCCATAAAAAGAAATGAAACTGAGTTATTTGTAGTGAGGTGGATGGACCTAGAGTCTGTCATACAGAGTGAAGTAAGTCAGAAAGAGAAAAACAAATACTGTATGCTAACACATATATATGGAATCTAAAAAAAATAAAAATGGTTCTGAAGAACCTAGGGGCAGGACAGGAATAAAGACACAGACGTCGAGAATGGACTTGAGGACACGGGGAGAGGGAAGGGTAAAGTGGGAAGAAGTGAGAGAGTGGCATGGACATATATACACTACCAAATATAAAATAGATAGCTAGTGGGAAGCAGCCACATAGCACAGGGAGATCAGCTCGGTGCTTTGTGACCACCTAGAGGGGTGGGATAGGGAGGGTGGGAGGGAGACATAAGAGGGAGGGGTTATGGGGATATATGTATACGTATAGCTGATTCACTTTGTTATACAGCAGAAACTAACACAACAATGTAAAGCAATTATACTCCAATAAAGATGTTAAAAAATAAATAAATAAAAAATTTTTTAAAAAGGGGAAACTATAATTTGTTATTCTTTCTTCAAACATGTTGTTACAATTAACAACAGGGTCCTACTGTATAGCACAGGTAACTATATTCAATATTCTGTGATAAACCATAATGGAAAAGAATGCATATGTATATATAACAATCACTTTGCTGTACAGAAGAAATTACCACAACATTGTAAATCAACTACACTTCAATAAAATAAATTTTAAAAAAAAGATTATGATTCCATTTATATAAAATTCAGCAGGCAAAGTTGATCTGTGCTGTTAGAAGTCAGAATAGTGTTTATTTTTTTTTTTGGTCATTTTTTTTTTAATTGTGGGAAAATACCCATAATATAAAATTTATCATTTTAACCATTTTAAAGTGTACAATTCAGTGGCATGCCATACATTCACAAATTTGGGTAACCATTACCCCTCTCTAGTTCCAGAACTTCAAGCAGTACCTGTTAGGCAGTCACTCCCCATTCCTCCCTCCCACCCTGACGTTATTTTCCAAGAGGACGGAATAATGCCTGGGAGGGAACATAGTGGGGGGCTTCTGGATACTGGTAACATACTCTTTTTTTTAATCTGGGTGGGAGTTATATGGCTGTGTTCATGTTGTGAAAATTTATCTAGCTGTACACTTATAATTTATATACTTTTTGCATGTATGTTATATCTAAGTACACACAGATAAATTTGGAGCTATACTATGGAAAAACGAACTTTTTGGCCAACCTAATACATTTTAAAGAGAATGGATGATGTGTGTATGTGTGTGTTAACAACAGAAAATAACTAACATTGCAACATTGTTGTTTTATTTTAATATAAGAGCCTTTAGAAAAGTTTGATTCATTTCAAAGTTGTGTTCAAACCAAATGCCTTTTAAGACATGGCTTTCCTACATCCCGATTTTTATTAATCTTTTCAGTATTTCATTCCTTGGATTACCACTTTTGTCACATAAACCCATTCTATTATTATTTACATTCACTAATAATTGACATTGGGAAGGATATATATTTTTAAAATTTATTTATTTATTTTATTTATTTATTTTTGGTTGCGTTGGCTCTTCCTTGCTGCGTGCGTGCTTTCTCTAGTTGGGGCGAGCGGGGGCTACTCTTCGTTGCGGTGTGTGGGCTTCTCATTGCGGTGGCTTCTCTTGTTGCAGAGCACCGGCTCTAGGCACGCGGGCGTCCGAAGTAGTGGCTCACCGGCTCTAGAGCGCAGGCTCAGTAGTTGTGGTGCATGGGCTTCGTTGCTCCGCGGCATGTGGGAACTTCCCGGACCAGGGCTTGAACCCTTGTCCCCTGCATTGGCAGGCGGATTCTTAACAACTGCGCCACCAGGGAAGCCCGGGAAGGATATTAAATTGCATCACGTGGCAGCTTTCATGAGAAAAAGAATATTAGTTCGTTGCCATAAAACATCTAGTATGGTAAGATTTATAACATGATACAAAAAAATTCACTTTGTTAAATAAAGGGGTAAGTCTACACAAAATGATCTGTCATCTAGCTTCATTTTTTAAATTTTATTTTTATGGAAACATGATTTACTTTATTATATAAGTGAATTCAATGTGCAGCAACAGTACATCTTAATCACAGTTCCAAGCATTTTATCAGCATGGAAAGGAATGTGGAGGAATGTGGCACCTTTATTATTTATGCATGCTTCTATATGGCAAGCACTAACACATCAGTGCCATGACTACTAATGGATTTATTGCAAATTAATCTTGACATCCAACATATCACTAAATGTATGGATGACTCAAACTTAAAGTGGTTTTCAGCAATGTTTACATTTAAGTTGTGCATCAAGTCTATATTACTCCCTCCAAACTCGTTAACAAAGCTGGCTTCATCAGATGCAAATTTAGCGGTGTCAACATACTTTACACTGCAATAAATGTTTGTAAATATTATACATGGGCTCTTACTTCTAATGTTTGAACTGCCTGTGATGTTATAATAAACGTATTTTTAGATTTTCACTTAATATCTATTTACATAAAGGGCTCGCTCCCCTCCTTCTTTTTCTTGCCTACCATCTTTTCCCTAAATGTGTCTACTTAAGCCACACTTGTTTCTGCAAAAGCTAATCTATTCCCTCAAATGGGTTGAACCTTTTTGAAAACAAAAACCAATCAGCATGTACAGGGCTGCTTGATTACTGGTTGCTCTGAATCCTTGGTACATGAAACAATAATATAATTCACTTCCGAATAGATTAGCTTCTAACTCATAACACATGTATACGAATAAAAGGTCCTTTTCTAAAAGCCTATAATTCTTCCAGTGTCATCATGTAGCCAATATGAAATATTTAGGCCATTATGATTCTATTAAATGTAACAGGGATATAACACTTCTTTCCACTGAAACTGTGCCAGGCAGTCAGATGGAAATTTAAAGTAAAATATTTATAAACAAGGGGAACTTTTATTTCTCCTACAACCTTGTCAAGAGGCTGTTGCTAAATTTCAATTTCCTGAATAATTTCTACCTATATGGAGGCATTCTTCTTAGTAAAGTTCACAAAAAACAAAAACAATAAGAAGGCCACCTTGTATGAAAAAAAAAAGTTTTAGGTCTAAAACTAGTAAAACAAATAAACTAATAAATCTGAACAATCTTACTTGTATTCTAAAGCACTAAGAGTTCATTGTCTGTCTACGTTGCTGTAAATTCTTTGTAAGATCACAAAGAATTATTTCGTGAGTGCTATGGATTCTTAATTCCTAAAATTTCATATAAGAGTAATAAAAATTCAGGAAAGGTGGCATTATATTAGGCGAGATCAATGGAATCAGAGTAATAGGAGTTCCTACCTATAATATGTACTCAACTCGAAATCTAAAAAGTAATAACACCAATTACTTATATTGAGGATAAGAGACAGCCCTCGATGCTACAGATCTAAGGGTGAAAAAATGCTAGGAAAGAAAGGAAAATAAAGACTGTGTATCACAACTTGCGACTCCTAATGGAAGATGCAATCTTGGTAGAAATGACAAAAGCATTACACCTAGCTAAAGAGACTAGAAAATAAGACAAGGTTTTTACCCAGACATCTTTGAGAAAGAGAGCAGGTAGGTCCTTAATAAAAGAAACAGGGCAAGAAACATGGCCTGTCACTGAAATGGATTAGATACTGGCCCCATAGACTGGATCAGACCAAAGAAAAGAAAGTCAAGAAGAGTTTAGGTAATTCCCAAAGAATGAAAGCCTTAAGAAAGTAAGTAGCTCGGTGCTTTGTGACCACCTAGAGGGGTGGGATAGGGAGGGTGGGAGGGAGACGAGAGAGGGAGGCGATATGGGGATATATGTATATGTATAGCTGATTCACTTTGTTATACAGCAGAAACTAACACACCATTGTAAAGCAATTATACGCCAATAAAGATGTTAAAAAAAAAAAGTAAGTAGCTCATGATGACATTCAAGATAGAAGGAGCATTGGGAGGTTCTTCATATATGGCATGTCACATGGTCCATCAGAACTCTAGACTCAGGAATTAAGGAAATTTATTGAATTTTAAAAAAAACAGTTTGTTGAATATTTACTAAATTGAATGCAAACTGACAAAATTGTGAGCACCCTGTTTCTATGCATTGGAATTTCCTGAGAGTGTCACTGTACAGGCACTGCACACACACGGCTCCATTAAAAACTCATCGTGAACTTGGTTCAAGTTTTTCCACAAATTCTTGAACCCTGTGCAAATCAGAAGTAAGACTCTCAGGGTCCATGAGGACTCACTAGGCATTAAAAACTAACATCTCCCAAACTTTCAATGGGATCAAACAAGCCTGAACCACTCAGACTCCACAGTAGACCTGGGAATCATGAAAGCAGAGGAGTCATCTCCACTAAGCCAGCCCATATGAGATTTAGCGCTGGTCCAGTCAAGACATCATTTTAAAAGGAAAAATGGTGTGTGCTTATTCACTAAGAAATTCTAATCAAGATAAAACTCAAGAAAATGGAATAGCAAAAAAACTACCATGATTCCTATAAAATTAGGAATCATTTCTCTTAAAGATAATTTCAATAGTAACTGTGCACTTCAATGACAAAGTAGGGAAATCTTCCCTTTGCCTATTGGTCCAAAATTTTTCTCTAATAAAAGCCTTTTTAAATAAATATTATGAATTTTTCTATAGTCTATTTTCTGTAATAAAAATTCTATATTCCAGAGATCTTGGCAGGAATAATATATGTATAAATGTATCATGTATATTTTTCATTTTGGTATTTGACATTTCCATATTTTGACATTTATGGAAAGAATATGCTACATGGAAAAAAGTATTCAATCTTTGGAAAACAGGTGAGCTCTTCTTTAATAACTAAAGTAATTCTCAAGTAGATTCATGGCTGACCTACTGTTTCCATACTCTAGACATTTGTTCAGGGATGTCACAAACAGCTGCACAGACTGTCAAAAAGGCAGTATTCACATAAATGAGACAAGAATGATGTCCACTGGTGTTGTACAAAGTTGAGACTTTATGTAATTAATCACTGATGTCAATTGTAGTCATTTGGATAAGTCATTCTCTTTTTCTGTCTTATAAGGAAATTAATTGAAATAAACATTCCTAAGTTGACCTATCTCTTGGTTGTCTAATATGTGAAAGGAACTAGGAATATAAAACTGGAAACACACAATCCTTTTTCCCAAACAGGTAGAATCTGTGTATTAAAGATAAATATCAGGGCAAGATGGGTTTATGAGAGATATCAGATAAATGGTATTCAGCCATGTCACCATCTATTTTGGATTTTTTTTTAAAAATCTTTGAAAAGATGACGATGTTAAAGGCACTGATTAATGGTAACATAAAACGAACAGAAAAAATGATAAGCAAGAACAATTATATCTATATTATCTTTTTAGATCAAAGTCATATAAGTGTTTAAATATTTTGAGATAACTTTCAGTGAATAATATCTTAGTAAATCTATGCAAGAAGTAATACTTCACTTAGTGGTTTCTTTGCAATATACTTTCTTTTAAAAACTACTCATTATTTCTCTCTCTAAACATGTTATTTAGAAAATACTCCCTCCAGGAAGAATTGAGTTCAATAGTTTGAGCTGCCCAATGAGACAAGCTTGTTCCAAGATCAAATTCAAAGTCTTGGAACCTTTAAAAAAGCTCCTGGAATCTAAGTTATCTGGCTGAGAAGAAAAACAAGTAAAGGGTAGCCCTTCTGCCAGTCAGATTAGAAAAGAATTCATAAAGATAGCAAAATAATCTAGAGTTAAAAATAAAACCAAGCAAAGCAATCCCACAACCAATAACCCCAAGAACACCAAATGCTTATGTCTTCCCTTCTGAAACTAGACTCCCTCAAGCAGTAAGTGAATTTTATTAAAAAGTCTCCGGCAAGTAATTCAGTAATCAATTTGCATTAGGGCTATAGGCAGCAGAGATGGAGAGAGAAGAAATCATACCTTCTGGTACTTTATGAAAAATCTTATTTTAAAGAACATATAATAAGCTGCGTAAGTTCCTAATAAATTCTTTAAATTATTATCTAGTAAGTAAAGGTTGCAATTGCCTAGTGATGGCCTTTAATTTACTTTTTTCATAAATTAATTGTTAAAATGGTTTTCATCAGGTTTTCAGAGTCAAGAATGTACTAGAATTATGGTGTAAAAAATTCTTAAGTTAAAAACAACTGACATAAACATAGACTTAATGCTAAAATGCTCTTGGAGAAGACTAAGGGAAACTTTCCTTTTAAAAATGACAAAATGGAGACCCAGAAGAATCAAGTGGCTCCTCAATGTCACACAGATGGTTGGGGGCTGCACCCAACTCTATTCCTAGTGCTTTTCCACTGTACAATGAAGAGCTAAGATCAAATGACTGCTTCTTGTTTAGAAAAATAAGCTAAAATTCACAAATCAAGGTCTCATTTCAATCATCTCTAGTGGTTTTTCTAATGATGTTTCCTTGGTCTGGTTTCAGGAGACTCAAAGTTTCTGAAATGGCACTTAGCAAAAATGATTTGTTCACATTCTGACATTTTCAGAGTCTAGCCTGAACCTTTAAAAGGTGTAGGGCTTTTGCAAAGCTTTTTTGCAAGTACCCTGCCTCAGAAGCCATCTCAGCCTTCAGCTCGTTCGGAGGCTTCCAAATTGCTGAACAGAGATGCAGAAGCCAAATTTTTATTATTAATACCATAATCACTTTTATTCCACATCAGAAAGGCCTTATAACTTTTTGGCAGTGACACCATTTCCTGCCTTTAGTAGTGGAATTCAATCCTGAACACAAAACTGCATGTGGTTACTTTGAACTATTTTGAGGCCACCATATAAACAATAAAATTCAAATTAATTTTAGGCTAAAACTAGAAGTTTTGCCTTTGTTTGTCTTCTAATCTTAGTTCCTCTCATTTACCATCTCCCTCCCTATCTGCTATATCTAAGTCATTCTCCAACTGACTAGGCCCCAATTAGAACTATTTACTAGTAAATTTTGGACTAAAACTGGATAGAATACAAGTTTCTGATTCAGAAGTCATTTCAAACTAAGCTCTAACTCTATCACCTAGGCCTGCACACGTGGTGGAATACACATTCTTCTCCCGAAGTGACTTTTACTTTTGCCAATTTATGCTTCTCTGCTGTACCTGGTTTTCTTTTCAGTCCTGCTTCCCACTATCATTCCAGCCAAGGTGAATTCCCTCCCTTTATCATCTACAGAACTTGTTTTTAACTTGCAAAATATTATATAAACTGTCAGAGTTGTCTTTTATTGAAATTTCCATCTTTAGAAGTATGTATCCTGAAGAAAGGGGTCTTGCTTTAATTCTTATTATCCTCATCAGACTTAGGTGCTTTTATTCATTTATTAATCATTAATAAGAGCATTGGTTTATGCTTGAACTAAGTCAGGACTAGTGATACAATGATAAATAACTTAAGGTTCCTGATTCTCAGATGAGTACAACAAATTCCATGCCTATATCCATTTCTACGTAATCCGAATAATTTTACTAGTCAAATACAGAAACTCAGATAAGAGGACAGATTGCCTAAATTACCCTAATTTAATTGCCTAAATTACCATTCTCCATTTCATTATATGTCTGTGTAAGGCACAAGTGTGATGAACAGTCATGAGACTCTTCAACCAGGTAATGATGACTCTTTTTGAGTCAGTACCAAATCCCACAATTTTCTCGAATAACATAGCCCAAAGTTCTCCATATTTTACAGGGAAGAGATAGATATAACCTGCTAGTCCTCAGGCTTTAAGAATTTATTAATCATCAGAGAAACCCAGGAGATAGCACCGTAACCAAGTGATCAAGATTAATACCACCAGTAAGGAGACATGGAATTCAGGTCCTCCAAATATGATGTACTGAGAAGGGCACAGCATCATTTCCATATTATTTTGCCAAAAATGCATAGCCTCAATCATAAGAAAGCATCCAAGAAACTCCAATTGAGGGACATTCTACAAAATAACTGGCAGCGTTCTTTTAAAAAGTCAAGGTTACAAAAAACAGAAAAAGACTGAGGAATAGTCCCAAACTGGAGGGGACTAAGGAGACATGACAGCTAGATGCAATGTGATATTTGCATGTATAGTAATTAGTATATACTGTAGTTGTGATGAAAAAGATAAGTCAAAAGACAGGGGATGGTGGGCATTATGGAGGAAAAATTCATATCTCTTTTCATGTAACATGAAAAAAAACCTAAGTGAGATTATTTTAGGAGTTGCTTAGAAAATTGAAAGCCAGATGGTTTAGTGAGGTGGTAGGGAAAGACTCTAGCTCAAAATAAGGAGTTGGAATTTTTGACAAAAACAAACAAAACACAATGCTGAGACAATAGCAGAAGGATGCTCTGGAGAAAGAGAATGCAAAAGCAATACAACAGTATAATTCAAGAATAAAAACATCCATACACTCAAAAATTAATTAAGCATTTATTTGCTATGTTGAAAGCACCATGCTAGATGCTGGAAATGACAGAAAGGTATATGTTATAGCTCTAGAATCCAGCTACAACTACCCATTCAATCAGGTGTGATTTCTTGAATTTTTCTTTTGTATTTCCATTCTTACAGTCATTGTTCAGATTGCATCACCTTCAATCTTAAATGTAATAAATACTCATCCTTACTGATTCGATACCTTCCTGTCCCTCCCTAATTTAAATTTATTTTACAAACTAAAACCAAACTAACTTTGAACATCCTCCATACAAACCAATGCTCTATGTCAGCCAAACTGGAGAATTCA
This sequence comes from Eubalaena glacialis, assembly GCF_028564815.1. Classification (NCBI taxonomy): domain Eukaryota; kingdom Metazoa; phylum Chordata; class Mammalia; order Artiodactyla; family Balaenidae; genus Eubalaena; species Eubalaena glacialis. The sequence goes on from NC_083729.1 coordinate 42,433,848, forward strand.
TTTGGTCTCCTGAAATACCCCAAATTATTTTCAGAGAAGATAAAATTTAATACGGTTCTGGAAAAATAAGAGCAAATGTATTTCTGTGGGCTGGATTTTCATGAGAAAAGTCACAGAAGCACAAAACAGGTTCCAGAAAGAGGAGTAGATCCACTTATATTAATGACATTACCTTTTTTTAAAAAGATGCATTTTTAGGCACTATTATTTCCTATCTCTTTGTCTCCTGAACTAAATCTCTAGATAAATACAAAGTACAAATAATATAGTGGAAATTAGGACTGTTCAAGGTCAGTGTTAAAAGAGATTAGATCAGTTCTAGTAGTTCAGAATATTCATAATTCTATGAAATGCAAATTTCCTTAACAAAGAGTCACATAACTTCACAAATGTATAAAAATATGATATTACTGTCATAAGAGATAAATTATATTTAGTAAGAAGTGTCTTGGTGTTATCTGCTATTTATCATGAATCTTTTCATTCCATCTTTATCAAAAATGAAACTACTTCTCATTTCTTAAGTATTAGTCTATGCTTAGTAGAAAAACTAAGTTACAGCAACCTAAATTAAAATAACGCATATAAAATTTGGTTTGTTTGTTTATTCATTCTTCATCTCAGAATCTTTGAAAACAGCTTATGAAGATGACAAGAAGAATAAATATCAGCCAGTTCTGAGAGGTATCAATCCACCTATTTTCAAAATAAAAGTGACAAGAAGCAAAAAATTGGGAAATTAGACAACTTACTTTGATAAGCAATTTTTGGTATTTGAACGATTTAAAATCCAAAGATGGAAGTTTTTTAACCCATGAAGATATTTAGCCAATGGAATTCAACAAAGTTAGTGAATTTTGAAAGTGATGGAGAAGCAAAAAAAAAAAAAAAAAAGGTTCTCTACAGAGATCTTTCTATTTCACCACTCATGATACAACTATGTGTGAGAGTAATTTTTGAAGTTGAAATGATTGAAACATTAGAGGGTGGATTAAAGTGCCAAATCAGCCCCAGGGCAGGGAAGTGCCAAATCTTTCTTCTTTTATATTAGTCTTCCTAGACTAAAATTACAAGGTGGTTCCAATCTGCACCTCAGATCCTTGAGTGCTCAGGTCCCCAAGCTCAAAAGACCCTCAGGTTTGAAATATAAGTCTTTGAGCTCTAGAGTCTTCAAACAGCATCTCTGAAAAAGGTTGAGAAAGACCTATAAGACAAAGAGGGTAGGGCACTATTAAGGGATAAAGTAGGCTTCAAACTTAAAAACACCCATATCTAGCTTCATCCTTAAAATTTTAATATATTTTCAATTGGTTATTGTATTCAAATGAAGACTGCCATGCCATCTGTCTTTAAAGTCCTTTAAATTAAATTTAATGACTCTTGTGGGGAAAAGAGGCCATTTCCAATTCAGTATAGTCTGCTTACTACTATTAATCACTAATTAGAATTAATTATTAACAATGTGATTGTTTTTTTCCTCGAATATTCTAAATCATTAATCAAAGGATGACATGACTTTCTGTTCCTTCTTTGGTATATTGAAGTGACTGTCATATGACTTTTGGGTAGATGCTACTGAAGTGATGATTTTAGTCAGATGTATAACAATAATGCCATCTAAAAGCTGCATTTAACCAAGAGAGCAGTATTTTTGGAACAAGCAGTATAAAAGTGCTTTGTGAATATTAACATATTCTAGCAAATTAGTTTGCACTCATTATCATAAGCAATTACTTACTGTTTAGATGCAGCTCATATTAAATTGGCAAGCAATTTGCAAGAATTAAACATAATAGAGAGCTTTCTGAAAATTCAATGATGTACTGAGACAAATGATGCTACTAGGTTCACAGCCCATGTACCAAATAAGGTTACCCATTAAACATATTTAGCATTAAAATAGTTGGTTGACTACATGGGCTTTTAATGCAAGATAATTTTGTAACTATTGTTTAGATGCTATCAATGCAATTATGCATATCAGATCCTAGGAGGCATTTAAAAAAAAAAGGCCTGAAGAAAAAGGGAAGGTTTTGTTTCCTGAGAAGGAACTTAGCTGTCAATTTGACTAAATTTTGTTATTCTAATAACCCATTACATTGTCTTGAGTTATTTGGGACTACTTAATTTTCTCCTTTAAGAAGTTTCTGTTGTCTTGATCATTCTCTCCATTTATCTCTGTGGCGAAGACTGCTGATGTTCACCACTATTCATTTCCACTTCTTTAGTACTAAGAGAACTCGAAGCTGGGCATACAGCTAAGCTGTGTATAAACTGGGCATTTCCCTTTCTCCTTTGCAGTTTGATAGGGCCATATGACTAAATTCTGGCCAATGATACATGGGCAAAAATGATGTGTGATTCCTCCAGTTCCAGCCCTGAAATGCACCTGCACTTTACTGCTTATGTCTCTCTTTTCTTTTTGCTGAGTGATGACCAAAAACTGAGCCAGCTGCCTTAGACCTAGAGACGGAAGCTGCGGGTTGAGAACTGTACCAGGGTAACTACTATGTGAGGAGAGGGAAAAAAAGAAAGAAAGGAAAAAAAAAAAAAAAAAAACCTTACATTTTGTTCACACCTGTGTATTATGGAGGTCTCATTTTTAGAGCAAAGGGTGTTTATATAGCCTTTAAGACAAAATGACAAAACATTTCCAAGTATTTTTTTATACCCATGCGTCAAGTAAATTTGATAGGGAAACTATAATTATCTCTATTTTACAAATTTAAAAGAAAATGGTGTTCACAGATGTAAAGTGATTTGTCCATGGTCACACAAAGCAATGTGAATCTTTTCTTATCAAAACCTTCCACAGAAGTTTAGTAATACCTACTACCCTTTTAATAGTCAGCCAATGTTACTCACCCTGGCAGATTCTTTGGGGGGGGAGGGGGTCATATGTTTTCCTGGATCTACCCAATTCCCAAATTCTTTTCTCCCTTACAAAATTAAAATGGCACATATTTGCAAAACATGATAAAGAATGTTGTCTGTGACCCTGAAACAAAGTGAAATTAATTGACCCACACTGACCCCTCTGCTTGACTATAGAGCATTTACTTCAGGAAATTTGTAATTGTGAATTTTGTCTCTGCCCCTTTTAGATGTTAAACTTCTTCCAGCTTCTAGATAGTTTTATAATTCAGGAATGTCTTTCTCAAGAGCCTGGGAGCCATCTCTTTGAAATGTAATCATCAGGAAAGACAGTGTCCCTCTGTCCCAGTCTCTGTGGGAGGGTAGAATCCAAACTTGGATAAGCACCAATTAGCAAACACCAGGACCTAATCACCGTGAATAACCTCCCTCTCCCACCCCCAATGTCCTCCAGTAGTTTCCCACTAGCTCACTCCAGAGCTTAAAAAATCTCCAGCCTTTTGTTTCACTGGAGTTGACTTCAATCTCTCTCCCTTATTACAAAAGTCTTGAATAAATTCTTCCTTGCCAGTTTAACTTCTCTGGTGCAATTCTTCTTTGATATCCATGACCCATTATTCGTATTTATCATAGTATTCTGCCATCTAAGCTAGCCAACCTCAGAAAAAGCAATAGTAACCCAGTCAAAATAAAAATAGAAAATTGTTTCTTCATCTGAATTTCACTTCCTCATTCTCAGAGAAAAATCTCTGCTTCTCCACAGAAAGTAAACAAAGTATTATCAGGGAAGCTTAGTAATAAAGAAATTTGGAGAAATGTTCTTTAGAGGTATTTTTATACATTAATTCAAATGCTAAATAATATTTTACAGCAACATTCTGAGGAACATTTACCTAGAGTGAATTATAAGAGATTTCTATAGCAAAGCAGTGATCATTCTATCTCCATTTCTTAAGAGTCACAGCAAAAAATATATATATATAATTATAAATACAGAGCAAATTCTACTTCTTTCATTTTGTATTAGTTTTATATTGTTTGTCTCTAATATTCTATCTTGAGGATAAGAACTAGTTTTCATGATTCCTTGTATTTACCTCAGAGCCTAGAATACCACTAGATACTTCACAGATATATAGCTACATTTGATGTGGTAAACCAAACACATAATATCCAAGACTATTTTGATGATAGCTTTATTTTCATTTGATGTTTTAGAATCAAGTATGTTTGCATTACATGTATAACAAAGGACTTATTAATAGGAAGTTGGAAACAAAGAGAAGCATAATGTGTCAAAATCTAATGTCAGCAACTTCTCTCAGTGTCTTGAAAAGAACTATAATTTAGAAAATACCATCAAAAGGCTATAAATTGAGAGTACTGAGAAAAAAGATTATTAAAAAATCTAGTAGCTGATTTCTCTTCAAATGTTAACTTTGAAATAAAAGAAAAAGTCTTAGTTTTCTGTTGATATACATTTATCATATGCTATTTTGGAGTATACATTTGTATATTTCATGTAATCATATACATTTACACACTCTTTTTTCTCAACTTTAATGAGCATATACTTAAAAATGAAATAAAGACTGTGTATATTATACATATATGTATATATATATATACAAACATACACACACATGTGTGTGTATATAGGTGTGTGTCTGTGTACATATATATATATATATATATATATATATAAGAAAATAAAATGCCATGTTCGCTGATCAGAGAAGGTGAACTTTTAGATAACCAATGACACACTGGGGACAGATTAATTAAAATAACAAAGCAGAACAAGGAAAAGACCAAAGAATAACCCTTCCCATTAAGAATGGCCTAAAATAAATCTCTTGGTGCTACTCAAATTTGTACTCTTTCAAAACTAAAATAAGCAGACTCTAAATAAAAGAAAATTTCTCAAGCTGGGATTTCATTTATTTTTATGAAAATAAACATCTAAAATAAATATAAAGGGGCATTTTAAAGGATAGAAAAGTTAAAACTTTTTTTCCCCACAAGATGTTACTGGTTTTTCAAGCAATGTGAAAATTCTTATATCAAGAAAGGCTCAATCATTTATTATTCTTCTGCCATTTTAATATTTGTAACCAACACATTTCCATATTCATTTACCATGTCCTTATCTATCTGGCAAATACCATTTATCCTCCATGTACTATATAACACAGTTTGAGGTGTAGATTCCCAAAATAGCATAGCCAGTTTCCCTTTCAATCCCACTAATGACATGAAATCATAAAACCCACACTGCCTCCCCCATGAGTAAGATGTTTGAAATGGATTCAGAATCAGACATGACAATTTCCTTCCACTCTAACTTCCTAGGGTATCCACCAATAAGCTGATCAAATAAGCTGTGCCCACGAAGAGGTGAGAGCCTGCTGGAATAAGTGTGTCGGGAGATGCACAAAACAGAAATGTCCCTTCCACAAGTAGCCTGGTCACTCACCCTAGGGGAATCAGTTATCATCTTTTTACTATCTTCTGCTCACTCTCTCCCAAGATAATCTTCACCATGCCAAAGAGATTCATGCCGAAGAGGATGGGGCGTATAGTAGAGCAAAAGGGAATTCACCTGGAAGATTTTCACTGGGGAGATGACATGATCAGGTTTGAATCTTAGCAAGATTATTGAGGCTTCTATGTGGAAAATGGGATGGATGGGAAGGAGGTGAGGTAAGGAGGCCCAGCAGAAAGTTATCTCACAAAAAGAAGAATAAAATATAAGGACCTTGAAAAGAAGTAGACAGATGTGAGAAGCATAAAGGAGGTAATGTTGTAAGGACTTTTGATGATTGACTGGATGTGGAGAGGGGAGGGGGAGGAAATCAAAGTTCTCTCCTAGGTTTCTGACTTGCAAAGGGTATAGACACTGTGCCATTTATTCACTGAGACAGGAAGCATCAAAGAAGGAATAGGATAAGTGGAGAATATAATAAATTTTATGTGTTTGAATTTAGTCATCTTCTTCCACAGGAGAATATTATATCACCTTTACAGCCCTGTAACACTTAGCACACTGAAGTATACATGGATGACATTTTTCAGTATCCTGGTAATGCATCAAACATATAAGTTAAAAAGGATATTCTAATGAAAACCACTGTTTTTTTCTTAAAACAAGTTTTGCAAGACACAGCTAACCTGTATCTCTTCATCATCTTTAAAATAGTCTCCAGATGTAGTAATACTTAGCTCTCAACAAGACCTTTCCATGGAACCCACCAGAATTGATTATATTTATCATCTAAACATTTGCAGTGTTCCCTTTCTTCCAATAATTTTAAGAAATTGTTCTTATGGAAAAGGTTTAGCTATACAATATTGTCCCAGCATGTCTTTTGCTTGATGGCTGCTTGGTTCTCTGCACATAATTGCTTGGTTAACTTCTTGTGCCTAGTTGATTTCCTTCCTCTGCTTCCTCTGCTCATCAAAATTTCATTCACTGTTTCCTGCATGCAGAGCACTTTAGTAAGTTAGGATGTGTTGGTTTACGAGTTATACCACATAGATGAGCAGTAATAGGGTCAAGTGTGACAATATTGGCTACACTTAGGCTCAAATCCCTGCATCTATAGATGAAGCTGAGTTTTCTGCATTTTTTTTCACCTTTAAATAGTGGAAGAAGAGAAGCAGTGATGGAATCCACTACTATCAGAAAGTATGCTCTGTACCATTAACTCTGTTGACCCTCAGGGCAAAACACGTAAAAGTCTTTCCCTAAAGAACAATTCTAGTTAGACATTCGGTACTCTTTGACCTAGTAGACCCTCTGTCTCCTAGAACATAGTGGACATGGTTACTTTTAGTCCTTATGACGCCCTTAGGCAAATCAGAAAAAAGCAATCTTCCTCAAAACCCCTTACTTCCAACTGCTGGAAAATTGTTACAGCATACCGATTTTGTCAGAACAAGCCATTTGCTTGTTCTTTCCTAGAAAATTATCATATTTAATATGCAACTCCATGGAGGTAACAGTGTAAATGAGAACACCTTCACAAGTCTACATCTTGAACAAGTGTACATGGCATCCCTTTAGTGAGATAGAGGAAACATTAGTGTTTGGTTCAAGAGGAAGATTCAACTCATACTGGATCCTAATGTTCTGTGGAATACAATCATGCTCCTTGGGGGAGAGGAATGCAAGGGACACAGGGAAAAAAAAAAAATTCCTAGTCAACCAATTTCATGCAGAGCAAACACCAGTGGCAAAAGAAGTTCAAGCTTTTTCTGGGAAAGAAGCAGTTCTGCACAGTTGAAATAAGATCAGTCACAGACCTAACTTGTGGAAATGAAATTCCTGAAAAGAAAGACAATATCAGAGCAGTGCTAGTCCAAGATGCACAAAGAACTAAACTGCAGCAGCTAATCCCTTATATTTGAAGCACAGATTTCAGCCAGACAAAACTGTGACTTATAAAAACTAGACATTGAGGATCCTCGGGGGACCAGTCTCTTCCTATTTTCCTCTATGGCTGCTCCAAGGTACAGATTCAATTCAGGCAGGTTAAATTGGGGATCCAAGTGGGAATATGTGGTTAATGAATTTTATACAACCTTCCTTCTTTCCAATTAAAAAAAAAGAAAAAAGGCTCAAAAAAGATTTGATGGTGTTTTACTGAGTCTTGCCAATTCCCTCCCCACCCCCCACACCACTGACCCCAGACTGATTTCAAGCCATGGTGGAGACAACCAGACAGCTAATTAAACTATTAACTCTTTCTTCTAATTCGCAAAACTGTAAGCGTTTATATTCTAGAATCCACCCCCATTCTGAAGCTCTGAAGGACTCAAGACTTTCCACAGATATCCAGGGGAGTTACATATATATTACTCTAGACCAAATCTGGCCCTGTAAATGAAGTCATATGCACAAACTCAAAATATTTAATGATTTTCCCAGACTTTGCTTAACAAATTTACGTAACAAGGAAAGCTTCCAAGGTAAGCCCAGAGAGGTTAATTCTTCCTGGAGTTAAACTGAAAGTGGCAAAAATGAAATCCCCTCTATGATGGTTGTGAAAGCAGCAGGCTTGCTTGGAATGTGAATGGAATGTGAAATTGACACACAATAAGTGCCGGCTGAAAATGGAGGAAACGTGTTTAAGTCCAGACACCCCCACAGACTCAAGTTGAAAGACATACATAAACTCACAGAATAGTAGCGCTCTTTACATTGCTGTCTAAAAGGGATGCATGTGTTCAATTTTAAAACAAACAAAAACCAATGCAGCAAATTCAGTCTCAAACAGATTTCATTAATTTTGAAAAGATGTTAACGATATAAATACATGTAAAATATGGTATCTTTATATAAACTGGATCCTTCATTTCTCTCACCAGAGCAATGTCTGCACTATGAATTCATTAGTAAATTCTAGCTGTTCTATATTAAAATGAATGAAAATAAGATTGTAAATGAACACATCTAAAAAGCCATCATGTAATTGGGAAGCACTCAACCTTGAATCAGGAAAGTGACTAACTTGTTGCTCTGTGACTTCGTCAAAGTTATTGAAACTATTCAATAATCCTCATTTTCCTCTTCTGAAAATAAGGGGGTTGTTCCAGGTAACCTCTATGGTCATTTCCAACTCTATTCTCTGGGTTTAAAATATCACTCCACTAAAGCTGGCACTATCCTTGAACTTGAACCCAGCACACACTGAATTGTCCACCTAACATGAGCATGACATAAAAAGGCACATTACCAGTGAGGCACTGTAGCAGATAACATGCAATGATTTCTTTGGGTGGATACTTTGCTCCTTTTTTATTTTGACTTTAAACAATAATTGTACAGAACGTTTGCTATATTTTATTATTGTGAAATGATATAGTAGAGAATATTTTATTTCATGTAGTAATTCTATGATTTTAGAAAATTAAGACATAAATACGGCCCAAAAAATAAATAAATAAACAGAGTATTGGCTAAGCCTTGTTAGCAGTTAACGTTTTTATTTCCTGAAATCATTCTCCACATGACTGGTCTAGCAATTTCATCCAAAATCAATACAATACAAAACCTACAGAAATGACAGTCTAAAATGAGCCCCAGATTTATTAAAACCTAGTTATGTAATTACTGAGGTCTTCTCAGTCTAAAATCTATAATTACTGCAGTTACTACTAAAAAGGTTGGGTTAAATGTTATTAAGCAAAAACCACCCTGGCTGATTTGTTTTGTGAATACATGTTAAGATAATTCCTACTTACAAGAACAGAATCATTCCAAGCAGGAATGATTATGAGCCTTGGTGGGTTCTACTGTCATAAATATGACTCAGATCCAGAAAGGGATTCATTATCTTATTCCAACAGTCAATTTAAGTTGTGAAAATACAAGGAAAAGTGAAAGCATATTCTGTACAAGTGTAACTGCACTGGTATCATTTTCCCCCCACGTTTCTAGTTGAGAAAGACCAGGCATCAACTCACTAGTCAAAATCTTACTAATTCTTACACTAGGTAATCCTGCCCACGTTCACCAAGACCATAGCCAGTTGTTTGTCTGTTTGTTTGTCTGTGTTCATGCGTTTTGGCAAAGAATTTAAAGTTCTTTATAGATATCCAGTTAAATCATCACAGTGCTCATTCCCTGGTAGATTAATAGTACCATTTGAAATGCCATTAAACCTTTTACACCAGAGGGTAGAAAACCACGTTTTCTTCTGAGTTATATGACAGTACCCTACACATACACTGAATTTCATCTACCATGTTGCCTTATTTTTTCAAGCACCTGTTGGAGGATAACTGGCAAGGTGATGCTCATTTTTACCAAGGGAAAAGGAAAACACAACAAATAACCTGACCTAGGTCATAAAATTAGTAAGCAGGAAGAACACACAGGGATACCTTTAGTAATTTATTTCTCAGATTTGAAAAATCTGACCTTCACACAACTGTCCCACATTAAAGCGATAAAAATATTACACTTACTGTAATGTGGCACCATGTGTACACTGAACAAATGTTGAATGAGTGAATCTGGGGCAATCTCCACTATTCACCTATTCAAGGGCTCCAAATGAAACAAATCATTATATACAGATAACTGTTAATTCTTCAACACATACGGGCAGTTCTGATCAGTAACATTCATAGGTTATGTGCAACAGGTTTAATTATAGTTTGTGATTAATATTTGTATACTGCAGAAATTGTGAAAAGTACAGAAATGAAGACAAAGGAGACTTAAAACAGGTGAGGGAAATTTTAAATGATTTGGCTATTGAGAAAACAGGAAAAGAAATGAAGAGAAAAATCACAGCAGTAACATTGAATTAAGTCAGAGAATGCATCCTTCCAGAGTTCTCCAAGCTGTCCCTGCCACCAGTCTTCCTACCTAGTTCAACAGCACAGCTTGTTTACGATGAGGGCTACATCCTCAGACATCAACTTAACTTTGCATCACTCTATTGATTAGATATTTGGCTCAGGACCAGCACAGACCTGGATTGGTCTAAAGGTTGCTCTCTTGGTTTGAAGACCATTTAGCAAGTGAAATCAATGGACTGTTACTGCTTTCATATTTCTCAGGTTCAATATTATAAGGGTCCTTAAGATTTAACGAACCTAGTCTGTTGAGTGAAGCTTTCAATCTGCTGTATTTCTTCTAATGCACTAAAATGGCTGGTATGGGAAATGAGTACTACAACCTTATGTAGTGGGACAACTGTAGCAACTAACAGATTTATGACATAAGGACAGTATGGCAGAGGAAGGTATATATTTAATCCAGTTTTTCATCAACAAGATTTGAGTTTATACGTATGTGTGTGCGTGCATTTTTTAAAAAAGGGATGAGAAAATCCCTAGTGATTAAAAAAACAAGAAGGGAGAAACGAAAATCAGCCACAATAGAATGCGCACATATATACACACAGACAAACAGAATAGGTAACATTGCAGAGCAGTCACTAGAGCAATCTCTCTAGAGATCCATTGACATTTCATATCCAAGGAAACTAGCCACTCTCTCCTAAAAAAGAAAGCATTTTCAAAGCCAGATCCCCAAACAGGTAAATAACAATGCAATCATTTTGAAAAAAAAAAAAGGTAATTACAGTCAGACAGGTGGAGAAACAAAAAAGAAATATAAGGCATTCCCATTAGGAGTCAGAGGTAACCAAGAGAGAGAGGAAAAACCCATCAATAATAATAAGGCAATGAAAGCAAGTCAATGAGAAGGAGACTGTCACGTTCTCCAGCAAAAGGATGATTTCCCTGAGTGGTACAGTGAAATGGACAAACTCACCCAGAATATTAGAGAATAGATATATTTCAATTTTCTTAACAGATTTTTGAATGGTCTGTGTACATGACTGGATGAACATTGAGGATGCATTTCAGCAGAGTTATTCTCTTAGGCATTTGTCTTTTGGAGACAAGAAGCGGGAACAAATCCATGCACCACTCTCATGTAAGAGCACACATCTATTTTCTTTGCAATAATACCATCACCACGACCAGCAAAAGTTTGTCCAACTATTTGTGAAATTAAGTCAGGGTCCCAGGCCTTCTCAAGAAAACAAGAAAAAAAGAATTATGGCAATTGATGAGATATACTAACCAAAGCATTTATTATATTTATAAATGTTTTTAGAGAAAACCAAATTTCCAGACCGATATTATCCCAAAAATTGCCTGAAAAGAAAACTCAACTATCTATGGAATAAAGCTCCTACAAAACAGTGAAACTTTCAACTCAGTTTTTTTTTTTTTAATGCATTCAATATGGATGGATTTAATACTGTCATATAAAGTATAGAAACTTCTCCTTCATCCCTAGGGAATTTATCCTAGGGAAAGACCAACTCACCATTTCTAGGTCCTCTTATATTGGGAGTATATTTGCTCCTTGTAAGGAGTTGTTGTTTGTAAGACAAACAACTTTCCTTACTTGGGTAAGGAAAACAAATACTGAAAAATAAAGTGTTCTCTGATCTGATTTTAAATTACTGGAAACAAGTAACTTGTTGCTAACTCATCCTAGTAAGTTCAGAAAACAGTAGATAGTTTCTTTGTGAGATTAAACCTCTCTATGTATATTATAGGAACAACATTGGAAGAAACTAGTCTAAAGGCTTACCATGAAGAGGAGACTCGGTGACTACACTTGCCAATCTCCTCAATCAAAAGCACTACTATGATTAAATCACAACACTAGAAAGTTGTGGATGGTTCTGTCACATCACAACACAAGGTATTAGTTCCTAGACAGAATGCACAAAACTCCCTGTTTCTGATTCATTGTGGGAAACTCCTTCCAATAGCAATAAGCAGAGAAAAAAACATAAAAACCCAAAATAAAAAATAGCACAATTCTCCAGGCACCCATTATTCTAAAAGGAAGGGCCACTGCCATAGTCAAAATAGCTAGAAAACATTCAAAGGTGATTTCACAGCAGTGCATCCAAATATCAAGGTACTACTGAAATTTTCTAATGAAATGTGGAATATTATTTTCCCATAAAAGGGTCACGTTTTCATCTTATAAAAACAGAGGTGGTAGTAGGACACAAGGCCAGATAAAGTCATATTTCCATCAGATAACTTCTCCTCACCACTCATTCACACTTAAAAAATAAACATTTTCCCCAGGGGTCATGGCAGCTAACATTATTTCCACATTTAGAAATAATTTCTTTGCTTTAGATTGCTTACTCTTACTTTCTTCAAATGCTCAAGACAGGCAAGCTATGTAAATGGTCACATAGAATTTTGAGGACCAATTTTGAACTCAATGACTCTACATGTTTTCAAAGAACCCTCCTGGAGTGGACAGTGTTAGTTCAATATAACTAAATGAGATAGCAATAAACTCCTACAATTACCACAAAAATAAGTGGAAAAGAAACAAAATCAAATTTGAGGCTCTGAGACTGAGATCACCGAGAATAAAAGAAAAAAAATTTTGTTAGACCCAAGGTGGTGTTTGGTTTGAGAAGGGTAGTAAGAGTAGGGTGGCAGTAAAGGGGGAAGAAGCAAGTTAGTTGCGAATAATATTGCTCAAGGTGACCTCTGACCCTGTCTACTTTCCCATCGTTTTGTCTTTCCTCATTACTGCTTTACCTAATAGACTCTTCCCTGTCATTAGTGAATCCATTGTGATAGAGGATGGATGGTTTCCAGTTGATAGACATGAAAAGCTATGTTTGGAATTTAAGAAAAAAACATAAGGAATGCATAGTTCCATTTGCCTGTGTCAAAATTACTTGGATAAATGAGCATAGAAAAATTACTTCTCTTCCTCATTTTAGAATACTGATGGAACACTCAGCTTAATCTCTGCATACAGATAGCATAGCTACCTAGGGGATTAATTATTTGCTTTGTGCACACCTTATGATCGCTCTCTTAAAAGAACTCCCAGAGCAATCCTTTATACAGGTCCATTGCTATTCTGTTTTTCAGAGGCTAATGTACTCTATGAGGTTGTCAGAAAAAAGCAAAAAAAAAAAAAGTTGTTTATTTGTTTAAATAGAGAAGCAAATGAATAAAACGGACCGGAAAGGTACAGGGAAAAGAAGTTTAAGTACAAGTTAGTCCTGTCTCTGACTTTGTGTCTGTCTTTGGCCCATTGCAAACCAATTTCTTTTTCTCTGTTTCTGAATTTTGAAGAAAGTAAATTGTATTCATATTCTTTTTCAGAAATACTCTAAGTGTTAAATACACTAGTATGTGTCCTTGAGAAAGAAACTATAATACTCAGAAGAAGAATATTTGTAGTGTACATATTTCCTCAAAGTAAAAAGGAAGCATTCATTACAATAATGCCTCAATTTTCAATTGAACTATAAACATCCTGAATAATACCAAAAATGAAAGTAAAAAGCAGTAAGAATATCTACCCTTTAATTTCTTCGGAAGAATGAAGGTCCTTATGTTTCCTGGGGGGACACCTGTTAGTTTGTTTTCCTATCTGAATTGCTACAGCACTGATACAATCTGCTGCTTGATTAATAACAACTAACCAAGAAATATTTATCTAATACCCAAAGCATATGAGGCATTATAGGGGAATACAAGAAAAGCTTACACACTGGATATATAAGGGCCATATCCAGGGTGAGCCAAATTAGGAGTAACAGTCATATACATAATACTTAAATTTTAAAAGCACTTTATGACTCTCAAAATCTGTTTTGCAATGGTCTCTTTATTTAATAGACATTGAATAATGTGAATTCTAAAAAGACAGAGATCCAGAGGTCGAAGTGATAAAAACTACCACCGGAACTGGCATTTGAAAGATGAGCTGAGTTTGAATAGGAAAGAATCAGACAACTACAGCTGAAAACTGCATTGGTCTTAATTTTCACAAGCAAAAACCTCACTAATTCCTTAAGGACACAAATATAAGCTTTCTTATTATCTTCCTTCGGCTTAGTCGTCTACCTTACAGTGACCTGAAGAGCATTGTTGAATTAACCAATGGGGAGGATTGGTCCTTCAGTATCTGTCTTCAACATTAACAGGATACTTTACAAAACAGCTGGGGAGTTCAGGGTATAGCCCATGGCTATGGAATATAATTGAGCTCACAGACTCAGGGAGTCAATCCCTTCACTTAAGGATCATTAGCCTAAGTTCCAAGGATCCCAGGAGGTGATTCCTTCCTACTCTGAATCCCCATAGCCCACAACACCCAGACAATGTCTGCTGCACACCTTTAGCACTTCAAATGAAATATTGTCTGTGAGCTCTTCATCTTCCAGTTGGTTCGTGTTATCTCTGCCTTACCTCCCAATTAAGCCCCAGAGCTCCTTGGGGATAGGAACTATGTCATCAGGATTCTTTATCTAGGCTACCTAGCATCTGGCAAAATACCTGACATAGCATAGGTGCATAATCAATGCTTGCTTTGTGCCTTCAAGTTGTAAATGCTGTTGCATATTTATGTTAAGGAAATGATGCTTCGTGCCTGGATTTTAAACTGTGACACTGGAGCAGGTGAATAACATCGAGCAGGCTATGTAAGTTCTTAACAGTTTCTGATTATCAGATAAAAGTCGCTTAATTTGGTATTGTGGCATTCTAGATTTGGAGAAGCTAGTAAAGGTCATCTATTCTGGACGCCTCAGTTTATACATAAGGAACCAGGCTAAGAGAGAGGGGAAGGGCCTTGCCTAAGATCATAAGTAACGTTGTGCAATAAGGAAAGAAACTAACATTTGTTTTGGACTTAGCATATAGTAGGCAATTTTATTTCAATGAATGAAGAGGCTACCAGATGTGGGTCACATGACCTCCTGGTTGAAAACGCAACTTGTTATTTCTGTAAGAGTCATGGAAGGTGTGGAATACTATATACTCCTTTGTTTTCCTTTTGCTGTACTATTTCTGCCAGATATCCAGAAAATATTTGTATTTCTCTGTACAAAAAGGAAAACATGTGCTGGGTCACAGGGCCGGCTGTGGATAACTTAATATGATGAGTTGTTTGAATCTGCTATTCACCATACATACTCTAAATAAACCTTCTCGGCTTCCCTGGTAGTGCAGTGGTTAAGAATCCATCTGCCAAAGCAGGGGACATGGGTTCGAGCCCTGGTCCGGGAAGATCCCACATGCCGCGGAGCAACTAAGCCCGTGCGCGACAACTACTGAGCCTGCACTCTAGAGCCCGCAAGCCACAACTACTGAAGCCCACGCACCTAGAGCCCCATGCTCTGCAACAGGAGAAGCCACTGCAATGAGAAGCACGCGCACAGCAACGAAGAGTAGCCCCTGCTCGCCGCAACTAGAGAAAGCCCACGCAGCAACGAAGACCCAACGCAGCCAAAAATAAAAAGAAATAATAAATAAATAAATAAATAAATAAACCTTCTGTTAGTTTTAATTACTCCTAAAATGCTGTAAGGAAGGAAGTTCTACATCACCTCTCCCTCTAGCTCTTGATTTAGTATTCTGAATTTTCTCCTCTCCTTTCAAGAAGTCATTGAATATTCGCACTATCCTCCATGCTTCCTCTGTTCTCCTCACTGTCATCTTTCTTTCTCAATCTCTCTAAATTAACTTATATTTTCACTTATTTATCATTATCAGTATCATGTTCCTTCTTTTCTCATCTTTCACTGTGTACATCACTTATTTTTCCAATGAAACTTTCACTCTGTTTTCCTTGTCAGCACCATCTAATGAATACGATGCTTGACCAAGAATAAAGTCATGGCTGTCACTGCTCACTCCCTGTGTCTAGCAATACAGATGTGCAAATCAGTTGTTTATTTTTTGTTTTAACCAGTAACCTATTATTGTTTTCACTTAGTTTCCATCAACAATATTTACTTCTATTTTTAAAAAAGAGAGATATGGAATATGGTAATTACATCCAGCTGCCAATAATGGAAGAGATTACAATTAAACTGAAATAAGGATGACAAATTACCATAGACTTTTCCTTTGAAGTAAATCTATTTGCCTGACTACAGAGTCAAAATACAACATATAGTGATTATACCAGGGAGGAAGAGGTTAAGATTTAAACCTTAACAAGGACTTCAGATTTATTACAATACAAATATTTGAAAGTCCTTGTATAAATGCCCTTTCCTGACTATCATTCATCTGATTCAGTTGTTGGTTCCAGGAAGTTGGACTGTTTTCAACCCAGAGTGTTTTAGTGAAGGAAGGCAATGAAGACATCCTTGAGAGCTCTTCATGGGGCAGAGGGTGACTTCTCCAGAGGTCAGTGGTCTTAACACTAGCCTGGCAGGAGCTACCAGAGTATATTTCAGTGTAAAATTCTGTCTAGCCGTTTAATTCAAGTTGTAGTTTTTTTATTTTGAAATCCCTTTTAAAAATATTTATTAAACCAAAAAAAATGCCCACTCACATTAAGTATAAAAGCAGGTATAATGATATGTACTCTACCTCCCAACTTTGTGTTAATGTATGTCATTATGTCTGTATATTTACATATAATTATTTTAAAAACACTAAAAAGGCATACACCAAGCTAATAACAATAATTATATCTAGCCAATGGAATTATTGGTGATTTTAATTTTCTTTTAACTTTACTGTATTTCCTATATATATGTATGTCATAAATATACAGACTTACATTAATTTTATAACAAGGGAAAATCCTGCACATATTTTTTATAAAGAAAGGCACTACTTCTCCACCTGCCAAATGCCTGATGTTTTGCCAAACAATTCTTAAGTTTTCTAATGAGATTTGAATTACAGCACTTTTAAAATGGTAAATTTGAATTAATGTGTTTTGAAAAATAACTCTAGCAGATGGGAACCAGAGCCAAAGTAGAGTTTAACATTAAACCTTAAGCAGTGGGAAAGGTCCAATTTGGGAAAAATTCTATTTGTCCCTTAAGTCTCACTCCCATTGTGTTTTTTTTCCCTACAGATGCAGATTTCAAATTTTGTTCTTTGGACATACAAGATGTAAAACTTGAAAAAAAAAAGAAAAAGTCCAGCCTGCATGATGATCTCCTGTTTCTTACTCAAGTCTTGTATAGAACTTCCCCCATTTATGTTGATGGGGTTCAGGACGCCCTACCCCAAATATGGCACCTTGGTATATTGAATATCTTAAGCTGAAGGAGTTTGAGAAAATGGAAGAAGAAGAAAGGTCACTGTGACCTCCCCTCTTTGTCCTTCTTCCCTGAAACAGGTTATAAAACTCCCATGTGAAAGGTACCCTCCCTGTACCAGGGGGAAGGAAGATATTCTCATCACCAGAGAAGGGGAATTTGGGGCTGAGAAATCTTACGAACAAACCTTCTTAAACTTACCCTTAACTTCCTAGTCAATTTTTCACCATTCACTACCTCCAAACCAAACTCCTTTGTCTTGTCAATTCTTCCCAAATTTATTGTTTCTTTGTCTGAAAGTCATAAGAGCTTCCTTCTCAGGTCACTTCTTTGGGTCTTCATTCTTTTGTGAATGCTCCCATATTCATGTAAAAATTCAATAAAATTTGATGTTTTTCTCTTGTTAATCTGTCTTTGTCAGTTTAATTTTCAGATCCTACCAGGGACCCTAAAAGGATTGAGGAAAACTTTTTCCTCCCCTACAACATCAAAGCAAGTTTGCATTTCAAGGTACAAATAAGATGCTCAGGAACCACGTGGGAGAATCCCAGGTGTCGCACAGATTTCAGGTGGGTGTGGTGAAAAGAGACTAGGGAATAAATGTTTGGTGGTCACCATCAGCTCCTTATTTTGTATTGATTGGACTAACCTACCAGTAATTGCAGCACAAGTGGTGGGAAAGCAACTGTGAATTACAGACTATTAAATTTGTAAGCATATGAAACTTCAATAATTATAGGTACATACAATCACTAACTAGACTGAGAAATACTAAGTATTTCTAGAAGAGTCTATTTCTAGAAAATACTATTTAACTGGTGTGAGAATTTGCTTATACTTAGTAGTATTATTGTTTATATTTGGATTCTTCTGAACTATTCAAAAATATTTAAAATCTGAGATCTTTACCAAGTAAATTCCTGATTAATCCTTTTCCCAGCAAAAGTAAAAGGTATACCTCAGTTCACCATAATTCAGAATTATTAAAACTCTGAACTCTAAAATAGATTCTCATTATAGACAGTTTATTGACACCATAAAATTGTAACAGACAAGCAAATTATATATTTATATATAAATATGTATATAGATTTTTAAATAATTCTTTCAAACACTCAGGTCATTTGTGTATATGCATGTGAATTTTATATATATATATACACACACACACACATATATATATAATTGCATACTTACAGTGAGATGGTGCACATGAAGACAATTCTGAATAGCAAAAAGGGTTACACATAAGTAATATAAGAAAGCAGTATGAAAACTACTGGAAAACAATTAGACAAAACACAAATAATACCAATATTTTGCAATTAACTGTTTGGCTACCTGATTTAAATTGCCTTTCAAAACTCCTGTGAAATCTAGTAATTATATCTAGTTGTCAATAATGAAAAGTATCACAATTAAACTTAAGAATGACAGACTACCATATACTCTGTTTATAAGGAAATTTTTATCTGCCTGACTACAGAGGACTATAAACAAGATTTAGTGGAGGGAAAAGCTGGTGATAATCATCTCATTCCTCTCTTTCACCCTTAACATTCAAATGGGCACTCAAAATGGCTACTATTTTTATTGGTGCAGTGTAACTAGAGGATATTTTAGGGGTGGCAATTTCCATAAAATTCTATTCTGTTTTCTTCAGTCTTACTCTAAATGATGCTTTATGTCTAAACCATCAAGGTGTTAAAATATTTTAGGACAAGCTGAAACCCAACAAGAGCAAGTGATACATTTTAACAAGGTTTTTTAGGTCACTGTCTTGTAAACGTACAACTCAAGCTATATTTTTTGGCACAGTGAGGTCTCAACAAATTTATAGATTAATGGAGAAACCCATTCATATGTGTTGTATTTATTTTAAATTAATTTTTTGCAACTATTTAAATGAATATTTGGCATTGCAAAAAATAATTTAAAAGTTGGATGTTCTGGTGAAAGATGGTAGAATAGTTGTACTTTTTCCCCATTTTTTTCCTCTCAATAAAATTTTTTTGAGACAAGAAGAATGAAAATTATGTCTCAGTAAAACTAGGAAACAGCAAACCTATAAAGAAGTGCTTCCAACTGCACTGAAAATTGGCCCTAGGTAAAGGACAAAGCCACTGGAGTAGAGCAGTTCTGTAGGTAATGGACAGTGTGGTCTGAGTCCCCCAAAGGTAAATCACACAACCTCAGGGACCAAAGTGCTTGGAAGGGAATAGAGCTGGCTGTGAGGACACAATGCAGGAGAGTCATTGGACCACTAGACATATCTGAATCAGGAAACATACAGGCATGCTCTTTTGCATAAAACAGATTACAGATTTAGTTATGTGGTAGGGGAAAGAAAGTTAAGAAAAAACTCTAGCTGTTCACTTTGGTGGGCTGAAGAGAAGTAAATGATATGGACCACAGGTAAGGCATGTGACATCAGCAGTTCACTGTGAACCTGTTAAATACCTGCGACCGGGAGTGAAAACTAAGGATAAAGAGACAGTACATGAAAATGAAGCTAACTGCTCCCCTAGTTTACCACCCCTGTATTTCCCCCATGTTATCATTGAACAAAACTTGACCTTGAAAATAGCAACCCCCTTCGGAAAATCAGAGGTAAGATAAAAGCAGTAAACTGATGTGACAAAAAAATGGTAAATGAAGAAAAAACACCAGAAAAAATTCCTCCACAATTTACCTAAAAACGATGGCACTCAAGTCTCTATGAAATCAAAAGAAAATATGGATTCTCTGAAACAAGAGCTAGAAGAAGAGACAAAGAGAATAAAAATAGGCTAGAAGAAAACGGAAAAAAAAAAAAAGACCAAATGAAACTAAGATAGAAATCAAATAAATCCCCTTTAACAGTTAATTCTTCCTCTCTCCGAATGAGGAAATCAATAGACAGAGCCTAAAGGTGATATTTCCCCAATAAAGGGATTGATCATAATTTTTGAAAAAGAGACTGAACAAAATAAACACTGATTCCTTAAACACCAAGAGTATCAACTCATTTGCTCTGTTCCTTTAGAGATCCTACCCGACTGGAGTGAAGCTACCAGAGAACAATGTTATCTTTTATGATGAACAACCAAATTTAGATGTCAGAGTGAGGGTTGAAGAAAAACCTAACTCCTTAAAAGTGAACGAAGTCAAAATTTTAAAACAGGCTTCAGTCCAACAGATTGTCTCTTTGTATGCTTAACTCAGGATAGAAGTGTGACGTGTTACAAAATTGATGCCAAATAACTTAGAAGCTTTCGTTATGTTTTGAATGACAAGGTATTGACCACGGCTTCCGCAAAACAGACTGAATAAAAACTGATTCTTTAAACACCAAGAATATCATCACTCCATTTGTTCTATTCCTTTAGAGGTCCTAAATAATTGGAAGCGGAGCTGCCAGACAACAACGTTATCTATTAAGGATGAACTACCAAATTTAGATGTCAGAGTGACGGTTGAAGAAAAATGCTTGAGTGGAAAATAAATGAACAGCCACAAAGTAAGCCCAGTCTACTTGCCTAAGCCTTGTGTTATTAACTAGAAGGATGATTACTGCAGCAAGAAGCTATAGCTTATAAAAATTCTATGAAAATCAATAAAGATTTGCAGACTGTAACTTCTACAAAGATTTGATTTGCCAAATATTAGTCTAACTTGCTTTATTCAGCACATGCATTAGATTTCTAAAAATACTAAAGACAGATATTCACATTGAAATCCAAATGCAGTATTTTTAAAAACCTTTTCTTTTTCAATATCCAAAGGTTCAGGGAGAAAAAGAAATCTACGCAATATGGCTAGTGGTCCCCTTATAACATCATGGAGAACATAATTGTCCCCCACCTTGACCTTTATTCAAAGGATTGGGTTCCTCACCCAAACTTTGTCATTCCATAACATATTAACCCTTTATTATGCCAATTAATTATTTATTCATTGAGTCCCTTGTAATTCATTTACATGTCTGATCACTTCCCCATGATGGTAAAATTCACCCTTTAAGTTTAGGTAAATTATGGAACCCTTGTTTGCTCCAAATATACCTCCTTCAAATTTAAAAGAAAACTGGCTAATCCTAGCTTCCTGGATTTTGGGTCCCAAGTTATCTAAGGAAAGTATTAAATATTAGAAATTAATTTGCTGTATAACAGTAGTGTCAAAGGCCAGGTTTGTTTAATGTGTCCTGTGTACTGCAAAATGAACTGAAACCCTCAATCACTGTTTCATGATGGCAGTAATAATCATATCATAGCCATTACTACCTTGTAAGAAAGCACAATTCTGCAATTTAAATTCAGCCAGTTTAAAATCAGAAGGCTAAACTGAAAAATGGAAATATTTAAAGGAAAATGCCCTATGTATTCAAGCGGTGCTTCCTCAACAACAGAAGGGAAGACACTCAAAAGAAGCAGGAAGTAAAAGGCTCCTTGATGTCTCCTTTGATTTTAAGGAGGTGGTATGTATTTGCAACTTAGTTTCCATACCCTCACAGGCAACCCTTCACCTTATGAAGATCACACAACTGTTAAAAAAAAAAAAAAACTAACACTGTATTCAGAAGATACATAGAGCCAAACACTGCTAAAAAATAAAAATAAATAATAAATAAAAATAAAAAAGAAGATACATAGAGCCAGAAGATATATATAGCCTAACACTGTACTCAGAAGATAGAGGCAAGGAGTAACGTGAGAACAGAGCCTGCTATTAAGAATTTTTACTTTTCCTTGACTGGAAAAAAAATCTCGAGTGGAAGACTAGTCCTCTGCTGCTTGCTGGCTTTCTTAAGAATGTGGGAAGCCCATATTGTTTAGCCAACAGTAGCCCACAAAGGGTCTGATCTATCTTTATTGTTTTCTTTTTTTTTTAAGCCAGGAACTTATAAAATGTAGTGTCTAGGTCATATTTGTTTTGAGCACTAAACTCAAAGGAGAAATTAATAAATATACTTTAGTTTAGAAGGATGTCCTCAGGACAGATCAGAGCGCTGAACTGATTTTGTAGCACACCCAGTAAAGCACGAAGTGCCGTTAAGACCACTGTGTCATTGTGTCTACTTACACAACTCCCAAATACGGATTCTGGGGTGGGGACTACAAGGAAGGCCTCCATCCTTATTTTTCTTTATGTTTTAATGCAACCTTCATCTTACTTCACATCCTTCTATACAATCTACCATTACCAGAAATATGTGCTTAGCACAGTGTTAGGGAAAAAAGAGAAACAATGGTTCTCGGTGGCAGTTAAATTACCAGTGTTCTGGGGGGCAATTAACTTACCACTATTCTTAAGGCACTGGTTAGTCTAAGGAATCTGCCATGTGCTCAAAACATCAAATAGTATTGAAATCTTTTTTTTTTTTTTATTGGAGTAAAATTGCTTTACAATGTTGTGTTAGTTTCTGCTGTACAATGAAGTGAATCGGCTGTATGTATAACTATATCCCCTCCCTCTTGAACCTCCCTCCCACCCACCCCCCCATCCCACCCATCTAGGTTGTCGCAAAGCACCAAACTGAGCTCCCTGTGCTATACAGCAGGTTCCCACTAGCTATCTATTTTACACATGGTAGTGTATTTATGTCAAATCGAATCTCCCAATTTGTCCCCATATAGACCATGTACTGCACCTCCTGTTAAAAAAAAGCCTCAATGTGGCACTTATAATCTGAGAGAAACAACTTAAATTGGGCACAAAGGGTCACTCAGGACCATTACAGTTTTTGAATAAAAGCTCTTTACAGGGGTTTATATTTACATTGAAGAGTAAGCATCTTACTGAAGTATGATGGCATTTATTTTACCACGTCAGAAAAATTCTACAAAAGCATCAAAACTGAAAGATGAAAATGTGACCTTATTGAGCAAAAGACCATTCTGTGCTCAAAATAGTACAATATAGGGTGGAATCCAATGAGAGTGCAGTGAAATACTGCACACCGGTTGAGACAGCAACAGTACCAAGCCTTTTGGAGATAATTCCAGTAAGAAATTATTTAAAATACAGAAGAACTTAATGATGGCTCACCTGACAAATCATTCAAAGAACACAGAAGTACTGTTTTCGCTACAAACAAGATACACTCTTGAAATAATAATTCTTAAGATGAAAAATGTCATGCATATCCAGTTATGCCACAAACCATTCACTCATCCTTCTTACCAAGTTCAAGTTTCTCTACCCTTATTTTGCACTTCAAGATTTAAAAGAATACATGTTCAAAGGAACAGCCTGATATCTGCAGCATCATTTGTCAGAGGCTATCAGCTAACATGCTCCTATTCCCTGGGAACCACCCTTCAAATCACTGACCTGTCCAAAATAGAAATAATGGTGTTGGTGTGACTGCTTGTACCTTTATCCATCAAATGACCCATCAGTTGCTTGTCAAATGACACAACCATCTATAAAACTACACTAAGATAATGGTCATCAAATTTATAATAATATGGGTGTCAACATTTTACATTTAATAGGAAAATAGATCCAATCTAAACACTAATAGTTTAAAAGTTATAAAATGTATTAATATAATATATACCTTGATAATAATGAGCCCTCAGCAGAATATGCTAGCAAGATATAGTTTTTTTTTAATAAATTTATTTTGTTTATTTATTTTTGGCTGTGTTGGGTCTTGTAGGTGTCAGTAGTTGTGGCATGTGGGCTCAGTAGTTGTGGCTCACAGGCTCTAGAGCGCAGGCTCAGCAGCTGTGGCGCACGGGCTTAGTTGCTCCGCGGCCTGTGGGATCTTCCAAGACCAGGGTTCGAACCAGTGTCCCCTGAACTGGCAGGCGGATTCCTAACCACTGTGCCACCAGGGAAGTCCCTAACAAGATATTTTTTATAGGAGTAAAGGAATATACAAAACTGGAGAATAAAGTACCAAAAATGTTACATCCATGTGACCTTCTTTTCCACTCAAAGTTAACTCTTCTTGTTCTCTCCCATGATCTCCCGGGATCATGGTGACCATGAAGAATTATCCTTGGTTGGGTAAGTTATTAATAAGATAATGATTCATTAATTAAAATATTTACATGAATGACAAATGAAACAACCCTGATGAAGCTTTTTAAGTAAATCAAACTGAAAATGTGTCCTGCTGTTTTATTAAAGGCTGTCACAAAGCCCTAAATAGTACTTGTTTATAGACTACTTTGAAAGATAAAATATTTGCTTTGTAGCTGTCATTGTTGACAAAGTGCTAAGAATCATTTTCAAATTAGTAAAGATAATACAATATTAAGTGATTCATAAATCAGAATATAAAACAGAAAAGTTAGAGTGAACATAGCTTGAAAACATTATCTCAAGAGATTAATTTTAAAATAATCTAATATGGCAGTACACTAAGCCACTTACTTTTAACTTTAAATGTTAATTTATCTCGGAATTTTAATTCAGGTTTCCTTCCCATTAAGAAAAAGTACTCTATGAAAAAGCTAAGCTTACAAAGCAGATATGTCAGAAGTCAATTATTCACATTACAAAATACATTATTACTTTGCAAAATTATTAATAAGATTGCTTTAAATCAATAAGCTTTCAAGGTGTAAATCTCCTGAGATTTTCTGACGTTACCATTTGTCAGGAGCACACTAACCACATGGCCACGTGGTGTGGACCATGACAAACGTCAGCCTTTGGAGTCCAGCAGGCTCAAACTGAAATCCCAGCTCTGCCATTTATGAGCCCCGTAACCTCAAGCTGCATTTAACCTGTTGGAACCTCGGTTTCCTCATCTGTAAAACAGAGATAACAAATACCTCCTCTGGAGAACACTCTAAGGATAATCTAAGACAAATACAGTAGGTAGTTAATAAGTGGTGACTACCTTGTTAATATTAAATCACAGACTATAATTCAAACTCTCTGAGGCCCATTAATTAGTAGCTTGGGATTTCTAACTCAATATTCTTCCAAGTCTGAAGTGGACATAGGATGCTTTTACAGAGCTCCTCCTCAGGGAAGAATATGACTGATGCAAGAGAGTGTTTTATTGTTTGTTTTGGTGGTTATTTGTTTTTGTCTGTTTTTAAGTACTGGAGGCTTGGAACCCATTTTGAACAAGCGTAAGTTAAGGGTTTGGGCTTCCCTGGTGGCGCAGTGGTTGAGAGTCTGCCTGCCAATGCAGGGGACACGGGTTCGAGCCCTGGTCTGGGAAGGTCCCACATGCTGCAGAGCAACTGGGCCCGTGAGCCACAACTACTGAGCCTGCGCGTCTGGAGCCTGTGTCTCGCAACAAGAGAGGCCGCGACAGTGAGAGGCCCGCACACCGCGATGAAGAATGGCCCCCGCTCGCCGCAACTAGAGAAAGCCCTCGCACAGAAACGAAGACCCAACACAGCCAAAAATAAATAAATAAATATTTTAAAAAAAAATAATAAGTTAAGGGTTAAAAATGTTTATTTTGGGGGCCATGTTGAGTGGGGGCCCAAGCAAACTGCATTTTTATTATTTTGTATTAAAAATCCATAATTGTAAAACAAAAACAACACTAAAATCTTGTTCTGTCCCTTGTGGAAACATGAATGTGCTGAGAGCCTTGGTGACCCTCTATTCAGGTTTAAGCCCTATATTTTTATAACCATAGTTAGTGAAGTCATTTAATATTTTTGTGGGGCTGTTGAAGGCCAAATGAAAAAATACATAGGAAAGTATCTAATGAATTGATAAACATTGTGTAAATATTAGATACTGTTACTATTAATGACAGAAATGGGCTCCTGGTCCCTGCCCTAAGGAAGAAAGTGAAGAGGTCCCCTTTCACAAACCAAAAGCTTGAAGACAAACTGTTTCCAATTAACCCAGGAATTCAGATAAATAAGGCTCAAAAAATGAGATCCAATCTTAAATTAATTAGGTGGTATAAACTCTTTTAGAAACTAAATTTACACCATGATCTACAAGTTTCAGGGCCCAAAAACATAAAGCAAAAGTAATTTCTATTAGCAGAAGAATACCCCAATTTTTTCCCAAACATCTTTAAAATAAACATATCAAAAAAGACAGAGCTTTAAACTCTGTTTGGCCTAAAGAAAAATATTTATTACTATTGAGAAATTGATTCCTATCATAGAATTAGTTATTGACCTAAAGCAAAGCTCTATTTCATCCTGAGGCATGAGGTATTGATATATTTAATCAAAATGTTTTAGAGTTATTACTTTTTTTAGTTTTATGGTCTTCTGCATCTATGTTATATACCAACAGTTTTAGAGCATTAAGTGAGAAGCGGGAAACAGAAGATGTGTCTGGAAAGATAGGCAGGTCCTGTATCATAAAGAGCTTTATATGCCATGTTAAGGATTGTGAAATTTAGCATTTGAGTGATGGGGATCCACTAAACATTTTTAAGCCAAGGAGAGAAACACTTATATTTAATTTTAGGCAGATCACTCAGACAGCAACATAGAGTATTTTTAAGGCATGCATCACAGCCTCAAACTAAGACATAATTTGAAGTGTGGCATAAATGGTATAATTTTGGTCATATTGTTGACTTTCTATTTTTACGTTATCTCCTTTCATAACGTGAAATCAGATGAATTCTTTGAAAACATGAATCAGTTCCAAACAAAATCCAACTTAACATTTCTTCCACAATTTGATGACTAATTGGAGCAACAAAATAATTTTGAGTAAGTGAGGCAGAGAGACACGTGTTTTGAGTATCAGGGGAATTTACCAGTTAACAACATTATCAACCCTAATCTCACTTTGAAGTCAAAGAGTAACCAAATCAACATCTTCTTTGGCTTAAGTTAAGCCAAATAGACCTCTTTTACTACAAATGCTTGTTTAAACTCTTTGAGTCATGTTATCTGTAGCATGGGGGTAGTAAGATAAAACTCACGTATTTCCTTATATTTTTGAGACCGTAAGCTCTGTGAAGGAAAAGACAAGCAGTGTGTGCCACCTTCACATATTTATTATATGCTGTCCAAAAAAGAGTCACAGGCTCCAGGTCTGCCTGGCACACAGTAAGGATGGAATGGATGAAAAGAGAAAAGAATTGTCAGATGAGGTAATAAACGTGAAATTGCTCCACAGACCGTAATGTCAGTTATTACTCTTGTTTTTGTTTTGCCTATTCCATAAGCAGTCTTTAGCTTCTTTTAAAGTTATTAGTTATTAGAGGATGCTCTGAAAATACTTTTCCTTCAACAGAATAAAAAGCTACCATCCCTCAAGATGCATTTAAGTCAATTATTTTTCCGGAAATGCTTAAGGAATGAACAAGAGCCCTTAAGAGTTACTCTGCTGGTAATCTTAAATATTGGTCTTGTTTAAAATGCAAAATGCCATGCCAAAAAAGGAATCAATAACTTCCCTTTTTTTTTTTTTAATAAATTTATTTATTTATTTATTTTTGGCTGTGTTGGGTCTTCGTTGCTGTGCGTGGGCTTTTCTCTAGTTGCGACGAGCAGGGGCTACGCTTTCATTGCGGTGCGCGGGCTTCTCATCGTGGTGGCTTCTCTTGTTGCGGAGCATGGGCTCTAGGCGCACGGGCTTCAGTAGTTGTGGCTCACGGGCTCTAGAGTGCAGGCTCAGTAGCTGTGGCACATGGGCTTAGGTGCTCTGTGGCATGTGGGATCTTCCCGGACCAGGGCTTGAACCCGGGTCCCCTGAACTGGCAGGCGGATTCTCAACCACTGCACCACCAGGGAAGCCCAATAACTTCCTTTTCTGGTGCAGAATTTTAAGGCTCCAATTTGAACAAAGAAGCTTAACATTGGATATGCCTTTTGTAAAGACTGAAGAAGGCACTGACGTACTCTTTACTTGATGATTTGTTAGTTACTCTTTAAATGGAAGGATATCAGGTGTCCTATATGTCTGAGATTATTTTTCTTAGCTTATCTAAGTTTCTACTTTTCTACTACACATAACTGCCACATATTTGAATCTGGAATCAGAGCGTTTGATTTAATATATGCTGTCCCTTGTAATATCTATATTTTCTGTCTAAATACCTTCTGTATCTCAACAGACATCACCAGTGGTCACTATTAACCAGGTCATTCTCATTAGAAACTCCAGGCTTATTATTCTCAAGGCTAGATCTGGAGAACTCTAGGCAAATGCCTTAAACTCTCTCTAGGTCTCTTTCTATTTCTGTCTCTTTGTTCTACTTCTCTTAACCAGAGCAAAGTTTTTTGAGAGAAGAGTTTCTTTCATTCACTCCTCTCCATACCAACAAAATGCTATGGGTTGCTATGGTGCCTAGTTTTCACTGCAAAATATGCAAAATAGAGAGAGTGTTGCCTTTGAGGCTTCTCAGTCAACAGTCATTGATGAAGGCTAACAACAACATTTCAGTTCCTTAAAAGTGTCATTTCTCCCCATGCCTCAAGGCCTGTGCCTGTGCTGTACCATCAGCTTGAAATCTTTTACCTGGCACTTCTCCCCTCTTCGGCTGACAAACTCCCACTCACCCAGCAGATTGTACTTCAAATGATGTTCCTCTAAGGAAGCCTTTGCTGGCCTCCCACACTAGATGAGTCTCCTATTATGTGATTTTACAGCAGCTGCTTCTACGTTCTTCTTCTACGGCACTTATAATGGTTTCAAAACTACTACATATTTTGGGTTCTTTTAATAATGGCTGTCTCCCACAATGGTTATAAACTCCATAAGGGCAAAGACTACATTTATTTTTTCTCCATCATATCCCCAGCACCTAGGAGGATACATTGTAGTTAGTAAATGCTTTCTCTTCACTCTATTTTAACTCACCAACCCAATTCTAGCCTCCAGCTGCCCTTATCTACTTAAAATAGGAAAATCTGTGGGGTGAGGCAGGAGATTGTTGTTATGTACTATTTGATATTTTCAAACCAAGTGAAACATATATATTTTAATTTTGCTTAAAAAGAAAGCAGGTAGTAATTTAAATGTTTCAGTAGGCAAAAAATATCTTTCAGAAATAATTTCATGAAATTCCACTTTATGAAATGTTCCTATAAATTTGGAGTTTGTTTTACTCGCATGCCACTTACTAGAGCATTATATATGTTTAAGTCCTTCACTTACACTAAGACCCATATAAAGAGTTTCAAATTACCCACACAGCTCACTTTGCAATACATAGTCAATTTGATATTCCATAAAATTGCCTATTTGACAATAAAACTTGAAAAATAGCATGAGAGAACGAAATATTCTCAACTTGTAACTGTTATGGAAAGCAATAGAGAAAAATTTAACCAAAAGATTCCTAAGAAAAGATATATCTCAAGAAGAAGATTTAGGTAAGGCAGTTAACCAGTGAGCTAGTTAAGAAACCTAGTAAATGAACATGCCATGAATGTTACTCAATGGAGTAGGAGACAAACTGATAAAAATATCAACCAACCAAACCAAAAAAACTAGACAAATCTCTTACATCTCATTGTTTTCTGGGTAAGTACATTAAAAAATCGTGAGGAAAAGTGATTGCTGTATAATTGAAAAATACTTCAAAGGGCTCCTATAAATATATACGAAGTATTGTCATAAAATTAATTTGAAATTTATTTTCTTGATAATCGGGAAATTATTTTTAGCCTCTAAGAAACAGCACGGCATTTTGTAATAATCCCATTGCTGTTGCTACTTCTGCTTCTACTTCTTCATTTATTATCCTCCTCCTCCTTCCCATCCAATACAGACATGTTGATTTTGGCATTCAAGTGCTCAGGACTGATAAATAGAACTCCCTGTTTTATTGAAAGTACTTTTCAAGTTATAATAATCTAAACATCATGATAAGCAATAGATACAGACTTGTAAATTACTTAACTACATCATTTCATTGAGCTTGAGGCTCCGTACTTTTTAAAGAACAGGTAATAAAACAAATAAAAATAACCCAGGTGACTGTGCTAAACTGTTCAAATTCAGCACCTACATGTTTTGTGCACTGATGTCTCAAAGTTAATATCTCTTCCTATAGTTTCCTGATTTGAAAATTAATCAATGTCTTCTCTTTCTATGTTCTTCAGCCCCAAATGATAAACTTTTAATCTTTCGCTATGATTTTTAATATGCCCTTAGCATTGGAAAGCATGAAAAATTCTAGGGGGGAAGGTAACTACAAATGGATAGAGATTTGTTATCTTCCAAAAGGGTGTTTATATAACTTTTTAAAAGATGTTAACCAGTGTTGAAGGACTGTTTTCTTCTTGATACTTCCCAGAGCTCACATTGTCTGAATATTAGCAAGTCTTATTTCCCTAAGATGGGAACAGCAACAGAGGGAAGATGACTAACATAGCATGTCTCTCAAGATAAGTTTGTTTTCTACCATCTGACTGTAGGATGTAGTCTTTATTGGGGTACAAATGGATTATAATGGAATGGTCTGGTTTCTGTTTCCATATTTTATCATTCTCACAGTCTACCACATGTTAGATAAAACAACATCTTAAACAAATGAAAACAAGTGTTAGTTACTGATAAGACAATTCAAGTTCCCATATGTTACAGCTTGCTTTCTTCATTTAAGAAGTGGTATTCACAAATATTTTTGAAATGTATTAAATTTTTTCCTTTGATAACCTAGGAAGATTTCTAGACTGTCATTTCCTGATACATCAATTTATAAAGAATCTTATAATTTGAATTTGGGAGGTAAGGTACTCTACTGTTGGAGGAAAGGACCTTAAACTGGTAGAGAGCAGGTATAGACACACAAAGGAGGAGGTAACTGAAATGAAAGTATATATTACTGGTGCACAACTTGAATACATCTTTGACGCTTTACTTAATGTCTAATCCAAACAAAAACTCAAAGAAATCTTTTTCTTGGACGTTTGAATAGTATGTAATTATTTTGCATCATATGAATAACTTTGTGTGAAACATTTACTAAATACCTCTTTACTAGGAGTTGTATTTAATAATGGGGCTAAAGCAGTGGTTGCCAAGTGGGGGGCGATTTTGCTCCCAGGGAACATTTGACGATGTCTGGGAACACTTTTGGTTGTCACAACTGGGAGAGAAGTGCTACTGGCATCTAGAGGGTAGAGGCCAGCAATGCTGCTAAACATACAATGCACAAATCAGTCCTCTACAAAAAAGAATTACCCAGCCCCAAAGATCAATAATGCCAAGGGAAGAAACTCTGGAATAAGTACATAAGGATGATTTACCGGGGCACAAAACTGGAGAAAGAATACCTTTTAGGGAGGTGATTGTACGAGTCCTAGTGAGAAGAGACAGATCCCTGAACTAAAACAGTTAAGGTTGGAATGGAAAGGAAGAGTCAGATGAAGAGATACTAGGGAAAGACCACAGACAAGATACAGCAATTGAGAGCTATGAGAGAAAGAAGTAAGAAAGATGAGATTTCTGACTTTGGTGATCCAGTAGTGACTGTCAATACAGTGGAATAGGGAATGTAGAAGGTAAAACGGGTCTGGACAGAAATACGTTTGGCTTTGGAAATGGTGAGTTGGAGAAGACTAACACTTAAATGGAACCAAATGCTAAGTGGTAATTATACAGATGAATGTATAACTCAGCAGAGCCCTAAGGTTGAAATTAAAAAACCAAGGATTAATCATCAAATAAGTTGAAGGTTTACACATTAGATTATTATTTATTAAAAGAGATGATTGTTAGAAATGCCTTTTCACAAAGCAACCATGATGTTTGAAGCTGGGAAACTTAACTTCCCCCATAATGGAGACGTTCTCCTCTAGGACAAATACGCATTTTGTGGTAGTGATGTTTCCCTCTCCCCCTCCAATATTATTCTCCACACTTATTCACTGTCCTTTTATATGAATGTGTGATATAAGTCAAGAGTGAGAGAAGAGACGTCTCATTAGAAACGAGGAACTGTTTGATGTATTTGCCAAAACTATATAATTTGGCTTCTTTCCTGCTACTTAAAGTAAGTGTCATTTCACTATAATTCTAAATGCAATTTAATATTAGCTATGAATTTTCAGGGTAGGCTTAATTAATCAAGACCTTAAATTAAATTAAAATACATATTGCAAATATATGCATTACAAACACATTTATATAATTTATAAAAAGCTGTGTATATAAATTACTTATCTATAAAACATACAGCATTTCACTGCTGTTGATTTCAAATAGGATCAAGACACTTAAATTCAGTGCAGAGGAAGGAAATATGATACCTGTACATTCCATAATCAGCTAACTTTTGGCAAACTCGTTAATTTTTTACAAGAAAAAAGACAATACTCAGAATTTTAAACCTCAAATGGTAATGATGCTTCCTGAGCCAACCCAGTTATTGTTAGCACTTACATGTTAAGAAACAATTAGAAATTAATCTTTTAAATGAAATTGGAAGATCGTTTTGGAAGACAATTAAGGAAGATAATTAAGTACAATAGTGAGAAAATGGCTTTCAGATTTGTTCTGAATAAACAGTACCAGGCATTTTCTCTACTAAACACATATTGAAAAGCACAAACTTTCAAAGTTCACATTTAGAAATAAGAAAGGAAAAAATCAACAGGTAAAACTTACTCGTGCAAGGTAATTCATGACAAATGAGTAGTACTTCTTTCGCCTCAAAGGAAAAGTTCATGTGGCATTTATTATTTCATTTACCCAGTACTTTATCCCAATTAGAAGAAGCTCTTTTTCTTTTTTATTTAAATTGCTAAATAAACGCAATTTATTCAGTTGGGTTTGCTTTGCAGGAGTTGTTTTGCGTGTAACAAGAGAGCAAGAAAATAAGGAGTTTTAAGTGTCACACTTCCCTCCAAATATCCTCTATCAAAGATACAGGTGGTTCCTTGATGTAAGAGACAGGCTTAACACCAGGTCTGTGTTTTATTGTAGTCATTAAAATTGTCCTATTTGAGCCTCCTTTCTGATTAATAAACTGAGAAAACAATGTCGGCGGGCAGCTAAGAAGATAGCCCTAGTTTCCTGGGTCCTCTAGCCAGCCGGGCAAGGGGATCTTGCTGAAGGGACTGTGCAGGAGCAAGGAACGAAGGAGGCTGTTTGTGGCTGCCTGATAATCTACTGCTTTGGATTGTTCGGAGTTAGGAGGGCTGGTTTAGACCAACAGTGGAATGCAAGGAGGTTTGAAAGAAATAACACTGGCAAAGTCAGATCTCCTCTGGACAAAGAGCGGGGGCCAAGAAATGAATGCAGTGGTTTAGAAGGCACTCTGCTGTGTGCGGTTGACAGTCTGAATAATGAGCGCTTTCTTCAAATGAGACTGGCACAGGCGCCCTTTCCAGGACTGCATTTTATCTCAGGGCCCATTTGCCTGCAGCTGAGGTACTATTACCAGTCGAATGTGGATGTAATATAGCCACGTAATACCAGCATATTTCTATTTCTAGAAAGATAGCAGAGAGAAACCCTCCAGTGTAATCATGCCAGTGTATGCTTACCGTAGGAGGGAAAGGGATTTTTCATTTTGTTCCTGGAGCTGAACCACCAAAGTTGAAAGAAAAAAATAAGGCTCCGAATTAAGGGGGGAAAATCTGATGTTAGGAAACATTGGCTCATGTGCTTTCCCACTCCCGGGAACTAAACAGTTTCAACAAATAATCCTGTTTTGTTTTGCTTTGTTTTCCCAGACATATGCATCCTTTACGCATTCCTCTTCCTCCCAGTACAAGAAGGAAATATGAAGAACTATTTTAAAATGGGGGAGGATTTTAGCTTAAAATTGTATCCCCAACTGCTTGCTTGGGTACCCATTCTATGCTAGGTATCAGAGGGCATTTGGCCAGATATGGATGAATTTATTAAATAGGCCATACTTTGCCGAGGAGAAAAACCAAGGTGGACAGATGTTCAACACTGCCTTTGCAACCCATAAACCCACTTCTAGAGAAGCATTCATCTCTGGAAGTCAGGAGCCCCCAGAAAGGCCATCCTCCTATGAGTCACATGGGAATGTCCCCACTACCAGCCAGAGGTAATTTTACCATGCCAGAGGGCTGCCAGATTTCCAAGAGATAAGTATCCTTCTCTCTCAGACATACTGTTCTGATATTTCTTCCATAAGGGCAAAGTCTCTAAATAAATCCAAACTGACTTTTATTTGAACAGAGCAAGTGTACTTGGTGTGTCCAGGAACTTTAAGTCACAGAAGCAATACATTCTAGCACCCTGTTTCCTCTAAACAAAGGGGCCTCGGAAGGACAGTTGGTATTTACAAGGACTGCAGAGCCTTGAGTAAGCATTTTCCCAGCAGCCATGAAAGGTTCTGATGCACAGCATTACAGCTACATAGCCAGCTTATTAAACCTTAATGGGGGCTTCCCTGGTGGCGCAGTGGTTGAGAATCTGCCTGCCAGTGCAGGGGACACGGGTTCGAGCCCTGGTCTGGGAAGATCCCACATGCCGCGGAGCAACTGGGCCCGTGAGCCACAATTACTGAGCCTGCGCGTCTGGAGCCTGTGCTCCGCAACAAGAGAGGCCGCAATAGTGAGAGGCCCGCGCACCGCGATGAAGAGTGGCCCCTGCTTGCCCCAACTAGAGAAAGCCCTCGCACGGAAACGAAGACCCAACACAGCCAAAAATAAATAATAAATTTATAAAAAAAAAAAAACAACCTTAATGGTACTCTTTTAAATGCTTTACACCGGGGCTGCAGATAACTCACCCACTGCATGGCTCCTGGAAGCTACCCCAACTCTGTAGCTACCCTATGGCATACCACCTTTCAACCTGAAATACCTAAATACTGGTTTCCTCATTTCAATCAAGGGTCAGCTAACTAAGGTCATGGGCCAAATCCCACCCCACCCCCATCTCCTTTTTTGTATTATCAGTGAATGAAGAATGTTTTTTACATTTGAAAATGATTGAAAAGAAGCCAGAGAAGAAGAATATTTTGTGAGACGTGAAAACTATATAAAAGTGAAATTTCAGTGTCCATAAATAAAGTTATATTGGAACACAGCCACACCCATTCACTTATATATTGTCTAAGGCTGTCTTTGCACTACAATTGCAGAGTAGTTGTGACAGAGACCCATGGCCCACAAGCTGAAAACATTTACTACCTGTGCCCTTTAGAGAAAAAGTTTGCCAACCCCTAACTTACAGCATTATCAGTCATTTTCATCCTTTAACAGGTTCTGAAATGTATTATTATCAATTTAAAGGAGGGTTCCATGTCAGCCTCTTCACCTGAGGTCAGAACTGATCATTGCCTCACAGGCATGCCTGCTGCCCCCACTTGAGGAAAGCACCCAAGAATCCTGGGTGGGCTAACCAAGGATCAAGGTCTCAAAATGGTACCTTTAAAAAGTTCAGGACTGACTTAAGCAATGTGAAGCTTAAAAGTAATATGACAGATCTTTTTCCTCCACGAACAGTACCAGAACTTACAGATCAAAATGAGTGTTGTTCCCTTCCAAGGAAACGCTTTGAAATCTGTTGCAAAGAAGCTGCCAGTGCTCAACACGTATTTGGAGTGCACCTTCGACGTTGCCTTCAGAACCTCTTTTGATTACCTTTTAAATAGTCTCAATGATGCCAAATTTTGATGCATTAAACTTGGATTTGATTCATATTTTTAATCTTAAATCATCCAGAACTAGAGCCAGTGAATAAAAAAGAGAAGCACATCGCCTGGAATAGAAGGGGGCCTTGATAAACATTTGTGGAAGGAATTGAGCTGGTTCAGTATAAAGTGAGCCTAATGCAACTTAAAGGAATGAAAACCAGCTGAAGACACACATGGACATCCATTATCTGCGCCCCCATGTATGCATATCCTAAGTCTTTCTGCTACACTCATTAGGTCTCAACTATTTCTGGCTTTCTGGGCTCCTGAAAGATTTTCTCCCTTTTCTACCCAACTCCTCCCATCCTTAAGCCTGCCTCATTGTCCAACTTTGTCTCCGCTCCTACTTGACATCTGGCTGCTCACTCCGGACTTCTGGAGTCATCTCGCTTCTCCACTACTCTGACCAGTTCTGATCAATATGCTTCCGCAGCTGTAAACAAAATTATACCAGAAATAGTCCTCAACCCAAAGTGCCTTCCACGTTCACAGACTTTCCTGAGGGAAGTGGCCATAAAGATTCCTTGCTTATAAGATGCCAACCCTGTCCATGAGAGGCACACACACACCATACCACAGGCCAAGGCAGCCAGCCCTCCAGAGGGAAGAAACAAGGGAGGCAGGATCTATGAAGCAGCATGGAGCTCTCCATGGAGGAATCCCACCTGGTTGAAATCTCTGTGTTGAATCCAAGTAGAACTTCTCTTGGGGGAACAGGAGGCAGTGGTATACGTAAAGGAAAAACGGAGGAAGGAGACACAGGAAATGAGAAGTCACCAGGAATAAGTAGGATCATTCGAAAGAGAAATAGACCCTCAAAAATCAGAGGGACAGGAAGAGGAACCATTGGAAAAATGCCCTCTCGGGGGTAGAGGGAGATGGTAAAATGACCAGTTCACTAGATTCGCTATATTTCAAGTAGTATGACCATGTTCTAGTTCTTTATAATGTCTGGCTATGTAGCTACTAGGAAGGCTTCCTGTATTTTCTGACATTCCCACTTCTCACAGTAACCTAAGTGGATCTCTTCTTAGTAATCTGAAAAAAAAATCTGTGTCCATAGAAATGTAACTTATTTCCTATGCATTTAATAACTAGGCTCTGATGGCTAGAGCAGAAAATTCTAAAACTGCTTTGAGTACCATCAGTATCTTTGTAGTAAGTGTATATTGCCCCAGGTAACTTCCTAAAAGATAACATTTATTTGGACCCTCTGAAAAGGTTTTCCAAAATGAGTTTCATGACTTTCTAGCTTCTTCCATTGAATGTGTCATTTTATGGAGTAACATAAGAGCAAAAGGATTAATTTACAACACCTTAGAGAGTGACAAGACAGTCTAAATTACCCACTAGAGATCTGTACAGCAAATGTGACGTATCTCTAATCCTTATTTTCTAGGAAATGCTCAGTGTCTCCACTACATTTAGGTAAACAACAATAACAAGTATATGTATTTACAATATCTGAAAAGAGTTACAACTGAAGCATTTTACAGATTTCTCTTGCAATGTTACATATTCTGTTATAAAAAATAAAAAGAAACTAAGAGATAGCAAATAGTCATTCATTCATATGTAAATTAAGTAAGATTCACTATGTACTAAGAACCAAAGATAAGTTGGTTAAGATATTGTCCTTGTCCTCATGAAGCTCATGGTGAAGGAGAAAGATACCTAAATAGAAAACACAACAAAGCATCCAGGAGGGACACCTGCTGCAGCCCGGGGTGGGAAGGAGGCTGAGTTCAGGGGAACTTCCTACAGGAAAAGTGCTTGAGCTAAACCAAAAGGGTGAGGCATTTCCTGCCATGTCTGGGCAGTCTGATCTCTGTGGTTTGATGAGTAACATACATTAGGACCTCTTGACCAAAGGAGCATCAGCACTGATCAGTGAAAGGAAGACAATGGGATAGTGAATCTCTTTCATTTTCAAAGAGTCCCTGTACTAATATACAAATTCTCCCGGGAAGGTTTAGACCTCAAGTTTTGGCAGGTAAAACCTTACCTTTAGCAATTGATGGAGGAGAGGATAAAGAAACTCCAAAGAAAGAGGGAAGAAGAATGGTTTCCTAGGAGTTACTGCTTGGTCCAGCCCTGACTTTGGACTTGTAAGAATTTATACTGGACAAAATATATTAACTATTAAAATTACTCTGCCTGTGCATATGCCTAGAAAAGGTAAATCATGCATATTTCTCACATTCCACATTCTGTGTTCCTGTTCCTGTTTCCCGGCCCTAAACTTCACCCTACCCTCCACTGGGTACAATAGCATATGGTGTCAATTAATGTTAAGTTTGAATCTCATGATTTCTGCTAAACTTTGGATCAACCCTACAAACCACACCATTAACTCACATGGTCATCTTCTAAATTCATGCTTTGATTATAAGGAGCAACAGAGTTTGGATAGGCCAATAAAAATCCATCCCTACTCCTACAAAAGTGACTCAAAGTAAGTGTTTCCATAACAGAGAATATTAGTCAATATTGCTTCTATATTCTATATTTTCTGTACCTAATATTAAGTGGAAAAAATCACAAAATAATAAGAATAGTAAATGGTTGTTTAATATCACCATTTTGGGGAAAAAATCTGTTTACTAGTGCAATTGCATTGAATAGAAAAAAATGAGCAATAAAATAAATTTGAACTTGCACTCCAATACTGTTGAATTCAATCTTGTCCAACCTTTCACAAATGTAGGTTCTGAATTTTGTTTTATTTTGTCATTGCTTAATTTACCAAATTCCAAACAATCTTTTGGGAGATTTGCAGACTGACTTACTTCAAAAGGCAAACGGACAAAAATGACTTGAAATTTCCATATGTATGAAGAAATACTCTGGTAAAGAGTGAGCAAGTCAGCAGGCATAAGGGAATTTCTCACAAAACCGCAATGCAGACCGCTTTGCAAATAACTGAGCAAATCCTAAATTTTTATTGCACTGAAATACAATTGGGAAAGAGGACAAACCACCAGTTACTTGTAAATAGCTTCACTAGTTTATCAAAATAATTTCCCTGGAAGTCTCTTGAATAGAGCAGCACCTTAAATCTGTCTTAATTACCAGCACATGCAAAACATAGAATGATTGCTTTACAAAAGCCATCAGTCTAGATGCTGCGACTAGGTGAATGTCCTCAGTGGGCACAGCATTTCTAGGCAGACTGTGTAGGAAAGACTCACTGTGACTCTATAAAGATGAATGGAATGCTTATTTGATATGCAATCATTTAAGATGAATTATAGATTGATTACATTTAATTATAGAACTACCATATTCATAAAGTATTCCAAGCCTTTGTCAGTCATCCATCTAGCTTTCTACACAAGGGAAGCTTGGGAGAGTAAGTGAAGGAAGAAAGTGCTTTAAAAGTTACTGACTTCATGAAATTGCCACAAGGGTTGTGCTTAAGGTCTTTGATGCTGAAGGACCATGGAAAAGATCTGAGTTGTCAGTTTGGCTATGAATACAGATTAGAACTAGTGTTCATTGGATACCTACAATTTTATCTTTTAATTCACAGAATTACTCTATAAAATATATTTCATTGTCTCTATTTTACAGGCATGAGAACTAAATAAAGCTCACCAAAATTATAGGTAATTTGTACAATGTAAATATGTGAAGGATCCAAGTTTACACCTAGGTGTGTCTTATTTCAAACTTTGCATTTTCTTTCCACTCTACCATGACACCTCACAATAGGTGCCTCAAATGTCAAAAATCAAGAGAAACACCTGGTGGTAATTTAACTAAGATACGATTAATTCCTGGGATAGCTAGACATACTATAATAGAATAACTTAAACTCTAAAGGGATAAACTCTAAAGGGATAAACTATTGAATCAGGCAAGGGGGTGGGGGTTAATTTTTCCTTTCTGTATTGAGGAAAACCTCCCCAAAAGAAAACAATTTCAAGTGGGTCTTGAAGGATGAGTAGGAGTTCAATGCAAAATTGGCGACCTGGGCAAAAGGTTATAGGAAACCAAAACTAGGCACTTGGCACGTTCAGGGAATCAATAGTTCAATGTGGCTAAAAGGTAATTTCCTCCATACTCTCCCCTCTTCTTGATTAGCACATCTCAGTTCTTTAGCCTTTCCTAATAAGCCTAATTTTATACTATTATTAGAATTAATAGAAAGAGGTGATTTTAAAATGACAACTAATTCAATGGTGAAGTTGCCATGCCTGCTAAAGGGCCAAAGAACTAAAATGAAGACTGTAACAAGTTTCTTCTTTGATCTTTTTCCTTCTGGAGCCCAATGTCTTTACCACTGAAAATTAATTTTTCACGGCACAGATTTTTCAAGGAGGAAATAATGGAATAGAATGAAATATGAATATAGTTAAATATTTGGACACTTATCATACTCTCTTCTTGACTTTCTTATTCTAAGCAACATTATCTACAGGCTAACACTACCCTACTATGCCTCAGTTTGATACCCTACCTTTTTCTTGAACATTTCTTGGGGAATCCCAGGGAAATCACCAGTAAGAAAACCTAAAAATTATGTGGAAACCCAGGCTAGTAATCAATATTCCTGATAGATATTTGCAGTACCTTTCTAAATTTATGGAGTTCTTTTCAGACCAAGCTAAACCAGCAAGGTAAAATGTCCACAGAACCTGAAAAAGATATTTCATCTGCCACTTCTTTTCTCCCTAAGACAGAGGTTCTACTCTCAACAAGCAAGTACCTTTCTATTGAATGGTTCCTCAGACCTGGGCTTCTAAATTTTTGCTAAGTATAGCATTTTAATAATTTTTACATAATCTATTTACAATGCCTTATGCTACAAGTAATCTTTGGAAAACAGATGTAGCTTAGTTGTCTGTTGATATATTCCTTGCCTCTTGAAAGACTCTTAAAACTGATTTTTTTGTTGGTGGGAATGTAAATTGATACAGCCACTATGGAGAGCAGTATGGAGGTTCCTTAAAAAACTAAAAATAGAACTACCATATGACCCAGCAATCCCACTACTGGGCATATACCCTGAGAAAACCATAATTCAAAAAGAGTCATGTACCACAATGTTCATTGCAGCTCTATTTACAATAGCCAGGCCATGGAAGCAACCTAAGTGTCCATCGACATTTGAATGGATAAAGAAGACGTGGCACATATATACAATGGAATATTATTCAGCCATAAAAAGAAATGAAACTGAGTTATTTGTAGTGAGGTGGATGGACCTAGAGTCTGTCATACAGAGTGAAGTAAGCCAGAAAGAGAAAAACAAATACCGTGTGCTAACATATATATATGGAATCTAAAAAAAAATGGTTCTGAAGAATCTAGGGGCAGGACAGGAATAAAGACGCAGACACAGAGAATGGACTTGAGGACATGGGGAGGGGGAAGGGTAAGCTGGGACGAAGTGAGAGAGTGGCATGGACATATATACACTACCAAATGTAAAATAGATAGCTAGTGGGAAGCAGCCGCATAGCACAGGGAGATCAGCTCAGTGCTTTGTGACCACCTAGAGGGGTCGGACAGGGAGGGTGGGAGGGAGACACAAGAGGGAGGAGATATGGGGATATATGTATATGTATAGCTGATTCACTTTGTTATACAGCAGAAACTAACAGAACAATGTAAAGCAATTATACTCCAATAAAGATGTTTAAAAAATTAAAAATTAAAAAAGTTTTTTTAAAAAAGACATGTTTATAAATTAAACCAAAAGTTATATATGCCTCCCACTATATTGCTGTTCTTGTTGAATAAAATATATATGAAGGTAAAAAAATAAATAAAACAAACAAACAAACAAAAAACTGATTTTTATGATTAAGTGGTTTCTCTGCTGCTAACCCCAGGACACTCAAACTTCCCTTTTGAAATAACATTTATTTCAGATAATACATGCTCTCTATGGGTAGCCTGTCCACTTTTCAAATGTAATGATCCTGTCTTCTGTAGATATAAAATTTTCAAAAGATATTGGCATAATTCAGGAGAAAACACCATCCTTTTATTATGATCAAAATTGATCTGACCCCAAGCTAGCGCTTTGGGGAATTGGGCTAGGTAATCATGTAGACACTTTCAGGAAATGGCTTATTTATGGATTTCTTTTCATGTATGAAAGATTTCACACTTCTGGCTTTATACAATTACATCCTCTCTTCCTTTCCAATATGTTTCTAAAGTAGGAAAGCTATATAAGGCAGGAGGGTTGAATTTCTACATCAGCTAGAAATCTGTCATCTGCTAAACACTGGTTCTAATGATGATGTATTAAGAGTACATTTATTGCTTTTCTGCACCCAGTCCTCTCTAGCAGATTTTTACAGTTCTCATTTACCTAATAAAGTAATACTAAAGATGGTTTCAAACCCTGGTCATTGCTCAATGTTTAAAAAAAATCTGGCTTCTAAATTTATTATTTGAAAAATACTTGTTTTTCCTGAAGAACTGGAATAGTTCATCCTCTTGGATAATAATAAGTAAGTCTGCACGTGTTTTTTCCACAACTTAGTCTCCACTTAGTAGCCCATCATTATTCTATCACAGTTTTAATAAATAAATCATACTGATTACATAGTATGAATAAAAAGCTCCATTTTAAAGAATGAGTTATTATTTGAACTTGTTCTCTATTTTTAAAAAGTTGAAGGAAGAAATGTCATTAACCTGTACATCCATATAAAGCAATAAAAAAGAGTCCAAACAACTTGCTGATCTTCTTCGCTCCAGTCCTTTTGAAACGGCTATGTTTTAAATAAAACCTATTTCCTTAGGCTAATAAACAATCTATAATCCACTAAGCCTTTATGAACAAATCTAAGGCTTCCAAAATTGTGCTTAGGGAAGACAGAGTCGAGTAATGGATTTGAAGAAATACGAAGGTGATTAGAGAAGACCCAGGATCCAACTCCCATCACCATAATGACTGTTAGAACAGAGCCTTCCAAATGGCCATTTGGGAAGTTTATATATTACCTAAACCGGAATATGAAAGAAGATACCAGGGAAGAAGGCAAGAAACAAAATTAATTTAGAAAGCATTTGGGATAGAGAAATAGAAAAAAACAAAAATCACAGTAATTATTCTTTAAAGAATGAAGAGCTTTAATGGATATTTTAAGCTAAAGAGAAATCAGGAAAGTTAACAATATTAACAAAGAAACTGTTGGTTTTAAAGTTTAAAAAATGTCATTTTAAGATTGAAGGCTGGGTTAAATAAATTGGGTAAGATCATTCTGATCCTAATGATGCCAGAAATAACTTAGCTATAAACAATGAGTTGTACTTAGTTCATATGTCTGAAAAAAAAGCAGAAGTACTTTTCTCCCATGTATTTGAGTGTACTATGGAAAATCAACACTACAATCCACCAGCTCTGGGTAGGAAAGCTATCTCTGTGCTGACTCTATGTGAGTTTATCTGTGGCAGAGACTGGGAATTGTCCTTCTAATAAACTTTCTCCTCTGCTTCCCTCGTACAGGTAATAGAACTTGGAGCTGGGAACATTACCATGCAATATAAAGAAGGGATTTTCCAGTCTCCCCTGAAACTAAGTGTGGCCACGTGGCTAAGTTCTGGCCAATAGTAAGTGAGTCGAGTGACGAGGGCAACTTCCAAGTTCTGCCTATAAAGGTGAATCTGGCTTTCTCCTTCCCTTCCTCTAAGAATATCCACCCTGGACCAAGCAGAAGAGGACAACCCCTTAAAGTTACTGGAACCAAAAGACAAAATCCTGAAAATTCTGCAGAGAAGAGCCACCGTACTCAGATTTATTGCTCTGACTCTTATATGAGAGGTAAATAAACTTTGATTTTGTTTAAGCCATTTTTAATTTAGGCCTCTTTCTCCTGCAGCAGAACCTATACAAAAATATTAAGCACATTGTAGCACTTACTATGTACCAGGCAGTATTCTAGGTGCTTTTAATGTAGTAACTCACTAAATAATGCAATAATCTAAAAAGTAACCTATCATTATCTACAGGTGTAGAATTCAAACACAGAGAAGTCAAGTAAGTGGTAGATCCAGGGTCTAATTCCAGGTAGTTTGGATTCCATATGCTTGGTCACTCCATTTAGCATAATACTATACATTTACCAAATATTAAATTCATATCTGTTTAATAAATTAAGAAGTGATCCATTTGTTTAAAACTGTTTAATTACATTTAGAAATCTCAAACATGGATGGATTTGTTAATGCAATTGCTGATTTTCCTCTTCTACAAGGGAGAAATGATCACTTTATATCAGCAGTCCCCAACCTTTTTGGCACCAGGGACTGGTTTTGTGAAGACACTTTTTCCACAGAACAGGGGGGGTGGGGGTGGGGGCCGGGGGAGGGGGATGGTTCA
The DNA here is from genome assembly GCF_028564815.1 of Eubalaena glacialis. Lineage (NCBI taxonomy): Eukaryota > Metazoa > Chordata > Mammalia > Artiodactyla > Balaenidae > Eubalaena > Eubalaena glacialis. The sequence goes on from NC_083729.1 coordinate 42,478,171, forward strand.
GGCAGTAATGCGAGCAATGGCGAGCAGCAGATGAAGCTTGGCTGGCTCGCTCACCCTAGGCTCACCTCCTGCTGTGCGGCCCGGTTCCTAACAGGCTGCAGACCGGTAGCAGACCGGTAGCGGCCCGCGGCCCACGGCCCGGGGGATGGGGACCCTGCTTTATATGGTCAGGAGGTTTCTATAGAACATTCTGCACTCTGCTGCCCTTCATGTAGCCAGTCCCTAGTACCTCTGCAATGACCCTGGCATATCAGCTATTGCTGAGTAAAGACCTGATCCATCATTATAGGAGCACTAGAGACTTGAAAAAAGGCACAGATGCACAGCACAAAGAATCAAGGTGAGGCATGTACATAACCTGTTTATTTTGTATTCTGTTAGCATTGTGCTTATCAAGTGCCAGGGACAAAGTGATTGGTGATAGTGGAAGAGTTACAAACATGAACGAGACATTCTTCCCCCTTCAAGGAATTCAAAATCCAGCCTCCTTCAAGTACAAGATTTTCCAAAGGTCTCTTTTGTGTCTTTCCCTTAATACAATAGGCCTTTTGAGTATGATTAATGCCAGAAAATTGTTTCCAGTGGAAAGGAGAAAAGGTAATACTAACAAACATAACGAGATTTTTTTCTTTTTAATTTTTCTTTGCCCCCCAAAATGGTATCCGACATTTACGTGACAAAGAACAGAGCCCAGCAGTTTGAGATATTTTTCTTCTGTCTCCCAAATATCAAGAAATGAACCCCTAAGGATTCTTTTTGCAGAGATTCAGGTTTTCCAATGTTTCAATAATGAATAGCTACTTTGCCATAGATAAAGTTTCAGAAATGAACCAAAAGCTATAGGACTCTCTATATTCTTGAAATAATGAAGAATTTAACCAATTAATACATAAAGGGAACAAATGATAATTGTAGAGTCAAGACACAATTTTTTCAATCATCTTTCTTGACAGTTATAGATTATAGAATCCACCAGGCCAAAAGTCAAATGTCTTGATTGACAATTACTTACTAAGACCAATTCTATTAAGGTGACTTCTATTCTCCATTTTCCAATTTGGAAAATGCACTGCAGTTGTGATTTGTAAACCTGGAAGTTGTGCTAACATCAACTTCAAGCTCTTATAGAAATGTGGTATGTTTTAATAAATAGTCTCCCAGATTAATGGAATACTTTGTCTCTCACATGAGCACCCAGCACATGGCTAAATGTGTCTTTCATTATGCCAGTTTCAAAGAGAACACTCTATTTTAGTGAAGCTTATAGTCCTTAAGATGTTTAGAAGTATCCCTACATTGTTTTTAATTTCATTTTAAAAGGGAAGGAGGGAGAGATGTAATAGTTCAGAATATTTGTTGCAAATTTGAGAAATAAATCTGCATTTGCTTACTTGTTACAGTCTGCCAGATCATTCATCTATCTACCTATCACCTGTCTATCCATCTATACAAAAATACATACATACATATATATTCACTTTTAATAGTTGAAAAATAAATTTTACTGAACTAGAGCCCAAAAGTAAAGCTTCTGGACTCAGCTTGTCTAGAATACTACCTAATGGGTCAAAAAGTCTGGAAGTGCATTGCTATAAACTGATCTGCTTTGGATCTCACTGGAGTAAACACATTTTAAAATGTGGAGTCCACATTTTTCCCTCTAAGCATATATCACCCAAAGCATGTCCAATTTGTTCACAGCCATCTGCATCATTAATCAGCAGTCTTTATGTTCATTCCACACTTAAATTTTCACATACCCACCCATGAACTGCATATGTACATTACAGTGTATAATTTGGGGAAGGAAGATTGTTACTTAGAATAATGAGTTTCTTGCAAAACTATGCCTGTTAGTTTTCTCAATACCAAGAGAGTTTGGCTGGTATTGAATTGACACATTAATTGAAACCCATGAAAGGTTTACTAATCACATTTCAGGGTGGCCACATTTCTCTTCTTCAGCATTCTATTCTTTATAATTTCTATATTCTTAAGTCATTATCATGCATTAATGATGTGTCTATCATACCTATGTACTTCCACAATTGGTTATCCCTCTGAACAACAGCACTTTAAAATCAAGCCCTAAACACTCTTTCCTGTAACTATTCTCTGTAAACTTCTCATGTGTATTTCAGTATAAGTAATGAAAGCTTTTGATAAGTAGACTATGCCACAAAAATTGGCATTTTTGTGACTAAGCCAAAGTTTACTGGAACACGCCTTGACTTCGTTATTTAAACTCACAAAACCAAGATCTACTCACCTCTAGATTCTTTTTTTATATATTTAGGTAAAAAACAATACCGCTTACATTGCAATACTTACTATCCTATGAAATATACTAGTTAAGTATATCCAGCATAATTATTAATTGGAAGCTTTCGACCTTCTCTCTGTATTTGCAAAATGTGATACTCCCAAGCAAACCTCAGCAGAGTCTTGTGTTGCAAACAAATTCATTAGGAATTGTAATATAGGAAGTCTTTGTCTATACAGAGTCAGATAAAATAGCATTTTATGGATCCTAACAGTAATGTAAACATACATAACTTATCCCAATTAGCCGAAAGTCTTGACATGCAAGATTACAGCCATAGATCTATTAGGATGCAGCAGAAATGATATGCATATTGAGAAGGCTGGTTACCTTCATCACGATTATGGAAACTGAAAAAACGTGTTCCCCTGTTGTCTATCTTACACAGAATCCTTTTTCTGACCTGGTACACTGAAGTAAATTGTCAACCAAACCCTGGAAAGACAAACCCAAAATGTACCCAGAACTCTGCATATTAAGTAAATTTTCAATAGAATAAAATAGGGATCAAGGACAATGTCATTTATTAAATAAACTACAAAGGCTGAAAGGGCTAAAAATTTTCTAGGCCCTCTGGGGATCTGAACTAGCTTTGATTAAGTAAAAGCTGAAAATATTCCAAAGATCTAGGAAAACATAAGTAGTAGTAGCAATAAACAATAGATCTATGTAGTAGATACTCCTCCTATATGCAATGAGTCAAAAGTCCCCAGGAGCCAACTAAAGCCACTTTCAGCATTGGTGTTCAGGGACTTCTTCGCCCTTTGCAGCTGGGTAAGATATAAACAAAAATGCCCCTCCATTCTACTTGAACCCCAGAGGAAAGCAATTTTACAGAGCCATAGAAGCAGATCTTATTAAAGTCTGTTTTCTGTACCTCTCTAAATTTCTCTCCCTTTATTATCAATGTGTTGTGTTCTGAAGAATGGGTTCTAGGTGAGCTTTATGAAATGTGAAGTACTTATGAGTGTTCAATGCATGCTAAATACATATTCATCCCCCATTAATATAAAGGTATTTGTTGATCCAACTGTATTTAGAGTTTAACTCAGTACAATTAAATTTTATCCACATTACCACCAGCCAAAACAAAACTGTTTTAATTATGATTTTAAAGACTCAAAGGATTGATTCTTTCTAACAAACTGAAGTAAGTCACAGAGATATCAACTTTTATTTAAATAATGTTCTTCCTGTAAGGTTTAACCCAGAAGGAAAGTTAAAACAGATATGATTGGCAAATCTTTAAAAACTCAATGTATAAATGTCTATTAAATATCCAAGGCCCTAAAAATCAAATAGCAATCAAATTTTGTAACCTTAATTTTAATCTGTTCCTGTAATTCCAGTGATAATCCAATAGCTAGATTTAAAATTCAACAATGAACACATACCAGAGATAAGAAAAATGTTATTTGTTAAACTTGGGATTCAAGTCACAATTTCAGGCCAATTGATTCATAATATTTTAAATCTTAATATCAAGTAACCAATGCCAAAAATCTCCTTTGTTACCAGACAGGTTCATTTCAAATAACAAGTTGATATACCAATGTTGGGCTGCACCCCACAAGCCTACAAGGTGTGCACTTGCCCAGCTTTAACACGGAAGAAAGAGCCCGGAGTTAGTAACAGAAACATCAATGGTTTCATGGATGGGGGAGCTTACACGTCTGAAGCAAGGTCCTGAAGCGACACCCTATTGTGTGGGTGCAGCGGACAGCGTGCCTCACGTGGCGGCAGTCTTCGCTCTGGCTCCCGGGGGAAGGGAAGATTACCAGTTATAGGCGAACTGATGTCAGGTAGGCTCATTAGTTACCAGGGAAACCAGTTGAGAGACACGCCCCTCACTGCCCCTTTGATAAGAACAATCACCAGCTGGGGCCTGGGGCAAGTATGTAGGAAGGTCAGTCTTTTGGGTAGAGTGCCGGTGAAGCAGGCACTGGTCGGGCAGGGGATGTAAGGAGAGCAAGAGAACAGCCATCTTGAGTGGCCTGCCCATACGGCCAATAAGCATGGGTCACACATTTATGAAAAGTTCTACTTGCGGCTTGTTTTTCTCAATACTATGACCAAAGTTCATGCTTTGCAAAATCTGAACTGCTTTGCTGCAAGAAACACAAGACAAAGAGTTTTCCCCCAAACTGGAGTCCCCAGTGATCCTTGCCTTGGGAGTTGCAAAGAAGGGAGAGACTATCTACCCAATTTCCTGTCCCTCTGTGCAAGAATGGGCTTTTAGAAATAACTTTTCCTTCTTTCATGGTCAAAGTGACCCTACCTTGATTTTTCTTGGATGAATTGGCCCCCACCTGTTGCCTCATGGTTGTTTATTTAAAATGAGACAGGAGAAAAGTGCTGACAACCTAAGACTCGTTGATTAGTTAAGAATGATTGGTATTTTAAACCTCAAACCTAATACCAAACAAAAAGAAGCCTCTACACTTGTCTTACAAGATAATTAAATTAATCACTGAATAACTAGACTCATCTATTGAGACTGTAAAGGACTGAAAGTGGGACACCTTTAAAAAAAATTCCTTGGTACAAAATAAGAGCCAAACATGACTGAATTCACTGAGTAGTCTGAGGCTGTTCTTTAAATTGCTATGCTATTGAACTTTTGCTAATAAAATAGATGACATCTGACTGATTAAAGCAATATTCACACTGATTATTTCAGAATGGTAGCACCTGTGACCCCTAAGAAAACAACTGTCTCTTTAAAAGCCAGCCTGAAGCTGGCACTCAGGTGTGCACACAGAGCCTTTTGTCTTTAGACTTGGCAAACACCCAGATCAAAAATAATTGTGTCATTCAGAGGAGAAGCTATTTTATGGATAAAAGATTATGAATTTCACAGCTGACTTGAGATCTACTCAAGCCAACAACATTGGTTTCTACTTTGCAAGAAGGATTTGCTCTGTCAATGCAGATTTCTAAGTAAGTACTTTTCTCTTTCAAAGGCCAAGTCAGATTTCAAAGAAATATTTACATTTTTTAATACAAATGAAGCCACTGATTATATTAGCTCAAGTTCAAAACTGATGCACTCTTTGTGCCCCTCCTCCTACACTTCAGTTAAAATGGAAAGAGACTGGGTTTCTAACTTTTAATACTGACATTTTTTAGTACAATCAAAATGCAGAAGCGCTGGCTTAGATGGAGTACTAAACTGAAAAACGAATTAAGGGCTGAAGTGGCTTTTTGTTGTTATATGTGTTATTGTATGTCTTTTTAATAATCGGTTCTTTAGCTTCCTGAAAAATACATAACAATACTGATGCCAAATATTAGACAATATATATATGAAAAAAACTGAGGTACTGTCTACTCTAATTGGTGCATTTATTTTCTTCCTTTTATTTGGTTTCTGGTTTCTCATTCTTATATGTTTTGAAATCTTAAGGATATGTCAGATTAGGCAAAGATCAAGAAGAAGCTTAACTTTTTGATTGGGGGCGTCCTCTAGTTGTGAACATCTCTAAAGCCTGAAAGGCAACTTAATTAGTCACTAAGTGGCGAGAGCCTATTTAACAACAGGCCCTAATTGGCATTACTCCTGGTCACCTGAGTAGAACATAGAAAGGTTGCAAATGAACCGGCAATAGATTTAATTGCTCATTCTGAATATTCGTAAAAGTCTGAGACTTTGCCTCAAACCCAGTTTAGACTCTAAACAATTTCATTTTTCATTATAATTGGTGATCAGGCTCAATATACTGAAAATGTGTTTTAAAGACACCACCATACAACTAATTTCATGATTCCTGTTTCACTTGCAAATGCCTCCATTATGTCTTTAAACCATGATCCATTGAAATGACTAATGACTTCCAATGCTTCTTCATATCCTTTTTCTGAATATATAAAGGGATCTCTCTGATAAGAAAATCATTAGCTGGATCAGATGATCCAAGGTTCTTTCCCACCTACAGATTTATTATTTGATGCTTTTTTTTTTAAATGAAAACTGTTGACTACAATTTGGTTATACTAATTACACTCAGTTATTATTTGGAACTCAATAACAATACAGCGTGTAAAACAAGATATTCTTATGAGTCCATATTGAAAAATACTCAAACAACAACATCTTTGAAACTGTACTATACAGCTTTTTACTGAGCCACAGACTTTTCTCTCTAAATTGGTGGACAGTCGGGAGTTCTGGCTCCCAGGGCCAACTCTGCCACTCAACTGTGAAGGCCTCAGTCTTTTTCATCTTAACATCAGCGTTTGGACATCCTTCGTCCCTTCAGTGTGTCTGGGAGCTGTTTTAGAATGTAACCCCAATGCAATTTGTGAGGGGGAAAAAAAAATCTTTCCTCCTACATGTGATAAATCTCCATCTGTGACAAATTCATCTTCCCATATATGAAATTCTGGCCTCGTTTCCTCTGGCAGACCCCATGGTGACACTTTTTTAGTTATGCACAAAATCAGGCCAAATTGTCACCCAGGAAAGGCAGAGAGGCGACACACTCCCAGGCTGCATCGTCTAGCCTAATTTTCTTGTTCCCTTTGATGCCACTACGGGAGCGTTGCCAGCTGCTTCTCTGAAAACAATTACTAATTGCACTTGCTCAAATTAGCCCTTCCTCAAAAGTCCCCTCCAAGATCACACTACAGGGCTGACCTGAGATCCTGGGGAGAGTAACTCAAAACCTTCCCTATCTTTCCCCTTCCAAACAGGTTCCTGCAAAGAAACTCATGGGTAAAACCACGTCTGATTCTTGGAATGAGCCTCTTTTCAGCCTGAGGGCTGCATCTAAATAAAATAAAGTTTGTCATGTTGTCAGTGCTGGATGACATATATGCACTAATAGAGGAAAAAATCCCCAAACCATTTGCCTTTGCAAGATAGCATTTTGTGAGTTTTAGCACAACACTAGGCATATAGCAAGAACTTAATAAATACTTGTGCTTGCTGAATAATAATTTGGCAAAAGATTCACCTTCTTAAAAGGGTTTTTACTTAAGCTAGCATCTATCCCAACTACAGTCCCTGTTTTTTTAAGTTTAATCCATCTGTCATTAACATATGGGTGGGTCTGCCCTGCAGTATATAACCCTGTCTACTGCTTCTCCAAGAAAAAAATAGATTAGAACCCTGAAGCCTGTGTGTACACTTAAGAGCTCTCTTTGGCCCTTTAATGCAAAGTTTCTAATTTTCGAGATATACTGGCTACAGCTGTGGATAAATTCAGGCCTGAGCGCTGTGAGTAGATTTCACTCCTTGGTGGAGCAGGATTAAGGATCAATAAGTGTAAATCTGATCAGCTATGTACTAGAACAAGTTATTTAACCTCTCTAGGCCCCAGTTTCCTCATCTTATAAAGTGGAGAAAATGTAGGTACCTCACTCATAGAGTTACTGTGTGGCTTAAATGAAATACATGTAAATTCACAGAGTTATCATGAGGCTTAAATTAAGTAACATGTAAAATATTGAGCATAGTAGCAAGAAGGTAGAAAGTATTCAATGAAATTTTGCAGTTATTACAATTATTATTGTTATTATGTAGAAGAAGGCTTTATATTGAAATGGATTCTTCTATTTTTTGAAAGTCAGTGTGAAGCACAGACCTTCACCCTCACAGAAATAACATTGCTCTACAAATGTCAGCTCCCACTTACCATAACCTCTCTGGCTGCAGTTCCTGTTGATATGTTCTCAGATCATATTTTTAAAAATTCTATTTACAGAGCAGTGGGAATCATCTCTCATTTAGTGCAGTCTGAGACAATGAGAGATTTACTAAATACACTGCTTTTATATACTGCAGTTTCCATGTCCAGAGCCTTGTGTTTTAGGCCATAAGAATTAATGGAGGTAGAAACATGGAAGGTAAAAGAGAGAAAAATAATCTCTCCCTTAGTTTTATTTATAAATATTTATCAAATTTAACTGTAATGATAATGGTACATTTTTCTCAGGCCCGTAAACTCTGCATAACATGTCCTCTGATGTATCTAGGATATAAACGGAAATTCCGTATCTAACCATCATGCTATTCAATTTGATGGAGAAATAAATTTTTTACTCTCATTGAAGCCTCCTGTTTTTCAAACCTGAGAAGAAATCCTGGTTTGTCTTTAGATTATTACTCCTGAATGTTCCGAAAATAGCTTAAGATTTACCCTTAACCTCCAGTCTTAGATATAGCTCTGGAAAGGAATTTTACCTTCTCTTCCGATACCCTGTTTTAGCAAAGCATGAAACTAAGCCTTCCTCAGTTGCCTTCAAGTATTAAAAGCTTGCAATAAGATATCAGTCAAGTCAAAAGACAGCAGATTGATTTACTACCGTACAGGATCAGGATTCAACCTCTTTTGCCAACTTTTGTCAGGAAGGCTAAGAGTTTTTGGTTGCTAGTTACTTGGTTGTTTGGGGACAGTGTTTGCTTTGTTCTTTGGTTGTTGTTGCTTTGCTTCTCATATGATCTAGTTCCTTGCTATTCAAAGTGTGGTTCCAGGAATGCTAGCATCAGCATCGCCTGGGAGCTTGGAGGAATGCAGAATCTCAGGCCCCACTCCAGACCGACAGAGAGATTCTGCACTTTAACAAGATGTACCGATGTGCTGATGTCTCCATGTGCCTTGACGTCTGAGGGCCTAAAAATCAGCCAGTCTCAACGGTGAGGGTTATTTTTACCCCCTCCTCACCCATGGTCTAGCTAAATCAAACAAGGAATTAAGAATTTCTTCAACTGGTTGTGAAATTTTGACCGTGGTGGTGAATGATTGATAAGGTGCTGTCCACCTTCCAGGCCATCTGAGTCATGGCTCATCAAGCCTCTTTCATGGCATTTTTCTTGCCATCTATTATAGTTATTTCCAAAACTGTCATACCTCCTAAGTACCATGAAAACTCCTGGTGCACAGAAAACTGCCTAGTGCTCTCAGCCTTAAGCAGAATAATTGTTTAATAAATATTTATTATTTAATCGAAATGATATATTAGATTTCAAGGTCAGCCCACAAGTATTTATTCAATGCTAACTGTAGCTAAAATATAGTTTTGATGCCTCTGGCTCCATCCTAGGGTCTCAGGAGCAGGGAGGAGATGCAGTGCTGGAGAAAGGAGACAGTGCCTTGCTCCTGTAGTGCTGGGCTACGCCGAGGCAACAGTCCAGCTCCCCAGCCTGCTCATGGATGATTCTGACCAAGACTGTTACTGCCCCCTGCTTTCACTTCTTGGATAACCTAACTGCCCACTTGGAACGGTTTGCCCTGCCATGGGGAGAATGAATTTCTAGGCTCTTTAACTCCCAGCACATATTCAGAGAAAACTAAAATTGCAACGCTGGAAAAGGAGAAAAAATAACCAACTGCCACTCAATATATTTCACTCAGAATGAGGCTTTGAAAGAAGCAATGATCCTTTGTGTCCAAGGCTGCCCAATTTGAGCGCTGCATCCTGTATTCCCTGAAATGATATTTTGTTTCTATTTGGATTCCAGGCCTCTAAAATAGAGTCCTCCTCAGGCAAATGTACAAGAATACAGCCTACTCTGTCCTCAAATGACTCTCCCTACAGAATGATCCATCAATTTGAATATTACTTCAAAAATTAAACCTGCAACAAAGATTCATCAAATGTGATACTTTTCAAATTATTAGAAAGCATATCCAAATTTAATCTATAAACTACATTCGGATGTCATGGTGCCTTTTAAAAAATGCTTATATTTATGTGTGTATATTTATGCATAATTATATGTTTATATAATTGATATAAGCTAAGAGAGGAGAAAAGAGGCTAACAACAGATAGAAAGATCTTCACATCTTACTTTGTAAGGTATTTATAATTATCATGTGGTGAGATAATGGGCGATATTTTTTCCATTACTATGTTTCTTAATATTTTTCAAATTAAAAACTTTGAAGAAGACAAATGTAGTATCCTGTCCTCTGCACAACATAAGTTCTATTTTTCCTAGATAATGACAAAGACTGCATGACTCTTAAAACCTTTAGATAAATCTGTGCACCAGGAATAAACATAGCCTTTTTAAAATTTCAACATGGGAAAAATAAGCTAAGGAGAGTAATGCTGTTTACCCCTCTATTAAACAGGACATTATATAACACATGCTTGCAAAAGTGTCAGGGTTATCTCATCTATTCTTCAAAACAAAACTAATTTCAAAGACCGCTTAATCAAATCACAGTGTAGTTCCATCATGCTCAATTTAACAAATTATCTAAAAGAAACCCCACATGCATTATGGAAGATCAAATGCTTCCAGATAATGACTTACCAAAAGGTAATTTTGGAGAGTCTCTATTTACAAGCTAAGAATGTTGATTTGAATATTTAGATATAGGCACTGTAGCAGACAGGAATCTATTTATGGAGTGTAAGTTTTAGTTCCCGGAGGGCTCTTCAACCCCCATGAGACCAAGAATGAAGAAGTCCTCCACTGACAATCTGAGCCTGGATGGATCATACCAGCTGACCAGGTGTGCCCTCCCCTCATCACCACACTGGAGGTAGCCAGAGTTTATGACGTCATTCACAGTGCTGCTTATGAAGAATTAAAAATTTGAGAGAAAAAGACAGCGATGGTGAAGAAAATAAAATAGGAGGAAATTTCTTCTCAGTGCACAAAACTTACTTTTGAATTTTCAAGAATATTTTTCATTATAGAAAGAAGTGCCAAACAAATTATAATTTGGAATGCAAAAACATTTGGAATGCAAAAACATCCAAATGCTTACATGATATGGATTACAGTGTCGTGTCTTCAAATCTATAGAAATAAAGAGTAGTTGCCAGAGGAACATTTGCCTCTATGTCTTGAAATATAAAAACATATATCTCCCATGTTATTTATTCCCAGATCCAGAAGTAGTGAATAAGTGTGTTTATATCTGTGCCCCAAGATACAAATGGAAACTCTTTTGGGAAGGGAGAGTCATACTACAAAAGTCAAAAGGAAATGCAGAAAATCTATAAACAGCCACCAAACGAATTCAACACTGAAAAGACTGACAATGCCGAGTGTAGACAAAATACTGTGGGAATGTAAATCTGTATAGCCACTGTGGGAAATAGTTTGACATCATCTACTAAAGTTTCAGAAATACATACCCTGTGGTACAATATTCCACATTCCACTCCTGCCTTATACTAAATAGAAATGTGTGCAAATGTGCACCAAGAGAAATGAGCATGGATCTTCAGAGACCAAACCAGAGAAAACACAAATGTCCATCCATAAGAAATTAGATAAATACATTTTCTTATATTTAGAAAAGAAAATACTATACAGTAATTTTTAAAAATGAACTCTAGTTATATACAAGAATATGTATGAATCTCGCAAATGCAAAATAGCATAAAAGAGGAGAGGCAGAAAGAATATATACTGTATGATCCATTTATGTAAATTTTAATTATACGAAAAACTAAACTTTAGGGAGAGAAGTGAAAAGAGTAGTTAACTTCAGGATGAGGAGCTGGGAAATGACGGATCTGGGGCCGGAGGACAGGTTCTGGGGTCTGACTTGATCCACACATGTGATGTTCGCACAGGTGTTTATTTTGTGATGATTTACTTCATACATTTATGTTCAGTTCATTTTTATGTATGTTTGGTTATATTTCACATAGCAAAGAAGCCAAATAGAAAGCAGAATATCTAAAATGCTATAGTAACCAAAATCATTGTCTATATAGACTGATACCTAAACACCTTCTCGTGACAAAGATGACTCACATGGGACTGTTATCCATTATTTGCACATAACAATCCACATTGTCCTGTGGAATCCATCAACTCAAGAGGACCCTAGAGTTATCTTTACTGCTATGTCATCATGGTCTTTAAATGATGTGCAACCACTGTCCATTGTATCTTGAATTACAACAAATAATAAACAATTACATTATATAAAAAGTGGAGGACAGCTGCATTCTTTTAAAAAATGAAAATTTCTTTCACTATTATTTGAATTCCAGGGCAGGGAAACTGCCTGGTGTATTTGAATTGGCCTTCCACCTATATCTGTGGCTCCTTATTGCCAAAAAACTCAGGAGCATCCTAAATATATAAATAAACATATATAAGCATAAATAAACATAAATATAAATAATAATAAATACCTAGGCACTTGGAGAAGGAAAACTGTATTGAGGAATCAAGTCACATTGGTTTAACTGTGAGAGGCTAGGGGGTAGTTAGGGAATGGGAGTGAGCACAAGGGAAGGCAAAAAGAACAGAATATAGTTAAATGTCATCATGGCCTCGATTAATAGACGCTGATGCATTAATTCTTTATTAGTAGTATTAATCACTACATAAATTCACTTTTATCTGAGTTTCACCCAATTCATCCGTTGATGCAATTTCATTTGCTTGGCAATTTTTCCCTGGACAGGCTCTTAATAAGTTTACCCTTTGCCAGTCCAAACAAATTCTGACATTTCTCCTTTATTCCTAGTTCACAGGAGGAGCATGGATATTCACAGATGCATGATCTCAGATTTTACCTCGAGCAAAGGGGTGTGCTATTAGAAGTTGAACAAAGATATGCAGGGTTGGAGGGCAGTCATAGTATAGAGGGGGAAAAAAGGAAAAGAGGATGGTGCAGGCACAGCTGACATGGCCAAAATAGTGGTATGTCTGTGAGATGTCTGTTTGTTCTTTGTTTTGTTTTTGTTTTTGTTTTTTTAATCTTGGAAAATTTTGCAGTTTTTATACATGGTCACAGAAGCATGATCTAAATGCTTAATCTAGCTATTTTTGACAGTGATTTTGACAGTGCTTTTACATTTTCAATGCATTTGATATTTTCCCCTCTGACAGTGCAGGTTATTCTTATGTGTATACACCCAAAATTCCCATAACTGGCTGCCGCCCTGCACACAAGATGAAACTGAGGTATGGCGTAGGAGATCTCTTCTGAATCTTCTCAGAAGAGAATTTAGAACACTGACCTCCTGAATCTTTTCACTTCCTCTCATACAGTCACTAGAAAATGACTGTATCATATTCACCCATAAGGTGAGCCAAATAAATCTATTACAATTTCAGCTACCTTGTTCATCATGAACTAAAAACAAATAAACAAACAAAATGATGAAAAAATAAACCACCCTCTACCACTTGGCTAAAGCATTTTTAGATTTTGACAGTGATTCTCAAGCTTTACTGTGCATCAGTACTACAGAGGCAATTTGTGAAAGCATGCCAGAGAAGTCTGATGGAGTTCTCCGGGCTCCCCTGAGAGTCACTGCCTGCAATGGACTGAATGTTTGTGTTCCCCCTAAATTCATAAGTTGAAATTCTAACCCCCAAAGTGATGGTATTAGGAGGTGGGGCCTTTAGGAGATAATTAGGTTGTGAGGGTGGAGCCCTCGTGAATGAGATTAGTCCCTCATGAAAGGGACATCAGAGAGCTCCCCTTCCCTCTTTCTACCATGTGAGAGCACAATGAGAGGTCAGCACCCTGCAACCCGTAAGAGGGTTCTCACCAGACATCAAATTTGCTGGCACCTTGATTGTGGACTTCCCAGCCTCCAGAACTGTGAGAAACAGATGTTTGTGATTTAAGCCACCAGGTCTACAGAATTTGTATTATAGCAGCCCTAACTGACTAAGACAATGCCTTAGGCAGAAAAGATTTAACCATTGATAGCTGAGGACACTGGTCATATATATTAAGAGATAAATAAAAGTATAAGATAACATTATATAAAGTAATAAATGTTACAAAAAATAAGTTCGGAAGAAAGTGAGATTTCTACTGAATGATATTTTTTTCTGACAAAGTGAGCTTGAGCTGAGCTATGAAAATGTAGTATAAATTCCAACATATCAAGAATTATTGCATCAGTGTCTTTAATCAAGGCCAGGATGGTGAATAACCGTATTTTGCTCTTTTTGCCTTCTATTCTGCTCACCCCCACTTCCCTAGTTCCCACCCTAAGCTCTAACAACTATACCATTATAACTTGGTTCCTCAATGCCACTAATACTCCTGGGATAGTATTTATTTATACCGTTAGGATGCTCATGACTTTTTGGCAATCAGGAACCACAAAAATAGGAGGAAGGCCAGGCCAAATACCCCTTCAAACAGTCCTCTTACCTTGGAAGCTGTGGGTCCTGAGGGCATTTGCTTGATAATCTGCTCTGTGGGTGCCAGCAAGCTTTAGTCCCTTCATGTGGTGATGGATTAGGTGTGAGCAGAGGAAATCTAAGCAGGCATCAAAATGCACAGCAGGAATTATATACTTAAGCAGATACAAAGCTCTCACAGATGTATGCCACTACTTAGTTGAGGTCATGAACAGCATCTCAGTATAAGAGTAGCCAGGCCAATTAAACAAAAGTGTAAATGATTGGTATCAGATCCTTCCTTTTGTGGAAGACATCATGTCTGCAGGGATTATTTAATGTCTTCAGGGAAGAGAAAGGATGAAGAAAAGGTAACTGAGGATACTGAAGAGATATGTCTCACACTTCAGTGATTTTCACCTTCTACTTGGCAGGTGAAAGCACAGCAAAGAGACTTTGCCTGGCAGCTGTCATGTGGAGCTCTATTCTAAATGTTTTATACACGAGCATATAAGCACAGAACATAGGGACTTTGTCAATCCAACGGTATATAAGGTAGTTTAATCAATATAATTATTGACAAAAATAATTCCTACACAATTGTTTACATGGATAACTTGCATATCTGGAAGCCCTGAAGAGAAAAAAAAAAAAAGTGCATTTTCATGTTCAAGATGAAAGTTTCAGAATAGGTACATTCTGGATATAGAAGAGTTCTTATCCAGAGACTTCAGTCTTTGATGGTAGAAACTAGTCTTCACCTGAATACTAAAGAATGCTAAGAAATGCTAGTTTCTGCAGACATTTTTCCTGTTTCAAAAAGATAAACTTCACTTTCATCTGTTTCCTGTATGGGCTCAGCACAGTTTTGTTAGGAAGAAAATAAATAAATAAAAGGAGAGGGTCCTGTCACTTTAAAAATGAAAACAAAACAAAAAATAACTCTCTGAAAAACTTCTAGAAAATACTTCACCCCTCCTTTCCCTTTCCTCCTCAGTTCAATCAAAAGCAACTCACCACAACTGCAGTGAGCAGGTGCCGCCTTCTCATTTTTCATCACTCATAAGGTCAGAAGAGTTGTAGTTCCTTGGTCAGAGAAAAAAATTCATTCCATATAGTTATATGTGCATTGAAATCAATGATGTTCTGAATCTATTGTTTCAGCATGCCATTGTGTTCAGAGAAAGAGTGGTTTAGGAGTGTTGAAGTGCCAGTGAAAACATAGGATAGTTTCTCTGTAACCATAAGAGAGTTAGAATAAAAGGTTCTGAGGACTGTATTTTCTCCACAAGGGTCATGAAGACTAATGCCAAGAATTAGAGAAAACAAACCAATATTGACAAGAATGCTCACATGGGTCCTAGCCAGAGTCCTGGGAGGCTTGAAGCAATTCCAGAATCCCTCTGAGCCTCATTTTTCTCATATTTAAAATAAGGGTGTTGGACTAGGCGATCTCAAAGTCCTTTCCCAACCTAAAATGCCATAATTTTATCCCCATTTGGAAACACTTTAAAAATTCAGATTATACAGTAACTTCTATGCTTGGAATATACTTGAAAACAAGAATATAAATAACATTATATAATAATCTATATTTGGTATATAGTTTTATAGATAATGCTCTGATTCCTTTAAACACACAAACACACACAACCACAAAGCCATAACAGCCACAATAAAACACAGTGGTGTCTCCTTTGTGCTTTCTCTCTCTAAAGAATACGTGAGCTCCTTTCCCGTTTTAGCATTTTAGTGCTTAACAACTGAGGTTCTGGCAACTAAAACTGCACAGGCAGCAACTCCATTTTTCTCAGAATCAAGTGAAACTGAACGGGCAATTAAAAGTTACTGAACTGCAAGGTAAAATTACTTCACTGCTCTGCTGCTGGGTGACTAAAGAGAGGAGACAATGGAAATCATATTTAGAATTAAGACAGAACGATGGAACACAGCAGTCCGCTCTACTAAAATGGAATCTATAAACATTAGACATAATCAGCAGCGCTTCAATCATGCTCTTTGCTCACAGTTAGATGGAAGATTACACAAAACAAATGTGCAATGTTCAAATCTGGGCGCTGCTGGTTAACAGAAGGCATTTCCCTCCCAGCCCACACGGTGATCAAAATTCTCTCCTGTACAGCCAGTGCCCAGCTTACAAATGGGCTATATGTCAAGAGTCCATTTATAAGCCAGTTGTGCCAAGCTCTGTATTACGTCTCCCATAAAATTACGTTAAAAACGGTGTTTAGGTTCCTAGGCTAGCCCACAAAGGCCAGTTTACTAAAAGAGGCATTTTTAAAAGATAATATCAAGCGTACTATGGAGACTAACCACCAAAGGAATGCTTCTTTGGAACTTGTATTCAGAGTTCAATCTTGGAAGTACAGGAAGAGATCTCCTCTTCTGAAAATTACTGGTGGTAGTTCCCATCACTGGAGACAAACAGTAGAGTAAAAGGACAAAGTTTAAAGAATTTCAGGCATTCGATCAGGAGGATGAGAGGCCAGAGATCCAGGAAAAGCATTGACATTGCAAATGTGGAAGCAGGAAATGATATGAGGTGGAGGAATTGGTAATAATTTGGAGAGCATAAGAGAAGAGATACTGATTAGAATGGAAGAACAGGGCCTTTTTCTAGGGTTTCCTTCTGAACATCATGGTCTTGAGCTCTTATTTTAGTTAGAGGCTTTAGGGTTATACAGTCAGGAATGAGGTTATTTTCTATACTCACTAGAAATGTTTGAGGAAGAGGATTCGGTGAGGTTAAATGAAGAGAGAAAATGCAGTGGGGATCTGGTGAAGTCGTAGGACATTTCTACTCCAACAGAAATCTTGTATCTATCACCTGCTACTCCACTAAAAACCCTACCCACTGACCTGAGCTTTGGGAATAGGTAGGAAGCCAAGAAAATGCAGGGGGATTGAAAAGGAGAATCTCAAGGGCTTAACAGGGTAGCTCAAACACCAAACAACAATGAGAATGAACAGGAGTGTGGAAGACAGGCAAGGAAGATCTTGCCAAATTTAGTTGGTACAGCCAAAAAATAACACATTAAGTTGGATTAAGCAATCTGTGAGGATCTCCTTAGGATAACATTTTCCATAATCTAAGGAATAAAAACAGCAAATTTTACAATTGATGTCACATGATAAAATATGAAACCCACTCCTAAAAGTTATCATTCCACAGGTAAAGGTAAGAACAAATATGCTGGAGATAAATGATGTAGTAAATAAGATTAATATGTAACAAATACATATTCCGATATAGACAATAAAATAGAGCAACAAATGCTAAAATATCAATTAGAAAGGCTTAGGTGAATTGAAGGGAGTTCTGTGGAGTCCTACATCTACTATAGGAGTTATTCCAAGTAAGTTTTATTCTTGTATATCATCAAACCTCAATTAATCCATTTCCCCCAAAATTTGATTAGAAAAAAGCATAAAAAAGAAAAATAACTGTTTTCAGGAGATAAAATAACATTTTAAAATAGTATATTGTAATTCCATTTCCTACCCATACAGTGAACTCAATTGTCATAGAAACCCTTCCAGGTATACATTTAAAAATGATGGATAAACTATTAAAGACAGGCTAAGAGACATGGAGGAGATAATGAGAAAGATCTAACATATATACATGTAATCAGTGTTCCAGAAGGAGAGGGGAGAGAGATTGGGGAAGAGGCTGATAATTCTACATAATTGATGAATGATACAAATTCTTATATCAGGAAGCACAGTGCATTCAAAGTTAAAAACAAACAAAAACAAAAAAACAAAAAATAAAGAACAAAAAAATCACCCTTACCTAGAGAGACACACGGTTATGAAAGAACAGAACACACAAGAAAAGAGAAGATCTTTAAAACAGTCAGGAGAAATGAAAGAGTAGCTAGAAATAAATGATAGATTTACAACTGATTTCTCAAAACTTACAATGGAAGCCAGAGCCATGGAGTTATCCAATGGGATAACATCATCAAAGTATGAGACAACAGCTGTTCTATCACAATTGTTATGCCCAGTGAAATAACCTTTCAGAATGAGGTGAAAATAAGACATTTTCAAAGAAATAAAAATGAGAGACGTAATTTCCAAAAGATCCTCACTAAAGAAACTTCTAAAGAATGTACATCAGAAAAAAAAGGAAAATGATCCCAGAAGAAAGGTCTGAAATGGAAATGGGAAAGGAAAGAAAATGGTAAACATCTGGGCAAATCTAAAGAAATACTCTATAAAAATATAAACAGTATCTAATTTATAGAGCTAATAAAACAAAAATCAAAGCCACCATGATCAAGGAGATCATGATGGAATTAAAGCATCTAAAAGTTTTTATTGTTTGGGAGGAGAATATTCATTAATTCTAGATATTGTAACCTTAAATATGCATGTTTTACATTTAATGACTTCAGGGTAGAAAAGTATTTCTTAAACAAGACATCAAGCTGCAAACTATAAAGGGAAATAGTGGTTATTTTGACTACATTAAAATAAACAATCCCTTCCTCCCCCCCAAAAAAAAGAAAAAAAGAAAATGAGTGAAAATTCAAACCACAGACTAGGAGAATACACCTAGAAAATAGAATGAATTCCTAAGAATCAATGAGGATATGACAAACAATCTAATGGAAAGAAAATGGACCAAAAATTTCAACAGATACTTCACAGAAGAAGAATCACAAATAGCCAAGAAACATGAAAACATAAACAACTTCATTACTAAGGAGGGAAATTCAAATTAAATCACAATGGGAAACATTGCTCATTCACCAGATTGGCAAAAATTAATACGTTTTGATAAGTACATGTAGCAATGGGGGTCTCTAGACCCCAATGTGGGGAGTGTGAACGGTAAGCATTCACTGGGAAAGTTAACCCATGCATTCGTATACATTAGAAAATGCTTCAAATTTGTCCTTTTTTTTTTTCCTCAAATATCACATTTTAAAGAAACATGGCAGGGCTTCCCTGGTGGCGCAGAGGTTACGAATCCGCCTGCTAATGCAGGAGACACGGGTTCAAGCCCTGGTCCGGGAAGATCCCACATGCCGTGGAGCAACTAAGCCCATGCGCCACAACTACTGAGTCTGAGCTCTAGAGCCCGCGAGCCACAACTACTGAGCCCATGTGCCACAACTACTGAAGCCCACATGCCTAGAGCCTGTGCTCCACAACAAGAGGAGCTATTGCAATGAGAAGCCCATGCACTGCAATGAAGAGTAGCCCTCACTCGCTGCAACTAAAGAAAGCCCATGTGCAACAATGAAGACCCAACACAGCCAAAAATAAATAAATAAATTAATT
The DNA here is from genome assembly GCF_028564815.1 of Eubalaena glacialis. Lineage (NCBI taxonomy): Eukaryota > Metazoa > Chordata > Mammalia > Artiodactyla > Balaenidae > Eubalaena > Eubalaena glacialis. The sequence continues at coordinate 42,497,879 of NC_083729.1, forward strand.
AAAAAAAAAAAAAAGAAACATGGCAAAACTGTAGGTTAAACTGGGGATGTTCTCTGAGTCATACACTTTCACAGTGTCAGGGGAATAATAACGACTCTAGTTACACCAACTGAGAGTTGAAAATGTCTGTTTGTTTAATTATTTTAGCTTGTGGTTCAGTTTTATAGCATTTCTTCATCATTAATTATATATTGCAGTTGCATTATGCAAAATAAAAATAAAATTAGAAATACTATGTTTCATAAAATGCAGCAGAAAGTTACAGTGGCTCAGATGACATTCATTTTTGAGTGTCCGATATTGTTCAGTGACTACACTGAGATACATGGATCTCAAACTCCTTTATCTCTAAAATGTCTGAATTCTGTTACCGTAAAGAGAGGAGTCCCTTGAAAGACTCAACCAGCAGCAAAATCATTTGTTCCGATGCAAAAGGAAGGCCCTCCTCTCTGTTACTTACCCTTGTCTCCACCCCAGCTACTTTTATCAAGCTTACTGAACTATATTATGAGAAGGTAACACGAACAATAATACTTATTTACAAAATGAAGTGTATCAATATCGTTCACCCCATTTCCAGGCATTCATTAGCGTGTATGGAAGCACCTGCATGAAGGAACCACTATCAGGGCAAAGTGGGAGGAGAGAATAGCACCTTAGAAATGCAAGAACACCTCCACCCCCAGCCCAGGCCTAGAAACTTAGATGCAGTCAGAGAAGCTGCTTCTAGCCAAACCTATTGATGTCTCCTGGGTCAACCACTAACCTCCCCTCATACTGACTCCCTCTGTCCCCCAAGCACTAAATTCACTACCTAGTAACCTCTCTATCCTTGTCTCTTCCAGTTTTAACACAAGTTGCAATCTTTCCTGTTAGAAATACAACACAGTCACTTTGGCAAGACCCAGCCCTCTCCTATCCAGAGGGCAAAGCACTATAGAAACAGTAGGTATTCAGATAACAGTATAATCAAAATCTAACACTTTCCTGGGAAGACTGAGCTTTCCAACCATCTCCACCACATCCCCACCCTCACCCCTCGTAAGCTTCTCCTGTAATCACGACCATCCCAAATTGATGGATGACTTAAAGATTTACAAGCAAAAAACTTCTGCAGCATTCTAAAGTCTTCAAGTGACTAACAGTTCTAACGGGAAGGTCTTGCATGATGACATTTAAAATAATTTACTCTTATTTAGTCATATGAAAAAATCAACAATTTTAAAAAGTATTCATTGAGTCTTATACCTGAGAATAACGTCTAGTATGTGATTAGCATTAGGTTAGCCTGGAGGTAGGGATGGATTTGCTTGGTAAAGGAATAGAAAAGAAACATGGCACATTACAATAAGGATGTTATACTTTAGAAGATCTGCATTTGGAGAGAATTAGACAAAATATGGAAAACAGTAAACTAAAGTGCCAAATGACTTGGCAATGACATTAAGTAAGAGAAGTTCAAATGAGAGACAAATAAGCATGATCAGGAGTATCAAGGGAAGGCTTCTAAGAGGAAGTAAGAAAAGAGCTACGGGCTTCCCTGGTGGCACAGTGGTTGAGAATCTGCCTGCCAATGCAGGGGACACGGGTTCGAGCCCTGGTCTGGGAAGATCCCACATGCCGCGGAGCAACTGGGCCCGTGAGCCACAACTACTGAGCCTGCGCATCTGGAGCCTGTGCTCCACAACAAGAGAGGCCGCGATAGTGAGAGGCCCGCGCACCGCGATGAAGAGTGGCCCCCGCTCGCCGCAACTAGAGAAAGCCCTCGCACAGAAACGAAGACCCAACACAGCCAAAACTAAAATAAATTAAAAAAAAAAAAAAAATCAGGGAGCAAAGATTCTCAAGATAAAAAAAAAAAAAGAAAAGAGCTAGGATTAAGGGAATGGATGAATGGACAGGCGCTAAAAAGTCAGAGAGGAGGAAGGAGAGTATTCCTGGCTGTAGACACAGAATATGGAATTAGGCTCGAGCACGTGAAGATAAGCAGGGGCTATGACTGCACGACATGAAGGGGAGTTTAATGGCTGATCCCAGTAACTGCTCAGATGAGGATATGAAATGAAGAACTACAAACACCCAGAAGTCTGTCTGTTTTATTCATTGAACTAATGGAATGTGCACTGAATGCCACCTGATTCAAATAGCAACGGTTTGTACTCTTCTATCCTCTGATAATTTGCTGGCAGTCCACACCTTCTGTCATGCCAAATTACTGCAGCCCTGAAGTTGTATAGGAAAACCTGCGATGGCAAATTAGGTCCTTGCCATCCTGAAAGAATTCAGGCATTCAGGATTGATTATTAACAACTGGAAAGCCGGGGAAGCAAGGAGAAAATCATCACCCTCTAAAGCCAAAGTCCAAAAGCCAGTAACCATGTAAACATTAACATTAGGCAATATCACTGGAACAAGAGCATTCTTTGGCCTCCAGCCACGTACAGTTCAGAGACAGAGAGCGTGTAGTAAGTAGGCAAACCAGAACACAAAAGAAAATATGTAGCTGAAATGCGTGTCTCTACATCAAAGAGACACTCAAAGTATCCAGTGACACCTAAGATCACATTGTCACTAGTTCAACACTTAGTGATTTCCTGTCAGTATTCCTAAATCTAAGAAACCACAAAACTAACAGGGATTACGTTACTGAATTCAGTACTTCCCATTAAGAAAAGAAGTGAACTGAGATTCGTTCACTGAGAGAAATAAACTGAAGTTCATTTTCCAAGATATAGAAGATTCACCTTTTCCATCCTACGGACCAGTGACACAGTTTATACCTTTGAAATTTAAACAGTTTAAACAGTGCATAGATTCATAAATTGAGGGTGAGAAAAAGGGAGACAAAGTTACAAAATCAAAATTATTTTGTTTTTCAAGTACTATTACTTTTCAAGAAATGGGAGGGATTGAACACTGGCTATCTTTTAAAAGATAGCAAATGGGAGAGGTGTGGTGCTTCTTGTTTGATTTTGCTTTAAATTGGGGAAAATCATAGAGATTAGCAGTAATTAACCTTACTTTTCAGAGCTTCCCTGGGGGCACAGTGGTTAAGAATCCACCTGCCAATGCAGGGGACACAGGTTTGAGCCATGGTCTGGGAAGATCCCACATGTCGTGGAGCAACTAAGCCCATGCACCACAACTACTGAGCCCACGCTCTAGAGCCTGCGAGCCACAACTACTGAGCCCGCATGCCACAACTACTGAAGCCCGTGCGCCTAGAGCCCGTGCTTCACAACAAGAGAAGCCACTGCAAAGAGAAGCCCGAGCACTGCAAGGAAGAGTAGCCCCCGCTCGCCACAACTAGAGAAAGCCCGCGCAGCAACGTAGACCAAAGGCAGCCAAAAATAAATAAATAAAAAATAAATAAATTTTTTAAAAAAAAACCTTTTTTACTAAAAACTTTTCAGTAACTCTAATACTGCCTTCCATTCCACAAAAAGAATAATATATTATTCTATTCCACAATTAAATAATAATAAATAATAATTAACTAAAAGTAGATAGTATCTATGAAAACACATGCCAGATATTACATTAAATTATTTTAAAGCATTACCTCATTTAAATTTTACATCAACTGTAATATGTAAGTATTATCATCTCCATTTTACATATGAAAATTAGCCAAATTACAACAGAAGCTTAGCTTGGTAAAGTGACTCACTCATGGCCACAGAGCTAAAACAATGGTAAAGTCAAAAAGAGCCAGGTCTAAGTTATGTATTAAATTATAAGTTATTTTATTCCTCTACATACTTGGTGATTGATTGACATGCTCTTCAAGGCAGAATTGGGTTCGTTCTAGAGGCTGAGCACTGACTTCTTGCCCAGGCATTACATCAAGAAGGGGTACCTGGAGACAAGGGCTAACGAGACGCTTACCCAAGGAACACTCAGGGTCACTGCCCCTTCATCACCTCAACTCAGCAGCACAAGAAGTCTCAAAACAATCATTTAAGAAGAAAAAAAAACCAAAAACACTCCAAATACTCCTTAATTGGTGGTATTCTGGGACAGGGTATGAACAAGGGAGTTGGATTTAATAACTCGGTCCATCAAGAACAATTCTGTTCATTTATGCATTAAGTTTTTATGGTAATGTGGTTTTAATGTATTTGATCACTAGGAGATACCCTTTTCACACACATCCTAAATAAGGAATTGACAACAGCGATTCCTTAGACAAGGAGTTTTTCAGGTGATAATTCTTTTAGAATTATACTACCCTGTAAGTATGCAAAGCTCTCTAATCTATCACTAGATTTGACAACTAATAAGGATGAGTAGAGGCAGGATATGAATTTAGATATAGATTCATTCCTTGCCTTTGCCAAAGATTTACTTGTAAGTCAATGCTATTTTATTTTTCTCACTTTTATTTTTATTGAAAGTCATTCATCCCAAATTATAAAAAATAGTAATTCTTGAAAAATGAAATTCTAAAGCTACAATTTAAAAACTAACCTCATGGCGTCAAAGGATAATATTAACCCTGAGGACAGTCCATTCCTTGACACCAGTATTTTATCTGTTAGCCATTCTGTATTAATCAGCCCACTAACATTTTAAAGCATATTCTAAAATGATGATTTCTCTCCCAACTATAAAATAACTTTGGTTTTATTTTTCATTATTAACTGTGATTTTGAAAAGTCAAAATGATTTAGTAATATGATAGGCTATATTAGAATTTAGTAAAATGCAAGCATAAAAAAAACTATTAAACAATATTCTTCCAAGATTCAGCTCATAGGTCTTATCGTCCGTAAAACTTCATCAGAAATCTTCTTCCACCCAATTAACAAATCCCTGCAGGGTCACTGTACCCTCTACAGTTGTCCAATGCCTGCTACTGCTCAAGAAATGCATTGTAACAGTAGCTCCCAAACTTTATCATACAGCAGAATCTCCTGGAGGGCTTGTTAAACTACAGGTTGCTGGGCTCCAACCTCAGAGTTCCTGATTTATTAGGTCTGGGTGGGACACAAGAATCTGCATCTAACAAGTCCCCAGGTGATGCTGCTGCTGCTGGTCTGAGGTCCACACTTTGAGAACAACTGCTTTTATAGTGTTTCAATTTCAAAGTCTACCTCTCCCTATGAAACTAGAGCCACTAAAGAACAGAGATGGTGCCTGCCACCTACCAGGCACTCAATACATATTTCTGAAAAAAGAATGCAAACAGGTCCCTGTAATGTTTGAGGGAGAACCAAATGGAAGATGGGAGGACTGAATAATGTGGGTTTCAGGAAATGAATGGATGTACCATCTATGAAAAACTTTCTTCACAGCCTCATATCTCATATTTTATGTACACCACTGTCAATAGTCAATATTCTGACCTTATTAGTGGTTCGATAAAAAGCATCATGGTTTTAAAAAAATTCAGCTTTTAAAATCAATATTTGATCCAGCTCCCTCTAAGTCCTTTTCTAAAATATGCCTGTCTGTACTTGTTCATTAAGCAAACATTTAGTGAACATATACTACAAGCAAGTCAATAAGAAAACACAGAAAATAACAAGTTGTAGAGAACACTCCTTCCTCATAATAAAAGGGGATCTAACAAGTAGTATCATCCAACTCCAAGTATGGTGCGTACATACTGCCAGAAATAACAGAGATGTTCTAGAAACTCAAAGTAATTCGGTGTAGCTTATAAGGTACGTATCAGATGGATAGTTATGGAAAGAGTTGAAAAACTATGGAAAAATAGGAGGCTGGGGCCAAGGAAGGAGAGGTTTTGAATGGAAGACTTGGGACTCTGAAGTATTTGAACTTACTTTGGTAGGGGTGGGGTGAAAGCAATACTTTAGTGAGATTAAACTTCAAGCAGGGTGTATGCTTGACAAGACTAGAAGTAGGAAGACTAGTGAGAAAGCTATTGAAATGGTGCCCACAAAAGGTTTTGGGCCCTTACCTGCTGGTGGCAGTCAGAGTGGAATACTAAGAAAGCAAAATCGGCAATTAGGCAACTGATAACATGCAGAGCCAAAGAGAAGGAGAAATTAATTTAATTTAAAGGTTTTGCACCTTAGTGACTGAAACAATTGGGGGTGCCGTTTAAGATTTAGAAAGGCCAGGAAGATGGACTCAATTTACTTCAAACTAATGAATCTTAAGCTTCTGGGTCACTTATCTGTAGGACTTCTTTCAGAACCCTAGTAGTGTGTTCACATAGCCATAACTTTTTGTAAAATTTGCAAAAGTCATTTCTATCTTGACTGCTTCAGCTTCTGTATCTTTCTGCTCCAGCTTTTCCTTGGTCATGCTCCCCCTCACACCAGGTGGCAATGGAGGGGCTGTGGTCATTTTTATTTAACAGTTGGCATTCTTCTCCTTCACGGGCACTCCTTGAATTATATTAGCTTTAGACCCTGAAAAACCTCCACTTGACTCTGCAGGAAAAGTTTCTAGTGGTGGTGTGTTCACTTTTATTTTTGGACTTTGATGTGCTGCCCAGAAATTCAGGTGGAAAAAGTCCAGCATGGGTTTAAAAATCCAACAGAACAGTTGGGCCTGGGGAAACAAAGGAGAATGGTTGATGAGATCACCAAAAAAGAGAAGGTAGACAGAGGGGAGAGGACTTAAAATAGAATTTCTGTACCTTGGTAGCAGAGAGAGGAAGAAACTGAGAGAGAAGGAGAGGATGGAACAATCAGAATGAAAAGAAAATAGTGTAGTTGAGTGAAACAGATGCCAAGGGAAGAATGAATCATAACAAAGTAAGGATGTAGACTGTACCCTGTGCTGAAAAGACAGAAGATGGTGCTGATATGAAGCCACCAAACCTGCGGTTTTTAGAGGAGAGGTCCTATGGATTGGTGATCACTGGAAAGAAGAATGTGAATAGAGACAGGGAAGAAGTTTGCAATGTCCTTCGCCAGGTCCCGCTGAAGAATAAAGAAAAGCAGTTTTCCTAACCTCTCTAAAGAGGAGTGGAACTAAAATTTGCTGATGCTCTAGTGATAAGAACTTTACAGGATCATTCAAATATCTTAAGAAGATGAGTTAATATGACTCCCATTCTATGGATGAGGAAACATCCAAAGTCACACCACCAAGCAGAGCTGGGATTCCAATTCTGGGTTTGCCTAACTCCAAGTCCACTGCCTTAAGCTTACGAGCACATCTTAATAGCAGTGTATCGATCTGTTTGCACTAGTATTAACAGTATTATTCAAATAATTATCTGGAATTTAGAATCAGAAGATGCTTGGTTTTGATTTTAAGAACATTTTTGAGATTCCTCTTCAATGCAGAGATAAAAGTCACATACAAATTAACATTATAAAATGCACACCATTGCTACACTAATATTTTATGTGTTTACTTTAAAATTAATCTAATGACTTGTGAACATGTTAAAAGACTATGATTTCAATATATTACTTTTCCTTCTTTGCAGTTTTCTAATCTATAGATTCCAATACATAAAATAATTTGAAAATAAAATTTAAAAAAATGTGGAAGAGATATATTTACCAGAGAAAGTTTCTAACTATGTTCTATTGTTTGAATGTATTTTCAAAAAGAAATGCACAGTAAGTGTTCTACTCTTCTCATTACATTTGTATAATGTTTATCAGTTTTCATCAACACAAACTCACATTTAAATTTTTGTTTTCATTTGGTGGACTGATTTTTCATATTTTAGAAATTTTTTTTATGTTCACAGTCCAATTTCAATGTTTAACACATTAATTAATGTATTGTGCTAAAAGATGTATTGAATAAATTCCAGTAATTATTAACTAGCAATTTAAACTAAAACTATGAAACAATTTTAGCAGTAATTACCTTAAAGGGTACAGTTTTCCTCAACTTTAAAAATAATTTTCCTCCTCAGATGTTTATTGAGATTATTATATGGTACTTGCTGTATCTAAAGACAGCAAGAGACTTAGCACATATAAAATTAGAAAGCAATTTTTTATATAAGTATTTTAACTTCTTAAAATAACACTTCACTATTAAATGAAATTGCAGGCTGGCAGCTGCAGACTTAGGCACAAAATGGAAGAGAAAGAGAATAACCAAAGGAGGCCAGGAGGTTATGAGAGAGGACCTGAGACATTATTAAAACTGAAGTTTTCACATGGAATTTTATCTTCAAATACTACTTAGAATTATTTAACTTGTTGTTTTGTGTCCATTAACTCTTTAGTTTGTTACCTTCTTTAATTATATAAAATTGATACTATCTTTAAAAATGCTTTAAAAGCATATAGCCTATAATTCTTAGGCTTCTCTTTGTTAAGGAACTTTTCAGCTTGTAACCATTTATACTGCTTTTCATTTTGTTGGGACCAGCCACAATATCCATAATAAAATTTTGACCACACCGAACAGTATGTATAAAATTAAAAAGGTTAACAATACTAAGCGTACATAAGGATGTGGAAACAACTGGAACTTTCATATATTGTTAGTGGGATGGTAAACTCATATGACCACCTTGGAAAACTGGTACAGTGTCTAGCAAAAAAATGCCTACTGTATGTCCCAGCCTTCCCAGTTTCAGTATACACACAAACAGAAATAAATGCCTGTGTCCACACTGATATAAGAATAATCATAGTCAAAGTAGTCCCAAACTGGAAACAAACCATAATGTTCATCTATGTGAGAACCAATAAACAAACTGCAGTATATCCATCCAATGGAATACTCTACAGAAATAAAAGAGAACCAACTAGTGATACATATAACAACATGGGTAAATTTCAAAAATACTGTGCTGACACGAAGAAACCAGACACAAAAGAGAACCTTCTTTATGATTCCATTTATATAAAGTTCAGGACAAACAAAATCCTCTATGACAGGAGTCAGAACAGTGGTTTTGGGTGGGGTGGGGTGGGTAAGTTCTCCACTGAGAACCACATCCTACGATGATAGAAATGTTCTGTCTCTTGACCTGGATGAGGAATATAAATAGGTAAAAAAATTCCTCCATCGAGTTGTGCACTGAAAATGCATACATTTTATTGTATTTAAGTTATACCTAAAAAAATTTTTAAAGGAAAAAATCTATAACAAAAAGAAAAAAAAGAACTTCAGCATGCTTCTTAATCTTACAAAGCAGAGTTAGTACATGTGTGTTCTGATTTTCCTCTTAGGGTTCTTGCTTATAAAAATGAAGCAGTCAACAAAATTCATACAACAGAGAACATCTTGAAGGAGAGGCCATTGTAAAGCAGATACATATAAAGAGTTCAGCATCATGGCTAGCAACAGAGGAGATGAAAGACTTAATATTTAGTTCTCTCTCTTGGCTGCAGTGTTCTTAAGAATTGGAAACACTCTAATCTGTTTCTACTAATTCTGGTACCCCCATCCCACTCTTAAACTCCAAGACCTCACTATGCTGTTAATAGCTTCCTACACTTCACTCTTGACCCCTAACTGCTTGCTTGGTCAACCTTCTAACACACCTTGTCTCTTGTCATTTCTTTCACAGTTATCTGAATAGATGCTGGCTCAATATCTCCTGCCTGTGGAAATATAAAAAATGTCCCAACATGCAGAATCATCTCCAAGGGAGTGGAGGATTAAAAGGAGACTAAAAATGGAATTAACAATAGAGAAAAATGTCAATAGATTTGACTACAGGAAAATAATAGAGCCCTATACATTAACAGCACCATAAACAAAATTAAAAGGCAAGTAATTAACTTGAGAAAAAAGTTAGCCACATGTACAATAAATACAGTAGAGGATTAACAACATTTATAAAGAATCTTACAAATCAACGTGAAGAAAAGGAACACCTCACTAGACAGACTAGAATACGTAATGAATAGGCAATTTGGTGAAGTATAATTGGCAAATTCACATGTGAAGATGTTCAGACACAGTAGAAATCAAAAAGTATAAAACAGTTAAAACAATGAAGCAAATATTTTTGCCTATAAAATGACCAAAACTGAAAGTGGTAATTATAGCTTGGGCTGGCCAGTGTGCCAGGAAGTGGGGACAGCACAGGAGGTAATGTAAAGGGATACAATGGGAGATTGGGGGTAGAATTCATTTTGGCAATGAACACCAAAAACCCAAAAATAACTATACCTTCTAACTTAGAATTTCCACACTTTGTACACAAATATTTATATTCAAGTATCATTTATAAAACCAGTGTTTATAAAAATTTTTAACGGAAATAATCTTAAATGTCCAACAACAAAAAGGATTGGTGAAATAAGTATGGTCCAGTTAGAACACAATGCAGTGACTAAAAAGTTATATTTAGAAGAAAATTCATTTCAAGAAAAGATGTTCTCCATATATATTTATATTTTAAAAGGGGCTGCAAAACAGTATATGCAGTAGGCTTCCTTTTTTTAATGTTTAAATATATAAAGATAACTACTAAAAAAAAATGAAGTTTTAATAGTGCTTATCTCTAGATATTATGATTATGAATGCTGTAATTTTATTCTCTGTGTTTTCCAACTCTTGTACAGTAATACTGATAATCAGTAATAAAATGTTATTTCAAATATGAATTACCTCTAAATGTCTTAAGAGTTTGATAGAAAGAATTTAAAGTCACAGGTAGCCTCTTCTTTTCCTTCTTTCATTAACAACGATGGAATATTAAAACAAGGCCATGTCCTCTTGCTTTAACCTTGCATCCCCAAGGATATTCACAGTAGAAAGTCCTTCCTCCCAATACCTCCTTCGTCCTACCTCACCCAACCCCCAATGTATTTTCTCTCCATTTAAAAAATCTCCACAGTAATATAAATTAAGCGAGAAAGAATTTTAAACTGTCAGTTTAATGGTGCACATAGAAGTTATGGTTGCTCTCAGTTCAAGTAAATTTTAATAAAGTGGCTCAAAAATAAAAGGTATTCTCAAACAATAAATGGAAAACTTGTTCAGTTTCTCAGAGCTTGTTTTCTGCCATGGGAGTCGCTCGATTTAAAATTCTTCACAAAGAATGGCTTGGATATGGTTAGATTACTCTGAGACAAAAGTAGTACAGAACAGGGGAAGAAACGTACAGCTGAGTATTAATCTCAGAGTCTACATTTGTAAAATCAGTTAATCCTAAAATCCCTCTTCCTACTCCAAGTGTCTGGTTCTAGAAATATACTTGTCATCCACATGAAGTCAAAAAGAATGAAGAATTATAACCCAATAATAATGTCATTTTTCAGAAAGATAAAGATGATTTAGGAAGAAGACCAAGAAAGAGGAATTTCATAAAAGATTTAACATTAAAACATCACAACCCTTAAAGGAGATGAAACTTGGAAAAGACGTTACAAAATCTAAAACATTATCATAGGATATGATGAAATGTGTGCTGAAATAACACCTGCATCAAAGCTTTCTTGGTCAAAGGAAAAAAAATGTTAACCATTAAAAGACTTCTTTTTAATAGAGGGGAAAAAAAAAGAAATGACACCTTAGTTTGCATTATAGACTAAAATAATCCTTTCTAAGGATACTGGGAATAGAGGATGAAAGAATGTGTAAATGGAAGGACAAAAGGAGGTTGCAGACAGATTTTTAAATTGTGTGTGTGTGCATGTCTCTACTTATATAGACATGCAGATAACCCTCAAAAGTATAACTCCACCGCAAAAACAGAGATGGCTGAATGTAGGCACACCCCATTCCATTGAAACAATAGCTGTGAGCCTTTAATGGGAGTCGGCTTGCAGTCTTCTTCCTATATGAATATTTATACGTGTAACAGTCTTTCCTAGGAGAAAGACAATAGACTTAACAACTTGGTGTCGTTGCTATTATTTTATCAGAGCAATTGATCACTAACATGATGATGCCAGGTTTGAGATACCTTTCCACATCTTTCTCCCTGCATTCTAGTGATTTCCTGCATCCTCTGGATGTAAAGCCATCATTTTCTACTTGTTCATCAGACAATATGTGTTGGGGGCTTAGAAAGAGGTAGGTAAAAGCCAGCAGTTGAAGATATTGCTTGATAATGGTACAAAGTTTTATTCCCCAAAGAGTTGGCCAAGAACCATTTACATTACAGTCTCTTAAAGTCAGTATTTAGAAATGCAAATCTTGAGTCTTACCCCAAATTTACAGAACAGAATCTCTAGGAGTACAATCTCTAGGAGTGCAGTTTCAATAAGCTCCCTAGGTGATTCTGATCAGTTTAAATCTTTTATTTTTTTAAATATTTTTAAACTTATTCCATACAGTCTTTACTTCATCATTACTTTTTTTTTTTTTTTTTTTTTTTGGGCAGCGTTGGGTCTTCGCTGCTGTGCGCGGGCTCTCTAGTTATGGCGAGCTGGGGCTACTCTTCCTTGCGGTGTGCAGGCTTCTCATTGCGGTGGCTTCTCTTGTTGCAGAGCACGGGCTCTAGGCACGCGGGCTTCAGTAGTTGTGGCACATGGGCTCAGTAGTTGTGGCTTGCAGGCTCTAGAGCGCAGGCTCAGTAGTTGTGGCGCATGGGCTTAGTTGCTCCACGGCATGTGGGATCTTCCCGGACCAGGGCTCGAACCCATGTCCCCTGCATTGGCAGGCAGATTCTTAACCACTGGGCCACAAGGGAAGTCCAGTGATCAGTTTGAATTTTAAGAACCATCAGCTTACATCAGCTTTGTGTATGACTATTTCCTAAGTAACTGGGTTACATTTATTATTAAAATGTTTTTATTCTTCCTAAATATAATTTATATAGCACTTCACAAGCATTATGTCATTTATTCCTCACATAATATGGTTCAATAAGGACAGGGATTGTCATTTTTATCCCATTTTAGAGGGATCACTCAGCCAGCAACTGGTGGACCACGACTCTAAATTTCATGCTCTTTCAACATACAACAAATGTTAATAAAAGTTATCAAGACACTGCAGAATGAATCTCTTATGGTGGAAATCACAGGCAATAGGAGAAACATTTAGATATTCATGGCTATTTATATAGCTCAAAAATCATGCCCTGCTGACTGTAGCTAGCTATAAAGTCAGTTCCAACTAACAGTGTGAACATATCATTGTTTCTGCGTAAAGGAGGCCTTCTATGCATCATTCTAGAAACATTTCCGTATCTGTGATTATTTACTGTTGTGCACTACAAACACATACTTCAAATATATCTCAGCATAATCTCTAAATTAATTGATAACACCTGGAAGCATTCCCTTTCACCTTGTTGGAGAGGTCTCTGCTTCAGGGGGAACACTGACCATCTTGCCAGCTGGGCATCATTTTTCATACTATTATAAGCAAAATATATTTCGAAAGTGAGACTCTTTGTAAGTTTCTTTGTCATCTTTGTGAAGAATCAAACGCTTTAATTACTAAGTTCTTGACAGAATATCTCAACTTTCCAAGTGCCCTTAAATAATTTCCTACAAGTAATTGGGTATTTTAATTATATACAGCCTCTTGTCACTGTTCATCTAAAAAACATTACAGCGTTAGTTAAAAAAAGATGTATTAAGCCTGAGTGTCTTCGCGGGATATGTTTTGAGTTATTTCAGCAATGAGCAAAGCCAACGAGTTTGTCCTCCAACCTGGAATCCCCATTTCTTTTCTAAAGACAAACCCTAATAAGCAACAAGAAAATTAAACCATCACACTAACAAAATGTATTTAATAGTCGATCTCTAATCATGACCATCTCACCAAACAACCTCTGCTTTTATTTTATTCTATCTTATAGGGCCTTGGTCCCTTTTATCTTTTTGTATGATCCCAATAGGTCTGCAGAGACTGGGTCCTTTTAATGGTTCTTTCCCAGAATTCCTACAGAATCCTTAGGCTACTCATCTCCTTACTTGTGCTCACCTATTTGCGTGGCAGAAACAGCACCGGACTCTGAGAACCGGTGTGCTGTATTTAAGTCCCAGTTCTGCCATTTATAAACATGTGACTAAGTCAGGTCACTTAAAGTGACCAAGCCACTCTGTTTCCCCACCTGCAAAATGGGGCAAAACCTGCCATGCCTAATTTACAGGCATATTGTGGATATCATGTGAGATTAAAACACGAGAAACAATTTTTTAACATTAAGAGCTCTACAAATGTGGAAGTGGAAATGCAATCAAACATCTCCCCAAATACCAACAGGTCATTGGTCGGTTTCCTATAGAAATTTGCAATAAAGGAAGATCTGTACTGGTCTAGTCCATCTGATGGGTCGATGGAGCCTCTGGTATGTTTGTAAAGCAGTGGTGGAATGAAGAAGAGATGGCTCTCACCTCTCCTGCTGGCTACTCTAAGACACTTGGAAGACCTCCTTGAAGTGCTGTAAGAACACAGGCAGGCAGGTTGAGTTTTAAACCCTGAGGCAGCAGAATAGCTTTGACGCCTCTTTCAGACCCTGTGCCCTTTGCAGACAGTAAGATAATGTCCTCCCCCAAGTAGCAGGCACTCGATAAGCACTTGTTGATTGATTGGTCTCTGCAATCCTGGCACTCACTGGAAGAGTGACTTGCCAGCAGAGAGTGTGCAAACACCCACATTTTGGTAATAACCTAAATATCTGCATATGGTGAATGAAGAGGCTGAATGAAAGAAATTACGTAAAAACAGAAAGTCAGCTCCCTACATCTCTCTCCTTTATCATTTTCTCTTGGCAGAAGCAAGACTTTTACCAGTGAGGATATCAGGGCATCTTAAAGGCAAACAAAGGATGGAGCACTGCCCTGCTCTTGGGGGGCTTTTGGTCTCTATATGTGTCTGTCCATTACTCAAGAACGTGGTCCTCTCTGGCAGCTCCAAACCGGTGTCTAGTGAGCACAGCATTGTGTTTTACAGCTAAACTAAGAATCAGGTCTCTTCTATACTGTTTTTCTCCAAGGCTGGAAAAAATATATAATATTTATATCGTTTGATAGGTGCATGTCTAAGAAAACACACACACACACACACACACACACACACACACAGAGTCATTCATTTGGTGGTCAGACCCAAGTGTCTGGGATGACTAAGAAAAACTAAATCTGCAGTCATTTCATTGTTTAAAAAAAAATAGCACAAGTGGAGTGAAGGTGGTGTTTTTTGCTCTTGTTAAGAATGCCTTCCTACTTTTTAGAAAGAGGGGGGAAAAATCAAGCATGGATAGTAAGTTCCTGTTAAACATTTATTTTAAGAAATAGGCTAGCTATATTTTAAAAGCAGGTGATTAAATCACAGTTGCTGACCAATTTTATTTGATTTAGTATTCTGAGATGCTTATGTTCTGTTTAAATGCTCGACTCTTAGCATTTGGCTAAGGCATAAGCATCAGAGTGGCCACAGTAAAAGAAGTGACATACTGATTCTGGGCCAGGAAATACTGTTTCTCTTACCTAAACCTCTTTTTGCTGTACAGCCAGGTAAAGATGGCTTTGTGTTTGCTGACATTTTCAGAGGCCGATTGGGCCAAAAAAAAGCTGGAATCATTTTTTCCTAAGTCTCTCCTCCTCATCAAAGCCCTCTCCTCCCTACCCTATCTTAATGAGTCCTAATCTAAATTTTAAAAGAATTTTCTAAATGATAACAATACGAAACGAAGTCCAACCCTAAGCTGCATCAATAGCCTTGGCAGTAAAGCCCTGATGCAGGTTTCCTGGTTTAACTCCCACATGGACAAAGGGCATAAAAATTATTGGTTTTCTGCATTATATCCTCTTGTTAATATCTGTGTCATCCGTTTTTGGATTAACCAAACACCAGGAAAGGATCTCAACTTCAACCCCTTGCCTTCACTTAAAGAATCCACCAAATCAATCTAGCAAGATAAGAGGACAAACTGTTTTAAAGACTCTGAGGATAGTTGCTTTCATAACTAACCTCAGTCCTTCCTGGATTTTTTCCTTAATTGAGTCCAGAGCAGAGAGGAGCCACTGTTGGAGGGAGGTTAATCCATTACTTGAAGAGTAGCAGCCATTTATCAGGTCCTGTGCCAGATGATTACATAAAGTATCTGGACCTTTCAACAACCCTACAGAGGAGATATCACAGGTCCTATTTTACTCTTGAAGAAACTGAGGATCAGAGAAGTTTAGAAACTTGCCCAAAGTCAGTTAGTTAGTGTATACAAAGACATCTAAAAGAGTAATCCTTTATCTCACTAGGGAATTCCTAGAATCCATGTGGTGTTAGTATAAGTGGAATGAATGTAATGCCAGTAAATAAACTGGAATGAAAATTCTGATATTAAATTGGAGAAACAAAAGAATCTTTAAGAAAAATGTAGCTAAGAGATTCAAACTCCAAAGCATTTACCATCCTTTTTGAATGATGCTTTACGTTATAGTCTGAATAGAAATGAGTGGAAAAAATGCTTAAATTCTTTATGTAGTCATATAATGCCACGCAACCAACACAGTTTGATTTTTTAAATTTTAAAGGTTTCATATTAAGAAACCATAATTAAAATTAGGATAAATACTTAAAGTAGTTTACTGTAAGTCTTTTCTCTATACCCTGCCTCCAGAACTATACAATTTTATTTAACTATTTACAGAGGGACTCCTTTCATCTCATGAGAATATAATCACATAATCAGATACACTGCAATTGTTTCCTTTTAATTGTAAATCATGGCTGCACTTGCAAATTAGTCTATTATCACAGCAGATCTATCAATTTGGTGGGGAATGTATTTGCCAACTAGAGTGAAAAAAGTTAATAAACATTAATAAGGATCTTAAATCAATCATTCCTTTACTCTTGATGTGGTGGTGGATATCGAGATTAATAAATCAGTCAAACCAAATAAAGTAACAAGGAAGGGAGGCACAGAGAGGCCGCTTGATGCCCTGTGTAGTTAAGAAGCAGGATGCTTAAAAACAAATTGGAAGATGAGGATGAGGCACTAAACCTTCAGCGAAATGACTTGTAAATTAAACAAAGTAAATCCAGACAGTCATCCACGGTTGGTCCCTTATGTACCACTGGTGATAAAAGCTGGAGGAGAAAACACAATGCTCAGTCAGGATAAATTATGTCTGTTGGCAGCACATTGTAGGCATTAAGAGCATGGACTGCAGAGCGAGCCTGCTCCAGTTTAAATCCAGGCCCCACAACTTTAGTTTTGTAACTTTGTCATCTCTTAACCTTGCTGTGCCCTACTATCCTTCAGTGTAGAAGGGAAATTAATATTACCTATCTCACAGAGTTGTGAGAATTAAATGAGCCGATATTTTGTTAAGGGCTTAGAATAGCACCTGATGTATAATAAGCACTGAGTGATTTTTGAATAAATAAGTGATGTAACTGGCCATTTGCTACCACTTTACATAGCCCTAGTTCTTTCTCTGCACAGCATTTTTACTGGGGAGAATTGAGATAGTGAAATACCCCTGCAATATTTAAGTCACTTCCTTGCTATAAGCCAAGAGTTAAATTAATTTCTTGGGTAACGATAATTAAAACTTTTATTTATTGTATTGAAAAGAAAAAGACAAAAAGTGTTATGTTTAAAAATAAGATTACTGAGGCAAACATTTTATTACCGGCAAGTACAAATAGACTGTTGTTATATATTTTAGTCATTAAAAAGGCAACCAGATAATCAATACCTTGTGTATCTACTAAAGCACAAGGCTTTTGTATAAAGATATTTATCAGAAACTCATCAGCAGTGTTCTACTTTTGATAACTGTATGAAAAATTGTCAATAGAAGCATCAACAACTCTATTATCTCATTTAGGACAAGTCCCAAGGAAAAGAATGAGTGGGGAAACCAAATACATTATTTGCATATACAACAGCATGTCCAAGTAACCACTTTGCTGACAGAGATTCATTTATTATTAATCTTATTCCAGCATATGTTAATACTTGGACAGTAGACATGAAAAGTGACTGATACAGCACACTGCAATTTTGGAAATGTTAAGTGAGGTCTTCAAGGAAGTGTAGCTTAGAGTGCTGAGAAATGTTTTGTTATTTCAACTTTGGAAAGATGTAATGTAGAGAATAATCAATTTACAATGAGAATATAGGCTCAAATAGTCTAAAATGGCAAGATTTTCAGAAATCAATATGAAATATAAAATAAGTAGACTACTAAATAATATTCTGCAAAATAAAGAGAAAGTTTAATTTCTATAATATACCTTCATGGCAAAAATTTCCAGAGGTATTTAAACTAATCACGCTTCAGTATTATTTCTCTATACTAGCTTGTTATATAACTGATAATTGAAAAGTACAACTACATATAAAATGACATAGATACGAACTAGAGCATTTACCTTGAAAAATTTGAAAGAGAAGTTCATCAGGAAAACCACACATCTCTTCAAAACATCCTGCTGCTTGCCCAAATAAAGTGTTAATTGCATAGTATATGAGTACCACAACAGTGAGCTTCCATATTTGCCCTAAATGTATTTTTTTTAGAACAGCATCACAGTCACTCGTAGCAATGTGCTTTATGCTGTGGAACTATCCACACTTTAGATAATTCAATCTTAATGTAAAATTAGAGATTTCAGAATCTGAAATCATCTCAGCTTTAAGAAGCATCAAAAATACCACTTCTCTTTCTTTAGCAGCTTTTGAGTCCTGTAGTCATGATGACCAGATGGTAACTAATAGCCAAGACAGGCTGAACCATATAAATAATTACATGTACCAATGTTAGTCCAATGGCAACTCAGATAACCAAAACAACTGTGCAGAAGTGATGTCCAAGTCAATAAATGTCTCTGCCTTGTATTCCACCGCACATTAAAAATCACTCCCTTACCATTTACTTAAAAGTTCTGTTTCTTTCTCACTGATCATTTTCATAGATATATCATAATGTTTTTTCATCAATTTAGTTACATGGGAAAAAAAAAATCACCAAGTATGTACATGAACATAGAATAAAGAGTGTAACCTTGCTTTTAAAAACTGTGGGTCACATTACATAATACATTTAAACTGGAGATCCTATAGCCAAAAAAGTCTAATATTTTGAATTTCACAATGAAAATGTCTACAAGATTCATAGAAGCTTCATGTAAAACCTAATATGTACATAACCAAGTATTCTGACTGCAAACTGGAGAAACACCTTTCTACCTCAGTTCCAATTCACAAACGCCATAGATATTAAGTTCATACAATAGACACAGCAGGTTCTTCTTAGCGGCTTGTACACTTGGTGATTAAGAGGAAGTCTGTCCAGGAATCATCATTTTTCAGTCATAAAGTATTTTATTGTAATTATTTTTTGACTAATTACATTATTTACCACTGCCTGAGTTTGATGCTTTAAGTTGAATTTGATAATGGCCCTCATTTTTTAATCCATCCCCACCTTACGCTACTTTTCAGTTAAATATCAAAATGCAATATTAACTAAAATTTCTTCCACTAGAATGGAGACATACATTTCATATCCATATTCACCTGAAATTCTTAATAAATATATGGGTTAGCTACCTTTTTTTGGCTAATTTTATTCTTAATGAACAAACAATTTTTTTTTTTTTTTTTTTGGAGTAGTGAATTGGAAAGTGATGACAGCGGGACAGAACTTAGGTTTTCTAAATTCGAATGGAGTATTCTTTTCAAAACCCTGCCTCTTAACATATTGGAGTGAGAAAGCAAAAGTACTGCGGCTACTCATTAATTAAGTGACCCTGGCAGAATCATGGCCTCTCTAAATCTGTTTCCTTGTCAGCGAAATGGTGATCATAAGCCCGGCCAGCGTTATGATGATGATTAAATGAGACACTTTACACGAGGGCTCTGTGGAAATATATTCTTAAAATATAGCTGTTTTTACTAAGTTCTGTCAAAAGCTTGAGGGAATTCATTGTTATATGATCAACACTGAAAACACTCTTTCATTTTGTGAGAGAATGGAATATTTTAAAAGGTATTACCAATTTCTGTGTGGAGAAATACTCTTCACCCTACACAGCCCAAAAAGGACTAGGCAAAAAGAACAAGTTACAGGAAGCAGGTGCTTTTCAAAGAGACATTCCTTAGGACCTCAGCTGAAAAGCAAATACCAGGCAAGTACCCTGAGCCTGACCCCCATACCACGGCTCTTGTGCACCTAAGAAAGCCACCACTACCTAACGATGAGGACACATGGATGGCTTAAGGGACCTATATACAATCTTTGCAAAAATATCTCCAATTACAGTATGTTTAGAATCAATAAAGCTCTGGGAAAAGACAAGAGTATAAGGATTTTAAGAGATCCTTATTGCCAAAGGAATCTTAGAACTCAAAGTTGGAAAGGATCTTGTCCAATTAAAAAAAAAAAAAACAAGCATATGAATGACAAAACAATATAAAAAGTCTTGCTCAACATTACTATTAAGATCCTTAACACCTCAAAAAAAAATTGTGTCTTTTATTAAAAAGAGGCACACAATGGAGTGTAAATGAGGCACTGCCTGACTGTGCAAAGATGGTTTTCTCTACAGGAACTTAGTTCAGTTGCTATATTCTCTTCTCAAAGACCAAGGTTCTAATCCTAGTTAATCACCTAAAAAGAACTGCCTTAGGTTATACAGAGTTCAGGAAAAACTGTGGATAAACTAGTGTAGCCCCTCCTCACTGTTGGAGCACAGGCTTCCAGGAAGAGTATTCTAAACAAGGAGGAAGATGAGTTAGAAGATATGAGCTCTGCTTCCAACTCTGCTACTAATTTGCTGTGACTCTATGAGTCCAGTTCACTTACATTACTTAGCGCTCTGTTTTCACATCTCTAAAATGAGAGGTATGTGCTCCTCACACTTTAGAGCTCGGAGAGAACTGATGCTCAAAGCTGTAACTGAATTCCAGAAGTCACACAGTTAATTGCTGGTTGAATCAGAACTAGAACTCAGGTCTCCTGATTTCAAGGTCTGTTTTTTCCCACCAGATGTGTCTTCTCTCTGAAATCTCTTCTAATTTTTTTAAAATTGTATTTTATCATGGTAAAACACCTAACACGAGATCTAACCTCGTAGCAAAATTTTAAGTATACCATACAGTATTGTTAATTTTAGTCACAACGTTGTACAGCAGATCTGTAGAACTTACTCATCTGGTATAATTGACACTTTATGCCTGTTGATTAGCAACTCCCCATTTCTTCTTTTCTCCAGCCCCTGGCAACCACCATTCCACCCTCTAATTCTATGAATTTGGCTATTTTAGATACCTCATATAAGTGGAATCATGCAGTATTTGTCTTTCTGTAACTGGCTTATTTCACTCAGCATGATGTCCTCAGAGTTCATCCACGTTATCACATACTACAGAATATCCTTCTTTTTTAAGGTTGAATAATATTCCCTTGTATGTATATTCCACATTTTATTTACATATTCAATCAAAATCACGACGAGATATCACCTCACACCTATTAGTATGGCTATTATCAAAAAGACAAGTTTTGACAAAGAAGTGAAACTGGAACCCTTATACACTATGAGTAGGAATGCAAAATGGTGCAGCCACTGAGGAAAAGAGTATGCAAGTTCCTCAAAAAATTAAATATAGAACTGCCATTGGATCCAGCAACCCCATTTCTATGTATTTATCCAAAAGAATTGAAATCAGGATTTTGAAGATATGTTAGCATTCCCATGTCTATTGTAGCACCCTTCATAATAGCGAAGATGTGGAAACAACCTAAATGTCTTTTTTTAAACAAACATTTATTGGGGGCCTATTGTCGTCTGGGCACTTATCAAATTCATGGTCTCATTTATTCTTCACTGAGGTGTAACTCATTGTATTTTCATTTTATAGATTGAAAAAACAATCTTAGTGAGGATACAGAGCTTAGTAAATTTACGCAATGCTAGTAAGTGGCAGTGGCCAAATTTTCACATAGATATGTTTTTGAGAATTATCTTCACCAGACCAAGCTGCCTCAATTACTTATACATTAGTGAGAATTTAAATCAATGAATTCCCTGTCTTAAATACCTTTGCAAAACAAGCCTTATCTCTATTTGAAAAATAAAAGGCTCTATGTTTTGTTAGAGGAAATATATGCAACAACTTGGTGGAAAGCAGTTGTGCAAGGAGCTCTTTCTAGAACATTAATATTAAAGGATAATACAAAGTGATGTAGCTGAAATTCACTGTTGATGTTTTTATCAGATCATTTCATGTTGAGTCCCAGATGACTGCTACACATATGTAAACTTTATGGTTTTTGTATTTATGCTCAGAGGCTACTTGTTTTCAAAGGGCAGGTTTTGTTTGTTTGCTTGTTTAAAGATTAACTCTTTCTGGGATTTCCCTGGTGGTGCAGAGGTTAAGAATCCGCCTGCCAATGCAGGGGGCACGGGTTCAAGCCCTGGCCCTGGAAGATGTCACATGCCGCAGAGCAACTAAGCCCGTGTGCCACAACTACTGAAGCCCGCGCACCTAGTGCCCGTGCCCTGCAACAAGAGAAGCCACCGCAATGAGAAGCCCACATACCACAACAAAGAGTAGCCCCTGCTCACCACAACAAGAGAAAGCCCGCGAGCAGCAACGAAGACCCAATGCAGCCGAAATTAAATAAATAAATTAATAAATTTATTAAAAAAGATTAACTCTTTCTAACAATAGCTTGTATTGGGGGAACTAAATTGCAAAAATTTTTGATGGTCGTGCTTGGGTATATTAGCTCCTCCTCTCTCACCTCTGCTCCCATTATCCCCCTTATTACCTGACCTTTCATGGTACCTGGTGCACAAACACAAAAACATGCCCATATTATAATATCATATATTTACCAAATGAATGAATGCACAATCTAAGAAATCAATATGTTAAAGTTGAGGGCAACCAAGACCTTAGAGTCTTGGATTACTTGGACCATAATTAATTCAAAGATTCTTCCAGGAATATTAGCTGACCATCTTGTCTAAAATATCATTGCAGGGCTTCCCTGGTGGCGCAGTGGTTAAGAATCCGCCTGCCAATGCAGGGGACACGGGTTCGATCCCTGGCCCTGGAAGATGTCACATGCCGCAGAGCAACTAAGCCCGTGCGCCACAACTACTGAAGCCCGCGCACCTAGTGCCCGTGCCCTGCAACAAGAGAAGCCACCACAAAGAGAAGCCCGCACACCGCAAGGAAGAGTAGACCCTGCTCGCCGCAACTAGAGAAAGCCCGTGCGCAGCAACGAAGACCCAACACAGCCAAAAATAAAAACAAATAAATTAATTTTAAAAAAAATCATTGCAGTGATGCACATTTTTGTCCAATAAGCCAAAGTAAGGAAGAGGTGTGTGGTAGGAACATCTACTTCAGCAGAATATTCATAGCCAAAAATGTTCTGGGTAACACATATGAATTAATTACCAGAAAAGCTAAATTTTTCTTCAACACAGTAAAGTCAAGTATATTTTGAAAGGTGTTGCTAACTCTCTTGGTTGCTAGACAAAAGAGCAAAGGGACCACTCTATCAAACAGCACCCTCCTGCCTGTGAGAAAAACAAAAGAGAAACAAAACCCTCCTCAGAATCAATGACATGATCCATGGGACACCAGGCAGATGCCATCAGCCTCTCTCACAGGATTCACTCTTGTTAATACACGCTGGAAGCAAAATGTGAGGCCCTGGTCCTTGTAATGATTTCTGCTCCAAGAGATCAACCATCAAAGCACATGGAGGACCCTCTCAGTTCAAGTTTCAAAACCTCTGAGCTCATGGAATTGCTCTGGGCTAAGTGCCATGCAGAGTTGATTCTATCAGAAATTCCTCTTTGACTCCGACCAGAGATTTGGTTCCATTTTTTGGTGCCTCTGCGGTGTGCCTCAGTATCTCTACAAGAAAAAGGATATTCAAATTCCCTCCAAAAGCCCCCACTCCTTTTAGAAGTTTAGTATGTGTGTGAAAGTGCCTCAGAAAGAGAAACATTATAAATTTAAGATACAATTATTTTCCTCATAGAACGGCATTGGGCTACCTCAATTATAAACCACACTTTTAAAATCTGTTAACATTTCCTTCTGGGAAAGCCCCTTTGCCCTTTAATAGTGAAAGCTAATCAAGGCAGTATAATTTCTGGAGCTCATATTTGTGGGAGGAGAACGGCTGGCACTGGTGTGCTCATTCCTATGATGGTTTTCTCCTTCCTTTATGTCCTGAGATTATTGAGAGGCTCTAAGCTAATTTTTGAAAGTATGCAGAGGTACTTAGGAAAGCCAGGAGCAGAGATGGAAACCTGAGCATTGCACTGACATCATTCTATGTTTGGCACATATGGCACATCTCTAAAGCAATACCAACCGAACACACTGCTTTATTCTGAACTCTTGCTGGCTTTAAGTAGCAGTCTTAAATACAAGCAGGCTTGCTTTTTATCATTTACAGTCACACAGTTCTCCATTTATTTGACTAGGAAAATTCAATTTTTCTATAGAGGTATTTTCAACCTTTATATTTTTAAGTACATGCAAAATAAAATGGGATCCTGCAGTGATCTCAAAACCTGCTTCTCATATGCATTTTTAAAAAAAATCCTCATCATAATCTCTGCAACTGGGTCAGCTTGCACAAAGATGCTCAGGGTAGCCATGAGTGCTTTCAGCACCCTGCAATCCTTGTAAGTGACACCTCATAATAGTGCAAATGAAGCATGGCATGATGAGAAAATGAAGAAGAATGGACCTGGATAGTCAACCCAGCAGTTTTCAAAACATAGAGGATAGGCTAAATTTTGTTCCATAAAATACACCACACATGATTTTTCTTTTACACATTCAAGCACATATATTCTTTCCCTATTATGAGAAAAATATCTTATGACTCCAAGAAATTCTACTATAAGCAAACAGGGTAGCTCGTGTGTTCATCTACATATGTATATTTGCCATAGTCTCACATTTTTAACCAAACCTCATTTACACCTGCCTTGATTTGCAGCCAGGAATTTATCATGTTGTCATTCACCTTTGTGTTTTCCCTTCACCCTCGTCTCTTAGGCTCAAAGATTATTTCCTTGTGGGCCCTTTGTCTAATTAGCTGAATATTCAAGGAGTTTATTGACCCAACAAATTCACCATCACCTCTTTCTTATTAGGTTTCTTTTAAGCCATCACCCTGCCTGCCCCGCTCTCAGCCCCTCTGCATCCCCACCTCACTCCCATCTCTCCATCCCCCATCCTCAGAGGCTTATTTCATCTTTAATGTTCTTGGGTTGTTCTCTAGCCAGAGTTTTTTCCCTCTTTTCAAGGGAGGCAAGATCTGAAGTGTGAAAAATTCACACCGGCTTTTATTTGGCGGAGGTTGGCTACTGACAGGTAAGTTTGCTACTCTGATTTTTTTTTAAAAAAAGGGGGGGCAAAGAAAGAATCAGAAAGCTTCCTCCAAAAGCGTGTGTGAGCAGGGTGGGGAGAGTTTCAAAAAGTAACAAACACGACCATACTATGGAACCTTCAAAGAAAAGAGAAAGTTTTCTGACCCAAAAGAATAATCACAACCGCTGCTCACTTTCCTCCACTATCCATCTATCCTTTCTCTTTCCCAGCGACAGATATGTCTGGTTTTTCATTCACGTACAGAGACAATCACTATATTCTGGAGGGAAGGAAATGTTTGTAGAGACCAGCAGACGGGGGCCTGACTGGGGTAGAAGCTACAGAGGTGAGAGGACAGGTGTCCTCTCTGCGGCAGGGTTCCCTTGGTTTTCTCCTCTCCCCACGTCCCCCAGGCGCTCTCCCTTTTCAGCCACATCCCTCGGGAGAGAGGCAGAGCCACAGAGAAGGAGAAGTTAATATGCATATGGATTATTAGCCAAGTGCTTCCCACTGGTACAATTCAGCGCCCAACCCCCTTGCATACCCCCATCTGGCTCACCGCACCCACGCTCTGTCTGCCCCTCATGTGCCTGGGCTCGCCTCCCTCCCCCAGGACTCACATAATTTTGCACAAAGGCCAGGCAGTGGGTGAGAACTGCACCCGGGAAAGGGAGCAATAAGCTCCCAGAATCCTGTGAGCGAGCGGGGAGAGCAACAGCAACTCCTTGCTGTGTCTGAGGGATCTATCCTTTCCGTCACTTTTTCCATAAAAGCCCCCTTTGGAGGCATCACTCATGTCTCCAGCCTAGGCACGCTTAACTGGAGAGAGTCCTTGAGAGGGAACTGGGAGAAGGAAAGGAAGGGATTCCCGGGCCCACTGTGAGGTGTGCCTGGGCCACTCCCAAAGGAGGTGCCCAGCGGATTTGTTCTCTTCAGCTGGGTTAGGCTCTAACCTCTCACATTTAACCAGAACTGTCCCCAGGTAGGAAGCCAGTCCCTGGGGAAGGGGGCCATCCCAGTATAACTAGCAGCTGCTGGGGGAGAGGAATTACCTAGGGAGAGGGGCAAAGGATCCAGAGAGGAACCAAGTCTGAAAGGGAAAGGGGCCCTACAAGCAAAAGAGGGGGAAAGAGATGTAAAAAAAATGAGTGTCCATAACTTTCGCCCCGCTTTTTAAAGCAGCGGACTTTACATTGGGGAAGAAGAAGAATTGGGAGTGGGGGAAGACTCACAAAAAACAGTTTATGTTTTATTTATTGGCAATTCAGGGAATCTGAAATAGGCATTTATCTGAAGATGCCAGGAACCTGGCCTTACACTGCTGGTCATTCTGGAGAAGAAACCTGCTAACCAAGGCTCGTCTCCACACTCTGCTCTTTACAAAGGAATTCCCGGTGAGGAGAACAGCTTCTCTCTGGTCTAACTTCTCCTCCTTCAGGCAGACCTCCTGGCTTAGACCAGCCAGCATTGACCCACCTGCCCTCCTTGGGAAGCACTATACTCTGAGGAAGGAGAAAGCAGGACTTCCCTTATCCCAGCAGCCTTCAGACATGGTCCAAAAAGAAGTAAGTGTGTGGGATGAGGGAAAGGGGATGGTGTTCAGAGGTCCCCTCTAAACTGGGTAGGAGTTGGCAGGCACTAGAGAGGGTGCCTCCATCACCCTCCTACTTTCTCCAATGAAGGGAAGAGGTGGAGGAAAATGGAATTAGCCTCCAGTTTAGTGAGTCCCGGGACCTGCCACTTCACCGTCACTGCAGTCTGGGCACTCCTTGGAGGAACGTGTGGGCTGGAACCTCTCCCTCCCCCAGACCAGGGAAAATGGGCAGGAGGTGGGGCAGCACACAGAGCACAGACAAAAGGTTCGGCAGAGCCCTCCTCTCTCAGGAGCTCAGGTCCCCGGGCTGAGCCCGGCTCCCCATTCGGCCACGCCGAGTGACCTTCTCGCTAGAAACGCCCCCTTCCCGCGGGGCCAAGGATGGTCTTTTAATAGGTGCCCACGTCGCTCTCCCGGCACCCTGACAAGGAACGCCCCTCCCACCCCTCACCGCAAACACCCGCGACGCCTTCCTCCAGCCCCCTTCTATTGTCTTCAAAGAGATAAGTGGCTCCCACCCAACACACCCAAATGCACCTCCCTTTCTCGCGCTCCCATTTCTACGAGCCCTAAGGGCCGAGAAGCGAGCGCAGGGTCGAAAGGGGGGCGCGAGGGAGTTAAACCCGCGAGAACTTGGCATCGCAGACCCACCGTGTCCACCTCGCAAGGATGCCGGTGACCTGTAGATTGCAATAGGCACTGAATGATGCTTGCTGCTGCCATGGAAATGGTGGATGTGGTGCGCTCCCAAACTGGACGCCCCCCATGCCACTCCTAGGAGGCCGCTGAGGGTGAGCGGGACTATCCAGAGCAGGGCGAGGCGCCCCCCTGCGCCGCCGCCGCCGCCGCCGCCGCCCCCGGGCGAGCCCAGCTCGGCGCCGCACCGGAGCATCCTCTGGTACATGGCTGGGCGCCCGCCGAGGGGCAGCCGCCGCGGGAGGCAAAGTTTGGGGTGCGGTGAGGGGAGAGGGCGCCGGGGAGCGGGCGGCTCAGGGTGGGCTGCGGGGCTGGCCGCCTCACCGCGCCAGGGCACCCATCCTCTCCCTCCTTCGGACAGTCTTCTCGGGGTCCTGGGGTCCGCCGTGCCTCGCACCCCAAAGAATCCGAAACATAGCCGAGGTGAATGCAGCTGATGGGGGCTTGTCCGAAAAGGCAGCCCCGGGGAAGAGCAAGCACGGAGCGGGCGGCTGCTCCCAGATTTCCGGGGCTCCAGGTTCTCGAGAGATACTCCCAAAGAGTTTCGGGCGAGAGTGCGTGCCGGGGGGTGGGGAGCGGGGAAATGGTTTAAAGCTCCTCCCGGAGGGTCCTCACTTCTACATGACAGCCATCCACCGCGAATCCACTAGGTAAATCCATTTAGCATTGTGCGGGGGGACTGGGGAGGCCACTTCGCCGGCCCAACCTCCTTTCAACGGAGAAGCAGACCCCATGGACTCGAGACGCCCCGTCCCTCCATTCAGCCCGGGCCGGCTCGCCCGCTCGCGCCAGCCTCCCCCGGGCAGCGCGCGGAGCAGCGGCGCGCATCGCCTGCTCCCGAGGCAGTCTCCGCGTCTGCCGCCTCCTGACACTTACGCCCGGCGAGGGGTTCAGAGGGAAGAGTGCACCCTTATGAAGGAAGCGGGGATCGAACGGGGGAAAGGGAGCTGGGGAAAAGCAGAAGCACACAAAGGAGTGGGGGGAAAAAAGAAAAGGAAAAAGAAAAGAAAAGAAAAGAAGAACCACACACGCTGGCGAAGCGAGGGGCTCTATGCAAATCTGCAGTCTCCAAACAGCAAATCACTGAAGCTCGGATGCAATGCAGAGGACGAGCCTATGTAACGAGGGAGGCTGGTCTAGCTTCCCACAGAAATCGCCCTGCTTTGCCTCTCTCAAGCATTCTCCACACATCAAAGGGACACGTGTACGGCGATGCGGGGAACACCTAAAAAAGCAACGCTCCCTCCTCTGCCAGGTGATCCCTCCGTCTGAATTACAACGGCAAACGGCACCCTTCCCCTACCCCTATGGTTTAGATGTAACCAGTGTCTTGAGAGCTCTTAAAAGGGAAAGAATTCCGCTCTTTTTATTGGACCAAACTTGTTCTGCCAGGTGTTCAAACCCAATCTGCTAAATATGGCTTGACACCATCTACTCAAGCATCAGTTTTGATGATCTGTTAATTACACATATTACTCATAACAAAGAGCCCTCGTTCCCACTACAATATCATATCTCACATAAGGCAGTAGAAGTGCAGGGAATCAAAATACACAAGGAAGAAAAAGAATGAGTGAATTTGGCAGCTGAGGAAGAGACAGAAAGAGAATAAAAAGGAAAAAAGAAGGAGACAGGTGAGAAAGAGGACAGCAGAAGAGAGAAACAGGATGAATGAGATTGCTTGCATTTTGGTCAAACATTTTAGGAATCTTTAAGAACCCCCAAGATCTCTATAGAAGCCCAGCTATGATGATCTTTTATAAGGGTGGAGTTCTGCCTTTCTCTTACCATGTTTCATAAGGAAAATAACATCAGGAAATTTAAATCTAGTGCCCTCAAAGAAGAGGGGACATTATATTCTACTGGTGAAATGAAGAATATTTAACTGAAAGCCATGTGTCCTGGAAAAAGACCAGCAAAGCCAACACACAACTAAGAGTAAAAGTCTAGCACAGCAAGTGGACTTAGCAAGGAGGACCACAGTCACTGGAGGCTAGCAGACGGGATTTGGAACTATGATTAAAACAGTTCCCTGGTTTCTAAAAGATGATAAAAACTATGACATGACTAGTGGCTGGACATTCTTTGTTTTTATTCCTATTTAAAGACAAAGGAAAACAACTCTGACTAGGTACTACTTCTCACAGGCTCCTGTCTATATAATCCTTTATGTCAACAAATACAAAGTCATGTCCTGAAAAAGTAGTTCTAGGAGGATTTGATACAAATCAGCCACTCACCAAAGTGGTCATTTAGACTTACATATTGCTTCCTAGTTCATTCAAAGAGTCAACCCTGGGACTCTGATGGTCACTATGTTACCAGTGTCCAAGGGCCACCAAACTAAATTTGTAGCAATCCAACACCTCACATTCTTGGCAAAAGTTTATGTTATTCTACTAAAAATTTAATACTTCAGTAGTTCCCTAATTGAGACAGCTTAGGCATGCTAGAGAAGGTGCTTTTATCTACTTAAATACGCCTTGTCTCCCTCCCACAACTGCTCAAAGACCAACAGAACGCAAATCCTGCACTTTCCACTGTGTTCTGTTCCCGTCCTTATCCCCAGGCCATTTCCTCCTCATTTTGTTATTTTTTAGCATGTGGATTTTAATTCATTAGTCAAGGGTTGTGAATATTCATTTTTAAAATATCCAGTAAGCTTCAAAGGGATAAAAGAGAAGCACTGGATCAGGAGTCGAGAAACCTGGGCTGCCTTCTTGGCGCTGCCATTTACTGGTTATGTCGCATTTGTTATTTAGCCTCTCCCCAAGGCTCCATGGCTTCCTTTATAAAATAGTCATGTCCCTGTCTTTCCTAACAATCCCACAGGGCAGGAAGGATATAATGTAATATTTAATGAGAGAGTGCTTTAAAATATATCAAACGCTCCCCACAGCAGGCAGTTTGTCTCTCCTTCCATATAGGTCTAACATATTCCAGCTGATTGGTCTATAGCATTCATTTGGTTCCCTTCCATCTATAGAAAGGTAGAGCACTGCGTTGTTCTCTGATACCCTCATCTATGGTGATGATCTGTCCTTCCCTCCCTAACTAGATGGTAGATTCCTGAAGGGGAGAGGAGACAAATCTTCATTTGTACTCCCTCTAGTGCCCAGCATTTGTGAAACATAAGTTAGTCTCTTAAGTCACTGTGAACACTGAATTAGGAATACCAATCCATTGCTCCTACGGCTTAGGTTCCTACAAGTCTCTGGTCACAACATTTTCACCAACAGATTGATATATAACCTTATTTTATGTGTTTTCTGTTCAAAGACATCTTATTGAATATATATTGTTGATTCATTAACATTGAACTCATAGCCAACATCACTATAACTTAAGCCTGAATGAAGCTCAACTAACATACTTATTTTCTCTGTAAGACATACCATGGCTTTCTTTGCTCAGGAACATCAGACGGCACTTCAGCACTATGTTTAGGGACCATTTTAAACAGCAAAATCACCAACGAAAAGAACAAAAATGTGCAAAATATGGTACTAAATAGACCACACAAAGGATGTTTGTTTACAGTATGAGCTGAACCAAGAAGGCAGAGCGTTGCCTTGTTTGACCTCAACTGGGAACAAGGGTGTTGAGGACTCTTTTTGACACTCCGTGCATGTCTGTTAATAACCGCCTCAGTGCCATGGGTATTGATTTGGGGGTTACAAATTTTAGTGAGGAGGTGAGGTCATACCCATGAATAACAGCGATTGACTGTATTTGTTACGTTCTTGAATGTACAGGGAAGGATGGGGCTGGGAGAATTTGGGGAATGATTTGTATAAATTAAAGCCATAGGAATAGAGTAAATGTAGACAATTCTGATGAACCTTTCCAAGAGCATTCTCTTGGAAGAAAATGAAGAAAAGACTCCTCTGACTGTCTTATATTGTCTTAGGCCTTGGGAGAGAAAGGTAGGGTTAGGGAAGGCATAGGCCAGAAATCTCAGTCTCACTGGAGTCTCAAGGGCTAAAGAGGAAATATTTATGGCTGCCTTGAAAGAAGAAATTGTAGCTGTCGTGTTTTCAGGCAGATGTCTAAGGCACCTTTGCAGTACCTAGGAGGTTCTTGGGTGGATTCTGTGATACTGATGCTGCAATATTTGTTATAAATGGCTGTTATAGTGGAACAAGGAGCAAATTCTCTGTCTAGAGAGTGGAGAAAAGTCCTGTGAGCAGACTCATGCCTAATCTGGATGAAGCAAATAAAGCTTGCGCTTACTCTTCATGTCTCTTCAGCTGGTCAGTTCTTTGGCTGGAAGTG
This sequence comes from Eubalaena glacialis, assembly GCF_028564815.1. NCBI lineage: Eukaryota > Metazoa > Chordata > Mammalia > Artiodactyla > Balaenidae > Eubalaena > Eubalaena glacialis. The sequence goes on from NC_083729.1 coordinate 42,529,624, forward strand.
TATTACCTAAAGGAAACTGAGGGGACTTCCCTGGTGGCACAGTGGTTAAGAATCCGCCTGCCAATGCAGGGGACACGGGTTCGATCCCTAGTCCCGGAAGATCCCACATGCCGCGGAGCAACTAAGCCCGTGAGCCACAACTACTGAGCCTGCGCTCTAGGGCCGGCGAGCCACAACTCCTGAAGCACGTGCACCGAGAGCCCGTGCTCCGCAACAAGAGAAGCCACCGCAATGAGAAGACCCCGCACCGCAACAAAGAGTGGCCCCCACTCGCTGCAACTTGAGAAAGGCCCAGGCGTAGCAACGAAGACCCAACGCAGCCAAAAATAAATAAATAAATAAATTTATTAAAAATAAAATAAACTGAGGCAGCACTGACAAATTGTTCTCAGGTGAGTAAAAAATTGGTTGGAGGAGACATGGTGCTCAGCTGCTTGTAATTTACTCTTAAATACTGCAGCATGGACAATGTGATAGAAATGTGTGTTAGTGCTGTTCTGTGTCTCAGGAGGTTGGCTGCTTTCATCAGGAATGTATGCTCCAACATCTCAGCCAGAATTACAGAAGTCAGAGGTGACTTCTGGAAGTCTTGAGTTATCATCATCTCCAATCATGATGTGGCTTTGCTCATTAATTATAATGTATGTTGGAAACAGATTATCATCGGTGACATAAATGGCTTGTCAGTTGGTTAATGGAGGTTAGGGGTGGGTTCTCTTTGGTGAAATCATTAACATTCAAGATACGTGGACTGGCCAAAATTTTTGTAAACATGCTTTGCTTCTATTTGAATAGAGTATATGACTCTATAAGGCCTTTCACCCTTTACTATAAGGCATGGTGTCATAATATTAGTAATAATAAGAACTAATATATTCATAACTGGCACAACTCTGAGAGGTGTAAATGTATGAGCTCATTTAATCATCACAAAACCATATGAAGTGGGTGCTATCATTGATCCCTAACAAACCTTAATCACCTAATTCTTACAGATGATGATCTGGATACTGCCACTGAAATATTGCCATATTTGCTTTAAGAAAACCTATTTGCAAGACATTTTGGGGTACCTAAAAGAACCAAGAGCTGGAACTTCATCAAGCTTCCAGAACATGCTGTAAGATTTTGTACCTACTTATTAATAAGTGTCTGTTTCTGTAGCAGAAGTTGGTCTGCATCTTAAATCCACTAGGACCTGTGGGAACGCTTGGAAGAGTGGTTGACCCTCCCCTGCCTCTGACCACTGTGGGTACCGAGCTCTACCAAGAGAATCTAATAGCTGCGCATAGGGAGTTATTCTAGATGCATTCATAGCTGATGATTTATAATGAACGAGAAGGCAGGTAGCCTACGTCAGACAACCATGTAAGAAATGGGAGATGGGCTTGAAAGCTGAGGGGACAAAATAAAGGAAATGGAAGGAGAAAGAGAAAAAGAGTGTGTAGAAGGGGGAGTGTACACAGAAATGGAAAAGCACAGGTTATTTCAAACTATTTTTTCATATTCCTAAAATCACCCTTCTGTCTCTAGAAACAAAATGGTTGTCAGGCAGACACTTTCAACCTTTTCGTGTTTTTCTTAAAACTTAATTGGAAATTGTTACAGCTCAGTATTAAGCTTTTAAAATAGAAAAGTAGACAATAAAACGGCAGAGAGGAAGTATATTAAAACCTACAGGGCTTCCCTGGTGGCGCAGTGGTTGGGAGTCCACCTGCCAATGCAGGGGACACGGGTTCGAGCCCTGGTCCTGGAAGATCCCACATGCCACGGAGCAACTAAGCCCGTGTGCCACAACTACTGAGCCTGTGCTTTGGAGCCCGCAAGCCACAACTACTGAAGCCCGTGTGCCACAACTGCTGAAGCCTGCACACCTAGAGCTTGTGCTCTGCAACAAGAGAAGCCACTGCAGTGATAAGCCTGCGCACCGCAGCAAAGAGTAGCCCCCGCTCACTGCAACTAGAGAAAGCCCGCGTGCAGCAGTGAAGACCCAATGCAGCCAAAAATTAAATAAATGAATAAATAAATAAATTTTAAAAAAAAAACCTACAGGCAGCACCAATCTTTTAAAAATTAAAAACGAGCAGAGTGTCAGTCATGCATTTTGCATTTCTACTGATGTCAGCACAAGAAAAGGCAAAGAGACCCCACATAACCATCTACCTGCATTTCTGAGTTGGGATTGAGAGAGAGTAAAGAGGGAGAGGCTCAGGAGAGGATGCTGTCTGTGAAGTTGCAAAGACAAACCTCTGATCCTGTTACTTTCTGGGTTATTGCAGGTCCCTAAAGGTGTTCTGAGAAAAGATCAGAATAGATCAGAAGAGTAAGGACACTGAGAGAAAGGAAGGAAGGAAGGAAGGAAGGGAGGGAGGGAGGGAGGAAGGAAGGAAGGAAGGAAGGGAGGGAGGGAGGGAGGGAGGAAGGAAGGGAGGGGAGGAAGGAAGGAAGGAAGAAGAAAAAAGAAAGAGAGAAAGAAAAAGAAAGAAAGGAAGAAAGAAAGGAAGGAAGAGAAAGAAATAAAAAGAAAGAGAAATAAAGAAAGAAAAAAAGAAAAAGGAAGGAAGGAAAGAAGGAAGAAAAAAGAAAGAAAAAAGAAAGGAAGGAAGAAAAAGAAAGAGAAAGAAGGAAAGAAAGGAAGGAAGGAAGGAAGAAAAAAGAAAGAAAGAAAAAGAAAGAAAGAAAGAAAGGAAGAAAGAGGGAGGGAGGAAAGGAGCGGGGAGGAAGAAATGGAGAAAGGGGAAGGGAGGGAGGGAGGAAAAGAAAGAAAAGAAAAGAAAAGATGCCAGGGCTAAAAGCATCCCTGGAGATTTTGTAGTACAATCTCTTCAGATGATAAACTTGAGGCCCACAGAAGTAATAATGTTACCAAAAAGTCAGATTTATTTATGAAATGTTTACTTAACTGGAAGTGAACTTTTATCTCCCACCACCCATAGTCCAGTCATAGATGTAGATTGGGAAATTCAGTCAATGTACCTATTACCTAGAACCTCCACACTGAGGGAGAGTAGCGGGAACCCAGCATGAGCCAACGTGATGCCCAATTCACTCAAAAGAAATTAAAGCTTGCAGTTTGATTTCTGAAATATGAATAGATTTATTCAGTCACAGTTAGTTGTGTTTATGACTGAAGTATTTTATGCCAGTGGTCCCCAACCTTTTTGGCACCAGGGACCGGTTTTGTGGAAGACAATTTCTCCACGGACTGGGGAGGGGGGGATGGTTTGGGGATGATTCAAGTGCATTACATTTATTGTGCACTTTATTTCTATTATTATTACATTGTAACATATAATGAAATAATTATACAACTCACCATAATGCAGAATCAGTGGGAGCCCTGAGGTTGCTTTCCTGCAACTCGATGGTCCCATCTGGGGGTGACGCGAGACAGTGACACCCAAAGTGTGTTGCATATGTCCAGTCTATTCTGTAAGATGCAGCTCAATTGTCAGTTGCCACTCACTGATAGGGTTTTGATATGAGTCTGCAAGCAATTGATCTATTATGGTCTCTGTGCAGTCAAACCTCTCTGCTAATGATAATCTGTATTTGCAGCCGCTCCCCAGCACTAGCATCACCGCCTCAGCTCCACCTCAGAGCATCAGGCATTAGATTCTCATAAGAAGCGCACAACCTAGATCCCTTGCATGCGCAGTTCACAGTAGGGTGTGCGCTCCTATGAGAATCTAATGCCGCTGCTGATCTGACAGGAGGCGGAGCTCAGGCGGTAATGTGAGCGATGGGGGCGTCTGTAAATACAGATGAAGCTTCACTCGATCGCCTGCCACTCACCTCCTGCTGTGCGGCCCGGTTCCTAATAGGGAACCCCTGTTTTATGCTATCTTTTCTCTTGCCCCTTTTAATAAAAAGTTCATTTATGACATCCTACATAAAATTTGTTGCCTAAGCACCAAGGCTGGGTCATAGAAATTTCATTATTAACTGTATCTTGAAGTGTTGTGGGCATTGCTTTGGTACCACCCAATCATATGCTATCTTTTGGTCACTAGCATCTTATATTGTTTGTATAGTTATTTAAACGTACTTGTGTTGCTGACTAACTCTTCCCTAGGTTCATGCCATTTGATGTGAACGTGTTCATAGTGCAGAGGGAAAACATGCGGCTCAAGTGCCGGACTGTGAGTTTGAATCTGAGTCCTCAGTTATTACCCATGTGACACTGTGTTTCATGGACCCTTGCCCCCATTTCCTCATCTGTAAAATGATTATAACACTGTGTAAAATATATTAAGCACTAAATATAAGTTATTGTCATTTACTCACAGGTACATATTTTAGATAGCTGCTAAAGACATACTGATAATGAGCTGTAATGTGATTTTTAATTTAGCCCTATTTCAGACTCTTCCCACTCAGTCAAGTTCAGCCACCTCCCCAGTTCTCTGTTACTCTAAATCCTCAAACTTTAGTGTTCCCGAGAATCACTAGAACAGTTTCTTAAATCAAAGACTGCTTTGCTTTTGATTCCCATGATTTGTAGAGGGGCCTGATAATTTGCTTTTTTAACAAGTTCCTAGGTAATGTTCATACTGCTGGCCCAGAGGAACTAGATTTTCAGAACCACTGCTCTGTCTGAATGTCAACGTCTTTAACACGGGTTTTATTAACCAACACAGGGAGGGCTTTCTAATTAAACTCCTTACCAATAACCTCGCCTCTTTGGCTGTGTATTCTAAACATAGACAGCAGTGCTGTTCCCAGATCTCTTCTTTAAAGCATTCTTTAAAGACTTCAAGATGTCCAGCATATAAACCTATATGTTCTCATTTCACACCATGAAACTATAAATTCCTTTTATTCTACTTAGAAAAAGCTATTTTCTTTTCCTTCTCATCTTTTGAATTTGTGCTCTTCTTCAGTTAGCCTGGCCAGTGGCTAGAGGCAGGACTGAGTTCCTACAGGACTGAAGGCACTGCGTTAGGGTTCAAATCTGACTTTACTAACTTATCAGCCACGTGGCCTTATGCAGGTGAGGATGCTTGTTTCCATATAAAACGTAATACTGGCCATCCAAATAGCCAGGCACCATTTAAAAAAAGAAAAAAAAAAGTCCCTTTCAGGTTCTGGCATACCAGGTCTTCAGTCTGACCAGCATCAGCCACAGGAAAGATCAGTGACAAAAACTGACAACCTGGGATCTGTCACCTGCATTCACCAGCACAGTCTATCATACATATACGCCACAGAAGAAGAAAGCAACATGGGATCATTGAGAATGGAACTCGAGTTGGAAGGACAACTATAAGGCAAGTTAGGGTGATATAAAAACTGAGATATAATTTGCAAATTCCCTAGTAAATACAGATATTCAAATCCAGAACCAGACGTCACGCCCATACCATGACTTCAATTTCCTGAATGCCGGAGCACTTACAGCATATAAACCAATTCAATCTATCTTTATGGATATATGTTCTGGAGCATATGTTGCCATTTGAATTCACTGAAAGGAATTTAATCATGCAATTTGAATTGAATCTCTAAATAGGTTTATCTGGGATCTATAATTTAATCCCCATCCAATTCAGGACAAATAGATTAGATTACACATTTTGTCAGAGGGATATTTTGAAGTTAGTACTGTAGTAAAGTTAGTGTGACTATCCCATGACAAAGATCCCTTTTCCAGGTAAGTAAAAGGCATACTAACCATTTCTTTACCATGGCATATTAAGCCGCTCAAAATTTGTCTCCATCCTGCCTCTCCTGTCTTATCTTTACCTCAACTTCTGCCACTTACCCCACAAACATCCTAGGCTCCAGCAACATGAACTCCTCTTCCCTAAATACACTGCATTTTTTCACTTCTTTTGCCACTGCCCATGCGATTCCCTCTGTAAAAATGATCTTTTCTCCTACCTAGGTCTCTTACTATCCCATTCATTCCTCTACCAAATTGTTGGAAAATTTTCTGAACTCCTCCAGTTTTTCAAGCATAGACTATCACAAATACCTAAAAAAAAAAAAAAAAAAAAAAAAAAAAAAAAAAATGCCCAGGGTATGTAATAGTATATTTACATTATTTTTGTGCTGTACGAATGAAGTGTCAAGATAAATGGTTAAATCTATATCCATGTTTAGGAATTTAAAATAACCCAAACCAACAAACAAAAGAAATCCACCCTCCCCTCTTCAATTTATCCTTGCAGGCTTTTGGTTAGCTCTTTCATTGCCTAAAATATATAACAAATTTAGGCTGAACTTTGATTTGAATGCTAAACAAATTGGTTATGAAGAATAAGGGAATTCATTGTCATATTTTCCTACTCATGTTATAAACAGATGTCTTTCTTTCCCATACTATGTAAAAGGAAAATAAAACACCACCAAGCAAAGATGCTTGCTGCCAAGTTGAATTGCAGAGCAAACATTTATAGCCAACTTATAAATCCTTGAAAATAGGGTTTTATAATGGAAATACTGGCAACATTTTAACTATAACCATTCAAATAATATCACTATAGCAGAACTTATAATCTAATATACCTGTTCTGGGACGGATGAGAGACTTAGCTATAGGTTTCAGAAAAACTTCCAGTGGCTCAATTCAAATTGAATGATCATTCCGTATAGTTCAAATCTCTTAGAATATTTATCTTTATTTCAAAATGTATAGTATGTGCTCCAAAACATTTAAAAGATAGAATATATTTTTTGATACTTGTATAAAAAGATATGACCTCTGAGAGGCATTTCCAAAAATCATCAGTCAGTTTTTTTTCAACTGTCTTCTTTTTCTCTCATGAAAGAATTACTTTCCTCAGGTTTTCTCTGTTCTATTGCTGAGATGATTCCCCCAGAGACCTGTATGTTTATCTTGACAGGTGTTAGTAGATCTGTAGACCTCTGTGGAATTGTTCCTAGTTGCGTTGAGGTACAGGAGAAAACATTATGTCTGCAAACTAATGAACTTACCTTATTGCATTCTAAATAAAATAAACCACCCAGCAAGTGGAATTAATCTACTAATGTCTTCCTAATGAAGTTTTCATTAGGCATAATAAAAATGGTGTGGTCTTCAATATTTAACACGTGATAGGTATTAAAGCATATCTGATGATTTTTTAAATGCATAGCTGATAATTGCCTTTATATTATTTTCAAATGAACTAGTTTACCCTCAGATTGCTTTAAGCACCTAATCAAAGAGATACAAGAAACATTTCTAGACCTAAGGGAATGTTTTATATCCAAATGGACAGAAGAAATGTCTCATCTACCATTATCCTTAAATAATTAAAACCAGATTTGCTGTTCTAATTTTTAAGAATGGAGATATATAATAGTGTGCAATTTTCTGTGCTATGTAAAATGTCACTCATTAATGAAATTTAGCCAAATATTGAGAATGGAAGTGTGTTAGTCCAATTCACAGTGGTTTGCTTTAAAATAATGCTACCTCCTAGCATAGCAAACAGCAACTTAAATTCTGATGAGAACTGGATACTTTACTGGCCAATGGAAGAGCAGCTACAAACACAATCAGTATCCTTTCTTATTGGCAACATTTTGATTTGTCATTTGTTAAAGAAAAAATTCAAAGCATCATGCAGAAACACCTACCTACTTCAGAAAATCATCAGTTTGGGATCATGTGATATCTCGTTCCATCTAACATTTACGGTAGCATGTAGACGAGCCACAAAGAAGTCACATCCTCATTGCTACACTATGCCACATTCTTAATTTCTCATTTCAGGTTCCCATATAAATTATCTCCTGCTTTGGTATAATCACGGTTGTCCAGCTGAGACTTGAAGATCTTATCAGTCATGCATTTTACTATTATTATTGAAATTTACTCATTTCAATGATTACTTACTGCCAAATAAGCATATTATTTACTTCAGAGGCCAGAAAACAAACATAGTAATAGGAGAGTAAAGGTGGGTCTTTTCTCCTTCAGCAGTAGGAGCCAGAAACAGTATGAAAGCAATGGATCATGAAGAAAAGCAATTTCCTACTTGAGGGATTAGACAGTACCCTCTTTTGTACTGTTAAATCACAGTTTTGGTTATTTTTTCAAGTAATACTGATTTTTTTTCAATTTACATAAATATAGTCTCTAGAGGAACTGCAAGAGAACCCCCAAACACAAACCCTCTCAATCAATCAATAGAAGAGATATAAAAAAGCCCTCATTTATGTTTACAGCCTTGAGCAACCCTTCACACAGCATAAAAAAAATAAAAAATAAACTAAACGGCTACACAAGCTAAAGATAATTAGCTTAACAAGGATGACTTCGAACTGAAATGTGAGGCTTTTTTCTTTTCTTTCTTTAGGAAAAATATAGGTGATTCTTATTTTGAAGCAGCTCACATTTGCTAGTATTAGAAAATTGAAAACTGTAAATTTCAGCAAATGTTTGCTTTCCTTTTTAGGATCACAACAATATTAACCACTGCCATCAGTCAGTATTACATTCAGATTTGAGAAAATCTGTAGCATAAAACTGTGCTCTGGAATATCATGTGAAAATCTTAATCAATTTAAAATGTATTTACATTCAAGGAGGAGTAAAGCATACTCTTAAATAATAAAGGCAAATAATAGTTACATGTACAAAACGGGGGGAAGGAAAACCATGAGCCTGTTTCCACAGCCCATTTTTTTAAAGGTTTATTGCTGATACAAGTCATGTTTAAGGAAGTTGCACATTTTCTATGCAGAAGACTGTTATGTCAGATAATTAAGAACAAAAAGCCCCCATAGCTAAATAGAAGCGTTGTGACAAAACCTTATAATTCATTTCAACTTATTCCTCAGTTATCCGGTTTGCCTAGAATCCTACACTTCATACTGTTAATAGACACCTGAGGCATGGTGGTTGGTTAGTGGTTAGCTCTAGCTTTTATTTTAATTGTCCTTTTTTTTCTCACTTTGTCAAAATAGTGATGCTAAGGCATTTTTGAACTCAATAGCCTACAGAGACATTAAGAGCAAATATACATATTTCTTGTTTTATATATAACTGGAGTAGTATTTTCTAATTTTGGTGGAATAATCTATTGTATTGTGAAAATTAAAGAGAATAAGGAACTGTACACAGAAACCAAATTAGAAGAGTACAGATCTATAACCCGTAGAATAAAATTTGACTGTTACAATCAAACAGTTTTGGAAGAAGTGTGAAGTTGTTCAGTATGGCTGAGATAAGTAGAATTTGGAGCAATGAATGATATTATTTTCACCCAGTTTAAATTCCTCAATCCAGTAATAGAACAATTAAAAACAGGTTAGTTGGGCAAATGAAGTTTGAATCCACTGGGTTTCCAGGACTGGGAATTAAAGAAAAAAAATCAAGAGTTGGATTGCTAACAGGTCAAGAATGGAAAATAGGTTACAATTTCCCAGATTTAAAAAAAATAGCATAAAAAGTATATGATTTGTAATGAGACACAGATCTGGTTCTAAAGAATCCAATAGTTTCCCATGACTTACTAGGTGGTAACTATATAGGAATACCAATATTCATTTTAAAAATCGGTGACTTTAGTCACTGTAGTTTTTTAGGGGCAGCCCAATCCTTAGATAATGGATCAAGCTATCAACCTAGAAAGGCAGTTGTAGCAGATACTTCTAATTTGTACTCAATACCTACTTTGCCTTCTTCCTGGCAAATTGAACAAATTGTTTTTGGGGGTAGGGAGGGATAAAGTACATAGAAGGGCAATATGCCCCACTAAAAATACTTGCCTTCCCAAACTCCCCTACAGTCAGAGTACCCTTGTGACCCAGTTAATTTTGAGGAAATGTAAATGGAAGTCCTTGGAAAAGGTTTTCTACAAAGCCCTTCAGGCTTTCTGCCACAAAACCTTATTCCTCTTGTCCAAAATGCAGAATCACTGCGTATGGAAGATACCCACTCTGAGACCATGGGGTCAAAATCACACTCTAAGGATGGAGAAGCAAGAGGATAGAAGGAGTCTAAATACTTGACATTTTCCTACTGGAGTTACACTAGTCCTGCATCACCTACCTCTGAGCTTCTTATTAAATTTGAAATGTAAATGATCTTCTGTTTAATCCAATGTAAGTCAGGTTATCAGTTTGGGGAAGCTAAATACATACCTAATATATAACTAATTTCTGGGAAGGATGATTACTTAGGTGAGCAAGTTAGCAATCTTGGGCTCTGGGGGAGACATTTATCCTTAAGGAAAGTCAGTAACATATTGTCCAGAACTGTGATTTTAATGAGTCAGGATATGCTTTGGGTTCCTCCAGAACCACACGCATTTTAGAAAGTTAAGGTAGTTGCTTTAATACAGGCGCCTATTAAAGATAATAATTGGGAAATAAAGCTATCCAAGGCCCTTAAACAAGAAGAAAATGCCTTTGAGTAAAGAATGTTATGGCACTGAAGGGAAGTGTTCTCTCTTTGTCCTCCTTAAGCATGCCAGGGAAAAGTAAGAGAACATTCCATTTTCTAGAGATAAGGAATTAGAACCTGCCAAAGACACACTCTCAATCAGGTGGGTCTCTGAAGTGGGCTTATTAGTAATAAACTCATCTTCCTGGGGTATATACCTAAGTGTGAGTAGGTACAGCTGATATACATTTATTTGTCCATTTATTCATTAAAGTATCAAATAATTTATTTATCTAACAAATATTCATTGAGTACCTACTCTACAGCAGGATGTGTACCAGGCCCTGAGCTCATCCGGAAAGAAACATTTGGGGACTTGGTTCTAGTTGAGGAAAGGAACCTTTGAGGTTATCGCCTCCTTATCTTAAACTGGGCTGATCCCAATCCTCTCCTGAAGTCCATGAAAGGATGATATGTCCCTTGTGACTTATAGAAACTGCCCTGTCAATGGGATTGAATTGGAGCTGAAAGAGTATTCTTACGTCAGTTAATATAGTTTCATACTCAAAGGGTTTCAAAGCAGCACTGTGCACAATTCAGACATGCTTATCGACCAGGTGCTTACCACCTATTTGGCAGATGCTGTTTATAAAGTTTTTAAGAAACAAATATTGATCCAAACAATCCCTTGCATTTAATATTCTATCATTCTGGAAGGCCACTATTAACTTTGATGTACACATGCAATTACCTGTCTGACTAAAGAGTTTCAATTGCCCTAACTTTTGGTCACCACACCATGATTAAATGCATAGAAGCAACAAGTTGTTGACTTGGGCAGCCAGAAAACCACTGTGGCATAAGATTGATAGTTATATCGCCTACCAAACAATGTCTTTGTCGTTGCTTCCTACAGTCCTCAAAGTCCCAGATAAGAATTTAAAGCTGGATTTTGTTCTTACTTCTGTGTACATGTTATTTATGCAAATGCAAATAAAATTTATCTAGGAAGAATCCAGAAGGTCCACAGAGGAGTGAAGATTGTTTAAATTATTGTAGAGCTCATAAAACACATTTTCAACTGGCAGGGCATCCTCTTCATCAGACTACCATATGCTTCAAAGTAGGAAAAATTAACATGCATAAATGTAAAGTCTTGCATGTAGGTTTGAGAAAATCAATAGCATAAGCACAGGATGAGGAAGACCGGATTCTGTAGTTCTTAGTGTAAAAAAGTACCACGAGATTTCCACTGAACAAAAATGTAATCATAGACAACAGTTTGATGCAACTGTTAGAAAAACTGCATGAATTGAATTATAGTATGCAGTTCATTTTTCTGCACTTTACATAAGACACATATAGAGTATTGTTTGACATGCTGGGTTCCCTGTTTTAAAAGATACATTGACAAAAAGAAGAATGACCAGATGCTCAGAAAAGCCATAGGTATGCTTTATGGGCTTTGCAGCTAGAGGAAGAGCCGATAGGTGGAAACATATTAATAAAGAAGCAGATTTGAGCACTAACGTATGTGAACTGAAGGTTCCAGAAAGAACCTTCTAGAAACTAGAAGGGGGTTTGGAACTAATGTGCATTTCCACAAAGTAATTTCTGATTTATTCTCCTGACCTGGGATCTTTCCTGTGGACATGTCCTCAGATAAAAAAATAATGGAGCTTGTGAGAAATAATAAAGAGAGCTTTAGGTCTAATTGTCAGCCAAGGAAATTGAAAGTAGGTTCCTATGCAAGAGCTGTCGAGGAGAAGCGCAAAGCCTACCCTCTGATGTATATGGCTGTTACCCTGGCTAGGAAAGTAACTCATCCCCAAGTACCTTCTTGAGGAGCTAAGCAACTATCCACAGGAAAGTAGACATATTTATTATTTTATATATCTTCAATCATATGTCCTTAGCTCCAGGGAAATGTATTCCATGTTCTTCAGGAAGGGGTGCAGGAGGGAAGTACCATAACACATGTAAGACAAATAAAATAATTCTAACACTAAGAAACTGAGAATGTATGGCCACCAGTTTGGAAGCCTAAAAATAGATAGTCTAAAACAAGGGAAGAGAGGAGACCTCTTTGGAGAATATAGAAGGGCAAGGTCAAAATGATCTGAGAAAAAGGTGGGTGGTGAAGTAATCATAGCAACAGCAGACACAGAGTAAAAGGGCAGATGTGAAATAAACCAAACAAATGCATACATTAACTTACTGTATATTATGTATATTCTATGTATTTTCCATTGGACTCTGTTGCAATTAGACTGTACTAACCAAATTACCAACTTCTGGCTAAGTTTATTATGTGCACTCTATTTGATAATAAGCATAAAGAGTTTTATCCGTGCTCAATTAGAAATCACCTGGGCAGATGTTACAGGAGGTTAAACAAATTCTACAATTCCAAATACATAGGCTCAGATAAATTTAAATAGCATGATGTTACCTGTCTTCTGTATTCTGGTAGAATTGATGCACAGCTACCTTAGGTACTCTTCATCTGAAAAAGTAGCCAGTTTTTGAAGTTCTTTATGATTTCTGACTATAATTCCCCTCCACAACATTCCCTATGGTCTCAAACTGGCATTTCTATAGGAGGTGATACTGAAACAACCACTGAACCACAACTCCCACGGGTTGCTATTAGAAGTGGTGACCAGCATTCCTTCCTACTCATCTCTGTGAGCTCTGATGTTTCCTAAAAGTACACAGACCAATCATGGTCTTAATCTCCCAGTGTCAGAGAGGAGGAGTGGTAGGGGAGGATCATAAAATCACAACATAGAGGAGGTCATATGAACTGAGCAAATTAGAGAATGCAGATAAAAGACCAAAAGAAAGGTATAAAATGAATAATAGCCATGGTTAACAGGCAAAGATAAACATATCTCTTGATAAAAGGTATTTATTTATTCTAGTTATTGAAGACTCTCCTTAACTTCTACCTCTTCCACGATTTCAGCCATGATTTTATCATGAGCTTAGCCACCACACAGGTTTTCCTCTCTGTGTGTACAGACTATCTCTACAGCTAGACTGCAGCCGCATGAGGGTAGGGCCAATGTCTCATGATTTTCTGGTTCTGCATTTCATGAGCAGGTGTTCCTTTCAAAATGCAGTCTGCCAATTACTCACGGCACTTTCATGTGAAACCACGATTTAAAGTTGTACTTCACCCTGGACTCACTGAATTTCTGAGGATGTGCTCAGGAATCTGCATTCATAACAAAAGACTGGACAACACTAGTGTCACAAATATTTGCTAGCCTAAGGCCTTGCACAGAGCAGGTGCTTGTAAATGTCTGGTACTGCTGTTAAGATAATGCTTTCTGGCATGTCCATATGTGTTTATGAGAAACAAAGAAATGCTGATTTGCTCAGTGTGTCCTCTGTCAGCCACTAGATAGTAAATGCCCTGAGGGTTGATGTCTTGCCCAGATGGTTCTTTGTATCTCCTTTTAAATTTTTTTCTATAGCACTAGGCACTTCCTACAATGCACCATAAATAAGATATGATAAGAAGGAAAAAGAGAAAGGTGAAGGAGGAGGAACAGGGAAAAAGACGAGTTTATGGTTGGGAGGGACAGAACAGGAGGTTATTCCAAAAACTTCTTTACTTTGATGGACTGGAATTCAAAAGAGCTAATGAAGTTTCTACTTAATTTTTTCTAGTTAATTCCTTTGCTATACACTTACTAACACTGAGAATTATCCCCTACGGTATTTTTGAGATTACTAAAGACAGTCTTCCTGTGATAAACTATAATGGAAAAGAATATGAAAAAGAATGTATATATATGTATAACTGAATCACTTTGCTGTACAGCAGGAATTAACTCAACATTGTAATTCAACTATACTTCAATAAAAAATAAATTAAAAAAAAAAGACAGTCTTGTGTGAATTGAAGGTAGACCACATTTTGAAGGGCTAGCATAAAACAAACCTGTATTATAATAGTAAGGAAATGTTGGTCTCTATTTCTCCTCCTAAAATCGATTTAAAGGAAATCATTTCCATTTCTATATGCACACATGTATGTTTGCATATGTATGTATGTATAATTACTTCATATGGATAAACTCAGCAATGATCTCTGCCAATTAAGGGCAGTGCTAATGAGCTGTAAGATGGACTCACCCAGTCACTTATGCCTTCCAATTGTCTTGTACTGCAAAAGGCATTCCTCATCTTTCACTCAGGTCTAACTCCCACACAGACCTTCTGTGCTCTTGTTTTATTATTACAAATAGACAAAAATTAAAATTGGAAATCAAGACTTGAGAACATGTTTATGTCTAAACCAATAGGGAAATGAGGCTTTATTGCCTCTATTCGCTAGGATTCAATTTTTCAAATTGTGAGAAGACCTCTGCTTTCCATTTCCATTTTGTCCTACTGAGAATGGGTCTTATACTCAAGAACTGCTTTCTGACAGAACATCAAATATACATATGTGTGTGTGTGTGCATGTGTGTATAAGAATGGAAAGCTCTATCTACGTTAAAGATCTCTCATCACTACACATTAATTATGAGGATTCTGTGGCCTAGATGGGTTAAGTGATTACTCAGAATTGCAAAGTTAATTAAATTACAGATCAGATTCTTTTCCTGGGATGTATGAATAAGCTTCAAGGGGACCAAGAATCTTCAAAATTATGTGCAAATTTTTTGTGTGCATCTGTGCATTTTTGTGGAGACAGGATCCATAATTTTATCAGACTCTCAAAATGTTCCTCAACGTACTTGGGATAGTTACTGCTAGAACTGTAATTTATAAAATATTTGTAGAAACTAAAGAAGAATAGAGTTGAAGGTCATGAAACCCAAACTTCCAGTCAATACTATTCTTAGGTAATATTTCTGGCGGAGAGCATGCAACCTCTACCTAGGATCTTCAGATAAATAACAACTTACCACCTCTCATGTTAGCAGTGTTCAAAGCTCTAATTATTAGAAAGGGATTCATATCTCTGTACACTTTCCTTTCTATATTTTCTCACAAAGGTCCAAGGACTGCCTTTCACAGCCACAAAAAAAGCGCCATTTTTTGCTTACTCAGAATGTCTTTCAAATATTTGAAGATAACAGTTATATTCCCTATAATCTATGCTTCTCTGATCAGAACAGCCTCAAAGTTGCTATTCTAGACTCATAGACAATTAGAGCTGGAAGAAACACATTTCAGTTTGTCAATATTCTTTAATAAATATGTAACCAAAAACTGAAAACAATGCTCCACTTGTGACCTGATTAATCTAGGACTAGACTAACTCTGGCGGGTATTTTGCCTTTTTTTCTTTTCTTTTTTTTTTTTGCTGGGAGGATCATAGTATTTTACTGCCTAACTGGGAAGATCAGGGGTTAATGACTTTTCCAGAAGTTTCCCATCTGAAATGCAACAGAGCAAAGGGCATGAACTTGGCCATTCACACTCAACTCTAGATAGTTACATTTCCAAATTTAATAGTAATGGGGTTCACATAAATAAAGCACCTGAAATTTCCAAAAGAGAAACATTATACATTCTTATTTTATATGAAAAATCTGGCATTTTTTCCACAGGTTAAGTCAGAAACAAAGAATGGACTACCTCAGATTTATAAAATGAGTAGAGGAAGGATGACTTAGAATACAAAGTTTTTCCATTTCAAGTGTCAGAAAAATTATTGTCAGATTTATTTGATTTAAAAGTTCCAAAACCACTTCCTTGCAATGTATGCTCACAGCCCAAACTTCAACAATGTAGCAACAATCACGCAAATAATTTAAACCTAGTAAATGGACAAAATGAAAAATTCAGTCTCTTTCCCCATTCCGATATTGATTTTCTACATCAACAGTCCCCAAAGACTGTTAAGAGGAACACTAATCCTAACAGATGCTCAGTGAAGATAAAAGATCGACAGCTAAATACATTTCAAAAACATCCCCTACCACATCTGCTTCTTTGTGATCCCCACTGCAAATTACACATTTCAGGCTCCAAGACTCACCCCTTTTAAAGACACCTATTAGCATCCCACAACACCAATGTTGCCCAAAACACATTTGGGGAATGACTGTACCACACTGATCCAATTAACCAAATTTCTATCAATTCTCTACTTTATGTCTTAATACCTTAACAAGTATGAGTGTATACTCTTGGGTAGTGAGACTTGTGAGTATACATTCTCCTTTATGATAGACACTCCTGTGCCTGGGTCCTGGTGAGTCACAGCATACCCTATGGAGGAGTTAGGTTAGGCCACAGGTTTTTTTTTTTTGGCCTCAGATTTAGGTAGATGAAGGCTCTAAGATCAGGCTGGAAATTGTTGATATTCCTCTTCTACTCCTAGCAGTAGATGGCTAAGTAAACTCATTCCTCCCCCAGCCCCCATATTCTCACTTGCAGAAAGATCTAAGAATGATAGTGATAAAGATTCAGATTTGTGAGGGAGATTTCACTTTGGCTTCAAGTCCATGTTAGGTGCTTTAATTACATTTTCTAGAGAGTTCTGCATGGAAGGAATTTAGGCACACATTTTGTGTTGTTCTCTGAGAATCCTGGGAGAGTAGGGAGTCCCAGAAGAATAGTACTCAAGACGTTTCTAGGTCATGGCTATAATGTCCTCATCAAAATAGCACCAAAGTTACTGTGGCCATAGTTTTTCTGCTTGTTTTTTTTCCGTATGTTTTAAAATTCATATTAAAGTATCTGCAAGTGAATGAGGCAATGTCCTGGATTTGCTTCAAAACAATCCAGTCGGAGGGTAGAAATGGAAGGGGTTGAAGTTACAGATAAAACAGTATTAATCTGTTAGATAAATGTTAGAACTGGGTGATAGATTCATTTGGATTCTCTTTACCTACCTGTTCTCTTTATTGTGATTGATATGTTCTGTGATTAAAGTTAAATGGTAATAATAACACACCAAAATCTCACACAGAACTTCCAGCTCGTATAAATTAACTCATAGACATGAGTGTGAGAGTTTTTGCGAAACGGTCCAGGCATTCACTATTGTAACTAATAGTTTTTGCTGAGGCTGCTATTATCAACTGCAACACCCACATACACATAGTATTCCTGGGCATATTCTCTTTATTCGAGTGATTGACCCCATTTGACCAAAGAGAAAATATTAAAATCATCATAAAACTATGTAATTACTGATTGCATGGTAACCTATATGATATGAAAATTGTAACAGTCAATATCTAATGTAGAGTCAAGAATCATATTCAATATATTGAGGCAATGTTTTTAAAATCCATATTTTGTGAATTGCAAATAATTCCAGCTTGAATGCTAGCGAATGCAACAAGTTTCTGTAAAAGCTTTTGAGTTTCAGAGGCTTCCTTTTGATAGATTTCTTAAGTTATGGAATGCAGCCATCAGCAGTCTGTAGAAAAATGAAATACTGCAAGTCTATTTTTATGCAGCTGGGATCAAGCTACTAAATGGATCAAAAGAAATAATTTCTTTGAAGAGGTGGCTGTTGATACCAGTGCCCTAAAAATAAGTGCAATTTTGTGGGTACCAAAACTTGTTTATACTTCAGTGGAAGTAACTATAGATAAGTTTCCATATATACACTTGCACCCAATATATATCGGATGCCACTCTGAACATATTTTAATATACATCAGTTTAACATCACTGCTATTAAGTGGAAATTGCATGCTAGTTCGTGAATAATTGGCATAGTTAATGACAATTATTCCTACTAGGCTTAGCTTATTGGTTAATAATAAAAACAACCAAAATCATTACCTGACTCTTACTCTGTGCCAAATGCCAGCTAAATACTTTCCAATATTATTTTATTTTATCTTTGAATTAAATTTGATTTTAATAACTAGCTATTATTACCACCATTTTATAGATGCAAAACTGACTCTTTGAGAGAGTTTAAAGTGTAACTTGCCAAAGGTTATACAGCTAGTATGTCTCTGAGTTGGAATTTGAATGCTAGTCTAATTCCAAAACTCTTAATCACTAAATTATATGCTATCCTTTTAGGTTAGATAGCACATCAACTGATTCTAAAGTATAGGAAAAAATGTTAAGAAACAAGAGTATCTTTTTAAATCTCACTGAATGTGAAAGTAAGCTTGTTTACTGAAAATTTTGTAAATTGAACAACTATAGCAATAAATAAGGGATGCTGAAAACTACAGAGTTCAAGTGTAAGGAACAGCCAAGATAGATAAATAATAATGTCACATAATAAAATTTTTCATCACAGTAAAAAGTCAGAAAAAAATAAAACAGGGTATAAGAGGGATGGTTGATCTAGGAGTGCAAATGAAAAAAATTTAAATAGTTTTTTAAAAGGAAATGATTTCAGATATTGAGCTGCATGAGCCGCTTGTAAATTTTGGAGATTAATCCTTTGTCAGTTGCTTCATTTGCAAATATTTTCTCCCATTCTGAGGGCTGTCTTTTCGTCTTGTTTATCATTTCCTTTGCTGTGCAAAAGCTTTGAAGTTTCATTAGGTCCCATTTGTTTATTTTTGTTTTTATTTCCATTTCTCTAGGAGGTGGGTCAAAAAGGATCTTGCTGTGATTTATGTCATGGAGTGTTCTGCCTATGTTTTCCTCTAAGAGTTTAATAGTGTCTGGCCTTACATATAGGTCTTTAATACACTGTGAGTTTATTTTTGTGTATGGTGTTAGGGAGTGTTCTAATTTCATTCTTTTACATGTAGCTGGGGTGGGAGGGAGACACAAGAGGGAGGAGATATGGGGATATATGTATATGTATAGCTGACTCACTTTGTTATAAAACAGAAACTAACACACCGTTGTAAAGCAATTATACTCCAATAAAGATGTTTAAAAAAAAATAAAGGAAACCATTTCAGGCTCTGAAGTAAAAAATAAATACAAATACTTCACAGATAATAATAAACAAACTAACCAACAAGCTCTCCAAGTAGAATTACATAGACTTAGTTCTAGAGGACAAAAATTCCTCCAGGTAGCCTCTGACTCATTCAGAACTTCTTCTATTATGTAAAGACCAGAGGATGCTGGCTGTAGCAAGCCTTTACCTTCAAAGTCCTGTGGGAAAAACCAAATGACTAAAGAAAAATTTAGTTTAAAAGACAATCTAAGTACAATAATATTAGACATTATCTAAGGTTAACAAAATAAGATGCAAAAAGCAAAAAAAAAAAAAAAAGATTAAATTTTTAGAGATGGTATTATATTAGGAAAAAACTACACTCTGCAATTCAATATTAATTAAATATTTGGATATATATAACTCCTCTATATTGCTGAGGGGGAGAATGTAAAGTAAATGGTGAAGAAGATGATCATTTTTATTATTTTTTTAATAGGTGGAGAAAATACATTTTACAAACTCTATTTGAGGCTTCTAAAAGGCATATAGAGAGTATAAGAATATTTGCTACTATGTAAGTCTGAAAGAGAGGGAATCAGTTTTGACGAAAACTTGTTACTTTAATGGTTTATATTGTGAGCAAAATTGTCTCCTTCGTGCTCTATTGGCAGCAGTTCTAAGACTTGCTCCACCAAAATTTGAAGTAGGATTGGAAAAAAAAATGTAGGGAAATTACAACAAACCTCCCAACAAAGATCCCTTCAACTTTACAATATACTTAAGCTACTCAGGTTCTGCTGGTGGATTTATACAAACATTGGTGAAGTGCAGGTTTACTGAGTTTTGATGCTGTGGTTTTTCGAACAACTTGATTTTGGAGACAAGGAAGTTTCTCTATTCTTTGTTGTTCAGGAAGGGATTAGCTAAGAGATTTAGCTCATAAAAATTCAATTAATTCAATTAGTAAAAGTAATGCAGTCCTTTGCAAGGGAAACATTCACTAAAAGACGAATAGTAGACATAGAAATAATTCTACATGGCTGATGACTGAGCATGCCATTCGGCAGTACTTTGTTCCCTTGGGATCTGGAGAGTTTGCTGTAGAGTTTAGAATCATAGATTTTTAGAGCTGAAGGATGACCCAATAACAATTTCAATCTTCTCAACTTACCAATAAGGTGCATAAGTCTGAGAAAGATGAACTGGTTCTCTATGTGACTCTCAACAAGTCACACAACCCCTCTGGGCTTCAGTTTTCACATCCCTAAAATGAAAAGTTGGGACTTGTTCATCTCCAAAGTACCATCATGTGAAACACAAGATGGTTTCCTAATCTATCAAAAGATAGAATGAGGTAACGGCAGACATTAAATTGAGATCTCAATCCCCACCCCCAGACCGCCTGGTCTGACCAGTCCAGTTTGCGTTCTGACACTGGCTCACATATTTGACCGTCATTACACACTTACGAGATGTGTAAGTGAAGAAATGATGTGAAAAATATCCCAGAGAAGTCACACACATTTTAGAAGGGTCAATTTATGAGGAACGAGTAAAGTGGCTGAATCTGAACATTTGTGTTAATTCCAAACAAAGGTGATGGAAAGTGGGAAAGAAGAAGATTGCAGCTCTGTAAGGTATAGGGAGAAGGAAGAGTCGGCAGTAATCAGGATTTTTCTTTTTAATTGTTCAAGTTCAATGACTATCATTTAGCTCTATGACTCTAGGCAGCTGCCAAGAGTCGTGGAATCTTGATCTCAAGAGTCAACTAAAACAGGCTAGACCATGTAGGCACAAAGGAAAAGAGAAGCATGCAATATAGGTATTCAGTATTGGTAAGCTAGATTGGCCATGTAAATATTCACTTGTCAATACAGCTGCTACCTAAAGAATCTAAAGAACGGAGGCCTGGCCTGGTAACTGGCTTTTCTTCTTTTGGGGTGATTTTCACATGTGGTCACCTAGTAATTCCAAGAGAATTTGCTGTAGGTAGATGCTGGTAACCATTGAATATAATAATTTAGGGCTATTAATAATATAGGAACAGAAAGAGGGAGAAAGATATAGCAATAAAAGTAGATGGCTGATTCCTAATTTTGTGAACAAAATAAAGCTGTTTATTCTGAAAGGTGATTGTGAACTCGAAATTTGTGAAGGGAATTCAAGATCAGATCAGGTAACTTTAGGAGGAAAACCTTTCCTGACCCAGTTAGGCTATTATGTTCGGATAAGGCTCCCTTACTTCACACACATATTGCTTCCAGGACTTTCCCCTCATGTGACTTTACAAAAATTTGTGGGATCATTTGCTTAATGTACATTTTCCCATAATTTCCAGAGATGACTCTGCCTTATTTATTGGTGTAGTTCCAGCAGAGTATCTGGCACACAGCAGACGTTCAATAAGTGTTTGTTAAAAGAAGAAATGTCCACACTGTAATGTGTTTGAAGAGAGGAGAGAAATGAAAAGAAGAAAAATGACTATTGAGAAGAAAGAGAGAGAAAGGCATAGTTTAGAGGAAGGGGAGAAGAGAGATGGACAGACATCAGATTGTCAGGATGACTTTCAAAATTGACCCATTGTTTCACACATTGGGGGACGCAGGGCAAACCCCTGAGGAGTCAATGTACTCACTTTCTCTCCCTGACCCACATATATTTTTCTATCCCTGACACATATATACTTCCTTAGGAATGTTTGCAGAGAAGGGCTAGACAAAAGAGGATGGAAAATGAATATTAGAGAGACTGACAGGGGAAAATAACAAAGAAACAGACTCTACTGTGTACAACTCCACAGTCAAAGATTTTCTACCTCCCCGAGAATCAGACTAGCTTGCAGGTAGAATATTGACTGCTAGGCAGAGCACCATGGCTATAAAACAGACCACTGAGCTAGGCAATAAAAAAGAGAGAGAGAGAATGAGAGGTTTAATGTCTTGTTTATGTCCCCTTTATAGCGTCTTTGAGATGCTCTGCAGTCCCACAGCTGGCTTTAGTTCATATGCTTTTCTGATTAAGGCAGTACATACCAAAGCAATCTAATATTAATGTGCAATTTGGAAAAAAAATTAGGCGAGTGTAGAAAAGGAAGGAATCTTCACAAACAGTGTAACTAAATAATAACAGGATACCAGACTTGCTTAATTCTTTATTAATACATGCTTTATTGTAAGCCTCTAAAACATCTGTAACTCATTTTAAACACTCAATTCTACCATATTGTGTTTAGTGACACTAATCCTTGTTTATAGCCTAATTCTTTGAGAGTAAGATTATGTTCCCAGTGAACAGTTATAAGTAGTTACAGGTTTTATTATAACAGCCCTGATCACAGATTTACAAAAATAATAAATGAAAAAAATGGAAATGTAAATGACTAGGATAATATCCAATAGGAAGAAGATCTTTATTTAAAATGAAGTGTAAATCTTGACTGATGAAATGCCCCTGAAAGTACTTCCAAGAAATGTTTTTTAAACTCTTCATGAAGAACTAAAGTACTGTTTTGAATTTAAACACTGGTTTTACAGTTTGTCACTTTACCATTATACAATTTGTAATGCCTGGAGAAGTTTGGATACTGGATGCAAATTTACTCAAGTATTCAATATTCCACATTGCTGGGAAATGATTCTAAATATATCTATATCTATATATCTATCTATGTAGATATATATCTATCTACATAGATAGATATATAGATATATGTTTTCCCCCCTAAGAGATTCTATTTTAATTTTGCTAATACTGAATAACACATCATGACTATCCCAACTGTCAAAATAGTCCTAAGGCATGGGTAAAATTGTTTCAAATAAGTAGCTGTTTTGGAAACGTTTCGACATATTTGGCTGCAATCTTTACATTGATAAAAATATAGAGTGGTTAAATGAAGAAATTTGGAAGACAGAGAGGGTTTTATTTCTGGCTCAGCCATTTACTGTCTGACTAAGCCTCTGTTTTCTCATCCATAAGGAGGGAAAAATACCCAAGCACTAGGGATTGTGTCAAGATTAAATAATGTGCCATGTGCAAAATACATAGCATGGTACCCAATATATAATGTGCACTCAGTAAATGGCAGCAATTTATAACTATAATAAGTGATTGTTAGTATTAATAATAAAAGCCACCCATTACCGAGTAGCATTCTTATCATTACAAAGCTTGACATCTATCTCAATTCTAAGAAAGACTATTTACTACCTCCCCTCTTCTGTGAATTTCTACTTATGACATATTATCATCACCAATAACTATTTCTTGTAAGCCTAATAAGCATAACGTATTACATTAGGCCCTCTAAAGAATACAGCCAGAATCAACCATTCTCTCATGGGGGCCACTATCAGATCTTGTACTTCCTCTCTTATGGCAGTAATATTCTATGTTTTGATTATTTATTTGTATCTTATTTAAGCTATTGGATAGAGAACTCTTCATGGATAGGTTTTTACTCTGTATTACCAGCATCTAGTATAATGTCTGGAACATTAGACATGTCCATCCAAAGTTGAAAGAATTAATGGAACATTTCTAGCTTCAAAAAGTTCAAGTTGAGGAGAGACGATACGAATATTAAAAAAAAAAAAAACCCTACAGAGTAAGACAAAGTCTCATTTATTTACATGAGAAGAAATTTGTCCTCTTTGCACTGGTGGACTGCTATGGTTAATTTACGAGGGTAGTAGTGTTCTATCATCGTGACAATATTCTGGGTGGTTACTTTCTATGCTGTGTTTGAAGGAATGGGTTGCAAGACGAGAGGGAGGAGGGAACTCTTGAAGAATAAATTACCAAAGAGTACCTGGGGGAAGAATGGGATCATTCACTGGGCTGAGAGCATGCCAGTCTTGTTAGTTTTGCAAGGAAACTGAAAGTAGAAATTGGAATTTAGTGAGATGTCTAAAGGGGACTCAAGCTTTTAAACAGGAGGAAAATCTGCTTTTGGCTGTGGAAAGGAGCTAGAATAATATAGAATGGCATCCAAGAGAGTAATGCCCATCAAGAGAAACTAGCTCGAGATACTAATTTTAAATGCAAGGTGAAGGAGACAAGCTTAACCTAATGGTAGAACCAACTTCCTTGGCCTTACCAGTCAACTAGCAAATATGCTCCAATGTCAGCCAATTGATCAAAGGGACCTTTGCAGGAGGAGGTGCAGAGATTCCAAGGTCTGGAGCCATAGATGTGTTCTGTAGGAATGACTTTAGATGGGCCTTTGAGCTAGTGCAGGATCCTATGTATCACAGCAAGGACTATTAAAGGCAAGACAGAGAAGTTATTTAGTCTTCTGACCACTGGATCTGAGGTAGATTCTGAAAAGCAGATTCTGCAGGGCCCAGAATAGCCATATATTTCTATATGGTAAAGTTTGGAGTCTGGGAAGGTGACATAGGGAGCTGATTCTCACACCTACAAAAGAGGACAGTTGGGATTTATTTGAGGTTAATGTCTGGGAAGATTGGCTTGACTTTCAGTACAGGCAGAGTAGAGAGTGGTTCAATCTCTAACCAGAACTAAGAGAATTAGTTAAGAAGAGGGTTATAAAAGAAAGTCCTATAACTCATATTTCAATGAAGATCAGGAACCTTTATCACTAGTACACAAAGCCTGGTACAGAGTAGGCACTCAATATCTTCTTGCTAAATTAATTTCTCATTACTCTGTTACTTGCATTGTGTTGATTTGTCTTTAAAAACTAATCATGATTTTAATTTTGAAAGGAGATTCATTTTCTTACGATATTGGGTTATCAAGTGAAAAATGGCAAATAGCAGTTAAGTATCGACAGTCTCTGAAAATCTATCAAGAATTTTATAGATTCCATTTAGCTGTGAATTACCCTGGGACATGTGAGGGGAAATGTACACCAGTATATACTGGAAAAATGATAAGGCCAAAACTAGACTGCCCTTCTCCAAAAGGACAGGGAAACAAGAAGAAAACTTTTCTCTTGGGCTTTATCACTTATTTTTCTTCGATGTTTATTAAGTGCATGCAGCATGCCAGATCTGAAATAGCCGATGGCCAGGAAGCTTTTCCTCCTGGACAGGCATCATTTCTCCCAAGGTAATGATTTATCATCAAAGTCTAACACGGAAGCAAAAGATCAGCTACACAGGCATCCATCTGCAACTCCCCACAGGCAGACACTGATCCAAGTCTGGATTGGGAAGGGACTAGGCAGTGGGAGGGTGGACTTACTGTGGAAGTCAGATGACTCTGGATCTTTATTCTAATGGAAAGTCATGGCTCTCCTTGGTAATGCCCCAAAGGCTAACTTAGAGTTAACCTTCCCTTAGGAAGAGGTCTGAAGTTGCCTTAGTCTCAGTATACTTTTTCTCTTACTCAGGATCTTTCCAGATTTAACCCCACAGTATTTAACTTACTCATTTGCATTTGCTTACTTTTCCTTAGAATTATTTCCATTGTCTTGTATGTTCTTGGTCATAAGCAACC
Organism: Eubalaena glacialis; assembly: GCF_028564815.1. Lineage (NCBI taxonomy): Eukaryota > Metazoa > Chordata > Mammalia > Artiodactyla > Balaenidae > Eubalaena > Eubalaena glacialis. Next base: position 42,555,273 of record NC_083729.1, read on the forward strand.
TGAGGGTAGGTACTATTCATTTTCCTTTTCATGTGATTCGTTCAGGGTCAATCAAGTTGTGGAATGAATAGATATTTTTAAATTAATTAAACAAGGAGGTCATTATACTCAGGTGGCTCTAATGCTATAGCAGCCTCCTTAAGCAAACCCAAACCTACATCTGTAAATGCCTCAAGGTTAAGAAGTTGAAACCTAAGGACAGCCACTCACAGTCAACTAGGCTTTAAGCTATAGCCAATCAAATTATTTCCTTTTTGTGCTTCTGCACTTTCTGTACACAAACCTTTTCCATGGCTCCTAACCACTTCTGGTTTGGCACTGCAAAATTTGAACATATTTTTGCTCAAAGAAACTCTTAAAAATTTTAATATGCCTCAGTTTATCACTTAACAGTATGAATTTGGATTTGCCTAAAACTTTGAATCCCAAGTTAAGTCTCTTTAGTACAATACTGCAAGAATTTCAGTAGGGAAGAAATAACCAGGACAGAATGTGGTATGCTCTGATCATTCAGTGTTGAACTGTACTAGAAAATACTCAGGAAGGCACTTGGAACCCAGGGATCACCTGCCTGTTTCCCATCCAAATTCACCACCACCAGCTAGCACAAGGTAATAATAATAATAATTATAACAACAGAAGAAACAAGAAAGAGAACAGCTGCTAACACTGAAAAAAGAATCCATTATCATCCAAATGGACTGAGATCCTTTAGACCCAAAACAAATGAGATTTTAAGCATCACTTTCCATTGTACATTGGCCACACCTTCCATAATAATGTTACCTTCCTCTCTCAGAGGAAATAATCCTGACAAAAGGAAACTGGGTTAAGAGAGGGAAGAAAATGGGCTCTGGTACTACTTGAAAATAACCTATTTTACACGTTGGATAAATCTCTTACAGTGCTTCTTTCCTAAACCGTAGAATTAAAAATCTTGGGCAGAATGATCTCTTATGGATCCTTTCACCTCAAATAGTTCATGTCGCTATGATTCTAGCTGATCATATCTTCTAACACAGTTTTCCACTACTGGGAAAGTACCACAAAAAGACTGACTGAGAAATGGCAGTTAGTCCATCCTTCTGAGAGTTTTGTTGTAAAAGCCAATTCAACTTGAGCCTACTTCTGCATGTTACACTTGCCTAGACAACTGACCTTTGCCAGATTTTGAAGATACGAAGGAAAGTGCACATCACTGCATGCACGAGTAAAGCAACATTTGCATTGTTTTGGGCAGTTTAGAGCGTGCACACTGTTCTCGTACACACAGTTAACAATTTACGTCTCTTCGGCAGTATTAAATCTTCTCATGTCAGAGCCTAATGAATCAAATATTCTGTAGACCACAGCATAGTTAACGTACTCAGACGACTTCCTTAATTCAGCACTGCCAGAAAGCATTTGAAAGCAACAGATTTCAGAAGTCTTAGTGATTTCTACATTAAGCTAATGAAACTCAGGCATTCACGCTACCCGGGAATGTTGGTGGCGTGTGGCTTACACCTCAAACCAGCGCTGTCAGTGGGTAAACCAGCAGTGGCAAGATGCCATTTTCGTTATTTCTTTTTCTGAGCTGTACATTACCACTTTGATTTCTACCACAGCTTATTCCCTTTCTAGGAAACTTTCCAAGCTCTTTCTCACACTGCATAAGATTTGCCATTTTTCCCCTGCCTCACTCAGAATACCCATAACCAGTATTATCATATATCTCCCATACTGTTCAACAGTTTTATCGATGGTTTTGATAAAATTAACAGAAGGCATGCCTCATAAATTTACAAAATGACCCCCAAAGTGAAAAGTAATCTTAAGATAATTCAATTTCAGACAGTTGCCAAGCAAAAAGTGAAATTATTTATTATTAAAATTATGTAAACAAAACTTTCTCAAAACATGCATTAAGAAAAGGTGGTGTAAAATATATCAAATACAAATAGTGGTTATATTTCATCACTAAAATTTATATCTAAATATACATATATATCTTTATAGATATATAAATGTATATATTTATAATTATACTAATGCCTAGAGATAGATATATCTCTACATAAAATCTTTCAGTTCTTTCCAATTTCTATTTAATCATGACTCCTTTAATGAAAATGTTATTTTAAAAAAATCCCTCATAATCAAAATTCACTTAAAAAAATAAAAAATACCGGCCAGACTGATCATTGTAAACAAAATATCATTTGTCAGAGATGAACTTAGAAATTTCTGCACTGAAGATTTAAAACATAAACTATATAAATGAAAAATATTGGAGCTTTGGCTTAATGGTAATACAGTTGCAAAAGACCTTAGAAATGTTAATTAATGGTGATCTCAATGCAAGCCAGTCATAAAATCTGGCTGCCAAGAAAGCTGATGGATCATAGTACGTTAGACACATACATATATTTATTTTTTCAAGTAATGAGTTTTATAGAAGAGAGAGTGAGCTATTCTCTCTCTTTTCAGCAAACCCAGGATGAAAGGGCAAAAGTCACGGTAAGATTACAGATGAATAAGATTAAGATAGCTAGTATATCAAACACTTTTTAAAAAGCCCCCAAACTGAGGCATTCAAGCAGAAGGTAGTGACAAACTGTCAGGGAGCTACCCCTGCACTGAATGGCTATTAGAGGGGGTTTTAGTAACGCTCTTGTAACTTCAAGTATTTATGATTCCAAGTTGCAGTGGAAATGGGATGACGATTACTGTTTCCCACTGAGTCAGGCATGTATCCCCAAGCAGGGGCGGGCTCATGTCGAAGGAGGAATCCTGGGCGAGGCAGGAGAACCATGGGATCTAGCGGTGGCCTTGAGCACAGTGTCTACCTCTGAACTCTAGTTTCCCCATCTGCTTCCACTCAGTGTTATGCCTCCCAGGGGCTGGGCATGAACTGAATGCTTTACATGCACAATTACATCTATTCCTCTCATGAGAGAGATCATGACCTTTAATTTATAGTTGACAAAACTGAGCCTCAATGATCTGGTAGAGAAAATGCCTGAAGTCCTTTCTAGAGTTAAGATTCCTTGACCCCTTGTAAGGGGGACAGTTACAGGTGCATCAAGTTGCCAACCCAATCAGACAGGGTCTGATTCACCCAAAGATTCTTCACATTTACCAGGTCATACTCCCTTTATCCATGAATAGCTTTTCCAGTATTGTTAAGAAAGCAACAGATTTTATTTAAGGTAGGAAATGAGACAGTGCAGGAATGGGGGAAAGATTCCTTTATTCAGAGCTAAGGCAATCTGCTTGATATTCCTCATATATTTTAAAATATATCCCATTTGTAACATTTAGAATGGATTTCAGGGAGGAAAAAAAAGTAACCTTAAAAGAGATAGTAAAACAATTTTACGTGAAAAAAGAAAATTCATCTCTAATTAATTGGTATCAATTGAACTTTTTCTCTCACAGGGGCAGTATTCCCAGTGTCCTCAGGCCCCAGTCATTTAGAAAGAAGGTGAATAGACCTAATAGCAGTCAGTTTCATTGTGCCTCCTTAACAATGTAGGAACATGCTGCCCTTTAAAAATATGTACTTTTTTTAACCTTTGCATTTTCTGTTTACTCATACCTAAATAGAAAACTTCTGCTAAGGTAGGAGAAATGAATGCCAAGTTCAGCTCAATTCAGTTACTTGTGCTAAAGGCTAAAATTACAGGAACAGCATGAAGAAATAGTTGACAGCTGAAGTGCATGGTCCTATGAAGCCTCTCTTCAGGGAATCTGTGATTGCTCTTAATGGCATTAAAAAAAAAAAAAAAACAGGTCCTGTTAATTTTCAAGATATTTTTAAACACTCGATTACTTTTAAAACAATCAGTGCCATTATGAACTCCCAGGAGGCTCTGAATTAAGAAATGAATACCTTTATTTTATAACATTTTGCAAAACACTCACTGTGGACAATAAATATCAAATCCACTAGGGGCCTGGGTAATGCAGCACAAGTCCTGAAAAAGTGAAACCTAATGTGATTAGATAATTAATCACAATTAAAATTTTCAATTGATCTTAAAGGAGCTAAATATAAGAACAGTCTGTAGTTTTGTCTTCTTGCAGCCTTTTGCTTTCACCCCCTACAGATTAAAGGTCCATGCTGAGTAAACCATTTTGGAGAAGAACCAGCCGTGACAGATGGGAAGGCTACTTCTTTTTGGACATGATTTTCAATTAGACCATTCATAACACAGTAAAGTAAAATAGACTGATTATGAATAAAAAATGTACTAGAATTGCCATTTAAGCTGCACAAGACTGGTATCAACCTACCCATATGTTAAATATAATGTATCTGTATTTGTGATTTGCTTACAATCACCATCAAACATGGCCTTATCTTCAATCTCTTTGATGACCTTCTAGAGGTCATCATTCTGTGGAGGACCTGCCTCAGCTCTGTCAACGCTCAGAACCTGGTGTGTGTGTATATTGGTTCTGTCATAGCCACTTGGAGCACATCCAAATGCTGTACTTTATTGCCCTATATACAAACCAGGGTTTGGTTTTTCTGTATCCGGACAGGGAAAACATCTTCCAGAAATGCTCCCCATCAGGGAGTTGGCAGCAACTCTGATATCTGGCTTCTGACAGAAGGGCATTCTCTGAGGACTGCCATTGCTTTGGAATTATAATTTTATGCTCCTTCAATTCCATTCAATTACATCGAAATTCACGATATTCGTTGAAACTAATCCTGACAGTCTGGAAATGGCAGGACATTGTTCTCTTACCATTTTTCAGATGCCTTTCAATCCCTCTTTTATTCACATATTTATCTGACACCCTTTTATGGAATGTCTCCCACTCACTGAAGAGTCTATAACAGACTTCCCAGTTACAACAGCAAGAAAAGAATGGTTGCTACTCTTGAGAAGTTTATAGATAGTCTAGTTAGTTATGTGGTCACCACATTAAACAAAGAAAACACATCATGGCGACTTTAAGAGTATGTCTAAAAGCAGCACAGTATCTAACCAACTTAATGAGGGGGACATGCTTCAAATCAGTGATTCCGTGTGATAAGGCAAAAAATAAGGACTATCAAAGCTTTGAATGAAGTGACCAGACGTCCTGGTGATACACAGACAGATTTAGGCATATACATGAATAGACATACATCTAGTGACAGAGCTCTTCATTAATTGTATTCCTAAAATATGGAATAAAATATGAACACCATTTAGTCCAATGATAATTCTTAGATGGTTACAGTTAGAGAGAGTGAGTTGGGAAACAAGTTCTGAGACAAGGTCCACCAGAGTACAAACTATTTATTCACATAACCAATAAAGTTGGATTTCCTGGTATCAGTAATATCTGAACACATCACTGATCTATAAAGTAAACCTCTTGATTGCACCCAAGGGTACAAATTTGTAATACTGACCCTTTCTCTTCCCCCTCTTCTCTTAGCTATTTCCAATTGTTATTCAAATTTCAGGTTCAATATAACCTTCTCAGAGATTCATGGCTTAACTTTACTAAGTCGGGCTCCCCTATAATTCCCTTCACTTTCTTTTAAAGCATCTTTCACAATTTCAAACTAATAAACTGCTAATTTGTTGTCAACATCCATCTCCCTCCTTAAATTTCACTAAGTAGATGACTTCTCTACCTTCTTTGCCAACATATTCCTGTGCTTAGGAGAATAACTGGCACTTAGCAGATGCTCCATGAATACTGTTGAAATAACCCAAACCCCAAGGCAGGACCTCATATTCAAATGGAATTTTAAATACCGAATTTCTGATTATAGTTGGTGATATTATGGTATCTGGTTTCTTTTCTTGAAAAGGTTAAATTGACAAGTTAAAATTCTAGATTGCTAAGTTAAACTCATCTTTAGAATCATTTATACCATATTTGCCAATTAAATGTCTACCTCTTACAACTAACTAGTTGACATCTTTAACCTTTTTTGTTCCTAAATGGCAGAGTTTGATGTATAGACTACCAAATTATTTTTTTTTGAATTTTTGAATTTTATTTATTTTTTTATACAGCAGGTTCTTATTAGTTATCCATTTTATACATGTTACTGTATATATGTCAATCCCAATGTCCCAATTTATGCCGCCACCACCACCACCACCCCCACCACTTTCCCCCCTTGGTGTCCATACGTTTGTTCTCTACATCTGTGTCTCAATTTCTGCCCTGCAAACCGGTTTAACTGTACCATATTTCTAGGTTCCACATATATGCGTTAATATACGATATTTGTTTTTCTCTTTCTGACTTACTTCACTCTGTATGACAGTCTCTAGATCCATCCACGTCTCTACAAATGACCCCATTTCGTTCCTTTTTATGGCTGAGTAATATTCCATTGTATATATGTACCACATCTTTATCTATTCATCTGTCAATGGGCATTTAGTTTGCTTCCATGATCTGGCTATTGTAAGTAGGGCTGCAATGAACATTGGGGTGCATGTGTCTTTTTGAATTATGGTTTTCTCTGGGTATATGCCCAGTCGTGGGATTGCTGGGTCATATGGTAATTCTATTTTTAGTTTTTTAAGCAACCTCCATACTGTTCTCCATAGTGGCTTTATCAATTAACATTCCCACCAACAGTGCAACAGGGTTCCCTTTTCTCCGTACCCTCTCCAGCATTTGTTGTTTGCAGATTTTCTGATGATGCCCATTCTAACTGGTGTGAGGTGATACCTCATTGTAGTTCTGATTTGCATTTCTCTAATAATTAGTGATGTTGAGCAGCTTTTCATGTGCTTCTTGGCCATGTGTATGTCTTCTTTGGAGAAATAGCTATTTAGGTCTTCTGTCCATTTTTGGATTGGGTTGTTTGTTTTTTTTAACATTGAGCTGCATGAGCTGTTTATATATTTTGGAGATTAATCCTTTGTCCGTTGATTTGTTTGCAAATATTTTCTCCCATTCTGAGGGTTGTCTTTTCGTCTTGTTTATAGTTTCCTTTGCTGTGCAAAAGCTTTGATGTTTCATTAGTTCCCATTTGTTTATTTTTGTTTTTATTTTAATTACTTTAGGAGGTGCATCAAAAAAGATCTTGCTGTGATTTATGTCAAAGAGTGTTCTTCCTATGTTTTCCTCGAAGAGTTTTAGAGTGTCTGGTCTTTCTTTTTTTTTTTTTTTTAAAGGGAAGTAAGTGCAGAAAGCTACTATGTGGTGAAGCGCAAATCCACCCGGCTGATATTTATATGAGTCTCTTTTTTTTTTTTTTTTAAATGCATACGCCCTTTTTTTTTTTAAATTCTATTTATTTATTTTATTTATTTATGGCTGTGTTGGGTCTTTGTTTCTGTGCGAAGGCTTTCTCTAGTTGCGGCGAGCGGGGGCCACTCTTCATCGCGGTGCGCGGGCCTCTCACTATCGCGGCCTCTCTTGTTGCGGAGCACAGGCTCCAGACGCGCAGGCTCAGTAATTGTGGCTCAAGGGCCCATGTGCTCCGCGGCATGTGGGATCCTCCCGGACCAGGGCCTGAACCCGTGTCCCCTGCATTGGCAGGCAGATTCTCAACCACTGCGCCACCAGGGAAGCCCAGAGTGTCTGGTCTTACATTTAGGTCTCTAATCCATTTTGAGTTTATTTTTGTGTATGGTGTTAGGGAGTGTTCTAATTTCATTCTTTTACATGTAGCTGTCCAGTTTTCCCAGCACCACTTATTGAAGAGACTGTCTTTTCTCCATTGTATATCCTTGCTTCCTTTGTCATAGATTAGTTGACCATAGGTGCGTGGGTTTATCTCTGGGCTTTCTATCCTGTTCCATTGATCTATGTTTCTGTTTTTGTGCCACTACCATATTGTCTTGATTACTGTAGCTTTATAGTATAGTCTGAAGTCAGGGAGTCTGATACTTCCAGCTCCTTTTTTTTCCCTCAAGACTGCTTTGGCTATTTGGGGTCTTCTGTGTCTCCATACAAATTTTAAGATTTTTTGTTCTAGTTCTGTAAAAAGTGCCATTGGTGATTTGATAGGGATTTTATTGAACCTGTAGACTGCTTTGGGTAGTATAGTCATTTTCACAATATTGATTCTTCCAATCCAAGAACATGGTATATCTCTCCATCTGTTGGTATCATCGTTAATTTCTTTCATCAGTGTCTTATAGTTTTCTGAGTACAGGTCTTTTACCTCCCTAAGTAGGTTTATTCCTAGGTATTTTATTTTTTTTTTGTTGCAGTGGTGAATGGGATTGTTTCCTTATTTTCTGTTTCTGATTTTCCGTTGTTAGTGTATAGGAATGTCAGATATTTCTGTGCATCAATTTTGTATTCTGCAACTTTACCAAATTCATTGATTACCTCTAGTAGTTTTCTGGTGGCATCTTTAGGATTCTCTATGTATAGTATCATGTCATCTGCAAACAGTGACAGTTTTACTTCTTCTTTTCCAATTTGTATTCCTTTTATTTCTTTTTCTTCTCTGATTGCCATGGCTAGGACTTCCAAAACTATGTTGAATAACAGTGGTGAGAATGGACATCCTTGTCTTGTTCCTGATCTTAGAGGAAATGCTTTCAGTTTTTCACCATTGAGAATGATGTTTGCTGTGGGTTTGTCATATATGGCCTTTATTATGTTGAGGTAAGGTCCCTCTATGCCAACTTTCTGGAGAGTTTTTATCACAAATAGGTATTGAATTTTGTCAAAAGCTTTTTCTGCATCTATTGAGATGATCATATGGTTTTTATTCTTCAATTTGTTAATATGGTGTATCACACTGATTGATTTGTGTATATTGAAGAATCCTTGCATCCCTGGGATAAATCCCACTTGATCATGGTGTATGATCCTTTTAATGTGTTGTTGGATGTGTTGTAGTTTGCTAGTATTTTGTTGAGGATTTTTGCATCTATATTCATCAGTGATATTGGTCTGTAATTTTCTTTTTTCGTAGTATCTTTGTCTGGTTTTGGTATCAGGGTGATGCTGGCCTCATAGAATGAGTTTGGGAGTGTTCCTTCCTCTGCAATTTTTTGGAAGAGTTTGAGAAGGATGGGTGTTAGCTCTTCTCTAAATGTTTGATAGAATTCACCTGTGAAGCCATCTGGTCCTGGACTTTTGTTTGTTGGAAGATTTTTAATCACAGTTTCAATTTCATTACTTGTGATTGGTCTGTTCATATTTTCTGTTTCTTCCTGGTTCAGTCTTGGAAGGTTATACCTTTCTAAGAATTTGTCCATTTCTTCCAGGTTGTCCATTTTATTGGCATAGAGTTGCTTGTAATAGTCTCTTAGGATGCTTTGTATTTCTGCGGTGTCTGTTGTAACTTCTCCTTTTTCATTTCTAATTTTATTGATTTGAGTCCTCTCCCTCTTTTGCTTGAGGAGTTTGGCTAGTTTATCAATTTTGTTTATCTTCTCAAAGAACAAGCTTTTAGTTTTATTGATCTTTGCTACTGTGTTCTTTGTTTCTATTTCATTTATTTCTGCTCTGATCTTTATGATTTCTTTCCTTCTGCTAACTTTGGGTTTTGTTTGTTCTTCTTTCTCTAGTTCCTTTAGATGTAAGGTTAGATTGTTTATTTGAGATTTTTCTTGTTTCTTGAGGTAGGCTTGTATTGCTATAAACTTCCCTCTTAGAACTGCTTTTGCTGCATCCCATAGGTTTTGGATTGTCCTGTTTTCATTGTCATTTGTCTCTAGGTATTTTTTGATTTCCTCTTTGATTTCTTCAGTGATCTCTTGGTTACTTAGTAACGTATTGTTTAGCCTCCATGTGTTTGTGTTTTTTACGTTTCTTTCCCTGTAATTGATTTCTAATCTCATAGCATTGTGGTCAGAAAAGATGCTTGATATGATTTCAATTTTCTTAAATTTACTGAGGTTTGATTTGTGACCCAAGATGTGATCTATCCTGGAGGATGTTCCGTGCGCACTTGAGAAGAAAGTGTAATCTACTGTTTTTGGATGGAAAGTCCTATAAATATCAATTAAATCTATCTGGTCTATTGTTTCATTTAAAGCTTGTGTTTCCTTATTAATTTTCTGTTTGGATGATCTATCCATTGGTGTAAGTGAGGTGTTAAAGTCCCCCACTATTATTGTGTTACTGTTGATTTCCTCTTTTATAGCTGTTAGCAGTTGTCTTATGTATTGAGGTGCTCCTATGTTGGGTGCATATATATTTTTAATTGTCATATTTTCTTCTTGGATTGATCCCTTGATCATTATGTAGTGTCCTTCCTTGTCTCTTGTAACATTCTTTATTTTAAAGTCTATTTTATCTGATATGAGTATTGCTACTCCAGCTTTCTTTTGATTTCCATTTGCATGGAATATCTTTTTCCATCCCCTTTCAGTCTGTATGTGTCCCTAGGTCTGAAGTGGGTCTCTTGTAGACAGCATATATATGGGTCTTGTTTTTGTATCCATTCAGCAAGTCTGTGTCTTTTGGTTGGAGCATTTAATCCATTCACGTTTAAGGTAATTATTGATATGTATGTTCCTATTACCATTTTCTTGATTGCTTTGGGTTTGCTTTTGTGGGTCCTTTTCTTCTCTTGTGTTTCCCACTTAGAGAAGTTCCTTTAGCATTTGTTGTAAAGCTGGTCTGGTGGTGCTGAATTGTATTAGCTTTTGCTTGTCTGTAAAGCTTTTTATTTCTCCATCGAATCTGAATGAGATCCTTGCTGGGTAGAATAATCTTGGTTGTAGTTTCTTCCCTTTCATTACTTTGAATATGTCATGCCACTCCCTTCTGTCTTGTAGAGTTTGTGCTGAGAAATCAGCTGTTAACCTTATGGGAGTTCCCTTGTATGTGATTTGTTGGTTTTCCCTCGTTGCTTTCAATAATTTTTCTTTGTCTTTAACTTTTGCCAATTTGATTACTATGTGTCTCGGCATGTTTCTCCTTGGGTTTATCCTGTATGGGACTCTCTGCATGTCCTGGACTTGGGTAGCTACTTCCTTTCCCATGTTAGGGAAGTTTTCGACTATAATCTCTTCAAATATTTTCTCGGGTCCTTTCTCTCTCTCTTCTCCTTCTGGGACCCCTGTAATGCGAATGTTGTTGCATTTAATGTTGTCCCAGAGGTCTCTTAGGCCGTCTTCATTTCTTTTCATTCTTTTTTCTTTATTCTGTTCCGTGGCAGTGAATTCCACCATTCTGTCTTCCAGGTCACTTATCCGTTCTTCTGCCTCAGTTATTCTGCTATTGATTCCTTCTAGTGTAGTTTTCATTTCAGTTATTGTATTGTTCATCTCTGTTTGTTTGGTTCTTTAATTCTTCTAGGTCTTTGTTAAACATTTCTTGCATCTTCTCAATCTTTGCCTCCATTCTTTTTCCGAGGTCCTGGATCATCTTCCCTATCATTTTTCTGAATTCATTTTCTGGAAGGTTGCCTATCTCCATTTCATTTAGTTGTTTTTCTGGGGTTTTATCTTGTCCCTTCATCTGGTACATAGCCCTCTGCCTTTTCATCTTGTCTATCTTTCTGTGAATGTGGCTTTTGTTCCAGAGGCTGCAGGATTGTAGTTCTTCTTGCTTCTGCTGTCTGCCCTCTGATGGATGAGGCTATCTAAGAGGCTTGTGCAAGTTTTCTGATGGGAGGGACTGGTGGTGAGTAGAGCTGGCTGTTGCTCTGGTGGGAAGTGCTCAGTAAAACTTTAATCTGCTTGTCTGCTGATGGGTGGGGCTGTGTTCCCTCCCTGTTGGTTGTTTGGCCTGCGGTTACCCAACACTGGAGCCCCCCCGAGTCTTTGGTGGGGCTAATGGCGGACTCTGGGAGGGATCATGCCAAGGAGTACTTCCCAGAACTTATGTTGCCAGTGTCTTTGTCCTCACGGTGAGACACAGCCACCCCCCACCTCTACAGGAGACCCTCCAACACTCACAGATAGGTCTGGTTCAGTCTCCTATGGGGTCACTGCTCCTCCCCCCGGGTCTTCATGTGCACCCTACTTTGTGTGTGCTCTCCAAGAATGGAGTCTCTGTTTCCCCCAGAACTGTCGAAGTCCTGTAATCAAATCCCACTAGGCTTCAAAGTCTGATTCTCTAGGATTTCCTCCTTCCGTTGCTGGACCCCCAGGTTGGGAAGCCTGACGTGGGGCTCAGAACCTTCACTACAATGGGTGGACTTCTGTGGTATAAGTGTTCTCCAGTTTGTGAGTCACCCACCCAGTGGTTATGGGATTTGATTTTATTGTGATTGTGTCCCTCCTACCGTCTCATTGTGGCTTCTCCTTTGTCTTTGGATGTGGGGTATCTTTTTTGGTGAGTTCCAGTGTCTTCCTGTCGATGATTGTCCAGCAGTTAGTTGTGATTCCGGTGTTCTCACAAGAGGGAGTGAGCGCACATCCTTCTGCTCCGCCATCTTGAACCAATCTCTTAGACTATCAAATTATGTTGTGAGTATGCATCTTTCCTTAAAAATGGCCAAACCAAGGCAGAGATAAGGAGCATGGGTTTTCGTGTATTTATTATAAAAATCCCTTGTAAGTTAATAAGTCGTGGGTTTGGTTATTTAAAAGGATTTCATCTAGAGGAAAATGGGGTACACAGGAAATATGGGGAATCCTCATAAGGATAATTAAGTCCTCCCAGACTTTCTTCCTACTCTTTGTTTAATTTCATTAATAAAAAACTCAGGTTTCTTTGTTCATTCTCCTTTTAACTTTTTAAATCTACTCAACAGATTTGAGAGAAGACCTCTTTGTGAATTTAGGAACATTTTTTCTTACTCTTGAGAGTGACTGGTTTACACAGGCTGGTTCAGCTCATATGCTGATTTAATAAAAAATGCAATGCTGTGCTTACTGTATTAGAACTCAAAGGTTGGTGACAAGTGTCCTTGATAAGCCACATTAGTATTTAACTACCCAGAGGACCACCAATTTTAAGAATAAGCTGATGAAGCACAGAGTTGATGTCATTTACCCTAACACACTCTGGGCTGATTTTCACAGTCTTTGAAAACATGTCACCTTTAACTTCCAGAATAACTTGATGAATTTTGGCCTTCCTGTAGAGCTCAGAGAGCTAGAGGAGCAGAATTAGGTCATTGGTGGAGATGCTGATGGACCTAGAGACTGTCACACAGAGTGAAGTAAGTCAGACGGAGAAAGACAAATACCGTATTACTAATGCATATGTTTGGAATCCAGAAAAATGGTACTGATGAACCTATTTGCAGGGCAGGAAAAGAGACGCAGACGTAGAGAATGGACTTGTGGACACAAGGGTGGAAGGGGAGGGTGGGATGAATTGAGAGAGTAGCACTGACATATACACACAACCACGTGTAAAACAGACAGCTAGTGGGAAGCTGCCATATAGCAGAGGGAGCTCAGCTTGGTGCTCTGTGATAACCCAGAGGGGTGGGATGGGGGGGGGGTGGTGAGAGGGAGGCTCAAGAGGGAGGGGATATATGTATACATATAGCTGATTCACTTTGTGGTACAGCAGAAACTAACACAACATTGTAAAGCAATTATACTCCAATAAAAAAAAAAAAAGGCTTTGGGTGTGTGGCAGGATGAGTCAATACCGGGAAAACTGACTTAAATGTATTTAGAGAAGCTCACAAGTGTGCAGAAAGAAAAGAGTAGGAAGAGCTAACAGAAAGATAAAAGTAATTTATGAGACAGGTAAAAGCTGGAATGCAGGAGAAGGTCCTTGGGTTGACTAAGCATTAATACGGAGTGGGAAGGAAGACTTAAAAATAAAGCTTACAGAACGAAATCTTATTGGGATAGGACTATCATCTTAGTGAGTTTAGTTATGACTAAATCTAATTATATTGCTTTAAAAACAATTCACTTTACTTGAGAAGAGAATCCTACTGTTTCAAATTTATATTTCATTTAAAATATAATAACAACCTCCTTTAAATACACTTATTAGCAATTCCATCATTTGTTTTAAAAAAATCCAATACATGACATTAAAGGTTTAGAAATACAGGGGCAACATTGGTTTTCGTTAGAATGGAACTTTCTGGCAAGGGTTCCTATTCTAGTTTAAGTTCCAGTGAACTAATAACACAGGCTGGCTTTTACCAAATGGATCAATGAATCTTAATCACAGATCTGAAACTCTCTGCTGGTTACTAAGCTTCTAATTTACACAGAAGAATGAGAAGTAAGATGCCCAGGCAGCAACAAATGGCTTAGGGAGGAATGAGAAACAATTGAAAGTAATTTCCTCGATTTCACCTTTTCTTTTCTTTGTTTCATGCTTCTGTACAATTCAGAGAGGGATATACAAGGGGACTGTCTCATTTAATAACATATATTTCTGATAATTTAAAAAAGTCTTATGAGCAATTAACTTCTTTTCACTTGTAAACATCTCTGCAGATTAATTTTTGCTGCTACTTAATGAGGCAGGTTATGAAACTTGGTTAACAATTTATCAAATAGTTGCCATCTATGCTAATCATTGAGGTGTCTCTTTCTTGAATTATTATCTGTTCATCACTGACAGAGCCAATCATGCATTTCTAAGATGACTTGATCACACATATTATTTATACAATAACTTGTGATAAATTATCAAACCAAACCTATTTAATAATACTAGAACCAACAAAAGTACCCTAAAGGAGAAATTTAAGTGCAAATATCTTCTTAAGTAAGCTTTTTATATGACTTCTTTGCTCTCTTTCCAATCCCCACAGCCACCCCCATCATCATTACCTGATAAAGAGAGGGCAGACTGAGATTAGATTATTTACAGAATTCCACCACAGGATGCTTTTCACTCTACTAGTGTTTTGCCAACACTGCCTCTAAAAAATTGCTAGATAATAGGATCACGGAAGAGAAATAGAAATGTCAATTCATCTAAATCATAAGAAGGTCAGCTAGATTGCAACAAGGTAAAAAAGAGATTTTTTTTTTTAAAGACACCTAAATAGTAAATATTATAAGTCAGTACTAATTTTTGAGATATATTCTTAGACCAGAATAACGTGATCATTAGAGAAAAAGAGAGAACTGAGATAAAGTAATGGAAGATAAAGTAAAAGTTAATAGTAAGAGTCATATTCTTTACATCGGTCTAGTTGGTGCTTGATAAATATGTGTTCTGGAAATGAATGAGCATGTGAAAACAAACAAATAGTAGAGAAGAGATTTCAAATAGGGAGCGCCTATAGTTAGATCAGGACTACAAATTTAGCGGTTCGGCCCAAGCAATGTATTAAAAGCAAAGTGATCAATATTTTAAAATCAGCAAATGTTACTTAAAATCTTATTTCTTTAAAAGCTGAAAGACATGGCAACATTCCTGGGAAAGAAGAAATAAGGAGAGAACTATGATAGACAAACCACAGGGCACAAATAAACTCAAGATATTTTCCATTCAACAGGTGTCATCTCAAGAGAGAAGCCATTTTGTTGTCTGGATGTTATCATTTTCCAGGGTTTATAATTTGTAGGCTGTTTCTCTAACAAGATAAAATATCTGCATACTGGATAGTTTCCTCCTTTAAAACCCTTAAAATCCTTAGTTTCCAAGACTACATATTACTTCCATCTTTCCTCCTTACTGCCATTTAGTCTTGGAACTGAGCAACCTCTTTAGACAAAGTTGCATTCCTAATGATACCTAGCTTTTCAGTCATTTAATTTATCTTCTTGTTAGAATTGGAGCTTTGTGGCATTTCAAGTAGCAGTTCCATGAAATATTCCAGGAAGATGGATTAGAGGATAGTGTGTCATTTTCAAAAGAGGCAAAACAGAAATCTGTCTGTTCATTTAAGGGAGTAAAGATACCTTGGCTTTGAAAAATGTGTAGAAGGGATTTACCAAAAAAATGATGAGTAAAATTAAGCTATTCCAAAGTAAATCATTTCTCCTTTTGGATTTTGTGAAAATCTGGGATAAAAAAACATATTATTCCTCAATTTTTTCATAGAAACTTCATTCTTCCTAGTAGTTTATTCTCTGTGGTTTGTTATATGAAGACATTTTTTTTTTTTTAAGTAGGAATAAGAGGATTTGAAAAATAGGCTTAATCTATTTCTTCCTGACTTTATACATGGGAATCTGACAAAATTACTGCTCACTTGTTGCTGACACATGCAGTTCCCAGGGAAAGAAGAAAAGAAGGAAGAAAATTATGCTACACAAAGCACAGGTAGTAAACAGCCCTAAGACATTTTCAAATCAATAGGTATCACCTCAGGAGAGAAGCCATTTTGTTGTCTGTGTTGCCATTTCCTAGGATTTGTATTTTGAGAACTGTTTCTCTACCTCCACAAATAAAGTATTTGACATAGTAGATTATTTTCTCCCTCGAAACACTTTATTTTCTTGGCTTCCCAGATGTCACACACTAGTTCTGTTATTCCCACCTTGCTGGCCACTTATTCTGTCTCCTTTGCTAGATTCTGTTCTTTATGACCTCCAAATATCAGAAGACTCAGCTTTCAAACCTCTTCTCCATCTAAACTCCTTTTCTGAGTAATTTCATCTGGTCCTGGGACTTTAATCAATCTAGATGTGAGGATCACAAATTTGAGTCTCCAGCCCCAACTCTTTCTGGAAATCCTGATTGACTTCTCTACTTGGATGTCTACTATGCATGCCAAAACCACATTTTTGATTTTATGTCTCAAAACCAAAGCCTAAAAAAACCACCAAACAACATCAACGACAACAACAAAAACCCCTTCTCTACCCCACCCCTCCCCCACAAAAGAAAAAGCTCTTTTTCATTTTTCCATTCTTAACCTGGGTTTCCTCTAGTGACACCACCATTTTCACAGTTTAGCAGGTCAAAATTAAGGAATATATTTATTCCTGCTTTCTCTCCCCACATCTTATCTGTCAGCAAGTGCTGTCTGCTCAGCCTTCAAAATGAATCTGGAATTTGACCACCTCTTGTGTTCAGACGAACATCACACCACTATCTCCTGTGTGGACATCCAGTAGGGCATCCTAACAGGTTTCCTTTTTCCCATGCTTTCTAAAATCTATTGTCTACACTGAAGCCAGAGTTATGTACTGAAAAATAAAAACCATTCCCATGATCGAAAAATGATCAATGGCTTCCCCTCACACTTAAGATGAAATTCAAATCCTTTTCAATAACCTGAAATGTATGACAAGGCATCTAGCCACTTCTTATATGGCAGTGGCTCCCAACATATATATCAGCTCTAGACAAAAACAAAACAGGGCCTTTATATGCTAGTCTTAAAATACAGTCTGATTTCATTCACTTCAATTGAATATGCAGCTATCACTTCCAAGGTACTCCTACTCCATTGAAACCTCTGGAAGACAACAAAGTGAATCACAATAGCTAATGTTTATAGAACAACTTATACCAGGCAATGTGATAAAAGCTGTAGAGGTATTATATTATTTAAATTCCTTGTGACAGCTCCATGAGATCTAAGAATTCCTATTTAGAGATAAGAAACTGAGAGTAATTAGGTAACTTGTCCTACATCAGACAGCTGTTAAAGAGGACCTTGAACCCTTGTCTTTCTGATGGCTAGGTCTAATCTACATTGGTAATTTTCAGTGTAGAGCTCACTTGCCACTAGCAAGCCTCAAGGACACCCCTGCTGACCCTAAAGACTAAATTAATCCAAATCTGTGAGGTCCTTAGGGATTAAGAATGCAGGTGGCCATTTACCTGTGTCTATGGTGTCCTTACTAGTAACCTATTAAACAGTTACTGAATTACTAAAATTTAGTCTTCATAAACTAAAATTAGTACTTAATAGAGTTTACTGAGAATTCTAATTCAATATCCTAATGAGAAATCTGGCTGCTGCACAACACCTGGGAGTAATGCAAAGAGCACCTGGGACGTGAACACATGCAGATAGCCAGAACTGCCAAAATTTAGGAGCGAGATATTCTTTTATCAAAGCATCTTGGGCACTGAGAGCAGAGGAGGAGGTTTTCAAGTACCATTATTCTTGCTTTAAATTACAAATTTCTGTTTCTTTAAACTTCATTTTTGTCAATTTAACTCATTAACGATTCTTATCCTACTCTGTGTAATGATGCGTATTTGAATCAAAACTATTGGTGACCCATAATTGCTTTAAGGCTAGACTTTAGAACATCTACACATAGCAGACAAATATGAATCATCTACACTCCTGTTTACAAAGCAAATGATACGCACACCCCATCCTGTTTGAATTTCCTGTAGAGTGATGTTTCATTGTTGTCAAGAGTTTTGTGTGTTTGTTTAGAATGGAATGGGTCATGAGGATTGTGGTTAAAAAATGACTGAGAACTTCTGTTCAACGTTAACAACTCTGCTTGTGTTGCTCTAGTGCCTCCTAATGTAGTGTGCAAGAGAGGCATGATCACAGGGCAGGGCAGGGGGAGATACGTGCAACCGGAGAGCGACACATGGCTCTCAGTCCACATACCGTCCATGGACTCAAACATTCCAGAGCCACAAGTATTAAAATTCAGAAACCGTAAGGTACCCTATCAAGCAAAACAGCAATGAGCCTATGTTTAATTATTCTTCGTATTTTCCAGGGCAGGTTTCTGAACAATTTTACATGGAAAAGGTGTATTTTAGGCTCCTTAAAACTTCAGGTCAAAGTTGTTGGGTGTTGTGCCTTCTTGTGAGCTTGAGGCACGTTCTGGAGGGGAAAAGGGAAGACACTGAACTTACTACCTTGATTCTCTTTGAGGAACAGCAAGTTCCAGTCCCAATCTCCTCCTGGAAGCAGACACAGGACTTCAGGAGATGCTGTGCCAGGGCCCCACCGCAAACCCTGATGACTGGTCTGGCTCTCTCTACTTTTTGTATTATTGTGGCCCTGTGACAGCAACCATGGGGAAGCTTTGGTTGCTGTACTTTGTAGCCAACACCTCAAATGACATGAGAAAATGAGCCAGAGGGGATAAACTATTAGAGTGACTATCAGTGACACCGCTCCTCTGCCATCTGTCTTGTATGCTTTAGGACAGAAACATGTAATGCTGATGTATCAACCTTCACTACAGTGAAGAGACCAGTCTTCTAAGGTTCTCTGGCTGCTGTGATGAAGTGTAAGCAAAGAACGACAAGGACAAGGAGTATTTATTGCGTTCTTCCTATGGGCCACGGACTCTGACAAATGGCTTGCATACCCGGACCAAATACCAGCAGCGACCCTGAGCAGTAGGTCCTGTTACTGCATCCGCGGTACAGATGAGGACACTAAAGCTTACAGAGAGGTTCACTGGCCATTTCCTGACCAGGACACAAGCTCCTAATGTTCCTAATCTGAGCTTTTCAATGATTTTTGAGTTAAGAATTGATCTAGGGACCTCCCTGGTGGCACAGTGGTTGGGAATCCGCCTGCCAGTGCAGGGGACACAGGTTTGAGCCCTGGTCCGGGAAGATCCCATGTGCCATGGAGCAACTAAGCCCGTGTGCCACAACTACAGACCCTGTGCTCGAGAGCCCGTGAGCCACAACTACTGAAGCCTGCGTGCCTAGAGCCCGTGCTCCTCAACAAGAGAAGCCACCACAGTGAGAAGCCCGCGCACAGCAACGAAGAGTAGCCCCCGCTTGCCGCAACTAGAGAAAGCCCGCGCACAGCCATGAAGACCCAACGCAGCCAAAATTTAAAAAAAAAAAAAAAAAAAATGATCTAGAGAACTCTTCATTCACAGTTGCTTTCTGGCTATTGTCAGTAAAAAGGGTAGACTCAAAAGGAAACCAGTTGTATTCAGAGTGGTGAAGGCAAAAGAAATTTATTTTTTAGCTTTTAAAACTCCTTTAGGAGTTTTACTAGTGTCATTGACTCAGTTCCATATTCCTCTATAGTAACAGAAATGTTTATGTATAAAATGGTGCAAAAAAAAAAAAATCTCATTCTAATTGCAATCAATTAATCGATCAACAAATAGAATAAAATTGCAAAACAAAACAAAACCCTGCAATGTTCAAAACAAGAGATCATAACTCTGCAAATAAGGGGAAGATATTCTGAATTGTTTAACACAGAAAGAGAAGAATGTTGAAAAAATCATGATCATCATCTTAATTTAAACACTGCTTTATGCACAAGCAAAACTTGGTGACTATGAATTAAGAGGCTCTGGAATTTCTCAGTTCCATAGACTCTTTGGGTGTTTTTCTCCTATTAAATGGGATTGATTTATTGGCTAGTTTTCCCAATAACTCTCAGCACACATAGAACTGTTTAGCAAACCTGCATTATTTTGTCTCCACTAAGATCACTGTTTTCATAGATTCATGCACCACGGAATTTTAAAATTTCAGCCTGTGCTAAAGCTTACTGGCTATTGTACTCATTATCTTAGCATTCTTATTATTTTCTCTTGAGAAAGTACAACTGGTAAAGTCAGGTAACTAAAGAGTATGTACAATTTGAATGCAATGTTATTCGAGAATTGGAGTTCTATTTAAATTAAAAAAAAAAAAAGAAGAAAAATGAAAATACAGCCAAGGGACTTATTATGTTAGGCAATGAGAAAAAAAATAAACCGTGTAAAACATATGTGCATGCGTCTCATATAGGATGCTTACAAGACCTCACACATACGTATGTTTGTGAAAATGTAAACAATTTATTATAGTGGATTAAACTGGGAAGGACAATTAACATGCCTACAGTTGTCTCCCTGTATAGAGAAATCCAAGAGACATTTCCATTTGCAAGAGTGTGGTCACTGGGAATAATGGGAACTGCCTTTGGGCAGGATTTACTTATGTTCAATTGGTTTGGAAATGTACTTGTTTCCTAAATAGGTGGCTTCCCCATGTGTTTTCTATTCTCATTTCTAGAGTTCCACTATATCAGGCTTCGAAGTGTAAAGGTGGTAACGCTATTCAATTATCAGCCTAATGGTGGGGCTGAGAGACGCCCTGCACTTCAGCCAGCCATTTCTCTTACTGATGGTAGGGGGTGGGAGAGTAGGTATACAAGCACATACACGAAATAAACTTTGTTTTCTACTCAGTTGGAATAAATTATAACGTGCCTGGGCGAATATGTGCATGACTATTTGCAGGACTGATTTGAGGCCATAATGGATTTTAAAAAGCACAACTCAAACAGAGAATAAGGTCGATTATTCTACTCTCTCTCTCTTTCTGTTTTTATGTTTTTCACCAGATTTTAAAGGGTCGCATTCTTAGAGGACCTGAGTCATTTTTTAAATGACTAGTATATGTGAATTCAAGGAGAGACAGACAGAAAGTCTGCTCCTACATGTTCCATAAAACCAGGTTGACACAGGAAAAGGTCTGGAAAGAAATATTTTCAATTATTGAGCATAACTGCCTCTCAAGGAAGAATGGGTTATTTGCATTTTATTTTATTTTTCCATGACTTGCTCAACGTTTTCAAAATTTTCTAGTAATGTTTTCCACTATGTTACAGGGGAATACATCTTCTCTAGTTCATGATGAAGGATTTTAATTTTTTCTTCTTAGTTTCTCTCTCTGCCTTTGATTGGGAAATTTGGCAAAAATAATTAGGCAAGCTCCACTCAGTCCCATGCTTCTTCCTCTTGAGAGGACTTCTAGTGGGACCTCAGGTCCCTCTATTCCTTCAAGGGCTCTGCTCCACAGGTGCATCTTGCCCACGGTCCCTCACTTGCATGCCGGGGAGCTAGGTTTGCCTAACCAGGGTTCAGATAGCAGGTTCAGGTGGCTCTCACAACTTAGTCTTGTTCTTCAGATTGGTCTTCATCAGTTTATGTGTCCTTGCAAAACCTTGTATTTGGCAAAAACTTATACTACTCCAAATCTACACAACTGTGTAACCAGAACACTTGTAAAAATAATAATAATCCTAATAAATAAAAATACTATCATTGGAAGACATTTAATTTTTAATAAATAAATATAGTAAAGAATAGGTCAGTTGAAATTAAAAGGTGAGTGTTGCCTGATGGACAAAGAATTGAGGATGCTAGGCCATGGAGACATGAGCAAAGTGCCAAATGTCAGGAGAACAGTATGATCCATGCTTGTAGAACAGAGCTTGTGGCCTAACTGCACCTCAAGAAAGAACATGAGTTGAATGGGCAACTGTACTTGGCTCCTGCAGTGCTTGATGTCTTGACCTGTCTGAATACTTTGCATGCAACTACTGTTACTTGCTGGTGTAGAACATCAACATGACAGGAAACTCACAAATGAAGGCTGCAGTGTGACTTTCCTTTACATTGACATATTTCCTATATTCCCAGCATGTATGAGCTTTTCCATGTTACAGAAACGAGATACAAAGCAGAGCATACTAAACCAAAGAGGCTATTTGTTTTTCATCCACCCTTCCCCACCCCTCTTTTAACTGTCAACTCATTAAGAACCTTGGAAGGTAAAAGGGTGCTGTATGTTGGTGGGTGCTCAGAAACCCAATTACTTATATAAACATAATAAAGTAGGGACATAATAAATAATACACAATTAATAATATATAATTAATAATTGGTAATACATAATAAATAAACATAATAAAGTATTTTTTAAATCTTAGATTTTTTGTTATAATGGACATGTGAGAAGCAAAACTGATAAAACTTAAATAAATAACTAAGACCAAAAGGCATCAATGCCTGGAGCAGAACAAGATAAGATTCTCATTAGCAAAACCACAAGAACACCCTAGCTAGACCAGAGAGTTTCCAGGTAAAGTGGCATTAAGAAGCTTCCATTGGACTTTGTTGGTATAAATTAACAACCTTGTCAATGATGGAGTTCAAAACACAATAACCCCAAAATATGACACTGAATATTCACTTGGCATACTGAATATCTTAAGCTGAAGGAATTTGAGAAGCGACATGTGTAGGAAGGACTTTCTGACTTCTTCTGAAGTAGGTCATAAAACCCTTATGGGAGAGGCACCCTCCCTAAACCCAGAGGAAAGGAGCATCCTATTTTCCAAAGACCAGGGACACAGAGGAATCCGAAGGAACAGACCTTGCTAAATTTCCCTGGTTTACTACACTTAGCTCACACTCTTCATCCTATCGCACCTTCCCATGACTTTCCACTCTTCACCAGACCTGACATAAAAAAACTAAGGTTTAACCATTTCTTCAGGTCTTCATTTCCTTATGAAGGCTCCCACGTCATACAAAACCTACATTAAATAAATTTGCATGCTTTTCACTTGTTAATCACTTTAGTTACAGGGGTCCCAGTTGAGACCTTAAAAGGGTAAAGGAAAAATGTATTTCCCCCCATATTAGTGTGGACAAATAAGGTTCTGATTGAAATCTATAAATTAAAATCAATTAAGTTTCTTAAAATGCTAGAATTCTGAATGCTGGAACTTAAAAAAAGTGTGCTTTGGGCAAACAAAGAAGAGAGTTTAACGAAGGGAAGAAGAGTATATTTTATAAGATTGGGTAAAAACTGAAGATATGAATATATTTCAGTAGTATGTAGATGATAGGTCTGCAATTGATTATTCAGTTGTAGTGCTGCATAATCACTTCAAAACAAAATTTCAGGCCAGTAAGTCTTGTCAATTGCGCTGAGAGATGCTTCCTCTAAGACTGAAATACTGAAATACTGCAGTCCTTTCCCAATCCCGAAAAAAGTGAACTAACCAATGTAATATCTCAAATTTGAGTTTTCTCCCAAATTTGAGTATCTCTGGCCTTGTTACTAGACTGTCCTCACATGTGATACCAAGCATTTTGCTTGGCCTTTGAAGTTCGTCTTTCACCTTAACTTTGGTAAGATGCTTACACTGATGAGTTTTATGCTGTTAAAATGGGAATCATTTTTTAAATCTATTTTTTTAGATGGAAAGTCCTGCTAGTAAAAATATTCTTAATGTATATGTTTGAATCAAATATTTATATTGATAGTGGTTTGAAAAATCACTGCTGAAGAGTAAAAACAATTGCAGGAGTCAGAAAAGGAGGTTCTGGTCTCTGCCTGGAAACTAGATATGTGCCCTTTGGCAAATGATGTGACAACTGGGGATGTGGCTTCCTCATGGGGGCGGCAGGGGCGGGAGGAGCTGACTGGCTTAGAAAACAAAAATCTCTATGATTCGTTCCTGTTCACAAAGTTTGATTATCCCACTCCTTCCATAGCGTGACTTGTGGTATCCCAATGAGACACCAGATACTGGACTAGACCGAAGGCAGCTGGGCCCCTACCTGACAAATCTTTAATTGGTTGTATCTAATGGCAGACAAAAGGCCAAGGCACAGAGGATGATGGGGCAATTCCACACTGATACCATTTTGAGGTGGGCAAGTTCTCAGGAGAGCCTATAAGGGGCATTTTATTTCCTTACAAATAAACAAACAAAAAAAAAATCTCATTTAAAAGTGACTCAGAACACAAGCAGGGTGATTTTTTCCAAAATCCCTCCCTGATATTTCAACATCTTGTTGCTATATTCAAAGCTGGGGAAAGCTATGCAAAGCTGCCACAGCCTTTTTCCTTCTGGGAGACCTCGGCTCAGCTTCTGTGCTTCCAAAGGGAACTTCTCTTTCCCTTCTGGCCTGGGGATGAGGGAGTTGGAAGCATCCCCATGGAGCAAACTGAAGGTTTGACACAAGAAGATGCTCATCTTTGGACCTACCTAGAACAGCAGCCTTTTATTCTGATTGGATCTGCGGAAAATAATAACCCTGAGGAACTCAGACAAGCATTGCTTATCTTCTTTTATCTATTGGCCTGTTTGGAAAATAAAATCAATCTGTAGCAGAAGAAAAGTAAGCACAACAGGCATCTGCTATAGGTACCAAGGGATCAAAGTTACAGAGCCTTCATGTCTTTCATTTATTTCACAAATTCACTACCCCCATTAACTTTAAAAAAGGAAAGATACAAGACAAACTATTTTTGTGAGAGAGTTGATATTTGCTGTATCAGCCATAAATTATTCCATAGCTTTCATACACACACACACACACACATACCCCATACCCCCTGTGCTTAAATGATAAAGTATGATAAACTCTTTCCAGGGATGAATATCAGCTGCCAGTCTAATAAATGTGAATAAGGATCTAGTGAAAACACAAGGTAGGGAGGGGGGGAAAAAATGAATAGAATGGGGAAAAAAACCACAAAAAAACAAAAAACCACCCTGGAACCATTGACAGCAAGCAAAGCTGAATTCCGATGCCACAGTGCCCCCTGCTGGGATATCTTGGAAGTGGTATCTTCCAGAGAGCACCTCGGTCTCTGCCCAGCCACAGGAGGGCTTTGCGTTTTTTAACAGGTCACTTTAGTGAAAGGAATGTGTGTGTTATTGTTATCTATTTCTTTTTACATAACCAAGATCGGGAGTGAGAGTCGAGGGTAGGATTGGGTTAGGTATAAACAATCCGAGAGCCCATTGGGAGAACTAGGCCTAGCCCTGGCTCCTCTATATCATTATGGGATGTTGCTCAAATCCTCACCTGTAAAATGCAAATAATAATAATAATGCAAATTATTATTATTATTCATCCATTTACTGCAGAGGGCTGTTGCAAAAATGAGATTACACAGGAGAAAAAGCACTTTAAATGCTACAGCACTAAGCAAAATATGAGTATGAATGTAAGGATGAGGGCGGGAGGGACACTTCTATTAACAATTAAACTAACTTCCCTTAGAGTCATCAGAAGGTGCTCCAGGCTGGACCTCCCAAGCACTGTTGCTGAGGCAAGCAGACATTCAAATTCCTATAACATCACCTGGTTTCCAAGGACTCACTGCGTTCTCTCTGATATCCATATCTATTGCTCAAATTCTTCTTATTTCAAAGAATATCGTACATGCTTAAAGAGGTCACTCCAGGTTGATGAACAGAGAGATGGAGACAGGGGTAAAGGAGATTAAGATAATTTCTTGTTAACTTTGTAATCACTACTGCCTGGCTTTCCAGCCCTGTGCCTGCAGACCAGCAGCATCTGGTCACCTGGGAGCTTGTTAGAAATACAGAACCTCAGATTTCACCCCAGACTACTGAATCAGAATCTGCATTTTAACAATCTCCCCAGGTAATTGTTATACACATTCAAGTTTAAGAAACTCCACTCTGGTCTCTTTAGGCTATAAATTCTCTCTGGTTATATACACCAGTTGATATCTAGTAAGCATTTACAGAAGAGTATTTTTGGCTTGGCCTTATTTTAACTGTCTATTGACAACTACTTGTAAAAATGAAATTGGAAAGAAAACTGTGGCAAAGGATAATTCATTTTCATGAGCCTTAAAAGAGACTAGAATAAAATGACTTTTCTAAACATAACATTGTATAACATTACTTCAAAATTTTTTATAGCTTTTCAGTACAAATGTTAAGATAATTCTTGTATTGGCAATGATACAATGCATACTTTATATTTGCTCTTATTACCTGTGTTGATAGAACTTTAAAATGCCAATTATATAATTAGAAGAGAGTTTAGAAAGTCAACTCAAGTCTAATCAGATTTTTGAAAAATCTAATAAGCTTTAGCTTTCACTAAAGATATAATCTACTCAATCTATAAGATGCTCTTAGTTGTTGGAACTAGACCATTATACTAGCAGCAAACAGGGCCAGAGTTATCTAGGCACAATTTTAAAGTGAACCAAACTTGGAAGATGAGTGGGCAGGTGGGAGAAAGGAATCCATTCCCTTTTTACGTCCTCCCATGTCCCACATGTCCCCCCAACCCTTAACACGCGCACATTCGCTCTGCCTTCTTCCTTCAGGTGTTTTATACCATAGTTGTGCTCTGTATAATAGGTTAAATGACTTTAATACCAGTGGTTCAGCCAGGATAGTCCCTGTATAACCAGCTTTTGCTATAAAACTACTCATTCCTCTCCTATTATTGAGTACCCTGATGGCAGGTGAGTGAAGCCATCTGATTAAACCAGTGCACAGTAAGTGGTGTGGATTCTAACAGTCTTTTGTAACCTCCTTGTGGGGATCCTCCGAATTTTCAGGAGAATTCACATACCTAAGTGAAAGGCTCATGAGTGGAACTTCATGTACTTTAAGGAGTGAAGAGTTTTAGGTTTGATGTGGGAGAGATTTCAGGATTCAGGTATCTTCTTGAGGCTGTCCAATCTTCTTTAGCTTATTTTCTACCTAAAATGTAGGCTCTAGCTACACAAGTAATGTCCACGGGTTACTTCCTTGCAGAACAGTAAAAATCCCTAAAAGTGTGGATTTCAGAATTTGTATAATTTCTTTTCTGAACTCTCCATCGGAAACATGAAAAAAATAATATGTTCCCAGGCACTAAAGTCGGGTATTGAAGATGTGAGATGGTCTGAGGAGGGGGTCTTAGAAGTGTAGGAATTTTGACTGCCTGTTCAACTGGAGGGAAGCTTTTGAGTAGAGGACAAGGACCTTGACCTGAGAGAGTACGGGGGGGTTCCAATCTGTTCACTTCACTGAACAGAACCCAACACAAGCACACAGGCACGGGGGAGCTTCTCTGTTAGGCTCTTCATATTGGCACTCTTTTTCTCTTGCCAAAAGCTTTGTTTCCAGATACTCTGGACAAATGTTCTGGTCCAGAAAAACTACCTCTTCCCCAGCTTACTACGCTCAGAAGGGAAACTTTAAAAAGAGGACAGGATGTATGTGATATTTTCTTTCCTTCCACCCTTCACAAATCTTTTACATAGACACTATATCAGGCCTGAACTACAAGATATACACAGTTTCTTGTAGCTTCCATTTAAAGTAAGATCTTAGGGATCTTTCCACTTGTACATTTACAGATAGATACCCCTCGACACAGAAAAGTTTCTTTGTCGATGTTGAATGGAGATGTAGGCTCAATGTGTGTGCCTGCCGAACATAGGAAGCAAAGACCTTTTAAAGGAAGGAATTAGGAACAATATAGAAAAGACAATGCTATTGCAAACAATGCTGTCCCTTCAGCTCAAATGCTATATTTGGCTTAGACACTGCCAAACTCCAAGAATTGGAAAGAAAACGAAAATGCCTTAAAGGCAACACAAACTTCTAGGGACACTGGGATTTCCTGAGCATATAGAAAAGGTTGCAAAGAAAATTAATAAAAGTTCCTTTCCATTGTGTAAAAGTAATCCACATGTTGGTCAGAACTCAGTTTGGGAACTGAAACAAATCTGGTTTTCACCAGAGCAAATTTTCTATTCCCTATCTGCAAATAGAATTGGAAACCAGAAGACCTAGGTTAGGTTTGGCTCAGGTTGACTCCTGACTCACATGACTCAAACTCAGTGCTTAAATTTCCTGAGAAATTATCAGATTTGCATGATAAAAATATTGTACTCTAAATAAATACTAATTATAGGAAAAATAGTAATAGCTAACTCTTAATACATACTTCCCATTTGTCAGTCATTTTTCAAGGTGCCCTACCTGTATTAGTTAATTTAATCCTCACAAAACCCTTCATGGCAGGTAATGTAATTATCACTATTTCACAGATGAGGAAACTGAGGCACAGATTGGTAAATCACTTGCCCAAGATTATGCAGCTGGTATGTAGTGGAATCAGAATGTGAGTTCTGGAGTCTTGCTCCAGAGCGTATAATTTTTCATGTTAGTTCTCTTCCTCTGATACATTTTCAATCTCTAATTTTGATTTCACATCATGTTTTCCCAATGTTTTCTGCTTTCTATAAACTCTTGATACCTCTGGCAATGAGTCTTTAAATAATGGTTTCACATCTATTGGGAGGAGAGAGGATAGAAAACCACCATAAAACATGATGGAACTTTCAGGAGAAGACACAGTCGTAAATTCGATCTATTAAAAAGGAAGAAACAAAGACGAAAAAGTTAACCCCTTAGGAAAAAAGACATACTTTTAAAGCCTGTATGGATCTTTTGTGAAAATTCAAAGGCAATATTAAACAAAAATGGTTTTGATTGTCTTTTCCAAAATGTTGTTCCTTATCTCTTGGGCATTTTGTTGACAGCACCCAAATCTCACCCTGCTTTAATGGCATCCACTTCTCAATGAGAAACCCTATCTCTGCAAAAATTTTACTGTTTGACTCTTCAGTCAAGAGGGATCTTCATGGCCATGTCTAGCCAGATGTCAGTAGGATCTGAGTGAAAAGCCAGGAAAGGAGACTTACATTCATTATAAACTAATGACATACAGGTATTAGATAGGTCCACATGCATAATTAATGACCTTGAGTTCAGCATTCCTGTTTAATGCAGAGAGAGTGATTGCACAATATTTTTCCTCTGGTTCTTCTTATCTGATGACTAATTCTGTTCCATGTACCTCTGAAACCATTGGCTAAAAGGAATGATCTATTTGGGGGCTAGTCTACCAACCAGGCTATAAGTCCAACCTTCAAATACAATTTTAACCCATGCAGTATTCCTTTTTCACGGTGAATTTATGAAGTTCAATTTGTACATTGATTGATCATTCTGGAAAACAGGAAGACCTCAACTCACAGGCTTGAGAACTTAGAACACTGACTCCAGTGCCTACAGCTTTACCCACCACCTCTGGGTCATAGGGAATGAAAAGGGAGGCTATTTCCTGCAGACACTATGATAAGCCTATGGATGTTATTCATTACACATCTTTTAAAAATTAGTAAATTCCCTATTTTTTAATTTTTAAATTCCTATGGTCTCAGTCTTCTAATCTGACAAATGATGGGAAAACCTAGATTGTTTCTGTAATCTTCCTCGTCTCTATAAAGTTAAAAGATTTACTTTTAAAAACATGTATAACATTTTCTTTCTTTGTCCCAAGATATCTTTAAAGGTTTTATAGACTAGTCCCCTCTGAACATTTCTGTCATCAACCCGCCACTTTTCTGCTCAGAAATATACAATGACTTCTCACAGGAAATGATAGCATTATCCCCTCTGCATATGTAAACTGCACAACCTTCAAGACACAAATAAAATTCTGGCTCAACTCACTGTTTTCAGTCTCACTGCTATCATTCCTCTCTTCAACACCATAGTCTTTATTCTCTGTACAAAGCTTGTGCTTCATTGTATTCTTATTTGCATGATATTATTCTTTTTATGTTTGTCTTTCCCATCCAATTAGATTATATGCTAAATAAAGACAGTGGACTCAGTAAAGACTTGCTGTCCTTCACATATTCATTCAGTAAGTGTTTTCAGTGTGTACCATCTATATGTCAATCTGGGAAATATAAGAATAAATAAGCTGTAATCCCAGCCCTCCAAGATCTCACTATCTGGAGTGAGAAAGTCTGGTGAGAATAAGGCGATAAATTGGGTGAAATAGTTTTAAGGGCCGCTGTGAGGAATACAAATTAGAGTCCACAACAGATTAATACAAGAATTTCCAAGCAGCAATGAGAGTCTGGTTGAGGTTATGCCTGGCACATAATCACAGTAATAAAGAATATTTATTGAGCATTTACCATGCGCACAAAATGTGTTATCTCATTTAGTGCTCACCACAACTCTAGGCACTGTTTCCATCTTCATTTTACCAATGATGGAAATGCAGCTGAGGAAGCAAATGTTTGCCCAAGGTCGCACAGCCTCCACAAGACAGCTGGGGCTATGCAGAGCAGTCTGGCTCTGAGCCGGCTTTAATTACTCTGGGCTACTTCCTCTTGCTTAGTTGGCGCGCTTTAAGTGTTTGTTGAGATTAGAGAGTATGCAACAGCCGTGAAAAATATATTCTTCAACAGACTCCAAAGCCCAAGGCCCCCAAACATTTTGGACTAACATAGATTTTGTGCATGTGTGTGTATGTGCACGCACGTGCATATGTGTGTTGGAAAATAATTTACAGTTCATATTGCACTTTCTTTTGCCCCCTCCCTTCCCAATAGCTAGAGCTAATGGGTGGGAATGCTTATGCCAATTCAAGTGTCTCACCCCCCCATCTCTCTCTCTCTCTATATATATAATTTATATATTCTTAATCTGATTATACCTTTTCAGAACGATATAAATAGAATGAGGAGACTAAATTGAAACTGCTGACACAAAAACTGAGAACACGAAAGACAATTTTGACATATGGAGTTTTTGGAGTGGCATTCTGGTTTATCTTTGGCGGGCCGTTCTTTATGGACCTGCTCAAGTCTGGTGCACGCCAAAGCCAAAAACGCAGCTTTCCCCTTGATTTTTCTCCTATATAATCTCCATGTGGTCTCCAAATGCTTAACCCTCCCCACCAAATGTTGTAAAAATCTGTCTTTTGATCTCACAGATGGAGCTCACGCCCCTCGGGAGAGAAGCAGCTCACCAAACACCATTCTCCCCATCCTTAGAGTTTCAAGGCCTTATAGATTTTCTGACTAAACCTGTTCATCCTCCTTTACTCATATGACTTCATAAGCCAATGATAACAAAAATAAAATAAAATAAAATAGACTCTCTGTTTCTCTTTGGCTCCTGATGGTCTTGGGCTAAGCCTTTCCTGCAAACAAAGCCTGCTTCTCTAGCTGTGTTCTTGGGTGGTGCCGTAGGGTAAGAGAAAGTGGCCATTTGCATCTCTTGGTTATAACTAGGCTTTCCATTCCCAAAACTACAAGACTAAAGAGATAAACTTAAGCATCCTCTTCTTTCATTGTGACAGCATCATCTGGACCAGTTTAAACCTTCTAAATAGTAGATAATTGTACAGTTGTTAAAGACTTAGAATAAGAAACCTCCTTTTTGATTTTAGCTCTGCTACCACCAACTTATCTGGTTTTCCAGATTTTAGCTTCCCAGATGACATAATGTTAAGTTCACTCCAATAGTTTCAAGCAAGAGAATGTACAGTGCTTTGTCAACATATGCAAATGATTAAATTTGCTATGAGATGAAATTATATGTTATCTGACAGATATGATTAGGCAATTACTTATAAGTGGACAGATCTTTTTTCAAAGTTTTATCATGTTACTCTTCAGTTAAGAGTACTTTTAATATTCATTGCTCCTTCATTAGGAACAGGACAGAGTCCAGAGTCTCCAAGTCTCCCTCCATTCTGACTTCAAATGCCTGTCCAACCTCATCTTGACATTCCCTACAGGAACCCTCTACTCTTGCCACACTGCTCTCTTTGTTCTATGCCCTTCCCCTCAGTCCCTGACCTGCCACCTCCCTTCTCTCTATCCCTCCTCCTCCCCTGCATTCAGGCAACGATACAGAAGTTCCACAATCCTATTCTCTGATTTACTAAGCAATTTTTAAGGCCTCTGCTAGACACTGAGGATGGAACAAAGGAAAAGCTAGGGTATCTCTCCAAATTACTTTCTTTCCTGACAACAGCTAATAGAACTTGAAGGTCTGGCTGAAATTCTCTTCCTCCTCAAAGCTTTCCCTGCTCTCTGGCCTGTGTACTCTCCTTCTTTTCTGAATCCCTATTGTTCTTATTTTCTAAAACACGCATGTGACACTTGCCATACCTACCATCTATTATGAGTTAATTTTGTACCTATTTGCCCCTCAGAAGTATGCAGGATGCCAACTGCACAGGTATGATGCATGTATATATATATCAACAAACTCTTGTCACATGTTGTATATTCCCAAGTAAACATCTGGAGGCAGGGACTATTCACACACTCATTTTTCTCTCACAAAGGCCAGCATAGTATGTACTCAGCAAAACGAATGAATAAATAAATGAATAATGAATAATTGTGCTTTGAATTTCCATA
This sequence comes from Eubalaena glacialis, assembly GCF_028564815.1. Lineage (NCBI taxonomy): Eukaryota > Metazoa > Chordata > Mammalia > Artiodactyla > Balaenidae > Eubalaena > Eubalaena glacialis. The sequence goes on from NC_083729.1 coordinate 42,587,787, forward strand.
AATATTATTTTTAAAGTGCATATATAATATACATAAAATTCACATATAATGTGAATGTAATAACACCAGGTATATCAATACAATGTAAAAATTGTGAAGACAGCTGATGCTGGACTTTAGCAAAGTTCATGTGAAGCCTATTAACTTTGGAAACCATTCTTATACATACCAGAAATGATTTACAATAAAAAATGTTATTAAATCTCACAGATACCATTAACCTTTCCCACCACTCCCTTGACACTTTATAACTAAAAGTGGAGCAGATGCATGAAATATGGTTCTCCATGAAGAAGTAAAAGACAATGACACAAAACACGGAATGACAGAAAGCGACAGCTTCCTAGAAGCAGGGTATGTAATGGATTTTCTTATTTCTTAAGAATGAAAAAGAAAACAATTATTATTAACTGGAGGTCTTTGTATAAAATCAGAATACAAAGTTCACATTAAATCAATTAGAGTTATTTTTAACTCCACAGATTAATCCATTTTCCTATTCACAGAACTCATTTCTTTGTTCTTTGAACTTTAGCAACTAGAACCCAGAGGTTACAGTAGAAGGTATGTTTTTTTCATGGCTTACATGGAATTTAGTCACTGTATTCACACCTCACTGGTTTGACAAAGTACATTATGGATTGGTTGAAACAAGCTGTTGCATAATGTGACTATCAGAAGCTGTGATGAAGATATCATTTGTTCCAACATGCCTAGCGTGCACTGCAGAGGTTCTGTGGATGTTCTGATGAAGCGTGGATAATGATGTGAATTGAATCTTCAGATCTATAGCATGTTAGGCTATAGTCTCACTAGAGGCATGTGGCGTGTTAGACAGAGGGATGTCTCATCTGCCATTTATATCTGTTTTAATCACAAGATTGAAAAAATGCAAACATGAAATAAGCTACTGGGTAAAAAATATTAAGGTCTCTCTAACTGTAATTAGCTAAATAACATCATAAATAATCATAAATATTGATGCAGGACCAATGTCTTATCACTTATAGTTAGACTGTACATTTGGCATTAATTCAAGAAGATCTCATGACATGGTCCCTCACAATGTGATATGTCTAATTACCCAAAAACATAAAGAAAAATGGACAAAATCTGTAGGAGTTTGTTAGTTTTGTCACTGTGAATGACTTTCAAATTCCCTATTCCTACTTTTATGAGCAATTGTTAGTAGTTATCCAATAGTATGAAAAACTAAACTTAGAATGAATGCTAATTAGAAATAACCAAATCTATTCAGTGTCAATGCTATTGATTAGAAATAACCAAATCTATTCAATGTGAAGAATATGGACATGTTTTAAACACTCTTCCTTAGGGAGTTTATTATTAGGTTGTTTAATACCAAAAGCTGCTTCTGATTTCTCTGAGCTCAGATTTTTGGGGCAAGTGGAGCCTACTGTGTAAGCATGTGTATGCCTATCTGTCTGTCTGTGTGTCTGTGGTGTGTGTACAATCATGTACACGCGTGTGCATTAAACTACTATAGGGATACTTCAAAATCCAAAATGACGTGCAAACAACACATTCAGAGCTGTGATTAATGTAAAATTTTTAATTTGAAGATTGAAGGTATCTTAATTATCTCTATCTCTATATTTATCTGTGTATGTCTTTTCCTCCTTTTATTTCTTTCACAGATCAGGGATATTCGAAAAATAGAGAAATTGAAAAGCAATAGGAGAAGTAATATAGAAATATTGGCTGAAATATTTATTTCTGAGATGAGAATAAAAGAAAAATAGAATAGATAGAGAACTGAAAGGCTTCAGATGGGACAAATACAAACCAGAAAACTGTAGACCAACTACAAGTAAGGTTTATTTATTCATTCAACAAGAATCTGTTTAGTGTTTACTCTATGGCAGCCGTGTCCTAGGCACTAGGAATGCCATAGTAAACAATATGGGCAACACTGCCTGTCCTTACATTCTAAGGAAGGGAGATAAGCAATAAACAGAATAAATAAGCTGTGTGGTAAAACAGTTGGCCTTCTGTCCTATGGAAAAAAAATAAACCAGTAAAGATAGTGGGAGACTTGGAAGTTGTGGAAGTGACTTTAAGTTTTAATAGAGTCACCAGAGCAGGCCTCACTGAGAAAATGAAATTTAACAGGGAGGGAGACAGAGGGAAGACAGGGGAGGGAAACGTTGGGAAGAACAGGTTGCAAGAAGAAGGCTGGAGAGCACTAATGTGAAGGCTGGCCTCCACACCTGTTTAGATTAATTGAGTTCCCACTATTTCTCCCAGGTGGCCTCCCCAAATATCCCTTTTCAGATTCATGCCCTCTTTCATTCACTATAGAGTTAATGATTTTTATTTTCCTTCTCTTTTATGAGAAAAATGGAAATAAACATTATAACCTTTCCTTATTAAGATATGTGTGCACCTTTCTCAGAAAGCTACAATTGGCATTTTTGTACTGAATTGAATCTGTAATGCTTAAGCAGTTTCATTTCACAATCTTAATCAAAAAAAAAAAAAGCGGGCAAGATGGCGGAAGAGTAAGACGCGGAGATCACCTTCCTCCCCACAGATACATGAGAAATACATCTACACGTGGAACTGCTCCTACAGAACACCCACTGAACGCTGGCAGAAGACGTCAGACCTCCCAAAAGGCAAGAAAATCCCCACGTACTTGGGTAGGGCAAAAGAAAAAAGAAATAACAGAGACAAAAGAATAGGGACGGGACCTGCACCAGTGGGAGGGAGCTGTGAAGGAGGAAAGGTTTCCACACACTAGGAAGCCCCTTCGTGGGCAGAGACTGCGGGTAGCAGAGGGGGGAAGCTTCGGAGCCACGGAGGAGAGCGCAGCCACAGTGGTGCGGAGGGCAAAGCGGAGATTCCCGCACAGAGGAGCGGTGCCGACCAGCACTCACCAGCCCGAGAGGCTTGTCTGCTCAGCCGCCGGGGCGGGCGGGGCCTGGGAGCTGGGGCTCGGGCTTCGGTGCTAGCCGGGAGGGAGTCCGGGAAAAAGACTGCAGCTGCCAAAGAGGCAAGAGAATTTTTCTTGCCTCTTTGTTTCGCGGCGCGCAAGGAGAGGGGATTCAGAGCGCCGCCTAAACGAGCTCCAGAGACGGGCGCGAGCCGCGGCTATCAGCGCGGATCCCACAGCAACAGGGACGCAGAGGGAAAAACGGAGAGATTCCCGCACAGAGGCTCGGCGCCGAGCAGCACTCACCAGCCCGAGAGGCTTGTCTGCTCACCCGCCGGGGCGGGCGGGGGCTGGGAGCTGAGGCGCGGGCTTCGGTCGGATCCCAGGGAGAGGACTGGGGTTGGCTGCGTGAACACAGCCTGAAGGGTCTAGCGCACCACAACTAGCCGGGAGGGTGCACGAGAAAAAGTCTGCAGCTGCCGAAGAGGCAGGAGACATTTTCTTGCCTCTTTGTTTCGCGGCGTGCAAGGAGAGGGGATTCAGAGCGCCACTTAAACGAACTCCAGAGACGGGCACGAGCCGCGGCTATCAGCGCGGACCCCAGAGACGGGCATGAGACGCTAAGGCTGCTGCTGCCGCCACCAAACAGCCTGTGGGCGAGCACAGGTCATTCTCCACACCGCCCCTCCCGGGAGCCTGTGCAGCCCGCCACAGCCAGGCTCCCGTAATCCGGGGACAACTTCCCCGGGAGAGCGCACGGCGCGCCTCAGGCTGCTGCAACGTCACGCCGGCTTCTGCCGCCGCAGGCTCGCCCCGCCTCCTCCGTACCGCTCCCTCCCCCCGGCCTGACTGAGCCAGAGCCCCCGAATCAGCTGCTCCTTTAACCCCGTTCTGTCTGGGCGGGGAACAGACGCCCTCAGGGGACCTACATGCAGAGGCGGGTCCAAATCCAAAGCTGAACCCCGGGAGCTGTACGAACAAAGAAGAGAAAGGGAAATCTCTCCCAGCAGCCTCAGAAGCAGCGGATTAAAGCTCCACAAACAGCTTGATGTGCCTGCATCTGTTGAATACCTGAATAGACAACGAATCATCCCAAATTTAGGAGATGGACTTTGGGAGCAGGATATATTAACTTTTCCCCTTTTCCTTTTTTTTGTGAGTGTAGATGTGTATGCTTCTGGGTGAGATTTTGTCTGTATAGCTTTGCTCTCACCGTTAGTCCTAGGGTTAGGTCCGTCCGTTTTTTTTTTTTTGTTTTTTTTGTTTTTTTTTTTTGGCTTAAAAATTTTTTTTTCCCTAATAAATGTTTTCTTAATAATTTTTTCCTTATTTTCTATTTTTAAAAAAAATTTTTAATAAGTTTTTTCATATTTTTTATTTTAAAAAATTTTTTTTCTTAATAAATTTTTTCTAACTAATTTTTTCCTTATTTTTAGTATAAAAAATTAATAAATCTATTTTTAAAAATTAAAAAAAATTTTTTTTTCTTAATAAATTTACTCTTAATAATTTTTTTTCTTATTTTTTATTATAATTGCTTTATTTTATTTTATTTTATCCTCTTTTTTTCTTTCTTTCCATTTTTTCTCCCTTTTATTCTGAGCCGTGTGGATGAAAGGCTCTTGGTGCTCCAGCCAGGCATCAGGGCTGTGCCTCTGAGGTGGGAGAGCCAACTTCAGGACACTGGTCCACAAGAGACCTCCCAGCTCCACGTAATGCCAAACGGCGAAAATCTCTCACAGATCTCCATCTCAACATCAAGACCCAGCTTCACTCAACGACCAGCAAGCTACAGTGCTGGACACCCTATGCCAAACAACTAGCAAGAGAGGAACACAGCCCCATCCATTAACAGAGAGACTGCCTAAAATCATAATAAGGCCACAGACACCCCAAAACACACCACCAGACGTGGACGAACCCACCAAAAAGACAACATCCAGCCTCATCCACCAGAACACAGGCACTAGTTCCCTCCACCAGGAAACCTACACAACCCACTGAACCAACCTTAGCCACTGGGGACAGATACCAAAAACAACGGGAACTACGAACCTGCAGCCTGTGAAAAGGAGACCCCAAACACAGTAAGATAAGCAAAATGAGAAGACAGAAAAACACACAGCAGATGAAGGAGCAGGGTCAAAACACACCAGACCTAACAAATGAAGAGGAAATAGGTAGTCTACCTGAAAAAGAATTCAGAATAATGATAGTAAGGATGATCCAAAGTCTTGGAAATAGAATAGACAAAATGCAAGAAACATTTAACAAGGACGTAGAAGAACTAAAGAGGAACCAAGAAACGATGACAAGCACAATAAATGAAATTAAAAATACTCTAGATGGGATCAATAGCAGAATAACTGAGGCAGAAGAACGGATAAGTGACCTGGAAGATAAAATGGTGGAAATAACTACTGCAGACCAGAATAAAGAAAAAAGAATGAAAAGAACTGAGGACAGTCTCAGAGACCTCTGGGACAACATTAAACGCACCAACATTCGAATTATAGGGGTCCCAGAAGAAGAAGAGAAAAAGAAAGGGACTGAGAAAATATTTGAAGAGATTATAGTTGAAAACTTCCCTAATATGGGAAAGGAAATAGTTAATCAAGTCCTGGAAGCACAGAGAGTCCCATACAGGATAAATCCAAGGAGAAACACACCAAGACACATATTAATCAAACTATCAAAAATTAAATATAAAGAAAACATATTAAAAGCAGCAAGGGAAAAACAACAGATAACACACAAGGGCATCCCCATAAGGTTAACAGCTGATCTTTCAGCAGAAACGCTGCAAGCCAGAAGGGAGTGGTAGGATATACTTAAAGTGATGAAGGAGAAAAACCTACAACCAAGATTACTCTACCCAGCAAGGATCTCATTCAGATTTGATGGAGAAATTAAAACCTTTACAGACAAGCAAAAGCTGAGAGAGTTCAGCACCACCAAACCAGCTTTACAACAAATGCTAAAGGAACTTCTCTAGGCAAGAAACACAAGAGAAGGAAAACACCTACAATAACAAACCCAAAACATTTAAGAAAATGGGAATAGGAACATACATATCGATAATTACCTTAAATGTAAATGGATTAAATGCTCCCACCAAAAGACACAGACTGGCTGAATGGATACAAAAACAAGACCCATATATATGCTGTCTACAAGAAACCCACTTCAGACCTAGAGACACATACAGACTGAAAGTGAGGGGATGGAAAAAGATATTCCATGCAAATGGAAATCAAAAGAAAGCTGGAGTAGCAATTCTCATATCAGACAAAATAGACTTTAAAATAAAGACAATTACAAGAGACAAAGACGGACACTATATAATGATCAAGGGATCGATCCAAGAGGAAGGTATAACAATTGTAAATATTTATGCACCCAACATAGGAGCACCTCAATACATAAGGCAAATACTAACAGCCATAAAAGGGGAAATCGACAGTAACACAATCATAGTAGGGGACTTTAACACCCCACTTTCACCAATGGACAGATCATCCAAAATGAAAATAAATAAGGAAACACAAGCTTTAAATGATACATTAAACAAGATGGACTTAATTGATATTTATAGGACATTCCACCCAAAAACAACAGAATACACATTTTTCTCAAGTGCTCGTGGAACATTCTCCAGGATAGATCATATCTTGGGTCACAAATCAAGCCTTGGTAAATTTAAGAAAATTGAAATCGTATCAAGTATCTTTTCCGACCACAACGCTATGAGACTAGATATCAATTACAGGAAAAGATCTGTAAAAAATACAAACACATGGAGGCTACACAATACACTACTTAATAACGAAGTGATCACTGAAGAAATCAAAGGGGAAATCAAAAAATACCTAGAAACAAATGACAATGGAGACACGACGATCCAAAACCTATGGGATGCAGCAAAAGCAGTTCTAAGAGGGAAGTTTATAGCAATACAAGCCTACATCAAGAAACAGGAAACATCTCGAATAAACAACCTAACCTTGCACCTAAAGCAATTAGAGAAAGAAGAACAAAAAAACCCCAAAGCTAGCAGAAGGAAAGAAATCATAAAGATCAGATCAGAAATAAATGAAAAAGAAATGAAGGAAACAATAGCAAAAATCAATGAAACTAAAAGCTGGTTCTTTGAGAAGATAAACAAAATCGATAAACCATTAGCCAGACTCATCAAGAGAAAAAAGGAGAAGACTCAAATTAATAGAATTAGAAATGAAAAAGGAGAAGTAACCACTGACACTGCAGAAATACAAACGATCATAAGAGATTACTACAAGCAACTCTATGCTAATAAAATGGACGACCTGGAAGAAATGGACAGATTCTTAGAAATGCACAACCTGCCGAGACTGAACCAGGAAGAAATAGAAAATATGAACAGACCAATCACAAGCACTGAAATTGAAACTGTGATTAAAAATCTTCCAACACACAAAAGCCCAGGACCAGATGGCTTCACAGGCGAATTCTATCAAACATTTAGAGAAGAGCTAACACCTATCCTTCTCAAACTCTTCCAAAATATTGCAGAGGGAGGAACACTCCCCAACTCATTCTACGAGGCCACCATCACCCTGATACCAAAACCAGGCAAAGATGTCACAAAGAAAGAAAACTACAGGCCAATATCACTGATGAACATAGATACAAAAATCCTCAACAAAATACTAGCAAACAGAATCCAACAGCACATTAAAAGGATCATACACCATGATCAAGTGGGGTTTATTCCAGGAATGCAAGGATTCTTCAATATACGCAAATCAATCAACGTGATACATCATATTAACAAATTGAAGGAGAAAAACCATATGATCATCTCAATAGATGCAGAGAAAGCTTTCGACAAAATTCAACACCCATTTATGATAAAAGTCCTGCAGAAAGTAGGCATAGAGGGAACTTTCCTCAACATAATAAAGGCCATATATGACAAACCCACAGCCAACATTGTCCTCAATGGTGAAAAACTGAAACCATTTCCACTAAGATCAGGAACAAGACAAGGTTGCCCACTCTCACCACTATTATTCAACATAGTTTTGGAAGTGTTAGCCACAGCAATCAGAGACGAAAAAGAAATAAAAGGAATCCAAATCGGAAAAGAAGAAGTAAAGCTGTCACTGTTTGCAGATGACATGATACTATACATAGAGAATCCAAAAGATGCTACCAGAAAACTACTAGAGCTAATCAATGAATTTGGTAAAGTAGCAGGATACAAAATTAATGCACAGAAATCTCTTGCATTCCTGTATACTAATGATGAAAAATCTGAAAGTGAAATTAAGAAAACACTCCCGTTTACCATTGCAACAAAAAGAATAAAATACCTAGGAATAAACCTACCTAAGGAGACAAAAGACCTGTATGCAGAAAATTATAGGACACTGATGAAAGAAATTAAAGATGATACAAATAGATGGAGAGATATACCATGTTCTTGGATTGGAAGAATAAACATTGTGAAAATGACTCTGCTACCCAAAGCAATCTACAGATTCAATGCAATCCCTATCAAACTACCACTGGCATTTTTCACAGAACTAGAACAAAAAATTTCACAATTTGTATGGAAACACAAAAGACCCCGAATAGCCAAAGCAATCTTGAGAACGAAAAATGGAGCTGGAGGAATCAGGCTCCCTGACTTCAGACTATATTACAAAGCTACAGTAATCAAGACAGTTTGGTACTGGCACAAAAACAGAAATATAGATCAATGGAACAGGATAGAAAGCCCAGAGATAAGCCCACGCACATATGGTCACCTTATCTTTGATAAAGGAGGCAAGCATATACAGTGGAGAAAAGACAGCCTCTTCAATAAGTGGTGCTGGGAAAATTGGACAGGTACATGTAAAAGTATGAAATTAGAACACTCCCTAACACCATACACAAAAATAAACTCAAAATGGATTAAAGACCTAAGTGTAAGGCCAGACACTATCAAACTCTTAGAGGAAAACATAGGCAGAACACTGTATGACATAAGTCACAGCAAGATCCTTTTTGACCCAGGTCCTAGAGAAATGGAAATAAAAACACAAATAAACAAATGGGACCTAATGAAACTTAAAAGCTTTTGCACAGCAAAGGAAACCATAAACAAGACCAAAAGACAACCCTCAGAATGGGAGAAAATATTTGCAAATGAAGCAACGGACAAAGGATTAATCTCCAAGATTTACAAGCAGCTCATGCAGCTCAGTAACAAAAAAACAAACAACCCAATCCAAAAATGGGCAGAAGACCTAAATAGACATTTCTCCAAAGAAGAGATACAGATTGCCAACAGACACATGAAAGAATGCTCAACATCATTAATCATTAGAGAAATGCAAATCAAAACTACAATGAGGTATCATCTCACACCGGTCAGAATGGCCATCATCAAAAAATCTAGAAACAATAAATGCTGGAGAGGGTGTGGAGAAAAGGGAACACTCTTGCACTGTTGGTGGGAATGTAAATTGATACAGCCACTATGGAGAACAGTATGGAGGTTCCTTAAAAAACTACAAATAGAACTACCATATGACCCAGCAATCCCACTACTGGGCATATACCCTGAGAAAACCATAATTCAGAAAGAGTCATGTACCAAAATATTCATTGCAGCTCTGTTTACAATAGCCAGGACATGGAAGCAACCTAGGTGTCCATCATCGGATGAATGGATAAAGAAGATGTGGCACATATATACAATGGAATATTACTCAGCCATAAAAAGAAATGAAATGGAGGTGTTTGTAATGAGGTGGATGGAGTTAGAGTCTGTCATACAGAGTGAAGTAAGTCAGAAAGAGAAAAACAAATACAGTATGCTAACACATATATATGGAATCTAAGGGAAAAAAAAAAAAAAAAAAAAAGAGGTCATGAAGAACCTAGTGGCAAGATGGGAATAAAGACACAGACCTACTAGAGAATGGACTTGAGGATATGGGGAGGGGGAGGGGTGAGATGTGACAGGGTGAGAGAGTGTCATGGACATATATACACTACCAAATGTAAAATAGATAACTAGTGGGAAGCAGCCGCATAGCACAGGGAGATCAGCTCGGTGCTTTGTGACCACCTAGAGGGGTGGGATAGGGAGGGTGGGAGGGAGGGAGATGCAAGAGGGAAGAGATATGGCAACATATGTATATGTGTAACTGATTCACTTTGTTGTAAAGCAGAAGCTAGCACACCATTGTAAAGCAATTATACTTCAATAAAGATGTTTAAAAAAAAAAAAAAAAAAAAAAAAAAAGCAACAGCTTGCTTTTTACTGTTATGTCTAAAATTCAGAGAGGGACCTGCCCATTGAACCCACCTTAAATGAGGAAAGAGGGACTTCCCTGGTGGCACAGTGGTTAAGAATCCGCCTGCCAATGCAGGGGACACGGGTTTGGGAAGATCCCACATGCCACGGAGCAACTAAGCCCTTGCACCACAACTACTGAGCCTGCGCTCTAGAGCCCGCGAGCCACAACTACTGAGCCCAAGTGGCACAACTACTGAGCCCGCACGCCTAGAGCCTGTGCTCTGCAACAAGAGAAGCCACCACAATGAGAAGCCCATGCACAGCAACAAAGAGTAGCCCCCGCTCGCCATAACTAGAGAAAGCCCGCGCGCAGCAACAAAGACCCAACGCAGCCAAAAATAAATAAATAAATAAAATAAGATGAGGAAAGAGATCGTGATTGAATTTCATTTCTGCCTCTAGTAACGTTACAAGGGCCAGAACCATTCTTCCCTACAAGCAGATGCCCAGCTGTGGGCTGTTCCCTCTGTATCTGCCTTCCTCCCCACCTCCAAAAAGAAGAACTTAAAAAAAAAAAAAAATAAGGGCCATATGCTTTTGATCTGCTTGGACATTTGAAACAAAAGAGATTTCACAAACAGAATACTGAACTAGATGTGGAAATATCTGAATACTTCATAATATTCTATTGAGTAGAGGATAAAAGGGGCAGTAGAAAACCTTTTCGACTCATCACTGTGTTTATCGTTAAACTAAAACTTCTGCTTCTCTGTTAATATTGATAGACGGCAAAATTGCCCTGGTCTAGAGAAAGTAGCTACCCATGATTTTTGACAATGTCTAGAACCCTTGTATTCGGCTTGGTCCTAAGGACTGCCATTCTGCTTTCCCCCAAGAACTGGCATTCTGCTTGGTAATAGGGATCATACTTAGTTCAGAAGACAAACTCCATGCTTACACAGAGGCTGATGGCTCAGAACGCAACCTAGCAATCATAATCTAAATAAGTGTAAAAATACTTTGGGGACTTCCCTGGTGGCGCAGTGGTTAAGAATCCGCCTGCCAAGGCGGGGGACACGGGTTCGAGCCCTGATCCAGAAAGATCCCACATGCCGCGGAGCAACTGGGCCTGTGTGCCACAACTACTGAGCCTGCGCTCTAGAGCCCGAGAGCCACAACTACTGAAGCCCACAGGCCTAGAGCCCGTGCTCCGCAACAAGAGAAGCCACCGCAATGAGAAGCCCGTGCACTGCAACGAAGAGTAGCCCCCGCTCACCGCAACTAGAGAAAGCCTGCACACAGCAATGAAGACCCAACGCAGCCAAAAATAAATAAATAAATAATAAATTAATTTAAAAAAAAATACTTTGGAAGCATATGGGAGGGGCACATAACTTGCATGGCGGGGAGCAGGCAGGCAACGCTTTCTTAAAGCAGCAGCTTCTGAATTTAGGCCTGGGAAGCGAGTAAAGATTAAAGAAATGAAGAAACATGTTGAGGAAATAACATGTGCAAAGTCCAAAGAGTGCTTATCCAAGGAACTACAAGAAGTTCAGAGGTGTAAAGAGAAGTGTGAAGCAGGAAGAAGGGATGAGGCACAGATAGGGCTGGTGAGGTAAAAATGCTAGATGATGGCTTTGAGGGTCAAGTAGAGAAGGACCATCCTGAAGGCCAGGTGGGGGGCTGGGTATTGGGCAGTTGTAAGCAGGAAAATGAAGTGACATTTTAGAAAGATTACTGGTTCCAGGAGTCTACTTGAGAGGTCACCTTGATGATGACCTGAAGCACCATAAAATCTGGAGAAGGGAAAAAAAATGGATTTTTCCTCTTGTATTCTAGAGTTATTTAGGAGATGAAACCAGTAGTTGATGGAATGTGAAGAAGGGAGAGGGTCTCTGCTTGGACCACTGAAGGCAAGCCTCTTCTTATACATTTAAAGCAAACAGGGGTCGCCATTGAGCCTTGAACTCTGAACTATACCTGCCCATGAAGGATCATCCAGAATGAATCTGGTTCAGACTCATTCCTCAACGCGTATTCTCCCCTCTCTGCTGCCTTTCTCAATATGCAGATGTGCTATTTTATGTGTAATGGTATTGCACATTTATCAATCGTCAGACCTCCGAACAAAGATGTTCATTGATTGACTGACATGAATAAGACACCTGAGAAAGGGAGCTGTTCTTTGCATTTGACAGGTAGTTGGTAAAAAGCCGATAGTTTGATTAGGACCTTCCCGGGAAGCCCAGTGCATTTTGATTAGCTTGATTATCATTTAGTTCTTTTCTCCTTGACTTTATAACTGTCACTAAAAAGTGAATTTTAAGGAAGCCATATCTTTGTACAGGTAAACTCCCTTTGTAATTCACCCCATAGAACAAACTCATCCAAATGGTCAAGGGCAATCAATAATATTTTTACTCCATTATCAACTTTTACACTGTGATAGAGAAATTATTCTCAAATACAGGCCAAGATTCATATACATATTTTTAATATCTAGGATGCTATAATCACAAAGGAGTTACAATATATGCAGCACATCCATTAACCTGCTGTGAATACACCTATGAACATGTATAAAGACATGAATAGTTTATCATATTTTTATCATAATCAACTGACAAATATTTTGTTATATTTTAATAATATTTTTATTTATATAACTTTAATTATATTTTCATCATTTTTGTTGCAAAAGTCTTTTGATTCTCCTTTGAAAATTTCCAAGTCAAGTCTATAAGTAAAGATAAAATATACAATTAATGAGGGGGCCATGATTTGCAAGGCTGTCATCAAATGAATGAACCCAACGATCTGAGTCTGACCTAGAAATCAGATGTCACCACTTGATCAAGAAATTCTTTCCAGTTTTGAAATAGAGGTATAAATCATCCCAGGATCAAGGTAGTGAATCCCAGGCTTGAACAAATAGTATATATGAAGGAGATGCAGGAACACAGATACATCTTTCAGAAGGCATACTCAGTAATGGGTTTGGGGCCTGGAATATCTATTCACAGACATAATATGTGATAGTTTGGCTGCTTAGCTAAACTTTCACACCCAGTAACTCATCTCTGCATCAGTTGGACTCTACCTTGAAATCTCATTGGATTCACTTGGCTCAGTATTAAAAGTGTTTTATGCTAATAGTACAAGTGCCATTATTATCCAAGTAACTGCTACTGACTTGTAGTATCCTACTATTATTCTGGGTATTCCATTACATTTTTATCCAATTTTCTTTATTTCTCAATGTGTTTTCAGGGAAAAATAGGAAGGAAGGAAGGAAGGAAGGAAGGAGGGAGGGAGGGAGGGAGGGAGGGAGGGAGGGAGGAGACATTGAAAATGAAACAACATTGCATGGATACAATAGTTTGAATAAATTGGAAAATACTTAAATTTTATTCCTTATAAAATACAAAAGCTAAGAAAATAACGCTCAGCCACAAAAACTACAGGAAGCATCTATTTGTATCTCCTCCTAATACATGCTCTTATGAGAACACTTTATAAATTTCATAGTTAAGGTAATGCACTTTTTGAAGCCACACATTTATTTGGTGCAAATAACACTGAAATAGCTCTCCTCTATATCTCAGTTAACACTCCTACATTGCACCAAATAAATCTGAACACACTGGTGAAATAGAACAAGTGATCAGGCCAGCCTTACATGTGTAATGGGAACCATATTAAAGAAAGCAAGAGAGAAGAGATAGAGAGGATTTGGGGAAGGAACAAAAGAGACCAAACATAACACAGAGAATTCTCGTCCTTCTACAAAAATAACAGAGCTAGAGGAGGGAACAGAAACAGATAAAGAAAATTAACACTGGAAAGAGTAGAGGTATAGAAGGTATCCATGAAAAGTACAACAAAGACAAAAACAAAAATCATGAGTGGTTTCTGTTGCAAGCAAAAGTTATTTTGGATTTTGTGGGCTATTGCTGGAGTGTTTGTACTTCCCTGACTTTGGTGAATGGAGAAACCAATGTAGATGAGCCACCTGTACTCATGATACCTTACTTCATTTATTTTCAGTATTGAGCTGACCATTTGAAATATCTCACTTAAGAGTACCCCAAGGATCAGATGATTTAACATTGTGTGATAAAGAAAACCCTATGCAACCCACATACGTTTCTGGTCACCCATAATTTCCTTGTGCATATGCACTAATGAATCAAGGTAAAGGAGTAGTAAGAATGCTCAACCATGTAAGTTTGTTCCCTGTTTGCTATGGTGAATCATTATTAGTGTAATCATAATTCATCACACAAAAAGGAACTCTTATGATGGTTAAAGGTAGGAGAATTCATAATTAGCACTAGTACAACAGGAATAAATTTGGACTTCTCCAAGCAAACAGATGTGTCTGGTCACCCTAGCCAAAACAGATGAGGTGGGTTTTTTTGGGGTTTTTTTTTTTTGCATAGTTCTATCCTTCTAGCCTAACACATTCTTATTTAGATATCTTGCAACTGATCTCTTATTGCTAGATGGGGAAAGAGTCTGATTTACGTCAAATGCAGAAAAGTCTGTCTCCCTCCCCCGTCCCCTGGGTGTTCATAATGTCAAAGGGCTTTTACAGTGAGGTTGTAATATGTCACATTTCTACAAAGTTCATTATGGTGTCTGTAGTAAGAAAAGCAATTAATTGTGGTTTTCCATTTTGCATGCTAACATAGCAATTTTCAAACCTGTTGTACATTTTGGTAAGACATAATTTTCATCTATTTTCCCCTCCCCCTTCACATTCTAAGTGGAGCTACATTGTAATATAAATTCATGCAATATTAGATCAGTGAGAAAGTAAAGCCTTTCTTTTGCCTATTAAGCAAAGAACACATCTTAGGAACACCATACATCATGCTTGTCAGAAGATTCAAAAGAATCATTCTGAATAGTTACCTTGTCTATTATTTAGAAAGCAGACATGAAACAATATAATTCAGTTGGGCTGCATGTATCTAATTTGCATATGGCTGTCTCTTTTTAATCTGAGTTTTCACAAAATGAATATAATTAGCAAGTTTCAATTTATCCTCAAAACCACTGAACTATGTTGATTACTTCCAGGATGACATCACCCATGTGCACTAGCATATTTGGACTCCTAAACAGAGCGATTCAGTGGATTTTGTAGCTAAACAAGTGAATGTTGCAAGTTAAAAAGTGACAAACTCGTCAGTCATGCAAGATGCATAATTCATCATGAAGAGATCAGCACTGTAGCTTTATTCCATTTTCCCAATTTTTTCCTTTAATGAAACAGGCAATTCAAGCAAACCACAAATGATTTTGTGCGGCCAGCTTATTAGTCTGTGACCATTGATTAAAAATAAATAAGTAATCAAACTCTTTAGAGTCACTATATGGCTATATTCTCTGTACTTCTCCAATTTGAGCTCCTCGTCTAACTCTCCTTCATGTATGCTCTCAAAGTTACAAATTCCTCACATAATGAACTATCTCTGACCCACATTCTCAAGGAGCTTATCTGGGCTAGGATGTTTGACTTTAAATGATAGTGAGAGACATCACATTTAACTTGTCAGCTATAAAATAAAATGTATAACTTATAAGACAATACATTATTTAGTGATATCCAACTTTTAAAAAATTGTACAATTCAAATGTGTGGTTCTGGAATATTAGAGATGCTAACTGCACAAAGTGTAACATGATAATTGACATAATTTCCTCCCAAAATACCAATTTGTGTCCCCATGAATTCTAACTATAGCCTAGAGTTAAAACAAAGGTAAACCATTTAATAAGGGAACATGTATTACCAATGAGCTGAATATTTTTCCAGAGGAAGACAAACCATGAAGTTAAACAAAAATAAAACTGGTCTTCTTTAGAACTGACATTATTAGAAATATTTTAGTACATATGGAAGCAAGTATCGTATCTGGACTTTGGACTGGCAAGCTCAAGCAAGAAATCTCATGATGACTCGTTTCTCAGTTGAAGTTACCATTTTAGTCTGGCTAATCCAATTTTGTTTGCAGCGTTGGCTGTATGTTGGTCTAGTCTAGATTTTGTATTCAAAACACACAAGCACTGCAGGATATTTCACAACTGCTAATCAGTCTAACACAATTACTTATCTAAGTGCAGATGAAGGTTTGATTAGTGATGTGCTATTTCTCAGAGAATTGTCGGTTTGACCACAGCAAACCAGAACCATAAATATAGTAAGTAACACAGCAAAAGCTGAGAGGCAGATCAGCTAATAGAAGACATACACCAGGTGGTTACACAGAACTATCTTTAGACATAAAATATGTGCAAAAATTTCCCCAGACTTCCTGACCACTCTCAGTTCTATATGCAAGTTTGCTTTAGCCTGAACACTGATGTTACACTGATCGTCCTTAAATGTCACTTTAAACCTAGCATATTCCTATGGAAAACATGTGCCTCACTAGTCAAACTACAAAATCTAAAGCCTCGCCTTCAAATTTCACCACAATCTGGCATAAACTAATATTTACAGTCCATTATCCCACAGTTTTCTGCTTTGAATCCTCGACAACTCAGAATTACGTATCCATTCCTCAGTGAAACATATTTCTCTCCTGCCTTTCTATATTTGCTCAAGCTCTCTCTCCTTCCTGGAATTCTGTCTTCACTTTCGTCATTGAATCTGTGGTTCTTTCACATGACTTATCTTACTCCTATATCCAGAAGTAAGCCCTTGAAAGCAGAGATGTGGATATATTCCCCAGCATGAAAAATGTATTTCTGAATATATTGGGAGTTCTCAAATAATTGGGGTTGATCAAATCCTCTCCTATCGACTCACATTTCTTTTGCTTGTACATGCTCCAGCTCACTGACTTTCCCTCAGCAATAAGTGCTAGTGCTACTCTGTCAGATTACCCATCAGTGCCATCTGGCTCTGTGCCCTCAATGGACTACCTTCCTCTACCTTTAGCAACTGGAAGGCAAGTCACCTTAACAAGCTAAACTACTAGAAATGAAGAGAGAGAGAGAACACGGTACCTGCTCCATTGTTCTGGAAATGAAACCAGAAATAGAATATGGAAAATTTTCTCATCATTAATTCATTAATCAAAAATCTTTATTGAGCACCTAGTATGTCTATTAGGAGCTGAAGCTATAGTAATGAACAAGGCAGAGTCCCTGCCCTTGAGAGCTTACATTCTTGTGTTGGAGGTGGTTAATGGTGATAGGGAGACACATAGTAAGGCATCAAATAGTGACAACAGTCAATGTTATTAAGGAAAAGAAAGCATAATTTAAAAAAAGATAGCCAAGAGTCAGAAAAGAACTCTCTGAAGAGGTGACATTTAAGCAGAGATCTGAAGATGAGAGCAAGCCAGTCATTTGGGTAGCTGGGTGATCACTCTGGTGTCTGGCATAGGGAAAAGCAGGTGCAAAGGCCCTGGGGTGAGATCCAGTTTGCCCCATTCCAGTGGAGGAGTTAGGCTGCCTGAGCGCAGGGGTTTAGAGAAAGAGTACAACAAGTGAGGGCAAGGGTCTTTCCAACAATAGCCCCCCAACAATCAATGACAAAGCCCCAGCTGGGCCAGCTGGCATCATCTGTGATACTAAAGAAAGTTTTCTTCATACACAACAGCATAAGCACTACTTGATTTAATTAATCAGATGGCTTCTATTAGCACTTTTTATAATGCCCAATTCCAGGCTAAGCTTTGTGGAGAATACAAGAATACTGTACCCATTTCTAATGGATTTAAGACCTGGATTCATATTTGTACTAAAACCCTGCCTCATTGGCTTGTATCAGAGGCTGCTTCTTTGCTCTGATTCTAATTTTCTGCCCTTGTATGAACTGGTTGCTGACAGATTAATACCAGTAAAGGCAAGTTTTTTCCTACTGTATAATGTATTTATATTTTAAAAAAAGAAGCATCTCCTCTATTAATTCACTAATGCTCTTCAGTCTTTTTAGTAACAAGTGGGAAATCTTCCCACTTTGATTTAAAGTTTCCTAACTATTTAGAAACAAGATACCAGGTCTCAGTAATAAGAAAAGTCTTGCTGAGAAACAGGCTGTAATTTATACCACCACTTCAGGCCATATCATGCATTTTGCTAGAAAAATAAAAAATGCCAAACTTCAATGAGCATGCCACTGTCTCCTGAGCTCTTTTGTGATAGAAATAATTAGCTTTTAAATATTCTGTCAAGAGCTTAAGATGCAACAGTAAAACACAATTGCTTCTATTATATGCCAGTAGTTGCTCATAACAACTGGGACACTAAGACTTTATACTGGAACAAACTCCTTTTTGTTACATTCCACTCAATGTCTTGCCTTCATTTAACCTACATGTGTAGATATCTGAGAAGTTTCATCTTATGGCTTGTTTAAATTATTAACATCCATTCTACCCACCAAACTTCCAGTCTTAACAGCTACTGTCTAGCTGCGGGCTTTATAATCTGTAAGTTATTACTTGTCTTAATGTCCATCCCCTTTCGTGGGAAGGCTTTGGAGGCAGGTAAAGTAGGTATGGGAGAGGTAGAAAACACTTTTGGTACTAAAGGCCAGAATGAGGCCATGGATGTGTACGGCTTCATCTTTGTAAATTAAGATTAAGAGTGTGATGTTGAATCCTAAACACTTTCTGTTCTAGCCTTGTTTTTCTTTGTTAAAATGCTCTGGCTGGCTCCCTGTGACACATTTAACACCTCTTTCTTCTTGTGAGTTTGATCTAAGGATTTCCAAAGAAGCGTGATGCCTCTGAGATGAAGAGATGTGCTTGTCACAGGTCACCCCTGACAGGGGCACCACTGACAAACCCGCTCACTTTTCCAAGAAGTGCCATTCTTTCCTAGAGTCCCTTGAACATCACTTTAGTCTTATTTTTCAAAAACAGAAAATATATGTAGGCTACAATAAAGGAGGCTCACTGGGCATGTAAAATTGTGGACATCCTTATCACATCCCACCTTCCGCATCTCTCAATGATACTGGTTGCAGAGACATTTTAAAATCCTTTCAGTAGGTAACTATTTGTACTTACAGCTTTTGTGGTGCCTGAAATAAAATGATATTATTGGAAGGATATGAGTCATGCGCTTCCTGGTAAACCCATCCTGTCTCTTATGATTTTCTAAACTATTTTGTGGAAATTCCAAGTTTTACTTTTCTCATTAGAGAAGCTTATGAGGCTAACTTTCTGGGATAGAACTCCAAATGCTAAAGCTTAAAGGGCTGCAGATGCCACCAATAGTGTTTTTTAGTTACTGCAACTACAAGAGACTGTCTAGGTGAATGACCTAGTTCTACTAATAAAGCCAAATGGCATAGATGGCTTTTATCAATTAAAAACATTAGTGTCCTACTATTCATTTTCAGAGGAAGACAAACTTTTTAAAAATTCACTTAATGTAACAAAAATCCTCCTTACAGTTAATCTAATTTTTGATTTATTTCATAAACGAATTTTAAGAAGCACACCACATACTTTGCACAATTCTACAGCAACACGGTACGTCATCTTGTTTTCCATATTCACACCTCCCAGTGCACAATGATATTTATTTGAGAATGGAGAGAAATCTCAGAAGCATAAGTGAGTTCCACCAGGACAATTTCCACATCTAATGTACCAATTCTTTAGAGGTCAGTCTTGTAAAATTTTCCCTCTCATTTTCCCTGAGGGAAGCAGTTATTTTTGTTGCATTCAGCCCTGAAAAATTCCACTGCAAATTCAGTCCCTGACCCATGCCAAAGAACAGAATACATTCACCCAAACCTCAACGTGTTTTTATGGTATGATACATTTCAAATGGAGTCTATTTCCCATACCACCACCATAACTGACAAATATATACATGCTCTTTGCTTCATGCAGTCTTTCTCTAAATTCACAGCCTTTCCTTCAAGATTTGAAAGTTTAAAATTGTGTTGTACAGTGACAGCATTTAATGTACAGGTAAGGGGGAAAGAGACATTTGGATGTTTTGGTCTTAACATATGAAGACAGTATGTTTACTACCAAATTTGCTATGTCTTGGTTCCCCCATCCTTTACTATAAGAGGGATATTAATTTTACAGGGGGGCTTCCCTGATGGCGCAGTGGTTAAGAATCTGCCTGCTAATGCAGGGGACATGGGTTCAAGCCCTGGTCTGGGAAGATCCCACATGCCGCGGAGCAACTAAGCCCGTGAGCCACAACTACTGAGCCTGCGCTCTAGAGCCTGCAAGCCACAACTACTAAGCCCGTGTGCCACAACTACTGAAGCCCGTGCGCCTAGAGCCCGTGCTCCGCAGCAAGAGAAGCCACCGCAATGAGAAGCCCACGTGCCACAACGAAGAGTAGCCCCTGCTCGCTGCAACTAGAGAAAGCCTGTGCGCAGCAACAAAGACCCAAAGCAGCCAAAAATAAATAAATAAAATAAACTTAAAAAAAAAAAAAAATTTACAGGGAAGTCTTACAAACTAAGAGGGTGAATCCAAATTACAAGCCGTCTTGCCTAATAAACTAAATTAATGACATCATCCAAATTCATTATTTATAATAACAGTAAAATAACTTTAACAATAAAGTAGTGCTCTCAGAAATTTATAGGCCAATGTCCAAATTAGAAGCCATCAGTTTATAAATATATAAAGCTGCACAATAATAACTAAAATGAAGTTAGTGAATGTTTCTTTAGGACAAATTATTGATATGCAATTATGTAATAGTCTAATTTGGGGAGGGAAGCCATGCAATAGATATTCTGGAAAAAAAACCCAAAAAACATTTGACAATCGATTAATACCTCTCACCTTTCTTGTCATATCTGGAAATAGCAGAGATGCCGAGATTTTTTTTTTGTTCTGATCATATAGTTAAGAGTACATATGAACCATTAGGCTAGTTTTCATTGTAGATTTCTATAACTGCAGGTTATCTTTTAGGGAGATGTCAACAGAGGTATGACATTGGTGGGTTAATCACTACCTTTAGAAATTTTTCCTTAACAAGTTTTGCTGATGTTATAAAAACCAAATGGGAGGTCATAATGTTCTATAGCAAATTCAGAATGATAACTCTTCAATACAAATCAATCTGGCAGAACTCAAACTGCTCCCTGCCCTTGCTTCTGTCAGTGACTGTATTTCCTTTGGTTCTGTTGACATAATCCCAAGGGCTAAGAGTAGGATCTTCAAATATATAGGAAAAACTTCATGTCCTATTCATTCCCATTTTCTTGATATTTTTTGTCATGAGAAAAATACCTGTCTTCAGAGAGAGGTCTTAGGTTTAGAATTTGAAATTTAGAATATTAAGTTTGAAAAATGGATAGAAGGACAAGTAGTCTCTTTGCAGGAGGATGAAAGAATCTGAAATGGGTGCTCTAAGGCCAGACTCACTGTTTCACTTCCCTCTTCTTTACAGGCAAAGTTCTGCTGCTTCCTTTCCCTAAAAGAACTCAGTCCCAAATTCTTTAGATCATTGTCATTCAAGAGAAGCTCTAGTAAGAGGAACAACGAAGGCAGAGGCAAATTAGAACTAAGAGTAAAATAAGGGATACATTTTCATTGAGAAGAACTTTTAAAACTGAGGTTTTAAGAATTTTTGTAAACACATTTAAATGGCTCTATTTTGTGAACTCCTTTCATATACAATTAGATATTCATTTAATTTCGTTTTCCCTAGAAGATGTTCCTGTAAGACTGCTGCATGTAAACTGCCCAGATCCCTGAGCTGAGTGGTGTCTTGGCACATGATTAGAAGGGCAGTTTTCTAACCATGGAGGCGGGAAGAAATTGGCTTTGCTGACAGTTTGATACAGATTTGAATCTCTGAACATTTATTAGCTCTGGGGCTTTAAAAAACAATAAGAAAATAATGGTAAACCTTGCTTTAGCACATTTATCCCTATGCTGAGAGGCTGACAGTCATGGTCTCATTTAATGTGAAGAAAAATCCAGTGAGAAAGATACTGTTATTAAATCCATTTGAAAAGAAGAGAAAAAAAGAGGTTCCGGGAAATTTAGCAATTTGTCCAACATCACAGAGCTTGTAAGTACCTAATTTATATATTTATGTTTATAAACAGAGTATATTGCTTGTCTAAACAATATGTAACTCTGTGTAAGTAAATAAATCTGTATGTATTAAATAAAATCTATGTCTGCATTCTAAGACCTTTGTCTTTACTTATTTTATGTAATTTTTCCATGGAAGAACAGTATTTCTGCCATGCACCTTTTTTCAGAAATAAGTTTAAAGTTCTTTATTTAATGTTACATTTAGAATGTAAAATAATAATAGGATCATTTTTCACAACTCTTTGACAGTTAGTCACCTGAGAGCTTGTCAGTGTATACAGGCACACCTTGGAGATATTGGGAGTTTCATTCCAGATCACTAAAATAAAGCATA
Organism: Eubalaena glacialis; assembly: GCF_028564815.1. NCBI lineage: Eukaryota > Metazoa > Chordata > Mammalia > Artiodactyla > Balaenidae > Eubalaena > Eubalaena glacialis. The sequence goes on from NC_083729.1 coordinate 42,610,346, forward strand.
TATCACAACAAAGCAAGTCACACAATTTTTTTGTTTGTTTCCCGGTGTATATAAATTTACTATACTGTAGTCTATCAAGTGTGCAAGTGCAATAGCATTATGTCTAAAAAAATGTATATACCTTAATTAAAAAATACTTTATTGCTAAAAAATGCTAACCATAAGTTGAGCCTTCACTGAGTCCTAATCTTTTTGCTGGTGTAGGGTCTTGCCTCGATGTTCGTGGCTACTGACTGATCAGGGTGATGGCTGCTGAAGGCCGGGGTGGCTGTGACAATTTCTTAAAATAAGACAACAATGAAGTTTGCAGCACTGACTGACTCTCTTTCACCAATGATTTCTCTGTAGCAGGCAATGTTGTTTGATAACATTTCACCCACAGTAGAACTTTTTTCAAAATCGGAGTCAATCCTCTCAAACTCTGCCATTGCTTTATCATCTAAGTCTATCTTATATTCTAAATCCTTTGTCACCATTTCAACAATCTTCACAGCATCTTCCAGGGTAGACTCCATCTCAAGAAACCACTTCCTTTGATCATCCATAGAAGAAACTTCTCATCCATTAGAGTTTTATCATGGGATTGAAGCAATTCAGTCACATCTTCAGGCTCGACTTCTAGTTCTTGTGCTATTTCTGCCACATCTGCTTCTTCCACTGAAGTCCTGAACCCCTCAAAGTAATCCATGAAGATTGGAATCGGAATCAACTTCTCCCAAATTCTTGTTAATGTCGATATTTTGACCTCTTCCCATGAATCACAAATATTCTTAATGGCATCTAGAATGGTGAATCCTTTCCAGAAGGTTTTCAATTGACTTTGCCCAGATCCATCAGAGGAATCACTACCTGTGGCAACTATAGCCTTATGATACGTATTTCTTACGTTATAAGACTTGAAAGTCAAAATCATTCCTTAATCCATGGGCTGCAGAATGCATGTTGTGTTTGGAGGCATGAAATCAACATGAATCTCATTGTACATCTCCATCAGAGCGCTTGGGTGACCAGGTGGATGATTTGATCTTCTATCCAGACAACTGAAACTTTCTCCATATCAGCAATAAGGCTGTTTTGCTTTCTTGTAATTTGTGTTTTCACTGGAGTAGGATTTTTAATTTCTTTCAAGAATGTTTCTTTTCATTCACAACTTGGCTAATTGTTTGGTGCAAGAGGCCTAGATTTTGGCCTATCTGAGCTTTTGACATGCCTTTCTCACTAAGCTTAATCATTTCTAACTTTTGATTTAAAGTGAGAGATGTGTGGCTCTTCCCTTCCCTGAAACATTTAGAGGTCATTGTAGGATTATTAACTCGTCTAATTTTGATACTGTTGTGTCTCAGAGAATAGGGTGGCCCAAGGAGAGGGAGAGAGATGGGAAAAAGACCGGTTGGTGGAGCAGTCCAAACACTACATTCATGGATTAAGTTGGCCCTTTTATATGGGTGTGGTTTGTGGTTTCCCCAGCCAATTACAATAGTGACACCAAAGGTCACTGACCACAGGTCACCATAACAAATGTAATAATAACAAAAAAGTTTGAAATAGTGAGAGAATTACCAAAATGTGACATAGAGACATGAAGTAAGCAAATGCTGTTGGAAAAATGGTGCCAATAGACTTGCTCAATGCAGGATTGCCACAAACCTTCAATTTGCAAAAAATGCAGTATCTGTGAAGTGCAATAAAGTGAAGTGCAGTAAAACGAGGTGTGCTTGTACGTAGTTTCTCCAAATTACAGAAATCATTTTTATTCAGGAGAAAAAAGTTAATACCCTGGAAAAAAATTTTTGAAGAAAATAAAAATAGATCCAGGAGAAATAGATCAAGAATAACTCACAATACCTTTCTAAAAATAGTAATAATTTTTTAAAAAATTTCTACTGAAGAGCAGTTAGTGCAATATCCAAAATTTTGTGTGTAAGCACTACCTAATGAATGACTGAGGCAACCAACCGACTACTGGTTCTCCCAAAGGAACCAACCCAGTTTCTGAGATCATGGCCTCATACATGCCCCATTCATGTGGTGGTCACAATGGAATAAGACAAGAGGGGCACAGTGATCAGGTGAAGGGCTATAAAACTAAAAACTGATCTGAATACCTCCTGCATTTGTTATCTCTTAAGCACTTCCATTATATACCTATTATGAAAAATTGCATTGATTTACATATTAATGTTCTGCATTTCAGCATGTGCCCTTTATGTTCACACACAACAGAATACCCTCTTGTCACACACATTTAACCTACGTGACTCAGCCATTAAGTGAAAATTTGAGAGTGGGAGAAAAAAGAAACAGAATGAATACAGTCACCCCCATTGTTCTCTTCAATGCCTTGGATTTTAAATCCTTTACTGTCACTCAGTTGAATTCTATTTTTGTCAGTTTGCCTATCAGTCAAGATGGAGAGCTTTACCTAGGGTGAGCCATGGGATTGTCTTAGAACTATTTTTTTTTCAATGTTCTCAGGTTCCTGGGCTGGGGACATACATGCAAATTTTGATTATCTGTTTGTAATCTCAGTGATCTCTGGACAGGTGAAAAAAAAAGACAGAAAACCATTCCCTAATACCAGCACTGTCCAATGGAATTTTCTGCTGAAAATGATGGAAATGTTCTTTATCTGAGCAGTCTAACACAGTAGTCAGGAGCCACAGATGACTCCTAAGCACTTGAAATGCAGCTAGTACAACTAACTGTTTTTTAAAATTTAAAATTTAATTTAAATAAATTTAAACAAACAAACAAATAAATAGCTACATGTGGTTAGAAGTTAACAGTATTAAACAACACAGCTCTATACCATGCAGGCTAAGCCACTTATCTTGACTAATTTAGACCAATCATGACTAAGCTATTGGTAGAGGTGGCTGTATCTTGCCTGAGTACATGGATAAAATGGAGGTTCTACTGGTCAGAAATCTATACTGGGTGGCTTAAATAATGGACACTAATTTCTCACAGTTCTGAAGGTTTGGAAGTCTAAGATCAGGGTAATAGCGTGGTTCAGTTCTTGGTGAGGGCCTTCCTGGCTTGCAGTTGGCTGTCTTCTTGCAGTATCCTCACATGATAGAGAAAGGGCTCTGGTCTCTTCCTCTTTTTATAAGGAACTAATCCTATCCTGAGGGCCCCACTCACATACCTCATCTAACCCTAATTTCCTCCAAAAGGCTCCATCTCCAAATACCATCACATTGGGGGTTAGGGCTTCAACATATGAATTGGGCAGAGGGGTGGGGGAGGTGACACAAATATTCAGTCCAAAACACCGGTGAGCTGAAAGATAAAGGGGACCTTCAGAGAAAGGTTTTCCTTTTTAATAAAAATTGATACATGGGAGGGAACACCCTTCTTTGCCTAGAACAGGTTTAACCAACTTGCAACAATGAAAGCACATACAGTTATCACACTCAAGCTATCAGATGGAAGGACTGAAAGCCTCCTGGTCTCTGATGACTTATTTTAACTGTTGAATTAACCAGTCCTACTGTAGTCTTATTTCTAGACTTCTTATTAAGGGACAAAAAAATCCATTACTGCTTAGGCTACCTTTATTTGCATCTTCTATTACCTGCAGAATCTGAGTCAATCTTCAACAAATATTTACTGAAATTTAAATGCCTGAATGTGCCTTTAATATATACATATACATTTATATTGCACCTTTATTCTGTATTCAGCTATGCCATGATTTTTTTTTTGGGGGGGGGGAGTCATTTATTTGTCTTTTACATGGAAACAGAAAATTGGGAGGGAGAACAAAAGGGGAACTAGCCAGCTGCTTAGATATTTCTGCAGTCGGAATGGGGCAGCTGGCTTCAAGACAGGAAGGGGTCCCCACAGCAACATGGCACCGGCGATTGGACCAGGAGCAGTTTACTGAAGCACCATTTTCTACTAAGTTTTACCCCAAGCTAAGCAGGTTAAGGTTACAATGGAAAGCAACACTGTCTGGAGTATTTTTCTTAAGAGCACAGAGATGAGTTGCCATGTGTTTTTATTACTTTGAATTATTACTTAACATTTCATTAGAATGATTACTTAACAAAGACATAACATGTCCTTGAAGGTTTGGTGGAAGAAATATTATTCCATATATTATTCTATATATTTTCTCAGCATTGAACCCATTACAGATACCTACTATCTGCTTGTTGACTGAATACACTAATACATGTTGGATGAGGGGTAAAGATAGGTAGCTTGCAGGAGGGGAGGATGAATTCTGTTCTGATTTCTTCCAAGGGTGTCATATGCAGCAAAAATGTATTGAAAGTTATCACTCCAATGACCCAGAAATCAGCATAAGAAAGACAGAAAAGAAGAAAGAAAGAAAGAAAGAAAGGAAGGAAGGAAGGAAGGAAGGAAGGAAGGAAGGAAGGAAGGAAGGAAAGAAGGAAGGGAGAGAGAGAGAAGGGAGGGAGGGAGGGAGGGAGGAAGAGGGAGGAAGGGTGGTAAATGTAAAGAACATTTTGTATGCAAATGATGAACAGGTTGCAGAGGTCAATCACCCAATACTGAGGCAGCTTCAGAAATAAAAGCAGATGGTACAGCTTTTGCTTTTTCCTCTTGGCCACAAAACCCCTGCTAATTGAAGTAGCAACTGAACAAGCTGCTCTTTCATTTCGCCAGCAATATTTATGTTTCACTTAGATTCTGCATTTCATATGAAACATAACTACACCTCCTGCTTACTCCTTGTTTCTGGCATCTAAGCCAGTTCCTGCTTTCCCACAGTCCTGCTTCTTTCTTCACAAGACTTCATGAAGATGAACAAATGTATAATTCCAGGCTTGAGAGAAACAAAATGAAATGGGCAGGTCATCTTTAAGATGACCTATAAAATGGGATATATTTAGAGTCAATCAGAGAAGTTTTTAGTTTCTTTGTTCAATTCATGAATCTCAGAACTGTGAAACAGAATTAATGTTACTAACAGCAATTCTACTGTCTATCTTAGACTGCACTAAAGAGTTCTAAATAGAACTTTCTCATAGCCATTTCCATAAGACCATATTTTTTCCCTCCTGCAGTTCAGACTTGTTTTTCCAGAAACGGAAACAGCATATAAAGTGCTGAGAAATTTGCTAACCCAGCTTGCCCACATATTTATATCACTGTCAGGATACAGTATTGTATTTACCAAGATTAAATTATCTGCTGTCAAAACTCAATGAAAATCATGGTGTGCCAAACCATACTTTAGAGATGTAAGCATCTATTTCAAAATGCAAATCACATAGTAAGATACTTGTGTTTACAGGGTTATACTGTACAAAACGGAAATAGTCTGAATACTAGGCATTTCACGGACAGCAAAGACCAAAGTTGCTGAGTTTGAGAAAGAGTTTTGGATATTAGATACAGAAATGGGTTCAAGTTCCACATCTGCCACTCACCAGCTGTGCATTAATACAAGCCACTTAACAAGTCACCTGTAAAATGGGGGTAATTCCTGCTCTGTCTGCCTCATTTATGATGAACAAATGAAAGTGTGTATGTAGGTGAAAACATTATCTAAATTCTAAGAAGGTATATAAATAAATGGAAGGAACGTTGAAAGCTGGCATTTTTCAATTCACCAAGGACTTTAATTTCTGCTCTAACAATCAGTTTTTATTGCTAGAATTACAGAATTTTAGAAGTATAAGTAAACCTAAAACTCATGTAGTCAAGCTCCTTCATTTTACAGATAAAGAACATAAACCCAGAAAATACTACGGACTTATCCAAGATTAAAAATAAAAGAAATAAATATTTGAGAAAGAAGTTTAGATTAGAACCTGTTTTTTTCCTAACTCCTAGTTCGTTGTCATTCCCTACTGAAAAACTCCACTGTCTGTTAAATGTAGAAGTGTTTACCAGAATTTACTGATTTAAAAATAATTTTACAGTGATGTGAAATCTTTCAGTTCTAAGACATTTTCAAACTAAAATCTCATTTTATTTTTATTATATCCTAGATGGGTTTCAAGGCAGATAGTAGTTTCATTTGAAAGTGAAAATTTTCTGAACAGAGAGATGGGTAGCAGAGCCAAGCATGGAATCAATGTTTTCTACATAGCCTGGTGTTCTTTCCACCTTTCAGCTATCTCCATCATATTTTGATTACAAGGGATTCTGTTTCTTTTAATAGTGCTGCACACTATATATTTTTAAAAGTAGGACAGAGTAAAATTAATTTTGCTTGGGGAGTCTTGTGATCTCCTTTGTGATGTCTGGAGACACCCAAGGGTATCTCAAAACTAGGATGAAGAATACCTATACCAGATTATTCTATCTCCCAAAGTAATTTGTCTCTTAATAACAATCATAATTACCTTCTACAGTAGCCAGTCCCTACCCTCTCTACCAGACAAACTATTCACTGAAGTTAGGATCTCCACGGTAAAAAACTTCTCAACACTGTATGGCTAGAAGCAGACTTTCATTCTCCAAAGCCATTCTGGGAAAACCACACATGGGTGCCAACTTCCAAGCTCTTCTATGAATATTTAAGCCCTGTTTCACTTCCACAAAACTAATTATTACAGAAAAGCCTAGTTAAGTGAACTATTCTTTGCTAAAGACATGGAAAAAACATATAAATACATACTAGATGGGCTTAAATCAGCACTTTGAAGTACTGGATGCATCTAAAAGATCCCAAGCAACCTTTTGTGCCCAATGGTCCTCTTTGCACCAATCCTGTCTCCCCTCTACCTGCCCCTACCGCCAGCAACCTAGAACTACCTTTCTTCCATGAGGATGCTTCTAATGCAAGTCCCAGGGTTATTCTTATTTGAAGTCTTATCTCTTACATTTAATAAAATGGCCTTGCCCTCTGTGAGAATAGTTTCTATGTCGGTAAACACACGGTAGCAGTAGCACGTGGTTCTGCACACAGTGTGTCTGTGGATCTAGACTACGTGTTTGGCGGGGTGGAACTGTGGGGAAGGGGGAAAAAAAAGAAAAACTGAAGGCAAAATCTTGTCTTTGATCTTGAAAATATGCTAGTAGATTCCTAATTACTTTACTTAATGATAAAGGCAGCTTAGATGCCTATTTTCCTTCTGAAAAAATGAAAAGAGAAATTTTCTAATTCACTGATATCTTGGCTACTAATAAAACTTTGGTCACCAAAAAGCAATGGATAAAGCTTGAGTGAAATGCTTTGCAACCCCTGGAATGGAAGCTGCCAAAATCCATTAAAATTCATTTGGGGATGTTCATACCATAGCAATCATCAAATAAAAAGTTACTACAATTAAAGAGAAGAAGAGTCTTTCTAGGTATCGACAATGCAATCAAGCAGGAGGATCTCAGAATGTCAGTCATTATAGCAAACCAGACGGACAGTGGCATCTTCTAAGATCTACAGACGGAAACACCAAAAATAACTTCCTTGTCCTTCCACCTGGCTCTCTAATATCCTACTATACAAGAACATGGATTCTCTTTCCTTCTTCCCAGGGCGTGGCTAGAAGTTAACTGAGTATAGAAGAGCCCTGGCATTTTGTATCTCACTTTGCTTGATTTGCTTGTGGACATACAGTCCTGAATGGAGAAAGTTAGAAGTCAGATTTATTTTACATAATTCACTAGGGACAGTCACAGCAAAATGTCAAAAAGTGAATCTTTGCTTCCAGCTTGTCCAGGAATAGGCCCAGGGAAGACCTTCTGACTCTGCTGGAATTGGGGAGAGTGGACTTTTTCTGAGTTGACTCAAAAATGCTGACAGTAAATGGCAGGTTACTGCTTAAGCACAGATGTCACTTCACTGTGTCAACTTGGAAATGATCAGCACAATCTGGCAAGTACAATTTTTCTCACATGATGACTGTATCTGGGCAGGTGCTATACTTTACGGAGGCCATACACTGTTTTAACAGATGCATTTTTTTTTAACATCTTTATTGAAGTATAATTGCTTTACAATATTGTGTTAGCTCCTGCTGTATAACAAAGTGAATCAGCTCTATGTATACATACTTTGTTACTCACACCACAGGAAGAAAAAAGATTCACTAATGCATATTCAAAAATGACTGGTGCTAAGATTCAGTAGGGAATAAAAAAGGTTACTAAATATTTTATCAATAATTAGAACATGGGTAATTCCTATCCCTGGGGGTGTTGGTGCTACATACGCTCTAAACTTCCACTAAATTCAGAAGAAGGAAAGACAGCTTTAAGGACAAATATAGAAAATATTTTCTGAAATAGATATCCCAACGGCCTCTGCTATGGCCACGATGCATTTTGTTGTCATTTGCATATTGCCCATTTGGCTACAGACCTTGACTTCCCTTGTCATTATGGAAAACTGCCAGAGGTACTCAAAGTAGGCTGTTATTGAAGGGCTACACCTAAACATAAAATAGTACCTCACAGTCTGCAGGGGTCACTCTGGGTTCTGATGGCTAGCTTTAAAAAACATAATTATGTTGGTAAGATTGGTGGCTCTGTTGCCCTGCTAAAAGACTAAGATCAGGCATGTTGAAGAAAATAACTCCAGCATCAGGAGTTGCAGCTTGGAAATAAGCAACAGACTGTAGTTCTAGGTAGACTGCTGGGCAGTATGATGGGTAGATGTATGTCTCTGAATCTTTCGGGCTGTCTCTGTATCAAATGATACAACCTAAATCTGCAAGGAATACAGAGCCATATCCTTTAGAGGATGTCACAGGTAGCCAGCAATGTGCTAAGTTCTGGAACATAAAGAAATATAAGACATGGTCATTGCTTCAAGGAGCTCCAAGATATACTTGGGGAAAACTATAGTCAACAAAATGGAAGAATATATGAACACAAGAGTGCATGTTAAATATGGTGTTATAAGTGATACAACAGCTCTTACAGAGGCAGAGAGCCTGATATATAAAGCAGTTGGGAAAGCCTGACTCTTAGTAAATTCTATATAACTATGGCTATAATCATAATCATAGTTATAATCATCTTTATATTATTGTATAGTACCTATTTACAGATTACATAACATTATAAATATAATAATATTATTACTGAAAGCTCATCATGTGCTAGATCTTTTCCATAATAGATTCACCATAATATTACAGATGAAAATAATTACCATAAATTTGAAGATTAAAACTCTAAGATTAGGCACCTTATGAAAGGTCTCATAGCTAGTAAACTAGCAGAGCTTGGATTTGAATCTGTGTCCAGAGATTTCAAAGCTCTCTCCGGATTTTTAACTACAGAAGTTGAGGAAAGATTTATGGAGGAAGCAAAATTTCAATTCATCTTCAAGCATGATCATAATTTTATTGGTTGGAAGGGAAATAGCAGAGCACTTCAGGCAAGGATGTTCATATAAGCAATGGCAACAAGGCAGAGATGAGGATGGCACATGATAAGCATGAGGATATAGGTGACTCGAAAGGGGAAGGCGAGAGTGGTGGAAGCTGAGTCAAGGCTCTAGATGACATAGGCCAGAATATCCAAAGAGATTCTCAGAGCTGCACTTAAGATTGGAGATGGGATGCTGAGGGCATGTGTAACCACTGAAGGTTTCAAACCTGATGAATCATCTGACTATAGTTTGCTTTTTTGTTTGTTTGTTTAGAAATACTAATGCAAATCATCTGACTATAGTTTGCTTTTTTGTTTGTTTGTTTAGAAATACTAATGCAAACCAAGCATTATGTTACTGCCCTCATGGAGTGAAGAGTCAATAAATAAGATAAATACTAAAATAGGTAGCTTGATAGATGTTGATTATGGTTAAAGGGGAAAATAAGGCTGGAAACAGGGTTAAGAAGTGTCTGGTGAGTTGTGTGCAATTTGATACAGGACAGCCAGGAAGAAGGCTTAACTGAGAAGGTGACATTTGAACAAAAAGACTCATTGCCCTTCAGTTCTCCTTTTGCATTAATGTGCCCTCCCTCCAATGTGGTTTGGGATTATCACACACAAAAATCTCATATTTCCTTCAAAAAGAGTTATTTTTTGCTTTGGACTGACATTTTTGATTTAAGAAAGCACATGTACATAACTTTCAACCTACCACGGTCTTTATATATAAGCTTGTATAATGCTTTTATAACTGTTCAAACACAATTTTTCATTTGTTTTTGATTGATGTAAGAAATTTAAAGTCCATCCATTATGGTATGGGGGAAAAATTAATCTACAGCAGACGTAACATAATTCCATTTCACCCCGACTCTTCATCAAGGGTATGCTCTCTTGTTTATTGAATTATTTTTAAAGGCATATTCACTTAGTTTCTACACAATCCAAACAGAGATCATTGAATTTCTAGATCTTCTGATTTTTCTAGATTTGTACCTTTACTTCTACATAATTCTTGAATTTGGTTTTTCATCAGAACAGCATGGAAGATTATATATCACTTAAGAAACCCAAGAAATTTAAAGCATGACAATCCTCATAATTCAGAAAATATAGTTTCATAAAAATGTTGCCATCTGTCTCAATGGTCCTTAATTTATAGATTAGCTACTTAATTATTTACTTTGTGGTAAATGGAATATTAGCCCTCTTTTCACTTCTGTTTCCATTTATTCTTCCTTCTTTCCCCTAATTAGCTTATTTTAAAAGGATTTAGAATAAATGGATAGAGTTGTATTTCTTATATCCTTTAAAAATGAACAATTTATAAGCTCTCCAATCATATGAAACATTCAATGTAGTTTATTTTAGTGTAACATGAAATTCACCATTCTCAGTTTAATTGGGATAACTGGCATTTGTTCTTTCCAGCAGTCAGTGGGAAAGACAGAAAAACATTAGGTGTTTCCCAAGAGTCTAATGGGAAAGGAATGGGGTTGTGCATTTTGTCCAAGACTCTCACTCCACAGAAACAACAAACTGTCTGTACAACCTGTTCTGGGCTTTTGTATTTCAAAAATCAATTATTGTAAATGTAGTTGTAATGTGGAAGAAACAGGAAAGACCTCATATAAAGACAAAACAGTTCCATATTATTTTGGTCTTAGAATGTCAAAATAATGAAAATTTTACTGTGAATTTCTGAAAACTTACGTGGAAAATAATCATCTATCAGCATCTGATTTGGTGGTTTCCTGCCCACAAGACAATTATACCTACTACTCAAGTCTGTGTTGTCAAAAAACTTGGAAAGAATCATAAGAGGATATAATAAAACATCAGCTCTTTCTAAGCATTGTTAAATGTTTACAAAGTTGGACCAGAATCCACTGCTAATTTCTTCTAGTTGAGTCTCTCTTCTCAGTCTTCAACACACTGGCTTAAAGTTACATGTATCCATCACTGCCACCATTTTAAGGCAGTATAGCATAGTTTTTATGAGCAAGGACACTAGAACCAGACTGCATGAGTTCAAATCTCATCTCTGCTACTTAATAGCTCTATGATCCTGGGAAAGTTACTTGACCTCTCTGTGCCTCAGTTTTATCATCTGTAAAACGAAAATAACACTGCTACCTGTCAAATATTAGCACAGTGCCTAGCACATAGTAGGACCTATGTGTTGCCTTTCATTTCTGTTATTTCTAAGGTCTATAAACCAGAAATATTATGAGACCCATGGGTTAAACACTTGCAATAAAAGACAAATGTGATGCCACAAATATACTTAAATTTTTCATTGTTCGAAACTTTTTCTCAAATATATACCTATGGTTGAAGTTTCAAATCATATGGATTATCTCACCAGACAACTTGAGGCATTCTTTACTAAAATGGGGAAACATAAAGGAAAGAGAGATATGGGGGAGAGGGAAGAGGTGGGAGGGAAGTACCAAGAGTTAAATTTAAGACGTGAAGTTAGACACACCCGTGCAATATCCAAACAGTAATGTTAAATACAATTTTTTATGCCAACATCTCAATATAAGGGGTCTGGGCTGAAGGTAGAAATCTGAGAGTCATGGGCATAAAGATAGTATTTAAGGACATGGGAATGGATGAGATTACTTAGATAGTGGGATATTAAATGAGAAGAACCCTGAAATCAAGAATTGAGTAACTTCAACAATTAGGAGGTAGGTAGAACAGCAGAACTAGAAGATACCTGGATAGGAGGAGTCATAGAGGGAGAAGGACAACCAGGTGTGTATAGTGTCATGGGTACACAATGCTTCTAGGATGAAGGAGTCATAAAACGTCAAAGAGAGACTGAGTAAGATGATAACTGAAAAAAAAAACATTTAATGTATTTAACAATGGGAAGGCTATTGGTGCTCTTAGAATGAACAGTTTTGGCTGAGTTCTGCTGGGGAAGCCAGAATGGAGTGGGCTGAATAGTGAATGTCATGTTGCATTTATCATTAAAAACTTTCACAGAGCTTGGCCATGAAGGAGAGCCAAGAAAAGGGGCATAGAATAGATGTCAGGTCAAGAGGAAGGGTTAGGGGTTTATTGGTTTTTAGGATTGGTATAATTTAATATATAATGTTGAAGGTTCAAGGCAAGAGAGGGAAATAAACTGAAAGACTTGAGTCCTTGAGTAGATAGGCAAGGTAAGACAGTAAAAAATAATCACGAAGTATAAGACGAAGAAGAAAGTGGAGATGGTGGGAATATGAGAGAGTCTTCTTCTACTGGCTTCTAGCTTTGTTTTCAAGTATGGCCTTTAGTGGTATAGAAAGTGTGGGGCAAGGACTATGTCATTTGTGGATTTGTGCGAGGAAAATTCACAGCCAGTGTTTATTTATAGTTTGTTAGCACAAGTGGTGGAACGTTGTTTCGTGACTAAATGATGTCACGTTACAGAGTGGAAAGGGAATTGGCCTGAGAAAGAGAATTCCAGGGGTCCTAGTTTGAGATGTGTCTCTAAATCACTATGTATCTTGGGCTAAGCATTTGAAAAATCTCAACCTCAACTTTTTCTTCTGTAGAAGGAGACTGATACAGATCATTGAGAATGACCAGTGAATGATTGATGTCATTCTTTGTTTTATTATAGAATTTAAAGAAAGTCTTCAAAATTTCAACTACTTCACTGTCAAAATAGTTACACATAGACTTATTTTATGTTCATAGACTAAACTTGTAAAAATCCTCTAGATTTTCCATATGCCCTTTATAAAATCTGTCCTCAGTTATCTGTGGGATGTTTTCAATTTCTTAAGTTTGTCACGTAGAAATTTTAAAATAATTTTATTATTTAAGTGTTTAATTACAAAAATGTGCCTGGGGCATAAAATATAGAATTAAATACAAAAGTCAACTTGAAGTTTTGGTACTATGGACGGACTGCATTTGAGGAGAAAACTACACCACTACCCACACATGCTCATCAAGGGTTTTTCACCACCTCCTTCTCCACTGCTTTTGTGATTTTAAGTGTGTTTATAAATTTCTATCCAATGACAAGATAATCAAAGATGGGCAATGAATCTTTTCTTTTTCTCTGACAAAAATCTTTGGCCTTAGCCAACTTAGAGTGTAGTAAACGGCATTTAATTTTAGCCGTGGGGTATCCATTTTCTGTCACATGAAAAATAAGTATACATAAAAGTAACACGCTCTCATAGAAAACAGTGTGGAACAGAGTTGCCTGACTTTAATTTCCTGAAATGCAAGGGGATGCAATTAACTCCTCGGTTGTGATTAGCCTGTTAGAAGCTGGGTCTCCTCAGCAAATTACAGCACCCACAGCACCCATAATGATGTCATATACTCAGTATTATTTATTTGTTTTTTGATTTACAGCCCTGCGGAAGAAGTCCTGGGACTTGTGGATTAATAACGAACAGAGCCAAGTTCAAATTGCAACTCCATCTCTGCTCTGATTATGTGCCTGCCAATTGCCCTTTATTTTAAAGTGGATATTTGCCAGGATTGGAGTGAAAGCACTTGCCTCAGGATCAATATTTAAGGGGGGGGGACCAAAACCTCGGTGACCAAGCAATATTTAAAAATCAAAATTAATATTTTAAACATCAAAATTTGTCCATGATAGACAAAATGTCAACATTTTAAAAAAAGACAGGATCAGTAACACCGGTGTGCTGAGCTATAGTAGAGTCTGAGACAAGAGGAAAACTCAGTAATACTGATGCTTTCTTGATTTAAAATTTTGATATTTTGTTCATCACGGATTTTTTGCATTAATTTTTATTTTTTCAACTATTGCACTAATTACTGAGTGTTTAGTGCCCCCTTAAATTTTACACCCTAGTGAATGCCTCACTTGCCTCACCCTAGTCTCACACTTTTAAATTTACCACCAAAATAGCTGGCATGTAGTACACATTATACCCATAACTTGTTTCTGCTACCACGACAGAAACACAGTTCTTTGTGGACATCAACTACTATTTACCCCACAAAGTTCTCTTCCTTTTAGTTTCTGTAAAGGGATTTATTCATGTACTGCTCTAGAAAAATCCTGGGTGGCCTTTAGTACTTCAAATAACCAAAACAATCTACTATACCAGGGGAGATAAAGAGTATTTCCAGGGACAATAAATTCCGTATTTTTTGCTCAAAATCAGGCAAGAGGTGCAAGGAAGACAGTTGCAAAGATATAAAGTTTTTCAACTGGAGGAAGTCAGTGAATCTCTCTGTGCATATACCTAACAAATGTACTGATAGCTTGTGTCCATTTCACTCTTGGAGCACAGAAAGAATGAATGATTGCAGTCAAAGGAAAACAACTTATAATGAGGCTGTGTCCAATCTCAAAAGGCAAGTAAACAAAATTCTAAACTCTGATATCTGAGACCTACCTCTGTTATTCTCTCAATGTGTGAACCATTCTCCTTTTCAGCACTTATTCGAGTTAAAATTTTATAATTTTGGGGGGGGCGGTATTTGATCAGTGTCTGATATTCCAACTAGATTTTAAGCTCCACGACGGGAAGAACCATGACTTCTGTTCACTTACCTTTGTAAAAATGGGAGAGAATCACTTCAATGTAGGTGGATGGGGACAACTGTCAACCCCAAGCAATGACATACGAAAGGACTTTCATACCAAATAAGCCAATGGTGTGGCAGGGAAAATGGGCTTATACCAGGGTGAGGACACCTGTGGCAATCCTTCTACCTTGAGATTGGCAAGAGGAGGTTTCCTCAAGAGAAGGCCACCCAGAAGTAGGGAAAGCCTTTACTCTTTGCCCACCACTCCTCCCCATTGGTTCCCCAGAAGATAGATCTGGGAAGCCGGCACTGACATCCTCAACTTCCTAATTTTTTTAAATTGATGTAAGAAAATCTTAGATGAATTTCAAGGCCTAGTTTAAATTATTTCTCATTTGTAAGGCCACTGGGATTTATATTGTATCAGATCATTTTGCTCTTGATTAGACACCATCTTGCATTTCTCACTGCAGCACATATGGTAACTTTGTGTGAACTGAAAAAAAAGAAGGCACAGCTTCATAAAGACATAGAGCTGCCAAACTATCCGTTGAAATAACGGTTCAAATATTCAGTGATCAATGACTATGAGGTGGACGGTGCCTCCTAGATTCTGCAATATAGAAACTATACAATACTACATAGTGGCTACTGTCCCAATGTTATGTCATTGTTACGTCACAATTCTGTCTGATACCGACAGAGTAAATTTAACTTCTTTCTGTCCTTTTGTTTTTTCTTTCAATAGTTAACACCATGTTAAGCCCATAGAAAATACTAAGTAAATACTTCCTGGATGTTGAATTGAAAGCTTCCTTTAAAAGGGAAGAAGCCTAATTGTAGAAATACAGGTGGTTTTGTTTTCCCTTTTATTTGTTCTATATTTTCAATGGTTCTACAAGTATGTGTTGTCTTTATAACCAGTCAAAAATGTTTTAAACTTGCCCAAAAGCTGGAACCTAATTACTCACTTTATGGCCAAGCCTACATGACTGTGCCCTGTCTGATTTGAGGGAAAATGCCCTGCACATTTATAAAAGTTAATGCAATACCACATGATTCAGGGCATGTGATTCCTTTATCCTCTCCTTAAAGAAAAAGATCTCATTACTGTTAGGCTATGTTTTAGATGTCTATGATAAGATCTGTAATGGTCCTGCAACAAGCAGGGTGGACAATCTTTCAAATATCCATGCTAATAGGGCTGGATTCTTATATTTTGACTCCAGATTATTTAAACCAGATGGATATTTTTTCTGATCCTACCATAAATGTAGAAAGCAACCTTGCCCTGCAAAAGGTCAACCTGAACTCATATATAAATATATGTCTCAAAAGAGAGTTCTATTGACATTCAGGATTTTCTTTGATTTTGTTTTGTAAAATAATCAGGAACATCAGTTGGTCTCCATTAAAAATGCATTTAACTAATATTCACTTTTGTGGGTTCTGGGAGATTAGTAGTGAAATTTAGAAAAGTCACACAGTGAGCAGGGAATATTGCAGAGTTACAGATATTTCAAAAATTCTCTAAATCTACTATCTATCCTGTGTATGGCTTTTGTACAGCTGAAATAAAAATCTCGCCACAAATGAAAGAGAGAACTTCACTAATTTCCATTCACCAATGTTGGTAGAAGCCCCCCATGGGTTATTAAGTCTGAGAGATGTGTGAACAAACATGATAATAAGCAAGTAAAGTGTATCATAAAATATATCGTGTTCATTTATTGTGACAACTAGGGTGTAATTATACTAGGAAATGTACTGCACTTTAGTCAGTGAAAGTAATAAAATCTGAATACCAGGAGACCTTTCTCTAGTCTGTGCTATTAAACTACTTTTGAGAAGAAGGTGAACAATCTAAAAATATGGGAGGAATGTTCACTTTTATAGATTAGCAAAGTGGTGGTTGGTCAGACTCTCTTGCAGTCTAATAAATAAAACCCCTCTGCTTTTTCCTCATTACTTGTGGGTATAGCACCAAAGAACATCCTCCATTCTGTGTAATTATAATGCCTAAATTTGTGGGGATTACTTATGCTATTCGTTCTCCCATTCTCCCTCCATTTAAGGCAATAGGAAAATAAATACATAAAACTGTATTGGAAGTGCCTCTACAAAGCTGTAAGTAGAAAAGCAGGAGAAAATTTATAGAAAGATAAGGAGACAAAAGGATGCCAGAGATGATAACGTTGCAGTAGGTGTAATGATTAAAGCATTAATGGAGGTCACTAGAAAAAGTGAACGGAACATGTAATTTCAGATTAGGAAACCCAGGGCTTCCCAGAATGAACTGCAATTTGGGAAAGTGTAGTTAATTGAATTTTATGACACTTTTTATGAAAATTAAAATGCGTATCTTTTACTACCCTAATAGTTTTATTGCTACTGTGAGATTTATGTGCAGTGATATACCAAAAAGCATATGCAACAATTCACTAAAGACCACCTCAGTGGATTACTACAGTTTTCTTTTGTGCTTTGGCAGTCGACAATCAAGATCATAATTATAGGATTGGAGCCACCTGCCAACTCAACGAACAGAACCACGTGGCTCCACATAAAATGGAAGCAATTCTAACATTAAAAAGAAAATGAGTGTTAAACCAGAGGGGCCTTCAGGGACAGCCTAGGGAAAGCTGGCTATTTATTTTTTCCTGAGCATCAGATGACTAACTCTTACATTATCCCATTTACTGGCCCAGAAAGAAGTAATGTCTGCTAAGACCTTTGTGATTAAACTAGACTATCCAATGAAATGTCTGCATTCTGAGTTTCTTGGGAGACGGCTTGTGGATTCAGACCTCTTATGGACAGGTTGACAGTAAATCCTAGATTTTAGAGCTTATTCCTTCTAATGCATTGAAGCAAGAAGCAAGGATTAGCCTCACTTGGATAAAACTGTTGCCATGGCACACATTTCACTTGCGAAAATCACTGGAGATTACCACAAGTCAAGGCGATGTAAAAAGAGTGGTGTCAAGGAGGTGAATCTATACCAACTTTTTCAAATCAGGAATTCTGATTTACTAAACAAGTTACTCCACGCATTTATAATATTTCTGTCTGAATTCCTCTAGATTTCATTTTCTAAGAGAAGTCTCTCCTCATTTTCTTAAGTCTACTTAGTCACTCCTTGCTCTGCCCTAGTTACATACCTCTATTAGAGCAGTGCTTTTCACACTTTAATGTGCACATGAATCACCTGGGATCTTGTTAAATGCAGATTCTGATTCAGTAGGTGTGTAGGGGGAGGGGAGATCTGTGAGTTTGCATCTCTAATGAGCCTGCAGGGGCTTTTGGTCCTCAGACCACACTTTGAAAAGCAAAGTATTGAAGGGAGACAAGATGGCGGAGTAGAACTTGAGCTCCCCTCCTCTCACAAAAACACCAAAATCACAACTAACTGCTGAACAACCACTGACAAAAAAGACTGGAATGTATCAAAAAAGATATTCTATATCCAAAGACAAAGAAGAAGCCACAATGAGATGACAGGAGGGACACATTTGTGAAATAATCAAATCCCATACCCGCCGGGTGGGTGACCCACAAACTGGAAAATAATTATATCACAAAGGTTCTCTCACAGGAGTGAGAGTTCTGAGCCTCACATTGGGCTCCCCAGGCTAGGGGTCTGGCATTGGGAGGAGGCACATCCAGAGCATTTGGCTTGAAGGTCAGTGGGGCTTGAGTGCAGGAGCTCCACAGGACTGGATGAAAAAGAGACTCCACTCTTGGAGGGTGCACACAAGGTTTCACATGCTGGGACCCAGGGCAAAGCAATGACTCTATAAGAGCCTGGGCCAGACCTACCTGCGGGTCTTAGAAGGGTCTCCTGGGGAAGTGGGGTTAGCTGTGGCCCACTATGGGGGCAAGGAGTATTCCCAGGGAATATTCCTCCTCAGTGTGATCTCTCCTGGAGGTCACCATTTTGGCACCAAGACCTGGCCCCACCCAACAGCCTGCAGGCTCCAGTGCTGGGACACCTCAGGCCAAACAACTAACAGGGTGGGACCATAGCCCCACCCATCAACAGATAGGCTGCCTAAAGTGGTCCTGAGCCCAAAGTCATCTCTAGACATGCACCTTGACATGGCCCTGCCCACCAGTGGGACAAGACCCAACTCCACCCACCAGTGGGCAGGCACCAGTCCCTCCTGCCTGGAAGCCAGCACAAGCCACTGGACCAACCTCACCCACCAGGGAGCAGACACCAGAAGCAAGAAGAACTACAGTCTTGCAGCATGGAGCCTACAAACACAGAAAGTTAGACAAAATGAGACAGCAGAGAAATATGTTCCAGAAGAAGGAACAAAATAAAACCCCAGAAGAACAACTAAGTGAAGTGGAGATAGGCAATCTGCCTGAAAAAGAATTCAGAATAATGACAGTAAAGATGATCCAAGATCTCAGAAAACGAATGGAGGTACAGACTGGAAGATACAAGAAATGTTTAATGAAGAGCTAGAAGATTTAAGGAACAAACAGAGATGAACAATACAATAACTGAAGTGAAAAATACACTAGAATAAATCAATAGCAGAATAAATGATGTAGAAGCACAAATAAGTGAGCTGGAAGACAGCTTGATGGAAATCACTGCTGTGGAACAGAATAAATTAAAAAAGAGTGAAAAGAAATGAGGACAGTCTAAGAGAAGCTCTGGGACAACATTAAACACACCAACATTCACATTATAGGGGTCCCCAGAAGGAGCAAAGCAGTAATGATCTGTATACATGCCAGTCATTTCCTCTTGTCTATGAGCTCCTTGAAAGCAAAGGCAAGGGCAGCATTGCAATAGATACCAATTCTGACCAGTTTGGGGTACAGTATCTTACTATACATTACCTGTAATTCTCAACACAACCCTGCAATATCTGTTATCATGGCCTCATTTTACAGATGAAGAAGCCAAGTCTCAGACACATTAATCAATGATGATGGCCACATAGGTACCATGTGCAGTCAGAATGCAATTCTGGGTCTATTTGTCTCCAAAGTCTGTAATCTTTCCACTGTACCCACAGCCTCCTTTTGTTCATTTCTGTATACACAGAGCCTAGCAGTGTACTTGATGTTATAGTGATACTCCAAAGATGTGTTTGGATCTGTGAATATTTTATCTATAGATTCTCCTTTGCTCATATTATGTCCCTTGTATGGAATGCCTTCCCTGTTTCTCTCTACCCAATTGAGATCCACCTCACTTCTACTCAGCCAGCCCACTACTGTGCTTGCCCTCTCCTCTGAGTTCACAAATGGCAATTGTTTGCACCATACAATGAGTACTTAAATTACTAGTTATCTTATTAACAATGTATTTTATTCATTGCATAAATATTTATTGAGTAGGTACTAAGCACCAAGCGTTGTTGTAAGCACTTACGATAGGTCATGAAACAAAACGGACAATATTCCCTATTGCCCTGGGTCTTGGGAATCATTCTTCCAAGATAAAAACTCCTTAGGGGGCATGGTTCCAATCAGTTCACTTTCCATATATCTCACAGCGTTTTGTACATAGTAAGTGCACAATTAATAATAGTCTCAGATTCAGATAATTTACCATGCAAATATGTTCCTAACCTACAGACTCTCTAAGCCCAAGGCCCTCTGTTTCTGTACAAGTGACCCTTGGAAGGTGGAACGATGCTTTCACACTGTTTCTCATTTCCCACCGGCAGTGTTTCAGGCCAGAAGCAGAGGTATTAAAGTCTCCTACACAGTACAAGTATCAGCTGGAGAGATGGAATTCACTAAAATTAAATCATAGTAGTTTCCAGCAAAAGGAAATTATCTGTTCAGAAGTATAGAAATTGCAGGTGGAAGAGGCAACTTCATGAAAGATTAGCTCCACTGTTGAAGATGATCCTTTTCCTCCTTACACACTAAAACTATAGACCAGAAACCTGCTAACTAGGAAAAACCATATGCTTATCATTTTCATGAATGCTTTTAACAACATCCCAAATGTTTTCTCTATCTTAAATAGAGAAAACATAATTTCCTGGGTTATTCAGGATGTTCTATACCCTACTTCATAAGTATCATTTTTAAAGTCTGCTCATTCACTGAAGGTATACAAAGGTTTTCTCTTTGAAGCTGCAAGTCTTTGTAAAGTCTCATTAGGTGTGCTGGTCACATGCATTAATATGTATCAGTATAGGATACAGGCCTGAAGATGAGTGATGTAGCTGAGAAAATAGGACTAAACTTGCTCTGTAACAGTTCTTCCTCATTTTTACAATTTCTTACATTAAGGACATTTGCATATATTTATTCATTTTGTTTGTGTTCTAAAACATTTGAAATGGAAGTAATGAAAGCATGTGAGTCTTCTCAATTTGACTACTTTATTCAATACTAAGAGATTACATGATACCATCTCTCGATGGCAGACCATTTTAAGTGAGACAAGCCTGAATTCTTATTCTTATTAACATGTGAACAGGGGAACACTTCTTTACCTTAGATACAACTTTTGTAACATAGATGTCATAATTCTTATTATGAGAGAATGGTAGGAGAATAAAAAAATTTAATATGAAAAACCCAGCACATAGTAAATGTTCAATTAGTAGGTGTATCCTGATCATATTAACAATTATACACCCCTAATTATATTGGTTTTTTTAATCACTAAAAAGTATTTAAGTACTATTAATAATTACATACAGCATTTAGCTAAGCAAGTACACAGGCATGATTCCTGCATCAGTAAAATTTTCAGCTTAAAACAAATTTGATGTAAATAGATATCTAAAAGGAGCTATAAATAAATAGCTACACAAACATGAAAGAAACAAAGAGCGGATGTCTTTGCCTTGTGTTTCAGGATTAATTCAAAGTTTCCTTTCTCAAAGAGGAAGACATCCCATTAATCGGATTTCTTTTCCCAAGTTCTTCCTTTTTTTATAGGACTTGGCAGGAAAGGTCTTTGGCTAAAATATAGCTTAAGATTAGTGTTGTGTGACTGAGCTATAGGCTGCATCCTAGAAGATCCTTAAACATGAGTAAAAATAGGTCTGAGGGTTGGGGAAAAGAAAAGAAAGAATATAGTAAGAATGAATCACAAACCCTTGGAGCTCTAGGGACCTTAAAGCCCAGGCAAACCAAATCTCTCATTTTATAATGGGGAAATTGAGGCTCACAAACTCAAGTGACTTGTTCAGGGTCATATACTGGGATCCTGATGAAATGATCCATACATGAATCATTCTTTGTGAGTAAAGATAAATAAGGAAAAATGAAGATCTCACTAGATATGGGATATTTCTTTATGAGAAGGGAAATCCTATCTAGGGAATTGAAACGGGATCACATTTATTTAGAAAGTGGAAAGGGTAGGTATAGATGTGGAACATTTTAGGCAATGGAAAAAGATGCCATGTGAAGAGCACACTATCTCATATGAATGGCATTTTTGACAGTGGTTTATTGACTCAACTTTCTTTTAGGTTAAAATGTGTTTGCATATAAGAATAATATCTTATGGTCCAACCAAACCAATTATCAGAGTATTATTCTGAAGAATCCCAAAAAATATGAACAGAGGGATGTGTACTTGGATTTACTCAATTTCCTCATACTGCAGGGAAAATTCTGCCTTGAACTAGATTTTTCACAGCATGAGTAGTGTGAGTGGGAACTTTTCAAACATTTTTAAGATTGCCAGCCTACTGCAGAGGCTAATTATCAAAATGAAAATTTGTTAGTTGTTTTCAATTACCATGAAAGAAATAGCCAAGACTGTACTTAAACCACCTCTAGTCGTGGTGTTTTACTTATAAGAATTCTTCAGGCAAACTTCCTTTATTCCATTAAATAAAGTTTTTGTTATATGGAAAGCATAGAACTAACAAGATTAGTCTAGAGGTCATCTAGTCTGACAGTTCTCAAATTTGGGGGTATATCAGAATTATCTGGAGGCTCTTAAAATACAGATTTCATATGGCCCCACTTAACAGTGTCTAATTCAGGAGGTCTGGAATGTAGGAATATTCATTTCTAACAAATTCACAGGTTATGTTGACAATGTTGGTCCAAGAACCACATTTTGGGAACCACTGATTTAGTCCAGGCTGTTCATTTTATAACCTTCTCTTTGATTTAGGTAGACAAATTCTAGTATACTTGGAATTTCTTTTCTATACCCTTTCTCAACCTCTCCAACAACCAAGCAAGTTCTATTTCTGAGGCTGTCATTATGGACCTGGCAGACTGATTGTGGTTCTACGTGCTGACTGAGAGGTAGAAAATGTTCATCATCCTATTCAGCTGACATTAGACAAATTCTCCTAAAATACTGAACCAGAGCAATAAGGCCAAGTTTGCCTCTTGCACTTGGTACAGTTGTATACACAAATGATATCTTTATCATATTTAATATGAAAGGAAAAAAACAAGAATATTTTGAATTCCATCTATATAACATCATATGGGCACTTGGCTCTTCCAGAGCTGTTGCAAAGGCAACATTTAGAGAATTCTTCAAGGACACTGGTGAGCTAACTAAATCAGTGCTATGCTATTATAGGAGAAATAGTATCATTTTCCCCCCAGAGAGCTTATGTTATTGCTAGAAAAACATCCCAACATTGCAAAATTGTAAAGCTTAGCTAGAAAAGACCAAATAAGCAGTGTAGCATTTCATAATAATGTCATTATTCCTGCAGGTATCAGCTAATTAATGAGAAAAAAGAAAACTGAACAAAAAATAGTTACTTTGAAACAACTAAAGGTCTCAGAATTTGTTAGATTTAATGTGATAATATACAAAGCAGGACATCAGCGTAATTTGAAGAAAATAGAAAGTGATGTTTTTAAATCCATCTCCCATGGTATGTGCACTTGCACACACACACACAAACTTAACCACACCCCCAGATAAACACACACATCTTTACTCAAAGCACTTTCTTTCTAGCTATGTAAGACTCTAATTCCACATGGGTCTTTACTATTAGGAATAAAGATCATGAAAAATGTATTTACAGTAATATGATAAAACATAATACACTATCCCTGTCAGATATCATATAATATGCATATACATATATTTTAGAGAACTTTAGGGATGGGCACACACATCAGTTCCCTTGTAAATTATGGACTTTGGGTGATTATGATGTGTCAGTGTAGGTCCATTAATTGTAACCAATGTACCACTCTGGTGAGGGCTGTTGGTAATGAGGAAAGCAATGCATGTGCGGGGATGGGGGGCATACGGGAAATCTCTGTACTTTCCTCTTAATTTGCTGTGAACCTAAAACTTCTCTAAAAAATAAAGTGTTTAAAAAAATTAGGTAACTAATGGAGGCTTCAAGACACCGATCTTCAAGTATTGCAGAACATTTACTGTGAGAAATAATACCAAAAATAGAAGAATGGGATGTAAAATACAGCTGGGAATTAAAGGCATACACACATAAAAAGACACATGTTAGACAGTAACTGGAGACTCAGAAGCTGATAAATCACTAACTGAAGACTGTCTTACTCTGGATGAACTTGATCTGAGCTGGGTCACCTCTATGGAATGAATTTTCTTAGGAAGAGTAGAAGTCAGGGAGGAGGAAGAAAATCGGATGAGGGGCTCGTTCAGCAGAGGTGAACATGTAGAGAACATTCAGTGACCACACCCGTGTGTCTCTATACATGTCCGTATCAAAGAGTTGATGCCTGAGCATACGAGGCACAGTGTACAGTTGTGTTTGTTGAGCAAGATTGTGGACAACCTTAAATGTTGAGTGAAAGAATACAGGAATGCTAGGGAAATGAATGTCAACAAAGCCTACTGGCAACATTAGAAAAGGAGATATTGGGGTTATGGGGAGAGGATTTTCCAAGTGACCTTAAAACCACAAACGATAGCTTGTACTGAACACCTACTCCATTTCATTTTGCACCAATATAGCTTTCAGGGACTCAGTGTTTAAAAAAAAAAAAAAGTATCATCATCATCATTATACACCTCGTAGGCACTGAATTCCAGAAGGGAGACTGCCTTCACAACTCAGGAAGCAGCCTCTTACACTGTACTCCATAGATCAATTTTAGTTTCATGAGATTTAATTTTAAGAACCTTAGGTTTTTATCTTTCACACTTCAACAGCACTAAAAATGCTTCCAAGCTCTGATTTACAGAATTATTGTCACTGTCAATGAAAGGAATGTACGTGACATACCAAAAATCCAGTTTAATTACTTCTGTGATGTCTCCTGCAGCTGAGAGGAAATGATATTTCTCTGACACTTTCCTGTTTTTAATTTAGTAAAATGGAGCACTTGCCTTGCATAGGACCTAGGAGAGCAGATTTGTGATTGATGTCATGGAAGATGAACCCCACAGTTTCAGAACACAGCCTTACTCTGAGGGTGTGATGATTGCATGAATCCGGATCCTTGGTTCTGGATTCCTTCACGTTGGGCGTTCAAGTGACCATCAAGGATTCGACATGAAACATGGCTGAAATATTTATGCATCAAGTCATGACCCGGAGAAGTTTTGCAATCGTATTCAAAGGTCTGCTTTTACCCAGCACTATTCCCAATGTCAGCATTGTCCTGAGCTGCTGGAGTCCAGATGAGGTCCTGAAAGCTTCCCAACAGGAGATGCCAAATATTAAAATACACCCTGTACCATTTGAGCGAAGAAACCAAGCAAACTGTATTCTTTATTTCCTGCTACGTATTCCATCTGTTTCTCTCCCTAAAGGGTCATGTGTTATATATTTATAAGAAGCATTCACACCTACACAGACACAGTTTCCAGTCTCTGTCAAACACAGCCTCCCCCTTGTTCACGACCCATTTTTGTTTAACATCCTTCTATATCAGCTCATCCTTTTATGAAACTTGTTTCATTCTGAAATCATTTCAAGTTAAGAAACACCTTTGTACCTTCCTATCTCACCAAATCCTGGGGAGATTAATCCTCAGGCCCTACAGGCCATTTTCTGAGAGATGTGAATTTAGATCATTAGGGTCATTAAAATCATACACTCCACAATACCCAGAGCTAACAAGCATCCTTGTACTTTATGCTGCTGTAGAGTGCTACCAGAGAAGTAACAATGTATAATAGCACTGAGCTGCAGAGGACACCATAATTCCTCCCCATTAAAGATTGCTAAACGTTTTAATTGCTACAGTAAATCTCATTAAAGACACAGAATGCTTTGTTCAGGGAAGGAAAAAGGATCGCTGGGCAAGGTGCATTTTCTTCGCAGTAATACTTTTTTCCTTACTACTAGAATTATTCGTTAATGCAAGCACAGCATTATTTTTATCATGACCTTTTTTTCTGGGCTCTGCACATTTCCCCTGAGCTTTCTTTCCCCTCCCTACAAATACAAGGGACAGTTGGTCTTTACTACTAATCCTGTAGGCACTTTTCATGATTTGGGCTTCATGCATTCTCTTGTGTTATCCCTGTGAATCTTCCAAAAATCTTTATAAAGGCCACACTGCTAACCTCTGACTTCATTTTTTTTTCCCTTTCTGCCTCAACACTGCATAAAGAGAAAACTGAGATGTAATCAACATAATCGAACACTTGGCACAGATTAGGTGGTCAGCACAATTCTGAATCTTTGCTCCTCCTTTCCCGTAATATACACTGTGAATCTGATTCAAGTAAAAGAATCTTGGGAAGTATTTTGCCTGACTTCATTCTCAAATATTAAATTATTATTTTTGAGAAACCCAGGCTGTCATAGAAACATCACAGAAAATTCCCATCTCTATTTTCATAATCAGTAACTTTTTATAAAAGAACTGAAAGTTAATGACAGTATGCTTTAAACAGCTATGAATTTTTAACTCATCTTTGGAAGCAGAACTGAGCAGTTAAGGGGAAGAGCACGTTTCATGCAACACAATGCCTAAAATTAAATATAAGAATCAAGAGTCAGATGAGGATGGAAAAAAATCCACAATGTTAAATATCAGTCATTACTAACTTCTCTGGGGAATTTTACATCTGGGGCATTTCAGATTCTATCCCTTTCTGGGAAGAATTGTGGGTGCAAGTAAGAATATGGGCTGGAAGTTAGTCTAACTTACATTCAAATTCTTTCTGTGTCAATTACCAGCCATTTCAGCCCAAAGAAGTTATTTAAACTGCTCATGCCTCAATATCCTCACTTGTAAATTGAAAATAATATTTGTGAAGATTGAAAAGATAAGGTTTATAATATATAAACAATATGCATATAACACCCATTAAATATGTGATTCACATTAAAATATGTTGGTGTGATCTATGTAAAATTATTTTGTAGCCCTTCTTATGCACTAGTTAGGTATATTCACAGCAGCAAACTATATAAACAACTTATGCCTGATATAACCACTTCCTTCCAGATTCAAATGCAATTTTATTCTTTTTTTAAATCAAATATCTATCTCACAAAAACTAAACTTATTCTTTTTAATCTTATACTCCTTCTTTTAAAGGTTACCCAGGGGGCTTCCCTGGTGACGCAGTGGTTGAGAGTCTGCCTGCCGATGCAGGGGACACGGGTTCAAGCCCTGGTCGGGGAGGATCCCACATGTTGCGGAGCAACTAGGCCCGTGAGCCACAACTACTGAGCCTGCGCGTCTGGAGCCTGTGCTCCTCGAGAGAGGCCGCGATAGTGAGAGGCCCGCGCAACGCGATGAAGAGTGGCCCCCGCTTGCCACAACTAGAGAAAGCCCTCGCACAGAAACGAAGACCCAACACAGCCAAAAATTAAAAAAATAAATTAATTAAAAGTTACCCAGGATAATCAGATTCCAAAAAGTTGGACAATTACGTAACATTTTACTCTTCACATATCTTCTTGATTAAACTATTTATTGTTTATACTTATTTAGTATATGCAGGATTCTGAGAATTCACCATGATAAATCTTCAGTTTGTTTACAAGGGCTTTCAGTGCATCATTTCTGGGGAAGTAAAATCCATTTAAAAAGTCAGAGTAAACCCAAAGGCCTCAAGTTTCAAAAATGAGCACCTCAGATTCAGGCAGTCTCCCACCGCAGCCTGGATTCTGCACCCGCTGTGTCGCTCCGCTGAGCAGCAAAGTCAGAAGCCTAAGCAAAATGCACTCACACGAAAAAAAATTATTCAGACAGAGACTAGGGTCCTAAAGCTCTCTGAAAGAGCACCTTGTGAGAACCGGAACCACGGTAACCCCTTAAGGACAGTTAACAAAGGTGCCTGGTGAGGACTTCTCTCCACGGAGCCCTGGTCTAGCTGGGTTCTTGTGGGATGTAACAGTATGACCACATCAAAGGCCACTTTCGTATTTACATTTATAAGGCCTGCAGTGAAGAGCACCAATGTAAGAGCAAAATCAAGGTCCACAAAGTCAGATTTTTAAGCAAGCCAGAAAAACTAGAGAGTACAGCAGGGGTATTAAAAAAAAAAAAAAAAAAAATCGATTAGGCCTTCTTTCTTGACTTCTGGGGCCAAATTGATACCAGTTGCACAGAGCAAAAGGCTACTTAGAATCATGGATCATTCAGCTGCTGAAAAATATACGGGACTAATCTGAGTAATTCAAATACAGCAATACTCTTCACTCCACTGTTTGGGGGCTTTTCTTCCCACTTAAATTTTCTTATATAGATAGAGCTTAAAACTGTCATTTGCCCAACTGCAATATGAAAAGAGACTAATGCTTCTTTTTATGCATTTACTTTTATGATATCTATTACCAACTAGAAGAACAAAGATAAATTTATATAAAATAGCAGAAGATAGCACTTCTATTATATAGTTCATTTATCTATCATACATTATGCTTTCTGTTCTGTTTGTTTTTTTGCATTTTCTGACTCAGTATGAACAATATTTTAATCCCTTATGGTTTAACCTAAGACAGGTCTGACCCTAGATAGTTTTTCTAAAGCATTATCAGTAAATATTACTTATGAATTGCTTTCAACAACTTCAGGGCCGCCATTTAGAAATGCTTGAATGATTTAAGGTTAATAAGATACATCATACTCACAAGGAGGATCTGGTTGTGGACATAGCTAATTGCTAAATTTTATCCAGCCATAAATGGCGCCAGTAGCAAATCAGCTCACAGCTTAATACTACTGGCAGATCTACATCGGAGAGAAACAATGTTACTTTGATTCAAGTTATTTTTATGTATGTTATGATTCATTTCCAGTAGTTCTGATATTGATGTTCAAATACTGGGTATTGGATTCTCTTTTCAAACAACAAAAGAAGGTGAGAAACAAAGCTGAAGATACTTTAAAATGCCATGGTAACAAGTCACAGTCAAATGTATTTCATCCTTGTTTCAATGAACAATACTAATTCTCATACAAAAGATATGATGGATTCCTATCAGGAAGATTTTCTTTTGGCAAAGTTTAGAATTCTGAAAATAGTCTTTTAATGGCAATGCCCCCACCCTCCTAGCACCAAAATAACAGCACTATGATGTATTAATCCCTTATGGTAACAGACACCATTGAAGCTGAACTGTAATTTGGCACACAACATTTCCACACTAATGTAATGTGACAGTGTTATTATGTGCACTATCTTCCGTATGATCATAGCCATATTCATCTTCCCCAACCTGACATTAAATTAGCTAGTATGGGGCTTCCCTGGTGGTGCAGTGGTTGAGAATCTGCCTGCCAATGCAGGGGACACGGGTTCGAGCCCTGGTCTGGGAAGATCCCACATACCGCGGAGCAACTAGGCCCGTGAGCCACAACTACTGAGCCTGCGCGCCTGGAGCCTGTGCTCCGCAACAAGAGAGGCCGCGATAGTGAGAGGCCCGCGCACCGCGATGAAGAGTGGCCCCCACTTGCCGCAACTAGAGAAAGCCCTCGCACAGAAACGAAGACCCAACACACCCAAAAATAAATAAATTAATTAATAAATTAAAAAAAAAATTAGCTAGTATGGTTACATTCTTTTCTGGACCACAGGGTAGATGCAAAAAAAGGATTATTGTAGCACAATGGTCTGATGATGGTGTGTGTGCGCAAGCATGAACAGGTGATATGTAGATTTAATGCAGTGAATATCAACTCTTAACACAGACCTGGCACACAGCATGCACTCAGTAAGTAGTTACATCCAAGAGAAAGTTCACAAATCTAAGTGCTAAGTGCAAAAACAGTTGCTCTAAGATTCCAGAAGAGGGAAAGTAGGCCCAGCTCAGAGGACCAGGGAAGTTTCCATGGGATGAAGCAGTTTAGGTAAAGATTGAAAAATGAAAGTACATTTCTTCAAGCAGATATAGTGAAAGGAATGCATTCTAGGTGGAAGGAGTGCATTCCCCAGGAGGAGAAATTAGCATAAGCAATGGTGAGGAAATTGGGGAAGTGTAATGTTGCTCAGACACCATAAGTTAATTGGCCGTAACACGCCATACTGACAAAGTTCTACAATAGATAAGAATGAAAACGAAAGCTAGGGTCAGACCATGGAGGTTCATGAACTCCAAACTGATGCATTTGGAGAGATTGTTGACCACTGAGGATGTCCTAGAAATCCTTATGCAAGATTCATGCATCTAGTCAACACTGATTTAATGAGTTACTATTATCACCAGTTATATGCAACATACGGTACAAAACATTGGGCTTATGAACCCCTCCCCCCGCAAAAAGGATTATTGTTCCTGGGAGATAAGACCAAACATAAGTAACTATAAGGTAGAAAGTGATGGCTGATAAAATAGCATAAACAAAGTTCTACAGAGGTCAGAGGAGAGAAAGCATCATCTCTGGTTAGGAGAACCAGGAAGAGCTTGTGATATTTAAACTAGGGAGAACAGGAAGAAAGAACAAAACTGGTAAGGAGGCATAGGATGGATTGGATGCGGGAGTGATAAGAAGGGGGAAACTCAACCAAGATATTGCTACAATGAGCCAGAAAAATTATATTGGGGACCTAAAATATGGCACAGATATGGAAGAATTAAGGAGTTACATACACTACACCACCCTACACACACACACACACACACACACACACACACACACTCAGAGCAATTATTTTTGTCAATGAGTAGGTCATTTAGATGGCAACTTTCCAGGGAAGAAAGGGTTTCACAAACACTTTTCTTTAAAAGTAGCCTTTGGCATCACTTTGCCTAAGTACCTCTTCTTTTTGAAAGATTCCTTTAACTTCATTAATTAGTATGATTTATCCAGGATTACACTTACAAGAGAAAACGTATTCCTATCTTCCCGTTGTTAATTATGTCTTCAGGCTAATATAAATAAAATTTTCTAGTTACTCTAACTCTGTGAAAATTATCAGAGAGATGACTTTTAGAAGGTCTGTAGGGGGCAGGGGTGGGGGTGGGAAGACCTCATTTACAATGTGGTGTGTTCTTTCCCTTTCTTTAAAAAAAAGCTTTGTTTCTATCTTCCTTTTTTTGTTTTCTATGCAGTTGACAGCTGCAGCCACAGAATTTATGGATAAATATCTAAGCGTGGAGAAGAAAATTTCCTTAAGAAACAAAATGTCCTAAATGGCTTCATTAAAAAAAAAAAGTCAACCTCTATGCAGAAAAGGATCTTGTTAAAATCCCAGGAATCACACTAATTTTATTTGCGCAACTTACAGAAAAACAGTGAGATGTAGAGATGAGGTTTGTTTTGATCAATTTAAAAAGTGAAGAAAATGTGGCATGTTACTTTTATTGCCATATCAATTGAATGTCTTCAAGGTAACTGTCACTATTGTACAGTTTGTATCTACAAACTAGAGTTGATATGAAAATAAGATTTGCTTTTAAATACTGATTTGTACATACATATCCTCACCACCAAAACACCAGTGTACAAGCCAAGAAAACTATTTCCCATTTCCAGAAAACCCACAAACAGATAATGACTTAATCAAAATGCATGTATTCTGAGAGCCCTCCAAAGTAATTTTAATGCTGATTTGTGCTAGAGGCATATCAGGAGACATATTTATTGAATGACAGTTACCTTACTTACAAGAATATAACAAATAGCCTTATCGTTGTCATCACCACTACTATCACCCAAGAGCAGCATTCAAATAATTTTCTGTAAAAATGATTTGAAGACAGCATGATACTTAAGGTAGGATCTTGATGTTCCTTTAGGAACTGTCTAGAGAAAATTATATTCTTTATACTTAACTGGTATAAGAGGATACACAATCTGACACAACCAAATGACAACTGTTTTGTAAAACATGGAAACTAGACTAAGCACAAAGTTTGGCAGAGAAAGTTCTTTAGCAAAATGAAAACCAGTTTCATGTAAAAAAAAAGCTCTCTCAGCTACATCTGTCAGGATTTTAAAATTGTCATAATAAAATCATAACAAATTATCAGTCTTCTGTTTGTCCTTGAAAATAAGTTGATGTTATTTTCTCTGGGGCAGGAGCAACTGCAGGAAGTTACTATTCTATTTACATATTTATATATCTTTATTAAAAGGATATATAGTTTCTTTGATTTGCTTTTCTTTATGTACATATAAGTATTTATTGACTCTTTACATAAGGTTATCTACATAACTCCAAATGTGGTTTAATGTTTGTAAGAATGATTTGATTTGCAGAAATACAGTGTTTGCAAATGTGTGATGGTTTGAATATGTGTTTGTGGCTTCAAGTTTCTTGTAATTCTTGTAATGGAAGAGCTCACTGGTAGGATGAAGACTAAATATTTCTCCTTCTGTGGTGGTGTGATCTTTACATGTCTCTTCCAAGTACTATTTACTTTGTATTAGTTGCTTGTTCTTCCTATATTCAATATTTTGGATAGGAAACCCGAAGATAGCTAGGAAATTGTACTATACTGCTAGGCTGCAACAACTCAGTTCAATAACACGTTCTGGTTTGACCCCATCTTCAACCTGATGATACACATATCTACTGACATGAACAGAGTCTCAAATAGATAAAGGTCAAAATGAACAAGCTCTAGTCTTTCTTTAAATCCATACTCAAGCTCAGCCTTTGCCTGGAAGCCCAAACCTTCAATCATCTCATCTGCTATCCCTCCATCCTAGAGCTTTTTCTTCAATGTTGTAGCATTTACAACATAAGCATGGACTATATTTTACAACCAGAAGGCTCTGTCAGATATATTTTCTCAAGAGAGTGGAATGCAAAGTTTTGTAGGAAACCCTTGCATTATCATTTTGATGCAGTGTTGTAAAGCAGTATCTATTTGAAAGATAAGAAACAGAACTTCATCCCACATACCAGTTAATATGGTCTCAAAATCCACACTGCTATCACATAAATTAGGCACTCACAAATATTCCATAATATAATGTGAATGTTGTGTTTCTGTCATGCTTATTTTTTTTAATGTAATTTTATTTATTTTTTCGATGTGGACCATTTTTAAAGTCTTCATTGAATTTGTTCAATATCGCTTCTGTTTTATGTTTTGGTTTTTTCTTTTTTTTTGGCCACAAGGCATGTGGGATCTTAGCTCCCTGACCCACACCCCCTGCATTGGAAGGCGATGTCTTAACCACTGCATCGCCAGGGATGTCCCTGTCATGCTTATATTGTGAGACTAAAGGGGAAAAAACACAAACACAAACATAAGGGAGCGTAGTTGAAGGACAAAGTTTAAACATACTGTTTTTTAAAGTAAAAGGCAGTATGGGCTTGAAAAGATGTAGAGAGAGAAACATAATGAACCTGTCAATTCACTAAAATTCCAGCCCTCAAGATATAATCTTATGAAATGAAATATTACTTAATAGAAAGCAACATGAAGGCTCTTTCAAAAACTAGGGGAGGAGTGTCATATACAGGAAATGAAAAAATTATTTTCGACAAGGTGACCATTAGCAATTTAAAAAATTCCAACAAAGAGTTGAAGACCAAAGAATCACCATCATCAAGGATTTTGGCTAATGGCATCCTTGACTGATACTTTAGTATTTCAAACATGTCCTTTCTGTGGAACCAAATGCTCCTCCCGGTTATGACAGTTTAACTTATTCATGGATAATATAAAGACTCCCAGCTTTAGACCCGGGATATCAAACAGTAACTGGAAGCAACAATGAGCATCAGTCTACACTCAGAGGGGAACTTACGGTCATTGCAGAGTGGCCCGCTGAAGGAGGTCATGCTACAGTCACAGCTGAAGCCGTCCCACTGCTGCAAGCACACGCCTTGGTTGGAACATGAGTCCTCCTGGCAGGTTGTGCTGGGCCCTGAAAACAATCCAAAAGCAACTTGGGTTCTTTAAAAAAATCTAAAAGTGTTTCACACATGAGCTAGGTCACATTTAGTAGTTGCCAACACCTCAAATTACATGACCAAACTAGTTTGGAAAGTTCTAGTTCACACACCTGAATTAGGAACAGAGAAGCTGTAATATAAAGGTTTCTCAAGTGTCAAATACAGGACAAAATACATTATAATAGTAAACTAGACCAGCAAATAGTAAAAGCAAGCACATAGCTTCTCGTATGATCATGGTAGCAGGTGATGTCATTCCATCATCAATAATTCTCTCTCACTGTTTGGATTTTAGAAAAACGCATGGATCTCCTTAACTTCTGACCAATGGGTAGAGACACCATGAGAGATGGAGATTATAACTTCATGAAACTGAGATACAGATTAGCAAAAAGAACAAACAAACAAAAAAACCAAAAAAAAAAAACCACTGAAGAGAGTTATACAAAAATGCCCTGTAAGTTTCTAGAAGTTTTCCTGCACAAACTATGAATAAAGTTATGATTGCTGGGTGTTTTGGATAGGTATGTTGGCAAGTATCAATCCACATGCTTTAACAATTTCATGCAATTAAACATAAAACGAAAAACTCTGTATAAATGACATGCCCCATGTAACATACAAGTAAAAAGAACGCTAGTCTATTTCTAAAGAATCATAACTAGAACACTGAAAAACAAAGAACTAAAAAAAGGATGATCAAAGCACTAAAGGTAATCACTATACAAACATATTCAAGACTGAAAGCCTTTATGCAAACTATGCTACAAAATGAGGTTTCTTGCACAACATTCAAGAAGGGGAAAAATGAAAACTTCACCCAAATAACAGTTACTGCAAAAATGTAAAAAATGTTATTTTGAGGTTTCCACTGTGTATTACGGGGTTTCAGTCTTGTTTTATACACACAGGGCTATCTACCTTGCAAGTCAGCTTTCATCAATGCAACTTTGTCAGCAAAATTAAAAAAAAAAAAGCAAAATATATTAAATGTTAGTAAGCAATAGTGAAATGGGGCAAACATAGAAGAACGTTCAGATTCAAAAAAGCATGCTGCTGTAAAGGGGGAGAGAAATGCTATGTAGAGCAAACAAATTAATAATTAACAGCCATAAATCTTAAGAGAAGCCAAAAATAAGAAAGCGATAATTGATTAGAATTTCACTCTATATGTATTTATATAATGGTTAACTGAGCCAGTGACACAAAGTGACTGCATTGCTTAGTTGAAGCATGCAGCCCCATTTGTCACGTGCAGATACAGTGTAGACGATGGTCATTAGCGGACCAATTATCCCTTTCTATTTTTTTCCCTCTAGGTCTTTTATCTTGCTATTGTAGTTGAGGCTTAAAACTGTAATGCCAGCCATTCTCTGCCAACAGTTGGGCCTTACAGTGACACCAAACTACCAAAATGTATACACCATTTGGTAGATGAAAGAAAAAGTAAAGGATGGAAGAAACAAATTGCAATATAATTCCCCATAAAGAAAATTCCTTTACAAGATTGCCACGTGGAGTATTTATCTTTGCTTTTACCAGACTGGGTATAGATTTCTTACAGATCTCAGAGTTAACATCTATATTTTCTCTTCTTCTATAACTGTCTTCAACGCTTAAATACTGCCCTGTGAATATTTATTACAGTAGAACCTCACTAATAAGGGTTATCTTAGGGAAGGGTGGGAAGGGAACACCATCTACCTCAATACCTTTAGAGTATAAACTGAAGATATTTTCTAGTAAACACAATCTTAGGTTTTATGAAAATATAAAAATAGACACCAGACTAATTAGATGCTATTAACACTGAGAGCCTTTGAGGTAACTGCTCTAGTGAATACATGAGAATTATCTGTAATTAGATTTTGTACAAATTGATGTTTCTATAAACATCAATTTTAAACATCCGCCTTACAACCATATTTTTATTAGAAATTTCTTAGTCACGGTATTCTTCGTAAGAAGTTACTGAATGTAGCCTAAACATTCAATATGAATTTTTACAAATTCAGAAATCATAATACTGTAACTACTAATTATATAATAATAATAATAGTAATAATAATAATCAGTATAGTAATAATAACAAAAATAATAGTCGTTTTTAGTAATAATAAAAATCTCCCAGGCCTGGGAGACCTGAATGGATGTAATAGTTTTTCTCACCTATGGCATCAAAGAACTAAGAGCCACTAAATGGCTCAGTTTTTGTTTTTCTTCCAATCTGTGAGAGGTAAGTGGTCCAACGATCTTTATTCCATGGCATTAAAGACCGAAAATAATTAATATTTGTTTAAAAAAAAAACAAACTCAAAGCAATATTCCTTAGCACAGTCCTTCCTTTGGTACAAGCCCAGCCTGGGTCAGGAGCTGTGTTATCAAAGGATACTATTCCCCTGACTTGCCCAGCAGAAGGAAAGATCAGGAGCAAGAACTGATGAAGAGCCATGTTTTTGTTTTTCTTTTTGCAAAAATTATCAGAAATACAATTGCAAAATAATGCTAAACTCTAAAAATGGTAAAATTGCAATTCTAAAAAATAACCTGCCTGCCCATATTGTAAAGCAGCCACTCCGAGTGGCTGCCAAGCCTTTATGTGAGCATCAAGACATGCTTTATTATGTTTTTCATTATCACAACAGTCTTTATATATTCATGTATTACAAGTGAATGCATGCCTATGCCTGACAAGTCACATTTTTCAAAGTACTCACCTTCTTGAAAAATATTTAAACATTGACAGTCATTTGCACAAGACAAAACCCTGAATTTATTTTTCGTTTTAGTTATATAATGTCCTTTTTATTTTATCACTGAATAAAACTGGGAGCAAGTCACAAGGATATTTGTATTAAGTGGTTAAAAATCAGGATATGTTTGAAAAGGAAAGGAAAGTGAAGGTAAAACTACAATGTCCGGAAAACAAAGAAACAATAGAGGAAAGTGCTTAGATGCCTGGGATTTCAAGTAAGGCAAAATTGGGTTCAAAGCTTCCATCATCCACTTACGTGCTGTGTGACCTTAGGAAGGTCACCTTACATCTCTAAGGCTCAATTTACTCTTCTGAAAAAAAAAACAAAACAAAACAGTAATACCTAATTGATAGAGTTTTGGGAAATGAAATTGCATATATAAACTTACTGCTACCAGTGCTTAATCGATGGTAGCTTTAATAGTGAAGTATTTCTGTAGCTTATAATGCAATTCCAGTGTTGAATGTTATGAGTCTATGCAAGTGCCTAAATTAAAAATTGTTTCACTGACTTCATGTATGGAAGTTATCTTGACTCAGTATTGAGCTTAACTGAGCCTGATTATTGGTGGATTGCCAGTCTCTATTTTCTCTTAAGTAAGCAGGTCAATGCCTTTCCAGGTAGTAATTTTCAAAGTCTGGTGTCAGACCAAAAGCATCAGCATCATTTAGGAACTTGCTAGAAATGTAAATTCTAGAGCCCCATCCTAGATCTACTGAATCAGAAACCTTAGGGGTGGTGTCAAGTAACATGGGTTTTAACAATTCTCCAGGTGATTCCAATACTTGCTCAAGTTGAGAAACATTAATGTAAAGGGAAAAGGACAAGGTAAGTTCCCTCTGCTAGCTAACGTGTTGTGTAAATAAAATCAGCTATTACTCACTGAAATAAGTTAGAAATGAAAGGCCGCAAGTGATTATTGAGAGAAGGCCAATGACTTTTTACATGAAAGAACTTTAGAGATTTGTGGGTCTTGGGTAGAAATGGTGGAAAATCTTGACAAGATATCATTTAGTGATGTCAAATTTATACTATTTCTATTAGTATGGAAGTTAAGTGATTCCAATGTGATTTGAACTCAAAATCCCATGAGAACAATCTTTAGAGAAATAATTTATTGAGTATCTAGAAGTTTACCACCAATCCTAAAAATATGTGTATCTTATCAATTACACCTCTGACGGGTACCTCTGAGATTATTCCTAGGAACCACAGAGGACAGAAATAATCATAAATTAAAAATTGTTAACCTTGATGTTGGAATGAAAAAATCAGGGAAGTGTCAAGGCAGAAAGGCAGGAGCATGGCAACATTCTAAAAATAAAGGAAAAGGGAGTAAAAGAGGGTGAGAATTATTAAAGCTCAGATATTAAAGCAAACTAGATAAGGTAAGGAAGGAGCCAATGTCATAATCTACTGAATGATTTCAGATGTTCAAACCATAGTTTAAAATTACCCAAGAAGATGTACAATCACCTCAACCAAATTGCTTATTAGATTATGATGGAAAATAACACCGAATTTTATTTCTGTAAATACACTTTCTCAGTACATTTCTTATTAGTTTTCCCTTCCACTCACCCACTCACATTATGTGCCAGTGGTGGGAGGTCATGTGTGTGGGTTTGGTTTTCTATCTTGTAAGTGTTTAGCTGTGAATGTGTCTGTCTGCTCCCACCATTTCTTGTAGGTGAGAATTTACCGAGCAACTTGTAGAAAGGCCTATTTTTGAAAAATGTTTTCAGAAGAGTTTGTAGTACCTTTAAAAAAAAAACAAAAAAAACCCCATATATTCTCACTTATTAGATCACCTCCAAAAATCAAAGTTATGTCCCACATTTTTGTCTCCATCCACTACAGAGAATTTATTCACTCAACAATTTTGTTTCCTTTGCTAAATTGGTAAAAGGAGAAAACACATAGTTTCCCTTCCTTTTACAAAAGGGCATTTATACCAAAATTTGAAACAAAGTAAATAAATACAGTAAAACATTAAAAATGAACTCAACAAAGATTTCCATTAAATAATCTTATCCTCTGGCGTGATTAAAACACAATTTGAATTTCACCTGACTTTTCAGGGAAATATATGTTGCAGAGAGAAAAAAATGTATTTCCAAATAAAAAATTTATGTGTACTTAGGTAATTGCTAAATCTAATAGCATTATTTTGGCTGAGAAGACATGATTCATAATCTCCTGGGAGACAGGAATTCACATCTTTCTTCACTTCTCCCATATGAAATTTCCTTATGAATCTAAAATTTTCAAAATGGCCCAAACTGTATTCAACATTAAAAGAGAAGCAGCAACACATTCAGAGCTACAAAATTCAGGATAATGTGATTAAATTGCATTTATGGAGGGAGAATTGGCTCAAATAACCTGAGGTGTTGAAGTGAAAATTATCTAAAATGAAAGTAGCAATCAAAAAGTACTCCTACACATCTTAGTCTGATAGAGAACACAAAAGAACAGAAAGATACTTCAGCACATTTCTGAAGTATGGAATATTAGCTTTGGGTAACAGAAGAAACCAATTTTTGCTAAAACAAACTGATAATATATGGGAGATACTCTTGCTGCCAGGTAGAAACAAACCAAACAGTGATTTGAGAATGGGTATCTGAATGTTATTCTCTTGTTGTATCCTATTGAATGTAGATTTCAAAAAGCAGGCTCAAGTTGATTAACATTTGCTGGAGTAAATATGTTTTTCTAGTCCAAGTGGAGTATCTATTTAATGCTATAAAGAAAGCAGTGCAGAAGTGATTAGCATACTAATTAGGTGAACTATAGAATGCAAAGAAGCAGAAAATAACAAGATCCATAGCTCCCATTTTATATCAGGCATTAGTCTAGGTTTGTAAACAGTCCAGAAAATTTAAGATTTATGGGATGAAAAGTTAAAAACATGAATAAGGACTTTTAAGCTGTAACTGGGGGTTTGGCCAATTGGCAGAAATGAAAATTTCGCCTGCCAGAGAATTCTGCTGTTCTCATTTATAGGTGGAATTAGAATTATTTTGAGGGTGATAACAAAGATCTAGTACCTTCACATCCTCTCTCAATTTGTCCATTGCAGAAAAGAGCATCTGAGATGAGGTCCGGAAGCCGTCCATTTAGATCAACTGATGCCAGGCAGCCTTGAAAGCCCTCCTTGGCATGGACGAGTTTCGGCAAGGATTTGTACGTTTCCTTGGCCACTCCTCCTATATACAAGTCACCTGTGGGAAGACAAAAATTTTGGTCACAAAAGTAACTTAACATTGACTTTAAACAACAGTAGAACACACACAAAAAATAGAGAGGTTTATTTTTCATTAAATTAATTTTAAAAAGTAAATTTATGACTAGATATTTTCTTAAAAGAACAAAACAATAGAGGTGTTTGAATAATACATCAGCACTAGAAGAAATTTCTAGAAGCTATTTCCACAGAGAACTTGAGTTTGATACAGTGTGGCCAAATGGAAGGAACATGGACCATGAAGTGGTCCCTGAATTATTGGGTTGGCCAAAAAGTTCGTTCAGGTTTTTCCATAAGATGTTATGGAAAAACCCAAAAGAACTTTTTGGCCAACCCAATAAAATCCAAGTCAAGTTATTTACCGACTCTATGGCTTTGAGCATTTTTTTTTTTTTAGTTTCTCTGATCATTAGAAACCTCATTTCTAAAATGGGAACAATAAAGCCTATCCCACAGGGTTGTGTGAGGATTAAATGAGATAAAATAATGGAAAGAATCTATCAGAATGAAAATACATAGTAGATGTTAGCAGGTGTTATTATTATCAAATCTGCATTCTGCTTAGAGAATTCTAGGCCTTTCTGTTAACTAGAAGCTCAATAAATTCTAAATGTCTAATGTCTAAAATTGCCTTTTCTAGTATGCTTGAAACTATTATCCCTGCTTGCACCTAACTTATTCACTAACTCACTCCCATAGTAGACTATACATACCTGAATATTCCATTCCTTTTCAAGTATTTCATTTTTTAGGTAAAGGCATACCACTTTGAATTCTTTTTGCTGTTCTGGGATCTATTGACAAGTTGTCAATTAATTTTTCCCAATTTTATTACAGTTTTTAGTGGGACACTTTGCTCGCTTGTCATCTTCATGTCTCTAGGTTTAAGATTTCCCAACTTTATGGACTACTACTTAAAAAAAGAGATTGCAATCCAAGTTTGATTCTGTTTCTTTTCTATTAAAGATTATTCACCATATCTGTATAGCACTGAGATGTAATTAACTGACTCTAGTAAACAATCAATGCAGAACATAAGGAGGGTGACCCCAAATTTCCATAATATACTACTCCTGTTTACAAGTCCTGGTAACATATTCTATTTAGCTACCTACTTCTCTGACTTTGCATTGTCATTTGGATTTTCACTCTCACGTTAACCATTTTATTTAACTTTCATGCTACCGGATACCTTCTCCCACTGTAACACAAAACTCCTATATTCCTAATGTTCTCTGGGCCCCTTTGTATTGTTTTCATGGGACTTGGGAGGAAGGAGAACTGATACACATGCTGACACTCACACTGTTTGTTAAGTCATGAGTAATAAAGTGCTTGGTGTCTGACCCAGAAAGCTTGTGTCTTCTGCCACCATCCATAAAACAGTAATAAGCTAACCTGGTAAGTAGGGTAAAAATCAAGCAACACACAGAACACTCCTGATTGTATTGATGAGAAAACTGAGCTTGCTTAAAGTCATTTAGCCATAAAAACTGAGAACTTAGGTCCCTGACCTACTAACTAAAGCTCTAAGTATTACGCTAGGATGCCACTGATCCTGCATAATTTGTACTGAAGGTACTGGATATGCTTACTTCCCTCACCTCTTAAATAAAAGGAAACATCTATTGACTATTAACCATCATTCTTAATATTAAAGGAAAGCATGTTTTTGATCTGAAATAGGATACTATTTTTGAAACATTTGATTTTTCCCTTCCATATTTCCTTTCTCTCCTTAGTCTTTTCTCTCACTTAAATTTCAAGTGATTTGCCTCAGAGACCAAAGATATAAAATTATCTTTATGTATTTGATCCTTAAAATTCAAGACTCTTAGAGGAGTGAAATAGACAGAATATACAGGCAATTACGTGAGAGGAGTAAAGCTTTCCTGCCCCTCATGTGGGCAAGCAGGAGACAAAGCTGGAGGAGAAGAAGTGTGAATATAGTCATTGCCAAATAGAGGACATAGTGATCTGACTTGAGGCCTGAGCCCTGGTGGATGCCAAAACCTCATGTAGGTTGAGGAAAGTAATACTGATCTGTGTGCATTTCCTCAAGAGAACCCAGAGGCAGCAGTGATATCCTTAAGAAGAAATAGATGCATAGTAGATACAGACATGCTGGGAGCTTTCTTAGCCTGACAGAACTTTTCATATCCCATTGTGGTGTGGCAGCAATAGAACAATTCCCAGAGTGGAACAGGAGCAAGCAGAAAAAGGCTGGCCTGAGGAGGTCATGCACACAAGAAAGAAGATGCTGGGTAGCAATTCAGTGGGCACCTAAGCAATTAATATAGAATATTTGAGACCAACCCCTGTGCAATCTCTCTACCTCCCCAGATACTGGTACAATGGAAGTCCCCCACCCCCAAATCATCTAGACATAATCCCAAGGAAATAAGGGAACTGAAATTGCCTGAGATTACATTTTCACTAACTCAAAGAATCAGAGCTCAAAACAGAAACCAAGGTGAGTTATAGAAAAATAGAGAAAGGGACCTTTCTTGCTCATCTGAGATTGTGGGCTGAACTTTATACTATTACATATCAAATATCAATGCAAGGAAGTGCTCCCTACATTCATTTGCTGAACTAAATTTGTTAGGAAATTTCAGCTCTCCTCTGGGCCTAATGAATGTAGTATTAGAGAACAGTGGGAGTTGAATGAATAATTCTTGTCACTGCTTCGGGTTTTTCAGATGCAGAACTTAGTACTCAAAGTTATGTATGGGATGCTATATATTTGACAACCAATCTTCCTCTTTCTGATTGTAACCTCCTGGAGGATAGAGATTGTGTCTTTGTCTTAGATTCTCCCACAGTGCCTAGTACTGGGCTACAAGCACAGTGGGCAATCAATAAATATTGCCAGTCAACTGATGGATCGAAGTCACAGTAGATAAGGATCAGAAAAGCAAGAAGAATGGTAAGGCAACACATGGGGAGAGAGCTAATCCTAAAATGCACTTACTTCCTTTCCCCACTTCCTGCTACTTCCTACTTTTTTTTCCTATAAGCACACTTACTTACCCAAATAAGTTTTTAAAGCTTATTGAGGAGAAGTAGTAATCTTTCCCTTGTGTTGTTAAAGAGCAGAAAATATTGATTCAAGCCGTGCAGGATGTAAGCCTCAGACGTACCAAGGTGGATGAGTTTGGCTTTACAAGCAGGGAACTCATTCTCATTTTCATTACTGAAGTTGCACTTAGCACCACCACTTAACACGGTGTTTATAAACTCTTCATATAGCAGAGAGTGGTCTTAAGTCTCCCACAGGATTGCCATAGGAAGAGAACAAAGGAAACCTTTAAGTGGCCTGAGCCCTGTGTAACATTAGCACTTCATCAAAGATGCACCTTCTCCTTTTGATCCTTGGGGTGATGGAAGGAAAATGACCCATTAGCACTAATGGGATCTTGCAGGCAAAATCCTGTGCATGGCAAGGAAGCTAGGCTTTTTAATGACCCAGTGTATGAATGAGAGCCAGGATGGACATCCAGTAAGAGTCAGTTTCCTATGGACTTGAGGCCATGCTGTTACCCTTCCTTCAAGCTATGAGTGGTTGATTTTTATTCATATTATTTAAGTAGGCCAGGTATGCAACTGACAAGGAAATGATGGAGCTGCGGCAGAAGAAGGTGCAAAGAACATGTACAGAGCCAGATAATCTCAAACATTTGGGGAGTGGGCTTTTAAAGAAAATATCAAGAAACCCTTATCTTTGTCACTAGTGTGTAGTGTGTGTGTGTGTGTGTGTGTGTGTGTGTAACGCCCCTCCTCTCAAGAATGTCATCTGTGGAATGATCTGAGATGATATCACATGTATCCATTCCCCAGTAGTTGGGCAGTAATGAGTAGGGAATAGCGCACAAGCTTTTTAGTTATACCTGGCTACAAACACCTGGTTCTGATTGCCATTTACTGATTGCTTCAGTGTAGGCACATTAAGTTACATAACTTCAAGAGTCAGATTCTTCATCTGTGAAATGGGTTAATAATGCCTACCCTGTAAGGCTGTGAGAATTACAGAGAATGTATGTAAGAACTGGGCACAGCATGTGGTCAGCACATGATTGCTACTGGTGTGGCAGTGTTGGTGTGTGTGATAAGGAGTATCCATCAACAGTGTGCCTCATTCTATGTTGACTGCACTGAGAGATACAGAAGAATGAGAAGTACAGGTTGTCCCCGTGTTTCTAGTATAATTAGAGTGACAAGATGTCAAATGTACAAGTCTTATTTTCTTTGACTTAGGTTAGATGCATTTGTGTGCTTGAAGTGTGCCCTGCACTATACAATAAGCAGCTCGAGAGGTTTCTTTGACATACTCAGTTTGAATCCCAGCAGCATTGAACCTGGTAACATAAATGGAACAATCGCTTGATAAATATCTTCTATTTTGATATAAACAGACTGAGACACAAGAATTCTGTGAAGCCCAAGGGACAGGTTGTAAGGTTCAGGCTAAATGCGCCTTATAAAATCAGAGAAATAAAAGGATTTTATGGACATCAGTTGTAAGCCGGAGTATCATGAACGAGTTTAGACCAAAAGAAAGTAGAGGATACATTACTTTGTAATGACATAAATGAAGGTGCCAAACATGGTGAACAGCACAAATATACCAAGAAGACAAAATTAATACAGCATTCAAAAAGAGCACAAAAGGCCAGAATGGGCTGGAAAAGAAGAATTTTCAAAGGGGCCATGGTAAATAACGTTGGATAAAAAAAGTCAAAGGAGAGCCTTGAGTAACATGATAGAATTTGTGACTACTGTTTTTTTTTTTTTTTTTTTTAAAGGCAATGAGAA
The DNA here is from genome assembly GCF_028564815.1 of Eubalaena glacialis. Taxonomy (NCBI): domain Eukaryota; kingdom Metazoa; phylum Chordata; class Mammalia; order Artiodactyla; family Balaenidae; genus Eubalaena; species Eubalaena glacialis. The sequence continues at coordinate 42,655,221 of NC_083729.1, forward strand.
GTCCAAAAATATAAGCCATGCAGGCTAGGAGATGAGGGAATTTGAAACAGTAATAATTTGGAGAGAAGAGATGAAACTGCATTTAACATTAAACATGTGTAATTTGAGTAGGAGTGTCCTACAGGGATGATATGAACTTGGGGCTTAGGGATGCTGGGGCTGGAAGGCCTGGCTTGGGAGCCATCAACCAAAAGCAGAAAAATGAAGTAGTGTAGGAGGTTTTCTCTTCTCTTAAAACAGAGAGCGTAAGGCAGTTAGAGCAAGGACTCTGAGCTCTACAGCAGCAGAATGCCAGCGTCAAGGTATAATTAGTTCTTTGACTCAGCTTTCCTGTTTATTCATATGTATTTTTTAGTGCCTCTTAAACATCTCAGTTTCATTTTAATTAAAAAGAGCATACCTAAAAAGGACAACTGCTTTGTAGATTTGGATAGCTAAAACTCTAGGGAAACTTAAGGAGGCTCCCACAATCTTGAGGCTCCCACAATTGAGGCTCCCATAATTCAAATAAGTGGCATTTGAAAAAAAAAAAAAAAAAAAAAGCTGGAGCAATACACACTGTCTTACTTTCCTACTGGCCAGACTGGAGAAGGTACAATTCTGGAGGCTTTGCTGAGAGGATTTGACTTTGGACAGCAAATTGGGAGACTACGCTAACTTTCCTCTCAGTTCTTGTTGTGACTGGCTAGTAGAAAAAGTACAATCAGGCTGGGCTAGTTTCTCCGAGTTATTCTGCAGGAAAGATGCCCTTCCTTACATCAGAGAACAACCAAACTCTGCCCCCTGCCTCGATTTGTATCTTTATCTTTAATTTTAATCTTTTGTCACACATCCACAAATGAACATCGGCAGGTTAGATCTTGACCATATAAGTTAATGCAGGCTTTCTTTGGGAGACAAATTAAATGTAAACCTCTTTTTATAACAGGTGTGCCCTGTTAGATAGAAGAAAAAAAATCATCTCTAGTCCCTGGAGAACAAACACAAACTTATTTACTTCATGTTTTTTCTGGGTTGAAAGCCTACGTTACTATTTCCTGTGATTGCTTAAGTAAATGATGTTAAATTACTAGAAGCAAAAGCATGGGAAATCGTTAATATTTCTCTAACACATTTGAACCTAAGAGTAGATAAATGAATACTTTCATAACAATGAACAGTTTGGATTAAACAACAAACACTATCCGAAACCACGTCTAAGTTCAGGGCACACCAAATAGTCATTACTGAAGTCAAAGTTGGCAATTCAAGTGGATGTTTTGCTCTGAAACACTAGATCTGTGTCCTTCATAGATCTCTATGAAAAATCAGGTTAATTTTAGAAATCCAGTGGTCATCAGTTTGATTTATTAGATATTGTTTAAATTCTCTACACCTTAGTCTTCCTTGGTGCATAAAGGGTTTAATCCTACAATAACCTGTTTTTACTTCTAGGAAATACCTGTAAATCCTTATCTTTAGGCCTATCCTGGTTTTCTAAGTTCAGCCTAAAAACAAACCATCATCTTTCCCCCCTCCCCGCACTGGGAAATTACTTCTAGACCTCCCTGTTTTATAGCAATCACATTTCTAGTCTCCCTGTAACCCAAACTGAAGTTAATTTCAAAATCATTTTTTAACTCCATTCTATTTCTTATACCTTACATTCAAATTATTGCTGAGAACTTTGATGTGGATGACTCAACTTGGCCAATACTTCTGACGTCTGTGCCTCCATTTTCCTTTCCTTTTCCAGTTCTTATCTTCCTTTCCCCACGTACACCTTTTATGCAGTAACCCATTACCTGGTGTCCCTGCCTCTATCCATCCTCCTCATTAATACCATATCCATCGTCCCCATAGTGTGTTCTGATTTCTTTAATACACCCCGCTGGTTTCTAAATAAAGTGTGAAGCTCAGCATGGTCAAGATTTTGAGATATCCTCCCTCAGTAACTTTTTCTAAACTTTGAACAATGTCTCCCCAACAAGTTTTGCCAGGGAGAGAATTAGGCTAACATCAATCCTCTACCTATATTTTAATCTTTAGTCAAACTGTATTTTTCACCATTTCTCCAATACTGCACATGCATGCGGTTCCATGACTCTTCCCAGTACATTACTTCCATCATGAGTGTCTTTCCCCTTCCAATGTTCCATTTCAAAGTCTGATGCAATTTCGGGGTCTCAACACAAATTCCACCTTGTTAATGTGTTTTCTCAGTCATAGACAAGTATGATCTTTGAATCCCCGTAACATTTTGAACCTCTTTTCTGACAATTACCATTTCCTTCCCAGTTCTCTGTGTGGATATCTTACCTTCCCACTATTTTATAAATTCCTTGAAGAAAGCATCATAAGCGAAGCACCTTTTTAGTCTCATTTTTACTTAGCACTCACTAATTATTTGTTGACTCATTGAATGAATGGATGAATTAGCAGTTTTCATTCAATAAATAATCATTTGAACAATAAGGACATAGTGAAGGTTCCCTGGTTCCCTCCACCTGAGAAATAATGAATGAAGTTAATTGTGGGGAATTTTTCTTCTACTGACCCCTTTCTTGAAGCCACCCAGCTCATTAAGAGGGTTGAATGCAGGGACATTTTTTTCCATTCTGACAGTGTAATTCAGGAACAATTTTAACCAACATGTGTTGAATTCATTTGCAGAGAGAGGCAGACAAAGATAGAGGTACAGAAATAGTTCAGGGTATCAATGTGTGGTAATGAGAACCTATTCATAAGTCTCTTCAGCAGTTAAAATAAATGCCAAAATCTTTGTGGGAAATTAAATTTCAGCCTATCCTGTACCTCTACCTCATTCCATCTCTGGCCATTCTGTCATTCTCTGTGTTGCCCCATACACAAATATGACCTAACTCATGCGGCTTCCATAGGCACACTCCCCACTATGGACACTTTACACTATTTCTCCAGATGCTTCTACTTTGTTACACTGTTATCATTACAGAGAGGTGGGCATTTATTGTTTGTGGCCATAGAACAGAGCCAAGCTAACTGCGTGGACCCCTGATGCTTTGCCCTGGTACATCTGTTAATCCCTATGTGCACTTCCTGTGGGTTTGCAGATGTCTCTCTCCATCTAGCCTGTGGACTGCCACTCCAGGATTCCTGGGATTAGATTCCCTCTGGTCTCCTGCTTCTCTCAGGTCCTTGCCAGCCACAGGTATTCCTGATTCCACAGCAGGTTCCCATATCCAACAGTTTGTATACTGTTTTCACTACAAAGGCATTGACTTTCACAAAAATCACTGAGACAACTGAATTTAAATGTACAGAGCCCGGACCGAGTGAGAGAGAGTCTCCTCACTGCTTTGAGTCCTTCATGATCAGTGCAAGCTTTGCCATGGTCAAAACCAGAAAAGACAGCTCTGACTTTATCATTATAACAATAACTGACATTGGTGTAGTGCCCTAAACTTTACTGAGCACTTGCACATAGGTATTGTCATTTGGTTTTCACCCGATGAGCTACAGAAAGAATAAAGGTTATCATGGACACGTGTCCCAGACAAAGACACTGCGGTTCAGCGCTACAACACCAGAAAAATGGCAGGGTCCGATTCCAAGCCCAGGTCTCCTGAATCTATGATAATTTTCACTTAATCTGCACTGGTTTACACACTGTATAATCCAGGTGGTGAGTGGTCAATTTGTACAGCTCCACTGCTACAAAATACAGGAATGTTTTGGAGTAACTTGGCCAGTGGAGAAAAGTAATGGTAATTAATGTTCACAGAGTCCAAGCCAAATAACACAGATTCCCAGGATGATGCGGGACGCACCTGCATGCTCACTGAGTAATCTCATGAAAATAAAGCCAATTTGCTTCTATAGTCATAAACGTTAGGTATCTAAATTCCAGTGAGTGGATAGAACTCTTATGACTTCCAAATTTGATTTTTAGATATGGAAGCCACTTTTCAGTTGCCTCCCACAGAGAGATAAGTAAGACACCTGCATGCATCTGTAACCCAGCCTAATACCTGTGTGTGAACAGGTGGGCGGGCACCAAGAAAACTGGAGATTCAGACCTTAATGTTTCCCTGTAGTAAGGCTTTAAGAGTTAATATTGACATTATAGTTATGGACAGGACAGCAAATGCTTTCAACATTCTGAAATTTCTGTTTCTAGCAGATATTTTTGAAATAAAATTGCCCAAAGAAGGAGAATTTTTGAAAAGTGTGATTGTAAAACTTAGCATGAAGACAGATGTTGTGTGTTTGGCCAACAGACTGTAAGGCAAAGCTGGTGGGAAATAATAAAGTGAAATTGCTATGGAGAGGTGTGTGGTAATCCATCTTCTTTTTAACCACTCTAGGTCAGTGACACTGTGGCAGATGGGGTGCGAGTTCGGGCATATCAGTTCATGCCAAGCTAACTTTGTCTCATGCTTGGTAAATCTACCTTTTGGTAAAAACAGGGTTCAAATATTTTCATTACTTTTCCATTTTCCCCACCCAAGTGACAGCCAGTTTAGATACTGTAGACATACTTTAGCAGCATCCACTCTGTCACCATTTCACGTTTCGTTTTCCACTCTCTGGGTGTTGTTCTCTGGGACTGCATACGGTCGGCAGAGCTTCCCCACCTCACAAATACTGTTCCACCTGACACGTGCACAGCACCTCAGTTTGAATGGTGCTTTGCCATCTCTCGTTCCATTTGATTCTCATACCAACTCTTCACAATAGGCAGGAAGTTGTTATTATCCCTACCTGACAGGTGAGCAAATTACCCTTCTGGAAAGGTAAGTGACCTGCCCAAGATAATGCAACCAGTCCCAGGAGAATAACACTGGCACCCCAGCCTCCAAGTCCCAGGTGACCTCTTTTCCCACTGTACTACACTGCCTCCTAGTTTTACTACAAACCTTCTCAGTGACAGCAATAGAATGGGTAGAGGCGTTTAGAAATGACTGTTCTGTAAGTTAATAGAGACTTATAACTAGGGGACCTGTAAGAGGACCTATTCAAACCTGTTATCTTTCCTGTAATTTTGAGGAGCTCAGTATAACAACTTGGCTTTCTTTTTCAAAATCACTTTTCTTATTTCAAAGAAATTTTCTTTTCCTATTTCAAAATAAATGTACATTTATTTTGGGTGGGGAAGATCTAGTGGTGTACAGAGTAAGTATAAAAGAACACCTCTTCTCCACCATAATGGCCTGTTTAATGCAGGTCAAAAATGTCACCTGCTCTCCACTTAGATATACAGAAGAAAAGAGGGCAAAGCCACCAGGGTTTTCTGGAGAGCTTGAAAGGACAAAGTGATACAAAGCGCACAAAAAAGCTTTACAGGCATTGCCAAAAAGCTTCTAAAATATGATGAGCTTCAGAGAGTCAAATAAAACTCTTATTTTTTTCTTAAGTACCTGAACTTTTCTGTATTTTTTCAAAGAACGAATTGCTTCTGTGCTTAAAGGATGGAAGATTTTCAATCAGGTCATCAAATCCCACTGGAATAGTATATAAAATTCCCTAGGGCGTGTCTCCAAATACTTTGTTCTTACAATACTTAAATTATTCTTAAGGAGAAATGCAAATAGTTAACAGCAATAATCAAAAAGTGGGTCGAGAAGGTGTGGGGAACCTTCCTTAAAGGCTAGGAAAATGGAGGCCTTTAACAGTTGAATGGACTAGCAAATAACCTACTGGAACAAGCTGATGATGGATTGCTAGGCCAATCTCCAATCATCCAACCAAGTACTATATTTGCCTGGGCCTGCTTTAAGCATCTATAAATGCAAATGTTCTATAGAATACATATTAAGGACACACAGCAATTAAAATTGTTGGCTGTTGTGTTTGACGAAGACTTTAGGAGTTAAGGAAACAGAACCGATATATGGGTTCCATACAAGGCATATGCATGGGAAGAGCAAGTGGAAAGTGAAAGGAGAAATACCCAGTTATTTTGTAATTACCAGAAGTGACATTTTCAGCATTACACAGGTAGTAATGTAGAAGTTTGAAGAACTATGTTTTATACAAAGGAGGAAATAATTTTTTATTACATGACATTTTTCCCTAAGATTAATATAAGTACTATCTTTCACTCTAGATATCCAGAAGGAATCCCTTTTAATACATTGGGAAATATATATAGTAGTATTTAAATATTTCTATGGACCTGGGTTCAAATTCTATCTCTGGGCAATTCACTTAGTCTTTCTAAGTCTCCATTTTCTCATCTGTAATATGGAAGCACTAATGTCTCACTCATCTAATTGTTGTAAAGATTAAGAGATCATACTTGTAAAATGCAGCATCAAAATTGAGGTTCTGACTGAAGTGCCAACATAAGAGATATATGATAATGTGAGTCTGAGGCAGATACTGAGATGCAAAATTTACAAAGGAGATGATAAAATACTGGTTCTCAGTCCTTGAAACCCTCAGTTATATGAAGAACATCATCATCATCAAAGGGGTCCAAAACTGGAAAGAAAGATGCCCAAGAATATTTTCTGAGGTAAGTCCTACAGTGGGATAAATTTGCACTACTGCCTGATAAGGGGGGACTACATTCCAGCCCCAAGCCTAGTGGGAAGGCTCTCAGGTCTCCTGGAGAACTTGTTTTATGTTTCCTGAGGTTGAGGGATACAGAATTGCTGTGTTATAGATACAGTACATTAGTACAGGACCTTAAAGAAGTCTTTTTTACAGTCCCTGAACTGCAAGGTGAAACCAGTGATGGGAGATCCAAACAGTGTTTGTGTTGAGGGGGAGCAGGGTGGGGAGTTGGGGGGTGGAGGTGGGGACAGAACCTAGTACAGCGTGGCTAGGAATGCTAATAACCAACCTCTAAGAAGCCTGGGAATGCCAGCTGGGCTGTTCTGTGCCAGGGCAGTTACGGGAAAGTGGCCTAAATATTGCCGAACCCTGTCATACCCAGGTGGGCCTTACAAGTCCACCCTCCTTATAAACACTTGAGCTTTAAAGAATACACTGGTTGAGCTTGTGCACAGTTGTGAGAATTAAATGAGATCTTATGAGTAAAATATTTATACGAGTGCATGGGATGTGATCAGCCCTCAGAAATGGTTAAAATAATTATTATTACTGTTTGATTTTATTATCATTACTGTTTAGGTGAGATGTTTAACCTTCCTAAGCCTCACCTTAGTTTCATCATCTGTAACGTGGGGCTAAGTACAGCAACCTCACCAGTTGGCCACAAAAAATAAGGGGATAATATATGTAAATCTCTTAGCTAATGCTTAGTGAAAAGCGGATGATGATGAAGATGATATGATGGACCTTGACTAAGGACACACAGAAATAGATGGTAGAGACGCTATTTCACCCAAGTCTGTCTGACCCCAAGCCTGAAACTTAATTATAATGCTATATGGCTTCTTGTATTATCCTTAAGAAAAAACACAATAATTAATTGCAAAGGCCAAGAAAGGGCCCCTTTTAAGAGCAGACACAGAAAACCACATTAATGTGGCATTAACAAGAAACCCTGATTGACCCCATGGGGTTCTGAAGTAGCATCGGACGTACCCGCCAGTGTATGAAAATGATGGGCCAGCAGCAGCACAGTGGCATTAAAAATGTGCTTTCCTACATGAGTAAAGTTAGCAGAACAGGCTTTGAAGCATCTCTACAATAGTAGAGGTGACTCTGTACTAGGTCCACCCAATTTTCCAGTCTATTCCGATTTTGACCCATGGCTCTAGACGAATTGTCCAGGGTCAGGGGTAGAAGCTAGCTGTCCTCTGAGTCACGGTGTAAGAGGGCTGGAGCTGCATTATTATGAAACCCTAACTCAATGAAACAACTGCCTGAATATACTAGTGATACTTACTTTTGAGATTTATAATGAACAATTGTAATATTATCCAGATGCCAGCTGGGGCCTCTCTGTCCGTTTTAGATCTAGAGGGGCCTGGTTTGAATCTTTCCAGTTCCACAGAGGATGAAAATCTGGTTTCCTTCCTCCTGTGTCCCTGTGAATTCCAGTGAGACTCCGACTTCTGCTCCTGGCTTTTGAATCCCATGTGCTGCCTCTGACCCCCGATGGACACAGCCTCTGTCTCCACCCACAAAATAATTTTGTTCACCCAAGCATTTACGATTTTAGCCATCTGAACAAATTGGTGCCATGCAATGCCCGGTTTCCCACCATCTAGATGACTGTAGCCTCAATCCCAAGCCCCTGCTCCAGAGCAAGCCAAACCCATCCCCTTGATTTTTGCATAGCAGCTTAAAGATCACCTTTTGGAGCCCTTGATGGCTCCACTTATACCCCAAGTAGACTGTCCAAATATTTCTTCAAACAAATCCAGAGCAGTCATATTTTTACAGTGTGACCCTGCCTCCTATCCCCCAACCCTGGTCACAGGTAGGACGTGTGTTCCAATCAAATTTACTCCCCCAAGAATTTGGCCCTAGGCCTCCTGAACTCAAGTCAGTCTCTCCTGGGTATTTGAATTGGTCAGGGGTGGAAGGCCAGATCTGGGGAGGCCAAGTTTGCCAACGCTGGTGAAAGCAGAGAAAGCCAGTGTGCAGAGAGGGAGGAGAAGGAGGGCTCCCTGGGAAGCCAGGAGAAGGCAGCTCACAGCCCCCATGGAGACCAGGAGAGGAGAAGATGCTGGCTTGTTGCTGACAGCTTTCCTGATATGGCTCTCATGAGCTCCAGCTGTAAATTTTCTCTTTCTTGCCCTTGGGTTCCTTGAATGCTCTACTCTGCCCCACTTCCCCCTTTTTCATTTAAGTTAGTCTATATGGGTTTATGCTACTTGTACTCCAAAGACCTTTGTATTTTTCTCCCTTCAGAAAAAAAGAGGGAGGTCTGAGAGCCATGAAAACTGAAGACTTAAGGCCTTCTTCAGTGAGAGAGATGATACCGAGCTTTCCTTCCCAGATGGTCCTGACATAGGGAGCTCTTGGCCGAGAAGCTCAGCCTCTAACAAGACAGCTCAGCTGCACTCCTGGCGTTCCTTGAAGAGGGACAAGCTGTGATGAGGCTGAGGTCTTGTGAGCAGTCACCTGGCCTTTAAGGACCCAGCTCTGAGCACGTGCAGGCACTTTGTTCTCCACAGCATACATGGCACCCGCTTTAAGAGCTCATCTCATCTCATCACCGTCCCACTGGGACATGGGAAATGGGCACCTTGTCCAAAAGGCATGTGAGCACTGGATTCAGATTTCTAGGAGGCCACACTTTCCTGTGGGAGGAGAGGGAAGCTATTTCTCCTGGAAGAGGACATCCTTGCAGATATTCCAAGCACACAAGCCAAGCCCTGTGGCTGTCAGAGCTCAGCCAGGGTCGAGGGTGAGAAGGAACCAGCATCAGCACTTAAGTCCCTATAACACCTGCCCCAAAGCAACTGCAAAGGGGAAGGATTGAGGTCCTTAAAGTTGCACCAGAATACAAAGCTAATGGGTGACCCATGTGCTACCAGGTTCCATCTTGACCCTCTGGCCGACCATACGAACTGGCTTCTTCGGTGAGTCCACAGAAGGCCTCACATTTCTTTTCAGCATGTGTTCCAGGCTGTCACTAGCGGAAAACTGAGGTGAATCTGAGCAACACAACTTGTTTTCCCTGGTCTATTGCGAAAAGTGTTAAACTGGGGATCAGAAGACCAGCCAGATCTAGAACACTGACTATCTGGCGGCTGTGCACAGTCTCCTGAGCACATGTCTCTCATCTGTACAAGGAGAGGCTCAGATCAAAGTGTCTGCAAGATCCCTCCAAGCTCTAAGTTCCCAGGATCCTAAGAGTGGGAAGAGAAATTTTAAATAATAGAATTGGTGGGAGTTGAAAAAAACTATGCATAGTAAAACTATGCCCAATGTAGAAGAGATTCCAAAACAAGTACAATGAGTGAAGGAATTAAAAAAAAAGAAAAAAAGAAAACAGAGTTCGCTGGTAGGGAATAAAGAAAAACTCTGTGGCAGTCATGGAAGCTGGTCCAAGGGTTATAAGGAAGGAGAAGGAAGAACTTCCAAGCCAAACGTTAGACAGCAGGTCCGAGGCAACTGGGCCTGGGAAGGAAAGGATGTCTCAACAGCGGGGGCAGGAGGGAGTAATATTAAAACAAATTGACAAAGGCATTATAGTAAACAGAGGAGACTGAGGCTTATTTCTGCAAAGCCTGGGAATTCAATGGAGATGTCAGGAGAAAAACAATAGTTTCGTATCTCTAATTGTCTTTCAATTCTTATGTGGGAAACGGAGTAACAAAAATGTCAAGTCTTATTTTTATGTACTCAGAGCCCGATTGTCTCTGTTCTGTACCATGACAATTGCCTCCAGAGTGATCTCCTTCCTCAGCCCATCCTCTGCACCGAAGCCAAAGGAATGATTCTCAAGCGCACCATAAACTCCACTCTCCTGCTTAAAAAACCCTTAATTCCCTCCTCTTCACCTTCTGCCATGACCCTTAGGGCACTTCTGAATAAGCAAATCACCTTGCTTCCTTCTGGGAAGCTACGAGAGCCTTCCAGCCCACAGCCTCCTTCCCAGGGACCATCTTTTAAGCTCATGTTTTATGCCGTGCAAATCTACCTCTGGATTTACAGCTACTCGGTCTGAGGAAGTGAGCCTGACCACAAGCAGCAGGGCAAAAGCCCATGCAGTTGTGTTCTAGACAGGTCCACTCACCATATTAGAGCATGTCTTTGGGGGAAACTGAAAGTGAGAGGAAGAGGAGAGTAGACAGAAGTGGAAATGCACACAGGAGCAAAAGCAATAGGTAGAAGCCATGAGGCACAAGCCAAGAGTAGGAGAGACCAGGAAGCGGGAGAGGAGAGAAAAAATGATCTAAGTGGGAATAGACACAGCAGAGGGAGGTCGGTGGTGCAGCCCTAAATTAGGGAGCAGTGGGCACTTGTATCCAAGGGAACATGTAGAAGGGTTGCTCTTGAGATTCCAGTATGACTATTAGAACAAAGTTTTTATTCTCTGTGCGGCCTCGTTGTTCAGCAGCTGAAAGGATGTCTTGTCTTACTTCCTAATGGATCCTTAAAATAATCTCCCATTAACTGAAGTAATGTGAGTAAATCTCTTTCCCTTACATACCGAAAAAAAAAAAAAAAAAAAGAAAGAAAAAAATCTAACAAAGATAGCCTAACCAACAGGACAGACAGCATGTTCAATGCCATCTCCTGCTTTAAGGCTAAGCTCAAAGTCAGACTCTTCTCTGAAAGTTTCATATTTGAGTAAATTATCTGGGTAAGGCAAGCAGGCTATCAGATGTTACATGGCTGAGTACACAAAGCTTGGGTATATTTAAACATGATCAGGGTTTTGGAATAGAATCTGGATCACTGATGTATTGCAGCAATGATTTGTCTAAAACACTGAAGGGTAGAAAAAGGTGGGATATGTGGTCTGTTCAGGACTGGAGAGGGTAGGTAGCTGAGTAACAGAGACTGATGTGAGATCAAGATGAGAAGACCAAGAATGCTATTCATCCTCAAATCTCTGCTTAGAGATTGAGTCTATTTGAAATGAAAGCCCTGGTCCAGTTGTCTCTGCTCAGGGGAGCTCTTAGTGGCTTGGAAGCAGGATAAACAATAGCAGGTGTTCGCTTTCAAGGTAAGATTTAAGGAGGGATACAAGGAAGGTTAACAAGCACACACTAGTCACGGTGGTAAGAAGGGAAGAGACAAGATGGTAGGACAGAGGGAGAGCTCGCTCAAAACCCGAAGGGCCAAGGAATTGGGGTATGAGAGAGAAAACAAAGGGCAAAGCTCTGCCTGGGCTGACCTAGATGTGGCCTATGAAGGAATTATTCACTTTTAAGTAATTTTGCTAAGTGGCCACCTGAGGGCACTGTATCCTCTGCGCCTAGGAATCGTTCACTTTTCCCTCACCAAGTAAATTTTCCTCAATTTGCTGAAGGATAAACTTAATAATGTCTTAAGGAAGGGGACCCACGGAAGATGGGGGCCAAAGACAATCCTTCCCCCCATCTTTGCTCTTGAACTAGATTAACGAATGAGCAAGACTGACCTCAATTCAAGTCCCTGGGTAATTTCAAGGATTCAATAAAATAAGCTCATTTAAATCTATTTAGTGTTTAGTAGGGAATCAATGCATATGAGCTCCTTCCCATATACATACACATGCAAACATACACTTTTGTCAAATACAGGAACAAGAGAAGGAACAGCAGGAGGAGTTACACCAACCCTTTCTCTCTCTAAAGGGGCCAGGACTCAGAAGTCCCGCAATGAAAGTAAGTACAACTGTGCTCGGCAATCATTGCAGAGAGCAAATTTCTGCCGCTCTCTCCACGGCGTGCTGCAGCTTGTACATAAAAGCCAGAGGGGATGCAACGCAAACAGCTGGGAAATAAAGATGAAAGCAAAACTGTATCAGCGGGAAGAGACACACAACCCCCTGAGAACGCGGCAGTGTCACGAAAGACAATTTGAACAAGGTCACCCTCGTGGAATTCCTCGCCTCAGAGAGATCATTAGGCTCTTGCCTATTTCTGACTACCTTCTTCCGAGTCAAGCTGGGGAATGGGATAAACGGCCCTTAGCTTGCACATTTCCACACTAAACTCCTGTCTATATAATGAAACAGAGCCACAAACAAAGGCATGCGTTATCCTAAAGGCTAACTGTGGAATTTTAGTTGGGCGAAAACGGAGTCCGCTTCCCAGCGCCAGTAGAGCCTGTTGAGGCTTTTTTCCCCCGCTCCCGCCTCCCATACGGCAGGTTTTGCGGCCTTATGCTGCCCTCTAGCGTCTTTTTCCGGTATGGTAACATGAGAAATACACGCAAAGATCCTGAAGCAACCAATGCCACTTTGGCCCAGGACTAGTAAAACAAAACAAAACAAAAAATAAAGTTCTAACATAAAAGCAAAACCAAATTTTGTACTAAAATTCGAAAGTGAGTTAAATTTGGCCTCGACATAGACATTGCATTCATTCAGGATTCTGAAACACAGCATCTGGATTACTGAGTGCCCTTTAAAAATGCAGAAGACCTGGCCTTCCCTGTACGTCATTCTCAAATGATCCCTGCCTCAGTCTGTCTGAGGGGGTTGCAGAAATTTGCACCTCAAGAACCCCACCATAGGACTCTGATGTAGTTAAATAGGTTGACCTCACTCTGAGAAGAACTAAAGATTAATTATGGCAGTGACCTTACACAGAGTGTAGAATAAATCTGATAATTTTAATTCAATAAGGGCCAAAAAAATACATAAAATAAAACCATTGTCCAAATTCGGTCAGCTCTCATTGTTTCTGCATTGAGAGTGGCTGAATCCTACATGAGTAGCATGCAAAGGAGACAGTGCTGTTAAATTCAGAGTGAAGAGTTCCTGTCTATGGTCTCCTGTCTCATTAAGCTCCCCTAATTCCAGGGGGCGGCATCCAGGTGGGAAGGAGAAACAATGCCTCTTCCAGCTTACTCATCCTTCAGGTATCTCTGAAACATTCCTTCCTCTAATATTCTACCTGGCGACACCACATTCTTTTCAATGTCCTGATGTGTCTCCCGGGAATCCTGTTCTCTGTCCTGTCAATGTTCCCCCCGTGTCAGTCTTCTCCTTGGGACAGAAAGCTTCTTGTTACAGGAAGCCTGCCGCCCTCTTCGCACCTGTGCTCTCCACTCTGAGCACGGCGTCAGCGCTCAGTAAACACTCCTCATCTGACCAAGGCCCCTGGACCCACACACCAAAAGGCGGTGCTTGTGGAAGCTGGGAGATGTCCACCCCAGGACCATGCTCTCTTCTCAGGCTCCCTCGAGTTAGGGACACACATGGCAAGGGGGCTTCTTGGGGTTATTGCTGTCATTGGATCACACATCCAATTGATGAGTTCACAGCTTTGACTTTTAATGTTTAAGTTTAAAAAAAATTTTTTTTGATGTGGACCATTTTTAAAGTCCTTATTAAATTTGTTACAATATTGCTTCTGTTTTACGTTTTTTGGTTTTTTTGGTCGTGAGGCATGTGGGATCTTAGCTCCCCAACCAGGGGTCGAACACGCACCCCCTGTGTTGGAAGGGGAGGTCTTAACCACTGGACCACCAGGGAAGTCCCGAGTTTTAATTTTAGAAACTTGCTCTCACTTTATGGCATGGTCTGGTAAGTCTGTAAACAGGAAGGAACTTCACAAGGTAAAGGGGGATAGTCATTAGTATAGAATCTCTTTATACATCTGGAAATGTACCTCAAATTTAAATTGTGTTATTTTTTTAAACACAAATGCACTCAGTCAGAATTCAATACTTAGCATCTTAATATTTATATAAAATGCTATTTTCAATTCATAGTTTTAGTTTTTTATCATGGATAAAGCCTTTCTTATATTCAGAATCATGAAACACTCAACGTTTTAGTAAAAATCAGCTCTGAGGGTTTCTTAGGTTTGTAAAGGTCCCCTCCACCACCAGAAAGAATCCCATACCATGTCCTCCAATTACCCTCACTTCAATTTTTTAAGGAACAATAGGCAAATATTTACTTCTCAGGAGGCAGCGCCCTAATTGTCCAGTGAGATACCCACTGCCTGGCACTGCTTCTCTGCTCCCTCAATGAGTAGGTCTGTGCATGTCACAGACTTCAATCAAGCAGGAACTGCTTCTTTTCTAGACATTTTAGTGTTCCACCTAGTGTTCAGGGTTTCTAGGGAAGCTCACTTATGCTTACTGAGGTCTCTCCCTACACAAACAGGACCACATTTTGCTTCAGCTTTGGTGGCTGGCATGGCCAGCACACTGACCGTCACAATCTCTTCCTTTCCTTGACAATTACCACCTGAGCCCACTGTGCAAAACAGGGGCACCCACGAAATAGGGACAGAAAATGCCCTCTGACATTCACTTCAGTCAGAGAGAAGAAAGAGGTGTAGACTGTAAAACAGCATTTCCTTTGAATTTCATTTTACTTTGTGAGCTAAGCTATTAGATTTGTAGGTACAAACAGGCTCTCTTTGAAGTTAACAAGAGGCCCACTCTGAGAAGGGAGACAGCCATCACCACACATTTTATGTGTTAGACAAATATAGTACTGGGATTGTAAATATATTCTGCAATTACAGAAAGTGAAACCCTTTTCTGTCTTCTTTCACCTTACTCACAGCTTTTTTTTCTCTAGAAAGAATTCTGTTGGGTTTTCTCTTTCCAGTTCCCTAACTCCCCTATGTATTTATCTTTCAAATCAAAGGGAAAGATCCCATCAGTACATATGAACAGCTCTTGCCAAGCAAAAATGATGACCATGATGATTCCTGCAGGGCTTTGGAATGCCTCCAATCAGAGCCGGAGGAGCAATGGAGGGGCCATGTGTCAGAACCGGGGTTATGTTTTGCCCTGCTGAAGTAGTTGTTTTAACCCTGGGCAAGCCATTCAAAGCTCAGATTTCCTACATTCATAATGAAGTGCTAATAACATCTTGTCCAATGCTTGTTGTTGTGTTCAATGAGATGGATATATGGACATGCTCTTAGCAAATCACAAAGACCCATTCAAATAGAAACTTCTGTTATGTTCCATTATTGACATGTTTTCTAAGTATTTTGTCTTGCTCACTTGAGAAATCAAGTATCAATAAGGAAGGAAATGTAAAGCAATTATACTCCAATAAAGATGTTAAAAAAAAAAATAAGGAAGGAAAAAGTCTGTTAAGACTTCCTTAGCAGCTGGTGAAAGAACATTCCCATTGGTGTTTGTGGGTGTTGGGAGGGATTCACCATTGGAGACACACGGTATAAGCCAGCCACAGACCCCTGTTGGTGAGAGGCTCTGTTAAGTATTCAGGAAACCTCACCAAGAAGAGAAAACTAATAAGCTCTAGAAGAAACTCAGTAGGTATCTGGTTACCTTGACTCCAAATCAACTAAAAGCTGTTGGGACTAAAGAAACTTGCAAACGCCTACTTTTCTTTATAATATCAAGACTAAGGTACATTCTTCTCACTCCTTAAATTTTAATCATGCATGCATTCTTAGGTGTTGCATTTTTTGAGCTGCTATTAAAAATATGTGTTTCTGCCACATTAAAGGGGGAGCAGAGGCTTGTGTGTTGTATTATTAATTACATGTTGGAGACGACATTCTGGTCAGTCTTTGCAGAAGGTACCCACACCCCCCCCCCCCACCAAAGCAAAGGATGTGCCACATGAGCACAAACCACGTGGGTTCCTGCCTGCTGCTCTGACTCCGTGCACTTACTCTTAAGGTCCAAGTTCCTGGCTCCCGCTGTGATTTGCGTTGTGATTTTCGTGTCAATCTTTACAGTGTGGAGGTTGCTGGTGTCCCTTGATATCATCACGTTGTGCCACTGATTGTCATTGAGAGGTTTATTTGAGCTCCCTTTGATGAGGTTAGCACCATTTCCCAAATCAAACACGTAATGTAGGTACCTGGGAAAAAAGGGAAGGTGGAAAAGTGCCATCACTTTTTGAATTTCTGATGGAGTCAAACTACTTATTACAAACAGAGATCTCCTTTTCAGGTGGTTGCATCCTTGCTAGAAGTCATGAGAGTGAGTTGTGTAGAAGCTCAACTAACAAGAGGGTAAGAAACACTACTCTGTTTCAGCAAGGAGGATTATTCATTGTCTTCAATACAGGAAATAGTGAAAATATTTTTAAAATTGTGGTCCACATTCCACTTCATCATTGTGGAAGATAAATATCTGTCACTACTCATTCCCTATTTCCACCACTCTCTCCATCCTTTGCCAACCACACAGAACTGGCGATTCTCAGCTTCCTGCACTTGTTTTCCGCCATCTTGAATGCCTATTTCTCTATGGGAAATGTGCACTCATCCTTCAAGACCAGCTCAGGTAGCCACTCCTGGACTCATAGGTTTTCCTAATTTTGCTAAATAATCTCCTGAACCTTTGCCCAAGATCATATTAGGAAACTTCCTGGTGCTTTTCTGCTAAATTTATGTGTTCACCTGTATCCCCTCGGGTTGTGTGCATCTGTGTGCCTTGGGGTTGGTGGAATCTGAAGTGTGCACAGGAGTGGCAAGGAATATATATATATACATGTAAACTAGTGTGTGGCGTATCATCTAGCCGATTGTAAATGTGCAATGATATTCACCGATTGAATGAATACCTAAATCAATTAAAAGATATGAAATGTTCATCACAGTTTCAAGGAAATGTCACAAAAATCTTTCTAAATTATTCAAGAAACTCTGACATAGAATTAAGCTTCAGTTAAATGGGATTTTGTGGAGTTGAAGTAATCTGCTTGCATGAATTAGCTATTTAACTTAGCTATTTAACTTAGCCAGCAAGTGTAGAAATTCTTTTGTGGAATTACCATGTGCGTAGTAAAGAAATCCACATTTGAAGAGTAAGGCTTATGGAATGCCTACGGTAAATTAGAACTCGACGCTATTTGTACCTTATGTGTGGAAATGTAGATATAAAAAACTGTACTGAATCCCTATTAACTTTATAAGATACCTAAAAAGTGGTTTAAACAAATGCATTATTTGCAAACCACCCTCCCTGCCCACCACCTTCTGTTTAATGTATAATTGTGGAACTTGAGGTTCATTTTCATAAAGCTCTGTTTGTCATTGAACGGACCTGTACTTACCCTTTAACTAATTCAACCACAATAAAGTCGTTTCCATCCCCACTGTTATACAGAATTAGTCCATCTAGGGATGTTGTCTTGAACTGGAAAAAAAGATGCATAGAAGTGTAGGCTTGCAACGTAGCTAAGGCAACATAGCTCGATTTGGTCTTGAAGGTGACAGGGTCTGCTATGATGTTCCTGAAGCCAAACCTGGCATTGAGCTCACAATAATCTATGTCGCCATTTTTACACAAGTCAATGTATGCCATTCCATTAAACGTCAGGCTCTGCAGGTGTCCAATGAAGTTGGAGGGAACAGAAGACAGATACCGGCGTTCCGTGATGATGCCAGTCTCTATGTTATGAAACTCCAGCCTCGTATGATCCCCCGCCATTTGACCTAAAAGAGAAGATGGTGTATTATTATTTTCTGCATCTGAAGGGCACTTTCAACTTTAGACTTCCACAGCAATATCACATTTTAAAATGCAAGGATCTACAGACCTCCTTGATATTCAGTTATGTATAGCAAAAATGAGAAATGACCTTACATGGTGAGGCTGAATTACTTAATAAAACTTTCTTAGATCAAGTTTTAATCTCCGTCCAAATTTTAGTCTTAACAAAAATGATCCTCATTAACTAAAGTTGCAGAATTTTTTAAAACTAGAAGAAAGAATAAAGGAAGGAAGAAATGGAGAAAGGAAGGGAGAAAGGGTAAGAGGAAGAAGAGAGACAAAGGAAAAGGAAGGAAGGGAGGAAGGGAGGGAGGGAGAAAGGAAGGAAGGAAGGGAGGGAGGGAGGGAATGGAGGAGGATTAGGGGCAATGACTATCCTAAATCATCCCAGTAGAAAGTGATACATCCCAGCTCCATGGTGATGTGACGTTTGTCTTTATAAAGAATGTTCTTCAAGAAAAACAAAAAGTAACTGTATATTTTCCTATATCAATAGAAATAATGAAGAGCTGCTGACTATTCTTCCAATTACGAACCATGAAAATGTGTTTGAAGTTAAATATGTACTTTTCACCTTCCCTTTTCTATACTGAATAATTCCATCTTTCCTAGACCTAGTCTCCCAATCACGAAGAATTCCTGTTGATCTCTTCTGGTCCTCTGCCATTTTCCTTGCACTTAGGTTTTGGATACCTAAATTGAGCACAACATACCAGTTCAAGGCATGTCCAATTTTGAGAATACCAGTAAAATTATTCCACATTACCACAAAGTATAATCTTCTGTTAAACACCCTAGTGTGAAGCTTGGTTGCCAATTTATTTAGTGATTCACTCTTCAATTCAACCCCATCCCTGTTCATCCTGCCATATTTCTCTGCCAACCCCATTAAAAGCCTACTTAGTCCCGTCTTTACCTCCAGAGTGATTATTGTACCTACCTGCAAGGTTGAAGTCAAAATTAACAAAGATGTGAACTTGCTTTCTAAAGCACAGTGTTAAAGTACTCTTATCATTGCTAGTGATTCACTTCCGGCATCTTGTTCTTGTCTAATTAAACTGTCATTCACTTTCTTCAGAAATTCAAAAAGGTCATTTAAATTGCAGTCAAGTTCTTCCAGGTGTTAGCTTCACTACTCAGTTTGGCGTAATTGTAAATTTTATCGAGCTTACCCTATTCCATCATCCCTGATATTAATGAAAATATGAATTAGAGCCAATCCCAGTCTCAGCCCTGGGAAGATGCACTGAACCTTCTTCCCAGGTGTAACAGAGATTGAACACCCCCCTTTGTGGGCCTCCTTCAACCAGTCTGACAGATTTCCATTTCTTTAGAAAAAACAATAAAATACTAGGTGGCATTTTAAAGGAAATGCCTGTAATTAAATCATAAAAGGCATACTTTTTGTTGCACAAGAAAAATTGCCCACATACTTGATTTTGATGTTAACAAACTCATTGGTATAAAAAACTCTCCCCTGAGCTGTACTTAATGCTCCTTGATTTCCATACCTCTTTACTAGTCCTTGATCCTGACAACAGCAGCCCTGTCATCCCTTGGCATGTTCTCTTTTCAGTTATTAGTTTGCTCTGATTCCTTCTCTGCAAATGTGTTGTTTTTTTTTTTAATACAAAAAATAGCACTGTAAACAGTTGTCTCTCCTCCCTCCTCCCCACTATACCTCCTTCTTGTCTATCCCAAGCAAAAATACTATTAAATCCTTAGCAATTCTGGTTTCTCATATGACATCATTTTTCTCCCCTTCTTCAGTTCTTTTGTTCAGTGACCTCAATACTAGTCTGTGTGGAACTACCTCTTGGGTAGCAAATAAAATTAGCCTTTAATAATTTTCAAATATAAATCACTAGAGACACCAGTAACATTGAATTAACAAGCTAAATAGAATGAAGAATATGCAAAGCTGAAAAAAATTACTTGGGCTTTTCTATCTCCTTGTGTTATTTTATCTTTTTCATTATATTAAAATCTGAGCCTTAACTTGGTGAACCCACCCTGATCCTGAAACTGTCATGTTTTCTTCTTAAAAGCTACATTAATGAACCAACTGACAGTAAGAGAATATCCAGAAAAAATATTTCTAATACTTGAAATTAAATATTACTCCAAATTGTCCAGTTATTGGCAGCTCTGAAATAGGGAAGCACATTTTGTTCAGCAGAACTGAGAAAGAAGTTCAGTGATAAAAAGAACACGTATTGTCTGTTTTCTTTTCTCAAAGGAATAGAATATGTATGCAGAGCATACATAATAAAAAAGTAGTAAAAAAGCATTGGAGCAACCATGGCCCAGTTACAAGAAAAATCATTATGGCCCATGTTCAAGAGCCTATTCTTTCCTTAATAAGCATATATAAATTGCATTGACAGTAATGGCAGATATGCTTGCTCATGAAGGAGAATTAGCACCTAAAAGCCATTATCCACTGCCTAATAAAACATTTACTGCTGCCTTTTAAAAGTCCTTTTTTCCTCAGAATTTATTCCTATGTTTAATCCTCAGTTGGCAATGTAGCCACCTCTACTATTGTATACATATATCGACTAAGAAAAAATAAAGGACAATGAAGGAGAAATATTTCTAAGGCTCCACTCGTTAAAAAAAATGCAGCATCTTTCCTAGAGATTTACTGGAAAAGGAGAATTTGAAATTAACAAAATGCCTCTGATCAAAGTGTCTGGGGCACCCAGATTGATGATAGTCTCCAATAAGAAACAACCACCTGGGTGGTGTGTTTGCACAGAAATCTCAATTTCTAAATCAAATCTTTCTACCAAAACAGATAGCAAGATTTTATGCTGAGCCTTGCTCTGAGTTGGGTTAAATTTCTGCTGCAGAAGAAAATGACCACCCCTCCCCAGCCTTAGATCCACTTGTTAATTCACTGAAAGGTATTGAAAGTTACTGAGTGTGTAGTGTACGTATAAGTCAGGTGCTGTATTAGGCAATTAAGAAATAATGTTGAGAGAAGCAGACTTAGCTCCTGTTTTCACAAAATTCATGGTCTATTGGGGTAAGGCAGACAAAACCAGGTAAGAAAATAATTAACTATATGATGATAAAACTCAGAAAATGCCATGAATTTGATGAACAGCATGCTGGGTTGGTAAATATGGAATGCGGGCAAGTGCCTGAGTGGATACTTAAGTTAAATTTGAAGAACTAAAAGGAGAAAGCCATGCTAAGAACTGGAGAAAAGGAAGGGGGAGGTGGATTCCAGGAAGGAGAGACAGATGAACAGAGGTTCTCAGGTGAGAAAAACCCAGAGAGTGTGGCTGGAGAGTCATGAGTAAGTGAGGTTAGTGCTCAGATGAGATGGGAAGAAGAGTCGGGGTCAGATGTCACAGTGCCTCCTGATTCTATTAGGAGCTACTGAAGGCTTTTAGGCAGACATAAGACATGAGTCTGTGTGTGTGTGTGTGTGTGTGTGTGTGTGTGTGTGTATTTGATCTCTCTGTTGTGGATATAATAGATTGTAGACAATACGAAGTAGAGTGTTTATAGAAGAAATGGAAAAAATGGACAAAATAAGATAGTCTCGCTAATATAATTGCAGGATTTATTAATAATGTACAGAATGATGGAGAAGGGGGAAATAATGCTGGTCCCAGCTTCCAGGCTTGGGTAACTGGATATACAGTGAATAGTGTTCAACAAAGGACACACACACTAACATACACAGACATACAGAACACACAATTCCAGATATTTTAGACAGACTAGGTGATATGTTGAAACCCAAGGACTCCCTACTTAGGGATCCCATACAGTGTGTAGAACATTTTCTCATCTGAGTTCTGGGGAATCTCTCTCTTCTTGGGCTTCTTTACTGGCAACTGCTTACCCTCATGAGCCTCGGTGAGGTTCAGACATTCCCAGGAATGACCTGAGTATGTACTGTCCTGTATTCAACAAATACTTGACTTAACAGTATGTATAACTCTGATTTAAAGATGTGGTCAAATGTAGGACTTTGCATGAAGAGTTTCCAGCGCTTTCCTTTAATTTTTTTCTTGTTCAGTGATTTCTGAACTTGCTGTAAAATTTAATAAGAAATGTCTATTGCTTTCCTGATTCATGGCTGGCTTCATGTGGCCACTAGAGTGTTTGAAAAAATCTCATTCCAAACTGAAGCCTCAATGGCAAGGTTCCATTGCATCTTTGGAAACCTTTTTTATGCTATATAACTTAAGGCTGACTTTTTATTCTTATGAATTATTGACTTTCATGAGATCCTTGGCAAAACATAATTTCCCAAATATGAATCACACTGATGACAATTACTGTGAAAAACAGAAAACAAAACACTGTCTTTAGTTCTGAGAAGCAAGATGCTGGGAGCTGGGGGAACAGAAGAGGTGGGGTGGAGCACCGGGGGGAGAATATGCATAATTTGTGTGAATCATCAATGTTTACTCAGTTTATATGCCCATTCATCTTTGAACTCTGAGAAAGAGCAAGTTGGTTTCCACAACTGAAAAAACTTTCAACTCCTACACAACAGAGAGAGGGCAGAATATAATTTCTGCTCTAAGGCCTTGGCAGTTTTGAGAAAGAGTAAATGGCAAGCTAATTTACTGAAATGCTGGTTTATATTTTGTTCTCCCTTCAGTTCTAAGAAACTAGCCAAGTCCCTTGTAGCACTTTGCCTCAAAGGCTTTTACTTGGCAAAAAGTAGAAGACAACTTTCTGGAAAACAGCACCTTTTCTAATCTTTTCTGAAGGCCTAGTTTGCAAGGTGTTCAAGAAAGGAAAAAGAAATGAGCAGAATGCATTCGAGGGCTGAACTAGATGAGGCAATTACCCCTGACTAGGAGAGAAAGATGAACGTCGGTGGGATTTAGCAGTACTGAGTGCCAGCCAGCATCCTGCTCGCTGGTCAGGTTCAGGGTTTCAGAGAGAACTGATGAGGTAAAGCTCGGCAGACTGAACCACAGCTCTTCGGCAACAGGAGTCAGCAAACACCCTTTGCCTCACCTAGGACAGGAGCAACAGGTTTCTTATCGCTTAAAGGACAAACTTGGAGAACTGTCTTTTTGGTGAGAACCAGTGAAGACAGAAGCCAACAGGAGCTTCTGCATGATCCACGGTGTGGGTGGGAGTGGGGGTGACGGCACATGACTGATTAAATATCCTGTAACCCCAGAAGAAAGGCCTAAGGTCTGATTTAAATTGATATAAGGTCAATTAATAAATGTGCCATCTCTTGCACCCCTGAGTTGGTGCACTAAGACTCATAATTTTAATAATACCTCCTAGAAAAAAAATCTGTTAAGCAAATGTGTTTGTCATCCAAATTTGGCAGTTTTGAAACGGAATTCCTTTTCTTTCAGATCATAAGCGAAACCTTACCAATGGCCTATGGATTCCTAATGAAGTCTTAGGTGCCAGAGTTTCCCAGTATTAACCAGCCAAGGAGACATGGGTGACTTCACTGTGAAGAAACAGTGCATGCCCAGGAGCAGAAGAGTGGAAACATGTGACATTAACTTAGGAATGATCCCCCAACAGAGTCAGTTCTCTCTGAGTTCTCCTTTGAATCCATCACTTATTTGTTCCTATATCGATAAGCCAACTACATCCATATAAGTATCTGTTAACTCTGCTTCCTAACATTATGATTGCTGGTGAGAGATAAATGCACAACCATTTAAGTAACAAAGGAATGATGTATTCACTGGAAGTTGAAGAAAGCAACTGACTAGTATAGAATATAACTATTCATTTAGAAGTTTGGTAGGAATCCATGCGATTGAAAAGATACATCTTAAATTTTAATGAAAATTAGATGGCAATTCATTTAGGGAACATTTCTGGAATTTTCTGTTACAATGATCATTTTCATACTCTATTCATCACTTCCTAATTCACAATGTGTTGCACTGATTTTAAAAGCATGCTAATGTTCTACACACGACTGTAATTAAATACATAAGAATGGGAGGGAAAAAACGAAGCTGAAATAAATAAAACTAATTGTATTTCAAATGATTACTATAACTACAGTAAAGGGAAAGGAAGGAAGGAAAAGGAAAGGAAAAAACGAAGAAAGGAACTAATCAAAGTTATTTCTCAACTTAGCATTTGACCATACACATTAAATCTTAGGCAGTAAGGACTGAGAAGAATCACAAACTAATCGTGAATTGTTTTTAGTCCGTAGTACTCGTGGTAGTATGGGCAATTTAAAGCAATTCTGAAACTACTGTAGATGTATGACTGGATTGGGCAAATGAGAAAATGACATCACTGGGAGCCAAAATTCCACCTTGGAAGAAGGGATTTGAAAACATGGAATGGGGGAGTCAAGAAACAATGCTGTAGATGTGGAGGTGCTAGTGTGAACTCATGTTTTCTAAAATATGTGTATATGCATTTTGTGTGAACGTGTAATTGATATGTATGTATGTACATATTTATGTGGAGAAACCTATTAAGACATATATATGTATATATCTATATGTGTGCATATATATATATATATATATGCAGGTATATGTATATATGCTTGAGTATATTTCCTATCTTAGTCTCCTGAAAAGGTCACGAAGCAGCACTGAGCATACCAATAGCAACCACTTAGATCATGGTCTGTAATATAGTTCTCCACTAAATGGAATGTAAATGTCTGATTCCAAGGCTGAGGCATGGCAGGTAAAAGTTGTGCCTGAAATATCCTGTTACGCCAGAAAGTGAAGAAGTGCTAAAAAAAATGTTGGGGTGGAGGCATGTCACAAGATCACAGAGACCAACTTCATGGGATTCACAGTGGCCCAAACAGGGACATTTTAAGCACCAAAATAATTAAGTGAAGTAATTATAAACTACTTGAAAATATAGAAACTTGTGGGTCTATACCAATAAGGAAGGAAGGAAGGAAGGAAGGAAGGAAAGAGGAAGATGGCGAGAGAAGGAGGAAAAGAAAAAGAAAAGAAGAAAGGGAAAGAAAAGAAAAAGAAAGAATGAAGGGATAGCTCTTGTATATAGTAGAATACTAAGTGCTGACTCTGAATGTGGAAAGAGAGATGGAGTTTGAAAATAATCACTTGTAACTACCGTGTTAAAAACTGGATCAGGCAAAATCTTCAGTGGATGATACATCTAGGGCAAATTTTTGATGAAGTACAGATATTTTCATTGTCTTAATATGTCTCTCCACAGTTTATTAGTTGTAAGGGAGAAAAACATACTGTTCAGTGGAGAAACTGGCAACATGTTGACCAAGCATTAAAATCATGAGTCAAGGACATGGACATCATTTCCCTCCAGATGGGATACTGTAAGAAGACCACACCATCAACAGTGTATTTCATCCAAGAATGCAAAACCTGAATATAATCATGGCGAAACATCAGATAAGCCCAAAAAGTGACTTTACATTGATAAAAGGTCGGAGGACTATATATCTTTTTAATTTGTCAATGTCATCAAAGACAAAGAAAGTCTAAGGTAATGTTTTCCATTAAAGGAGGCTAAAGAGACATGAAAAGGAAATGCAATGTCTGGCCCTAGACTGAATGCTCTGGTGGAAGCAAAAATGCTACAAAAGGCAACATTGGGTCAACCGACAAAAGGGGAATATGGATGAGAGAACAGATAAAAATGTAAAGCAGAAACTAACACACTATTGTTAAGCAATTATATTCCAATAAAGATGTTAAAAAAATATTGTATCAATGCCAAATTTACTGAAGTTGGTGACTCTCTGTTCTGTAAAGGGAGATCCCTATTTTTAGAAAATGCACACTGAAGTATTTAGAATGAAGGGCTATTAAGTATATAACTTATCCTCAGTTGGTTAAGAAAAAAAATGAGAGCGTGAAAATGTCAAAGCAAATAGGACAACACGCTCACCATAGTAAAAGTATATCAGTGTTCTTTGTACTTTTTACTTTTGAAATTTTTTGTAAATTTGAAATTATTTCTAAACAAAACTTTTAAAAAATGTGTTGCACCAGTCGTTTGTTTCTATACCTTCTTCATTCACTGTAGTACAGGACTTTACTACTTTACATCCTGAAGTAGTTAGTACTTTGCACAGGATTCATTTTGCTCAAAAAATATTCTCTTAGCTTACTTTCCAGCTTAAATGCAGCAACTTCCAACTGCCTGAAAACCCATGAAATATGAATTCCTTCATTCGGAGCACTGACCTATTGGCCCCCAAAGGCCATTCTAGCCGTTTCAACCGTCCTATGGTTACATGAAACAAAACAAACCTTCTCTGTTCCCTGAACATAAGTCTGTCTAGCCCCATCTAAGCCATCCTTCCCTGTGTGGAATGCTCTCCCAGATACTTTTATCTTCTGCATTATCCTTTCTTTACAGCCTAGTTCAGATATTATCTATTGCTTTAAGCTCTTCTGAACCCCAAGAACATGAATTGTTTACTCAACCGTTTAGTACATTACATGCTACCCTAGATGATCAGTCATCGTGTGATTTTGATATGTGTGTATATATTATCCTCATAAAATCGTGTTATGTCCGGGAAAGTATTCATCATAGAGTCATACATATATTAGGATATTAATAAATATAAATAAATGAACCATGAGTCAAAAAGCAAACAAATTTTTAAAAGTTAACAAATAAACAAAATTAAAAAATAAACCTAGGCGTTCTCTCAGTTCTGGTAACAATGGCATTTCAAAGAAACATAAGTCACTTAACCTCTTTGGACCTCAGCTTCCTCATCTATAAAGTGAGAATGTATATACACTATCTACTTCATAGGGCTGTGTGAGATGTGAGACAAACTTAAGGGACTGAAGCATGTTCTACTGTGATTCTCACATGTCCTTGTCCCTGGCAGTTATTTCTTCCCAACCTCTTGCACATGACCTTAGACCCTGTTAATTTCTACCCCTTTTGATAAAACTGAGATTGTCCAAACAGCAGATGCTAATCTATAGAAACACTTCATTCCTCTTCCAAGAACTGCCTTTAACCAAAACTAGCTGAACTTCAGCTAACACTCCTGCCAAAGCCCTATAAAAATTCTGCCTTCCTTCCCTAAGTTCACACAGTTTCTTTAGAGATTTCTCATGTTTGGCAATGTTGAATAAAGGCTTATGCTAATGGCTCCCTGGTTGATTTCCTTCCTGGGAGAATAAAATGACATAACATAGCAGTGGTTTTTAAATGCCAAGCCATGGACAAGCTGCATTAGAGTTCTTCTGAGAGATTTTAAGAAAAAATAATAATAATGATGAGCTCCTCCCACACTTTCTGTGGTGTCTGGTCAGGAATTGATCCTTTTAAAGCTCTTCAGATAATTCTGAAACAAAGCAAGGTTGCCCCCACGTGTAGAACAAAGTTTTGGAACGCCATAAAGGGCTAATGAGATACAAGCTGGTAACAGATCTATGAGTTGGTAGTTTGCTTCCTTTGAACTCAGGAATGATTCTCTTTAAAGTTAAAGTTCCATACATGATATTTCTACATTGATACAATCACCTGATCTCTGAGTATGGAAACCCCCTTGAGACTGAATGTAGAACAGACACTTCTCTGCTGCACAAGGACTGTCTAGTGCCTTGTACTAAAATAATTAACAGGGAGATATTCTCTAAAAAAGAAAAAGGAGCTAATATCCCAGCGGGTCATGTGCTTGAAGTTATTTTCAGCAGAGAGAACAAAGGTGCACCAATTCCTCTTTCATTCGGTTTCCCTATGTCTCCGGGATGCACCTTTATGTGGCTCACCTCAGTCAGGAATCTACAAATCAGGGATTGAACTTGACATTCTTAACATTAGAATTTAACCAACAGAGCTAAATGGCCAAAAATGATCTATTAGAGCTTAAAATAAAAAGCAGTTCACCTGACAGAATGCCAGCATATCTATCAATATACCCAGAAGCTAAAAAGTATAACTTGCTGCTGTTCATTGCCTAAATATATAAGAAACAAAGAAATTGAACAGAAATTGGCATCCAAACAATAACTGCAATATTTTATAAAGCCCTAAGATATTTATCAAGCCATAAAATTAAAATATAACTTCTTCTTGCATTATTAAATGGAAAAGAACAGGACAAAAATTGTTGCTCATTTGAGAGAAAAAAACACTTAACATGCTGCTTATTAAATTTACTTGTTGCTGGAAGAACTGGAATAAGAAATGAACTGTGTGTATCAGCTTCAAGTTGTTCACTTGGTTTTCAAAGTCAACTGCGAGAAACAGGAAAGTCTAAAGCTTCAACAAGGCAAAGGTGATGGGGCCTTACCTGTCATGGCCTGTTGATCATCCACCGTTAACTTTAAACTTTTTCCTCGACGAACCACACGCACTGTGTGCCATTCGTTATCATTGAGGTTATAGCCGGCAAAAAGGGTCTCGGGACCTTTGCCTGTAGAATATGCCAAACAGTCATTATGGACACTCAGAATCAGTCAAGCAAACGAACCTCACAGAGAGTGAGAGAAAGAGACAGAGGAAGGGGGGAAGTGAGGGAGAGGGAGGAGAGAGAAGAGAGAAAGAAATGAAAGAAAGAGGAGAGAAAAAGGAGACAGAGAGAGGAGAGACTGGCTGGATCAATTCTCAAGCCCATTAGAGTCATAGCAAGCAAGGAAAATTACGTTAACAGACATTCAGCTGTAACACTTTAAGAAGGATCTTTAACATCACACATTGATCAAAGACAAACGAATGCACCTGTTGTCATAAATAGGCACAGTCAATATAGCACTGGGAAGCCTCTCAAATCTGCACACACTTTTCCCTCCCTCAGGAATTCTCTGATTTTTGCCCTATCACTTTCTTGCTAATGAAGTAGCTAGCAGTCATGAAATCTCTGACCTTGGGAAGAGATGTGACCACAGGTTATTAGCTAACCATTTTCAGTGAATGGCACCTGGCTGATTAGACTGGCAAGGAGGCAGCTCTGGGTACGAGAGACTAGGTGATGGCTGCTCTTCGCTCTTACATCATGTACCTCCAATGTTCACCAGCTTCTTAAATGTATGGAATGTTGTGTCTGAGAACTAAGTCTGGTGGAGGCACAGACAGTGGGTACAGGTAAAAGAATGGACTCTTAGGAAGTGAAGAAAGTGAAAAAAAACACTGCCAATAAAGGGCTGAGTGTTGAGTGGGAGGGAAGAAAAAACAAATGAGATTAAGTAGCAGTACAGGGAAGTAGTGCCCAGCTAAGGACAAAGGAAAGAGGGCAAGAAGTATAACCTACTGGAAAAGCAACTGCAAGTGAACCCATGTCAACCTGTGCAAGTTGAATTTAAATTGGCTTAGGACAGAGAGGTTATTTCAGGAGGTATTTTGAAATTATTGAAATGACAAAGTTAGACAAATGTCTCTCTTCCACATAAAAACGAAGGGAAAAAAGAGCTTTCAATAGAACTGGAAATTTTTTATTAAAAAATAAGCATTGCCAATAATCTGATATTATGATTCATTTAAAAAAATCATGAAAAGTTTTTAATGATACATTTTTTGGTGATAGACTTTGCCCTGTTTTTTAGGTACTGACATTTCTATATGTATACTAAAATAACTAAAGACATGACACTGAATTGAGTTACATGACTTTCAACTAACTCAGGATCAGGATGGGGTTCAAAATTCCTTCCACCAAATTCTATCAGCCAAACCAGCCAATGTCCAAGGACCATAGGAGGATGTATGAAAAGGTCAAAGAGAAGAAGAGAGAAAAATAAATAAATTAGGGAACCAAGTACTAGAAGAAACCTCAGTAGTCCGTCCAACAGGAGATCACTGTTTGCTTTTAATACCACAGGCTATCCAGCAAGCCCGCTGATTTCTCTCTTAGGATATTACTGATGATACAAGTTCTGTCTTCCTTGGTTGGGGTTTCTCTGAGGCTTAAAATGAGCCAGTGACATAAGCTAAATTTCACAGGATGAACTGCCTCCTATCTTTAAACAGAACCATCATTAAAATTAGTAATCATTTCTTTTTGTTTCTTTAGAGAAGTTAAATTGCATCTGGATACATGAATAAAAACTAGTCTAGACAGAACCGTTTTGAGAGATTGATCACTAAATATCTAGAGGAAGCCTGTTAGTTCAACAACTGCAAAAATGCTTTGAGACCAATTGCTGAAAGCAAGTTCCAGGATCAAAGGAACTCTTTCTAGTTTCAACAGTGAAAAAAGAAGTGTTTAGTAACTCTGCAGAATCTTATCATCCTACCAGCAGCAAGGGCCATTCTGAGTTTTGATCTTTGAAAAGAGAATATATCATTTTAAAGCTATTTTTATAGGGCAGATCTTTTTTCTTAGAAATGTGTGCTTTTAAAGCAGCTTCACTCCCGTTCTCTTAATTTAAACGTGTTTTGTCAAGAAAAAGAAGCATAAGGGTGATATCATCATTATACTCCATTCTGGGCTTGATCTTGCAGTAAAATCATAATGCTTCAACTATGAAACAATAATTTCCATAACAACAGGCACAAAACCCAATTAAAAATAACCCTTTGGTTCATGAAAATCTCTGTGGGCCAACTTCAAGCTCCTTCCTTGCATTATTAAAAATGTGAAGAGATTAATTTAGGAAGACAGGGTTTTGTTTTGTTTTTTTAAATGCACTTAATATTCTCAGTTCAAAACAATGTTATCTATGCAACATGAAGTGTCGTGGAGAGTGCACTGGACAGGGAGTTAAGAATTGTGGTTGCTAGTCCTTAATTTGCTACTAAGAAAGAAGTTAGAGGCTGGTAAATGCTTATTATGTACCAGGCACTTTATTTATTAACTTATTTCATCTTTACATTATTATCATTTTGCATATGTGAAACCAAAGGCTTAGAAATCTAAAACGACTTGTCCCGAGGTCACACAGCTAAAATGTGATAGAAAAGTGTTCCATCCTAGGTCTGACCTACTCAAAGCCTGCATACTTTCCCCTGCATTATACTGCCTCCCAGCTAATGTGACCTTTAGATAGCAACGTGACTTCTTAGTTTCCTCACATCTAAATGAAGAGGCTAGGAAAGTTGCTCTTTGTCATGACTTCCAGCTTGCTCTACAGAACATTCACAATGTTAGGAAATCTTACACACCTTCTCCATAAGTCATGGTGGAAAGAAATCTCTAAAAAATACACTGCACCTCTACTCAGGGATACTGAAATGGCTGGTACTAGAGACATGATATAGATCAGTTTGGTACTAAATCCACCCACAATCAGCAATTTGCTAAAACGTGCAGCTTCTTGTAGTCTCAAGAAGTCAGACTTACAAAGTGAGGAGATGGTCTAGAGGATGTCTGCAATGCCTTTGAGATCTCACATTCTCACAGACATTTAAAACATATGTATTTGGTAAAGGAAGATGGGTTAACTGTTGAAATTTTGAAGTTCAGAGTCATTTGTCCCCATGGCAAAATCATAGTTGTTCAAAGCATTAATGATCTGAATTTAAGATTTCTTTTTCCTTTTGGGATATCAAAACATGTCTCATTGGTACTAACACCTTACTCCCAGCATTAATGTGAGTGTTATAGAGTGAATACCTACAAAACTGGGGCAGTGGTTTTATTTATTTTATTTTTTAATTTTTATTTATTTAAAACATTGGAATTATTTTTTTCTACCTGTAATCACGCATAAAGAATATAAAAATCACATAAAGGGGAAGTTGCTCTGCTGTTAAAGAAGCAGGCTAGCTTGTCCCCCAAGGCATCACCCAGAACCCCTGGATTCTGCAGAACCCTCTAGGGGGCTCATTTCTCCCTTTAGGAAAGTGATGAGTTTCTTTATCAGAAAACTCCAGCAAGGGCTTTTAAAAAACATTTCCAAGTAACCCTTTGCTCTTTAAAGTCAGATTTAAAAATACAGATTTTCTTCACTTACAAATTAAAAAAACTGTTTTTCTAGAACATCATTTATTATCCATATCAAGGTCCAGAGTTATTCAAAGCTACCCTTTTTAGTCTATCTGCATTATCAGCCCTTTAGCATGCATTTTCAAAACTCCTTTAATTACAAAGTCCAAGTTCATAAGCTCTCTCTCGAAGATTTTATAGGCCATATCCTCTTACGTCATGTGAGTTAAGGAACAGATTGCCTTTCCTTATTTCTATCCATCAGGAAACCAAGATTTAGGATTTGTGCTTAATTTCAGCAACTTGATTCTTTTCTTTCCTTTAAAAATACCCCCTACATATTGACTTTCCTGTCTAATTAATTATTTTAAATTATTTTTGCTAATCACTTGAAATTCTATTTGAAAGTATTTGGGCCTAAGTCAATAAATGAATTTATTTAATGAAGAAAAGAATAGCTTCCAAGGGATGTAGTGATAATTAACCCAACTCCCCCATTTTACAGACAACTTCATGGGAGGTTAGTTGATATATATGTATATAACATCATTGATGGATTTCAGGTTTGTTTGCAAGTGTATTTTTAATCTATTTTAATATTTGTTTGTTTCCTATTATTTCACGAATATTTCAAATTTATTTCATATTCAAGATGTATATAATAGTAACTTTGGATCCTTTTTGGAAGAAAGCCTTGTGTGCAAATGTCCTGTGAAGTACTTATATTGTTTTTATTGAATGTGAGGAAAGAAACATTAAAGAGCAATAGAGAAGAATAAAACAAAGCTAAGAAATCTAAGAAGCAATGTGATCAAAGATGTCTAACAGACTAAAATGACAGGTGTCCCTAGAGTTGAAAGATGCATGTAGCTTGGGAAAATCAAACCCAAACCAATTATATTTTTATTTTTAAAACTTTTAGACTTGAGTGCCACAAAGCTGAGACTCATGACATACCCTTTAGGTAGCTATCTCCCTCTACTGGTATATTTTAAAGATGCTAACTACATAAATGGACCATCTGTATCAGGTACCCTATCTCTCACTATAGTTCAAAACTAGTTGGTTCTAGCTTCCTTTTCGTTGCCTTAAACATCAGATGTAAGTGATTTCTATTTTATAACTATCTAGTGATTTGAGTAGCTAATCTGTTTACTCAATTAAGCCATTTAAGCATGGGGATTCGAATGGGTACTTCTGCAAAGACACAACCCAGCAAACTGCATAGATAATAGGCAAGTAGGAATCCATTTAGTTTGCCTTCTAGAAATGATCTATCTATCTCCATTTTATTAAGAACAAGTTGTGTCTTTTCAACCACAGCTATGTGGGCCAAAGATGGGCATCACATGAAAGTGGATCCTAAAGTTTCCAAAGTTCTTCTATAAATTAAAAAAAAAAAAAGATTGGCATTGCCTTATGCATATAAATTGGTTCTATCTTTATACATAACTGTTCAATTTTTTTGATCATTAAACTGCCTATAGCACCCAGCAATTGAATTAGAAATTACAGCACCATACATCTTAGAATTATGAAATTTTGAAATCGAATGGTCCATATTATATCTGTCGTTTATCCCATTTAACTAGTCTTATTCATTCTGGGTTATGTGGCACCCATATCCTACTAATTTAGTTTAAAAATTATTTTGTACCAAACACTGATCGCACAAGCATTGGGAATGCCCCAACTTAGATTTTCAAGGAGCTTTCTATAGCTTACATTCTAATAGATCTAATAGGGGTCAAAACACTTCCGCAATGGACCCAATAGTAAATATATTTGGCTTTGCAGAATGTGGTTGTCATGGCAATTACTCAACATTGCTATTGTAGTGCAAAAGCAGCCATAGACTATATGTAAACAAACGTGTGTGGCTTTGTTTCAATAAAACTTTTTAAAAACAGGCAGCCAGCTTGTACTTTTCAGGTCTCTGTAAGATACACATAAATAAATAGACAATTTAAATTCCCTTTTCTCCTGAATCTTTACGTTGGATATTAAAGAAATAAGTAATGGAAAAATAATCAAGAGCTTAAGAGTCAGGAGACCTGAGTTTTAGATGCACTGTTACCATTAAATCCAACATAAGCTTAATTATGCTAACTTAGTCTAATTCTTCTCCTGCTCTTGGTCTGAGTTTTCTTTTCCGTAAAACAACAACAACAACAAAAACTAAAAACAATTTTAAAAGGCTGTAAATGGCATAAACCAATTGCAAATTTCCTCTACTTCTAAAATGTAATCACCTTTCCTGTTCTACAAATTTAGAATGGCAGCCTTTATTAAAATGCATGGCATTTGTGTGTATATATAAAATTAGGTGTCTATCTATATCAACTTTTCCAGGTACTACCAAGTTTTATTTGGCAATTGACTTTGAGGACTATAGCCTCCAGTGGGAGGCAGGACCTGGTGGGAAGCTGGAAACAAGCCTTGTCATTGTGACAATAATAGGAAGAGAGAAAAGCCAGGAGAAACAGAAGCAAGAGCCACCACTGCTGGTTGCCTGAGTCATGGCTCCTGGCAAGAGCACTTATGCCCATAAATGACAGGAGGATGTGTTTCTCAGGTTGTAATTATGATACCTTCAGCCTGCTATTTGACTTTGCCATTAGTTTCTGATTTTAAAATAATTACTTTAAAAAATAACCAGACCTCTGCTTGAAAAACAAGCAAACAAACAAACAAACTAAAACCTAAGGAGAGTAATTCCTCATTAAATGTTTCTGCTTTATCTTTCTCAATTTTTAGATACTGGGCTGGGAGCAGAATTCTTTTGTTTTTATTTCTCACACGAATCAGCTAGGAGAGTTAATTACCAATTAAAATTAGAAACATGTGAAGGGCACTTCCAGATTCTTCTTTTGATATTCACTAACCTTACTAGGGGAAGGACCAATTAAAGAGTTTGTGAGCCCAGTGCAAGATGAAGACATGGGACCCTTGTTCAAAATGAAGCATTTCAGGACAGTGGTAGCAGAGCATTAATGCAAGCACAGGCCCTTCAAAGCACAGAGCCCTGGGTGACTGCACAAATTGCATGCTGTTTGAGCCACCCCTAATTAGGAGTCTAAGTTTTGTGCTTATTTATGTTTAAAGTTTCCTTTAGTTAGCTCCATATTCAGGAATGTGCAGACAAGACTTCATTTATCAACGTAAGATGAACGGTTGGGTCACCTTCCCCATACTGTCTGTCCTTAATGACAAGGCCTCTGGGGTATCAGAGAAGCTGTCTGTCTCAGACCTGTCTTGCTGGCCAGGCCTGGTGCCAGTCATGACCTTGGACAGACTAATCACCCTAACAGCCATGAAATTGAGGTACTAGCCCAGCCACGTAACTCCTCCCTCTTTAACCCTCCTTAAGCTCTCCTCAAATTAGCTAAGGAGACACCCTTGGGAACTATTCAGAGTGTTTTTATAAATAGCTATTTGCCTTTACTGTACAGGCAAAGAGACATGTATAGAGCCCTAAGGACAAACAAATTTCTTTATACTAAAAATATTAGAAATATCCCTCCCTGGGACTTCCCTGGTGGTTCAATGGTTAAGACTCTGCGCTTCCACTGCAGGGGGTACAGGTTCGATCCCTGGTCAGGGAACTAAGATCCCACATGCGGCAAGGCCTGGACAAAAAAAAAAAAAAAGAAATATCCCTCCCTAATTAAAAAGTACTTTGAGCAAATAATATAAAGTTAGACATTAAGCTTGGAGATGAGGGTTTTTCAAAAAATGAACAGTAACAGAAGAAAGACATTTTGTAAACTTTTAAAAACCACTGGAGAGATGAAATAGTCACATGCTAGTTAATTGCACTGTATTTGCTTTGATAGGATTGCTACTTAAATCTTTTTTTTTTTTTTTTAACTTTCTAGAATGTGTATATCTTGGTCTGGTGCATGTGTTCTGGATTCACAGATTATCTGAGTTTTCATCCTAGTTCCATGAGTTACTAGCTGTGTGACCTTGGGTAAAATATATAAGGTCTCTGTGTCTCAGTATTCCTATCTGTAAAATAAGCTAATAATAGAAACATTTTACAATATAAATTTAAGGCATTTTAATTACTTAAAACAATGCCTGGTACATGGTTCACCCTCAATTATAGTAACGGTAATATTATTATCAGTATTATACTGCCATTATTATTGTTATGTTCCCCTAAATGGGTTTAAAACCTCAGAGAGAATATCCTATGTCCTATCATTCAGTGCCTTGAACCTAAAAGCCATTCACTAATTATTTATTGTATCTGTTTAGATTTTGTGAGTTTTTTTTTTATGGTAGATGAAATACCTCTTGATATTGAATTAAGTCAAATAGTTAATGAAAACTAACTCCATTAACTTTTAATGCCTATCTTCACTAAGAAGTGTCAATAATAAAGTTTCATCCCTCTGTTTTCATATTTGGCAGCATGAAATCTGATAAGTCAAATAACTGGAGAACTTGGGTAACTCAGTTATCTGGCTAATTATTTAGACAGCTTCATTGTTTACTTCCATTGAAAATTAATTTAATGATGTGTGGAGCCTAGGAGAGCAAAATTACCCAAGGCCAGCAGTCAGTAATTTCCAAATGCAAAGAGAATAGTTGGCTTAGGAATTGGAGGATTCGAGGCTTAATGAGTATTTAATTATAAGAAAACACGGATCTTATCTGCAAAAGGCTTTGACCTTGGAAAGCTGCTGGAAATACCCCACAAAGACTCCTCTGCCATTTTCCTAACTCATACTAACCCTTTTCCATCATCTACGAAATAAATTTCACTATATATAGCTGCCTCACCTCCTGTTTCATTTCTGGCTACATATCATAGCTCTAGGCAAGTGAATAAACAAGGTTCAAATGATCTACTAAGAAACATTTAGCCTTTACATATAGCTTTGATATTGATTGTACCCATTTATGACAGATCAGGATAAATATCTCTGATGCAATTCATTTTGATGTAAAAAATGTATATTTTAAGAAATATAATTACCTTTTAAGAATATAATTATATTTACAACACAGTAAAAATGAACACAAATTATATAAATATATTGCTAAAAGAATGTTTCAAAAGAGGTCTCTTTAAATCTAATCTAGCTCAAATGGCTGGTTTGGGAAGAAGCATAATAAAGTAAACTTATTATAATGAAAGGAAAAATTTGGACTGTGACTTTATTTTAAGGAAAAAAGGTCATTTCCAAGAAATGCTTATCACATAATAGGATAGCTTGCATTTATAAAATTAAGTACTAAATACTTAATGTGATTTTAATAAAGCATTTTAACCTGAAAATATACTCAACATTGGTGTAACATGAAAAGGATTATATTGATTTATATTGACACTTACTTAAACATGTCTTACGTAATACCTACACAATGCCAAGCTATCTGAATGAAAAAAATGAAAATGTATACAGATACTGAGCATTTGGAAATTTACAAATATTCAATTTGACATTCCATAAACAAAGGCATGGATTATAGTCACAAATGCAAAGATTTTTAAATTAAATATATGATTTCTCATCCAAACACATTGTAATAGCTACAGAATTCATTTTAATGAGAAGACCAAGAAGAATGCACAGTTCTGTAAAATTCAAGGAACAATGGCTTTACCCGTGTGTTACTATAAATGCATTTGAATATCATTAAATGCGAGTCCTTCAATATTTTGGGGGGTATTCTTGTAAAAACCTTCTCCCAAAGTAAGAAGCATATTAGAAAAAAAAAAAGTAAGTTTCTGGCTTTGTTGAGTTTATTTGTCCCCTTCTTTTCATTTCACAAGTAAGTCATATCAGTGTTTGAAAATCTAGCTTTCAGTATTTGTTGTAAACATTACAACCAACTTTTTTTTTTTTTTAAGAAAATGCATTCTAAGGCATATGGTAAGGGATAGTTTGTCTTTAGAATTTTTGAACTGTAGCATCTCATTTGTTTTGATCTTTTTTCTTTTTTTTCCTCAGTGATTGCCCAAAGGAGGCTATGGACAAATAATACATGATAATTCATTCATTCACCATGTAAAAATTAGAATGATAATATAAATTTTTTTTTCAAAGCATTGATACAATGATTTACTAAATTCTTTATTTTGGATTTTATTATTGCAATAACAAATAGTGCTAACTTAATTTTTTCTTTTATCATAATTAGCTTATTTATCAGGCTTGCTTATAGTCACTAACTTGAGGGTTATGATTCTATTTGAGTATTTATTTTAGTAACTGGAAAAATATTGGGATTACTCCTTTGTTTGAAGTTGTTTTTGGATCAAAGTCTTCTGAAATGAATGACTTGCCTTACTAAACAGGAGGTATTCTAAGACAGTGCTTGCCCAACTATAGCAATGGCTCTCAGCAATTAAATCTTACACAAGATTAATTTGGTTAATCTCAGGAAAGAGTGTCTGGAGGGTCCCTGGAGCTGGTCAAGCAACTGCTAGAAGTAATGTTATATCTGTGTGCTTGTTCCTGGTCAGTCTTGCTATGGTGAGATTATGTTAGTTAGGCTTTCACTTTAGTGGGTTAGTGTCAATGATGATAACTTATACCAACACATCTAGAAGTATCTCTTCATTTATGGTTATTCCAATCTGGTTTGTTTCTCAAGATCTTGCTCACAGATGCTTCCAATCAGTTTTCATTTGATTGCTCTGAGGTCACTGATGAATCATCATAGAACTTATTTTTGTACATAAATGTTTTCTCCCTATTTTATCTTTCTTCAACTGGCTCAGTGACCTGGACCTGCTTTATATCACTTCAGTATAAAATCTGAAATAAGCAATAGATCAGATTTTAAAATACTGCATGTTATAGTCACATACTGGACCTAATGTTTACAGTTATGTTGCTGAAGTAAAAGAACCTGTTGCAAAACATTTGCACACCATGACCCTATATTTTTAAAGACACACGTATTACACATTTATTTCAATAGCACTATGCATAAAATATTTCAAGCCTATATTTAGGCTGATCTCCTGGGAAGGTGGGAGGGTGAAGAATTCTCACAACTGTATGAAAGATGCATTCAAAGAACAAATGACAACAAACAATCCAATATTAAGTACAATAAAAGTAATAGTAACCGAAATACTCTTAGCATTTCTTACTTTACCTTTGGGGAAACTGCTTTCATGATACACTTCTTATCCATCTTGCTCTTTGCTCCCATTGGTAACAAGTGAAAGAAATGGATAAGAGCCCTGAGCACACTGAATATTTCAATCTCCAAGTTTTCTGAGGGTCCCATGCATTTCCCCCCTGATTTAAAGAGCCTTGCCCACTTGACTTACGTACCATATGTCTGCCAGTAATGTGCTGAAGAAATTGTAATCCTCAAGGGTATTTCACAGTTAAAGTCAAAACATTTGTAATCAGACAGCCTGGAGAAAAGATGTTTGTGGGGAAAGCCTGCTGGTCCTACATCCCCTTGGAGGCGAGGATACTGTCCTGCTCTGAGGACAGCTGACTGGATCGCCAGGGGGCATCTGCCCCCAAAGCTAAAATCTGGTCAGGGTCTTGTGAGGTGACATGATTTGAAATCTCTGCTCAACAGGACAGGTATAAGTAATAAATATACTAGATTCTCTTTCTAGGGGAGTTTGAATACATAGCATACATTGAGTCAACAGCTGAAGGAGCAGCAAAAAGTCAAAAGACATGGCCAGGAAGAGGCAGTGAACAGTAACCATGAGGGAGGAGACACCATGAGTAAGCAGAAGACATGAAAAAGTAGAAGCTATAATCAAGCAGAAGCAAGTCAGTAAAGAGAGGAAGCTAAATGGAAGCTCAGCTAGAAGGCTTATATTAATCATGTCTGACCTGTAGTTAAGTGGACAAAGCATCTTTTAAATTATGCATCCACTTTAGAAGGTAGCAGATGCATAATTGCTGTCTAGCAACTACATGAGGAATTGAAATCCACAATCATAGCATTTGTTTTCATATTCTCTGACAGGTAAGCAATTGACAAAGTGTAAATTGTTAGTGGCTTTCTTTTGAGGAAAATTAAGAATGCAAACATTCTTGAAAAAATTCTAATCTATATTTGTCTACACTAGTAAAACCAGTTATTTGACATGGCACCTTAGATCATCATTGAACATTAAGGCTGTCCAAAGGATTAGAGGCTACTTTAAACAGAAGGTCTTGAGTACTTTTTAGTCTTTCTGATCCTTTAGGATTAACTCTGTATGAACCTGAATCATTAAAGACACATCAGTAAAAAGACAAAATGCTCCAAATACAAAAAAGAAATTATTGTTTTCTTTAAAATGAATGAAATTCTAATCATACATCTTACAATGGGATTGACTAAATGTAAAAAAAAAAAAATCTTAATAATGACTAGGAATGTCTAATGTCTAATTCACATTTTTACCTTTGATTTTCTGGATCAATGATAGCATGCTAAAATGCTACCTCCCTACCAAAGAAAAAACAAAAACAAAAAGAAACTCTAAGCTATGAAGGAAATGGCAAATGTTTAGAAACCAGCTCTCTCTAATAACACAATAAAAACCTCCAAACAACAAGTTGTGGTCTCACAATTTGTGACATTTTGTGGTATAAAAGAAAATTTCCTTTTCACAGAAGCCAAGGGGATATCAAATTCAGAATGTTTCTTTTGAAACTTTATAGGTTTTTCTGACAATTTCTACCTTGGCCATTGTTATACTACTAACTTTCAACAATGAAAGAGAATTTGATGAATTTGGTCAATGCCAATCTGGAATTTTGTATTACTTTGAGCACACCCTTTTGCAATAGTAATTAGAAAATGCTTTACTGAATAAATTAATAATTGAGCGTTATTTCAAGATGAATTCTTAACCTGCACAAAAGAGCAATCTTTTAAAACACTGCAGCATTTTATATTTGCATATAAGCAATAAACCAATTAATTGTTCACTAAAATAGACCCAACTCTTCTACTTATCAAGCCCACACACTACAATTTTGCACAATCTATGTAGTCATTAAATGTGTACTCTTCTTTATAATTCTCATAAATTTTAGATATGGAAAATCCAAATGGGCTCTCCTTAAATTTTATTCCAATTTTGATATTTTTTTAAAGACTCACTGTCAAGTGCCAATTCCCTTTGCCTGTTTTGGCTATTTGTTTTTCATCAGAAATCTATGGTCTCTATATTCTATATGTAATTTCTTTTAGATTTTTGTTAAAAATACTCATTCATAAACTGTCTCTTTTTCCTTTCCTTCATATATACTTTAAACTTTAAAAAAAAGCAGAAAACAAACAAAACTCCTCTTTTCTGCATGTATATATTCATCTTCCTTCATTCTTTGAGCAGTTCCTATCCTTGGTGGATGGACAGCACCAGTCACTGAGAGGCAATGGTTGACAGAACTCTACAGATCAAGGGATGGTTGTGTGGAGGCAGAGTCAGAGGCTCCTTTTTGCAGTTCTCTGCTCTTCAGGCACCAGGCAGCTGCTCTGAACTGAATATTTGTTTCATGTTAACAACAGCCAGCCTCCAGAAATTTCCTCATATCTTTTTAAGTAGCCTGCCAAGTGGCAGCCTGATCAAAGCAATCTAATATGGCTTAAGTGCCACTGGTTGACATTTTGCATTCTTTTATTGCTTTCCATTTTTATCTACATAAAAAAATTGGTGATAACTAATACCCAGTTGATCTTTTCATTCTGGTAATAAAATGATAATACAAAGATCTTATTATCCACTCCAGACATCCATCATAGTACATTTTCCGATAACATATTACTCAGAGCATTTCTTCACTATCTCCAAATCAAAAGTGAGGTTAAGTACTTGGCCTTAGATTCCCTTTCTCTCCAATCCTTAGACAATGAACTACAAATAAAAGGAGCTGAACTTCAACCCTTGACACTTTGTCCACATTAATGTCATCTCCAATTTTGTTGTCTCTGTGTCTTAAATAAACCATTTTCTGTAAGAAGCCAAAAATAGTTGGAAGCTCTGCCTACTAAAATATTTTTTTTCAACCCAGAGAGTTTTTATTCTTGTAAGAAAACAAGAGGAATGAGAACAGGAGTAAACAACATTGGAAATGGAGAAGTAACAGGAGTAAATCTTGGTAGGAAGGAAGAGCAGGTGGGCAGGAGAAGAGACATGTGTAAGGATTAAAGAAACACAAATAATCAAATAAACAACATGGGTTTATTAAAAGCCACTTTTTATATGAATGCAGAGGCGGCCTCAAACTTTCCCGTGGGCAAGAAGGATATTCCGTAATTATGTCATTGACTTGAAAAGACAAAAAAAAAAAGGAAAGAAAACACTAATAAAAACAAAATCACAAAAGCCTCCTTGCATCCACTACATCTTTAAAGTAGTTACTTATATGACAATTAGAACTCACCTATAGTTGATAGGAGCAAGTTTAGTTTTCAAATTTTCAATGTATTTAAACCTTCAGATTATAATACTAACAATTTGTAAGGTTACTAGAACAAGAGAGAAAGAAAAAAAATGGGACTATTGAAGCAAGCAATACACTACTACGATGCCAAATTATCAGAAAAAAATTATATAGAAACATATAGCCTAATGACTTTGGATGTACTGCTGGGAATTACTGGGCAGCAAATTTGAAATTGAGACTGTTTTGGTCACCCTATCTCAGGCTACACACTTTGGCAGACAAAGAGAATGCAGAATAAGACCAATGGCCTTTCTAATAGTACTTACTACAGACCCTACTAATAATGCATTTGAGAAAATTTCACAAGGGGTAGAAAATTTCGTTTGTGTTCTTTATAGTTTTTAAAATTCTTAAGTCAATTAATACTATGGACTAGGTAAGAGACTCTCATACACTTACTTTCTGATGCAAACAATTCATGTCTCAGTCACAAAGTCCTATTCACTCTGACTTGGCCTCTTTTGGTAATAACTTGTTAATGAGTAGTTGGTATTTGTACATATCTCTATAATAATTATTTTTTGTAAAATCATCTATAATTTGTCTTATTTTCATTAATTCAAATAATTGATTTTTACGTCAAAAGAACGTGACTAGACAGTCCTTTTCCATCTATCTTTATTGAAATACCCTTCACTGTCCAGGGAAGACATTTATCTGCATTAGAAGATGCTGGTTATGTAGCAACTCCCATATAAAATGATTTTATGATGGTAGACTATGGTTCTCCATATTGGAGTTGACTGAGGAGGCAAGAATAATCTGATTACCCTGGACAGAGGAGGATGGAGGGCCATATAATAACACCTCTGTGTTCACCTTCCCACCTGTGAATATGCAAATACTGACCTAATCTAATACCAAGCTGCAGATAACAAACATATTTTAGCAATGAAATAAGCTAATGGACATCAATGAACTGAGATTGGTCTGGGATTGTGTGCAGAGACATTCCACTTGTAATCGGAGAGATCAAAGCATACATTTTGACACTGACATGACCGCTATTCACAGAGACAGTTCTTTTTAAAAAATACCCTTTCCACACATAAAAATAAGCTTTTGATTTTTAAATAAAAACAGCCTCTCTCCTTCCATTTAAAGATTCTTGACAGCTTTTCCTATGGGGCAGGCGGGAAAGGTGGCAACAAAGAATCTGACAGAGATGGTCCCTGGAATTCAAATCAGCCCTTTCTCAAAAGGACCTTAACAAAAGGCTTTCCCCCGGCCTGTGCATGGAAGATTCCATTGCTGCATCTAAACTACTGACACAAGAAGGGCTGAAAAAGAAACATATCTGCCATCTCCTAGTCCCAGAGGTCTGAATACATGCAATGCAGCTAGACCTTCCGCCCTCCTCACTTACGTTTTCTTCAGTAGCAAAGATTCGAGAGTCTGATGCTTTATATATTTTCTTTTCCATATCAAGTAATATCTCCTGTCAACTGAGGAAGGAAGGGTGGAGGGGTGATGAGAAAGGATGGAGTGACTACAGAAAACAGCAGAGCAATTCTGAGTAAGTGTAGAGAAATTGGAGATTTCCATTCAAAATTAATAATTTAGAGTTTAATATTCATTCTCAATGTAAGATAATTTTTATGTTACAGTTTGTATACTTCCTGTGGAAATTTTCTTAAAGACATCAATTGAGGTATTTCTTATTAAGTTCAAAACACAGTTGATGTCTTAGGTATGGTATAATTTTTAGACGGTGGTGGTAGAAGGTTGTGATTTAGTAAATGTACATTTCAGTTTCAGACAAACTTATGGCTTACAGAGGATAAATGTAGTAAGTCAATCTTTCATCAAACTACAAGTTATACTGAGATACGAGTATTTTATTTATATTTTTTATTGGGTACAAAATGCAGTCCAGGTGGACATCTCTGCCTATTTATCACTGT
Source organism: Eubalaena glacialis (assembly GCF_028564815.1). Classification (NCBI taxonomy): domain Eukaryota; kingdom Metazoa; phylum Chordata; class Mammalia; order Artiodactyla; family Balaenidae; genus Eubalaena; species Eubalaena glacialis. Next base: position 42,699,371 of record NC_083729.1, read on the forward strand.
GAGTTAGATTTGCATTATTTGAAATGTAAATTCCTCCCTATCCTCAAAGTTGAGTAATAACATGAATTCTAGACGGGACTTGGAGTTCTGGCTACATCTGCCCACTATTCCCCAAATGAAACAAAGGCAAAGGAAATGAAAACGTTACCTAATCACTGAACGTTCTTTCCAGTGACTGCTGTCAAGTTAAGGCATTTGCAGTCCTGTCCGAGGTATGCTCTGAAAGCTCACAATCATTGGTTTAATTCAAGTAATTTAAGTATAACACACACTCCTTAAAAAGGGAAAAAATCCACTAACCAGGAAAAACCTTTGTCCTCAAAGGTATTATTCTGTGAAATATCCAGAGAAAATACTATGCTTAATATCAGAGTCTTATAATTATAAGCCAAATGAAGAGAAGTAGCTAACAAGGGTAATTAGACTATAAACAAGTATTTTAAAAAAACATTGATAGAGCTGAGAACACAGAAGCACATTTGATGGGGTTAATTTCCATTAAATACTAGAGCTTATGTAGTTATATTTTGTAAATAAAAACCCATGCTTGATTGTATGCCTAATATAAATAAAATTAAAGCAGAAGTCTAGAAAAATAGTTTCCTCACATGGATTTTCTAAGATCCAGGGAGAATCAAGAACATCTACAGCTGCACTGGGTCACAAATCTGGCTTTGGGAAAAGATTCTGTGAGTTGCCACTTTGTCTGCACCTATGCTCCAGAGCTGAAAGCAAACTGGACCATGGTATCAGACTTCTAAACCTGTGCTGCTTTTCAGAGAGTGTGGTAAAGATGGGGCTTGAGAAGAGATGATGTATACTTGAAAAATTCTACTTGTGTTAGAGCTTTGAGAGATTAGTTCAGGAACTGTATTCTGTTTGAGATGATTTTTATGCCTGTATGATAGTATAATAATTTAATTTTTCATAAATCATGATTCAGTTACCTTTTTATTGCTATGATTGGAAAGACTGGCTTTTATTCTGCTTTAAAATGAATATTAAAATATTTTAAGACAAATCTGAGTTGTAAGAAGCACGGGTATTTGAAATAGCATGCATTTAATTAGATAAAGCTTCTTGTTCTTGTAAGTTGGAGACCGTCATTTTATTCCTCAGAGGATGACTTATTGCCATTTGGAAACACAGACAAAGGTTTTGGGAGTAGACTTCATCAACTCACATTCAGCATTTTCCAAGGATATAAAAAAAATGTTTTACTGACTATGACAGTGAAAGATTAGAAGCTTGTTAGAACCATTTTAGTTAAATAACTAACAACTTTGGTATATTAGATGAGATTCCTTAATGTGGTCAGCAAAACCTGGAAAAGAAAAACCTAAATATTTACGTAAAGAAATAAAATAAGTTTACACTTCAGATAATGCTACAACTCAAAATAAAATCACAGTCCTTACATCCTTTCAAGTTCTCTAGTCCAAATCAAAAAACTCAGTCCATGCATCTTTTCTAACTCATCATTTGGCATGCATATCACAGATTTGAAGGCTTTTGGTTATTTTTGCAGATATATGATTAGGATGTAAAAATTCATTATGTAAATAGTCATAATGTGCAAGAAAAAACTCTTTAGATAAGTAATTTTCTGTATATACATAAAACATGGAAAAACACACATTTTCCAATATAAAATTTTGGTTGAATTTAGAAGGGTTTAATAGTAACTTTCACATGAAAAGATTTTTTTTTTCTATATTTGAGTTAAGAGATAAAAACAGAAAAGTGAAGGAAATAAGACCCCACAGTACTTTCTCCTAATTTGGTTGTGAAGAGAACTACTGGAGTCCAAGATCTGCCAAAATACAAATGCTATTTGCTTTATCCAAAGGTCTACAGAGACGTTTGCACCTTCTGTTACAAGATATTTGTCACCTCTTTTCCCACTTAGAGGTAGGAACTGAAGCAGGGAAGTCTTCAGCTGGACAGATTTCAAAATGAATTTTTACAACCCAGATGATGGACTGGTATACTTCAAAAGTGAATTCATGAGTTTTATAAACGCCTTTCTCTGGCTCTCTTTTTTTTCTTGACTAGCTACATCATAATGGAGGAATAACATTTTAAAAATTTTGAATAGGCACTTACTGGAATTACAGTTAATCCTGATACAATCTAGATGGGGAAGAATAGATGAAAAATGAAAATTTATCCTTCAAGGTAATAGCTGCAGACATCCAATAAAATTACAGTCCACCCTTCCGGGGACAGACACATGCAAATATGGCCACTCCATATTATTTATTCTTTACATACTTCTAGAACCCAGATTCATTGTTATAAAACTGCACCATTGGAAACAACAATTAGAAGGTTTTTAAAAAAATGGCCAACTCAAACAAAGCTACATGGTGACAAATCTAAGTGAAATAAAGAATTGTTAACTGTCAAAGATGCTTGGCTTAGACTGGCTGCAGCTTTCTCCCCATCTGTGAAAGAACAAATCATTGTTTTCAATACAATTAAAAAGTGCTCCGTCACAATGGGGTACAGTGCAAGCTCAGCTAGGCTCAGACATCTTGAACCTCCAAAATCTGTTATCCCACAAAGGCCAACAGAATCCTATAGAATTGTCATGGTCAAATGGAGAGCTAGTTGAAATTATTCTCATTTCAACCTAATGTATTTATTATTATTATTATTATTCTTTGCTTGGGCAAAAAAGGTAAGAGCCAGGTGTTAGCTGGATTCCATGCCTTGTATTAACTGGAGGAAGAAAGAAGCAACTGTTCCCTTTAGAAACTCCAGTGGCTAAGGAGTAGTGTCATTCTTCGGAGCACACACGCCTATCCCTCTGTTAGGAGCTAACGATGTTATCTCTGCGTAATAAGTGTCATGGTAACTACTGCTATTGATTTTCCTTTTCCTATACTTTCTTCTTACATAAAATCAGATTCCCTAAGAACAGAATGTCTAATCTGGATAACACACAGACTGTGATTATAAGGGTTATCTTTAAAGGATCATGTGGCATGTTTTATGTTTATTTTATATATAGATAAATATTTGTTGGTTTTGGTTGTAGTATTTAATGCCTTTGGGGAACATGAAAAATACAAACCTAGATTCTGTTTCCATATAGCTGAGTTTGTCATGTGTCGTCAACCGCATCAGAAAAGTGGTTGCAAACAGCCAAGGATCAGCACCTACACAACTCTTTCCACAGAATGCTTTGCTGTTGGAAAATTCCCATGAGCGAGCGTGTCCACCTCCCAGGGCCAACAGCCCCTTTACTGCAATTAGGCAATTTTGATTGACTTGTAGTAACCTATCATTGTCACTAGAGGGAACTCTAACAGAACTGTAAAAGAGTACTATGTGTTCTTCAGTAATCTTAAAAAAACAGTCTTATTATTGAACTTAATTTAACTAATATTAATTGAATGCAATTGTATGCAATAAACTACCAATGAAGTAATTTTATATTTTATGAGCTACTATTCTGCCCAACATAATTTGAAAATGTATGTGGGGTTTTCACAAATGCCTTACCTCATCACATTTTACTACTCTTTTTGTAAATCTATGTAATCTTGAATTTTATTTTTCTCTCTGTTTATTCATTATTGTGTGTACTCAGCACTTCCAGGAAATACAGTAAAACCTCATTAATTTGTACTCCTATTATTTGGAGTTAATGATAATATTGAAACGTATTGGGCAGAATATTTGTAATTCTTCTTTCGATATGAGCAGAGATCGCCTGAGAAAAATTAAACAAATTATGAAAGGCCAAGTTTGGGAAGAAAACTGATTTCAAGTAATTTACTATACAACGATGGCACAACTAACATGAAATAATGTGCTAATTATGGATAATTCTTAACCACCCATTAACATCAGCCTAGTAAGACCTTTCCTTAAGATTTTTCCAGCTATTAATTTGTGTTTTTGAATGTAATTGAAAACAAAACTGCTTACAATTTTTTTTTTTTCTTACAATTTAGACTTTTTCTTAATTCAGCCTGGTCTTCCCCCAGATTTCATCCAGTTTGGTGAGGTTTTACTGTAGTGACTCTTTCCGAATGCTACAATTAAGCAGGAAAGCATTATTTTTCTGTAGAAGAGTCTGTGTCTTTAGTGTTCTCATGGCTGTTTGCTGAGGGCCGCAGACTTTGGGCATTGAAGGGTTGTGTATCGCTGTTTGAAAGCAAAATATCACCACACAGTATTTCCAAACAGAAAAGATGGAATACCACAAAGGTAATTATTCAAAGGAGAAGCCCAAGGAGTAAAGAGCAACTGCTGATCTAGATCACTAAGCAGAAATTTGACGTTTTATAGCATATGTTATCCAAGTAAAAGTTGGTGTATTTTTTTGTTTTATCTGAAAGGATTTCATCTATAACCAATCAGAATGTCAGTCAATATAAAAATAGGAAATTCAGTTTGAGGCATCGTTAAGCCTGAAAATTTATACTTTCAATTAACCTCATTAATAGACATGGCTTCCCTTTTAAGAACCCTCAGTGGTAGGAATCACAAAACAGTAAATTATGTTAACGAAATAGAAACAATAAAAAGATGTCCCCAAAACCTAAATGAATTTAAATAATGGAGATGAGACCATTAAGTGTTTTAACTTTCCATGGCAAACAGGCTACTTGATACATGTTTGCAGGCAAAACTGAACAAAAAGTGAAAAGTGTTAGTTCAATGGGGGAAGGCGAGTTGTTACCTAGATTGACCGTCAGTTTCACACGTCCTGCGTCCAGCTCCAGGCGGAGGGTGTCTGCTGAGTCTCTGGAGGTGGTTGCCATGAGAATGCCATATGCGCGTTGGGACCGAAACCGTAAGGATACATCCTCAGCCTCCGTGTGCATCACCAGCGGGAGCTGGATTTTCATAAACATACTCCCATCATAGCTCAGAACCGTTGCTTCTATAGATGGGAAATGCATATAAAAGCTCTTGGTCAGTTTAGTGCATTTATACTTTGAAAAGGAAAAGCATGACCTATTAAAGGTTTCCATATAGAACACAAGACACAAACTCAGCTCATCTTCTTCCGAAATGAGCAATTTTTTTTTTTTTTTTAACTAGAAAGAGAAGTCACAGGAAAGAGAAATTCCTCTGTGAAGTATCTGCTAAAGTCCAGAAGCAGAGGTGGCTGCACTTCCCTTTCTGTACCCAGAGCACTTTCTACCTATAGCATTCATCATGTCAGATTATCCATGTTCATGTATGCATATCCCTTCTCAAGAGCAGACATCATATTTTTTTCGTATAGCCATAGCATGAGCCTGGCTTGAAGCACTAGCAACTGTTTATGCATGTTTATATATGGTCAGGCCACTGATCAGCTCTGTGAAATTAAACTTGGCTCTGCATCCTTCACCTGCAAAATGAGAGGGTGCTACTAGAGCATCTCTAAGGCCTTTGCTTACCCAAAAAGTCCATGGTTCTAAGAAAAGTTATTATTATCATCTTTTTCATAATTTCTGCCCTAATACAGTCAAAAAAGAAACATAAAAAATATGACTTAAATATAGGATTCAGGCCAACACTTTTCCAGAGGTGATGTTCAAAAACAGAAGAAAACAGAAGAAAAATTGATATTACCAAACAACAGGTAATGCTTCTTCTGAGTCATTATGGTTAACAAGGTAATTCATTTTTACAAAGACACAAACTGTAACTTCATTTGAAAGTTCATTTGCAGATAAGGGGTAACTTAAAGCATTATCTGTAAGCACCATCACGGTGTTCTGAAAAAATTAAGCTATCACCAAAAAGTCAATAACTATGTACCTGGGTAACATTGAGTAAGGATGGGGGTGGGACTGAGAAGCTTGTGTGGGTGTGTGCTACTAAAGGAAAATGGATTGCTTTAATGGAGAAGTTTCTTAATGCTGCATTAAACACATAGAGAAGCAAATAGCAAAACTGTTGATCTCAAACTGACTGCTTTAAGAAATAGCACCCCTTAATGTTAAACACCATATGGTTGTGGAACCCTGCAAAACAAGTATGAGTCATTTTGTTTTCTCATGGGTTCTGATAACTCAGAATACCATTTAATAAAAGAAAACCTACCTGAAATTAAAATAAACTAGGAAATTCTCATTATCTTGCCTATTTACAGCAATTAACTTTACTGATGAAACCATGCTTATTACGAAGACTATATTCTGGAGCTGTGGTTTTGAAAGATTATCTTCCAAAAAGTCAGGAAAATCAAGTATTGCTTCTAATAGACTTTAATCATTAGCTATCTTCGTGGGACTGAATGCACATCCAGAACAGATAAGTGCTGAGGGTTCCAGAACTCCCTCCTTAGGGCCCTTCTCTTTTCTCTCTACCTCTTAAGGGGTCTTGGTCAACTCACATGCTCACTCCCCCTAATACTTATTAACAGTCCTGACTTCTCTCCATCAAACATCCATCAGCCATTGCCTATTTGACATCTCCAATCTGAATAAGATACACACACCAAAAATGAACGAATTCAACATGCTCCTGCTCCAGTGTTCTCCATCTTAGTAAATGGCTTAACACCATTATTCAGACCTTAACTTTTCTGCATTCTCTCTTACCCTCTCTGCCACATCCAATCTATTTGCAAATCTGCAAGTCTTGCAGGCTCTAATTCCAATCCATTTCCTGAATCAATCCGTTCTTGCCGCTATAGTACCTTAGACTCTGCTCTCATGTCTCACCTAGACCACTATGATAGCTCCCTCAATGGTCTCCCTACTTCCACTCTTTCTCCCTATACACAGCAGCCAGGCTAAACTTTTAAAGAAGTCGATCAGATTCAATAGCACTTCATTGCTACAACTGTGCACACCCACCCCACCCACCCCCAACCTTCACCTCCCTACCCCTGGCCAATAGATTCCCACCACTGCAGTTAGGATAAAATCTGTATTCCTTTTATTAACCTATAAGGTTGTGTGTGATTCGGCCCCTGCCCATCTCTCTGGCCTCAACTTTTAGCACGTCCTCCCTTGTTTAGTAAACCCCAGCCACACTGATTTCATCTCTCATTCAATTACCTGCACTTGTGGAACCTTCTGTCTCAAAAGATCTCACTCCTAGATCTTTATATGGCTTGTTCCTTCAGCATTCAGGTCTCTGGTCAAACGTTACTCCAGAGACGCCTGCTTCAAATCCTGCTTCTAATCCCCCCTCCAGTTATTCTATATCTACTTACCATTTCTTTTTTTAAATTACCATTTCTGATTTGTTTGTATAGTATAATCTGTCTTTGCCTTTTAGTATGTGACAGTCATTACAGCAGAAGCTGAGCTCTGCTATTCATTGCTCTATCATCAGCCGAGTGCACCAAAAAGTGCCAGGCAAACAGGAGAGTCTCGATAAAATTGACTGAATTGATAATTGCACTTGATACTGAGGATATATGAAAGAGCATATTTCAATTTGAATATCATGCATACATAAATACTCACTAATGAGATTATTTATTCTGTCTATTGTAAGTGAATCTAATTTTGGTAATGTAGATGAACAAAATATCCCTTAAAGTCTACGTTGAAAGCCATAATTGTGCCACAAAAGACAGACTAGGAGACGGATCTGTTTACCAAAACAGGGGTCTCGTGGCTAAGCATTGACCTAAGTACTGACAAAATAGAATATGATCCCCTTAAAATATGGTGGTTCTACCTCATATCACATATCTACATCATATTTTTCCAATAAGGTTTCCCTAAAGAAAATCTAGTAGGAGTTGCTCAAAAAATAATTAAAACATGATTGTAAAGTTGTAGTGAATACTAGAAAAAAAATGCTTCTAGTATAATCTTAAAGAAATTTAAGATTATTTCTTAAATAATCTTCCTAATTTATAGCCAATTATTGTCCATATCTATAAAGCAACAAATATTTGAATAAAAATTTAAAAGCCATTATCAATTGTTCAGTTACTTTGGTGTTATACAGAGAAAAGGGTAAAAATATTTTTAGTTTTCTCTTATTTATTTAATCTGTAAATCTAGTCTCTATTATTCAACAATCATTTTTTTAAATGATCTCATATTCTTCTATGAAATGTAGCTTAATTTGATTGAAAATTAAGTAGAGGGAACATCCTTTTAGAAATATAGATGACTGACAATGGATCATAAATATTGTATGAAATACAATCTAAAGAAAAAAAAAATCAGTATCATTGGCCTTTAACATTCTCTGAAAAGCTGCAGGAATGAAATAACAGTAAAGTAATAAAACTCGAGTGCCTCTGAGTTAATGTTTAATTAGACAAGAAATGGAAAATGCAAAGGTTGTAGTCTAGAGTTGCCAAATAAATGGTAAACAACATTCTGACATTTGAAGGTTATGCTATTTGGCAGCATCCTTTAAACATTAGTAAACATCACTTAGAACACAAAAGAGCTCTTCAAAAGGCTAATTCTAATACAGTACTTCCCAGCGGGAGAGAAAAAGTTTCAACTTTGTCCCCTCCATCTCCTTCCCCCTTGTCGTTAAGTTTGATAAATTTGCTTTTCTGTGTTATTCCTTCTTGTGGTTTAAAGTGTACACCTGTGCTCAGTTTTGCCGAAAGGCAGTCACATATTGTGGTCAGCGATGAAAATCAGACAGGGAGTCAAATTATATTGCTCTGACATCTGTCCCTCCATCTGTTGGAGTTTTAACAAACAAGTATAAAGTAGACCTCCAATGATACCATATACATACAACCAAGAAGGATTTCTATATGACCAAGTCTCCACAAATTCTCAGTTTTAAAAAATAAAGCAGGAGGGAAGGTGCTGAATTCAATTTATATTCAGTTGGACATGATTTCTATACTACTCTTCTTTATGGGATCAGTGCACATAAAACAAAATACTATTTTCTTATTTGCCTAAGTCAGCATACACTCTGATCTTTTTAATAAACTCTTCTGCTTAATGAAGAATGAAGATTTTCTATGTGATTGCAACATCGTTCCCCATGCTGCAATGTCCAAGGACTTGAACATGCTTCCTTATAAATTAACATTTATTGCTCAATAATAGTAAAATAGAAACTTTATAAATGCCTTTTTCTTTTTTTTTTTAATTTCAAGAGTTGTCAGTCAACTTTTATGTGATCAACAGCCTTATGTGATCAGAGTATATGTGAAGAAGAACCACAGTCAAAGCTCTCTCTTTTGAGTTGGAAACCCTGAGGGTTGGACATGATCTTGTGTTGACTGAACTAGGGCAGAGCTGGGAACTGGACAGAAGCCAGATTTTGTGGTATTGAGCATGACAAGCATCCCACATAACCCCTGTTCTCGGGAGATGCCACAATGTGAGCAAGAAAAGTAATTCTGAAAAGCAAAGACTTCTCACAGTACACTGGGTATTCCAGAAACAAAAACCTCACAAAAATGACTATTTTCTCTCCTCAGTACACAACCAACCTGTATTCAAAGAAATCTGCAGAAATTTCCAGCCACCTGTCAGATAAAAATGTATGTTGAACCCCACTGATGAAGTTTGCTATTAAATACTCATTTGCAAAGCTGCATATGCTTGCCACCCCTCCTTCTAATTATTGCAATATATAAATAGTTTCTCTCCCTCATTCTGGTTTAGGAAGCTCTACAATTTCCATTATTTCTGCCGTATGTAGTAGCGGAATATTGCCACAGGGTGGTACACCATGCATATTTAACTGAAGGCCTTTGTAATTTGTGTGACAGTTCAGTTATACCCTTTTCTAGCTTCACTTAAGCAGGAGGCATCAGAATAAGTGACAGCTCTCTGAGTGATTAAAATGAAAACACAATCTTAAATCACACAGGTCTGCTAATCTCACATTATACCTAACTGTAATATATCTCGCAAGCTTTGTCACTTTGTTGTTGTTGCCTCCTTTGGGAAATTTCTAAAAACTATACTATACAAACAAATAAACTGAAATTAGAACGGAAAATGTGCAGAGAATATATACCTTACAAGCAAAACTATGCAGAAATAATTAACCTCTAATGACTATTCACAGGAATTTCAATTAAGTACTAGGAGAATGAATGAATCTAGGCGATTAAAATATTTATCTATCTATGGACCTATCTCATTGTACAACCCAGAACAGTGACAGTATTTTGGTAGGTAATTTAAGATCATTATTAGATTATTAGGTTATTATTATTGATTTTTATATTGATTAAGCTGATGAACCTCCTTATTAAGATAAAGAATCAAAATCACATTTCAACTTTGGATTCTGGAAAAGAAATACTTCTCTAGGAAGTGTTAGCTTAAGGAAATTAAACTATTTCAGGAATGCAGGGTCAAAAAGACTAAATGTGTATGGCTTAAAAAATAAATGGCAGGTGCTTTTAGGCTAAATGTCTAAGAGAGCAATGTTATTTGGAGCATGAGAGGACATGCAACAATTCGTCAATATTTTTTCATATTGATTTTTTGTTCCATTGTTGAAAATGAGTGACAATGGGTATAGTGACTAAAGCATTTATCTGAAGCTCTTGGGAAGATGAAAGAACATACTTAGACATATTTGTTCTGCTATTTCTTCCTTTTGTCTGGTCTGCAAATGAGCGGTGACAGCTATCACACTTTACTCTTCCTTTAACCCTATTCTCCTTCCAATGGGAGAAGAAAAAAAAAAAATGTAGCTTTGCCTCCTGCTAGAGAAGGAAAAAGAGCCACTCATTCAGAGCTTCCACAGACACGCTAAGCCTTAATATCAAATTGGTAAAGGAACCTCTACCAATTGCGTCAGTTGGGTCTTAGGCAAAGGTAAGTGCCTTTGAAATTAGGGTGCACTTCTGAAAATGCTGGTATAACTTAGATGGTTTAAAGTCACCTTACTCTTCAAATTTCAAACTTGAGAAGGTCAACTAAAGTGAAATGACAGGCTCAGGCAATAGTGTCAGGGAAGCTGCAACTCACAGCTTAGCTTACTTCGAATGCTATTTTTGACATAGATATTAGCACTAGATGCCAAAAGGATGTCTAATTCATTCCTTTTTTTACTTTCTAGTGTATTGAAATTAAAAACTGGGCAAAAGAGACAGTGATTGTCTTTGATACATCTTAGGCCCAGACCCTAGAGGATCCAAAAGACCCAACTATTTATTTATCCCTGCAATATACGTAAAAAGCTGTGTCTTCCCAGAATCAGGCCCTTTGAAAATCATTAAGGACTCATCAGTCACACACATCAGGTGTGGCTGCACGGCTTACAGAGAGTTTACTTCTGCAGAGCATACGTTATGTTTCAATGGTCATTTAAAGTTTGAGGTCCACGCTGAATACGCTTTTCAGCTCAGGGCAGTCGGCAGCTTGGATTTTGGAACCCTACCTCTCTCGCAGGACCTGCCAAGATAGCCTGTTCCGGAACAATCGCAGACATATCTGTTCCACCCATCCCTGCACATGCCGCTGTTTTTGCAAGGGTTGCTAAGGCACGGTTTTGCTGTTTCCCTGGAGCAGGAGGGCTTCACTCCAGCAGTACTTTGAACTTCAGCCATTTGCCGGATATCTTTGCTCTGGCCGTCAATGAACAAATCTCTTATGCAGCCCACGTAGCCATAGTTGAGCAGTGCAGTCCACACCTCGGTGGGGAAGACGAGGCCGGCCTTATTTTCTGGCAAGCCCCCCAGGTACAACTCGTCATCCAGGTCCAGAATCTCACTCTCGCCAGGAGCAGTGTAGGGCGTGCGCAGAGTGTTGACAGAAATGGTACCTGTTGCAAAGACAAGAGAGCACACAGGTCTTTACAGCGTGCAACCTGTTCTGAATATCACACTTTCTCTCCTCCATCTGCCTGAGGGTGAACTCCTTGAGGGCAGACATTTCTTATTTTTCTTTCTATTCCTGGTGTACTTCCTAGGGAAATGAACAGAAATATGTGGAATTAAATAACTTTAAGAATAAGGCAAACTGTCATTTAAATGGTTCTATTTCACTTTGGGAATGAAAACCAAAGTGTACAGACAAGAAAGAGTGTTTGTCAGCCTCTAAGAGTTCAGGGGGAAAAGGAAGGAAGGAAGGAAGGAAGGAAGGAGGGAAAAGGAGGGAGGGAGAGAGGGAGGGAGGGAAGAGAAAATGGCATTCTTACCACTTTCTAACAGTTCAGCCAAGATGGAAAGAAAGGAAGGGTGGGAGGGGAGGGAGGGGAGGGTGGGAGGGGAGGGAGGGGTGGGAGGCAGGAAGGAGAAGCCGAGGGAGAGGGAAAGAGAAAGAAAGAAGGAGAAATTGGCATTCTACATCACTCTCTGGAATAAAGTCAGACTCTCTTTGGTTAGTGTTCATTTTCAAAGCAGGTATGCATCTGCAAACCAATGAAGGGTTGTGTTGTGCCCCCATCCTTAACTGACTTCATTGTTTTTATTGTACACAATACATTGACAGATTATCTATGTCAAAACCTGACTTCATCACACTCAGCTGTATAAATCTATTGCTTAGCCTCTATGGTCTCAGTTTACTCATTCATAATATGGGCATAGTAATATGACCTACCTTATATGAGTGTTAAATAAAATAATACGGGTAAAGTGTCTGGTTTGTAGTAAGCACTACATAAATGCTGTGTATCATGATTCATCACAAGAACCAAGTCAAATTGGGTGTTTACTTTTTTTTAAAAAAAACAAACTAGTTACTTATCTAAATTGACAAGTTGCTTTTTCTTCCTCACACCAATGTGAGGGGAAAACAACTCTAGTAGTTTATAAACACACGGAAATCCTAGCCTTAAGCATAGGATGAAGAGGTAGACATTCACATGGGATTATTTGAGGATCACAGAAAAAATATATATATATTTATGGAATCCATTAAAAGAAGAAAAAAAGAAAGACAGCAGGCATTTTCCTGATCAAAACTTTCATCCTGTACCACCAGATTACTCAAAATTCCACTAATATTCTATCTTCAGAAAGATCTTTGTAAAAATGCAAATATGATACCCGAAAAGGACACCACATTGACCCATTTCCAGATTATCCCAGATTTCTTTCTCAGGTCTAGACCATAAAGCAGACTAGGAACCTAGAGTCTAACAAGAGAAAGTGGATTAGAAACCTCAGGGTTTTAGAGTGCAGACAAAATGGGAGAGGCCTGAAGACAGAAGATGGGGTACAGAGGTAGAGAAAGAAAGGGAAGGGAAAGGGTAGTGTGTGTAGAGGGTGGGTAGGAAGATGCATTTTAGTTCTTTCGCCAACTAGCGAAGGCCCACTCCAAATGGAACTATGGCCTGTGGTGAATGTGAAACGTGCATCTAAGCACGCAGGGCTGCCAGGCCCTGCACTGTTCCCAGGAGACTCCCAAATCCCAGCAGAGGGGTGCTCCTCGATGCGGGCAGTGCAATGGGATCTGTCTTTGTGAGGGAGAAGGGCATTGGCCAAGTCATTAAGAAGACATTTGTCTCTCTAGACTTCCACAGAAAGAAATGGAAAAAGCTCCTAGGGGAGAAACACTCAAAGGCATTGCTATTTTGGCCTTCCAAAGAGGGGGGTATAATAGGGATTTTGGAAGGAGGCAGCAAAAGGGGAAAATGACAAAGTGCTCGTTTTTACTGTTCACATTTGTGCAAGTGTCTAAAAGAAAATTCACTTAGGAGCATACAGGAACTGGAAAATCCCACTTAGAAAAATATTTTAAAAATCATTTAGGGGAAATTAAATATATAATTTCGAGAGAGAATGGTGACACTTTTCTAAATAGAATTTCATTACACGCATTTTTAACTGTTCAAAATGCCCTAAGAAGTGAGTTGAGATGATCCCTAACCTCTGCAGCAGCTAATGTAAGTTAGAAAATGATGAGAAAGAATTAAGTATTAATGACAAAAGGTAAGGTGGACATTAAAAAGAAAAAAATGTGGAAAGCAAAGTGTTGTATGCAATGAACACAGTGACTTTTAGGTTTTTAAGATAAAAGAGAGATGCCAGCCCCTGTTTTCCAATTAGTTCAAGAAGACTTCCTAGAAATGAATAGGTCATATTCAGAGACAACAGTTAGGAGACACAGAGCAAGTGAACAATGACAAAGTTTTACAAGAGTGGGGATATATTTTTAAAATATGCAATTTTTCCCATGTGCCTTTTTATTCATGGAACAAGCTTGATTTAGCTCAGGGAGGGGAGAACACTTGGAAAAACTGTCTTGTCCTTTTTCGTGGTGTTATAATTCTGACACTAAGGATACTTGGAGGATTCCTGAGATGAGGGAATCCGGTGGCTTGCATAACACTCCACTCTCTGTGTCCTCTGCATAGTTTGCAGAGCTCGGTACACTCTGGAGTTTCCATATTCAGTATGCCTATACTCTCAGGGCAAATCTGCTGCCAAGTGTTTCAGATACTCATCTATTAAGAGTTTGTCTGACAGAATGGGGTGACTAGGTCTTGTAATTTTTATTTATGGTGCGTTAGTGCCTGCTCTGAAAGAAGTATCTAAGTTCAGATATGTCTCTATGAATGTGCTCGTTGTGGCCAGGGTAAGATATTCACTATAACTTTGTGATTAGATTAGAGCTTTCTGATCACAACACCTAAAGTTAATCCACAGGTTTCATGCGGTTTACATGTAGCCCAGTGCACACACACACACATACACACACACTTGCACGCACATACACATGCACACACATACACATACACACACACACTGAAATAACCGTTTAACAGGAAAGTATTTACCTCTACTACCTCTGAGGCACTCCGATAATATTTTCTTATTAGATAAGTTTATTAATACAAATGCTAGACATGACCCACCAAACTGATTTCAGAACCAACTAACAGGTTGTAACCTATAGTTCAAAAAACACTGAGAAGGTACTATCATAAAAGATAAGGTTGTTTTTCTCATAGCTCCTTTTCATCCCTTTGAACAGTTCTAAAGTTCTCATGGGAAGAAGCAGCAATTAAAGGTGGGAGAGGAAGCAAAAGAATATAATCCTAACTTCAACTTCAAGAGGAATTAGCTCATTAATTTAGCCCCAGATTCAAGGTATGGAGTCTCAATGAGCAAACGCATGTATTAGATATTATTCACTGTAATATCCTGAAAACAAACATAACAGAATGGAACAACCATGACCAAAAATCAACTACACATATGCTCTAGATGCTTTGCCAATTCACTTATATGTTAGTGAATATAAAATCTTTATAAAAGGGATGGCAAAAAAAGGGAAAGGGCAGAACTTGAGTGGGAACAGAAATGATTATTTTTATATTTTGAAGATTCAAAGAGTAAAAATTTATTTGAAATAATAATTATATTTTATTACTTAGTCAAACTTAAATAGAGATTGATATTTTAGCCTACACATGTGCAAATGTCCTGAAATACTAATATTTCTGGTAAGGGATTTGGATCTTTAATTCCTTAATGATTTTATTCTTGACATGAAATCAAAGGACATTTTTACCTAAGCAAAGGACTCATCATAGAATCACTGAATTTGCTTAAATCAATTTAACACTTACATAGAACACTGAAATTTCAGTGTTAAGGTTCTCAAGTGCCTATTTCATTATAATCGAGTTACAAAGGCAGTGGTTACCAAGAAAACATGAAATGACTATTTAAACCTTATTCATTGATCATTAAAGACGAGTAGTTGCCACAGCTGTATATATCAATAGAAAATAAGCATTTTCCAAAGTTTGGGGTATGACTACATGTAAATAAATATTTAAGAGAAAACAAAAATCTGAGTATATTATTGGTTTATCCCTCTATCTTTTTTCCAGGAACTACAAATATTGACATGTTCTCTTTGGAATAGCTTGATTATTTCACACATTTTACCTTCTTCCACTATAATTACACGTGAAGTTTCTGGCAAATTAAATAAATATTTTATGTAAAACATTGTTATATCTGAGCTATTATAACTTGTAGATGGTAGTCATATTTGGGAACTTATTTGGATCAGTGTTTCATGCTTCAGTATTTAAGAATCCGAAGCACCCTGCTGTGCTATTTTGCTTTTAAAGAAATGAAATTTCAGCTAAAAACAAATATATTTGTGTACATAGGACTTTTATCATCTTAACGTAGAAATCACATTAACTTAACATTTAAACCTAGTTGTTTTCATGGCATGTACAAAAGATAAAACAAAAGCGATAAATAGATAAGGTAATATTTATTTAAGAATATTCATAAGCGTAAATAATATAAATTCACATTTTATGTAAAAGTATACATAAAAGGGGGAAAACTGTTGAAAACAGTTCTTAGTTATAAAAATAGAAATCAGCTTCATGATTTGATCTGGTATTTATAAATTGTTAGCCTCTACCCTTTTTCTCATCCAGTTTTTCTTGGCTATTCCATTTCCAGAAGATTAGTTTATGGAGTGAAAAGAAACATGAGGCAAAAGGTGAGATTTAAAATAAGTTAATTTGGTTTCAAGTTTTAAATTACTGCAAAAGTTTAAGTGATTGGGAAATGAGGGGTTAGAAAATAATGTGCTGTAATGGGAAATGATTTTGCTTGGTCAAAGGAAACCAATTTTCATGTTCTAGCTTTGCAACTCACTAGCTGAGGAGCTTAGCCAGATAATAGATTCATTAGGCCTCAATGTGGCTCTTATGCAAAATAAAGGACTTGACTGGATGGTCACTAAAATTCTTCAGTGAGTAAAAATTTTTGAAATTACTGCTTAAAATAATTTTAGTTAAATATAAATTTTATCTATGTACAATTCTGCTTCACCTCTCATTGCAGAAGAGAATCAGATTCCACAAACTTACAAATTTACTTGTCAAATTTAGTATTCTATTAACAAATCCAAACTCAGTAAAAAGGCATAATATAAGTGATAAAAGCAGAATGAAGCATTGATTGCAGGGTATGATGCAAAATGCAAAATACATAAGTCCCATAAATAGTTAAAAAAAAAAAGACAAAGTATTAATAATGGGAGTTTTGGAGTAGTGAGATTATGAATGGATAGTTTTCTTCCTTCCTTCCTCTTTCTTTTTCTTTACTCTTTCTTTCTTTTTAGTTTTCTCGGTCTTTTTAAAAACAATTTCATGTACTAGGTTTATAACATGAACTGAATAAACTTTGCTTGAAAACAAAACAAAAAACAATCAATATTCTGTTTTCTGCTTATTACTATGTGTTTCTTGCTTACTTGGATTACTGTGAGCTGGGAATTTCAGAAATTAAACAGATATATGAAAAAATAAGCCTTGGAGCAAAATTTAAAAGTTTGATATTATTTAATAAAGGCCAAGAGAGAGGAGAAAAGGGCAAGTCATATACTGCAGATAAGAGTGTAGACTGAAACAGTCTGTTAGTAAAATAACCTGTCACTTATCTTTAAAATTAAAAATGCAATTAATCCAGCAATTCCAATTCCCAGAATCTATCCTACAGAAATTCTGACCAATATGCATAAAGATATAATATGAAGACTTTCATTATAAATTAGCTTAAAACAGTGAAATTTTTTCAAAAGTAAAAAGTTAAATATCCATCAATAGAGGAATGATTAAGTAAATATTGATATATTCAAACTAGGGATATCTGATGTCACTACAAAGAATGGCATAGAAAAAGTTCTCAGTATTTTTTTAAGTCACCCAATAATTGGTGAAGAGTGATCTTGTTTATGTAAAAAAGAAGCTCTACATTTATTTTATATGTGTAATTATATTTACAGATATGCTGGTGCATAGGAAAATATCTGGGAATTTTTCAACACCAAATTATTTTACCTATGAAGGTGGGAGTGAATTGGTTAGGGGAGTGTGTGGCAAAGGAAAACTTTTCACTTGTGTACTTTTTGAACTGCCTGAACATTTTCACCAATAGCACATATTTATATGTTACAGACACGCCATGAATTAAGCACAGGCACATGTACAAACACACATACTCATAGCAATATATGTATACCTATGAGTTTTAAAAATGATCATAGACAATGCTGGGAAGTTGTAAATATCAATCAAGTGATGTGTTTTGCAGCAGTTAAACTACTATTTTGCAGAAATTCCCCAGATTTCCACGCCGCACTCCACAGTACCGGCCACTGCGGCTGGTGTGGTCAGCTAAATGCCTATTTCCTGAGGATGCACCTGACACCCTAGTCCAGGGTCTGCCCCTTGGCCAGGTGGGCCTGGAAAGGAGATTTAGTGAATTTAGAGAGAGAGGTTCCACCTCTCAGTGTTTGACTGATATTTACCAAGCCCACAAGACCAATGTATAAAATAAGAAGGCCAAGTTATTAATTCTCCATGAGAAATTAACTGTCACAGGATATGGAATGTTTCTTTAGGGAGGTCAATTTATAATCCAAATGTGTATTTATTCATTTATGACGGGAGCTTTAATAACATTAGCCTAGGATGTTCTGACACCCCCGCCCCCATCTCAATTAAGATGACCTGCCCCTATCTCTATAGCAGGGCTGAAGTAGTCAAGTCCCTTGGGCAGTGCTTAGATGGGTACTGCCAATGGTTGTCTCTGTGACTTTCTTTTCTACAGACACTGTATATGTTAATACATTTGAGTCCTACAACCCTGCAAGCCTGGTTAAGGTGCCTCTGCAAAGCTCTGCTCTGATTCTTAGATGTTCTCTTCACAACTCACAGAAAATAATTTTTGTTACTTGGATACTTTTGAGTAAAAAAGAGTTTATGACATCATATTAACCAAATAGTCTGAAAAAGTAAGTTTGTACTTCAATTGCGACTATATAAAATATACTTACATGTTAAAAAACTAGAGGAAAATATGTAAAACTGAAAATGTTTTAAACGGGAGGGGAAGGCAACAGATGACTTCTTTTAAAACACATTCAGAATAAATAAATAAAGGATCAATTTAATAAAATGTAAAATAACTTTATGCAAAATTGACTCCATCTAGTCATTAGCATCGTCAAATAATTGATAAATTATTGATAAGGTATTTTAGTCTTACCGTGGATGGGTAATGGTTTATGGACATGGGTACAAAATAAAGCATTATGCATTTACTTAATGTTATTTCAAATGTCTGCAACAGGCTCCTAGGTAGAAGCATGGGAGGAATGTTTATAATCAGAGGGCAAATTCAAATCAAGGCCTAAATGGAGAAATCGTCTAATGGTCGTTCAAGTAGAAATGCGTAAGAGTGGAGATTCATGAATGGTATACACAGAAATCAGTGCTGGTAATAGATAGCTAGAAAGTGCTGTTCACATCAAACAGTGATTACTATAAACCTCTAATTATGTACTCGGGAGAGAGCCTTTTGCTTTTCCCTCTGTAATTTCTAGTTCTTAAACTGGAACTCTATGACTTCAAATCTCAATGGCTTCTTAGCTGTTAAATGTGGGCTTACCCATGAATAACTGCTGATACAATCTGCTATACCCTGCTGTACGCAAGTAGAATTTGACAAGAATAATGAGTTTTCTCTTTGATTTCAATGTGTAATGATGGTTTGCAAAAAAAAAAAAAAAAAAAAAAAAAAAAAAGACTGGTAGTTTGCTATAAAAATACTTGAGAGGATACCCTTGACTCAGCCAAACAGCTTAACACAAATTTAAACAATATCCATGCCCCGAGAAAACAGTCATTAATCTCCTCCTAATTTTAGCACAATTCATGCTTTAGTTAAATACCTGGGAAGCTGTCTTGTGTTGAGTTTGGGAGCAAAAGAGAGGCAAAGGGGAACCCTGGAAAGGGAGGAGGGGTTGGTAAGAAAATGTTCAGCTGTACGTCCTGCAAAGTTTGCAGAGTAATGAGCCCCATTAATCATATTTATTAACTCAGTAACTTAGGGGTTTGGCTCTGTTAAGTAGCTATACTATCTATGGAGCATATCTACTTTTTGTGGCACTCAAACCATACACTCTGATCCACAAAATCAGGCTGGCACTTGGTATGGTTACTTCTTTGCCAATTTAGTGCAGGATCTGAAAATGCCACTTGTGGCTTAGTCCACTTAGCCTCCCACGGCACCAGTCATAGACTAAGCCGGCAACGGAAGAAACTACACTGCACGGAAAGACTGTGACCAAACAGTATCAGTCAAAGTTTGGGAAAGTGCTTCTTTCTTTCCCCAAGTCACAGAATGGAAGAAGGGACATATAACCCAATACAATTAATTGTGCCGAAAATGAAGTTCTGGAAAAGTATTCAGATGAAGACAATATTTCTTCCCAAACAAAGGGCTCAGGTACCCACCTTTTAGTGAACAAAGGACAGAAGGGCAAGTAACCAGAAAGATGGACATCCTAAGTGACTATCTTCCTCGTCAGTAGCATGCTTACTGTGGCTGCATATCCCAGCCCTCAGAAAGAAGTGAATGCTTTCCCTCAGGATTAATGTTCCTTCTACCTCAATGTTTGCTAAATGATATAGGGAGCTCAGGAACAAGCAGGAATAGCAGTCCTGTTCTCATAAAAGGTTGTCATTTTTGTACGAGGTTTATCACAGTTCTCTAACAATTGCTTAACTTCCTCACCGCATTTTTTTTTGGACATCTGGGCTTGGAGGATGGAGCTGTATTCATAAAAGAAGGACAGCACCTGTTATCCTATATTGTTTAAACTGCTTTCAGGAAGTAATGTAATCCTTTAAAAAGTTGTATTTACAACTAAAAGAGTGCTATTACTCTTCAAGAGTAATGATGATGTTACTATTTTTAGAATATTGGGGTGGGTTGGCACTGAGCCATTCACATGTTTTTATTCTTTATTTTTTCTCACACCAAATATGTATTGAGCAACTGTTATTGTCTAAGAAAGCACCAGGATATAAACATAAAGAATATAGTCCCTGTCATACATGGGTTCCCCTTATAAACTGGGGAATATCAAAAATTCAGTCTGTCCACCAAATATAGTTTTAACACGATCTCTGATCAAGGCAGCCAAAATTTATTAGCATCAAATTAATGACCATGGCTTTTAGTCCTATTACTTTAGTATGGTCAATAAGAGAAGGAATAACTCCTACGTCTGGGCTCCCTCTACTTTAATAATGGAGATAACATGGCTCATTAATGTTTTAAAATATTCAGCTAAGGAGGATCCCAGGCAAATCAATAGATAATGACCTTCATTGTCCATGAGTCAGAAATCAGCCCACATTGCCCTCTTGTCATATCAATATTGTTTCCCACATTATAGTAAGAGTAATGTTCATATAGCCTCTGACTATAACTGATGTGAAAAATGGATGAAACTATTTCTTGAAATTCTATGTTTCTTAGTTTTAACTGAGCTATAAATCTTAGCATTTCACCAAGCCTAACTCAGAAATATCCTTTAAGTAAAATAAAAGCTAGTATAGCTATTCATTCAATCTTTAAAAAGCTACTTTATACCAAACCAAACCAAACCATTTTAAAGATTCATTCAATCTTTAAAAAGCTACTTTATACCAAACCATTGCACACAATGCAGTGTGCAAATACAGAACTTAATTAAAATACTATATATAAAATATTAACAGCTGCAGTTATTAAAATTACATTAAACTCCCTTGAGCTAGGCCAACATAAGGAGCTCTCTTTTTTTTTTCAATTTAGTAAAGGCAGAACTTGGTTTAGTGAATGAGCAGTGGTTTTTATACTGTTTGTTCCAATTCACTAATCTGAAATCATAATCAAATAAAAGTACTTTACCATCAAAACACAACCAAGCATACTAAATCTTTCCATTGGATTCTGACAAAAATCCCACATTTTGTTTATCTTTTTTCTTACTGCAAATAACACTTTCTTAAGGCATCTCTTTCTTCTTCCCATCCAGCATTGAACTTTGTAAATTAAAGTTGATATTTTCTGCTCTGACCTTTTCCAATGAGGGTATAAACAGGGCAGTTAATAAACTTTTGGTTATTTGGATGAATTAAAGAGCTCAAACAGCAAAAGTAGATTTTCCTCGGCTTGAGGATTAAGGTATTTATCTGATCCTTATTGTAATAGGTCATCCAAGGAACTTGGGAAACTAATTAATTGCACCACCACTTAAGACTGGCAAGAAATATCCAGGTATAAATCATCATTATCAAATGAATAATGAATGGTTTTATTTTCCTTTTTATATCATTTTGCTTTTACTAAAATTTTGACATTAACCATGTATTTCTTCATATAGTTAGAAAATATCTCATTGATCTAAAGTGTATTATTTTTTGCCCCTCTGAACTTCCAAAAGATATCCACTTCATCAGTTATATTTTAAATTGCTATAAAGTCTGACTAAAATTATATATATTCTTAAAAGTCATTTTCAAAATTTTATTCTAGATGTATTTTAAGTCAAGTGATAACATCCATAAGTTAATATTTCAAAACACAAGATTAGTCCATGTTCCCATCCTCCTTTTAAGTCTTCTGTCTGAAGGTTCTTAAGTAGCAAATTAACTGCTAACTCTGGCAGAAACAGGCTGGGGCAAGCCAAAGGGAGGCCCTCTACTGCCATATTTTCGTATTCCTATCAATGAACTCTTCTCAGTTTAAAACAGAAAAACAAAGAGGAATCCAGTTCCTAATGGAATCAGTATAGTACAACAGACCAAAAAAAAAAAAAAATTTTTACTGTCTACTCTCAGTTATCTAAGATACTGGAGAAAAATGACAACATAGCACAGATTGTACAGAACGGTAACTAATCTTCCTTTTGAACAACTTTAGGGAAATGAAAGAATGTAGGGAGACCAAGTTTCCAGAGAGGGATGAGTCAGAAACAGAACCTCCAAGATATCTCGGGGGTCAGAGTAATAGGTTCTGACTGTCCTTCAACTCTCCACCCTCACCCCTAGCTCCCTCCCAATTTTCATGCATTTCATCTCTATTTTAGTGGGCAAAAAAGATATTTTTAGGAAGGCAAACACGATCTTCTTGATCAATAAACAGGAAAAGAAGGCATGAATAATTGTAAAATAGGAAACTGCTCTGCTGCAGAGAAGCCAGAAATAAACAAGTGACACAGTAATCTGTGAAAGGAGTGCGAGGAGAGCTCACCCCAGGGTTTCAGCATGGCCCTTCTAAACTAGGATGGTAATCACAGATTCTTGGATCTGAAAGAAGCACTAGGTGTCATCTGATCTGTGGTCCCCAAATTTGGCTGATCATCAAGTCCCCCAGAAAGTTTTGCAAAAATATAGTATGCTAGTTCCCATCGCTGTTGATCCCCTGTCACTGGGTCTAGGATCCACTGAATACTGGGTCCTTCCCAACATGCTTTACGAAGAAAGAAATCCAGACCCATTAAAAAATGCCTAGGCCAAGCTTACCCTGGCATTTAGTGGAAAATCCAGAGTGAATGGTATAGTACAAAAGCAAATAAGGGAGTTGGGGGAGAGAGGGGAGGAGAGTGGCCAGGTTTAAATTCAGCCGTCTTCAATTATAAGAAGATAACTTGGTTTGTAAGTGAGAAGGACAATCAGCATGAAAGCACAGGGTGAAGAAAGTAAAAGACATAATACATAGTTATAGACCTGAAACAAATGGCTTCTCTCTCTCTCTCCCTCTCTCGCTCTCTGGGTTTCCACAAATGCTATTTCCTTTGCCTGGATGATTCTTGCCCCCTCAGACCTCATGCTGCTCAACTCCCTAAGCCCCCTAATCTACTTCCACATTTCAGAGTAAGTAAACGTTATTTCTTCAGGCCTTCACTACAAACATCCTCTCCTTCCCCCACCTCACATGCACGGTTCCAGAAAAAAAAGTGCAGCAAAAGGAAGCCAGAGAAATGAATTCCTGTTGGTGGAATTCCAAACCTCTTTCATCAGAAAGGGAAGCTATTTGGAAGGCAGCAGAGTTTTGCCTGCATCCTTGAAATCTTACTGTATTGACTAAAGTGTTTTTGATACCATAGACCCACTTTGGATAAAAAGGTGTACTGTATTAAACTAAGGATTTTATATATGAATCATTGAAATTTTTTCATATTTTATATTTGCCACTTTAAGCACCTCCAAACATCCAACGATACAAGAGATAATTGGGAACACAAGAACACTGAATTTTGTCATTTGCAAATTCAAGATAAAATTTCTTGCAAGATTTGGCACTTGATTATCCATTTAATGTTCATTTAAGAAGCTATTCTAGAAGCCATTTGAGCATTTGGGGTTTGATGCCCAACTATGATGATTAATGAGCTCCTTCTGATTCTTTTATGATGTGAAACAGAAATAATAACAATTTCCTTTACCCTAAAGACCGAAATGCAAGAACTCTTTAATATGTCTTGGTTTTAATTCCTTAGGAGTGGTGTTCCAGCAGATAAACAGCATAAAAAATGATAAATTACCTGACCGTCCGTCTCTTTGGAAGTCCACATGATACCATTCTCCATCATTCACCTTCTTCTGCAGGGCTTTGATTTTGATTGTACCTGACCCCATGTCTAGGAGGAGGTAGAGGTGGCCATCCAGCATCTCAATAGCAAAGAAGTCAACCTTTATCATCTGTGGGTGCTTGGCATCTTTTTGGTGTCGTGGTTTGCCATGACTAAATAAGATGAGGCCATTTGGCTCTGTTGTGCGGAAATCAAATGATATGGAGCCTGTTTTCTTTGCATTCCATTTAGGCAAAGAGATGAAAGATTCTGGGGTTTCAAAGGTGATTGGGTCCAAAGTTGCAACATTCTCACATTTAAAGGCCACCACTCCATGAATCTTCATCTTCGGGTCTCCTTGTTTGGCAAGTCGAGATAATTCCAGCCTTACATCATTATTTTTATACACAACCTGTAGGCAGAGGATAGCAGTGAGAAACTGGGTCCATATTTTAATGTTTCGAACTTGTCATCAGTTCATGTAATTTCCAAGTAGATTATGAAAAGACATACAATGTTTAGTGCCTTTTGATGTATAAGACAGCTTTTTCAGCCAAATAAAATCCAGGTATCAATTTATTGAACACAACTATTTTAATCTAATTTCATTCAAATAATGTGTACACACACACACACAAAGTACCTGTAGTTAACTCAAATAACTTGAATAAATCTGCACAGAACTTTCATTATTCCAAGCATGTATAGAACCATTTGCTTTTGTTAGTTGGCTATTATGCTTTGTTTATTAACTATAAGTACTGAGGTTTTTCAGTTTTGCCATCACTAAAATATTTGAAATTAGATTACTCATGTTCCATTTCACTTTTAATGTATACAAATGTGGAACAAAGTTTGTCCTGTACCCTCATTTCCAAAGGCACTTCATCTAAAGTGGCTGGGTAGTTCTCATTGCTTGTTAATAGTCCTAGGGCTTTTGGGGGACTCCAAATAGCACTTTGGACAAATCCACTGGCAGGGCTCACAATATCATGCATCTGCTATCACATCACCTTAATAAATCCGTAGCTATTTTAACATAGAGATTCATACCCTTTCTCTACAAAATCCATACCATGGATAATTACATTTCCAAAAGATATGTCATACAGACTTAAGGATAAATTAGTTATCTATGTCCAGATAACTATCTAAATTCTTTTACGAAGGCACTCGAAATTTCACAGCAGCCAACATGGTCAGTTTCTAAATTCATTTATCCATGTATAAAAATATACTTGCATAACAGAAAAAATAAGCCTGTGTCTGATTAGTGCTATCAAGTTAACCAGGTCAAGACAGCTGTTATTTCTTCCAAACCCATGACCAATCGAGCCAATAGTGTGGCTGATTAATTTCCTGATAGGATTTGTTAATGGATACTTTATTTTTTAGAGTGATTAAGAGTGCAAGCTCCGGTATCAGACTCCCTGAGCTCAAATTCCAGCTCCAGCACTACATAACTGTATGATCTCTAAGCTTTGTTTATAGAGACACTATACTTTACAGGATGGTTATAATGATTACAGAAGAAAATGCATGTGAGAAAATCTACATGGCAAACAATCCAATGCCAAGCACATAGTAAGATTTCAATAAACATCAACTACATCAAACTGCATGATAATAAATATCATCATCTCTTTATTATCATCTAGGAGACACAGAGATATTAGTTCTAAATTAATCCATTATGAGAAAATGTTTAGAAATGAAGCACACTCATATAATTGGTGTTTTTTACATGATTTGTGCCAACTAAATAAATCACATCTTTTCAATGCTAGTCCTGGTGTTTCAGTTTACCTTTACCTTGAAGAAGGATTATTATAAAGAATACCATATCCCTTATTCTTTGAACAAATATGTATAAAGGTTTAACAAGCATCTATTGACAACAAAAGAAGGGAAAATGAACTCAAGCAATAACAAAAAGGAATTAGATTAATTCTTAAACATACTTCCTAGAAAAGAGAAAGAGCTATTAAGCCTTGGGAAAGTTGATTTAGGATTGTCTTTCTTTGGGAATCTTTAGTAGTGGATAAAATGCTTTTCATGGATGATTTTCCAAGTTTTATAACCTCTCACCATGATTTTCAAGCTACCTAAACCTGTATATTTGTTTTCATTTTTTCCTGGTGATCTATATTTTAATATATGGATATTCCTTTGACATAGGTATTAATCAGGAATGAGTATTTTCTGACCCAAATGATGCAGATAGTATTGCTGATCAATACTAACACATCACCATGAAATAGAACCACAGCAATGGAATTGGATGTTTCTGACATGAGCAAGTAGATATAAGGCAGGATATATTGTCTCATGAGTCCCACATCAGCTACCAAAAAGTTGAAAAAATGTAGGGCTAGGGCACTTGTAGGTGAGAATTTCAATGAGAGATTTATAATCTCATGAGTGAATTGGGTTCCCTGGTGATTCAGTGATGTTCAGGGAGATGGAGAAGAAACGTAAGGATTCCCTAGATCACAATACTTAGGGTGAGCCAAGCACCACCCCCTCACCCCAAAAAGGGAGTATGAATCTCCACTAGAATTTATGCTTTATGCAGGCAAAAACCTTACAACAAGATCAGTGCCTGGCACAGAGCAGACACTCAATAAATACTTGCTGAGAGTTGAATAACATTCTTTCTTCACTTTTTTTAAACCTAGTTTCCAGATTATAGACTATTATTAATAACAATATTTACAAATATAGTTAAAATATAACAGAATGCAGTATTGTGGACCATCTCATAACCTAGCTATAATTTTTAGCTAATTTCTCTAGGAAAATGTGGAAACTTATGTACAAATGGCAAGTTGATCTATCACCTTCAAACTCATTTTATGGGGTGTAAACTGCTTTTAGAGTAAAAACACCTGATTTAAAATTCTCCATGGGTAGAATAATTTTCATAGAAGAACTATCTTGAGGAGAAGCACAGTGTGGTTTTTTTTCTCATTTTGTATTCTTTGAAAGGCAACTCTAGAAGACAGAAAGGCGATATTGGATAGGCAGGCTGATAGCTCTCAGATCTACACAACTGCGTCAGCTGACCCAGATTTCATAATCACTCTACTTTTCTAAAGTTAGACTTATTCTTAATGTGACCTGAATATAGTTCAATTATAATAACAAGGAGTAGCCAGTAAGCACTCCAAATCTTTTTTTTTTTTTGCTTCTGAGATAATATGGTTTTCAATCATATATAATTATTCATATTCATTCATATTTATGTTAAAAATTGTAATTTATTTAATAGTTTCAACTTTCAACAAATCTCCTTACACTTTATCATCTTAACAATTGGTGATATTATTGCACACCTATTTGGATCTTTTTATGGAATCAATATTTCTTTGTGGATATGATTTTCAGTTTCTTTGAAGAGTAATTCAAAATGTTGAATTTCACTTCCCTGCTTCATGAAATTATATCATAAATCCCAAAGGAATAGAAACATAAAAGGTGTCTTGGGTTTTTTGTTATTTATTTGCTGGGTTTCGTTTGTTATCTTTTAGCTGCCATACAATTTCCACACATTGCTATGATGATCTTTTCCCTTTCTTCCAACATTTGTTAGAATTTTCAAAATGTCACTCACACTTAAATGGGCAAGAAAAGGAGAAGTATGTTTGTGTTTTTATAGGCCTAGGCTGGAAATCTGAGGTAAACAGTCACTGAGTATTTTATTTGATCTTGATAATAGTCCTAAAAAGGCAGGGGGTGTAAATAGGCTAAAGAACAGAAGTTTGGTAGTCTGGATACAGACTTACCCTAATCACAAAGCTTTTACCTAAGTCAGGCTGCCTAACCTCTCTCTGTCTCAGTCTCTTAATTTCTAAAACAGACATCTAAAAAGGAAAGGCATGTCAAATCCATAAATCCTTGAGCTTTTTTCCCCTCAATCTCTGTGATTTGGGGAAGAGGTAAAAGATGCCCTATTGTTCCTTCTCTTTGTCTGGCTTTTTCCAGTTGTGGTTTTGATGCCAGGATATCATTCCCTATTCTGAGATGTATTGAAACCCCTATTCCATTAGTAAAGAGAATGTTCACCACATCTTCAGGTACATAGACATGCCTCAGGGATTATATCTATCTAAGGTTTGTACAGATGGTATTGAAGAACTGGTGGCTGATAGATAAATCTCTTTCCACAGGAGGTAAGTGTGTGTGAAATAAGCAGATCAGTAGGAAAATATTTGCCACTCAGATCATGACCTTTGTTGTTGTTGTTATCAATATGTTTTAGCTTAGAAGTCTTAATGGGGCTCTTGAATTAATTAAATTAATTAACAGGCATTGATCAAGACTTTTCATATGTTAACTATGAGAGTAGGAGGGGTGGTAAAATAGGTGCTGAAGTCAGAGTCGAAGTTCTATGCAGAGATCTTGACTCCGACATGATCCTCCCTGAGAGAACATGAATGACTCCTTTTAATCTGAGCCTTGGTTTTCTCTTTCATTCTTGGAAGCAATCACAAGTGAGGCCTAAGAATCTGGTTCTCAAGTCAGCTTTCAGAGAGAATTCCAGCTCACCCTCTTGCAATCCTGTGACTTTGTGGAAGTCCTTCAACCTTGCAAAGGCTCAGTATTATCTGTAAAATGGGATAATAATATCTACCACATTAGGGTTATCGTAAAAAATGAATAACAGTTCAGTTAAAGTGCTAAGAACAGGACCTGGCACAGAGTAAGCACTCAAGTAAATAGTAGTTGCTCTTATTAATGTGGTTGTTATCATTATGAATAACAATATTATCATTCTTACAGTGAATTAATGGAGTTGTACAATCTAAATGTTGTAACAAGGGTAACAGCTAACAAGGCACATGGTAGATGATTGGTCAGTGTATTAAAGTAATTAATAGAGCTGCAAACAGTAGGACCAAAGAGATCAAAGCAGATTAGGACCTTCTTTTTTATTCTGATAGCCCTATTGTAGTTTGAAGTACAGTGAAGGCTTTCTTTGCACATGAGGTTTCTCAGCCAGAAAATATATACAGGAAGAGGGTGATCCTGAGAGTTTCACTTTCACTCGTGAGAGGGGTTTTATGTCATCAAACAACAACTACCCACCCCAACACTTCAAGAAGAATCAATTCCGATTTATGGAGGGTTTACTTTCTGCCAGGCTATGTTACAAGATACTTATACGTATTATATGTTTACTCCTCACAAGCAACCTAGGAAATAGGTAACATTATCCTATTTTATCAGTAAATGTGTACAGAGATCACTGAATGTCTTTCATCATGACCCTGTCTAATACTCCTTTTGACTATCTAATGACGTTAACTTCAAACTTTGTTTTTGTCTCAGCAGGAAATTTCACTTAATTTTTGATAGCAGTTGCTAAGTAGGAGATTCACAATCAAACAGCTATTTGCCACCATGCAAAAGAATGACCCTGTTATAAATTACATGGACTGTTCTAAAAAAAACCCAGCATTTTCTTTCCATTTGTCCTGATTAAAATATCTCTAAATGAATCAAATATCACAATTAAGCAGAGAAATTTTTTCATGTGACTATTGATTAAAACGTCTTTTCAAGCCCAGTTTAGGCAGAGGGGCTTATTTCTCTGTTTCCAGGACTATAATGTCGTTTTAAACAGGTATGTCATTTAGGATATTATATATACAAATATGTATACATATGTAGACGCACAGTCCTCCCTCGGCATCTGTGGCAGGACACTCCCACCTTACCCCATATCAAAATCCGCAGGTGCTCAAGTCTCTTATGTAAAATGGCATAGTATTTGCATATAACTTACACACATCCTCCCATATACTTTAAATCACCTTTAGATTACTTGTAATACCCGATACAATGTAAATGCTATGCAAATAGTTGCCAGTGCATGGCAAATTCAAGTTTTGCTTTTTGGAACTTTCTGGTATTTTTTTTCCCTGAGTATTTTCCATTCTTGGTTGGTTGAATCTGTGGATGCAGAACCCACAGATAGGGAGGACAGACTATATTCTAAAAGTCCAGGAGGTTTAAGAATTAATTTAAGGAGACTGTTTTAGTTTTACTTTTTATTTGTTTTAAATGCACTTAATGCTTTTATTCTATTAAGAAAAAGTCAGAATATTTCAAATATCCAAATTTAATTCTTCTTTTGTCCTATCTGTGATCTGTCCATGTACCATCTATTTAAGATGGTATTTGCTCATTTCAAAATACAACCAAGAGTTAGCCAGTAAATGAACAGTATAAGGACCACTCAGGCAAGTAGGAAGTAATGGCATTTGTTTTGCCATGACCTAGATAAGAAGCAGCTGGGAAAAGGACATAAACTGCATCACAACTTTCATCCCTAACATTAACTTATTTATTATTTTGAAATGATTTTTCAAACCCCACACTTTCAATTTAATCAGGTAAGTACTTGTTAGGTAAGGTACTGAAGAAAATGCAGTTTTATTCACTTCCCTGTGCACATGCTCAGTCCAATAAAATATGGACCACTGAGAATACACCAGTTTAATTTCTCTTGAATATTTGCTATATATGTATGTGTAAACTGTATGTGGACACAGACACATACCCACACAGACGTTACACATTTCCCAATGTAAATGTGTTTAAATGTAATACATGTCAAACCTGCTATCACTAATGTTCAGAAAAAAATATACACGTATATTAGAATAGATTGTACATCTCTAGATAGATAAGTAGACAATACATATGTATATATACCATATACACACCAAAATATAAACACGCATATATTTATATATGTTAAACACATGTATATTAAGCACAAATATATTTATATATTAAATACAAATATTTAATAATTTCAGAAATTAGAGAGTTCTTGGCTAAAATATATAAATGGTCTTACTCAATGTCTAGGGTGAAAAATGTCTTGGCTGGGCTTCCCTGGTGGCGCAGTGGTTGAGAATCTGCCTGCCAATGCAGGGGACACGGGTTCGAGCCCTGGTCTGGGAAGATCCCACATGCCGCAGAGCAACTAGGCCCGTGAGCCACGATTACTGAGCCTGCGTGTCTGGAGCCTGTGCTCCGCAACAAGAGAGGCCGCGATAGTGAGAGGCCCGCGCACTGCGATGAAGAGTGGCCCCCCCCGGGCTTCCCTGGTGGCGCAGTGGTTAAGAATCCGCCTGCCAATGCAGGGGACACGGGTTCGAGCCCTGGTCCTGGAAGATCCCACATGCCGCGGAGCGGCTGGACTCGTGAGCCACAATTACTGAGCCTGCGCGTCTGGAGCCTGTGCTCCGCAACAAGAGAGGCCGCGATAGTGAGAGGCCCGCGCACTGCGATGAAGAGTGGCCCCCACTTGCCACAACTGGAGAAAGCCCTAGCACAGAAACGAAGACCCAACACAGCCATAAATAAATAAATAAAATTAAAAAAAAAAAAAAAAAAAGAGTGGCCCCCGCTTGCCACAACTAGAGAAAGCCCTCGCACAGAAACGAAGACCCAACACAGCCATAAATTAATTAATTAATTAATTAATTAATTAATTAAAAAAAAAGAATTATATTAAAAAAAAAATGTCTTGGCTAAAACCAAATTTTAGCCCTTATAAGCGTCGCACATTCCAAAGGAAGGGCTAGTAGCCAAAGAAAAAACCAAAAACAGAGTCTTTTACGATTAAGATTAAAAAAATTAAACAGACTTTCCTTAGTGTTCCTGCCACCATGAAGAGATAATTATAAAAGCAGAGTAGAGGCAAGGGGCGTGATGATCACATTGTTTTAATCGTTGTACTCATTACCGTCCTATCATCTACCCGAGATCAACTTTCTTATGCTAGTTACTTTCTTACACTGAGAGCCTAGCACAGAACTTGCTTATAATAAAAAGGTAAAAAAAAAAAAAGTTTGTTGAACTTAACTCATCAAGGGACTAATAGGATTTTAGAATTTCTGAGAATGTCACACCACAGAAGTTTTCATATTTAATTTGAATATGTCCATTGAGGCAGATATGCATCCAGGTGCAGGGACTTATGTATTTGGAGTGGATCAGAGAAAGGGTAGAAATGGAAAGGAAAGTGTAGGAGATGTACAAGCCCTGTACAAAGTAGCTCAATACCTCTTTAAAAAGAAGACAGCATTGAGGAAACTCAATCTTAAGGAGATTTACATAAGGCATTTTGAAAGATAAGAACGGTTTTTGCGGGGGAGGAGTTGGTGGTTTTTGTCTCATTATCTAATTCTATTTAGAGATTATGTGCAGATAAAATGTTCAACTGAATTGAAATTTTCCCCATACCAAAATGCATTTTTTATAATTAATAATAAACTAATTACGGAACATGAAAACAGACACCAATAACATCATTTCTCAATAAAGGCGTATGACATTTAATTTGACACCAAAAATTAGTTGAAATTTAAAGAGAAAAAATATTTCGTTTAAGCAATATAGGGAAATAAATATTTTTTTGCTTAGTTCCAATTAAGCATGACCAAATACATCTTATTCATAAAAAGAAGGAGAAGAAAAAGGAAAAGAAAAACCCTCTTGCTTGTCCTTCCCTCATTCCACCATCAGTGAACTGCCTCAAGTCAGCAGACAACACTGGGTACCATCTGTACAAGTTAACTGTAGGAGCTAAAAGACTGCATTGTCCCTGGGGTAACAGCTCTATTTAATGAAGCTTTCAGTGGCATATGGGTGTGTGGCAAAAGAACTTGAGTTCCATTAAATAAGAATATCTCTTTTTCTCACATTAAATATGCAATAAATCAGTAATGCCTTTTGGGAAAAAAAATATATATATACAGCAAAAATGAACAATGATTGCCAGTAATGTGAGATTTGAGATGCTGACTCAAAAAAAAAAAAAGGTTGAAAACTAGATCAATTCTCTTTTGCAGATGAGTAAGATGAAGCTGAGATAAGCTAAGGAACTGTTCCAGTGGGCATCAAGCTCTGATCATGAACAAGTATTGGGGACTTCACTGTTCAGGACTCTTTCAAAAACCTCTGCTAAAAAAATTAAATAAACAGAACAATGAACTATCTCTACCGCAGGCGCGGGATCATCAGAGGCCCTTAAGCAATTACAAATGAAGAGCAGCTGTCTTTTCTGCAACATGGCAGAAAGGGAACCGTAACTGATTTAAAGGCAATTCTAACTTTAAAACTGCCTTAGCTTCACAATAAGCTGCTGCCCAAATATAAAAATAAAAGTCCTGAGGGGAAAACATCTTGCTGTTATTTCCCCCACTAATGGAATTTAGAAAGACACTGAAAAAGTTAACTAGAAACAATAAACTTGCAATGTTTATTGTTTAATGTTTAATGTTATTTTGCAACTAAATGATGAAGATATTTTCAGCATCAGTCTTTCATGATCTTGCAAAATGTAACACACCACAAATTAGGGTTTAAAGCTTCTATTCCAAGCCAGCAGATGCTGCTAATAGGGGCAATGCATGTCTGCTTTATCCAGAAACTTTTAAATCATCTGTTAGTCTCAATGAGGGGAAAGTAACCACTATTTTTTTCCCAAGGGAAACTATCTTCCCATCAACCAAAAATGGTATCTTCAAACTGATTGATAGTAACAAAATGATGGCACCGAATGTTATGTCTAGATTAACCAACTCATGTTCTTTTGCATCTCTAGCCTCATGAGCTCAGTGAAGCTCCCTCCATCATTTAATTTTACATTTTTCTGAGGGGGTGGCCATATGTATAATGTACCATTTACTATATGTTCTCTATATGCATGAATACCATTTACTATATAGACTCTGTCCTTTCCCCATTGACTCACAACGACATGGTATACCAGTATATGTTCTTTTGGATATGCCAAAGTTTCAACATCTGAATCTACTATCACTTTTTTTTTTTTAATTTTTATTGGAGTATAGTTGATGTGCAATGTTGTATTAGTTTCAGGTACACAGCAAAGTGAATCAGTTATACATATACATATATTCACTGTTTTTTAGATTCTTTTCCCATATAGGCCATTACAAGTACTGAGTAGAGTTCCCTGTGCTATACAGTAGGTCTTTATTAGTTATCTATTTTATATATAGTACTGTGTATATGTCAATCCAAATCTTCCAATTTATCCCTCCCCCTGCTTACCCCTGGTAACTATACATTTGTTTTCTACATTTGTAATTCTATTTCTGTTTTGTAGATAAGTTCATTTGTACCCTATTTTTAGATTCTACATATAAGCGATATCATATATTTGTCTTTCTTTGTCTGACTTACTGCACTCAGTAATGACAATCTCTAGGTCCATCAATGTTGCTGCAAATGGCATTATTTCCTTCTTTTTTATGGCTGAGTAATATTCCATTATATATATTACCACATCTTCTTTATCCATTCCTCTGTTGATGGACATCTAGGTTGCTTCCATGTCCTGGCTATTGTAAGTAGTGCTGCAATGAACATTGGGGTGCATGTATCTTTTTGAATTATGGTTTTCTCCAGATACATGCCCACGAGTGGGATTGCTGGATCATATGGGAGCTCTATTTTTAGTTTTTTAAGGAACCTCCATACTGTTCTCCATAATGGTTGTACCAATTTACATTCCCACCAACAGTGTAGGAGGGTAAATTCTTACATATACAAGGTTCTGTTCCTGAGCATCTTATTCTGTTTTTTTGTTTTTGTTTTGTTTGTTTGCTTTAAAATTTATTTATTTATTTATTTTTGGCTGCATTGGGTCTTCGTTGCTGTGCGCAGGCTTTCTCTAGTTGCGGCGAGAGGGGGCTACTCTTTGTTGCGGTGCGAGGGTTTCTCATTGTGGTGGTTTCTCTTGTTGCAGAGCACAGGCTCTAGGAGCGCAGGCTTCAGTAGTTGTGACTTGCAGGCTCTAGAGCTCAGGCTCAGTAGTTGTGGCTTAGGGGCTTAGTTGCTCTGCAGCACGTGGGATCTGCCTGGACCAGGGCTCGAACCCACGTCCCCTGCATTAGCAGGCGGATTCTTAACCACTGTGCCACCAGAGCAGTCCCCCATTCTGTTTTATTGATGTTTCTTTTTTTCTTGATCCAGTTCCACTCCATTTAATTATCATAGCTTTATAATATGTTCTAATATATCTTATGCCCCTCCTACCAAACCATTTACATTAATTATTGTAATAATGTTTACACATTGTATCATACAGAGGTTCTTGTTTTATGCATGGATAAGATAAATATATACAACAGAACTATTGAGGTTGTTCTGATCTAGCTTTCTAAAATGTAGCAAGTCAAAGCTGGTGGCAAAATTATTTATTCAAACTCACTTAAAGAGACTTGAATAGCAAAAGGAAATTATACCTTGCTTAGAATTACATACCTGTTATTATAATCATTTGTAAAGTTATTATTCATAAGTGATTATAATAATTTTGAGTTTAACATATCAGTGAATCTGGCCTCATGCCAGAAAATTACATTGTTTGTTAGCTGGAGGGTAGATATACAACTATAGAGAGAAAATCAGAAAAAAAAAGAAACAGTGAATGCAGTTTTAAGCACACCAATACTTTCCCAATAATTACAAGGTCCTGGTAGAACTTCTT
Source organism: Eubalaena glacialis (assembly GCF_028564815.1). Taxonomy (NCBI): domain Eukaryota; kingdom Metazoa; phylum Chordata; class Mammalia; order Artiodactyla; family Balaenidae; genus Eubalaena; species Eubalaena glacialis. The sequence continues at coordinate 42,735,167 of NC_083729.1, forward strand.
GCAGTAAAATACCAGGAGTGGGTCACCAGTCCATCAGAGATATTTGGAGGACCAGGTGAATGACTATCAGTGCAGGAGAAAGCAAAGTGCCCCCTGGCTCCACTTTAATGTGCCTCTCTTCAAGAAGCAAGGCCACTTGTCCAAAGACACACAACTAGTAAGTATGGAGCCAGTAAGTAGTGGACAAGGCAGAATCTGAATGCCTGTCTCCACAGCCAGGAATATATAATTATTTTGGTTTTCTTTCCATGGGACTGTTTTTATGGTAGTTAAATTCCCTTCAGCAATAAAAACTGTGGGAATCAATTAAGCCTCCTGGACCTGAGATTTCAAGTGCTGCTTATCTAATTGGTGAGTACTCAAGCTGTATGAGTCCCCTTTCTTGCTATATGGATGTCAGCCTTTACTTCTCAGTCATGCCTCTACCTGAGAAACCTCAAAGAAAACAGAGGAAGCTGACATTTAAGGCAGCCAAAGCTGTTGTTTTTAGCACCTGAGATGAAAAGATTTTGCAAAGTAGACTTGTTCCTGATAAATTTTGTGTAAATCTCTCCCGTAATTTTAATATTATCTGATGAAGGCAATGCACTGTATGATATACGGATATGGATATAGATTCATATGGATATAGATTCAAACAGCTCTGCTCTGCTACTTAACTAGTTACACTGCCTTGGGCAAGCTCCTTTGTCTCTCTGAAGTAGTTTCCCTCTTTATCAAATGAGGTTAATACTCATTTTGCAGCGTTATTTAAGCACATACAGTACTATGTGCTTGGTCTTGGGCACTGAGTAAATAAAGAGTAGCCATTATTGTTACTAGTATGGTCTTCAATATGTAAGATCTTAAACTATTAGAGGGGAGTGCTCGTCGTCATTTAAGTAAATAAGTGACTACTTCTCTAAAAAGCAAAGAAGCATTCTGTGAAATAATTAATCACCCTCAAATCTTGTTTACATGACTACTTCCCAAATTTCACAACTCTATTTATCTCCCATGAACTATACATTTTGAGAGATTTCCTCTACTAAACAAATAGTATTTATTTAGGAATTGTTTGATTTTTTTTAAATTTATCAAAGCCATCTATATGAAAAAATGAGATAGCTTCTGTAATCCCATGGAGCTGATCGAATTATAGCCTATGCAAATAGTTGTTTTATTTAGCTTGTGCTAAACGTGGGTAAATACGTAGCCTTTTCTGGGTTTGTTGAAATAATAAGCATATGTAACTGTTCTTCATTTCTAATTTTAAAGACCCTAAAAAGTATACAGACTCCAGGTTGGGAGCTGTGATTTTTCAGTTATGACTGCTAAGCAGGGAGTATTTCTTCTTAAAGCATTCTTTAATTATTTCCTTTGGAAGGTCCCAAGTGCTTCAAATGTCAGATGTGTTGTGTCTTTTGCCAAGGGTTGCTTAGTTAACTGTTTATTTAATGAATGGCATTTTATGTGCTGCTGAATTTCTCATGGCACACATTAGGAAATTTTTGGCAGCATTTAAATTGGAGAACTGAGAAACACATTGGCTCTACGGAAGCTCAATCAGCTCCCAGGCAGAGCAGGGTCTTTGCCAAGAAAAATTCACTAAAATAAAAAATACGAAGACCTAACTCACATATAACCCAAGGAAAACTGACTTTGGTGTCTAGGATTCAATGAATATTGCATCTAGGTATCTCAGCTAGCCCATGAATGGAAGGGGGGAAATGCTTCACAATTCTGGGAGAGAAATGAGAATGGGATCTCCTTGCTTTGGAGGATGACAATATGCTTAAATTTCTTGGTTGCTTGGAAAATTCAATTAGTTGCTAAGAAAAAGAAAATGAAGTCATGTAATTTCTCATGTTTCTTCCTCATGGGGATCAGTCTAAGCCTATGTTTATAAGTTATTGAAAGACATACTCAGTTTATTCATTTCAATGAAGGAATAATCAATAGTTGAATTTTTTTTTGTTTTACTGAGCATCCTAGACCAAATATCCAGATGGCTACATTTTTTAAATGATTAGGTCAGGTTCCTAGACATTGTATAAGCACTGGTTACCAGATATGTTTTCTCTAAGGACTCGGAACAGGAAAATGCCCTGAAATGTTATCTGGGCTCTGAAAAGTCCCAAATCCACTACAAGACAATTTTTTTACTCACCTGTACTACAGAATGAGGATGGAAGAAGAGATTTTTAAAACTAAACATTAGTTTCAGAAAATAAAGATGAGAACGTAAGTATCTTTCAGCAACTTAAGATGAACAGCACCAGCCTACAAATCATTACTATAAGAATGTGCTGAGGCTTGTGTGTAATAAAGGCCTGCTGCAGTCATCTTCTCCCAAGTAATACTGTCATCAGCTCCTTCCCTCTATTTTCTGCACTACACCAGCCCACGTCCCAACCCCTTTCCCTCTCTGGAAGAGCAATTTTCTGAGTCAGCTTGGCTCTCTCTTTCTCTACTGGTTTGCTGAAGGCTCCGGACACTCTTGGGCAACCAGAAGCCTGGCTGGATCCATTATTCTTATCTGTTTGGCACCATTTTCTTGCTTTATTTAGAAATTAAGAGGACTGGGCACATCAGCACATAGATGCTGATCTGATGCTAGGTTGTCCAGCTCTCAGGTGGACAAGCTCTCTATATGGATACGTATACTCCTCTTCACGCCTAATCATTTGGCTGTCTCCTTATCCCTTGATCAGCTAGTATGTTGCTTGATATAATATTAATGTGAATCATAATAGCACGAGTAATCACCCATTAAGACCCTGCTATGCGCCCCACGCATTTTTAGCTACTTACATAAACTCTTATTTCTCATGACAGTCTGGTGACGTAGGCATATTAAGGCTCAGAGAATTTAAGTATCTTGTCCAAATTGCACAGCTAATAGATGACCAAGCAGGAGTCCAACTCAACATTTATCTGATTCCGAACTTGTATGTGGTTTTTAGTTCATGCTCCTCATCGTCACACGGGATGTTGGCTAAGTTCCTGTGTACTTGGCCAGCATGGTGAACCTCATCATCAGTAAGTAAAGAGACACCTTACGCCTTCTCTTCCACCAAGTGGCTCATTTGACTAACTGTGGTTCTCTTAATACTACTGGTAAAAATTTCCCTTTGGGTTCCACCCCACTCTCTTTCTCCCTTGACTTTAGGATAATTACCATTCACATGGCTGCCCTATGGTACTCTGATTTGGTATCACGCTTATTTTGTGCTCATTTCACTCTTAAGACCAAATTGCCTGACCATGTTTTCAAGTGAGTACAAAACTTGTTTTGAAATTTAAATATTCCATAAACTAAGATTATCTAAGTTACCTTGTAAGCAGAAAATAAAAAATGAGATTTAGCATTAGTAGCAATGGCATTCTAAGGGTCAGTTTCCAGGGTTTGGATTTAGATTTGGCTACTACAGCCTGCTCCTTGAGTCAGCAAGAGAATGGTGGTGCGCCAACCACATGTAAGTTGGGAACACTGTTTTCATTACAGCAGATGAAGTCAGAACAGCAGGGCCAGAACTGGGGTGAAATGGGTGAAGTGAGTGAGGCATTCATCTTGGACGCAAAATATAAGGCAGTGAGGGGTGGGGGGCACGCGGAATGCTAAAAACTCAGTAATTAAGACAAATAATATTTCAATGCAATATTTTTTTTAAAAATGCAAAAAAGTCTATGATAAACAAAATATTAATTTTTTAAATAAGGATGGGATCAGTATTACTCTTTGTTCTTTTTGGCTCAGGCTCCAATATAGCCTAGTACAGCACAGCAATACAGTATTTTTCTAGGATTAAAGAGCTTAATTTAGTCTGTTGGAAACTTATTTATTAGAACAAGTGCCAGTAACTAGAAGTAGTTTTGGGGAAAAGTCATTAGACATCATTAAAATTAGAACCAGAATGCACTATTAATTTTTAAGTTGTCCAAGTCATTAATAAAACCACCTTTACCCAAAGGATAATAATAGCAAACACTTATAGAGTGCTTAGTTAGACAGTATTTTAAGCACTTTACTCATTTAATCCTCAGGACAACCTGCTGAGATAGAGGAACAGGCTCCCTGCCCCAGAATTCCTGGTGGCACATTCATTAGAATACAACGTCCAAGGAGCTGCGCAACACGGTGACTCTGGTAGAACTGGAGTCCTCGTTTTACAGACGAGGAAACTGAGCTCACACAGTTCGAAACTGAAAGAAACAAGTTTCAAACCCAAGTGGTCTGTCCAAGGCCCTTGCTCTTAACAATATTATAGAAACAAACCAAGCCTCACAAAGACCGAATAATCTAGCTCCGGCCTCCACTCAACCCTACAATGCAGTTAACTTTAATAATAATAATTAACCCAAAAATAAAGATCCTGGCATGAACTTTCATAGAAACTAGTCAATATTTTAAGGCATATATATTTCTTTTCAGTGACTTGTCATTGAAATCACCTTGAGAGTCAATCATATTGACTTGAGAACTGAATACAACAGATCTCTGACATTCAGCAATCTACAGTTCAAATGTGTAAACTAGACTGCTCACTCAAGATTTTTTTTAAATAGTGATGAATAAATAAAAATTAATTCAACAGCTCACAGGCACTGAAAGGCCAATAGAATCCAGACTCCCAGCTTCTGTCACTGCTGGTAAACTGTAAACTGACTTCTACAGGTGTATAGCCAGTATTCTGGTATTAATCAGCCAGTGTGATCAAAATGGAAAATAATAAGTACATAAATTTCATCTCTTTGTGCTCAGCAGCACTATAATTATATGATGAAATTAGAGCACTGTGAAGGATTATAAACAAAAGAATAAAGGATTCAGAGTAAAGCCTTTAGACCATATCTACAGTAATTACTGTCACAATTCATGCTGTCCATACATGCGGATTTCTGATTATCTAGTTTACTGCTAAATTAAATAACAAACAAACAAAAGTTAATGGCCCTATTAGAATATTCCCTACTGATGTTTTTTTAGGCCTATAATGAGCCAGTATCAAAGTAGGAATATCTTTGAGGAGCAAAACAGAACAAGCCTGGCTCTTGGGAAAATGTTACTCCAGAGAGGAAGAAGGGTTAGGAGATGGGCTGGCAGTAGCGTACTGAGGCAGAAAAATACAGAAGTAGAATATAAATGCCTTTATTCCACAAAAAACTCGGGCATTTCCATAGCACTGGTAAGTAGGTCGTGGCTATTAATTATATGTCATTAATTGAGATTTATAATCCCCTTTAAAATTAATTTCTTATAAATGTGATAAATCAAATCATCTTCTGCTCCTTCTTCCTCGTGCCAAAGTATCACTGAGGAACAACTTTACTTTTAGTGGATTCGTGAGTGTGTTCATTCATACATGACTTATTCAAGAACTCTCACAATGAGCTTTGCACATGAGTCTCTGTTCTGGTCCCTGGTTCACTTGCGGAAAGCAACCTGAGGCTTGGGCAGCTGTATTGTACGTGTGACCCATAGGTCATAAAAAAATTAGACACAAAACATGGATAGATTAGAAAAAAACACATCCAGACTGGAGGAGAAACAGAACAACTAAATCGGCATGCTTGATCAGTGGTTGGAGGCTTAAAAGTATTCTTTCTATATATTGTTATTATTGTACATCTATTTTATGGTAAATTTATAATATGATGCCCTTCACAATGTTCATCTGATGCTGAAGCTTATTAAAGACTCCAAGTGATGGTAAGGGCCATAGATACATATTTATTTTAAAATCAAAGTGTTTCCTGTAGCTTGGTCACCTTTGTGATTGCATCAGAGAGAGGTGTGTACTCTAGCACCATACTTCGTGTTAGGCAGTTGTAAATCTCCCTGTACTTGTTGAATAAATATCGATGGAAAGAACTATTGGTTATCTCATGAAAATAATGCAAGTGCTTTTCCTGGCAACTCTTCTAAATGAGGGCAGTAATGATAACGCTTTTTATTCTAATACACATCAGCAAGGGCATGGGGAGTAAGGGAGGTGAGGATGAAAGAAGTGGTTGGGACCTTCACTCACGAACTACAATGTTCAACTGGTTTTGACCAGGTTACAAGAAATGAGTTAGCAAATGAAGACTCTCTTCAAGAAGCAGCCCCAAGTTTAAACCTGAAATCAGGATGTCTACACTGGAGCAAAAATTACATGTTTACTGATTTTAACTTTAGCTATAAATCCAAGGATCTATTTCTTAAAGAATCTAGTTGACACCAGGAAGCCTCTAAAGGAGATATTTTTTTAAATTATCACAATATAAAATGTTTCCCACAGTGATGATTAGAGGATTAGAAGCACAACTGTAAGAGCTGATTGCTTCAAAAGGTAAAATTATAAACGTCCATTTAGAAGATTAGGTTTACACAGGGAAGGAAACTCAATCAGTAAGTTTGAAGAATACTGTATTAAGTCTTGAGAAGGCCAACAAAGAGGTGGCTTTTACATTCTTAGATACAATGGAGAAAAAATCTGTTACGAGGGTAAGCCTCTGTGATTTTATCCTTCATAATCTTCATTCCTAATTGTCCCAGGGTATTTTTCTTTCGAGTAATTTCTCTTTTCTTTTTGTCTCTTGATTCCCCCACCCACTAAAACTATGGCTGAACACATCTGAGAAACCTGTAGTTCTGCTCAGTTTTAAGTCTAAGTTTTGTTAAATTCCATAGTGAAATCATAAAGTAAGTATTTATTTTTTGTTTGTAAAAGCCACAATTTTTGAGAGGAAAAGTAGACATCTAAAAGCAGAGGTCCCCAACCTTTTTGGCACCAGGGACCGGTTTCGTGGAAGACAATTTTTCTATGGAGTGGAGGAGGGGGTAGGGACGGGGGGTGGGCGCGGGGAGGTGGTTCAGGCAGTAATGTGAGCGATGGGGAGCGACGGGGAGCGGCAGATGAAGCTTCGCTCACTTGCCCGCCACTCACCTCCGGCTGTGCGGCGCAGTTCCTAACAGGGCCACGGCCGGGGGGCGGGTTGGGACCCCTGTCTAAAAGGATTTGCACACTTTAACATTTCGGTACGGGGGTGGGGGGGGAGGTGCCCAGGAACCACCACAGAGCAGCAAATTACAGAGGAAATTCCCACCACACAGGAAGGAAAAAAACATTTAGATGCTTGCAGGAAGAGCTCAGAAAGAGGAAAAAATAAAGGGAAAAGAAGGCAGATGGAGTGATCCTCCTCCCCCACCAGAACCGAACCTAAAGAAGATCGGACACCCAGATACATAAGACCGGAGAATTCAGAAACAACTAGTGCTGGTGTCACACTTCCCTGGGGGAAATGAAGACCTCTCGGAGAAACCTTGATTTTGTTAAGGTGCCCTGTCCATCAAGGCCTGAGAGTAGAGATGGTAACTGCAGAGGAGGATATCCGAGGGAAACCTCAAAGACTCCGGCAGGTTGCAGAGAATCTTGGATATAAAGGCAACACAAAATCCCAAGTCCAGAAGGGTGTATGCCCACACAGTGCTCTAACCACTAGCCAGGGCCACTCATGTCTCAGTCCACAAAGGATGGCTAGAGACCAGGCTGAGGAGAGACACCTCAGGGAGTCCAGGGATGATTCCAAGGAAAGCCTTCAGAGCAGAAATCCCTCCCCAAGATCCTGGGGATGGAAAGAGAAATTTCCCCTTACTTAACAGGGAGAAAAAACTCTGATAGAGAATTTGAAATCTGAGTTGACTGACCATTTACTTGAAAGAAATACTTTTAAACAAGAAGAAAATGAGTGATCTAAAATTGGAAAGTTTCTCTACCACCTGCCCTCAAACCACCATCACCAGGAATGGGAAATTAAGAACAAGATTAGTACCAGAAAAGTAAATAATTTTTCTCTGCATATCTTCTTTAAATTGCATAAACTTTTATATCCTTCCTACACCCAACTTACTGCAACAGCAAGGCTTTCTGTACAGTGAAAGCTTTCTGATGCTTACAATGTGTGGTCAATACCAGACAGGTGATATATATGACGCTGTGGCAAATTCTGCTGCCAGAAACTGTTTCCAATGCACTCTGGGCAAAAGAACATACTTACTGTGTACTCTTTTCTTTTAAGGATCTTTCTTGTTTGGTCTGGCCTCTTCTGCTTGTTCAAACACACCTTTTAGTGTGTTCTTTCATAAAAAGAAGGCTTATTTAGCTCATCTCTTATGAGGGTGATACTGGTAATCTCATAGTTAATGATAATATTAATAACCACCACTGATTAATGCCCAGTGTGTGCCAACCAGTATGCATTGTAGCCATTAGGAGTACTACTGCATCAATTCTCCAAGGTAGGTATTTTGTATACCCATTTTCAGATACAGCAATCGAAACTGAGAGAGTTTAAGTAACTTTCCCAAAGTCACACAGCTAGTAAAAGCTCATTTCATTACCTAACGCTAAATCCCAACACATGAGTTCTAACATATGAATAAACCCTGACAACCTCTGAGGAACAAAGGGCTCTGTGAAAAGAAAATAAATAAATAAAGCTACCTTTCTTTTTCCCTATTCAACGTTAATCTTCAGGATTATTCATTTTCTCAGTAGACAGAACCTATTGGGTACTGGAATGAGTTTTAAAGTATTGAAAACTTTCGGTTCTAGTTTCAGCTCTGCCATTAATTGTGTGAATTTGGGTAAGTACCTTTTCAGTTTTCTCATCTGATCAATAGGGATAACAGCTGTCTTATCTCCTTCGCAGAATCATGAGTATTTCTACCCTTGTCTTAATTGATATAGAATTGGATAGTGTGCAGAAGTACTTTTCTGGTGAATCTAAAATATATTGTTATAGTCATCTAAAATTCATATCAGGTATGAGGATGACTGGGGAGACAATTTCAATATGTGGACTTTGTGTCAGGGGCTGGACAAGGTGCTGAAGACATAATTATAAAAAGATCCAGTCTCTGGGGACTTCCCTGGTGGCGCAGTGGTTAAGAATCTGCCTGCCAATGCAGGGGACACAGGTTCGATCCCTGGTCCGGGAGGATCCCACATGCCACGGAGCAACTAAGCCCGTGCGCCACAACTACTGAGCCTGCATTCTAGAGCCTGCGAGCCACAACTAGTGAGCCCGCGTGCCACAACTACTGAAGCCCGTGCGCCTAGAGCCCATGCTCCGCAACAAAGAGAAGCCACCGCAATGAGAAGCCCACGCACCACAACGAAGAGTAGCCCCCACTAGCCACAACTGGAGAAAGCCCACACGCAGTTGAAGACCCAACACAGCCAAAAAAATAAAAATAAAAATAAAAAGATCCAGTCTCTGGACTTGAGGAGCTCCCAGTCTGATGGAGGGAGTTGGGAACATACACAGCTGATTAGAATGTGACGAGACAGAAAGAGACAGAAACAAAAATAATGTTATGAATGTGAAGTCAAACATACGGATCTCTGCCTAGGTCTCAGAAGAAGGACCTGGATGGGGAATGTTTCATCCACAGTTCTATGGTGGTGATAATTTTTGAATTTGATTGTGAGAAATATAAACATGTAGAAGGTATGTTTACATGTAGAGGCTCACAATTAAATCTGATTATATTTTTGAACATATTATCAGCAAGTAAAGATTAGGAATGAAACAGCTGCTTATTGGAGATGGAGCCAAAAGATGTAAAACTACTCAGTTTTACATCTTTCAACAAAAAGATGTAAAACAGTAGTTTCAGAAAAGTGATGGAGAATTTAGGTTTCCTTGACAATTTGAGTTTCTCACTTGCATAATAAGAACAGCTACCATGTATTGGATCTTTTCTGTGTATCACAGGCATTGCACAAAGAACTCTATAAGGATATTTTCATTTCATTTTTTTCTGATAGCCTCATGTGGTAAGTAGTAATATCATCCCCATTTCACAGATAAAGAAACTGACAGAAAACTAAAGTGGTTTGGCCCAACCAAACCACAGTTACAGAGTTAGTAAATGGAAGGAAGAAACGATGTGGCTACAACCCTTACTCTTAGTTCCTAACCTCCACATACTACACTGCACCCTGGGCTAGGACAATTTGTGAACTACAGAGAAAAAACAGTAAGTGCGGGCTTCCCTGGTAGCGCAGTGGTTGAGAATCTGCCTGCCAATGCAGGGGACACGGGTTCGAGCCCTGGTCTGGGAAGATCCCACATGCCGCGGAGCAACTAGGCCCGTGAGCCACAACTACTGAGCCTGCGCATCTGGAGCTTGTGCTCCGCAACAAGAGAGGCCATGACAGTGATAGGCCCGCGCACCGCGATGAAGAGTGGCCCCCGCTCGCCGCAACTAGAGAAAGCCCTCGCACAGAAACGAAGACCCAACACAGCCAAAAATAAATAAATAGCGTTCCCTTTAAAAAACAAAAAACAAAAAACAAAACAGAACAAAAAAGAACAGTAAGTGCACACGGATGTAAAAGCTACTTTTGAAATAATGGGGAATAAATAGCAGGGTAATTTTTCTCAACTGCACTTCTCTGCAACTACGCACATAAAAGATGGCTGGCTATTAAGCCACAGATCAAGCACAAGGATTACCTCTCCTAATAAACTCTTCTGGTATTTCCTGAAGGCAAGAACATAACACCCACTGCTCTAACGAATCTAGCAACACTAGACTTGTATAAAATACAATATGATTGGCCCAGTAAGAAAGATTATATACAGGGCACTGCATCTTCAATGAAGGAATAACTGTCATCAAGGGTTTTATGACAAATGATTCCACAATCAATTGAGTGACTTTTGCTATAAGCTACCCTGAAGCATTATATGTATAGATAATGGCATCATATTATCATATAACAAACATGCCCTGTTGAAATTTCCTTTATTTGTGTTGTTGCATATGCAAAAACTACCTCCAGTGGTTTCTCCTAGTATGTGTACATAGCACTGGGCCTTATAAGGCCTTAATATACTGATAGAAGATTCGTGTCAATAAAGGAACACCAAGGAAGAAATTAGAAACCCTGTGCACGTAGAATGTCAGTAAAAGGAAGCAGTCCAAAATGCTATCTAACCAATAGAAAAAGAATAAACTGGTGGACACCTTACAAGTTCACTTAAATTGTCAAATGATTGTAAGAGGATGTCTCTCAAAACTGCTTGAGATATTGGCTTTTGTCAAGAAAAACGATCTGATGTGAAATTTGGATATGCACCAAAAGCTCCCGTCTTCAAGGACTTTTCAATTTCCTCCAGTTTGCAAGTTTAGAAACTGAATGGTTCAGCATATCTCTAATAAAAAATCATCTCTCAAGGCTCCTTTTCTATGCAGGCAAAATCAAATTAACTTCAAACAGATGAGGTCAGATGCATACATACAGGAAGTATCAAACTGTCACATCATCTTGCTCCAGCTCTCTCGGGTCTCCTAGTATCTACCCAGGAGAGAAATCCAAATATTAACGTCACCCAAAAGCACTCTACAAAATCAAGCAAGAAGGGTGGTTTCCAAAAGGGAATGGCACAAAGTGAATTATCCTATTGTGCTGTTGAGCGCACTGAGGAGGAGACTATAGCCCTCTGGACTTTTATTTAACATTTGCTGACAGCCAACAGGATTCCAGGTTCCTTTCACACCCCACAAATTGTGCAGCACCCTTGCCTTGATCGCTGGCAGCCACTGCGTCGGGGGATCCCCGTGCTTTGGCTTCTGCTCTGTACCCTCCGGACCATGGACTGCTACGTGAGCACCACAGCCTCCCCCAGAGATAATGTACTGCACACATATGCTCTCAGACAGTGCTCACTGGGATGGATTAGAGCAATACATCACCAAAACGCTTTAGCTTGTACGATGTATTGCCACGTGAGATAGAACTCGTTGCCAGAGACATACTTTAAAGACTTAATTTCTAATGTTTTGTATTAAATGATGTCTACCTTCCCTTTCTGGTGGTTTGGAAGATACATTTGAGAATTCTGTTACGGTCGATCTTTGAGATTCAGTGTTTTTCCCTATCGTTAAAAGCATTCTGGGTACATATTGTGTTTAATAGGAATACTCATTAACTGAGCTTCCCTGAAGTGTGACGTGGAGTGAGTAAAGAGGTCTGTGTGCACAGCTGTACAATCAGCCTGAAATCCAGTCCCCAGCACGAACCCTGGTGCTGGGCTGCATCTTCTCCAGAGGGCACTAGTGGGTCTAGCGGTGGGCCCTGGGCAGGACACATGGGAGCCGGGAGGAGATGCTTCCTAGAGGCAAAAAGCTCTGGGAAGGCGCCTATTTCCTGGGTCCCAATACTGCATATGCTCTTTAATGATAGGTTCTGCACGGCTATAGTTGTGTGGACCCGAGAATTCTTTTTTTTTTTTTTAACATCTTTATTGGAGTATAATTGCTTTACAATGGTGTGTTGGTTTCTGCTTTATAACAAAGTGAATCAGCTATATGCATACATATATCCCCATATCCCCTCCCTCTTGCGTCTCCATCCCACCCTCCCTATCGCACCCCTCTAGGTGGTCACAAAGCACCGAGCTGATCTTCCTGGGCTATGTGGCTGCTTCCCGCTAGCTATCTATTTTACATTTGCGGACCAGAGAATTCTGATCTCTCTTTTCACTGTCTAATTTTATTGACAAAAGAGTGGAATAACGTTTAGAAAACTAGCAATTTACAAATCCTAAAAATAGATATTAGACTTCATCATTTTTTTTTTTTTGGGATTACCCAGAATATGTTGCTAGAGGCACATTCTATGAGGGCAGAGCCCACAGCTATTTTGCTTTTTACCATTTTTTCCCTGTGCACAGTGGTTGTTCTGTAAAAAGTGCTCAATAAATATTTATTCAATGCATTAATAGCCATGCTTCCCTTTAACAGCAGAACTATTTCATCAGCAAATTTTTCTTTAAAGGCAAAGCATTACTTCCTTCAAATATAACTGCCCTCTGTCATAACCAGAAGTTAAATTGCATCTAAAAATGGTAAATAATGGCAGGTCTTTTTAAAGAAATGGTTCTAACCTATAGACCTTGCTTAAAGCCAGCATAGGAAAATAATCTTTATAAAACATGTGAAAAACAGACAGGGAGAGAATGAGAGAAACAGAGAGGGGTGAGGGAGGGAGGAAGAAAAGGAGAGAATAAGAGGAAAAGAAAGAGGGAGAGAAAGCAAGTTAATTATTAATAGGACTTACCAGTGCATTCTTCATATACATATTTTCAGAAGACTATTTTCTAAAGAGATATCCACCTACATAGAGTTTAAGCTGTGAGGGTGACTGAAAATTTATATATGGATTATAGAATTAGTGTTATTACTTTATAATCACATTTTGTATATTGTAGTTTTTAGTTACTTTAGTGACAAAATTCCTAGTATATTTCTTTCTTAGTCACAGACCTTATTGGCTATTTTTGACAGTGTCATATATTCTGGCGTCTAATGCAAAAAAAAAAAAACAGAAAGCAAAAACACAGCCAAAAACACTTAGTAGCACTTTTTATATCTGCATTTCAAACTAAGACCAGTGCATTCCTGATTGCCTTCCTGTTGAATCAAGTTTTTAATCTTCTTTTTTCTCTCCTTATATTGTGCATCTTAGGTCTCCAGAATAGCTTTGGTTTTAAGCTACCTGAAGAAAAAAATTCTTACTTGTAACTTTAAATTCAATAGCCTCACTTTCACTAATTATCACACACACACACACACACACACACACGAGCGCGCGCACACGCTCACAGACACATACACAAACCTTCAACATGCCTCCACATTTCCTTTATATATTCTATGTAAATAGATGCAGGTCTTGCATTGCAAACACTGAATCTGTTTGCATCCAGCTTGGTCAGGAACTGAATGACAGTAGCTCTCTTTTGACAGCACTGCCAATTCCTCCTCCTCCTAAAACAAGGCTTTCCCAATGGCCTTTTTATTTTCTCATTCTCCTCCCTCTGGCCTTCTCTCTCCTTACCCAGTTGCCTATCTCCTCTGTGATTAAGTAGCCATTCTTTGGAGCTGTAACTTGTAAATACCATACCTCTATCATAGAATTTATTACACTCTTGCTAATCCTTTCTGCCATTTTAATAATAAGCTCCTTGTGGTCAGCAGCCATATTCTCACCCAGAATTTGTTTCTATGTTACCATCATAGCAAGTGATAAACTACTACCTATTGGTTGTGAATATTCTGAACCATTATTACATTTCCTAATCTCAGCATTTTTTCACTTCCAAACCATTCTCAGTGTGATACTTTACATAGAGAAATCAATGAATAAATAATGTCAGCTGATGAAGAACTCTGAGAACGGTGTGGAGAAATAAGATATGAAATTCAAACTTATTCATTTTTCTCTGTTACTAGCATAAGTGAAAGATTTGAGATCCCATATAAAATGTTGTTAATATCTGTGAATATAAAATAAGCCTCACCACTAAAATAGATAATTATGAGCTGCATATATACTAGCTGAAGATTTATGTAAAAATAGTTAACTGTTAAAAGTATCTAAGTGGACTTTTAAGATTGATTTTGCTTTAACATTAGTGCCCAATAGCATTCCATATTTTGGTTCCTAATATCACACGATGCAAGGAGTTCCAGTTTTACTTTAACTAAACGTTTAGCTGAAGAACATTAATAATTAGTTTTATGGCTACCCATGGCTAGGCTGAATAGTATATAAAATACCAATTAATGAGACTATGCAGGGTATTATATCTACTGTTATAACTAAAGATTTGGAACAAATATAAAGAAAACTGCCATAGTATATATGGAATGGTAATAGTATCTGGCTGATATAATTTTGTATAGATGCCCAATAGTATGTCTTTCTGAAGGAAAAAACTAAATTGAAGGCACAGAAATTCAGAATAGTTATACTTTACTGGGAAACCCAAGTTTTTAGGAGATAGGAGAGATTGTTAAAACAGTTACTAACCAATAAGCTTATCTATAGCAATAATGTGATCTAGTTACTTTTTTATTTGGGCATTTGTGCATTAGTAGGGATTAAGAAGTCTGGCCTGAGTTTCCTAAATCATATTTAAATGTAGATTAAAAGCTAGGAAAATTGAAATCTAAATTGAGCAAAAGAGAAATCATTTTTTCTTAACTTTTTAAAATCATTAAAGGCTAAAATTTGGTGCTACCCATCCCGTGACAAGTTCATGAAGCCTCATCATGAAGCCTCAGGATGA
Organism: Eubalaena glacialis; assembly: GCF_028564815.1. Classification (NCBI taxonomy): domain Eukaryota; kingdom Metazoa; phylum Chordata; class Mammalia; order Artiodactyla; family Balaenidae; genus Eubalaena; species Eubalaena glacialis. The sequence goes on from NC_083729.1 coordinate 42,750,278, forward strand.
CAAGTTCATGAAGAATATTAAAAAGAACACAATGGCCCTGAACATCTCCTATTCCAACATTGAGTTCAATGTTCCAGATTTTTCTTGGGTTTTTCCTTCTTAGAGCCCTCTATTTCTCATAAATCACTTTTTAAATATTTGTTTACAGCAGGAGAATAGTGTCCAGGGCTCAGGATATCAGTTCCAGAATGTCATATAGGAAGGGTTAGGGTCCACAATGTTTGAAAGGGGTTGCTTAGGAGACTTGTTTTGAAGCTGCATTTGCATAACAAGCTCATAACTTTAAAAAAAAAATTTGCTTTGAGATAGCGGCAGCTTCACGTGTAGTTGTAAGAAAGTACAGAGAGATGCTACATACCTATTGTTCATTTTCCTATTGCTCACTACCACTAATAGTAGCATCTTGAAAAATTTTAGTACAATATCACGACCAGGATATTGACATTGATCCAACCCACCTATCTAATACAGGGATTTCCGACTCTTTTGTACTCATTTGTATGTGTGTATCTGTGGGTATGTGTGTACTTAGTTCCACTCAATTTTATCAAATGTGTAGGTTCGTGTCTCCACCACAGTACTGTATTGTATGTTACAGTATACAAAAATAGCAAAATGTGCAACACATTTTTATTTACATTCTAGATACATATGAGAAGATGTAAATTGTTCAGAGCAAGGAATTACATATTTTGTTTTGAGGTCACTAGAGAGGTGGCGATGACAATTTTAAGAAGGCTAAATCCACCCTCCCACCACTCACTCTCCCAGACTCGCTCTCACCACTGAGGGCATCTGGGCTTAGCTCTGGATTAGACAACATGAAACTATCATTTCTTTACCTCAGGAACTTGTGAAATTTTCAGATTTCTTTTCCCTTAAGCTGAATTTCCCATTTTGACATGCTCCTTTACAGAGATCATTCAAGAAATTAATATTTTACTGAGGTCAAATGATCCTAATCTTAGTAACATAAACCTTACTCACCAAATTGTGGGTAGAGTGAAATGAGATGCCTAGTTTTGTATCAGCTTCTAATGCAGGCCAGCTGCCATGCAATTTACAGGGCTGGGAGGAAAACTGATTCTCAGCTAATGTCTTGAGAGACTAGGAAGTCTGGGAGGGGATTGATTTCATTTTATATTTTATGCTGCTAGGGTAGCACTGCTAAATAAGGAAAGCCTGTATTGGATTCCTAAAGAGACCACAAAGTCACAAAGAGTCGTGATCTAATCTGGAGAGTGAGGGTGGGGGAAGTGAGCTGGGAGCTCCACGTATGATGAATATAACAAGATTCAACCAGGTTGCGCTACTGTCACCCAACTTTTCCACAGATGTGCATGCAATATGAAGGAGAAACTAGTAGGAAAATATGACTGGGTTAGTATAAATAATCCCACCACTGGAGACCCAGTGCAAATGTCAGGCACATCCTTGCCTGAGATTTACATAGGAAAGATGGCAGTGTAGAAACTTTAGATAACTAGAGTTAGCATGAGATGGTTATATTTTCTGCTGGTGGGTTTTTAAGACAATGTTTTGATGTAAAAAGATGTTTTCTGCTCCAAGTCATTTGCTTTATATTCCCTCTTGCAATGCTCTTTTCCCAAGGGGTTTGAAAACAGATCTTATTCTTCTCTATATCCCCTGCAGATTTTAGAATACCTAATTGCATATAATAAATATTCAGTAAACACTTAGAGAATTAAATCATGCCTAAACTTCATATTCCCAGAAGAAAACTCATGTCCATATCTTGTAAGAAAGAAAAAGGAGTTACAAAACAGACCTGAAAATTAATAATTCAGAGATGAAAATCCCCCAAAGCATGGTTCTGGATCTAATTTTTAATTTTAGCTCTGTTGTTTATTGATAGCATCCAATCTTCCACTAAATGCCCCATACCCACACCCATATACAAAGATAGTTAGAGGAATCCTGATTTTGATATGTTTAGAAAAAAAGAGCATTTAAAGATAATCATACATTAATTCAGCACATTGGTGTTAATTAGTTAATTATAGTCTAAAAATATAATTATTTTTAGTGGTTACTTGATTGACATAGGTAACAATATTATTTCCTCTAGAGATAAAATTGAGAGGAATGGTTTACAAGAAAATTCTAACTCACCAATTTCTCCAATAGATGCTGGAAGAGAAAGCTAAGAGGACCAAAAAATATGACAAGTGAAGGAAGGCTGGAAGGAAGGATGAAGACATACACTGGGCAAGAGGCTACCTAGAGCAGGAGGCAGCACATTCTGGATATCTGAAACTGGGGTTTCTCTCTCATTGGGGTGGGAGCCTGGCTCAGTGGTACAGCGCTGTCCTCCGTGGCTCATCTCCCTCTCGTGATTATGTCCCTGAGCAGAAGGGCTTGTGTCTTGGGCTATATTCCCAGTTCCTACACTGTCTAGAGCACTGTTAAGGCCAAATGCACCTGTCAGAATGGCTATTATCAAAAAGGCAAGAAATAACAAGTGTTGGTGAGGAGGTGGAGAAAAGGGAGCTCTTGCACACTGTTGATGGGAATGTAAATTGGTACAGCCACTATGGAGAACAGTAGGGAGGTTTCTTAAAAAAGGAAGGAAGGAAGGAAGGGAGAAAGAAAGAAAGGAAGGGAGGAGGGAGGAAGGAAGAGAGAGAAAGAGAGAGAGAAAGAAGGAAAGAAAGAAAGAAAGAAAGGAAGGAAGGAAGGGGGAGGAAGGAAGGAAGAGAGAGAAAGAAAGGAAGAAGGAAAGAAAGGAAGGAAGGAAGGGTGGAGGAAGGAAGGAAGGAAGAGAGAGAGAGAGAAAGAAGGAAGCAGAGAAAGAAAGAAAGAAAGGAAGGAAGGAAGGAAGGAAGGAAGGGAGAAGAGAAACTACCATATGATCCAGCAATTCCACTTCTGGGTATTTACCTGAAGAAAATGCAATCACTAACTCAAAAAGATGTATGCACCCCATGTTCCTTGCAGCATTATTTACAATAGCCAAGATATGGAAACAACTTAAGTAACTTAAGTGTCCAACAAAGGGTGAATGGATAAAGAAATTGTGCCACACACACAGACACACGGGAATATTATTCAACCATAAAAATTTTGCCATTTGCAAGAACATGGATGAACTTGGAGGGTATTATGCTAAGTGAAATAAGTCAGACAGAGAAAGACAAACACCATATGATCCCTCTTATATGCAGGATCTAATCAAACAAACAAAGAATCAAGAAACAAAACCAAGCTCATAGATACAGAGAACAGATTGGTGGTTGCCAGAGGCAGGAAGTGGGTATGGAAGAAATGGGTGAAAAAAATTTTTTTAATCTTTCTTTTTTTTTTTTTTAAGTGGAAAATGAGGGATGTTAGGGGACCAGAAATTGCATTAAAAGAAGATTCTGTCTGTACTGGATACTGAGTCCCCACTCTTGCCCTTGTCTCAGAGGCTGCCACTGGAAACAAGATGCTGGTCTTTCAGAACAAGTCCTAAACCTCCTGCCCCTCTGCATTGCTCACTCCAGATTCAAAGTTCTGAGCTGAAGCAACTGCTGGGCTGAGTGGCACCTTTGGGGACAGCTGGGACACATGGCTTCTCTCCATGTAGACTCAGGGTCTCTCCTTATGTGACCTCACCACATGGTCTCTTCCAGACCAAACTTCTTATGTAGTGGGTCAGGGCTCCCAAAAGCAAAAATTGAAGCTGCCAGACCTCCTTAAGGCTTAGACTTGGAAAGGCCCAGTAGAATGCCTCAGAATGGAAAGGCATTCTATTGGTTAAATCAAGTCACTAGACCAGGCCAGAATAAATAAGGAGCTAAAAGAAAAAAAAGAAAGAAAGATAAAAAAACTGAAAAATATTCTTACTTGGCCTACACTTTTCAGTTTAATGTGGCAGCATCTTTTATCTATACATGCCAAATGCCTGATAATGACTAATCCAAATAATAATTAATACTCATATTGCCACTCCCACTTTTATAAAGAGCTTATTCATCTCTCTTCAAACAATTTAAAGCCAAAAAAATTCAAATTGGCCAAATTTCACCTTCCTGTAAGATATGTAGATGATAGAAAAGATAGATTTGTAGCCCAGTGAAAGAAAACTAAGAGGTTTAATTTAAATATGTCTTCAACAGATAAGTATGTGCCAAACTCTTAAACAAGAGTTTTCTGTGACAATCTTTTTAGGTGCAAAGGGAATCAAAAAGGAAAAATAGGTTTAAAGTGAAGTAGGAGATTTTGGAGGGATCACAAGAGAGGACGTCACAGTTATGAGGAAAAGGAACCAGCAGGAGTCTCTGGAGGTCTCTTGAGAATGCCAAGCACGGAGCAGGCAGCTGTTTGTCCTAGGCAATAAGATATCTAGCGAGGCATGGTGGAGCCAAACTAGGTTATATTTAAGAGCCCAGACAGGGTACTTATTTATCCAAGAACATACAGTTATTTAGAGGCAGACCCAAGGTTATGAACTAGGTACTATAAACTAGGTACACTTTAGAACTTGGGCTAGGCCACGTTGGGCAATGACATCTTAACAAAAAAATGTTGTATACATAGTAAAATTTTACTCTGGTATACCATCACAGAAAGGTTATGGTTTTTCTGATTTCAAAAACTCATAAATTAATAAGATACTGTTTGAGAACATACAAACCACCTGTTCATGATAATTAAATATTGTTAACATCCAGGAATTCTGTCTGATCTTCAAAATGTTTTCTTACTTACCGGGCTAAAGTATTCCTCAACATAAAATGCAGATTTGGCTTTAAATATTGATTTTATATGTGGCTAACAAAATTCTGACCCTAAAAATAGGGCATAAAAATAATTACTTAGCAGATGGAAGAAAAGACAAAATAGGATAAAACAAAGATGGCAAGAAGGACACAGAGAAGAGAGAGGGAAAACCACTAGCAAAGCTAACACACAAATGTAGTCTAACTAGCTTCTCAGTTCTTTGTTAACCATACTTTGGGATCTGTCAAGAAAAAAAATCAAAACATCTTATACCTTTAGCGTTGCGTTTATGTCTAAAATATTCATATAAGTACTTACCCAGAAACACCTCCAGTAGCTTCCAGTTTCCTGGCTTGAATCATATGGGTTTAAGTTGCCTACCAGTCCTCACAATGGCCAGCGTAACTGATCCCATGTATCTTAATAACTTCATTGCCTGTTACTCACTTTCAAAAACCCTAGAGTCCAATCACAATAAACCTTTTCCTCCCCAAGGAAGCCATCACTTTGTATATATTATCTCCCTTCCTCCATTTCTTTCTTCTCTCCTTTCTCTCTGACCCACTTATTTATTCAGTGTTTGTCAACTCTCCCTTCCCCAACCTTTTAACCTGGTTAATCTACTCACCTTTCAAAACTCACTGGTATAAGGCCGAGAAGCCTTCCCTGACACCCCACTCTGGATCTGCCATAGCACTAAGGGTTCACCCCATCAGAGGACTTACAATGGAATACTGCAATTACCTCTTTACCTGCCTGTTTCCACAAGGAACCCATGTTTACTGAGGTTAAACACTAGGTCATGTTAACTCTTGTATCTTAGTGCCCCTAGCACAATGCCTGGCATACAGTGTTCCTCACCAAATGTCCGAAAGCTAAGCAGCCAAACTTTATTGAGCACTTCCTATTCACCAGGTATTGTACTGAGGACATTAGGCTTAAGGTTCACAAAATCTAGAAATTCCTTCTCCACAAGGTAAAATTTTATTTGAAGTTTAAGATCCAGAACAGATAACCCAGCCCTCATGATCTTCCAGTCGTCAAGGCTTAGTCACTCTCCTGGCACATGTAAAAAAGTAAGATAATGATACTCAAAATATTATATTAAAATTACTATACGTATCTGTCCCACTGTATTTTGTGTGCTTTAGGTCTATGATTCCTCCTCCTCACCTTGACCCCAAGTAACTAGTGATGAGCTGGACATTTGACTGGAGCACAGTAAATGTTTGTTGAATGAAACCATGGAATTGACAATATTCTAATTCTCCTTTTCCCTTTCTAAGTATATGGAAAGAAAAAGTCTACCCAGTGCACTACCTTAATATGTCCTTGAAAATGTCTGATTTAGAGATAACATCCCCATCAATCCCCATAGTTAATGGCTTCAAAGATCTGTTGCCCTAAGGAAGTTCTTTTACTTTTGTTCAAGGCAAGCCAACAATTATCCTTTAAACTCAATATGCTAAAAATGGAGAATACCAAGTTTTTTGGGTGACCATATGTTCCTATATTTCTAGGTCAGTCTTGATCAAATAGTCTCTTGCACGTACCCCATAAATACACTTGTACCCGTCAGCCCGTCTGTCCTGGTTTCCTTGGTTTGGAAAATGTGGTCACCGTGAATGTTCTATTTATTTCCTACCAACCACCCAACATTTATCTTTTATGTTTAACAATATTTAAATTATCTTAGCTCTTTTCTGAAAAAAGTAAGGAACACATGGACAGCTCTTGGCAGAGAAGATGAATATGATGAACTATTCTTATTTTGATATCAAATGACTTGGAAATGTGCTGGTGGTGGAACAAGGAAGATCAAGTCTCCCTCTGTTAACTGAAGGGTTTTCTCTGACCCAAGGATGAAAACCTATATGAATGGGTGGTCTGGGCTTGGTAAGTAGATGGTCAGCATCAATACTGTCACCATAGCTTGATGTGTTGGGTCAATCACAGTATATCTACATGAATGTGAAAGAGAGTTCTTAATCTCAGCCCCACATACAAATGGAAAGGTCAGTGTGTCAAACACAAGTAATAAGTGAGGAATTTCGGATGTTCTTGAGTCTGGCATCAAGCCACAGGCTTTGGCACTGCATTCCTCACACTGGAATAGTGTTGCAAACTTTTAAAGGAAATAGAAAATTCAAAGGTCCCCAAGAATAAATCTACATACCTCACCCTCTTCCCACAGATTCTGAGCATTCTGGTTTGAGAAATAGTGGAGTAGTAAGTAGTTAAGTGCATGGGTTTTATCATTAGACTTGGATTCAAGTCTTCAGTGCCACTTAGTAACTGAATGGCTTTAAGCAAGTTAATTAAACTTTCTAAACATTGGTCTCTTCATGTGTAAAACTGGGATTTAAATAAAACAAACATTTTTTAAAAAACCTGCCCCTAAGTGAAATAAGCCAGTCCAAAAAAAAAAAAAAAAAAACTATTTGATTCCACTTATATGAGGTATCTAAAGTAGTCAAATACATAGAAACAGAAAGTAGAACAGTGGTTAACAGGCACTGGGGAGGGGGGAATGCAGAGTTGTTTAATGGATATAGAGTTACAGTTTTGCAAGATGAAAAAGTTCTAGAGATCTGCTGCACAACAATAAGAATATGCTTAACACTCTTGACTGTACACTTATGGTTAAGATGGTAAATTTTATGTTGCTTTTTTTTTTAACGACAATTGACAACAACAACAACAAAACCTGCCCTATAGCATTATAGTGAAAATTAAAATTTTATAGATAGATGCAAAGTACTTTACTCAGTACCCAGTAGAGTCGGTGCTCTTTATAAAAGGGGGCTAGTTTTCTTTACTCAGTGAAATCAAAATTATTAAAAGTATCAAGCACACAGACATTTCTACTGACTCAGTGAATGATTTCCTTCTCAATCAGTGTGTTAGTCGGTTGTTGATGGGGCATCAGTAAAGAGAATCACTGAACTCATTCAGATGATTCATTCATGCTGCCAAATTTAGTGATGATTATGAGTCTTGTGTTTTAGTGAAGCATAAAGCATTAACCTGAGGAAGCACCAGTCTCCTAAGAGAAGTCATTCAGTTATACTTGGTAGCATCCATTCAGGCACTCTGGTAGGCAGTGGCAATTCCTAAACACCTCTGAGAGCAGAGCCACACAGATTTTCTTTCTGCTGGAGAAAACAGGCTGGTGACATATACGTTACCGGACAAGATGCCAAAGTCCTTCTCAAACTGACCCTGACCCTTACCCCGGGGATCCACCTCCTCTTACTTACTTCGCTCCAGCCCCACTGGCCTTTTGGCTACTTCTGGAACCCCCCAGATCTGCTCATCCCTCAGAGTGTTTGCACTTGCTCTTCTGTCTGCCCAGAATGATCTCCCTCAATGTGGCCACAGGATCACTCCCTCACCTTCTTCGGGTTTTTGTTCCCATGTCACCTTATCAGTGTAGAACTCTGTGACCATCTTATATGAAATTGCTACCCTCTTCTTCTCCTGGCCCAGGGACATTGATTTTTCTCAAAAACACATACTATCCACAGATGAATTATATATTTTTAAAATTTGTTTAGTGTCTAGGTCCTTACAGTACAGTCAGTATAAACTCCATAAAGGTAAAAAAAAGAAAAAGCCCTTTTGTTCACTACTGTATTCCAACCTAGAATAGTGTCTGGTACATAGTATGAACATATTCAAAATTTTTGGATTGAATGAATGAATATATTGGTCAAAGCCTTATTCAATACGAGTCAATAATGGCTTAACCAAAAGAGTTCTCCTCACAAAGGAAATATCTAAGAAATCTTACTTAGCAGCCCCATAGCATGCCTCTACTAAAAGTCATTTTGCTTTAACCTCAAATTCTTTTCCATTCCAGTGAAAGCGAGAGTGTGTATATCTGTTTTGCTACCCTTTCCCTAATCAGAAGGGTTTGGGACACACAGAAGCGAATGTCCCAACAGTTATTGAAAACAATTTGGGAATTTAGAGGTATAGGTAGATATGTAATAAAGTGTTTTTAATAATGTATTATTATTTTATTTTAATATATATTTATTTTAATATAAATCACCTGTTATCGTAACTAGCTTTATGAAAATACATGTTGGGTTCTTGGCTTATGCTAGATAAATCAAATATTCATGAATATCATTATTATACTTGCATGTGATACCAACATATTGCTTCTGTTCTGTGTTAGGAGAAAGAACTTCCAAAAAGAGAGAGTAGCTAGAAAGAATTTACAACAGGGAGGTGTGCAAGCTGGGTCCCAATGCCAGATTTGTCTTCATCCAGATCCCTGACCTCAGGCGAGACACCGTCTCTCCATATCTGGCTGTATAGGCTGTGTTTTACTATAAAAACCTTCTTAACTCCTCTGAGCCTCAAGTGTCTCACTAGAGAAATGAACATAAAAATCCTTGTTGCACCTATTTCACAAAGTTGCCCTGTAATTTTGAAAATTGGGACTCATACCCCTGGTGATGTGGTGGGTGCTCTTAGGTGGTTCAAAAACTGTATTTAATTTCCAGGTTATATTTATTTGGATGTGTACTTGGAAGGAAAAAGTATAACTAGCATATTAAAGTTGTAATTTTATGGATAATATTACTTTAAGATGAGATTAATTTCAAAAGTAAATTAAGTTTAAATGGAAAATATTAAGTAAGTGATAATATAGGTAATACATAAATATGGTACAATTATGAATGTGGTAGATAAAACTGAAGTTTGGGAAAGTCTTGTGAGAATCAGTTGTGATAATATGTGAATGTTCTTTTCAAAGTTAACAGTGTCAACCATGGTAAGATAGTATTAGTATTAAATAAATGTAAATGAAATAAAGTATTATAATGATTATTCTGGTAAGAGTTATCTTTTCTTTTTCTCTTTTTTTTTTTTTTTTTGAGTGCCTACTACGTTCTTGGCACTCAATAAAGATGAGGCATTTTACACGTAAGCAAAATCCCTACAAACAAACCTGCTGGAAGCTGGGGCATATCACAGTAAACTGTTTCCCCACATCACACATCCAGGCCATAAATCCAGTTCTGCTGATGCTAGACCATGCTCTAGCAGAGTTACAACTTCAGAAATGACATGCAGAATTCAATAGGCATTTTTTGAAAACCAAAAGGCAAACCTTATAAGTGAGGAAGCCGCTCTTTCACATGTTCCTCATGTCCCACTATGCAGTATTGTGAAAAAATAGAATTAGAGCCTTATTGATCAATGCTGAATAATAAAAAACAGCATTGCTAAACTCAAATAATAACTGTGATATTGGGTCTTTCACAAAAAGGGCTCAAAGAATCTGTACCTCATAAAACCATATATTTTAATGGAAGTGTGTAGAATGAGTATAATCTGTATAAAAATGTGAGCATGTAGGAGATGTACGACCCTGGGGTGCTTGCCGTCTGCCTTGCTCCCCTTCACGTATTCCTTACCATACTATGTGCCATGGTTCAGACACCATATCTCCGTTCTAGTCTGTTCTCAGCTACTTACTGGTTTTTCTGCATTCACTTATCTATTTTCCCTTAATTTTCTCAGATTAATCAGAAATTCATCCTATCTGTTCTGAAAATAGACAGGTGTCTAACTACTGCTGGTTCTCTAGGCATATGTCTCTCTCACCCATTAGATTGTAAACTCCATGGGAAGTCAGAAACCATTCGGCTTTATACCCTGTCACATCCAACAGTACCTGGAATATAGCAGATTCTTCACAAATAGTGAATGAATGGATACTCTAGTGAATAGATATATTTATGCAGCACCTGTTACATGCCAATTACTATGTAAGGTTCATTGCTGCTCAAGTATTGAGCATAATAAAATAAATTTTAAAACTTTACAAACTTTAAAGGCCCTTGTAAATGTGGAGTGTTTCCAAAGCATTTTAAATTAATTTTTAAAAATCAGTTATTCACATGTAGTTTTAAATCAGAACCGTTAGATAAATTCTCAGTTGGAGATTTTATCAAGATTGTATTTACTATTCACAAAGATAGAATTTTACAGTGCTATGGTTACAAAATGTGCTTGTACAATACATGCACTGTTTCATATAGCTCCATGAAATGCTGGTTCTTTATAACATTGCCTGTGAACTACTTTCTGTGATGCCGTTGTATCTATGAAACAATCCAGAGTATTCTGTTAGTATACATAGCTTTTCCCATGATCTGAACACTTTTACATCCCTAATCCATGAGAACATAGGACATTATATGGCATTCTCCTGGACAACTGGCATTAGCCCACTATACTCTAAATATTCTGATTTCCTGTCCTGAATCGAGGGTGTTCTGTACCAAACATGGTTTCTTCCATAGAGGTCTCTGTTTTCGGTGAACAGTTTTGACATAATGGCTGACAAAATACGTACAAAGGCTAGTGATCAATGTGCTGAAAAGAAGCAAAGAAAGGGTTCCACAGCATTTTAGGGGTTCATCCAACAATCTGGTGGGGAGATAGTATAGAGGCAGCACTTTGAGGACAGAGACTGAAGTTGTTCAACATTTTATCCCCAGCGCTAAGCTTGATTTCTTGTCTAAAGTCACCACATAATAAATGTTTGATGAATGGATAAAGGGGAAAAAATAGCTATATAAGGTAGGAAGGGCTATTCAGTATAAAGAGTCTGAAGTCCTCTCTTTTTATAAACAGGACAGTCAAGGAAAGCTCTACCATATATATATGTTTGACTCAGATCTTTAAGGAAAGACAGATTATGATCTATAGAAAGGGGCAAGTAGGACAAAAGATGACAGTGACATGAGAAATGTAGGTCCGGGGAAATTCTGGGTTATCTAATTTTAATTATCACGATGCCTATGATTTCCTTGCTCCTTGATGTTTCTCTGAATCTTTTTCCAGTTCCTCTCCTTGCTATTATGATTCTTTCCTGCATTCAGGGCTCTTCCCAAGGGGGCTGACGTCAGCGAGGTCTCCATGCTCTGCTGGGGAGGAGCGAGTCTGCTAGGTGGGAGACAGCATCTTTCTCATCCTTCAGCAGATGCCCCAAAGCTGAGCCTGGAAGCATGCCCCAATTTGCCTGTTAAACACGAGTCAAGTGCCCTTCAGCAAAGATTCAGGCTTGGCTTCCTTCCCTTGGCTATTAAGCTGCATTCCCACAGAATTACAACATGTCTGAGGTTTCTAAAACCCTTTGTGTGTATCTCAGACAGTTATTGGGCTGGATCCAAATTTTGACCTTGGTTAAGCAGGCCTCAAATCCTTTCCAACCATGCCCCCGAAGGTCCAAGAACACATAATAAAGGAGGGGATAAGAATAACATCTATAGCTTAGTGACCACTTATTATGGACCACTCACTGTGCTAAACTTTTTGAATGCAGCATCTCCTTAACATAAGCCCTACCTGCTAGCTACAACAATTACTCCTATTACCTCTATTTTACAGATGAAATAAAGAAACTCATTCAAGTTACACAATCACTAAGTATTAAAGCCAGATTTGAGACTCCGGCAGTCAATTTCCAGAGTTTTCAAGGGCAAGGGCAAATGACACCAGAAACACATAAACAGGCCTAAAAAGGCAGCATGTAAACTGCCACCTGCCTACAGTGTACACACCCCAGAAGAAAGAGGGTAGTGGGTCATCTTCTTCATGCACTTGGGTAGCAAGTATGTGAGCCCAGGGAGCCTCTGTGAGATGTAACAGACGTTCTGACAATGACAGCACAGGAGGGTTTTCCGAGCTTGTGGTGTCAACGGAATCGGGAGAGGTGACTTTGGAAACAGAGCTTGCTCTCGGTGCAGGGAGCAAAGAGCAAGAAGACTTCCAGGACTCCTCCAGGTTCTCTCCTTAACCAGGATAGAGAGGGCCACAGGTTTCAGAGCACAGACTGTCCACCTCTAAAGACCGTGTAATCTGTTGTGTCAAGCTTGACCCTTTCGATGCTTTTTTTTTTAAACAGGAACCTAGTTCAGTGGAAAGGATGCTCATAGCGAGAAACATATGTGTGTGGTGTGTACATGATCACAGAGGAATTTAGAGAAAGAAGTCTGGTAAAAAAATGTCATCTAAGTGCAGAGGACAAAATTGCACGAAAACACCAGCATCAGGAAGCTTGTCATGAAGATGGGGAAACAGAGCAGGTTCCTGGGGCACGTTACCTAGGAAGGCATCCCAGCCAAATGGGCCAAAATCAGTGTAGTGATCAAGAGTTGCCAGTCCTAAAAAGCCCCTGGCCTGGGCCAAATAGAGCACACTGTTTTCCTCCGTCTTGCCCTCAGTGCCCTGCCCTCAGTCATTTCAAAATGAAATTACCTAAGATCAGATTGTTCGTGCTGTTTATGTGAACAGAGCCATGGGTTTTTGATCAAGTGTTACTTCTCCTGAGTCTTATAAACTAAAGCATGATTAGGTGAGTATTTGCTATGTGAGATAACTAAGGGGATCCATTTTATGTGAATGCACAAAAGATATGCAGAGAATATTTTCTTCATCCCAATCAGCCCAGCTCTACCTCAGTTCTTCCGCACCGACAAGTGGATTGGACATGAACCCATGGGGCCTACGTCACCTGGTATCAATGGAAACTTGTATATATATATACTTAAAGAACATGGACTTTACAAGTATATACATTTCTCCCATAGCTTCTCTATTATACCAACTGTGCAGTATAAAAAGTATAGGAAGATCACTGAAGTGCCAGTGGCCAAAATGAAATTCAATCCCTTTGTGATTTCTGACTGAGGCAAGAACCGTAAAAGGCATGTCAATGCACTTCCCACGTTCGCAGGAAGATTATGTCTTCTCCTCTTTCCAAAGAGCTGAGGCAGAAGGACCATGCTCCATTCATGCCCATCCAAAAGGATGAAGTTCAAGTTGTGTGAGGGTGCTACAAAGGGCAGCAAATTAGCAAAGTAGTCCAGGTTTCCAGAAAGAAATATGTCATCTACACTGAGCGAGAGTAGCGGGAGAAGGCTGATGGCACAACTGAGCGTGCACGCATTCACCCTAGCAAGGTGGTTGTCACTAAACTGGACAAAGACCAAAAAAAGATCCTTGAGCCTAAAGCCAAATCTTGCCAAGTAGGAAGGGAAAAGGGCAAATATAAGGGAGAAACAATTGAGAAGATGCAGAAATGATCTTATATACAACTTTCATTAAAAACTGTTAAAATGAAAAAATTTTTTAATTAAAAATATAGTAAGACATTCAACTTTTGTCTTTAATACTATCAATTTTTAAAACTATGACTCATAAAATAAGATTTAGACGGTAGAAAGGAAAACGTTTTATGAATCAAATAGACCCAAATATAGCATCATATTTTTAGAGTAGATCTGATCACTACGGCTGGTGGTTCTAACAGAATAGATTTTGTATATTAATTGTACAATGTAATTTTATTTGTTGTTTGCAAAGGGGAAAGTAGCCAAAATTCCCTTGACTTCTTTAGTAACATCTACATGTTTTGGCCATGTTTTAGAGATTACAGAAATGTTTTATGTGGCAAGTGATAGTTGTTCTTATATCCAATACATCTATGATGTTGAAAACATGCTGTTGGATGGCACATATTAGAAACCTTAAAGAAAAACAGATATTATCATACACTTGAAGTTGTATGACAACAATACCCTTGGCATCCCAGCCTATGAAACCTATGAAAAGATATTTTTAAAAAGGTGAAAATTGTGAAAAGGAAACTAATAAATAGTGACACATTCCTTTAAAATTAGCAATCTGAGACAATAATATAATTGTTATGCATCAGAGCTAAAAATATTTCCAAACTGATAAAGTATACTTGCACTTATAAAAGTAGGTTTAAAATTCCTTAGTTTTGTATCTCATATTTGATATCAAGGCAGATCAGGACACATGGTCATATCTATGTAAACTGAAACTTTATTCATATGTCTATAAATTTCCTTGTCCTAAAAGAAATCAAAATACACATTAGAACTATCTGGCAACCTTCAACACCTGTAAGCATCAGTATAGGTGGGCCATAGAGGGAACCATTTGCTCCAGTTCATTAAACACGGAGACGGGCCTTCTGACAACTGTATTAGACATGGTAGTGTGTGTTATGCTAAAAGAGAATTATTAAGCCAAAAAATAAAGCCTTCTAAGACAGAGCAGGGCCTGGAGAAAATGGGCTGAGGAATGTCTCTTCATAAAGACCCACGGGAATGGTATAAATGGGCTCCGTGCTACTTAATCATTGAAGCAATTATTTATGTTTATGTTTTGGTCCTTGATTCCATTCAGTCTAGCACCACCTTAATCCTAAAAAAGGGTGCTAAACTTGCGGGGTTCTCATTTTCCCTTTTCTCCGTCTTTCACCATAGGGTCCTCATCTCCCTTCTTCCTTCCATCCTGCCTCAACATTAGAGAAGACTCTCATACTGTTTAGGGCTGACCCCTCTGTGATGCTCTATACCAATTTATTTGCTCATTTATTCAGCCAGCCTGTATTTTGTGCCTATGTCCAAGCCACTCTCCAAGCACTAGGAGGGATACTCTAATGAATAAGAGAAGACCTCTGCTCAGAAGGAACCAACAGAAACAATAATGAAGCATCCAATTTGGGTCCAATTTGCACATCCAGGTTGGAAATGCTGGTATGCTGGGGAGATTGAGCATTGGGTGTGTATTGTTATGAGGTTGTAGTGGCCATCCTGAATAAAATATAAAGAGGGCTTTGGAAATGATGGTGAGCCCCTAGTGTGCTGAGTTTAAGACATTCAACCAAGAAAAAGGAACATTTTCTTAGACTGTGATCTGATTTGACAGAAAATATGTTCTGAATTTTGAAAGCGGGAAAGAATATGGTCTCTAATTAATTGTTTTGAGATATAAGAGATGCTTTGAAGGTCACTCAGTTGTTCTCTGTACTATTTTCTCTCTCTTGCTCTCTCTCTCTCTTTTTTTTTTTTTTTTGTAGGGAGTGGGGCATGTTCCAAATTCTTTGACTATGATTTATGTGCCAGAGTAAGAAAAGAGGTGCACCTCTCCCCACTCCTCCCCAACTCCTCACCCCCACCCCTGTTCCAAGTGAGGGAAGCACCTTAGCAAGGGTGTCAGGGTCAACATTTGAGACTATGAGTATGAATAGTTTTCCCTGGCAGACAAATGTAAGATTAATGGAAGCGGATCAAAGAATAGCACCCATGGTGGTCCCAGGAAGATTGGAAAGGCTGTCTCAGAGAGTGCACATCACTTGGAATTCTGCCATAGGGAGGGAGGAGTTGAGGGGTAGGCATCCCAGCTATTTTTTCAAGTGAGGGCTTAGAGTCCAGCATCATTTTAATGTCCATTGCTGTTATTAACTGCATTTCTTAATTGTTCCCCTCCAGCCTGCTATGGCATGAATAAAATGAGGCCCAAGAGCTGAAACAATGCAAAAATAAATAAAGGTTATAAAGTAAGAATAAACAACATGCTATAGAAGCTATTATCTTTCCAGCATTTTCAATTTCTCTCTCCTAAAGTCCCCCTAAAACTCCATTAGTGGTTTCCTATAAGAAAACTAACTTTTCAAAAGCATGTGTATTCCCAGCTAGATTAGAACTGATTTTCACATTTGTTTTGATTTCATAGTTATGATCAGGAGTTAGAAATTTCCCTTCAGCATTAGACTTCTTCCATCAATAGTCCAAAGAGTCTATCTCTCCTTCTGATCATTGCCAACTTTCCTCAAAAAAAAAAAAAAAAAAGACTTCTATCTCTTCACTATCCACTTTTTCCTTAACCTCTTGCAATCTGAGTTCTTGGTACCATTGCTCTTTCAGAGTTGCCTCTAACACCTTTTCTCAGATCCTTGTCCTTTCTCAGATCTCCCATGTCTTTTATAATAATTGTTACTGTTTTTCATACTATATGCCATACTAGTTAAAATGCTTCTGTTTTGGGGAGCATCCCCTCTTTGTGCTTCTAGGTTGATATATGCCATTTTAAATTGTCAAAATAACCCTTTGTTATCCTCTCTCATTATACAAAAAACTCACATACAAAGAGGTTGCACAATTCATCAGTAATGCTGGACCCAGGATTGGAGTGCAGATTTGTCTAACTCTAGACCCTTAACTCTCTCCACTCTTCCACTGCGCCTGAACTGGAATGCTATGTAGTTCACAACAGTTTCATCGGAACTACTAGAAGAAATGGCTTGGCCAGGTCAAACTTACACAGAGAAAGATTTGTGTCTGGCAAAACAGATGGTGAACTTTGCCGGTTCTCCCTGGGAGGAGGGACCCATCTGCCCATCTGGTTCAGAAGCCTTCAGGGGCCCCACCCTACACAGGACGTTGCAGTAGGGATTCCCCTAGTCTGTCTGGAAGAAGGGTCCTGTTGGCTTGCTCCTCAGGTCTTTAAGAGGCCTATGGAAAAAAATTCCTAGGACTTGAATCTAAATAAGCAAAGTCAGATGGTGGAGCCTGTCTTGGGAGGGTCATGGTTCTGTCCTAGGCTTGATCTGGGTCTTTGTCCTAGTTGCCTCAAATGAGAATAATCCTCTAGCCACATCACAATTCCTTAAAACTCTGACTGATGTGTCAGCATGCTTGGTGTCTCTGATACGCTGTAGCAGCCCAAGTATCTACTTTCAATCATCTACCTCTTCCTCCCCAGCCATAAGGCCCCCTGTCAAGCTGTCCCCTTCTGTGGTCTTACCTGTCATTAGGTTCCTGCCCTAGACTCTGGGGTACATCCCTTCCCTTCCCTTCTGACCTCTTCCCTGTCTTCTCTCCCTGCCCTTATTTCTTAACATAGGTACTTCTCAAGGTGCAGGTGGTTCCATTCTCTTCCTGCCTTTCTTCTAGTTACCTTCTCCGATGGGCATGTACGTTCCCAAATCTTCTATACCTCCTCTGTGTGAATGGCTCCTAATCTTTCTCTTGAGCATCTGTCCTGCGTTCCATAGCAGCAGAGGAATCTCTCTGCAGGTTTTTTAGGCACAAAATAGATTTTCTCGTTTGTTGCCCAGCAGCCAGCACACACTGGGAATGCAGCTCA
Source organism: Eubalaena glacialis (assembly GCF_028564815.1). Lineage (NCBI taxonomy): Eukaryota > Metazoa > Chordata > Mammalia > Artiodactyla > Balaenidae > Eubalaena > Eubalaena glacialis. Next base: position 42,767,990 of record NC_083729.1, read on the forward strand.
GTGTTGAGTACATGTTTTTTAGAATAAAAAAATGAATGAGTCTCAATGAGCATGTCCATTTCCAAAGCTTCAATACCTCCTCCATGTCAATTTGTTGAACAAATAAATGAATGAGTTTAAAACAAAACTTATTTTTTCCACCTTTATTCAACTCTCTCCCTGCTGTTGCCCTAAAACAGGTTTTAGAATCAGACTGAATTATTTTGAAACTTTGTTCAATGTACTAATAGGATGAAGCCTCAGACAAATTACTTAGCTTTCCTGAGCCATCTCCTTAGGGGGAAAGAAAAATCACAGAGAATAATGATCACCCTACTTGTTTATTATGAAGATTAAATAATATGTGTAAAATTTCTCAGTGCCAGCCATATTCATGCTTATCAGCTCTAATCCTTAATTCTCCTAAAGGTTCATTAAGTATCTCATTTAAACCTCACAAATACCTCATGAGATACTTTTATAGCTCTACTTTATAAATGAGGTGATGAGGAAACAGAGGGACAGACTGTGACTTACTTGCACAAGGTCAGACCAAAACCAAGTCCTAGGCAGTATTCCTCTAAGGTCCATACAATAAACCACCTTACTCTTAGATTACAAGGTCACTAAGAGGCCGGATTCAGACCTTATAAAAATTGATACATCAAATGGCTCCAAATAAAATGAGTCTTTAGAAGGTGATCACTAAATACTGAAGAAATAAACAAATATGTTTACCTTTTGAAATCTGACCTCCCAGTTTGATGGTAAGCTATTTCCGGGGAAAGTTTGTGAGTACTCCCACAATGCTAAGTGCAAAATACTAAAAAAAAAAAAAAAAAAAAAAAACTTGACTTAAAAATTATGGTGTAATAAAGCAAATATACTTGGTGATGCTTTTCCAAAAACATGAGGGGTTGGGTGTTGCAGGAAAGAGGAATTTTAAGATAAGGAGAAATGAGAAAGAGAAGTAATTCAGAGCAAATATGCTTTAGTGAAAGTTGTATGAGTCAACATCCCAGAAACCAAGTCACAATTTCTTCATCAGAGGAGGGAATACATGATTGAGAAATTTGTCGTGCTAATTGGGGTTGAGGCAGTTGCGCTTGATGAAAAGGAAATCATCAGAAATGGTTTGATGTTTTCTATAAGAAGTTAGAAAATGCATTATAATTCCAGTTGTGGATAGAAATTTAACGCATTTTAAACAGGGTGGAAAGGGTGAATAATTGTTTTGTCAGTTGGTAGAGTGGATTTTCGTCATCTCAATAACTATAAACCTAATTGAAGGAGAGCAGAAAGGCATATCAGAAATTGGGGGATGCAAAATCAAATGTAGGAAAGCAGATTGACTGCTTATATGAGAAATTAATATTGCAAATTGCCTAGACAGAGTTTTAGATCAAATGAGGAACAAAAATAATAATTAGAAGAGAGGTACCTGACTCCAAAAGCAAGAATAAAGAACTGCTTAAATACAGCAGGTTGTTGAAAAGCTTTAAAAAAAAAAATCCTGAAGTGAACTATTTTTTTTTTCTGAAAATGATAAGAACACACATAATTGCTTAATTAGAATTCTATTACTTAATTACAGTTACATCCTTGCAGTGATAGATATGGTATAACCTGTAGAGTTTGGTTATGATAGGAGACTAAAAATAAGGGGGGGTGTGGAATTTCTAAGTGAAAATACTAGGATTTGCTTTCTGTGGCAAGGGATAGTAATAAATGTGAAAGACATGTTTTATGGGCCCTGCAAAAGCTCACAACTCTACTTAGAAGTAAAGTTTCTAGAGGAATAACTGAACTGTGACCTTTTTCCAACAGCTCGTGATAAACTTTTCTGTTAGATGATGACAGACAAGAAACTCAAGGTTAATTTGAGAGATGCTTGTGGAATCAGATGATCATTAAAGTTCTGGTAAGAATAAAAGAAGAGAAAAATGACATGAAAGATTGTGACATTTAAAAAACTGGCAATGGGAAAATGCCTTTTCCCATTCTAAGTTTATCTGTAAATGAAAATTAGGGGAAAGAAGTACTGAGTAATGTTGCGCTTGCTTCTACCAACATGGTTATTATTTTGGTAAACTGAAGATTGTATTGGGTGTATCAAGGATACCCAACTTATTAGAGACATCTTTGCAAATAATAGTAATAACAATTTGGGGAAAGTCACTTAATCTAACTATGCCTTAGTTTCCTCACTTGTGTCATTAGGTTTTTGTTTTTTTTTTTTCTAACCACTATGATATATGCTGCTATATTTTCTTCTGATGTTAACACTTGATATTTATAGGATAACATGACTACCTAAGAAGGAAGTTATAGGTAAATTAAATCAGGGTGTTGCAAGGATCCAATATGCTTAGGCATTTGAGAATTTAGCTCTTGGATCTGTCCTTCAAATGGTGTGATATTAGGTTGACACATATGCTATATACATGGGTTTTAGGATGCTACTGGAACAATAGAAATTCTGATGAATGGGGTCAGATATAGTATGTCAAAAGCTTGAGTTTACTCAAGTGATTATGAGATTAACTCTCAGAAATCATGACCTTGACTTCTGCAATGCAATCAAGAAGGTCCAAAATGGTCATTTGGAAAGTGCTTAAGAAATAGGAAGAGTGGAGAGAAGAGTCTGAAATTTGAAATTAAGCCACAAGCTTAAGGAAAATTTTTTTTCATGATAATTTTACTGTGCATTAACACCTGCTTTAAGTAGACTTTCATAAGTTTATATAGAGTTGACCTGGAGGATCTAAAAACCACTTCAATTTAGTTACAGTCTGCCAGGTCTGCCATGCACATTATAGATTAGAGTGTATTTAAATGCCATGAAAATGTACTGTTGCATAAGATAAGCTTAGCTCCTTCTTTGCTCCGAGGCAATTTTATCTCATTGATTAGTCAGACACAAGCCAGGTGTTATCAAACAGAACTATGACATCTTAGATACCTGCAGTGCTCACTGGTTCCAGGAAGTTAGGAAGGAATCAATAATAAGATGGAAGCTGGTAGAAGGAGCTATAATGTGAAAGAGTCTGGAGCAAGAATCATAAGACCTATTTCTCTACCCAGCTCTACTAATGGTTAACAGAGAGGTCAAAACATGCCTCTTCAGTTCTCCCTTCATTTTGAAGAGAATGAAGTGATACCATCTTTTCTTTTTCTTTAAAATTGTATAGCCTTATGGAAAAGGCTGGGAACGTGAACAGCTACAGTTTAATGGACTCAATGTATTTCATCCAGATTTGGGAAATTCATCAACTAGGTGGCACAGAAAATACAGACAACCACACATGCACTATATTGGATATGGGATCTCAGGACCAAAAAATAAAATTAAATTAAAAATAACATCTCAGGATTATGGACGGGAAAGTGGGAGTAAACATCGTCCCCAACCTCTTCCTCAGATACGGTTTTGGCGTCCTGGAAAATTCCATGGAAAGCTAGATTAAATCATGTCTCTTAATTTTTCTTTTCTTTAAAGCCCCATAGAGATCCCCTGTATTTAAATTGCAATTATGTTTTTGTTTAAAGATCTCGCCACCATTCAGAATTTTCTTCTTTGAATCATCATGTACCTTCTTATAGTTGCTCTTATATTTGAATTTTGTATATGTTATTTTTCCCACTAAGAAAGAGGATTATCAAAAATAAGTTCTCCCTCTCCCTCTCTCAATCTCTTTCTCCTTCCTTCCTTCTTTCCTTCCCTCCTAATAAAATTATTGGAGGTTCAGATACACTCTGTATTCTTAACAGAATGAAAGGGAACATGGATTCCGGCAAAGAGGGAAGCAGACTATAATAACCCTGACGCAGGAGAAAGCACTTTTTGAATCTCGTCCATCTCTTCTGCTGACACTTTCACCTCCTCCCACACTTACTCACTGCTTAGCATGTGTGATCATAGTACCAACTGCAGAGATAGTTCCTCTCTGATTTCTCTTCTTTAATGCATTTCAGCCCTAGAGCCGGGAGGGAGAGATTGGTATGAGTATTTTTCCTTCCAAAGAACCGAAGACATACTTGGCCTCTGGTATCTCCCTGCTCCATGTTAAAAATTTCCAGGCTAAAACTTTCCTCGGAGCCAATCCCTAAAAATATCATTCTTAAAATAATATCACTCTACTCTCTGGCAGAGATCACTCATCTGTTCACAAGCACCATCCCTCTCCTAGACTCAAATTGTTATTTAAAAATAAACTACAGGCATAGACATATATACACTACCAAAGGTAAAATAGATAGCTAGTGGGAAGCAACCGCATAGCACAGGGAGATCAGCTCGGTGCTTTGTGACCACCTAGAGGGGTGGGATAGGGAGGGTGGGAGGGAGGGAGATGCAAGAGGGAAGAGATATGGGAACATATGCATATGTATAACTGATTCACTTTGTTATAAAGCAGAAACTAACACACCATTGTAAAGCAATTATACTCCAATAAAGATGTTTAAAAAATAAATAAATAAATAAAATAAACTACAAGGCAATGACATGCAGAACCCATCCACCTACCTTTGCTAGAAATCAAGGAGGTACATAGCAGTGGAAGCATATCTCATGTTTTGAAGTTTTTAAAACACTGAGTGTTTTCATCATATGCCCTATTACTGGACTGTGGGACTGGCTACGGGTTTAGAGCGATGAAGCTTGTTTGATTGAAAACCATAAAACTTAATGAGAATGCTGGCCTCCCAGCATCAAAGCAGGTGGTTGCCTCAGAAAGACTTCAAGGGCCTGGGCAGAGAAAGGCTCTTAAATTTGTGCTGCTTCTTGATAATCTGATTCTGGAGGCTTTGCCAAACTTTCCTTAAGGGCAAGGTGAGAAGAAAGAAAGAAAAAATAATAAACTAAGCAGGAAGATAGGAATCTCTTTCAACCCACATTTTGTCTTAGATTTTAGGAGCATTTTGTTTGTTGTTTTGTTCTGTTTTTGATCAGGGAGGTGGAAAAAATCTTATCTTATCTTTTGAGGATAATGAAGGTCACTCAGAGTGATATGTTAGAACCTTTTTGGCTAGAGGACTTTTGAGAATAGGACTTTCAGATAGCTTTGTAAAAAATGCTGTGTTTGCAACCACTACCATAGGAAGGGTGTACCTCAGGACTTAAACATTGTAGGAAAGGACCTTAAAGTACATAAAACTTAATCCCCTCACTTGACAGATGAAAAACCTGGTGCTCAGAGAGGTTAAGTAAAATGCATTGGGTTACACTTCACACGTGCTGGCCAACTTTCAGAGTTATGCAGTCCAAACAATCAAAAAGTGCATCCCGGGAAGCCCATTTTCTTACTTCCTTCATGCTTCCCACTGCTCTTGTTCCCCATTCCTTTGAGCTCTGATCTGAAGAAAAAGATCTGGTTTGATTGCTTTGTTTTGGTTGAAATATATAGATTTGTCTTGTCTTGATATTTTTTATTCTTTCTTCCCCAAAACTCATCAAGTCACCTTGATTCTACCTTTGAGGTCCCTCTGGATTGTTTGTTATTCCCCATTCTTCCCTTGCTAGATCAACCCTTAACATCTCTCCCTTGGTCTGTTTCAGTTTTCTCCTTTTTAAACTGGAGGCTTAGGGTCTTTTGATCCTTCATGTTAAATCCTGGCCCTATCACAGACCTTTCTAGAAGTATCCATAGCACCCTATAACAAATAGCAGTCTTTGTTAAAGTCCTTATATCATTTGCATCTGTATTACCTTAAATTTTTGTTAAAAATTCAGGTCCACTGCTAAATCAGAAGCTATGGGGAGAGGGATCTGCAGTTTAATAAACTCTCAGATGATTTTTTAATACACAAAACTTTCAACCATTGGGGCAGTCATATCCTGTCATCATTTTATCCATTTTCAACATCATTTCCTCCAATTTTTATCCAGCATCAGTGTTCACCTCCCTTCTGTACATCCTTTCCCTAGTCACACTGACTGACCCCAGACGTTCCCCCAAGCATGGTTGTGTATTATTCTTTTACAACCGTGCCCTTTCTCCAACTTTTCCTCTCAAACTTTGTAGCTCACATCCTATTCACTTGGAGATACACTATTTTCCTTTCAATGCTAAGCTCAAATAGTATCTCCTTGGGAAAGTCTGTTTTTTTACATTTCTTGACCCCCCCTCCCTACACTGTGTTGCCCTAGAATGCAGCACAAACCTTTGTTGTAGAACTTATCTCACTTAAGTGCAATTATAATGAATCTACTCAAGGGTTATAGAGCACCAACTATGCCTCAGGTTCTAGCACTAAAGAAATAGTCACAATCCCTGCTAGCAAAAAAGTCTCCCCTAGCTTTTCTCAACCAAAGTCCTCATCTGAACCACAGAACATAGAAAATCAGTTGAGTAACTATTTTCTCAGTTCTCCCAATGATGATATATAACTAGCACTATTACATACAATGGATGTCTTAGGGCATTAGGGCTTAATCTTCCTGAGAAACCCTAGTTGATCAAACACTGATACAATTATAGTAGCAATACTATGATAGAGATAAGCCCAAGGTAAGGTGGAAAAGCAGAATCAGGTGACCTAATTACCTATGTGTTTGTTTCATCTGTACCATGTCTTATTCTTTTTCTGTCCTCACTTGGCATCTTGCACAGGCTCATTTCATGGAGGTCATTTGATACATTTTGTTGTTGTTGAATTAAAAGCACTGAAATTCATTTTGGTTATGGTTATGTGTCTTCAGAATCCAGCCAAGGCAATGAAAATCATCCATATTTGTAAATCCAGCATCTAATCAGTGCTAGAGACATAGCTAGCACTCAGTGAGGGCTTGGTGAATAAATGTACAAATTTTGAAGGATTGTTACTCAAGAATCATAAGTACTACAGTACTTAAAGAAAAACTAATATGAATGTAAAAAACCTTTCCTATTACTTAAACTACACTTCTGTATATTCCACTTCAAATTTAATTGCTTCCTGCGTTATGTGTATTTTCAAGACAGAAAGAAAGAGTTGCATTAAAAGTGCAAGTAAAGTTGTATGAAGTGAAAAAAGGCTGCATTTCCCTGGTTGGGGGATTAAAGTAAGTGGTGGTATTTTCAGTGTAATTCTAATCTAATAAAGCCAAAGAAATTTAGTTTGAATATATTTTCAAGAACAAATAGCCTCTAATTACAAATTGCATTTAGAGGAAGATAGTGAGGAAAGATATAAAGTGCCATAAAAATCTGGTGTCCTAAAGAAATTTTGAGGGGTCTGTTGTACTTCCCTCTCTCTCTGCAGCCACTTCACTTCAGACAAAGTTATCTTTTTATAAGCATCACATAAGCACACACTTCACACTCTTCCTGGGATTAATGGTTTTCCCTTTACGTCACTTAAAGGCATCTCTGTTCATTTAATCACCAAGAAAATTTCAGGCTGAGTGGCTTCAGTTTAGAGAGGTGTCATACTTCTTAGCTGCCTCTAGGGGCTCTTATTAAAATTCATGTTGCAGAAGGAGCATTTCCCTAAATGGTTCCTTAATGCCTCAAATCCCCAACTGTCTAATTTATATCCAAGGAAGAGTTTACTTCCTTTAGGGCATAACCCATTATGTTACAAAGTTGTTAAAATGTAAATAAATACACAGAAATCTGTTTAAGTTAGCAAATTGTGGTAAGGTAAAATAATCCTGAATAAACCATGGCATGAAAAAATGTGAAGAGTATATATGGAAAATTCAGCATAAGAATATTACCCTGCAAAAATAATAATTAACCCAAGTAAACCTGCACACAGTGACTTTCAGCACTTTTGCAAGTGAACAATTTTTGCTATGAAAGCAGTACTCAAAATCAAATAGAGGTTACGAGACCTAGTTTAAGATTGTTATTAAAACACAGAGGCATTTTACTTTAATGGTCATGGGCTTAGTTCCAACTCTTCCGTTAGCAAAAGCTTATTGCTTGGATAGTAAGTACAACTCATCCCAAGACTGTATTTGCCTCTAAATTTAGACTGTTGGGGGACTGGCTCAGCGTGGATCCTGGTGATTTATTTGCCCTCAGTGTAACTGGATGTGAAGATCCTGATGTCCATCTTCCGAAAAAGGCTGAGCCCACGCAGGGGCTCGGGGAGAACTGAGCCTGGGAGGGTTTTCCCAGGGTCTTGGCACTTTGAGATGCTTAGGCTCTGGCTGTAAGCCTCAGGGTCACTACTGAGCTACTAAATTATACACTGTTTTATATTTTAATATGTCTAAAATACAGATCTTAGTTGCAGCTGAGGTGCATTCTAGCCTAGGTTAATTGGCAGTGTTTAATGCCAATCATATCATAATTGTACATCTTACGGTCAATGATGTCAACAAAACATGGTGGCTGACGTGCTCTAGCTCAGTGATTTTCAAACTTTAATTTGCATATGAAATCACCCGGGGATCTTATTAAAATATAAATTCTGATTTAGTAGATCTGGGAAGGATCATGAGGTTTTTCATCTAACAAGCTCCCAGGTGATATTTATGCCGCTGCTTCACAGGCCACGCCTTGAATAGTAAATCCTTAAATGGGCTAAGAATTGCTTCCTTTTAAACTACCTAAAACCTACAGCTTTAAGTCGAATGCCACTGTTTACAAATTGTTCTATATAAACACTATGTAATTTTATATAAATGTGTTGATTAATCCATGATAAATCAAATAATTATTAAATAATAGCAAAAGGTAATGTTAAGGAAGGATTGATTTCAATCGTTGGTGATCATACCTTTCAGTCTGGCGACCTTATAGAAGAAAATGTTAACAAAAAGGTCAATTTACTCTTTCAAACAAGCACTGAAGTCTTACATGTGAGACTCTGCTTTGTCTACAGGTGGTGAGTGCAGGGAAGGAATACATTGACTGAGTTTGAAAAATAATGTTATGTGAAATCTGATGATGACGATAAAATCCTTAAAAAGTAAAAACAAAAAACTATTTGCATTTGAACTATAAAAATTAAGTGACTATTCCCAGCTATTAAAAAGATATCAGTGTTTTTCTAAAAATGCTGAGTTTCTCAGTCGTCTTTACTAATTTTTGATACATTGGAAGGTGGCTATTATAATTCAGGTGAACAAAAGAGGAATGCACACTGGCTAGAGTCAATAAACAGAGGTTTTCTTCTGGATTCTTCTACATATGAGTGATGTGGCCTTGATGATGTTATAAATAACTTGTGGCCTCCAAGTCAATTCAATTTCCTCACAAAGCTGTTAGGACAGTTAAATGAAATAACTTTTAAAATGAGATAATATGTGCAAAATCTCATAGACTCATCTGCAACCTGGACAGTCTTCATACTTCACAGGGTCCAGTGCAAAATAAAAATGAAGGGCTCCTTGTTCAAAAGTTATTAAGAATTTCAAGATGGCAAGAGGAAGATATTAAACCAAGAGCAGGGTCCTTCTGCGTGTGAGGGCCCTGTGTGACTACATAGGTTACATGTCTGTGAAATATATATGTATAGGCCACATTCCTATCTGCAGTGTATTTGTAGTTAACACACACCATTTATTGAAATATTACAGTATAACAGGTACTATGCTGAGTGCTTCAATTACATAGTTTCACTTAATCCTTTAGAGTGAAGGAAAAATGAAGCAAAAAACATTAAATTACTTTTCTCAGGTCACACAATTACTAAGTCTACGGAGCCAGGATTTGAACCCAGGTCTGTCTGATTCTAAAGCAATTTGTCTTAACTAATTTAATGGAATACCAATCTATAACTGGTTACTGTCATCACATTTGATTCAAATTTAGAAACTTAAGTTCAGAAAAATATATATGTTTGATGGACAATTCATTTATCATGACCTGGATTAGATAATCTATGTCAACCTAATTATCATATCCTGGTACTTCACATAGTAGATAGTCATATCATACATGTGGAACTAAACTGAACACTCAGAGTCACCAATTTCTCTGTGTGCAGAATATTTACTCAACAAAGATAAAAATCTCATTTTCCTATTATTTAAAATCACATGCTTCTGAATGATAACAGAATTATTTTCATTTTAAAGCAATTAATTTGTTTTAAATGTGTTTCAATAGTGATAATTCTCCTGAAAAAAGGCCAATTATGGTGTACAGGAATAATTTTCTTCCAAAAACAGCACTTGATCCAAAGAACTAAGATGAGAGTATATCGTCTCATAACAGAAATTAACATGAAGACCAAAATATTCACTTTGTTTTGGATAGATATCAGATTTTTAAAATATGGCTCAAACTCAGTAAAGTACGAGCATGCATTTCTATGGAGCTTTTCTTCTTCTTTGTAATGTGTTTTCGAATCCTTCATATCATTTTATCTTTCCTATTCTTTTCAAATTCTGAGAGCAGAACTAATTCATTGTGCTTTAATCCCATGTAATATCATGCCCATTATAGAGCTGAGCAAAGAGAGAGAGAGAGGATAACTCAGATTACTTTGTCACCTTCTCTTTGAAGGTATTATAGATTTCCTCTGGCAGAACTAATGAGAGCTTCTGCTGTATTTTTAGAGTAATTTTCAATACCTCATTTAAAGAACCTGTATTTTAATTTTCTGTTTCTTTGTCAGGCTCTCCTTCCAGATTCTTAGGTGTGTTATTTATCTGTGTGTCCCCAGTGTGTCGTACAGAGTCTAGCACATAGTAGGTATTGATTAATGTTGACTCATTGAATGCACACATGCCTAAGTGAATGGAACAATTTAAACAGGGTACTCTAGTGGGTGCTGAAATTAAGAGGAAATGTTAAGTCTTAGACATTACTGCTTTCTGCTGGGCTAGAAAATGTCATATTCTATAATATGTATCAATTCCTTAAAATGTCATTGAACCCCCTACCAAACCATGTTATGCTAGCTTGATATCTGAAAGCACTACAATGCATTATGTCAACTGCTGATATAGTTCCAGGCTATGGGGCATCTGCCGAATATGATGGGAAATAAAAATCTGTGGGTCCCCTGGAAGGGAGGTTGCTATGTTCAAAAAGCTGAATTCCAGACAAGAACTCACCAGATATTTTGGAGACTAAAGACCTGAGTTCCACTTCCTTGGGGACCTGAGCAGATGGGACTTCCTGAACCCAATCTCGAAGAGGAGTGGCTATGGCAAAATGCCTGGCTTCTGCCCTAATTGCTTATTTCCCTTGTCCCCAGGGCTACAAGGCACAGAAGGAAACTTACTCTTAGCAATCTATGAAGCCAATACTTTATAGAAATCTAGAAAGTACTTCCAAATGTGTTTTTTTGTGTATCCCTGTTCATACGGTTGGCTACAGAGTACAGAAATTTATGACAAGCATTATTATCTTATTTACACCCTTAGAGGAGGAAGGGATGCAGACTTACAGAGCAGAGAGGCAGTTCACAGAGGTGACATCCCAGTACCAGTTAGAACCGTAGGAGAAAAATCCCCACTGGAAGCTCACGTGTAACTGGGCATCCACGAAATATTTCCTGTTCTTTCCCCTCCCACTTAGACACCCCCTTCTGCAACATCCTAGTAATCTAGGCTGCATTTTTGTGTTCTCTTTCTCCTCAAGGTTCCTATAAAGTTCATTTCATTTAATTATACCTTAATAAAAATATTGAGAACAAGGAAATAGAAGCAAGATTATATTATGAGTAAAGGAAGCAACATAGAGTAGCTGTTAAAGGCAAGAGTTCTGTGGTCAGATTAGTTAAGATTCAGATCTTGGCTCTGCTACTTAGTGCTTGTTTTCTCCTAGTCAGTTACCTAACTTCTCCTGTCTCCATGTCATTTGTCAAATAGGGATACTGCTAGTATGTAACTTGTGAGATGCTCAGAGAGTTACTTTTGAACATACAAAGCACTGGAAAAAAATGACAGTGCACCCCTCTAGGCAATTTAATAATAAAAGCAAAACCTAAGATAAAATGCCATAAGTCCACCACACACACGCAAAAAAATAGTGTTTTTCTTCCATGATTACCTTCTGCTATGTTTGAAATACTGAATATCTAATTATTTCACAAAGTTTCATTAATTTATTTTTTAGGAGTAAATTGTTATGTTTGCTGTGCTGCTGCTGATTGTGCCCTAAGTACAATGGGGTAACTCACTGGGTGTTGTAGAAATTACATGAGACATAGGAAGTGCTTAATATGTTATTATTACTATTCTGGAATATACCAACTCTTCTTACCCTTTTATAATAGCTCTGACTTTTAGCATCCCTTTGTATAATGCCTTGTATAATCCTAGCCACAATTAGGTACCACCGAGTTTATATCACTAGAGTATGTTTAGATGAGCTCATTCAGGCAATGTGCTCAAACTAGGAAAAGTACTCAACTTAGGTTATTACTATTATCTCACAGGGGTTCTTGAAAAGACATCCTTAAAAAGGAAAGGGGGATTTATGACTTAAAAGAAGCCATGGTCTGCTGTCTTGAAAATGAAAGGAGGCAAGGGTAATTGACCTCTGTTTGCATTTTAGTGCCGACAATTTATTACAGCAGAAGAGTTGAAACACATTTCAGTATTTCCAAGATCTGAAAGACATCAGGCAGGGCTTATAATAAATCAGGTTAATGGTACATAAGAATTTGTCAAATTCTTTGACATTCCCACAAACTCCATCTTGCTTTCTCGTTACAGTTTTAAAAGCAAACTGTCATCTTCTGTGGTTTTTTCTTTCAGGTGGAGAAACTTATTTTCTTTCTAGACTAGAATTTTTGCCCAACACTGTAAGTCAATTTGCCTCCTCTTCATCTAGGCTAAACTAAGCTCTCTTACAAGTCACTAAACCAAGACCCTACCTCTAGGAAGGCAGCCCAGAGCCAATGTGTGAGTCCTTGTGTTACAGGAATTCCTTTGTATTTTTGTACAGTCTGTTATTTGGGGGGGGGGGGGCATTAGTAACATCTATCTTAAAATGGTTAGTTAAGTTGAGGACATTTTGCCAAACATAATTAAGGTAGAATTTATTTTCCTTAGTTATGTAATAATATGGTGAGTAAAAATATGTGGATATGTATGGAAAATGGCTAGGAAGAAGTGAGATGGGAATGCAAACAGTAATTCTCTTTCCACAAGAATGAATGAGACATGTGGAAAGGTTAACATAAATGCATTGGAAAATGCTACTTATCAATATATAGACTGTGACAATGTAATAAGACAGGAAAGGCAGAAACTATCTACAGGTATCAGGGACCCCAACAAGGAAGAGTCTGGAGGAAATGAAAACCTGGGAGAAACGTGTTTAATCATGACTTTGGAACCCCCATGAGGACGTTCTCCCAGATAAAGAAGTCCTCCCTCTTCCCAAGTTGCATGATTATCAGTGAAGATCTCCTTACCCTCCAAAGTTTCCTTGAGGTCAAATTTTTCCAACAGGTCACAAAGCCTTTTATTTAAAAATTGGAAAAATAGGGCTTCCCTGGTGGCGCAGTGGTTGAGAATCTGCCTGCCAATGCAGGGGACACGGGTTCGAGCCCTGGTCTGGGAAGATCCCACATGCCGCGGAGCGACGAGGCCCGTGAGCCACAATTGCTGAGCCTGTGTGTCTGGAGCCTGTGCTCTGCAACAAGAGAGGCCGCGAGAGTGAGAGGCCCGTGCACCACGATGAAGAGTGGCCCCCACTTGCCGCAACTAGAGAAAGCCCTCACACAGAAATGAAGACCCAACACAGCCATAAATAAATAAATAAAATTTTTTTAAAAATTGGAAAAATAACTTAAAATGCAAATTCTGCCATGGATTTTTATTCTTACATGTAAAGAACTCTACTCTGAGTAGTGAGGGAAATAAAACAGAACAGAAGGACACCTGAGAACCCACATTTGATGAGATGGTTCTACCATAGAAGGGGATAAATTGAGAAGCCGTCACAATCTTCTGAAGTTCTCTGTTGTCCACAAGAAGTAAGACAGGAATTAAGAGGTATTTGTGCAAAGGAAATATTGCACCTTTTTCCTGGTGCTGATACTGGTACATTGTGTGAATTACAGCGATGCCACTTCAAATGGCAGAGAGGACCATGCTGATTACATGCAGGTATCAACTATTTTTTCACAGTGGGTGAAAATGCTCACATAGGAGGATATTTTCTGAACCTCATCCACTTCATAGCTTCTTCCAGATTTTTAGTGCTAAAAGTTTCTCAATGTAATTAAAGCCTGCACTGATCTAATTAGGTTGATGAAATTTTCAGTAGGGATTTAATTCCCCCTAGCATTTCACTTATTTATTTATTTTTCTAGAATCCTTCCTTAGGCTCATCCCAAGCAACTTTTAGTGGTAACATTCCAAATTTCCTCACACAGGCAGTGTCTCTACTCGCACAGCTGACTGTAAAACTCCAGCAAGTACACATGGCTACAAACAAACTTCCAATAAAGCATTCTAGGTTGTTTTATCCAATACAATCCTTTCCTCCCCCTTCAGTTTCATTTCCCTACTAACAAACTATGTTGAATAATGTTCACTCTGCAAGAGGGAAATAGGTGTTTCAAAGCATTTTGGCGGCACAAAGAGGCTAAGAAATGCGTAATAGCCCAAGGAGATTCTGAGGCAAGATTAATGAGGGAGCAGCATGACCCTTCCTTGTAAGTCATTAACTGCAGAAGCCCTCATGGTCAAAACATTGGGATAGAAGCACGTATTAGTGAGCTTGCCACCTGTCTTTGAATGTTAAAAAACAAACAAAAACCTTTAATGAGCACCTTAGGAATCAACTGTAATACTTTTAGAGCAAAAAAAAAAAAAAAAAAAAAAGCTTTCCAAGTTGTTTAAGGTGAATGGGCAGGGCAGTAGGTGTCCTCAAATAGACTCCAAACATCTCCCTTAGACGCCATGATTTAACTTTCTACAGCATCTTCTAATTCCCTCTCCTGTTGTAGCAATCACTCAAAAAACTGCTTGCTGGAAAAGTTAAATTTGTTTTTAAATGATCTTCTTAAGCAACATATATTTCAGGTTTTATTCAGTGGTATAAAAAATGCAAAGACTATAAACAAATGCTTCTGCCCAAGCATGATTAGTATTGCTTTTGTAAAAATCAAATTTAAAAAGCATATTTTCAAAGACCTATTATCCTCTAGGAATTTCATAGATGTGGGCTGTATATAATGGTAATTTATTATTTACAATTTTTCCTGTAACTTTTCTCAAATTTATACCCTTGAAAGTCATTTTCAGTAACCTCAAATATTTCTCCAAAGTCTTTTTGATTTATTTATGATGAAAATATAAATACTTTTTAAAAAACTACTTTGATCCCCTCATTATAAATTCTTGGCCATTCAAAGCTCCCTCTCGGTTTGAACGAAGTAGTATATGAAGTTCAGGTTAGGTTTTGCCAAATTCTGTTGAAATAATTTTACTTTATTTTGAAATTTGTTAATCACTAAAAAAAAAATTTCTTAATGAGGGTTGGTTGCTCTCCATGCAAGCCAAGTCTTATTTCAAATAAGCATTATCAAACGCCATGTAGGGAGAGCCCTAACTGCTAATTGCTTCTAATAAACACTAGATTATGGGTTGTTTCATTATGTGGAGTAATTTTTTTTTTTTACTTTAATCTTTAAAGAATGAAGATGTGAGTTAGTGAGAGTGGTAGGCCATCTCTAGTTTTGTATCTTGAGTGCCACTGTTTATAATGAAACAGAGCCAGTGATTCAAGTATTATATTTTATCTGACAATATTCTGTGTTTTAATCCTGTTACCCCTTCAATGCTCTTCGGTGCGACAGACAACCTCTAGGTCTGTTTCCCCATTTCCAAAATAAGGAGGTTGGACTTGAAGAATGACTTCCAGGATTCTTCCTATTTTAACACTCCAAAATTTCTTCTGTGACTTCAGACATAGTGTTATGAGTATCTCCCCCAGGACTGGTTATCCTAAGGGGGATCACATACTAGACTGAAAATAAAAATGTTATGAGCCATAGATGAAATCATAATTAAGATTTTATATAACATGCCTGAGGGCAGAAAGCCTAAGAGTTAAGGAAGGCTCACATGGGCGTAAGAGGGATGTGGTGAGAATGAACATGGGTATGTTTCTCTCTTTTCAGCAACTCTACAGAGCTCACCCATCTGAAATAAGGTGATTTGATTCAAAATCTATGATACTTTGTCACAATTTCATTTCAGTAGTAGGAAGAGCAGGGCATTCTAAACAGATAGTAACTCAGACTTGGATGGAAACTATGAACCATCCAAAACCTCTCCAAGTAAAGTGTGTTTTGATTTATAGGCTAATTGTGCCCGTATCCTTCCACTCTACTGTGTCAGGAGGAAATAAACTGTAAGAGATTATACATCAGTAAAACACTGGCAAGACTTGCTCCAGACACATACCCCAGGCTGTGGAAGAGAGAGGTGTAGGAAGTGCCCTATCGGTAAGATAAGTGGTATCTATCCCAAACCTACAGAGACAATAACTTGAGTGAATCCTCATTGTTTGGACTCAGTAGCTGCCAATGAAATGGAAAATCACCTGACTTGGTTTTTATGGTTGAAAGACCAATTAAAAAGATAAGTATAAAATACATAAGCAACAAGCATATAGCACAGGGAATTATAGCTGTTATTTTGTGATAACCAATAATGGAGAATAATCTGCAAAAATACTGAATCACTATGCTGTACTTAAAACTAATATAAAATTGTAAGTCAACTATACTTTAATTTTAAAAAAGAGATGAGTTCTAAAGTGTCTCAACTGCTCATTAACACTTAAAGATATTAATCTGAAGTACAGTTCAATCTGAAACTATAAATTTGGATTAAGGCAATCCACTGAAGATTCACACACACAGAAAGTTGCCTCACCCAAACTGAACTCAGAAGACAATGAGGCTCAGCTGAACTTGAGCGATCACTGCAGAAACGCTCATGTTTTTACAGGATACCCAAAAGGGCTCTTTAGCTAGATTCCAGTTTCTGCTCGAAATCCTTAGATTCCCTTTCCTTTTTCCAGTCCACAGCAAGACTAACTTTCTGTAGATAAAGCAGGGCCTAGGGGCTGACCGTAGGTTGGTCTGTTCATAGTGAAAGTGAGGAAATGGTGTGGATGACTGGGGCTGTGATTCTGCCCCCACCCCAATTCCTATCACCAGAAAGGGTTTCAGGCATCATATTGTGAAATCTAACTATGTTTTCACCATGCTTCTCCCCAACCTGAAACATGTCTTCCATCCCCGGCTCATAATTATCCTTCAAGACACTCACATCCTGACTCTTCCGTGTATCTTCCTTGTCTACTAGATCCCCACTCATTCACTCTCTTTTGTACTCAAATGGGCATAACTGCACCACACAGAAATGTCTAGTATACATTTCTAAAAGTTGTTTCTGTTTGTAACAGAATTGAGGGTTTACACAATCTTCTAACAAACATTCTGTTAGGACACTGTGTATTATGGTGGCTAAGAGCACACAAGTCTCTGAATTCAGACTGCCATGATCATGCTCTAGGCTTGCAGACTTGTTAGCCGCGAGACCTTGCTCAAGAAACTTACCTCTCCAAACCTCAGTTTCCTTGTCTGAAAAATGCAGATAATTACTTCATACGTTGTGGAGATTCCTGCAAAGCTCTTAGTATTGCATTAGGCACAAAATAAGAGCTCAGAAAATGCCTACTGTTATAACAATGATAACAATTATTAGGATTTTATAATGCTCACAGAGCTTAGCACAGTCCTGGGTCATGTTATGTATCTGTAAAAAGTAAAAGTTATTCTCTGGGAGGCAATCAAGCCCTTCCACCACAAAGCATAGTTAGATTCAGCCTTTCAGAACTGCATCTCCTTGTATTTGTTAAAACTATAGCGTTTTCGAATCCTTCTTAGGACTCTTCCATATACATTCACATACTGGGCAATGCAACATCCAGTATATTTACATAAATGGAAAACAGGTAAGGATAATTCGAGCACTGATTGTTTTTCACTGATGCTTACTTGAATCGAGTTTATATGATTACAATATTTTCTTTAAAATAAACCAAATCAAAAAAGAAGGGATATATGTATATGTATAACTGATTCACTTTGCTGTACGGTAGAAACTGACACGACATTGTAAAGCAACTATACTCCAATAAATAAATAAATAAATAAATAAACCAAAGTACATCACTGCTTACCAACACCACCTATAGCTAATCATTAATAAATTCAAAGTTATTAAATTTTATATTTTAGAGGTCTGTACCATTAAGCTACAGCCATATAATGCAAGAGGAACTTCTGGTTCTAGCAGCCAAGAGAAACTGGGTTGTGCCTGAATGAAAACAGGCAGCTGTTATGGAAAAATATTCATACAAGTTGAAATCCAAAGATCTTCCTGATCTTTTTTTTCCCATACCCCAACAAGTTCCGATCCTATCAAAAGTTACAACCAACAATGACAGCTGAGAATGAGGGATGAAATTCTTGGTATCTTTTAGCCTGATAGTTTCACTCAGGTAAATATCAAGTGAGCTCATTGGACCACAAATGAAACATCTTTACTTCCTTCAGAACATATTTAAAATCTAGGAACAAAATTATTTCATCATATAGATTCATCTTGTTTTTGTTGCATTTGGACTCTCATAGCCTATTTTTTTTCTTCTTCTTTCCTGTAATGGTCAAATAAGTCACCGCTGTATATATAACACCTAAGGCATTTAAGTAGAAATGAGCAAGGTGTTTGGCTTAACTCTAGACCCAATATTTCTTTGTGTTTGACTTTCTTTTATAGCTAATATACAACTGCCCCTGCAAATCTTAATTGTGAATTACTTACAGACTGTAAAGAAGAGGAACTTAATTCCTTGATAATGTTCTATGAGTTGCCCCCGTCCCCCCAATCCTATATAAACAACAGTGGAATATTGAATTTAAGGTTGTGCCCTTTGACACCACAAACTCTGGGTCTTCAGCAAAGGTGCTTTCAGTCTGGATCTGAAATGATGAGGTCATGAATTAGGAATGATTCTGGTGACAGTGATATTTACCTCTTTGAGACAGCCCATAAAGTTGTTACTGACTGGTGACCCGGGAAGGTCTGCTGTGCTGGGACTACCTCCAACATAGAAAAAGTCATCAGACCCCAGCATGGTATAATCTTCTTGCGTGTAGCCCGTTGTGGTAAGAATCCCATCCACTGATATTGTCACCTAGATAACAAAGCACAGGGAAAGGACACGCTATACTCAGACCTACATACTGTAATCCTGGGATATGCCTGTTTTGTGTTTTGTTTTGTTTTAGTTTTTCATTTTGCGTTTTTTGGTTTTGTTGTTTTTTCTGTTTGTTTGGTTTTTATTTTTAGACCTATGGCGGAACCCATTTTCATGTCTGTTTGAGGTTTATTCTCCGATTCTATGCAACTAGCCCTAAGAGATCTAAACTAGTTAGAGAGTTAACTGATTATTGAACTAGTGTCAGCGTCATCCCTATGGCAACTCAAAAGTTATTTAGCAGACACAAAAATGGTGTTAGTAAAATGCTTCCTAGGTTAGTTTTGCTGGTAGTACATATTAGCAAAGTTTAGTCGTCTGTTATTAACTAATCACAACATGCACCTT